>NC_064642.1:146624673-147874673 GCF_023864345.2 Schistocerca serialis cubense
AATATATCCACGTACCTGTGAAAGCCTCCCCATGAACCGTGGACCTTGCCGTTGGTGGGGAAGCTTGCGTGCCTCAGCGATACAGATGGCCGTACCGTAGGTGCAACCACAACGGAGGGGATCTGTTGAGAGGCCAGACAAACGTATGATTCCTGAAGAGGGGCAGCAGCCTTTTCATTAGTTGCAGGGGCAACAGTCTGGATGATTGACTCATCTGGCCTTGTAACATTAACCCTAACGGACTTGCTGTGCTGGTACTGTGAACGGCTGAAAGCAAGGGGAAACTACAGCCGTAATTTTTCCCGAGGGCATGCAGCTTTACTGTATGATTAAATGATGATGGCGTCCTCTTGCGTACAATATTCCGGAGGTAAAATAGTCCCCCATTCGGATCTCCGGGCGGGGACTACTCAGGAGGACGTCGTTATCAGGAGAAAGAAAACTGGCGTTCTACGGATCGGAGCGTGGAATGTCAGATCCCTTAATCGGGCAGGTAGGTTAGAAAATTTAAAAATGGAAATAGATAGGTTAAAGTTAGATATAATGGCAATTAGTGAAGTTCGGTGGCAGGAGGAACAAGACTTTTGGTCAGGTGAATACAGGGTTATAAATACAAAATCAAATAGAGGTAATGCAGGAGTGGGTTTAATAATGAATAAGAAAATAGGAGTGCGGGTAAGCTACTATAAACAGCATAGTGAACGCATTATTGTGGCGAAGATAGACACAAAGTCCACGCCTACTACAGTAGTACAAGTTTATATGCCAACTAGCTCTACAGATGATGAAGAAATTGATGAAATGTATGATGAGATAAAAGAAATTATTCATGTAATGAAGGGAGACGAAAATTTAATAGTCATGGGTGACTGGAACTCGTCAGTAGGAAAAGGGAGAGAAGGAAACATAGTAGGTGAATATGGATTGGGGGGAAGAAATGAAAGAGGAAGCAGTCTGGTAGAATTTTGCACAGAGCATAACTTAATCATAGCTAACACTTGGTTCAAGAATTATAAAAGAAGGTTGTATACATGGAAGAATCCTGGAGATACTAAAAGGTATCAGATAGACTATATAATGGTAAGACAGAGATTTAGGAACCAGGTTTTAAATTGTAAGACATTTCCAGGGGCAGATGTGGAATCTGACCACAATCTATTGGTTATGAACTGTAGATTAAAACTGAAGAAACTACAAAAAGGTGCTAATTTAAGGAGATGGGACCTGGATAAACTGACTAAACCAGAGGTTGTAAAGAGTATCAGGGAGAGCATAAGGGAACAATTGACAGGAATGGTGGAAAGAAATACAGTAGAAGAAGAATGGGTAGCTCTGAGGGATGAAGTAGTGAAGGCAGCAGACAATCAAGTAGGTAAAAAGACGAGGGCTAGTAGAAATCCTTGGGTAACAGAAGAAATATTGAATTTAATTGATGAAAGGAAAAAATATAAAAATGCAGTAAATGAAGCAGGCAAAAAGGAGTACAAACGTCTCAAAAATGAGATAGACAGGAAGTGCAAAATGGCTAAGCAGGGATGGCTAGAGGACAAATGTAATAATGTAGAGGCTTGTCTCACTAGGCGTAAGATAGATACTGCCTACAGGAAAATTAAAGAGACCTTTGGAGAGAAGAGAACCACTTGTACGAATATCAAGAGCTCAGATGGAAACCCAGTTCTAAGCAAAGAAGGGAAGGCGGAAAGGTGGAAGGAGTATACAGAGGGTTTATACAAGGGCGATGTTCTTGAGGACAATTCTATGGAAATGGAAGAGGATGTAGATGAAGACGAAATGGGAGATAAGATACTGGGTGAAGAGTTTGACAGAGCACTGAAAGACCTGAGTCGAAACAGGGCCCCGGCAGTAGACAACATTCCATTAGAACTGCTGACGGCCTTGGGAGAGCCAGTCATGACAAAACTCTACTATCTGGTGAGGAAAATGTATGAGACAGGCGAAATACCAGCAGACTTCAAGAAGAATATAATAATTCCAATCCCAAAGAAAGCAGGTGTTGAACGATGTGAAAATTACCGAACTATCAGTTTAATAAGTCACAGCTGCAAAATACTAACGCGAATTCTTTACAGATGAATGGAAAAACTGGTAGAAGCGGACCTCGGGGAAGAACAGTTTGGATTCCGTAGAAATGTTGGAACACGTGAGGCAATACTAACCTTACGACTTATCTTAGAAGAAAGATTAAGAAAAGGCAAACCTACGTTTCTAGCATTTGTAGACTTAGAGAAAGCTTTTGACAATGTTAACTGGAATACTCTCTTTCAAATTCTGAAGTTGGCAGGGGTAAAATACAGGGAGCGTAAGGCTATTTACAATTTGTACAGAGACCAGATGGAAGTTGTAAGAGTCGAGGGGCATGAAAGGGAAGCAGTGGTTGGGAAGGGAGTGAGACAGGGTTGTAGCCTCTCGCCGATGTTATTCAATCTGTATATTGAGCAAGCAGTAAAGGAAACAAAAGAAAAATTCGGAGTAGGTATTAAAATTTACGGAGAAGAAATAAAAACTTTGAGGTTCGCCGATGACACTGTAATTCTGTCAGAGACAGCAAAGGACTTGGAAGAGCAGTTGAACGGAATGGACAGTGTCTTGAAAGGTGGGCATAAGATGAACGTCAACAAAAGCAAAACGAGGATATTGGAATGTAGTCAAATTAAATCGGGTGATACTGAGGGAATTAGATTAGGAAATGAAACACCTAAAGTAGTAAAGGAGTTTTGCTATTTAGGAAGTAAAATAACTGATGATGGTCGAAGTAGAGAGGATATAAAATGTAGACTGGCAATGGCAAGGAAATCGTTTCTGAAGAAGAGAAATTTGTTAACATCGAGTATAAATTTAAGTGTCAGGAAGTCGTTTCTGAAAGTATTTGTATGGAGTGTAGCCATGTATGGAAGTGAAACATGGACGATAAATAGTTTGGACAAAAAGAGAATAGAAGCTTTCGAAACGTGGTGCTACAGAAGAATGCTGAAGATTAGATGGGTAGATCACGTAACTAATGAGGAGGTATTGAATAGAATTGGGGAGAAGAGGATTTTGTGGCACAACTTGACAAAAAGAAGGGACCGGTTGGTAGGACATGTTTTGAGGCATCAAGGGATCACAAATTTAGCACTGGAGGGCAGCGTGAAGGGTAAAAATCGTAGAGGGAGACCAAGAGATGAATACACTAAGCAGATTCAGAAGGATGTAGGTTGCAGTAAGTACTGGGAGATGAAGAAGCTTGCACAGGATAGAGTAGCATGGAGAGCTGCATCAAACCAGTCTCAGGACTGAAGACCACAACAACAACAACAACCTGTGAAAGGGAATTTGGTTCCTTTCTCGAATTCATTCGTGCAATTAAAGGCCACACAACGTTTCACCATTTTTTTCAAGTAGACTGAAATGTGTAGACAGGACAGTTACGACTAACAAACACTGTATATATGCACCAATAAAAATATAATAGTCGATCCGCAAGCTACAATACACTTCAGCTTACCAGGCTCTTACCACCGCAATGGCTTCCAATCTATGGTTCATAATATTCCGCGATTGCAGCGCCATTGAGGAGTCTAGTTAGTCTTATGTCTTTGGTTTGACCATAGAATTAGTAATAAAAATGGAGGTCGCGGTGTCGAATCGCTCCAGACGTGAGAGTGAGTTTGAAATGTGCAATAATGGATGTTAGTGTGTCCACAAGGAGGTTGAATATATAAGATGTAAACGAGTACACAGAAATGACGAGGTCTTTACAGATTGATTGCAAGCTCTAACTGGACAATAATCGGAAAGAACATTGGCCGTACCCTTGTCAAAACTACTATCCTGGAACCTGTCTTAATTTATTTAGGGAAAAGACGGGAATCATAAATCTACGTGTGTATGTGTGTGTGTGTGTGTGTGTGTGTGTGTGTGTGTGTATGTGTGTGTGTTTGATAGAAATAGATAATTTAAATTATATGTTTAAGGTAACTAACGTAAGATTTAAAACAGAGGAGTTCCGGTAGCCAAAAGCTACATAGAATAATAAAAATCGTGTGATATTTACATGAGTGTGAAAGTGTAACTACCCTGTGCAGGCAGACTTCTGACAGCTATTTTCAAGAAAAATTTTACTAAAAACATTAATGACCATATAATAATTACACCCGCCTTTCAGAAACTCTCAAACGCATTGAAAAACACACACTGTTCTGTTTGAAAGGAAGGTAGTCGCATCAGTCTCTCGGAAGATAAGAAAGTCAAGAGTATTAGCAATACTGAAAAACAGTCCCTACATCAGTACTATCGCTTACCTCAAATCTTATTTCCATTTCATCAACTATTTACGAAGAGTAAGAAATGCGCGATTTAGCATCTTGCAGCTGAACCATAAATTGAAGATCCTCGTCGTAATGTTTCACCTACTTACAGGCTGACTTTCATAACAATTATGTTAGGAACCAGTTCGTCCTACACTGTTTCCATGATTGTTCTGTCGTGCTTACGGAACATTTAAAAGCTTTAACTCCAGTTTGATTACAATTTTATGGACGTGACTTACCGTTTCCCTCCATTGAATACTGTACTCACGCTATTCTCACTAAGATTGTTGGTGAATGCAGAGCTTTTCTGAATCTGTTTTATAGCACTAATGCGAAAATTTGCTTTTCTTAGCAATTACTTTCAGTCATCTATGTTGCCAACTTACCATTTACTGGTTGAAATAATTATTTACAATAACATTCAAGAAACGATTTCTTTTAGAACATGACTAAATCAGGACTTATGCCTTCGAAAAGTATCAGCTTAATGGACACACACACACACACACACACACACACACACACACACACACACACATACACATACACACACACGCAGAGAGAGAGAGAGAGAGAGAGAGAGAGAGAGAGAGATGTATGTAACTCTATTTTTTTGTAATTTTATGAAATGTTATTGATAATTTCCCTTGTTTTGTTTTCAGGTGAGTAGCAGACGAGCTTGCCTCCAGAGACATATTGTGCCTGTGAGTATGTAAAGCTCTGCAGCCAGCACATCAATTTCCTTCCACGCAGTGTTGCTTGTCTGTTAGCACTGACAACTCTACGCAAACGCAGCAGGTCTCGGTCGTTAAGTGAACGCCGTCGACTACTGTATTGTCCGTGGTGAGAGGTAATGCCTGAAATTTGATATTCTCGGCACACACTCGACACTATGGATCTCCCTAACGATTTCCGAACTGGAATGTGCCATGCAACTAGCTCCAACTACCATTCCCCGTTCAGAGTCCGTTTAATCCCCGCCGTGTGACCATAATCTCGTCGGAAACCTTTTTACATGAATCGCCTGAGTACAAATGACAGCTCCACGAATGCACAGATCTTTTATACCTAGTGTACGCGATACTACCGCCATCTATGTATGGGCATATCGCCAGCCCGTGACTTTTGTGACGTCTGTGTGATGTTCCTTTAACAAATGCGTGTGATGATGAGCGTGCCTCGAAGACTTGTTAATGGTACATAAAATCGCATCAAAAAGCCAAAACAGCGACAGGTTGCATATTTATCGCCAAATAAATCGGCAGTTAAAATCATTTACACTTCGTCATCCGTATTAGATACACTGAAAATATCTCTTTTGGGCCGGCCGGAGTGGCCGAGCGGCTCTAGGCGCTACAGTTTGGAACCATGCGACCGCTGCGGTTGCAGGTTCGAATCCTGCCTCGGGCATGGATGTGTGTGATGTCCTTAGGTTAGTTAGGTTTAAGTAGTTCTAAGTTCTAGGGGACTGATGACCTCAGAAGTTAAGTCCCATAGCGCTCAGAGCCATTTAAACCATATCTCTTTTGGGTCATAGGTAGACTGGCTGAAGTCACCATTTACAAACATATTCTGAAGTAATTAACATATTTCGATCACACACTAATATAAAGAGAACAGCAATATGTCCATTGTGTTAATTACTGTCTAAGGAAAACTTTACTTTCAGACAGGACGTTAGGTGGCGGATTTTTACTTGGGTGCGTTAGTGAATTTCATTACTAGGTTCAAATGGCTCTGAGCACTATGGGATTTAAAGTCTGAGTTCATCAGTCCCCTAGAACTCAGAACTACTTAAACCTAACTAACCTAAGGACATCACACACATTCATGCCCGAGGAAGGATTCGAACCTGAGACCGTAGTAGTCACGCGGTTCCAGACTGAAGCGCCTAGAACCGCACGGCCACATCGGCCGTCTTCATTACCAGGCAGTGCATAGTTGATGAGATCATGATATGGTGGCCGGGCGGAGTGGCCGAGCGGCTCTAGACGCTACAGTCTGGAACCACGCGACCGCTACGGTCGCAGGTTACAATCCTGTCTGGGGCAAGGATGTGCGTGATGTCCTTAGGTTAGTTCGGTTTAAGTAGTTCTGAGTTCTAGGGGACTGATGACCTCAGAAGTTAAGTCCCGTAGTGTTCAGAGCCATTTGAACCATCATGATGGGGTACTCATGGCTCCTTGAGTCTCTCCTGCCGTTGTAGATGTGCTCCTATAGTGTTACCTGGAGCTCACTGTCTGGTGATCCATTTCCTTTCATGTGTCTCTCAACCAGGCTCTTTCTCTCTACGCACGCTTTACACGTTTGTAATTGCGATGTTTCTGATCACTGAAAGGTGCAAGTTAGAGAAAGTGGATTTGTACCTAGAGGGAAAATGATGTAGCGTATTAACAAGCAGCAGACTGCGCTGCAGTCGACGGTTGCCCGGGACGCCAACGGCTGAGCTCGCTTCGCTGCAGTCCTGTTTCGCATGTTCTAAGCGAATTTAGCAGCCCTCTCCACCTAAGTGCTCGTGCTGAATGGACTCGCAATTGCGGCTGCAGCGGCCGCTGGGCAAACAAACGAGCCGTGACTGGCGGGACCTGCCTTGATTGTGGACCCTCAGAGGCGTTGTCATTAACTGCAAGCACGGTTACACAATTTCCGTTGTGCGCATCTGAATGAGTTCGTTAATGGCGCCGCCAGCGGCAGGGCTAAGAATAGCCGCTCGCCCCGTCGTGACCGTCGGATTCCGCGGCCGGCGTGCCCACGCGGAAGAGCCCGCGCTCTGCTCTTTTTGTGCCTCCGCGGCCGGGGTGTCCGCTAAATGACGGAATAATTTGCGCCGCGCCGTCTACCCGGCTGTTCGCACAGTCACTCTGTTTGGCCAGCTGGCAGACACTTGTTGCTCGTGCTCGGCCAGGCGCCGATAACTTGACGCTTCTGCCCAGACGCCGCCCTGTGCGTTCGTCGAGTCGGCACGGCTTGCGACGTTTCAAATTGGATAACGCTCGAACGAGAGAGGTTGCACATCGGTTTACACAGCGCGCTTTGGTCTGGCAAATGGGGATTACGCTGCTGACCTGATATTCTCATATTTTCTAACCACTCTTAATTTGTATAATTATAATTCCAAATACGTTCCCAAGTTTGATTGCTTTCTACATCTACATCTGCATCCATACTCCGCAAGCCACCTGACGGTGTGTGGCGGAGGGTACCTTGAGTACCTCTATCGGTTCTCCCTTCTATTCCAGTCTCGTATTGTTCGTGGAAAGAAAAATTGTCGGTATGCCTCTGTGTGGGCTCTAATCTCTCTGGTTTTATCCTCACGGTCTCTTCGCGAGATATACGTAGGAGGGAGCAATATACTGTTTGACTCCTCGGTCTATCATCTCCGTAACGCTTTCGCGATTACTAAATGCTCCTGTAACGAAGCGCGCTGCTCTCCGTTGGATCTTCTCTATCTCTTCTTTCAACCCTATCTGGTACGGATCCCACACTGCTGAGCAGTATTCAAGCAGTGGGCGAACAAGCGTACTGTAACCCACTTCCTTTGTTTTCGGGTTGCATTTCCTTAGGATTCTTCCAATGAATCTCAGTCTGGCATCTGCTTTACCGACGATCAGCTTTGTATCACCATTCCATTTTAAATCACTCCTAATGCGTACTCTCAGATGATTTATGGAATTAATTGCTTCCAGTTGCTGACCTGTTATATTGTAGCTAAATGATAAGGGATCTTTCTTTCTATGTATTCGCAGCACATTACACTTGTCTACATTGAGATTCAATTGCCATTCCCTGCACCATGCGTCAAATTCGCTGCAGATCCTCCTGCATTGCAGTACAATTTTCCATTGTTAAAACCTCTCGATATACCACAGCATCATCCGCAAAAAGCCTCAGTGAACTTCCGATGTCATCCACAAGGTCATTTATGTATATTGTGAATAGCAACGGTCCTACGACACTCCCCTGCGGCACACCTGAAATCACTCTTACTTCGAAAAACTTCTCTCCATTGAGAAGCCCGCTTCTCGTGGTCGTGCGGCAGCGTTCTCGCTTCCCACGCCCGGGTTCCCGGGTTCGATTCCCGGCGGGGTCAGGGATTTTCTCTGCCTCGTGATGGCTGGGTGTTGTGTGATGTCCTTAGGTTAGTTAGGTTTAAGTAGTTCTAAGTTCTAACGGACCGATGACCTAAGATGTTAAGTCCCATAGTGCTCAGAGCCATTTTTTTTTTCCATTGAGAATGACATGCTGCGTTCTGTTATCTAGGAACTCTTCATCCAATCATACAATTGATCTGATGGTCCATATGCTTTTACTTTGTTCATTAAACGACTGTGGGGAACTGTATCGAAGGCCTTGCGGAAGTCAAGAAACACGACATCTACCTGGGAACCCGTGTCTATGGTCCTCTGAGTCTACAATAGGCCTATTTCAGCTGAACTGCCGTCATCAGGTTATCTGCCAATAAATGGTGCATCTTTTATTGCGTTATTTCTAGTTTTATAGATAATTATTAAATGGATTGCAGTATTATTATACGAGGGTGGTTTGAAAAGTTCTTGGAATTACCACGAGAGGTCAGCGCTTGCGCAGCGAGTTGTTGCCGTGATATTCTATTGGAGTGTTGCCTGTAAACACGTGCCATGTCAGTGCTCTGAGGAGAGCTGTAGCGGTGATGTGGCTCTGTTGTTCCCGCGTAGTGATTTGCGAAGATGGAAAATATCGAGATTTGAGCAGTGATTAAGTACTTTCGTAAAGGAAGGTATGAAAGCAAAGGACATTCATGTCGATTTCCTGAATACACTGGGGAACTTTGATACTTCATATTCGCCGGCCGGTGTGGCCGAGCGGTTCTAGGCGCTACAGTCTGGAACCGCTACGGTCGCAGGTTCGAATCCTGCCTCGGGCATGGATGTGTGTGATGTCCTCAGGTTAGTTAGGCTGCAGTACCTAATTTTATCAGTAGGTTTCTTTTGCAACTCATCCTTAGCATCTGTCACCGTCGTCACGATGACTCTTACTTTTTTGCTGGTCTCTAATTACTACTGTCCTCTTTTTTTAAATTATCATTGTCTTTGTATATACATTTTAAACTGAAACAATGTTATCTTCTCTTTTCAAGTCTTTTTTTTTTCTTTTTTTGCGTCATGCCATTAACACATCAACCGCGCATGACCCAACTGTTCAAAATAATTAAATCCGCAAAGCTTAAGCAGTAGCAATCGTTTTACCTAGTGTTTAGTAGTTGTAAGGAGTGCTTACAACTGCTGAGGCATTTGCCCAAGAATTAACGACACTCACAGCAACAACATAAATTAAGTGTGTTTAAGTACTAATAATAAGTGAACTTCAAATTTTCTTTTCTTTTCTTTTTTTTTTTTAGAAAAAATGAAAATCCGATACATGGCTGTACGGGTACATTTTTTAGAAAAAAAGAAAAATCCGGTACATGGCTGTACGGGTACACTCTCAAAACTAAAAATAAAATTTAAGATAAATCCACGAAGTGCATAAATGTACTCGGAGTCCACTTTACAGTATGAATAGTATACCTATAGTGAGCCACGCAACCGTCACAAAGATCTGCTCCAGCAATTTTCTCATTGTATTATTTTTATAATCACAGGTTGCGTCACTTCCACTTACCTTCCTTTTCTTCTTTTCATCGTACTTTATACACGCACTGTGAATCCTTATCAACAAGCTGGGGCTTCAGCAAAACACATTGATTGTATTTACATTTAACGATAAACACTTTGTCCAAACTTTCTCATCTCAGTCATTTCTTTCCAACTACTCGTCAGCTTTCAGTATAGCAAGTACGATGACTAACTAGTTCTAAATTGATGCAACTGCCTTCTTCAAAACGACGATAATAAATAGGGGAAAAATCGACCGTTGGGAAATTTCCTCCATGCGTTTGAATATACATAGTTTCAACAGTTCACAGCCGCCCTGAGTATCGCACACAATATGAGAAATGGCTTTCAAATCACACTTTACGCTGCACTGAGCTGCAGATCAGTGGCACAACTAAGGTCTCTAAGATCCACAGCTCTGGAGTGGCACTCACTATTGCATTACTGGGGCTTAGATACTGTGGAAAGTTAGTGGTTTCCACATATGTAGACCAATGAACGTAATCATCAGGATGAATCAAAGCAAGATCTTTGCATGGCTTTGCCGTTGAATACCAGTTTTCGCCTGCACAATTTTATCTGCAGCAAATCGCTGTAAACAGTGTGCGTGTGTGTGTGTGTGTGTGTGTGAGAGAGAGAGAGAGAGAGAGAGAGAGGGAGAGACATTATCCTTGTTTAAATAACCAAATCGAGAACCGCGAACTCTGTCTGCTTTCAGTTCGTTCTCAGCTAACTTTGAAATGTCATTTCCTTTCCGCCTAGATTCAGTCTCTGTTTATTTTTTTCTTGGCACCGTATGGATGATTTGATGACTGCTTGAGGTGCCTGCTGCGCGGCAATGCTTGTGCTGTCTGCCCTCGCGTCTTCAATGGTACAAAAAGAAAACGAAACGTGTTAGAATACACACGAGTCCAGATGTATCATGAAAGAGACTTTGTGTGTGTGTGTGTTTGTGTGTGTGTGTGTGTGTGTGTTTGTACGAGAGGGGGTGGGTAGCAGAGTTAATGTGTGTGCACAGCCTTGTCATCATACAGTAAAGAAATCTGTACGACGTTGACAGCGAACATTTGCTGTGGACGATTGTCACGCAGTTTGAGACTGACTCCGTAATGTGACAGTCATCTCGAGTACTGCTCTTTCCGTGTGCGTCTTTTGGTTTCGTATTACTGAGGAAACTAACAAAGAAAAAGAGCTGCAGGCCTTGTAGGCGGCAAGTGCACAAAATGAGTGGAACTTCAGTCTCCGACAACTGTGCACGCACCGTCTCTTCAAGAGACGATCTGTTTACATTCCTCTTTCCACATAATGAGTGCGACTCAAGTATCTTTCGTAGCTCTCGCTCTGTGACTGAAATACATGCCTCAGTGGAGCTATGTATAAGTTACAGGGAATTAACACGCTCTCGTAACAGTTTTTCACGTGTCTAAAGACGTCTGGTTGCTGTTATTTCTGAAAAGCTTTGTGCCTTTTATTGCAAGATACAGGCCGGTTAAAGTTTTTTGCTGACATATTGTCTCTGCGGTGTTAGGACTCGTGTGAGTACTGTTCTTCGCTATCGCACAGAAATTTGCTGTTGAAAACGTAATAGTGTCTACGCAAATTGGTTAGACAAGATACACTATGTGATCAAAAGTATCAGGACAACCGGCTGAAAATGACAAGTTCGTGGCGCCCTCCATCGGTAATGCTGGAATTCAGTATGATGTTGGCATACCGTTAGCCTTGATGGCAGCTTCCACTCTCGCAGGCATACGTTGAATCAGGAAGGTTTCTTGGGGAACGGCAGCCCATTCTTCACGGAGTGCTGAACTGAGGAGAGCTATCGATGTCAGTCGGTGAGGCCTGGCACGAAGTCGGCGTTCCAAAACATCCCAAAGGTGTTTTATTAGGATTCAGGTCAGGACTCTGTGCACGCTAGTCCATTACAGGGATATTATTGTCGTGTAACAACTCCACCACAGGCTTGGCATTATGAACAGGTGCTCGATCGTGTTGAAAGATGCAGTCGCTATCCCCGAATTGCCCTTTAACAGTGGGAAGCAAGAAGGGGCGTAAAACATGTGCTGTGATCGTGCCACGCAAAACAACAAGGGGTGCAAGCCCCCTCCACGAAAAACACGACCACACCATAACACCATCGCCTCGGAATTTTACTGTTGGCACTACACACGCTGGTAGGTGACGTTCACCGGCCATTCACCATACCCACATCCTGCCATCGGATAGCCACATTGTGTACCGTGATTTGTCTCCCCACACAACGTTTTTCCACTGTTCAATCGTCCAATGTTTCCGCTCCTTTCACCAAGCGAGGCGTCTTTTGGCATTTACCGGCGTGATGTGTGGTTTATAAGCAGCCACTCAGCCATGGAATCCAAGTTTTCTCACCTTCCGTCTAACTGTCACAGTACTTGCAGTGGATCGTGATGCAATTTGGAATTCCTGTCTGATGGTCTGGATAGATGTCTGCCTATCACACATTACGACCCTCTTCAACCGTCGGCGGTCTCTGTCAGTCAACAGACGAGGTCGGCCTGTACGCTTTTGTGCTGTACGTGTCCCTTCACCTTTCCACTTCACTATCACATCGGGAACAGTGGAACTAGGGATGTTTAGGAGTATGGAAATCTCGCGTACAGACGTATGAGACAAGTGACACCCAATCACCTGACCACGTTCGATGTCCGTGAGTTACGCGGAGCGCCCCATTCTGCTCTCTCATGATGTCTAATGACTACAGAGGTGGTTGATATGGAGTACCTGGCAGTAGGTGGCAGCACAATGCACGTAATATGAAAACGTATGTTTTTGAGGGTGTCCGGATACTTTTGATCACATAGTGTAGGTTAACTATTATTCAGTTGTGGTGTCATTAAGAAGTACCTTCAAATGGCACCCCAGATTTGTTTAGAACAACTAGGTGTTGCCCATTTCCTAATTTAAAAGCCCTAAATCAAATGCGATTCCTACGGGTGCCACAAGGGTATCGTCAGAAAAGCAGAAACGGAGCTGAGGTATAACCCTCTTGTGTTCTCAACCCAAGACAACGTCCCTTGGTTAGGAACAGACCACAACCCGTGACTATACACTCAGCAAGCCACTATACCGAACGTGATGGGAGGGGGGTATGTCATTCCAGTATTACTGTTTTTCTTCACTGTCTCATTCCCGTACTGAGCGAGGGAAGAAAACTGTCTTTATACCTCTGAACGCGCTCATCTCTCTCTTACTTACCTTATGCTCATGGTTCCTTCAAATATAAGTTATCCGAATTTAACCAACTGGTTTTCACGGGAACTAGGTCATGCTTCATCTGCATCTACATCTACACAGATACTCCGCAAGCCACCGTACCGTGTGTGTGGAGGATGTCTTGTATCACTACTTGTCGTTTCCTGTCCTACTCCACTCGCAAACAGAGACAGAGAAAAGCGACTGTCTATATGCCTCCTTATGAGCCCTAATTTCTCGTATCTCATCTTCCTGCTCCTTACGCGCAATGTATGTTGACGGCAGTACAATCATTCGGCAGTCAGCTTCAAACACCTGTTCCCTAAGTTTTCTCAACAGTCATTCTCGAAAAGAACGTCGCCTTCCCTCCAGGGATTCCCGTTTGAGTTAACGAAGCATCTCCGTAATACTTTCGTGTTGTTGGAACCTAGCGGTAACAAATCGAGCAGCCCACCTCTGAATTGCTTCGATGTCTTCCTTCAGTCCGACCTGGTACGGATCCCAAACACTCGAGCAGTACTCAAGAATAGATCGTACCAGCGACCTACATGTAGTCTCCTTTACAGGTGAACCACTCTTTCCTAAAATTCTCCCGAGAAACCGAAGTCGACCCTTCCCTTTCCCTAGCACAATTCTCACATACTCGTTCCACCTCATAACGCTTTGCAACGTTACGCCCAGATATTTAAACGACTTGATTGTGTCAAGCAGGACGCTAGTAATACTGTATCAGAACATTACGGGATTGATCTTCCTACTCATCCGCATTAGTTTAGATTTTTCCACATTTAGGACTGGAAATTTTGTCTAAGTCGTCTTGTAACTTCCTACAGCCGCTAAAGTTCATCACCTTACCATACACCATAACGCGTTTCTTCCACGCATTCCCGGTTCAGTTACCTGTACATTTCTATTAGACTTTTGTATGGACTATATCGACTTGTTATAATACAAGCAGCGCGTCTCAGCATGCTTCATCTACATCTACATCTACATCGTTACTCTGCAATTCACGTTTAAGTGCCTAGCAGAGAGTTCATCGAACCATTTTCGTACTTCTTTTCTACCATTCCACTCTCGAATGGCGCGAGGGAAAAAGGAACACCTAAATCTTTCCGTTCGAGCTCTGATTTCTCTTATTTTATTATGATTATCATTTCTCTGTACTTAGGTGCGTGTCAACAAAATATTTTCGTATTCGGAAGAGAAAGTTGGTGATTGAAATTTCGTAAATAGATCTCGCCGCAAAGAAAACCGTCTTTGTTTCACTGCCACCCCAACTCGCGTATCATATTAATGACACTCTCACCCCTATTGCGCGATAACACGAAACGAGATGCCCTTCTTTGTACTTTTTCGATGTCCTCCGTCAATCCTACCTGGTAAGGATCCCACACCGCGCAGAAATATTGCACCAGAGGACGGACAATTGTAATGTAGGCTGTCTCTTTAATGGGTTTGTCGCATCTTCTAAGTATTCTGCCAACAAAGCGCAGTCTTTGTTTCGCCTTCGCCACAAATTATCTATGTGGTATTTCCAATTTAAGTTGCTCGTAATTGTAATTCCTAGGTATTTAGTCGAATTGACAGCCTTTAGGTTTGTGCGATTTATCGTATACCCAAAATTTATCGGATTTGTTTTAGTACCCATGTCGATGACCTCGCACTTTTCTTTGTTTAGTGCCAATTGCCACTTTTCGCAGCATAAGGAAATTCTCTCTAGATCATTTTGTAATTGGAATTGATCGTCTAATGATTTTACTAGACGGCAAATTACAGCGTCATCTGCAAACAATCTAAGGGGGCTGCTCAGATTATCACCTAGATCATTTATATAAATCAGAAACAGCAGAGGGCCTATGACACTACCTTGCGGAACGCCAGATATCACTTCTGTTCTACTCGATGATTTACCGTCAATCACTACGAACTGTGACCTATCTGAGAGGAAATCACGAATCCAGTCACACAACTGAAACGATACTCCTTATGCACGTAATTTAACTGTCGTTTGTGAGGAACGATATCAAAAGCATTCTGAAAATCTAGGAATATGGAATCGATCTGAGATCTCTTGTCGACAGCACTCATTACTTCATGGGAATAAAGAGTGTTGCACAAGAACGATGTTTTCTGAATCCGTGTTGGTTATGTATCAATAAGTCATTTTCTTCAAGGTGATTCATAATGTTCGAGTACATTATATGCTCCAAAATCCTACTGCAAATTGAGGTCAGTGATATAGGTCTGTAATTCAGTGGGTTACTCCTATTTCCTTTCTTGAATATTGGTGTGACCTGTGCTACTTTCCAATCCATAGGAACAGACCTTTCGTCAAGTGAGCGGTTGTATATGATTGCTAAGAAAGGCGCTATTGTGTCTGCATGCTCTGAAAGGAACCTGATTGGTATACCATCTGGACCGGAAGATTTGCATTTCTTAAGTGATTTGAGTTGTTTCCCAACGCCTAAGATATCTACTTTTATGTCACTCATGCTAACAGCTGTTCTGATTTTGAATTCTGGAATCTTTACTTCGTCTTCTTTCTTGAAGGAATTACAGAAAACTGTATTCGATGTACACTCGTACGTAAAACAAGAGCGTGCTTGTCACAGTTGCCTGGTGCACCCACTTCTGTCGCGATTGAAAACTTGCTGTCGTGTACTACGTACTGGGTTCAATAGCGGTGTGCAAAACTTAAGGATGCAAGTAAATTTAGCATCAGTTGTCAGTGTCAAGGAACATAGTTCGATGACTTTGACCAGACATAGGAAGAACTACTACAATATGGCACAGAAGGTAACTGAAGGAAATGCGCGATGAGAGGAACAGAGATGACACTTATATTCAAAGACAGTGACTGCACTGAAGTCAACGCGATTATTGTGGTCTCCTGAACATTATGAAAGGCGGAGAACGGTTATTAATAGAGTTTGTGATCACCACGGATGATCTGCAAAGTGTTCTCACAGTGGTCACAAGGTCGGTAGCCAGTTCTTGTGATACGGCATCCCATGCTCCAGTAGCGCTGTTGACAGACGCTGTACGGCCGTTGCTGCATGTGGATATGCAGAATACGTCTGCCCAATGCATCTCAAACGTGTTCCACGGGATTTAAGTCGGGGGAACGAGCAGGCCAGTCCATTCGCCCAATATCCTTTCGTTCCAGTGCTCTCACGGATTGCTGCCCATAAAAATGTCAGAGCTGAATGTACCCCCGAAAAGACACACATCGGGAAGGAGTACAGTGTCACATTCGGGAAGATATTCGGCGAATGTCATTTTTATGATGTCCTTGCGCGGCACTTTTCTAGGCGCTACAGTCTGGAGCCGAGTGACCGCTACGGTCGCACGTTCGAATCCTGCCTCGGGCATGGATGTGTGTGGTGTCCTTAGGTTAGTTAGGTTTAATTAGTTCTAAGTTCTAGGCGACTGATGACCTCAGAAGTTAAGTCCCACAGTGCTCAGAGCCATTTGAACCATTTTTGAACCTTGCGCGGCCGCATCAGATACCGTAAGTGGAGGATCTCAAGGAAAGAGAGGATATTCGGCTAACCAACTGCCTGCCCGTTGCCTCGAATTAAATTTCGTCGAATACGTGTGGAATGCTTTGGGGACACGTATTGCAGCACGTCCACATGCAACAACGATCATCCACCAGTTGTCAACTTAGCTGGTGGAGAATGGAACGCCCTAATACAAGAACATCTTTCCTAACGTTTGGCCATCATGGGATGACGTTGCAGAGCAAGCATTGCTGTCCAGGGCGATCACACACACTGTTAAGAAGCACGTCCCATACTCTGTATCGCGGTAACTTTAGCGTAATTATTGTCTTTGAATAGAAGTGTCATTTCTATTCGTCTCACTGCCTATTTCTCTCGGTTACCTTGTGCACTACACTGTAGCAATTCCTTCTGTGTATGGTGCAACTTCTGGGTATTATGCCGCGTCATTGCTAAAAACTAACAACAATAATAAACTAAAACAGACGTTTCGGGCGAATTGCAACGGCCTTCCTCAGGGCGTAATACCCAGAAGAATTTTAATCCCTACACCTAAATACTTTTACGATTTGACCTGCACAAGGTGTTCACGGCGGACACGTCACAAAGGCTATCTACTGTCATGGTCGGCAATTCTACAGGCTTCGCCGAGTGTGCTGTAGACCACAAACCGGTGACTGGACTCACAGCATCGTGACAGTGTAAGACTCTGGTGATTCGATCCTCTACCGACGGCGCACGCCGTAAATGGATCGCTAATTATGGTTAATTTTCCAGCATCGGCGTTCGTGCTTTCTGGCATCGCGATAGGACGGAAAAGCGGGTCATTTGCGGCGCGATGGCCAGTCTCTTATATGGGAGTGCGAGCGCCGTATCGCGGTGAGCTGCTTAATGAAGCAATTAGGCGGCGTCTGGCGCGGCCGGACCCCGCGATCCTCATTTGTCAGCAGCGCTGCGCCGCGCCGTCGCGAAAAAAGACGCGACTGGTGGGCGGCCCGGCCCAGACCCACAAACGGAATTAGGACGGGTCGCCCAGGCGGTGCGTGACAGGGCGCGCACTGTAAAGTTGCAAGCATCACCTCGACAAAGCGAAGTTACGAAATCGTTGTTTTGTTTGTTTGAATACACATTGAGCAGTCCTCGTACTCATTGAAAACCCCAGGTCACAGAACTGTAGCACGCCGCTAGAGGTGTATGGCGTAGACCATTGATAAAGATGAATATAGAATTTTGATGAGGACTGGGTCCACAGCCCTCGTCAAATTTTTAAATGAACTCATTCCTCTTTAGGCTGTTAAAGTATTATTCGATAGCTCAGGTCTCGCTGCTTCGCTCGCATACGCTGTATGGCCTGCACAGATTCTCTTCGTTTTCTTTACTCGAATTTTTGAGTTGTTTACAAACTGCAACACCCTCTAAACTTTTCACGCAAATTAAGGCTATAGAATCATGGTCTCTACCGAATGTTCTTCTGACCAAATAGCGATTCTGTCAGCTGAAGTCCAAGGTTTTTGTTAAGCATGCCTTTTGCGTTCTTGCGGTGATACTTCCATAGAAACTTTCATCCTCTAACACATATTTCTTTATGTCTAACCGAGAAGTGAAATACCAGTTTTCATAGATTTAGCTTTTAAATTTTTTTGCTATAACGAAATATTTTCTTATAATTTTCATTCACTGTTTCATTCTCTTAGGGGCTGAATTTCCAAAAACAGTGAAACACGTATTTTTAAAATTTCTAACGGAGAAGCCAAATATAAATGTTCACAGATTTAACTTTAATAATGCTTAGAAATAATATCATAAAACTTTTCATTCCCTGTTTCACATCCGTAGGGGCGTAGGGGATTGAATTCCCAAAAACACTGAATCAAATACCAATTTTCAATATTTCATAGATGAAGCTTTAGAAAGCTTTTGGTGCTTCTTCGATGATGAATTATTCTCAAAACAAATATTCGTCTTCTATTATGCCCCATAAGAATTACATTTCTAAAAATTGTGAAAGACGTATTTCTTTATTTCTGGCCGAAAAACCAAATACTAATTTCCATAGGTCCATCTTCAAAATTTCCTTTATAGCGATATATTTTCAAAAAACCTTTCATTCTCATTTTCACCCTGTTAGGAGTGGAATTTCGAAAAACCCTTATAAAACGACTCCTCCAGAATAAGATCAACACCCTCTCCAAATTTCAAGTTTCTATTCTTAGCTGTTTGTGCTCGCCGATGATGAGTCAATCAATCAGGACATTCCGTTTTATGTGTGTAGACTGCGACTGCAACTTCGAACCGATCGTTATTTTCAAGCTTTCTGAAAGCAGTCGGTCACCAAATAAAATACATGTAATTAAAAAATTGACGAACGTTGAACAAAGAAAATTTGAAAAATACTTACGGGGAATGTTGTAACCCACTCCGTAAATTAAAGGTGTTGCGTGCTGGAACATAGATTCCCCATCAGTATAAACGCAAATACACGTAGTAGTGCAAATTTACTGTTCAATACTTAAGTGTTTATCATATCTACTGTCATTTCACCATCTTTCTAAAGTGTGTTCGCATTGTGTATGGAACAGCAGGTAAATTTACACTACCACTCACATTAGCATTTACACTGCTGGGAACTATATTGCGGAATGTGACAACTTTGCGCCACTGCGTGGGTTGCAACATCCCACGTAAGTTTCTTTCAAATTTTCATTTTTCGACATTGCTCTGTTTTGTATTTGCATGTATTTTATTAAGTGACTGACTGCTTTAGAATGACGATGGGTCGAAACTGCAGCCGCAACGAGTAATAAGTTGTCTAGGTTAGTTACCTTTCTTTAGCAACTGTAATGAAAGTCTTATCCAGACCAGACAGGTTTCACTTTATTTTAAAGCACCTTCAGTGGTCACTGTAACAATAAGTTTTTTCACTTATAATGTTGTTTGTTTTGATCATTAATAGTTTATTTATTACTAGAAACAGTTTTTATTTTTGTCGCTACTCACGATGACGAGTGAATTCCCAGACCTTATTCACCAAGTATTTGAGAATGAGAGTACTTAGCAAGTTGCAACAAACTTTACGCTTAATTCAAAACCTTTACGAATTTTTTTCTCGCTAACAACCACTAGGAAACAATGAAAGGGAAAAGGTTTATCGTTTACTACTTTTCAGCTGTTCGTGCAGTAAAAGTATCGAATGAGGGATGACTAATAATTTATTGCTTTTTTACTACTAACTGTATTCGCGACACGTTTTTCAGTCTGTATGCACATATAGCACTGAATCTAACTGCAAAATTATATCACTGCACGACGCGTAGTTCAGGAGATGTGACATCGTAAACAGTGAGATGCGTGAAAGACTGCAGTATCATTCAAGGCCGTTAAATTTACTACTTTTCTACTATTAACGTCACTCGTAATACATTTCGGAGACCGTATCCACAAATCAAATATCGCTACAATATCATATCACTGTACGACACAAAATTCAGCAGATATGACGTCATAAACAGTGAGATGCGGGAAAACTTCCACATCGTGCACGACGTTTAAATTTACGACTTCGTTGCTACAAATTGCATTCATAACACATTTCACACACTGCATTCACATATGGCACTGAATGTACCTACGAAATTGTATCACTGTACGGCACATATACTACCGCTCATTAATTTCAATACACCCTGGTATTTCAGATTTACAACACAAATCAAACGTTATTTCTCACAAAATATAATTACAGTAACTTCCACATATATAATACAATTACAATCATTATATTTCACTTTCATGAAAGTAACCTCCTTTGAATTTATTGACTGTCTCACAAACTCGAGGCATGCGGTCAATCAGTTTTTGTAGGTATCGTGACCACACATCCTTAACAACATTCCAGAGATGTTCCTTGCTGGATATATTAACTTCCGTGTTACGTCTGTCCACGTCATCCTAGACCATTTCAATGGGATTACCATCTGGGCTTTGGGACGACCATACAATATCATTCAGTACTGTCTGTTTTTCCTTTGCTGCAATGTAGTTCGTACAGTATGCCGACCGATGTTTTGGGTCATTATCCCGTTGTAAGGGGAACCCTTTCCCTGTCAAACACAATCCACTTCGTATTGCATGATACTGAAATATGCGGTGGTACTGCTTCTAATCCATACATCCTTCTATTTGCACAATGTCGCCAACTCTAACTCCGGCAAAATATCCCCGAACCATAAGGGAACCTCCACCGTGCTTAACTGTAGGTAGAACACACCGCTGGGCTACCCTTTCCCCTACAAATCGGCAACAAATATTCTCCTTCTGAATCCAAAAATCTCGAACTTCGATTCATCGGTGAATAACACCTTCGTCCACTCTTCTGATGCCCAATTACGACGTTTTTTAGCCCATTCAAGTCTCTTCTGTTTATGTATGGGCCTTAGAAAGGGTTTTCTTGATGTCCTTTGACGTCCTTTCAAGCCGACTTCTGTCAATCTCCTTTTTACTATTGCAACAGATATTATTGTCGTGTTCATTTCCACCAATTCTGCAGGAATTTGGGGCCCTGTTTTGAATCTGTTTCTATTACTGGTAATTATGATCTATTTATCAGCACTTTTAGTTGTTTTACGAGGTCGTCGTGGTCGTGGTATGTCCTTATTGCTACCTATTGTCTTCTGGCGGTGAAGGGTGTATTGCCTTCCCCATACAGACACACTACACTGTTTCGCAATTTGGCGAATAGAAAAACCTGCTTGGCTAAGTGCTACAATTGAAGCACGTTTTTCTATGGATATCTCCTCGCGCGGAGCCATGCTAGCGATGTGCACACTTTAGTGTCACGAAGGAACCGACGTACATGAACCACATGTTATGTATCGTAGCAATGCTTGCCGTTCGCTGCGGACATCACATCACTACAGGGAACAACACAGGTGTAACAAATGTGGCGTACATCGTCAAATATGTAAACAATAGGTATCAGATAAGTACATAACGTTTATGTACACAACATTGTTTGTTGGATACTATTGTATATCGATGACCACAAACAAAAATCATGACATGTGTACAACTCTTGTACTGATCCTTTGCTAGTACACTGTGTTAGACCATATCTACAGAGAACTAGATGTCATTTACTGGGTGTATTGAAATTCATGAATGGTAGTGTAGTTCAGGAGATGTCATTAACGTCAAACACAAGGTCAGACGGTGCATGGTACGGGTAATTATTTGGGCAACGCCATATTTCTCGTCTGGGTAAAATACAGGGAGCGAAAGGTTATTTACAATTTGTACAGAAACCAGATGGCAGTTATAAGAGCCGGGGGGCACGAAAGGGAAGCAGTGGTTGGGAAGGGAGTGAGACAGGGTTTTTGCCTCTCCCTGGTGTTTTTCAATCTGTATATTGAGCACGCAGTAAACGAAACAAAAGAAAAATTTGGAAAAGGAATTAAAATCCATGGAGAAAAAAATAAAAACTTTGAGGTTCGCCGATGATATTTTCATTCTGTCAGAGACAGCAAAAGACTTGGAAGAGCAGTTGAACGGAATGGACAATGTCTTGAAAGGAGGATATAAGACGAACATCAACAAAAGCAAAACGAGGATAATGGAATGTAGTCGAATTAAGTCAGGTGATGCTGAGGGTATTAGATTAGGAAATGAGACGCTTGAAGTAGTAAATGAGTTTTGCTATTTGGGGAGCAAAATAACTGATGATGGTCGAAGTAGAGACAATATAAAATGTAGACTGGCAATGGCAAAGAAAGCGTTTCTGAAGAAGAGGAATTTGATAATATCGAGTATTGACTTAAGTGTCAGGAAGTCGTTTCTGAAAGTATTTGTATGGACTGTAGCCATGTATGGAAGTGAAACATGGACGATAAATAGTTTGGACAAGAAGAAAATAGAAGCTTTCGAAATGTGGTGCTACAGAAGAATGCTGAAGATTTGATGGGTATATCACATAACTAATGAGGAAGTATTGAATAGGATTGGGGAGAAGAGAAGTCTGCGGCACAACTTGACTTGAAGAAGGGATCGGTTGGTAGGACATGTTCTGAGGCATCAAGGGATCACCAATTTAGTACTGGAGGGCAGCGTGGAGGGTAAAAATCGTAGAGGGAGACCAAGAGATGAATACACTAAACAGATTCAGAAGGATGTAGGTTGCGGTAGGTACTGGGAGATGAAGAGGCTTGCACAGGATAGAGTAGCATGGAGAGCTGCATCAAACCAGTCTCAGGACTGAAGACCACAACAACAACAGTATTTCTATACTCACTGAAGAAAATGGCCACGCCAGCAAAATTGTGATAAATTTAAGTGTTAGAAAATCGTTTCTGAAATCATAAGTCGGCAGTGCCATCTTACATGGAAGTCAAACGTGGATATTAAACAGTACAGGCAAGAAGAGAATAAAGGGTTGTCTCAGAAGAATGCTGAAGATTAGATGGGAACTTTGGATGACTAAGGAAGAGATACTGAAATAAATCCGATATAAAAATAATTGTGGCACAACTTAACTGAAACAAAAAATTGGATGATACCGCTCCTTCTGATGTATCAGGAGAAAGTCAAATTGGTAATGGTTATGGTTCAAATGGCTCTGAGCACTATGAGACTTAACTTTTGAGGTCATCAGTCCCCTAGAACTTATAAGTACTTAAACCGAACTAACCTAAGGACATCACACACATCCATGCCCGAGGCAGGTTTCGAATCTGCAACCGTAGCGGTCGCGCGGTTCCAGACTGAAGCGCCTAGAGCCGCTCGGCTACTCCGGCCGGCGGTAATGGTTAGGAGTGACAGGGATGAAAAGTGTAGAGAGAGACCAAGTCATGAATACTGTAAGCAGGTCAACAGGCCGTAAGATGGAGAAGTTATGTTGAGATGAAGAGGATCGTTCTGAATGAACTGGCATGCAGAGCTGCTTCAAGCCAGTCTTCGGTCTGGTGGCTAAAATGACACATTTATTCGTCCTCTCTATAAAATTACGTCCATCTGCATGTAGTTCTGTCAGTGATTTATTCGCAAACGATGCTTTTACTTTTTCTGTTCCCGCCGTCTAATATCCCCACCTTACGTTTACTTTCCGCTTCTCTATTCTCGCCTTTGGCTTCGTTTTGTCGTCGCTTCGTATGTTACGGGCTTCTCCCTTGAAGGGAGCGATTATTTTTAATTAAAAGCCTACTGGCCACCTTCCTCTGCCGCCGGATATCTGTCATGAGAATAAATGTCGCCTCGGTTGCTCTTGTTGCTTCGATAGTCGTCACTTGAGGCAGCGTCAGTTTGGGGAGGGAGTAAGTGTGGACTGCTTAATTAGTCGCAGTCTTTCGGCTCGGCATCTCCGCCCTGCTTATCTCGGATAACGAGCTTCTCGTTTCGGGAGGAGGATCGTTGCTGTCGCGCGAGATGAGCCGCACCCTGTAAATCTTCAGCACACTTGATGAAAAGCGTCTCAGGCGTTGCTTCTGCATGACAGTCAGCCAGTTGATACCAGCTGCTGAAAAATTACGCCTACTCTTCGAAGACGTGGAATTCGGGCTTCAATGCGCTCTATTTGCAACATTTATAGTTTCTAGGTTGGGTCTCCGTCTGAAATAAAATATCCACTGCAGTTTTGGCGTCTCAGTACTTCACAGGAATCACTAAATGTGTGTAGCGCTGAAGGCTTGCTGCAAAATGTCACTGATATGATATTGTCCAACGTTTAGAGTTTCGACTCACTACTTGCTCGAACGTAATACGTAAGAAGTACTCTTACGAAGTCACATCAGTCTTCAGATTTATCGTTTTACTATACCTCTTTTGCCGCCTTCTTTTCATGTCTTAATCTGTTTATATACGTAAAGCAAACCACCCTAGAAAATCTGTTTTGCATGTTCTAAACGTCATCATCTACAATCTTTGCCGTTTGCTGCTAGTTCAGTGCCAAGTTAACTGTTTTTGGATAGATTAATAAATATCTCAGTAACGTGTTACTTCTTCAGCCACACATCTTTCATTGCCTAGTACGTCTTCACATTTTACACTACATACGGACTTCATTTTCTACATCCTTCTCTAGACTTACATTTCCAGTGCTTCAGCTTTTTCCAAATACCTCGTGACTCATTCATAGAATGCTAAAAATAACCTACATTTACATTATCCCGGCGAACTTCGATAATGCTTCTTACTAAATAACGAATTGCTGTTACGTCTACAGTACCTTCTTCTGTTTCGATGTTCACCATTTCACTCTCCCCCTTTTTTGTACTTCTAGTTTTAGCTGTGTTAAATTTAGTCTCAATTCTGTTTTAATAAAAGTGTCCATTCTATTAATCCGTTTTTCCATCAGTAATACTTTACTTCCACCTAGACCTACATCATCTGCGAACCTGAATATTTCTCTCTTTCCTCCCCCACATTTTTGATAGCGAGAGAAGCAGTATCGTAACTGCACACTACGCCTCGCGTTATCTGCTCAGTGCCAACATTAGATTTCGCTTCTCGAACTGAAGTAGAAATGGGCTAGTTAAAAGCCTTAGCTTCGACGTAACCCCTCTTACAGAAACCACTATGCGTAATGTCTGCTGACTTCATCGGACTCAGACAATGAACCAGATCTTGCACCTATCCCCGCCTGTGTTTAGGAATCGCCGGACATCTAGATGTAAGCCCAGTAATAACCTGTTGTTCATGAAAATAAGGAAACTTGATTATCGTTTCACAAATAGTTCTGCGGTATGTCGAGGTAGTGAATAAGCTTCTTCAAGAAGGGAAGTCAATAAACTTTAGTAGCAGCGATGAAATGGAACACGTACAGTATTAGAGATACTTTCATGTTCAACTTTTAAGGCTTTTCGGTCTTAAATGTGAGTTTTGACATTATCTCATAAACGAAATAAGGCTTCATCTGCGAAAATAATGTGCGATAAAAAAATCATCTTCCATTAAAACAACATGGTATCTATCTGCAGTGTTTATGTGGGATTTTTTCCCTGTTAGGTTACATGAAGCGGTTCGTTATGAAACACACGCAAAAATTTAAAGAGGAACTGTTTGTTACGTTCATGTCTGCGTGTACAACAGGCATATAGATGAATAAAAACTGTCCAGTTTTTCTAAAGCTCTGAGGTAAGTTGATCCTGGGAAACGGACGCATTTAATTTTAGTGTTCCTTGGTTTAGGAATAAAAGATGTGGAGCTAGGTTTCATCCTCAGTCACTAACTCACTAATTCAAAATGTCCATTCTAGCATAGAAAAGACCAAAACAGCTCTGGATGTCTCAGTTAGTGCCTTCTTCTGTTCACTGTTCAAACATTTCGCCACCCACTTCGCTGAAAGCTTGTTCATGCCTAGGGTGTTATTAATAAAGACATCGTCAAGCTTTGGGAGGGATCCAATATCTTGACTATCTTACTAGCAAATATTAGCCAGTCCTCAAAAATTAGCTTGCCGACAGCATCGCTTCTCGCCAGTTCTTTTGATGTTGCGGATGATCCTATGCTAGGAGGGGGCGGGGGGGGGGGGGGGGGGAATACTACTTCAGATGTAATATGCCCATTCTTGAAACGATGCTCTCAGTTTCTGACAGTGAAATGGGTGGAAGTCTGTGAGAATGTGGATATCCGCCTCGGATATCCAAGGGTATATCTAGAGACATTCGCACTAATATGAATAATTACTATGTGGTTAAAGAGTAGTGTCAGTATTATGATTTTGGTCTGTTTCCTTTACTAGAACACAATCGTTGACAATGAATTTTTTTCTTAAAGCTAGAAGGTTTTTCTGGATTGTTTCTAGAGACTGACTGCAGATAAAGTAAGTAAAATGGTTAAATCGCATGCAGAATTTACATAAACTGAGGATTTCTGCAAAGTATGCAGAATGTAGCTATTTAATCATTATAATAACACCAGTAATGCATATGCACAGTTACATAAATATACGGTTCAATAACACTAATGTAACCACCGCCTATGATTACAAAAAAAAAGCACTGACAAACTTTAGGGACAGGTTCCTTACACCACAACAAGAAAAAAAATCAGGAAACAAGCACATAACTTAAGAGATATGAGCACTTGTTCATCTTCGATACGGTGGAAAACATCTCTCCTACCGCAAAATCCTCGCTTTTCATATATTGAGAGGGGGTAGTACGAATCAAAATAAGGAAATAGTGTCTAGTAAACATGGGCTCTAAGATCTATACCTTAAAAGCTGTGAGTTCTTGCTCAGTAGAAGTCTTTCACACTAGCGAACATTAACAGCTCATAGTTCTTAAAGTAAACATTTTAGACCCAAGTTTACTATAAATTTTCTTCTTGTTTTGGTCGATATTTCCTCCTCTCAAAATATGCGAAGCAGAGACCTGACAGTAAAAGACATCTGTTTCATAGGATCGAAGATGAACAAGTGTTCATACCTCTTAAGGTATGCATTATAGAGCCCATCTTTACTTGAAATTGTCCCTAAAGTTTGTCGGTGTTTCCTGGGGAACCTTTATAAAGTGTGTCGGGGGGATGCAGAAAAAAGTACAGGAATTGTAATGCGTAAATGGAGCAATTAAACTGACGTCCAAAAGGGCATGACCATTGCCTTTCGGACCCAGGGTGGAAGCATTTCCGAAACGGCTAAGTTTGTAATCTGGTTAAAGTACATCATGTATGGCAAAATGGCGCTTTCCAAAATAGGCGCCGAAGTAACTGTGGTATACCATGGTCCGCAGATAACAATGGCTGCAGAGATGTGCACAGGCAAACAGACGTGCAACTTTTGTGCACCCGACCGCCTATTTGAACAAAGGGGTTACCAAGAGTGTATTGTCAGTGACTGTTCAGGATGGGCCTCCGCAGCAAGTGCCTTGTTCATGCTCTCACGTGGATTTCTGTTCATCAGCGATGAAGGTTGCAATTTGCTCTCCAATACCGTAATTGGACATTCACTGAGTGGTAACAGGTGGCCTTTTCAGATGACTCACGTTTTATGCTCCATCGGGCAGATGGCCGTTGGTGTGTACGGCGTGAAACGTCTGAAAGCAAAGGAAGGAAGGGGTGTTATGTTTTCGGGATTGTTTTCATGGCATTCCCTGGGTGATCTCGTCGTACTCGTCATTCTGGAAGGCACAATGAATCAATACAAATAGGCAACTGTCCTTGGGGACCATATCCACTCAGCACGATGGCATTTACCAGCAGGACAATGCAATGTGTTACACAGCTCGTAGTGTAATTGAGTGGTTTGAAGAGCACCATGATGAGTTTACCTTACTCCTCTAAACACCAAACTCCCCGGATTTACACACAATCAAGAATCTGTGGGATCACCTAAATAGGGCGGTTTGCGCCGTAGATGCTCAACTGGGTAACGTAGTGCAACTGGCTGTGGCCCTGGAGACGGCACGGCTCCAAATTCTCGTCGGTACCTTCCAGATCCTTATTGACTCTTCCTGCACTTCTGACTCCGGTCTGTGCTGTAAAAGTTGGTTACCCAGGCTTTTGATAGGTGTCACATTAATGTGATAGGCTAGTACAGGTGTCATATGCCACCAGATTCATTTTTCGATTCCAAGGGGAATGGCCAAAGTCAAGAACTTGTCGGCCCCTCTTTCCTCAATACTGTAGGTGTCAGGGTTTACAACCTCTATGGTGGCAGATGAAGCTGGCTGAGTGCCGTGGAGTTCAGCACCGAGAGTGTGGCCACAGTGATATGATGGATGATGGCAAGTGTCGTGAGGTGAGCCTTCATGGAAACAGTGCTGGCTGTATAAGACTTTATTTCCATAGCAATTGCAGCAGTAGAGACAGAATTGGGAAGACAGTCAATGCTTCTGTGGTGTAGACAATCATGTCTGAAGCGTGCAGACGTCAGCAGTAGCCCGTCAGAAGGACAGTGTGTCGTGTCTCTGGATTCTGCACTTTGGCAGTTGGTGTTGAGGAGCAATGCCAGGTGGCACACAGTGCATAGCGTGGCCTGGTCCAACTCCTAGGTTCGTAGTGAGCTGGAGAAGCTGTGTAACAAGCTGTGACCTACAGCGTGAATGATGTCGGTGTCGTGTGTTTGCACTGGGCGGTCGTGGGCAGACAGTGTATGTCTCCAAAGACCATTTAAGTGCGTCAGTTTTTGTCCTGATCAAGTGGGTGATGGCTGGGCAGCTAGATGGACCAGACTCGAATCCACGACTCGGGAAGAAGGTGGACATCTGCAGGCAGCAGTCACATAATAGCCATCCCAACGGTGAAAATGTGCCATCTGACATTCAGACTCAGCACAGCACAGTCTGCAGCTATTGGCTTTAGTGCCTGTCGGTAACAGGGTGCTGCTTCACTCTAGTGGCAGGCGAGTGAAGACATTTCCTCATAGCTACCAGCATGTGATGACTGAGTAACTGAGACTAAGAGTCTAAAATGGGTTGTAACTACAGAAGCTGGGCTAACTAGTGTTTCTTAGATTGCAGCACTCAACACTTCTTGCTTCCCAGTAGGATTGTTGATGTTCTTAAAATTATCGGGAATTCGATATATCAATATTTAAAAAGATTTTGTTGGCTCTCGATATGTCGAGAAGAGTATCGATATGTCGATATATCGATGTAAAGAGTATCGTGGTATATGCCTATAAAAATACTGGCTGCATATTGTAAATATACTGCCAGTTTTAGAACTGTATATTTAAGTATTGTTTTATTACTAGATATTATAAACATCAACAAGCCAGCAACCTCCCTATCCCCCTTAGAGAAAGAATTGAAAGCAAAACGAGGCACGTACACGCTTGGCCTTAACCACTTTGGTAACAGTGTAACAATAAAAGGTGTCCGATGGATCCGTTGTACGATTTCGTCACAAATCGGATTTGTCCGAAACACTTCACGTCTACTTCCCCCATTTCTTTCATTTCTGACAACGCCAGTGACCTAGCAGTCGTAGTGTCAAAACTGCTTGGTGAAGCTACACGCCGCAGTTTCTGTTGGTAGCGCCAAGCGCCGATTACGTCAGCATTTCCCTTCACACGTCTCGGTCCACCGCAGAGACCACTCTTGTCATTTAAATTTTTGCTCATCTTTTTCGGCAACTGTTTTTGAAGTACGCCGATGTGAAAAAATAGCACACTAGTTGCGTTAAAAATTGTTTTTTAACACCACTGGTGTGCTATTTCTTCACATCAGAAACCTTGTTATTCCATTCACACCGCTACCCCCCCCCCTCCCCCCCCCCTCCCCCCAGCCACCACTCCCAGTACAATCGGACTTAGTTCAAATGGCTCTGAGCACTATGGGACTTAACTTCTGAGATCATCAGTCCCTAGAACTTGGAACTACTTAGACCTAACTAACCTATGCAAAACACACACATCCATGCCCGAGGCAGGATTCGAACCTGCGGTCGCGCGGTTCCAGACTGCAGTGCCTAGAACCGCTCGGCCACCCCGGCCGGCTACAATCGGACTTCTTCTTCTTTTGTGCCACATATACTTGCTTCACACAGTAGAAGTGAAAGATTAGATGTGATGAAAGCTCAAAAAGTAATAAGACTCCACACGGTGAAAGTAAAATTATGCTCTACTACAGTTTCAAAAGAACAACTTCAAATATTTACCAAAAATTGGGACAAAAGTGTAATATAAAATAAAAATATCGGCATTCGATATTGCCCTTTTTAATATCGATGTATGGAGGAAAACATTTTTGGGAAAAACATCGATATATCGATATTTTATCAACAGCCCTATCTCTGAAGTCATAACCAGGCCGGAGCCGCCAGGCGTAATCGTTGGCGGTCATGCCATCGTGTACCATGTCTTTCCTGTCTCATCAGCGCCTCCAGCTGCCCAATTGGCGGTGTAATGAGTCACTACTTCACCTTTCGCGTTTCTAGAAACGCTATCTTCTGCGATGTCAGTGTAATGAATATCGAGTACGTGTTCTTGGGCCGTGGCACCTAGCTTGCGAGGAGACGTGCAGTGTGCTTGTGGTGTGCGTACTGTAAGTCCTTCAGTACACGCGCCATCAGATTATTTGACTTGTCGCTCTACCGAAGTAGGCGAGTGTCAGCAGGATGTCTCGTGGTCTTATCGTGGCGTGTTTATCTTCTGCCGTTTGGGCAGATGATAGAAATGCCACTTGCATGCTTAGAGTAGCAGATTGACGGTGACCAACTTTAAACAGAACTTGGTTAATTTTCACACACATTTATTAAAATAATAACCAGCATAAAAAGTACTTAACTTGGTTCTGGATGCTATTCACAATTGACAATCTGCAGTTCCTTTGGTATTGGTACGTTAATCTTATTCTTACATATATCTCTGATACTTGACAAAGTGTCTATACATTTATCTTCATGGCTATGTACAGGAATATGGTAAACTTATTAGGCGCAGACTGAAACTTGACTATAGACTGGTCAGACAAATGTAGAACTTGTACAGACTGGTACAGACTAATGCAGACTGGTACAGACTGGTGCAGACAAATGCAGACTGACTAATCGGAGTTCTGTACACTCGTTACAATACCTCGCGCGTTCATGTGCCACTGTGCGAGAGTGATCCGCGAGGAGAAAAGGTTCTACGTTAGCAGCAATCTCATTGGCTGCGATACGTATTAATACGCGGATCGGCGGAAGCAGAATTTGGTCCGTCTCTATGGCAGCGCCATCTCGTAGTGCGGAGACGGACGAGTGCTGCGCCTGCGCAGTTGTGCTTAGCGGGGCGCGCTCTAGTGGGAAAGTTGTGTACGCGCTGACTACGCGGAACTACGTACACAACAGTGCTCCTTACGATATCGTTTTGCTGACTCTGTCATAATAGCTGTTTGCTAAACTGGGGGGAATGGTTCTTTTTGAATGGATCACCCTGCAGTGTAGTGGGGAGGTTTAAAGGAAAAGGTGTGATATTGAGATGAGAACTGGTGGAGTTTGAGGAGAGGAGTGGGAGCTGAGGCAGCCAGCTGGACCGCGGGCTCAGCGGAGTGCAGGCGGCAGCTGGCGGACCCGACACAGCCACAACCACACGGTTTTTTGTAGCTCCGCGCAGCCCATTGAGGCCGACTCGCCGTCTAATAATGTCAGCGGAAGATGACGAAAAAAAAACAGGGCAGAGCGTCAACTAGGAACAAGGCGAATTTTTTTGCGGGTCCGCGTTTCTTTTATTGCTGGTGTGGCGGCGGTGGGCGGACGCGTTTGAAGGGCGCAGGGGCCGCCGCCGGCCGGGTCGTTAGGCGGCCATTCAGCGCCGCCCGGAAGTTTTGCCCGCGCTCGCTTCCGGCCCGGAGACCTCTGTCGCCGCCGCGACAGCCTCTGATTGCAGCGCTCTCCTTCTGCCACTCCAGCTGGAACACGCTCATAGATGCTCCACAGCCCGACAATAGTTTTGTGCGTCGAAGGTAGTTTTTCCAGACACGGCAAAGGGCTTGGGAGGTGAGTTGAACGGAATGGATAGCATCTTGAAGACCGACTATAAAGTAAGTAACTATGAGAGCAATTCCAGGGTATTCGTGTGCAAATGAACTGAATCTGGCTATGCCGGGGAAATAAGATTAGAAAATGAGACAATAAAATTAGTGGACGAGGTTTGCTATTTTACGGTAAAATAACTCACAGTCAGATGTGAAAATTACCGAACTATCAGTTTAATAAGTCACAACTGCAAAATACTAACGCGAATTCTTTACAGACGAATGGAAAAACTGGTAGAAGATCAGTTTGGATTCCGTAGAAATGTTGGAACACGTGAGGCAATACTGACCCTACGACTATTCTTAGAAAATACATTAAGGAAAGGCAAACCTACGTTTCTAGCATTGTAAACTTAGAGAAAGCTTTTGACAATGTTGACTGGAATACTCTCTTTCAAATTCTGATGGTGGCAGGGGTAAAATACAGGGAGCGAAAAGCTATTTACAATTTGGACAGAAATCAGATGGCAGTTATAAGAGTCGAGGGACATGAAAGGGAAGCAGCGGTTGGGAAGGGAGTGAGACAGGGTTTTAGCCTCTCCCTGGTGTTTTTCAATCTGTATATTGAGCAAGCAGTAAACGAAACAAAAGAAAAATTTGGAGAAGGAATTAAAATCCATGGAGAAAAAATAAAAACTTTGAGGTTCGCCGATGATATTTTCATTCTGTCAGAGACAGCAAAAGACTTGCAAGAGCAGTTGAACGGAATGGACAATGTCTTGAAAGGAGAGTATAAGATGAACATCAACAAAAGCAAAACGAGGATAATGGAATGTAGTCGAATTAAGTCGGGTGATGCTGAGTGAATTAGATTAGGAAATGAGACACTTAAAGTAGTAAAGGGGTTTTGCTATTTGGGGAGCAAAATAACTGATGATGGTCGAGGTAGAGAGGATATAAAATGTAGACTGGCAATGGGCAAGGAAAGCGTTTCTGAAAAAGAGGAATTTGTTAACATCGAGTATAGATTTAAATGTCAGGAAGTCGTTTCTGAAAGTATTTGTGTGGAGTGTGGCCATGTATGGAAGTGAAACGTTGACGATAAATAGTTTGGACAAGAAGAGAATAGAAGCTTTCGAAATGTGGTGCTACAGAAAAATGCTGAAGATTTGATGGGTCTATCACATAACTAATGAGGAAGTATTGAATGGAATTAGGGAGAAGAGAAATTTGTGGCACAACTTGACTAGAAGAAGGGATCGGTCGGTAGGATATATTCTGAGACATCAAGGGATCACCAATTTGTACTGGAGAGCAGCGTGGAGGGTAAAAATCGTTGAGGGAGACCAAGAGATGAATACACTAAACAGATTCAGAAGGATGCAGGTTGCAGTAAGTACTGGGAGATGAAAAAGCTTGCACAGGATAGAGTAGCATGGAGAGCTGCATCAAACCAGTCTCAGGACTGAAGAACACAATAACAACAACAACTCATAGTGGCAGGAATAAAGACAGTGTAACATGGAAACTGTTATTTCAGAAAAGGAAAAAGAGTTAAAACTGAAAATAACATTAACTAAACAAATGACACTGTGTTTTTCCAGAGACTTTTACATCTGTCACATACGAAACTTCCTGGCAGATTAAAACTGTGTGCCGGACCGAGACTCAAACGCAGGACCTTCGCCTTTCGCGGGCAAATGCTCTCTACCAACTGAACTACCCAAGCACGACTCACGACCCGAGCTCACAGCTTTACATCCGCCAGTACCTCGTCTCCTATCTTCCAAACTTCACAGAAGCTCTTCTGCGAAACATGCAGAACTAGCACTCCTGGAAGAAAGGACATTACGGAGAGATGGCTTCGCCACACACTGGGGGATATCTTTAGATAAACTGAAATGTTCCTTCCGTCCGTGCCTCAAAGCTTCTGTGACGTCGCGCGGAAACACACTCCTGGTCGCAGCCAGCATCAACGCACTCCTAGCGATACTCGGCGCGCGAATCATATTACGCGACGGGCTGCCCCGCGTGTTTACTTACAAATGTTTACTGGCGGTTTACCGCGAACTAGATGTTCTCTCTTCCATGGATTTCTATTCATGTTCCCTAAGCGTTTCAGCTACACTTTCGTATGGGCTAGACTATAGCGACATGCCCCGCGCGGAATTAGCCGAGTGGTCTAGGGCGCTGCAGTCGTGAACTGTGCGGTTGATCCCGGCGGAGGTTCGAGTCCTCCCTCGGGCAGGGCTGTGTGTGGTTGTCCTTCGGATAATTTAGATTAAGTAGTGCGTAAGCTTAGGGACTGATGACCTTACCAGTTAAGTCCCATAAGATTTCACACACATTTGAACATTTTTTTTATAGCGACATGCTGCGACCCCAGCAGCACATCTCTGAACTACTTCGATGTTTGTTGTGATGCCTAATTGATAAAGATTCCAAACAGTGGAATAATACTCCATAATGTGTCACACTAGCGTCTTGCGTACGATTTCCTTTGCAGATGATAATTAATGGTTAATGAGAACAACCACAACTGTACATACACATTTATTGTGTCACGACCGGTTGCGTTCTTTTAGATCATCAGGTTGCTGAGTTGTGCCAACGTCAAGTTGTGAGATGTCTAATTGTCATAACGCTATGTTGGCACAGAACTGCAACCGTATGTTGCTCTAAAAGAACGAAATCGGTCGTGACACAATAAATGTTTGTGAATACAGCTGTGATGATTCTCTTTCATTGGCGAACGATATTTTCGCAGTATACTGCCGAGGAATGCCGTTGGTTTTTTTTTTTTTAACGTTTTAGGTGCGAATGGTTCCCACGCACTGCATGTACATCATGGCGATCTCTAGTTCTGACTCGTTAAACAGGTGAGCAATCCGTTTGGGGGACTATGGAAAAAAAGTGGTGGTTCCGCCCGGGATCGAACCGGGGACCTTCTGCGTGTAAAGCAGACGTGATAACCGCTACACCACGGAACCACAATGGCACAGATTGCCTACATTTCTTAAGTACACTTGTGCGTCATTATGACGACAGCTTAGACCGTTATCAGTTCGTGTAGAATCAGGCCAAATGCGACGTCTAGAGAACATGCGTTCTTATCGGCACCACGCCCGTATTTCAAAACATATCCTTAATTTCATCTTTTTGTGACTTGCACAGTATGCAAACATTGTGTTTGAGACTCAATTCCATTAGCGTATCCAGTTACATGAGAAAGGCATACGCATTATTACAACGGCAAAGGGGAAACGAGACCACTGCTAATGTAAAGGAGCTGTCTGTCGTAGCGTATTAATGTGCAGCTGTTGGTCGATCTTTAGCTACGTTCTTTGGTGTGACAACTATCCTCAAGATGATCTCTCCGTGGCAGTGGACAAGCAGTTTCGCACACATTTGTTCTCGAGTATCGCCAGAATGCAGAAACGGCAGAGTTCTCGCTCAACCTCACGAAAAATCAGAAGCAGCACTTACCTCAGTGGAAGGAACAAATGTAAGTGGTCTCAGACAGGTCACCCTCTGCAGACGATCACGACTAAGTGAACATATTTGAAAATAAGGCAATTACTAGCATAGTCTCGCATCGTTTGTGATGGACCACGTTCTGCTTGTTATTTTTCGTGAGTTTATCAAAACTAGGCATAATTGTCTGTATGGGAATTCCGCGATCGTTCATTAATAAAATATGACGTTTCAGTCTTCGATCGCCATACTTTATTTTCAATTACCGGTTTCGGGCTAGCTGCCCATCTTCAGATCATATATTGTAGTTACAGAGTAACTTGTCCGTACAGAACACTCGGTTCGCTGTCATAAGTAAAGTAAAGCGAAAATAAAGTATAGCGATCGAAGACTGAAACGTCATATTTTATTTTTCGTGAGGATGACGGAGAACTCTACCGTTTCTGAATTCTGGCGGGACTCGAGAAAACGTCTGTGCTAAACTGCTTGTCCGCCGACACTGAGAGATTGGAGGTTTGTTTGAACACAACACTGCTTTACTAGACATGGTTCTATTGAAGATGGCATGCCATTACCTTCCTTCGACCTTTCCACTGGTAGCCTACACTTTTTATGCAGATTCCGAACCACGACGCAGATCGGCATTTTCATGTTTACAAACACTGCCAGAGATAAAAGAATTCGAAAGTGACAGATAAAAATCCTAAGACCGGCCGGCGATCGAACCGCAGCCTTTTCACCACGAACAAATGTTTTCTAGCAGAGCACAAGAACACTGCTTGTCCGCCGCCAATGACAACATCTATCTTAATGGAACCTGTCACAGCTCCAAGTCGAACAGCAGTCGCGCAGTGACATTTCCCTTAATAGTACGAGCAGACAGATGCCTGCAGAGGCCGTGTAAGTATTATGATAAACGTGTTCGAATACAGCCGATACGTTTAGAGGATACGATGGCACATTTGTAACAGACGCAGTACATGTTTTTTGTTCAGAATTAGTTTATGTAATTAGCATGTGTACCGCAGTGTTCCCGGAACCTTTTGACGCTGCTGACTGGAATGCACTCATTGAAATTCTGAAGACAGCAGGAAAGGATAAGTGCAACTAGAAGTGAAACCAGACTGCATTTACAAGAGTCGAAAGGCATGAAAAGGAAGCAGTAGTTGAGAAGGGATTGAGACAGGGTTGTAGCCTCTCCCTGTAGTTATTCAATCTGCACGTTCATCCAGCAGTGGAGGACCTTTCGGAAACCTAGGAGAAATTTAAAAAGGTGATTTAGTTCAGGGAGGAGAAATAAGAGGTGTAGAGTTTACCAACGACACAGGATTTTAACATCAGTAGAACGTAATGGATATAACCTTGAGAAGAGGTTATAGTATGAAAATCAAATGCTCCCAGTGGCAACAGGGGACGGGACAGGAAGTATTATATGGTGAGCAGAGCATGAGGCTACAGAGCGTAGTTGAACTGCTTAGTTGACGATTAACTCACAACAGAGCTACAGTGATAGATTTGTTGAGTTGTTGAAACAAATCAGAGCAATGACAACGTAAACAATGCAAACATTGGATTATATTTATAGCAACAGTTGCCAAAGCTAACATTTCGTCAGAAAGGAACCCAAGGAATTTCTCAGAGTGAGAAAGAAGTGGTAGATGAGATATAAGCCTTGCTGCAAGATGAGTCACTGATGTCGTACACGCTCGAATTTGCGGACAATGCCCATGACGAGTACAGTGACGATTATACATGCTTAACAAGTGAGAGTGACACAGAAACAGGGGTCGAACCAAATAGTTCATTATTCTTGTAGGACAGGAAGCCACAAATACCGTCTCCAGTGAATCGAAGTAAAGGACAATCGTCAAAGGAGCGGGTACTAAACAAAATTTCGAATAAGTCCGCAGTAATATGACTGTGTAGTGCGTAAGAAACACTACGGGTATTCAAGCGAGAATAAGGCGCACTTGGTACAATATCTGGTGTTTAGGTGTTGGTGCGTTTCAGGGATGCGCGATACAATATACAGGATGTGCGTGACCTACTACGTTACGCACATCAGACTGCGCGCGTATAGATTACAGTAATTTCAAGGGAAGCAGTGGATGGTTGCATAACTTCAGACAGTGCTACAATAATGGAAAACGTAAGATAACGAAATTTCATATAAAGCGTCAACCTGACGATGCACAGCAAACTGTGGAATCGGCCACAAAATTTGTAGATGAGATAAATAAATTTATCCCATAGTTCAGTAAGCAATTTGTTTTCAACTCCAACCAATCGGAATTTAAAGAGAAATTGCTTATGAAAGGAACCCTGGAAATCAGTGGTACCAAGAGTTGTATTAAGATCAACCCAACATTAATGCCGTAACGCTTTCGTATACAATTATGCCGACTGTTAATCTGGATGTTTAAATTGGCTAGATAGTTATTTATTTTGCTGCGAGAAGTTGGAGGTGCTCTGCCCCCATACGATTCTTTCTCGTGTGCTTAATCTTGCAAGGGTTGTAGGGAATATTTACGTTACAGCAAGCGAGAGTGGGGAAAATGGATGTAAGACAACTACAGCTACAGTATGAGCACTGCTTTTGGCTAACAGCTGGTCAAAGTAACTTGCTTTTGCTTGATTCCTGGTCTGCATGTAAAAATCATCTTCCTTTAGAGAAAACTATAGCTCCTGAAAAATATGCGTCATTGCAACTCATATCACATAGAACTACTAGACAAATTCAGCCTCTATATGTTTGTTTTTTTCCGTGCTTATATTACAGCACTACCTGTAGCTGCGCCTTGAAGGATAGCCAGTTTTACGAGAACCTCCACGACAAACTGTTTCGCGTTTGGGTGCATGCCTTCACATCCCATCATTTCTCATCACCTACTTTCACCAATATCACTCTATATGCATTCTTTAATAGTGGATACCTAGGTGAACGTCCCACACGGTTTGTAATTGAACTGGCCTTAGATTTTGATAGTACGAACCTTTGTGGTCACTATGGAGCGCTATTTTTCGTTCAGAGTTCATGGTGGAAGTTAAAGGTGTTTTGAACATATCTTGAATGTCGAAGATATCCATTCTGTGAAATGTAATACACAGATCGAATGGTAGGTTGATCTGTGCACCTTCCGGACAGTCATTTTCTGTCGCCCTCCTGATGTACATGGTGAATCATTAGCAGCTAATATTTGTCCTGCCATATTTTTTAGCACAGAACTAAAGACTAAGCTTGCGAGTTCGCAGCTCGTGGTCTAGTGGCTAACGTCATTGCCTCTATCACTGGGTCCCGACTTCGATTCCAGGCCGGGGCAGTGACTTTCTCCGCCCGAGGACTGGGTGCTTGTATAGTCCTCATCATTTCATCGCCATTCGCGAAAATGGCGAAACTGGACAGAGTAAAGCTTGGGAAATTGTACGGGCGCTAATAACCACGCATTTGAGAGACTCACAAACCAAATATCATCACTCACACTCAAGAGGTTCCTTGTGAGAGAATTGTGTTACGAAATGAGATACTAAAGGTAAGAGAACGCTTTCATTTGGGCGGCAAAATAATTGCTGATGACCGGAGTAGAGAGGGTATGTCATTCAGAGGGGCAATAACTAGAAAAGCATTGCTGTAAAGAGAAATTTGCTAAGATGGTATTTGTGTTTTGAAATGTGGTACTATAGAAGGATGCTGAAGATTAGATGGACAGATCGGATAACTAATGAACGAACGGTGAACCAAATTAATCCAAAATGATTAAAAGATGACATCGGTTGATATAACAGCCTGGGGCATAAAGTAGCAGTTTATATCCGGATCCCGCTCCAGCTACGTCCAGGTCTAGGTGCTGACGAGTCCTCTCCATTTGGCTCGGTCCTCCCACCACTTTTCTTCCTCTCCTTTGCACAGATATTCTCACTCCCATTTTCCACCGTGTTTTTGGGCGCCCTCTAGGTTTTTTCGCATCCATTTTTATTTCTTCCATAATTTTGGGGAGTCTCTGCCCATGCATCCTCTTAACATGCCCATACCATCTTAATCTCGTTTCTTCAATTTCTTCTCTCATACTTTCTTGTTTAAGGTCCTTTCTAATCTCTACATTCCTTACTCTGTCCATTCTTGTTTTTCCCTTAACTGCTCTGAGAAATTTGATTTCCCTGCTTGCAGTCTGCTCCAATCCCTTTCCGTCATTGTCCATGTTTCTCCACCATAGGTGACAATAGGGAAGTAATAATTCTTATACATAAAGAGTTTTGCTTTCTCTGAAACTTCCTTATTCCAAATCACGTGTTTTATTGTTTGATTTTGAAACCATACACAATCATTAACCTGGCTCCAGGGAGGTAGGGTCCCCTTCCCTATTCCTCCACTGGAGTAATTCCTGTCTGGCGCGTCCACGTCGCAGGAGTGGGCATCCTACACTTCATTAGGCCGGATTGCTAGGATGGCTGAGTTCAGGCAGGGACTCAATCCCGTGGGGTATAACACGGAACCAATGCCCAGGGTTACGGGTGAAGACCCATTAGGGCAGCGACGGCGGAGAAGGAAGACTTCGGAACGGCGTAGCTGGCAGATGAGGCAACCCTCCTTTCTGGGGATTAAATGAGAAGCGAACCACTGCCTTTTGGTGGAGGAGAAACTCCAAAAGCTAAGGGAGACAACCCCAACAGGAAATCCTTTCTTGCTTTAGGCCTGGCAAGCAAGTAGGAAAGTCTTCATGTATTGCTTTCAAAACACATAAAGTAGTAGTGTCTTTGGTAATGATGGGAAGCGTCTGTGTGTGCGTGTGTGTGTTTGGGAGGGGAGGTGGGGGGCCATGACCAAACTTTGGCTACAGAAAGCAGGTTCAAATGGATGTAGGTCGCAGTAATTATGCAGATTGTACAGAACGAGGTGGTGCAGTTATTAGCACACTGGACTCGCATTCTGGAGGACGACGGTTCAAACTCATGTCCAGCCATCCTGATTTAGGTTTTCCGTGATTTCCCTAACTCATCAGGCAAATGCATTGATGGTTCCTTTGAAAGCGTACGGACGACTTCCTTCCCCTTCCTTCCCTAATCCGATGGGACCGATGACCTCGCTGTTTGGTCCCCTTTCCAAATCAGCCAACGAACTATGCAGAGTCCTGAGATGAAGAGGCGTGCACAGGAAAGACTAGCGACGACGGGAACATCAAACCAGTCTGCAGACTCAAAGCCACAACATCTATTCCCTGACAAAAGGTGTATTTTTCTTCTTGAAAATAACGTGAGGTGTAAATCCGGAAGTTTGTCTTTAGACGTCTGGAACGTATTGAGGCACGGTTAGAGAACCATGGTGCGTCTCTTCCGCAAGCAGAGAGGCCTCCGTAGATGCGCCGGGTACCCACAGTGCACTAGTCGCACTCTGTGATACGCCGCCGACAACAGAGGAATGCGCCGACCACTCACCGGCAGGCGTCTATCTGCAAACCGAGACCACTCTCACGGCCGTCATGGGGTTGACGCTGTCCTCGCCGACTCAGCCACTCCTGGGCTGCTGGACCTCTGTAGTGTGCACGCCACAGGGATTCCCCCAACCGATTCTTAACGCAATGTTTCTCGATACATTGTCAACGTATCAGCCAATACAATTCCTCCATTTAAGGATGTACTCTAGAGTGCCTTAACTGAGATTGCGATGGTCCGACAACCAGAAAAGCGTATCATTCCAGTGAAGCTCAAGTTACGATGGGTAAACATGGCATCCTAAACGCCATGCATAAGTTATCCAAAGGTATCTAAACTTTCAAAAACTTTCAGATTCAGTATCATACCGCCACCATCATCCTTCTGTTGTGTGAGTTGATTCTTGTCACTACTTTTTGCTGTCGATCGCTAACGTCTTTTGGTCGTTGTATCCTACTGAACAAAACGTCTTGGATGTCGGCCTTCTTTGTCCTTCTTTTCTTTTCGTTATACTCCTAAAACAGGTTGTATAATTCCTTCTCACTCAGTATGTGCCGGAGCTGTATCGTCCTCTATTGCCAGTTTCGTCAAGTATTTCCTTTTCTTTTCCCACTTTCCTCAGCACCTCTTCGTTTGTTGTTTTTTTAACCCATTTGACACTTTCTCTGCCCGCCGTACTCACACTTCAAAAGCCTCCACTCTCTTCATGGTTTCCTTTCTCGCGGTCCCAGGTGCGGTGCCGTACAGTAAGATATACCATACAAGCAATTTGGAAACCGCCGGCCGGAGTGGCCGAGCGGTTGTAGGCGCTATAGTCTGGAACCGCTCGACCGCTACGGTCGCAGGTTCGAATCCTGCCTCGGGCATGGATGTGTGTGATGCCCTAAGGTTAGTTAGGTTTAAGAAGTTCTAAGTGACTGATGACCTCCGCTGTTAAGTCCCATAGTGTTCAGAGCTAATTTGGCAACCTTTTCCTTTACACATTTTCCATACTGTAGTAGTAAATCCTTCTCTCCTTACATAATTCTAGTCTTGCCATTGCTACTCTCGACCTAATCGTTTTGCTTTATCTCCTGTTGTTTTCCATTCTACTTCCTAAACTAAACTAAACTCCTCCGAACAGGCCTTTAAAGCTGCAACGGTACCGACCGGCCGCCGTGTCATCCTCAATCACGGGCGACACTGGATGCGGAGATAGAGGGGCATGTGGTCAGCACACCGCTCTCCCTGCCGTATGTCAGTTTACGAGACCGGAGCCGCTACTTCTCAGTCAAGTAGCTCCTCAGTTTGACTCACAAAGGCTTGCCTACAGCGCTCGGCAGACCGAATGGTCACCCATCCAAGTGCTAGCCCAGCCCGACAGCGCTTAACTTCGGTGATCTGACAGGAACCGGTGTTACCACTGCGGCAAGGCCGTTGGCCGTTCTACTTCCTACCTACTTAAAATCTTGCGCATATCAAATTTATTTCCATTTAACCTTTTTTTGTCCTTTTCAACGCAACATGTCGTAATTTTTGTTTCCTTTATGTTTATTTTCATTTAATATGACTACTAAATCCATATCCGCATTCAGTGACGCTTGTGGCTGAGATTGACACGGCGGCCGGTCGGTGCCGTTGGATCTTCATGGACTGTTCGGGTGGAGTTTAGTTTAATGACTTCTAAATGAAATACGTCCGAGTGGAGATCTGTTTAAGATGCTGACTGGAATGAGACCCTCTTAATAGACAGAAAGCAGCACCTTAGGTCTAGAAATACTGTCACGTCGTAACCACACTGAAGTCCAAATCCAAAAGAAGCGTCGTTACTGATGTACAACACTTTTAACTGAAAGCAAGTTTATTAGTGATACTAACGTACAGCCAGAACACAACTGAAGTCCTGGCCGGAGAGTACAGCTGCTTATAAAAACATGGAATATTCCAGACTGCTGGTATTTATAGAAACATCAAATATTCATTAATATACAAATATAAAAAATGTCAAGAACACTTCAGAAACGATAAATACTAAATAACGAAATGTTGCTGCTGGTTGGGTTTGAAATAGTGACCCGCAACACGCCAACCAGCAGTACTACACACTAAGCCATACTGCGGGCGGCATGGTTCACCGCAGTATAATACGTTAATGACCTAATATTCTTAATGAGTGCGAGTCCAGTTTTTTGTAGATGAGACGGTTGTCTACCGATAAGTATTCTATCATAAAATCTTTATTCACTCACATCTGCGCAAAATAACATCCCAGTGCAGAAACTGATCACTACTTGTATAAAGCGAGAGACATAGAGTTACAACGTTTACAGAAAATAAAAATGTAGCACTTTTCTGCTAATTAGTTAACTATTCAGTTCTGATATTAATATGTAACTCGTAGATCAGAGTGACAAATTTGTTATCCAACAAAAGGCAGCTGGAGCATTCTGAGTGCAGTCGACACTAGAAAGACTTATATGGAACTGCATTAAGCCAGCTGAAGATATTCAGAAATCCGAGATGCATTTTGACGAAGTGACTAGTTGCAATGTTTTCGAATGGTAACGGGTTGGGTTGTTTTGGGGAAGAAGACCAGACAGCGAGGTCATCAGTCTCATCGGATTAGGGAAGGACGGGGAAGGAAGTCGTGTCCTTTGAAAGGAACCATCCCGGCATTTGCCTGGAGCGATTTAGGGAAATCACGGAAAACCTAATTCAGGATGGCCGGACGCGGGATTGAACCGTCGTCCTCCGAATGCGAGTCCAGTGTCTAACCACTGCGCCACCTCGCTCGGTGAATGGTAACGTGTAAAATAAGTACACAAATGTTTGCTCGGAAATTTCATTCATCAGGATGTGTTTCATTGATGTTCTGCGCTGAACATTTGTCTTCCACAGGACGAAGTTTCATATTGGAATAGCATTCGAAAGATAAATGTGAGCTATGATTCTACCGATCAGGAAGCCGTCTCACACATAATAGTTTTAGGTGGTTTACAGGAATCGATGTCTCAAGAGTGTGCAAGCAATCGTTCTATCGTTTCCTGAACAACTAAACTGAAATTTCTGCTGACTTTTAAAAGCAGCTACTGTTTCACAGGCCTCAGGATTTTCGGAGCAACATCATTGCCTCGTGAAGTGGATCTTCCTGCCTCGGGCACGGGTGTGGCTTAGTAACAGTAAAAAGAAGAACACATACGATTGTGCGATCACGCTCATCGTACACTAACCTTTGGAGAACTGTAAGCATTGGCGAAGAACGGGTACATTTACAGTTTGTGAACAAAGAAAGGAGACAATCAGATGGCGACGAGGAACAAATTGAGGCAATGTTGTAGTCAAATCTGAGGCCGCTAATAGCTAAAGCTAGTATCTCAAGAATGAGTACCTGACGATAGCGTATATTTGCTTATCCGACGAATAATTTATGTTAGAAAAATATAGTGTGTACTGGTTGTAAATAAGCCGTTTCCATCTTCAGCTTCTTGTCAGGCGATAATCGCATCCAACTGTGTCCGTATAATGTACTCGATCAATTTGGTATTTAAGAGCGCAATGTTCTCCAAAGTTCCTCGCGATGACTCAATGGAAATCCGGTCGTAACCAGTTCGATTTCTAATAGTGGGAGCAAATTTCGTTGCCACGATTTAGCTGCTGATGCGGGTTATGAAAGGAAGCGAGAAGAATAATGCGAAATAAATACAGTTTCTGATTTTTGCTTCTATACTTAGTGTTGATGTACTAAATTCAGAATTTCTTTTAATACTGGGAGTAAGTGCCACTCAGTGCGTGTGAACAGAGAAAACGGCTCTATGTCGTTGGCTTCGCTATTAGTAACTACTCTTCGGGCACAGTCACAATCGTGTTTCTAATTGCCACGTATTTCCTTTACCAGTTGCATATTATTCGTTTCTTAGAACACCACATATCTTCCAAACAGTAAGATCAGAAAATCAACTTGTAACCAAATACCTAATTCGTGAGAAATTAAAAGCTTTGAAATGCAGTAAAAATTGTCCGTTCTTGTATAATAACCCAAGGAAGTTTACACATAAAGCAGCGAAAGAAGAAAAAGGGAAAAAGCACGTTAAGGAAAATCGGAACTTGTAATGTTGGAGCCGGCCGAAGTGGCCGTGCGGTTAAAGGCGCTGCAGTCTGGAACCGCAAGACCGCTACGGTCGCAGGTTCGAATCCTGCCTCGGGCATGGATGTTTGTGATGTCCTTAGGTTAGTTAGGTTTAACTAGTTCTAAGTTCTAGGGGACTAATGACCTCAGCAGTTGAGTCCCATGAATGCCCGTTTATCATCTACATTTCTTCTTGGTGTAGCAATTTTAATGGCCAGTAGTGTAGTTTCGGAAATGCTAACGAATCGTGTGTCTGATGCGGGACTTGGGTACCAGCCCGGTATTCACGTAGTCGGATATGGGAACCGCCAAAAACCCACATCTACGCTGGCCGGCCCTCGTCGTTATTCCGCCAGGCGGATTCCATCGAGGGCCGGGACGTCTCCCCGAATCCTGGGAGCGGCGTGCTAACACGCGCGTCTATCCAGGCCGGTCGTATGGAGTACTAACATTCTTTCATATTCCGTTCCTTTATTGAGGGAGAGAAAAATTACTGTCTTTATGCTTCGATATATGCCTAATATCTCATTTCTGATTCTGATGCTCCCTATGGTTACGAATAATGGTCACAAACTCCTAACAAGTTTTGGAAGACTTATGTCGTCTCTTTTCCATGGATTCCGATTTCTGCTACACTTTCGTATGGGCGACAACGCCTTGTTGCGATCCTAGCACGCGTCTCTAAATTGGTTCGATATCTGTTGATGCGCCTACTTGATAGGGACGCAAAACACTGGTTGGACATAAATGTTGCCGGTGCCGACGGCACATATCCAGGCCTCCAGGAAAGGCGGACATTTAACGCCGCTGGCCAAACTTCCGGATGGCCATCAACTCGCTAGTGCTCCGTCATACGAAGCGGCAATTAAGCCGTTCCGGAATGTAGTTTCACACGGCGCCTGCCTGACTGGCGGGACAGCCACACACATCGATCTTTTTCCTGCTGCCGCCTGCCTTGCCTTGCCTTTTCGTTTTTTTCCCGCAGCCTTCCTTGAGCAGAGCCGGCTGCGCTGGCAAGAAGCGGACGCATCGATAACGAAGTTTGCGGCGGCGGCGGCGGCGAGCGTTTCTGCAGTGGGGCTCATTATCCGGCGAGGAATGTTAATAGCTCGCACTCATTCAGAGCATCGCTTTTTTTTGCACGCGGATCGTCGGGAAAATTATTTCTGGTTGGGTGCGCATTCGCGTCGGGTTTCAGTTCCGCGTTTACTACTCATAAATTGCGCCATGCTTATCTCTCCTCCGGCCGCGCGGATTTGTTTTGGAAACTCGACAACAGAAATAAAAAAAGGTGCGTTCGTTGCGTTAATAGCGAACATCTTCATTAAATGTACCTTCAGCGTCGTAAGTCGGCAGTCTCAGATTCGCTGCACTATCAGTGCTAGGCAGTAATGTTGTTCACAAAAAGCACTCTCAGCGCAGTTTATCTCCTGTTTCGCTCGCGGAAAAATCTATCGTCATAGTTCCGTACTTCGAAGAACAGCAATATTAGCAACAAACGAATGATACTATGAGGGCTATTGTTTTTTTCATCTTCCGATGGGTCGCAGTATTAAAACAATAGTGAAAATCCGGTGAAACTTTGCACAGATGAGTTGCGCCGAGTTTCTAGTATGCCCCTCTATTGTGACACGTTGCATTTTTCCGTTCTGAGCACACAGTGAGCATGTAAAGATGCACAGAAAATATTATGTCTCCCCAATTGTAAAATCCTGCTTAGAGATTTCGCGTGCTTTCATGCAACCCACGTAACGTATATGTTACGCATTTTTTCTTCTTGCGTTTTCGATGAGAAATGTTTGATCACCCACTATACAGCCCGGACTTGGCTGCCTTTGATTTTAATCTCTTGGCTATGAGGATAGCATTTTCGCACAGACAACAAGCATTTTCGCACAGACAACAAGCTGTATACCAGCATGGGGAGTTGGCAGAAATCACAGGCAGCTGTCTTCTATGACGAGGGTATCGGAAAGTTGGTACCACGCTACGACAAATGTGTAAGTCAGAGCAGTGACTATGTAGAGAATTAGCTGCAATATATAGCTAAATGTTGCAAATAAAAAAAGAGGACATGTACTTATGCACTTGTGTTTTCCGTATTGTAAGCTGGCCGGCGTGGCTGAGCGGTTCTAGGCGCTTCAGTCTGGAACCGCGCGACCGCTACGGTCGCAGATTCGAATCCTGCCTCGGGCATGGATGTGTGTGATGTCCTTAGGTTAGTTAGGTTTAAGTAGTAAGCCCAGGTCTTAACAGGTTGCTTCCTTAATCTTTCGTTTTCTTTTTCGAGTTCCTCTACGCGGCCCTCAAGCTGGGCCATCGCTAACGCCAAGCTTGAGGGCCGCGTAGAGGAACTCGAAAAAGAAAACGAAAGATTAAGGAAGCAAGCTGTTAAGACCTGGGCGGGAGTGGTCGCACAAGCGCCACCAAAACCGCAAACAACTAAGGACACTATTGCCAGAGTCACCAAACGATCAGACACAACGGTCTTTCTAAGGACCCTGCCTGATCAAGATACTAGCGTAAGAAAAATACAGGAGCTACTTACTACCACCATAAATCCTGTAAAAGACAAAATCAAAATTAACAAAGTAAAACCGAGCAAAAACTCGGTAATCGTTGAAGTTGCCTCAGAAGAGGACAAAGAAAAACTACTGAACAATGCCAAATTAAACTCGGTGGTCAAATGCGAGCCACCGAGGAAAAGAAACCCGTTAGTCATCTTATATGACGTACCAACGATTATGACTAATGAGGAATTACAAAACACTATTAAGGCACAAAACTTTGAGGACATGACAGACGAGGAATTTAAAGAAAGTTTCAAACTGAGATTCAAAACGGGGCCTTGGGACCGTGATGTGGTTCATCACGTTGCCGAGGTCTCCGCTCAAATGTGGAGAAAAGTAACGGCAATAGGCAAACTATACATTGGCTTTCACGCTATAAATACCAGAGACTATCTTGTGGTACCACGTCGCCACAGTTGCGGAGATCTCGACCACGTTCTGAGGCACTGTACCAGGGGGTCGACCTGCTCGGGATGGTCATGTGAGGAAAGACTGTAGGGCTGCAGCAGTCTGCATCCCTTGTAAAAGACGGGGCAAAAAACCTTGTAGAGCCACTGGACGTAACTGCCCCACCTACAGATTCCTGGAACAAAGATTGATTTCAAGGATAGACTATGGCTAATCAAGCTAAGGCAAACAGGATGCCCAAAAGAAAATCCCCGAGCAAAAGGAGGAGGGATGCCATGAGGGCAAGTGCCTTCAAGTTATTCTTGAGGTCGCTCACGAGCGCCACCATTAAAATCACTGACTTAAGCACTCAAACAGACTCTACCACTACGGACAGAGGGACTCAAAGCGAGCCTCTTACAGTCACGTTCCCCTCCTCCCCAAGCCGGGAGACGAGGCCGACTAAAGATCAACGGCAATGGCATCCTGTAACAGAGACTGTGGCAATCTCAACAGAGGAGAATAGATCTACAAAGAAACCAGTTCAGGAAAACATAATAACTAGCTCCAGCGAAACAGCTATCACAATAGATCCTGTTGTCAGATTGCCACCAGTCGACCCAGTCAGAGTCTATCCCAATCTTGAATTCACTATGCAACTGGGAAGACTAGAGCAGCCGACTACCCTGACCACTGCCTTGAGACACGTGGTTCGGGTGGGACATGAATATGGTAGGAGAGTCACCTTCTCGGTAATGGAGGCCGTGGACAGAATACAACTCAAGTCAGTGAATCTCCCCACCGACTTCGGAGCCCTGCGGGACCTACTAAAGAAAGTTTTCGAAAAACGAGGTGAAAAAATTCGACCTGGACGATATCTATGAACAAGCAGTTTTGGCAAATGGACGCATCTCATTCGACTGGAGTAAGACATGCCTAATGACAGAATCCACACATACTTCCCATAAATAACTACATGACGAAAATCACCATTGGACAACTTAACACCCATAACAGCAGACTAGTGATGCAGGAGCTACGCAAGGAAGTGGAGGAGAGGAGACTAGATGTGGTCTGTCTGCAAGAGCCGTACTCCCTAAATGGGAAAATAGCTTTCACAGCTGCGACCTGGTAAGTTGTAAGCAGAGGGGAAGACCCAAGATCGGCATTCATAATAACCAATAAGCTTCTAAGGGCCACAGTATTAACACAGTTTACAACTAGCCACTGCAACGTCGTAGAGCTGCAGTCTTCATCGGGAGCAATTGTCTTCATCAACATGTATTTCCAGTATGATGACGACATTGAGAGACATTTGGCACACCTTACCACAGTTATCACGGCGTTGTGGGGGCGGAAAGCAATTGTAACAGCTGATATAAACGCCAAATCCCCCCTATGGTACAGCGGCACCAGGGACCCTAATGGAGAGAAGGCAGAAGAGGCCACCATGGCCTTGCAGCTGGTGGTGGCTAACAAGCCGGGCAATCCTCCGATCTACGTGGCGGGAGGTGGCCAAGGCACAAACATTGATGTGACCCTGGCTACGCCTAATGCTGCGCATCTCATTCAGCAGTGGAGAGTAGAAGAGAACGCCACCACTAGCGATCACAATCTCATTACCTTCACTATAGGAGACAAGGAGAGCCGCTGGGCCATGGGGTGGGAGGTGCAATACAACTACAAAAGAGCCGATTGGGAAAGACTTGCTAGGAAGTGCGACATTCCTGCACTGCCAGAAGGTGGCGGACACCTGGACATTGACGGAGACAACAGAGCCGAGAAACTGGTGAAAGCAATAACTCGAGCGGTGAAAGCTGCTGTACCTACTAGGAGGAAGGCCATGGTGGCCCCTCCGTCACCATGGTCAGCTGAACTGGAGGAGATGCGCCAGTCTGTTAGAAGGCTCAGGAGGCACTAACAGCGTAGTGTCGTCTGGCTGGAAAGACAAAGATGGTTGCAGCTATACCGGGAAGCTAAAGACAATTTCCAAAAACAACTACGCGAAGTAAGATCAAAAAGTTGGGAACACTTTGTTTTGAACCAACTAGCTTTAGACCCATGGGGAGTCCCCTACAAGTTTGTCCGAGAAAAAATCCGCTCTCCGATGGAGCTCTCAACCGTCAGGCATGGGGGCGGGATGACGGAGTCTTGGCAGGAAACTGCTGAGGTCCTTCTCCAGTCCCGGCTGCCTGACGACACCGCGGATGGAGAGACAGATGAACAACGGTAGCTGCGTGAGAACAACAACAATGTATATGGAAATGTAACGGCAGTTTACCCATTCTCTGAAGAGGAGGTAGCTGCCCATATAAAATCCCTGAAGAGAGGGAAAGCTCCCGGGCCGGACGGCATTGTGGCGGAGGTGATGCAATTCCTGGCCCCCCAGATAGTCGCCCCTCTAACTCACCTCTACAATGAATGTCTCAGGCAGAAAAAGTACCCTCGAATCTGGAAGAGGGCAAATGTCGTAATCATCAAGAAAGGAGCTGACAAAGACCCAGCAGAAATAAAATCTTACAGACCAATCTGCCTGCTCGATCTGCTTGGGAAGGTTCTGGAGAGACTACTGGCTGACAGACTGGCTACGCACCGAGTGCTGTGCGGGATGAGCAGCAGGCAGTTCGGCTTCAGGCCTGGGCGATCGGCATCTGGTGCAATCGCCCTGGCGGCCGAGGTCTGTGGCTCTACCCCGTACAAGTACGTTGTCGGCATCATGGTGGACATAAGTGGCGCCTTCGACAATGGTGGCCTTCGCTCTTCTCCTGTTTACGGGAGAAGGAGTGTCCAGGGCCGCTATAAGGGTGTCTCAGGAGCTATTGCGAGGATCGGGAGGTCTGGCTATCATCCCCTGGCACAAGAGTAAGAAAAACTTATCACAAAAGGATGTCCCCAGGGCTCCGTACTGGGTCCCCTGTTTTGGGACATCCACATGGAACCCTTACTAGACAAACTACAGCAAAGTGACGAAGTGCTAGAGGTGATAGCCTACGCAGATGACCTCCTCCTACTGGTCGGCGGCCGTAGCCGAGAGGACATAGAGCCCAAAATAGAAAAAGCGATAGAAACACTACAACTTTGGTGCCGAAACACAAAGATGAAGATTTCACCAGCCAAGTCCACATACCTTCTACTAAAGGGACAACTAGTTCGCAATCCGTCAGGATAGAGGGCTCACCAGTTCTCCGGTGACGTGAGACTCGCCCGCATCTCGTGGTCGTGAGGTAGCGTTCTCGCTTCCCACGCCCGGGTTCCCGGGTTCGATTCCCGGCGGGGTCAGCGATTTTCTCTGCCTCGTGATGGCTGGGTGTTGTGTGTTGTCCTTAGGTTAGTTAGGTTTAAGTAGTTCTAAGTTCTAGGGGACTGATGACCATAGATGTTAAGTCCCATAGTGCTCAGAGCCATTTGAACCATTTGACGTGAGACTCGCTATCTCGGTATCATCATTGATGAAAGGTGGTCCTTCGGTAGGCACATCGAAACCGTAACTCAAAGAGCCCTACAAGTACTCAACAACCTCATCTCCATTGGACACAAACGATTTCATCTCCCACCACATCTCATCAAACTTTACCACAATAGCATACTGACCTCAATAGTGGGTTACGGCTCGGGAGTCTGGGCGCACAGGCTCACGAGGGTGGTGCCCGCCATGACAGTGAGAAGAGTGCAGAGAAATATGATTATGAGATCAGTGGGGGCATATAGGACTACAACGGGAGGAGCCCTGTTAGTCATAATGGGGCTCTGCCCCTTGGATATCAAAATTCGGGAACAGGCCGCTTGGTACTGGGCAAAGAAGGGGAATTTGGAGAAAACAGAGGAAATTATAGGCAGCAGGGCTGGGAACAAAGTTGAGATTAGGTTAAGAAGGGATAAGCTATGGCAACATTCGTGGGAAGGCGTAGAAACAGGGCGCAGAACTTTGATTTTCTACCAGATGTTAGGGAAAGGATGGGAATGACATATTTCGAACCAACCCGGGGACTAATTCACTTTCTCACTGGACATGGACCCTACTCGACATACTTATGTCGATTCGGGAAAAGGGCGACACCTGCGTGTGACTGTGGTGTTCCGGAGGGTACTCCTGACCATGTAGTCTACGAGTGCCCCCTTTTCAATGATGTGGCCTCAGTGTTACGCGACCAACTACCGCACAATGACACATATAGACTGCTCAGACAACACGACACTTTTCAGACCATTAACGAACTGGCTAACGTGGTATCACAGAAAGTCTGAAAGAACTATCTGAGAGAATTAAACTAGCACCTATAAGAGACTTACCTAAACACCGATAGAGTCCGGTACCCTATTCCCAAACCGCCTGGGCGCGGAAAGGCCGACTTCCTCAGTCTTGAATCCGCCGCGCCTCGAGACTTAGGGGGAGTGGGGTGCAACCTTACCGATCTAGACAACGCACCTGATTCGACCTTGGATAAGTTTAGTTGTAGGGCTTAGTTTTTAGACACTATCCTTAGGAACCTGCAGCGATCAACATCTTGGCCTGCCCAGTGTCAGGGGCACGCTCATTGGGGTTAGCTCAATGAGCAAGGCTCTATAGTAGGTTTATATCTCAACTGACACATTTGTAACGCTGTAGGCCTTAGTGAGTAGTCCATAGTTAGGTTACCTGCTTAGTTGTAAATTGACACATTAATTTGCCCAATTGCATTTTCCTCATAGCTTACCTACTAACTAGTTACTAATATATAACTTAGAATAGCTGCAACTTATATTATTGTATCACTATTTCGGCCCACTAATCACATAAGGCAGTGGGCTAAATTGTATAATTAATAATTTTTTTTTCTGGAAATAAAGAAAAAGTTCTAGGGGACTGATCACCTCAGAAGTTAAGTCCCATAATGCTCAGAGCCATTTTTTTTACAATTTTAGCCCTCTACAGCTGCCTCTAGTATCATGGAAGTAATTTCGTGATGTCTTAACGCTTTTCCTATCATCTACTTCCTTTTTTTAAAAAACCTTCTGTAATACAAATCTTAGAACCTTTGATTCTCTTCTTTTTCGATTACCCCACGCTACATGATTCACTTTCACTCATAACTGTGCTGCAGATGCACACTCTCTGAAATTCCTTCCTTAGGTTGAGTTCTATGCAGACTTACTTTAGCGAGGAATGCTCTCTAAGTGCTAGCGTGCTTCTTGGTATCTTCGAGCGTCATGCGTTTGTTTTGTTTCCCGTATAGCAAAAATCATTTCGTCTACTTCGCGGCCCTCAGTTTTGATTCAAGCTTTTCAGTAATCTCGTTTATCCTACTCATCACTACTGTCGCATTTCTTTGATTAACTCTCAAGCCATGCTCTGTGCTCAGTAGACTTTACGTTCCATTCAACTCGCTCAGTAATTCTTCCGCACTTGCACTGAGGACAGAAATGCTATCAGCAAATGTTGCTATTGATATATTTTCGCACTGAATTTTAATCCCACTTCTGAAGTTTTCTTTTATTTCCGACATTGCTTCTTCCATGTACATGTTGAACAAAAGGAGCGAAAGGCAGCATCGCTGCCTTACATCCGTTTTAATCCGAACACTTGTCTGTTGGTCTTCTATTCCCTCTTGGTTCTGGTGCATGTTTTATATTACCAGTCATTCCCTATGGCCTATGAACATTTTTTCTGAGAATATCCAATACTCTGCTCCAATTTAATAACAATTTTATCTGTTTTTTGAGTACGCGTTCGCGAATCAGTGACGCAATGCACTGTAAAGGCCAAGGTTTTGTAAGATACAAACTATAAACAAGGTATAGATCTATAGTAAGAAACTGTAGGAGAAATTAAAGAAATGTAGTTTTGTACACTGAAGTGAAAAATGTTGTGGGATACCTCCAAATATCGTGTCGGTCCCCCTTTTGCTCAGGATAGTGCAGCAAATCGACATGGCATGGACTCAACAAGTGGTCGAAAGTCCCTGCAGAAATTTGAGCCGTACTGTCTCTATAGCCGTCCATAATTGCGGAGGTGTTGCCACTGCAGGATGTCGTACACGGACTGACCTCTCGATTATGTCCGATAATGATCAATGGAATTCATGTCGGGCGATCTGACTGGATAAATCACTCGCTAGAATTGTACAGAATGTACTTCAAACCAGAAGCGAACAATTATGGCCCGGTGTCATGGCATCGTTGTTTGGAAACATGAAGTCCATAAATGGCTGCAAATGGTCTCCAAGTAGCCAAACATAACCATTTCCGATCAATGATCGGTTCACTTGGACCAGAGGACTCGTGTATTCCACGTAAACATAGCCCACACCATTATGAAGCCATCACAACTTACACAGTGCATTGTTGACAACTGGGGTCCATAGCTCTGTGGGGTCTGCTCCACACTCGAACCCTACCAACAGCTCTTAACTACTGAAATCTGGACTCTTCTGACCAGCGCACGGTTTTCCAGTCGTCTAGAGTCCAATTGATATCGTCACGAGCACAGGAGAGGCGCTGCAGGCGATTTCGTGGTGGTAGCAAAGACACTTGCGTGGTCGTCTGCTGCCATAGCCCATTAGCGGATCCGTTCGTTTTACGTCCCCTATTGATTTCTGCGGCTATATAGCACTGTGTTGCATTTCTGTCAGCACAGACAACTCTACGCAAGTGCTGCTGCTCTCGCTCGTTCAATGAAAGTCGTCGGTCACTGTGTTGTTTGTAGTGACAGATAATGCCTGAAATGTGATATTCTCGGCGCACTCTTAACGCTTTGTGGATCTCGGAATCTGAAATCCCTAACAATTTCCGAAATGGAATGGCCCATGCGTCTAGCTCCAACTACCATTCCGAGCTCAAGTCTTGTTAATTCTCGTCGTGCGACCATAATGACATCGGAAACCTTTCAGTATGAATCACCTGAGTACAAATGACAGCTCCGCCAATGCACTGCCCTTTTATATCCTTCTATGCGATGCCAGTGCTATTTATGTATGCGCATATATCTGTCCCATGAGTTTTGTCACCTCAGTGTATACATAATCTCTACACTAGTCCGACTCTTCACTATATCTGCTTGCACACTAATGTAATCAGGGCAATCATCGGTCCTAACGTATGGTCGTATAAGCAAAGCTTTAGCAGGCTCGCTTCAGTAGAAGGTTAGCCAACAGCCATTATCGTTCAGTGCAAAAAAATCTATCGTATCGTGGGAACACAGCCGATCTCGGTGTAATGACTCTAATAGGCTCCTGTCGGTGAAATGCTTGTATTGTAAATAGCGAGCTATCAAATTCTACGGCAAACAGCTTGTCTGTGTTCCTTTCAACGTCTCACGCCTCCACTGGTCGACGGCCACAGAGAGGGGACTGCGAGGAGCCGTAAGCTGTAAGCGGTGGCAGTAATTGCAGCGGCTGGCGTGGACGTGGAGGTGCGCCCAGCATGCGCGGAAGGCGTGGACGCGACATTAAGCAATTACTCCCCAGGTCACGTGCACGTGCGTAACGCACCGCACCGGTCGCTCACGCACTTATCCCACTACCGCTGCAGCCCGCAACCGAGCCGCGAGCAACGTCGTGTCTTCCGCAGCATGTAGATCGTAGACTTTCCCAGGGCGGTTCACGCTCACGTTGGCAAGGCCAAAGCAGCCATAACGAGCAGCTCATACAAAGAAAGAACGTATTATATATCAATACTAGTAAATTCCGAGTACAGTTCCTAACAGCTGGCGAAATTACAAATCTAATGGCCACAATCACCAGTCGACTGTATGTACAGCGCGATACCTTGATGATGTTACAGACTTTCAGGGACGACAGAGAAGGGTAAATATACCTCTTTGAAGTAGAGGACCCTGCCGCGGAAACGACCGATCTGGAAATTATAAGTGAAAATCATTCTCATGCATTTGACGGTGTAGTACATGTATCGCCACTGCTGTTGCTAAGATTGCTGGAACATTGCTACCGCTATTCGTCAACGGATCGGATGTGCTTCCAAGAAGTGGGAGCCAAATATCTTACTTTGGGCGTGAACACGTGGATCAGACATTCCCTCAAAAATGGATAGACAGAGGAAGTCCCTTTTCGTGGCGAGCACGTTCACCTGATCTCACCCCACTTGATTTGTTCTTGTGGGCCCAGATGAAAAGTATGCGAGACGCCTGTCCACACTATAGATGATCGCCTGCTACGAATTCTCGCTGCCTCCGACATTGTTCACACGGCACCGGAGATATAAGAACGGGTACGACAGAACTTGCATTGACACTGGGGAAAGCCACTTTGAACAACTATTGTGAATGTAGCAGCTTGTGAAACTTCTGTTGGAAAATAGAATCCATTATTACTGTACATCAGATTTAGGATTTTCGGTATCTCTGACATCAAGTTAAGTGCACCGTCATTAGTCCATCAACAGGGGAAATCGCACTGAAGCCCCAAAGAAACTGTTATAGGCAAACGTATTCAAATACAGAGATACGTAAACGGGCAGAATATTAAGGATTTACCTGTAGTGCAGAAATAATAGCTGCAAAAATGTAAAGTATGAAATTAGGACCGACTAATGTATACAGGTAGTGGGTTAACATGTATAAATATAATAATTGAATAAAGAATTTTTTTTAAAAAAAGGGCAGAATACGACGCTGCGGTCCGCAACGCCTATATAAGACAACAAACGTCTGGCGCAGTTGTTAGATCGGTTACCGTTGCTACAGTGGCAGGTTATCATGATTTAAGTGAGTTTGAAAGTGGTGTTACAGTCGGCGCACCAGCGATGGGACACAGCACCTCCGAGTGAGCGATGAGCTGGAGATTTTCCCGTATGACCATTTCATGAATGTACCGTGAATATCAAGAATCAGGTAAAACGTCAAATCTCCGACATCGCTGCGGACGGAAAAAGATCCTGCAAGAACGGGACCAACGACGACTGAAGAGAATCGTTCAATGTGACAGAAGTGCAACCCTTCCGCAAATTGCTGCAGATTTCAATGCTGGGCCATCAACAAATGTCAGCCTGCGAATCATTCAACGAAACATCATCGATATGGGCTTTCGGAGCCGAAGGCCCACTCGTGTACCCTTGCTAGCTGCGGAACACAAAGCTTTACGCCTCGCCTGGGCCCTCAACACCGACATTGGGTTGTTGATGACTGGAAACAAGTTGCCTGGTAGGACGACTCTCGTTTCATATTGTATCGAGCGGCTGGACGTGTACGGGTATGGATAAAACCTCGTGAATCCATGGACCCTGCATGTCAGCAGGAGACTGTTCAAGCTGGTGGAGGCTCTGTAATGGTGTGGAGCGTGTGCAGTTGGAATGATATGGGACCCCTGATACGTCTCGATACGACTCTGATATGTGACACGTACGTAAGCATCCTATCTTGTCACTTGCAACAATTCATGTCCATTGCGGACTTGGGCAATTCCAGCAGGACAATGCTACACCCTATACGCCCAGAATTGCTATAGAGTCGCTCCGGGAACTTTGTTCTGAGATTAAACATTTCCGCTGGCCAAGAACTCCCCAGACATGATCATTATTAAGCATATCTGGGATGCCTTGCAACGTGCTGTTCAGAATAGATCTCCACCCCCTCGTACTCTTACGAATTTATTGAGAGCCCTGCAGAATTCATGGTGTCAATTCCCTTCAGCACTACTTAATACTTTAGTCGAGTCTATGACAGGCCGTGTTGCGGCACTTCTGCGTGCTCGCGGGGGCCCTACATGATATTAGGCAGGTGTAAGAGTGTCTTTGGCTCTTCAGTGTATTTCAGGATATTGAGGAGTATTCAGTGGGAATTCTGACCGTCACGATCAGGGTTCGAAAGTTGTGCCCTTTTGATTTAACGCTATGCCAGGCTAAGGAGGCACTTGAGTACGTTTTGGCTTGTGCCTTTCGATTCGGCCGTTTTCGGACGAGGGTCCTTTACCTCAAATTCACACAATCAGCAAGGAATCGCCCTGTATACTGAGTAAGCACATAAACTTAATATGCAAATGTCTCCCAATGCTGCGCGAAGTTCTGAAACCACCAGTATATTGTTGAAAGGACGGCTATCAGACAGTGGTATCAGAACTATTATTTGATAACCATATATCATTTTTATCAAAGATCCCAATATGGTGGTAGCTGTTACAAAATGTTGTTTACGTTCAAATTTTGTGCGTTGTCCATACGGTCACGAAGAGAGAAATTTATCTTCCAGTCTTCGCTTTGGCGTCACGTGGAGAGCGTAACCCTAGAGCCGAAAGAGCGCTTTCCGCCACCATAATGACATAACAGGAGTATGGCAGTGCAGCCTCCCTATAAGGTTGGCGACAGGAAGGGCATCCAGCCACCCTATAGTACTAAAATCCAGATTAACATGCCGATCCAGTGAAGATTCGGGGCAAAGATCAGGAAAAAAGAAATAGTAATGAGATCCACCACGGTGTGAAATCACACCAGTTATTCCGTGAATGAAGGTACTTCGCGTAGCAGTATTTCGAAAATTCTTTAAAATTCAAATGGCTCTGAGCACTATGGGACTTAACTTCTGAGGTCATCAGTCCCCTAGAACTTAGAACTACTTAAACCTAACTAACCTAAGGACATCACACACATCCATGCCCGACGCAGGATTCGAACCTGCGACCATAGCGGTCGCGCGGTTCCAGATTGAAGCGCCTAGAACCGCTCGACCACTCCGGCCGGCTCGAAACTTCTTTGGTGAACCACAGAATTTAGGTTCTCGTCCCACTGACTGTCATATCGGGGCGATAGTTTCAGCAGAATAAAAACGAGTAGAGTTGAATATTGAAAACATCCAAATGAGTAACTGTAGAAGTTTTCTTAAAAACTTTGTATACTGTTCACATGAATGCGCTGCTGTTGATATGGGCATGGCTTGTGTCACTATCAGTCCTTCAATAACTCAGAGAAGAATGGATATTGCAGAGGAATGTCTTAGCCACAACAGAGGTTATTGTTCCTAGAATGAACCACTCTGCAAAGGAATGTGCATTATTTCCAAACTTCCTGGGAGATAAAAAGATTTGGTGTTCGACCGGGAATCGAACGCGATTTCGATCCCGGTAAATATCCCCTAGACAATGGCTAAGCTGTTTCCTTCCTTTCAGTTATGCAAGAGAGCTTCTGTGAAGGTTGGAAAGGAGGAGAGAGGTATTGGTGCACTAAAGCCGTGAGGACAGGTCGCGAGTAGCGCCTGGATAGATCGGACGACAAGAGCATTGCCCGCGAAAGGCAAGTTTCTTGCTTCGAGACCCAGTCCGGTACACATCGTTAACCAATCAGGAAGTTTCAAAACAGCGCACACTCCAATAGATTCATTCAGCACAACAAACTGTCTTGCGCAGGAAGTGACAAGTGGAAAGTCATTGCGCAAGTAGCGCCGTGTAGAGAAAAAAAGAAAAAAAAGCCTCTCTCAGTTGAGGCGTCGCAAAGGCTACACTTATTAGTGAAAGCACAAAGCAGGGATTTAAACAGCGGAGGCGTCTTTGGATATTCAGAAGAAACAGCTTCCCGCACCGTCTTGTGTCAACAAACATCGCTGTTCGCTTCAGAGGAACGCTTACGCGCCCATCTGTCACAGACGGCGGGCTTCCTATTGCAAAAGCTCGCAAAACAAGTCTACCCCAGGACGGCTCAGCGTAGTCCTCTAGAGACTGTTTCAGGCCAGAACCCTGCAGACACAGCATGTGCGCCGGCCGTCCGGCCTCGTCTCTTAAACTTAAGGTCAGTACTTGCCCTCTTAAAGATTTTTTGTACAGCTGAACTTAGCAAATGTGGGTCACCGTACGGTCATAAAGAGCTATGGAATGGCGTCACCCTCATCCGCCCAATGATGTCACTTGCTGTGACGTCAGGTTAACAAGCCGGTATATCTGCTGCCCGTTTTTATGCCCCGCCGTATGCCGTTTGACAGTCCCGCAGCTAGTTGTCTAAATTGCAGCTGTTTCCGGCCTTAGTCTGGACTAGTTTGAGTTGAATAAGGGCTGACTGGTGATGCGAGCAACGAAATGAAGACAATCGGTTGTAGTTTTACTTATCGGCTATAATGTGCATTCATTTCTTTCTAATACAATCAGTCCATGCGAACAAAAATCAGTCTGGACGAACAACCCACTTGAAAACAGTCGGCACAGTCCGTTGTAGGTTTGGCATTCGTAAATCATTACTGTTGACTGCACTCTGTTATGGTCCCTTGTCATCACTGTTATGGCAATAACAGTGCCAATAAGTAGGCCTCAGCTCAGTTTTTCATCTATGTTTATGTACAGGCGTTTACTTAATTGTGAACTTTTTATCTGCATCACACTGCCGAAACGCTCAGTGGGATGGAAACGGAACAAATCAGATGACCGGATAAAAAGTTGCCCTCAAGGTCGATTCCATGCGGTATGCGGTATCTGCAATGATGGTTCGTATTCTGAAATAACGTTACTTAAATAAATTCAAAGAAAATTAACGAATAATCACAAATATTTGTCGTAAAAAATATACTTCCGACAAGTAACAGTTTACGATTAAAAAAGGTGATTGAGTCTTCAGACATTTAGAAAACTTTATCTTATATGCTTTATATTCACGTTACCTCATCGTTTGCTTAAAGAAAACTATCAGAGATGGGTGCAAAATAGGCAGGGAGAGAGACAGAATTTCAATAAATTTAAATAAAAAACATTGTTCACTATTTAAACATAAATTCATAATGTGGCGCCAGTTATTATCTTTAAAATACTACCCAAAATTCCAGACCTAATACCAGAAATACGAAAAATTCGTATTAAATAAATTAATGCATAATTTCTAAAAGTGCTTCATTTTAGAAGTATACTTCTTATTCAACTTTCTTTGAAATAAGACGCGTTATTTGTCTCTAAAAAGGATGTCAGTCCAAGCGGCAGTTAATGTGTAGCCGAAATGGATGAAAAAGTATTTAAGTGAAATCATTAAAATCTGATGAGTGAGTGAAAACATTAATATAGGTGACGTGGCCCCAGAGACTATTTTCATTCGATTGTTTCATTCTAGTGAAGAATGCGACTGAAAAAACAGTCGGTTGTACGATCATCACTTCTGCCGGCGAGCCGTTGTGTTGTCCCGTGTGCATACCATTCATACACTGACGAAAATGAAACGAATTACATCGTGAATTTCTAGTCAGATATTTATCAAACTCTAAGGAGATGTTTATTACAGAAAAGCTATTAAATGATTAAACGTTCATTTCATACGGAACTGATGTGCATCGTCAAGATCGATATGCAGTCTGATCTCTAAGGGTACTCTTATGCAAGCAATAGACTCTGAACGTCATCATGAGGAGTTTTTTGTCATGCCTGAAACACATGGCGCGCCAGTTCACGAAGATCACTAGCTGGAGGCTGGTGTGAAATCATGCGTCTTCTCATCGCATCCTAGACGTATTCTATGGCTGTCAAATCAGGGGACCGAGAAAGGCAGCCAAGGAACCCTTTGAGTCCCAACAATATGAAAACAATATAATTTAAATTTTTCGCATAATTAACGTTATTATCATAGTAAGCAAAGAATACAAGAAGGAATTGGCAAAAATCAAACAATCAATTATTTTAAGAACTTGGTTTCACTCTGGAACCACTTAGGCACACAGTTTTCAAGCACGCATCATTTCATGTGATTCATTTCAAAGGAAATTCACATTTTGCTGTACAAATACCCACATCTCGAAGTTTCTACAAACTCATACCGCTACGAACAAATTATAGTCAACAATCACTGGCAAATATGGGCTTAAAATTTAATAAATTTTGTGTCAAAACTAGATACTGTCCCACTGGATTCATTTCAATAATACTCATAAAATCATAAAGTCAAGCTACATCGGTATACTGACTTTCAGTGTCAGTTATCTCCTCACATGTCAGACTCTCCTACGATCACGTACCGCAATCTTCGCGCCGATTGTTGCTTTGAATGCTGTAAGTGGCTGCTACAATGCACTGCATTACTGCATTCGTACAAGTATCTCAGAGTACCGCTTGAAGTGTGGTTTCGTGCGAGAGGCACTGGCATTGCAATAATAATAATAATAATAATAATAATAATAATAAAATGGTGTTTCCAGGCAGAAACCACTATTACTCAAAGGGTTAAAACGTCTGAGGTGCGAAGTGCTGTCTTAGGTCTTGCAGTATCCTGCTGGAATATGCCATCATGAAGAATATGACAACAGGGTGTACCATTCTGGCTACATATTCGGAAGCATTTAGCCTTCTTTCAAAAGTCGAGTTGCCATATTTAATAGCCCCAGGACTTGTGGTGACATTCTGTCTGTAACATCTACTAATATCATCTGTCTATTCGTGAGAGGCAGTCCAATAGTCCCAGTCACCTGCCATACTCATGCCCTTCATGGACCTCGCCACCACTCACCCTGCAGTCGTTCCACTTCAGTCAGCTGTGCGATCTGACAGTATTATTCTCCCGCGTCCCGCCTATGTCGAAAAGTTGATAATACGCTGCACGACCATATTCTCGGGGGCATGATGTATTGCGACGAGCACCTGAAACCTTTCATTAACTTTAGACAAACCCAGCAAATTCAAATGGCTCTAAGCACTGTTGGACTTAACATATGAGGTCATCAGTTAGGTTTAAGTAGTTCTAAGTTCTAGGGGACTGATGACCTCAGATTTTAAGTCCCATAGTGCTTAGAGCCATTTGAACCATTTGACCTGATCTGATGCAACTCCCCACGCTAGTCCACCTTGTTCAGGCTTCTTCGTCTCTGCACAGATACTGTAACCTACATTCATTTGAACCTGTTAATAAATAGTCAAGCCCTCATCGGCCACTACAATTTTTACTCCCGACGCTTCTCTGCATTTCCAGACTGAGTATTATTTGATGTCTCGGAATGTCTCCTCTCAAACGATCCCTTCTTTTAGTCAAATTGCGCCATAAATTTCTTTTCTCTCCAACTCGAATCAGTAACTCGCCATTAGTTATCCGATCTATCCACATAATTTTCAGTATTCTGCTGCACATTTCAAAAGCTTCTATTCTCTTCTTATCTGAACTGGTTACCGTCCATATTTCACACCCAAACTAGGCTTCACTCCACACAAACACTCCGGAAAAGACTTCTTAACATTTAAATTGTATTAGATGTTAACAACTTCCTCTTTTAGAGAAATTCTTCTCTTGCTGACGAAAGTCTGTTTTTTATATCCTGCCTACTTGAACCATCATCATTTATTTTGCTGGTTCATACTCTACTTCCAGTGCATTTCCTAATCTAATTTACTCTCCATCATCTGATCGAATTCTAGTACATTCCATTCCCCTTGCGTTGCTTTGTCGACATTTACACTACAACCAGGCACCGATACGAACTATACGTAGAAAAACTGCCGTTTGGGCAGATTCCATTTGGAAGAATCTGTCACTACGTGAAATACTAAACTTCAAGATTTATTTATTTATCTTAGTGTTCTGTGGTACTGGTGCATTATTTTGTGTATTTGGTAAAAAAATTTATTTAAATGAATTTAATGAATTAATTACAAACATCAAATCACCACCTAGACTGTAAAGATAGAAGAAGAGGAGATCAAACGGACGGTGTAGTTTAAATATCTAGGCGAGTGGAAAGAGCCAGACAACTCTGAGAAATAAGCTCATGCAATGCGCACAAAAAGAAAATGGGAACAGCGTATCAGCAAGCTCAAATGGTTCAAATGGCTCTGAGCACTATGGGACTTAACATCTGAGGTCATCAGTCCCCTAGACTTAGAACTACTTAAACCTAACTAACCTAAGGACATCACACACATCCATGCCCGAAACAGGATTCGAACCTGCGACCGTAGCAGCAGCGCGGTTCCGGACTGAAAGGCCTAGAACCGCTCGGCCACAACGGCCGTCATCAGCAAGCCAAATGTTTTTAGAAGAAGAAGAAACCAGTATCAATTAACGCCCAGATACATTACTGCACAGTAATCCCTTGCTATGAATGGAAACGTTCTGGCCGAGAAATTAGAAAGACGTGAAAGATCTTGAGCACGATACTAGGCCTAATCAGAGAAAGTGGTGAATTCAGGAGAGAAAAAGCCATGAACTCTGTACAAATATAGGAAAGACCACAGACATCATTTCTAGGAAGAAGATTGCTTTCTAAGGCCACATTGTCCGTACGAGTCCTACAAAATTGAGCAATCGGATCTCATTAAAAAAATAATAAAGAAAAGAAAAAAAAGGACGCGTGGTTCATAGAGGCACAAGAATACCTGTAAGAAGTGGTGATAACACTGTAGAAATCCGTAAAGGGATTCTACTCAAGAAAACACTCCAAAAGACCGTTGGTTGCCAAGGAAAACAATTAAAAGAAAAAACGTAAAACGTTGACTAGAGCGACTAAGAAGCAGCATAGAAAGGAATGCGGCAATATAGGACTCAAGTTAAAGCTTAACCGCAAGGAAAAGAAAATTGCACTTGGAACAGTGTGGTCAGAAAATAGCTAATATGAAAAGAAGAAGAATAAATTACTGTATGTAATGGACTCAGATTCTTTGCTGTTTACTTTGGTCCCGTAATGCACAACATCTTCGTCAGACAAAGGGCTAATAATTTGAAACCTAGATCGGAAAAATAAATAATTAATTAAACTAGAGGGGCAAAATAGTATTATATATGAAGATGTTATCTGTTCTTTCGGACATGTCCGAAAGAAAGGATACCACCGCTTACCATGCAGCTCGTTAGAATGGAAATACAATGAAATGAACACCCCTAGCTGCATACAGACGTTGATACATGTCAACGGGGACAGTTGGAAATGTGTGCCCCGACCGGGATTCGAACCCGGGATCTCCTGCTCACATGGCAGATAGGTAGATAGATAGAACGTCTGCCAAGTAAGCAGGAGATCCCGGTTTCGAATCCCGGTCGGGGTACACATTTTCAACTGTCCCCGTTGACGTATATCAACGCCTTTCATTTCATTGTAAAATAGTATTATTTTCTACTCTTGGCTTCGTAACTTATGGCGCAATAGTTTACGGACCGAGGTGCCTTTCTCGAAAACGATGCATTTGTCGTTGTCCACCATCGCTGTGAGTTGTGTCATAATCACGGAAACGACCTGCAGTTGCGTAGCCAGGTAAGAGTTGAGTGTTGTAGCAGGCGAGACACAGACGCCGTGCGCAGCGGGTGGAACTCAGTCGAGCGCCTGACGCGTGTCGGAGTTGGCCGCCGCCAGGCGTCTCATTCGCGCCTGTTACGAAACACGGCCACTTACTGCGGACAGCGGCCGGAGTCTAAACGCTTACTGCCAGCGCGAATAATGCCCACGTCGCGCCGCCCCCTGAATAATACATTACGTGCACGGACGGGAGCATCTAGTGTGATTGAAGACCGGAGAAATCCCTTAACCGCCTATTTGGTATTAATGGGTAAGTTATTGATTGCATTATTCGCGGTAACCACTTGTCAGGCAAGTTATGTTAGTGCCTACTAACTCCTCATTTAGTATGCACCATCCTGTTTTGTGAGTCCGCGAATAGCTTCGTTGCGTTTACCTGCTTCTCGATGACCTATCTTCTAAGCAGAAACGCCTATTAAGGCATAACATCCTTATAAACTCCCATCATACTTTGTACCGCCTTTTTTCCCGATTACAATTTTTTCTGCAGAATTTTTTTCAACTGAATCCATGTTTGTTTTTCTGGTCTTGCGCCGTAATAAGCGCCTTCGCAACGATGCCATCATCCACTTCACCCCCTTTGTCGGTTGTGTTGTACAGGGTAATATCAACACCTTGACGGTTAATAACGACATGACATGATGCACAACTTTTGGCTTGGAGCCTGGTAGTAACCTTAGGACGAAGTATTGTTAAAACTCGTGTCATTTCTACTCTTCCGAGATACTCTAGTACCTAAGATTTTCTTTTACATATCTGAGGAAAAAATGATTCCACAGCATTCTATAAACATTCGCTGGCTAATCGCTTTACAAAACATAAAGAAACTGTATAGATTCGGCACAAATTGCAAAGGAAACGACAGACATAAAATACGGTAAATCTGATGAGTGATTCGTAAGCACATGGACGCCAATAGATTAAGGAGACGTCGTAGCGTCGAGAAGAACATACAGTTTAAGAAGCAGGTTCCAGCCTCAAGATCACGTGCAGAGCACGTGATAAAACTGAGATAACTACAGGGTCAATAAAGTCGAAACAGTCGCAGCCCACCAGTCCTCCTACATAAGTAACATCTAGATTCATATTTTTATTGTGTCATGAAATACATCAATGAGGAATCTGTCTTACATTTGTTTCATAAAGCATCGTGGTATTTGCCTGAAATATATTAGAGCAACCATAAAACAATATCTCAAGCACCGAGCGAGGTGGCGCAGTGGTTAGCACACTGGACTCCCATTCAGAAGGACGACGGTTCAAACCCGCGTCCGGCCATCCTGATTTATGTTTTCCTTGATTTTCCTAATTTTCTTCAGGCAAATGTCGGGATGGTTCCTATGAAAGGACACGGCCGACTTCCTTCCCTAATCCGAGGGGATCGATGACCTCGCTGTTTGGTCCCCTATCCCAAAACAACCAATCAATCATAACTCAAGCTGACCAGGCTATAGTTCGAACAAGTCCCTTACAAATAAAAGACACTGTCTTCATCGTTGCACCCACACCCAGCGCGTACACTTCTTCACACATTACCCATCATTAACCTTTCTAATTTCAATAAAATTCGCTTCCTGATAAAATAACCCGACCACAGACACACACACACACACACACACACACCCATCCATTCTCAGTTCCCATGAATTGGGAACGACCACACGAAACTAGTTGCAGAAAAATAGGTTAGGTGCCAGGATGAGATTCACTAGAAGATTCCTAAGGAAATCATACGTATCCACGAAAGCCATAGCTTTCAAAACCTTGTTTCGATGAGGTAATGATGTGAAACTTTGTGACACTTATTACCATATTATCTCTCAAGTGAAGCTTTAAAGAAAAGGTTTAAACCAGACCTCTCACGTTTTCAAAATGAATTTCAGCCAGCAGCGGAGTATGAGCTGATTTACAACTTCCTGGCAGATTAAAACTGTGTGTCGGACCAAGTCTCGAAACTCGGACCTTTGTCTCTCGCGTCCAAGTTTTTTACCGGCAGCACTATCCAAGCACGGCTCACGACCCGCCCTTATAGCTTAACTTCCACCAATACCTCATATCCTATTTTTTGAACGTCACTTAATTTCTCCCGCATACCTCGCAAGACTAGCACTCCTCTCTGCCAGGGGAAATATGAAATATGGAGGTAGGAGATTAGGTACTAACGGAAGTAAAGTTGTGAAGGCGGGTCGTGAGCCGTGCTTGGATAGCTCAGTCGATGGAGAACTTGTCCCCTAATGACGAAGTTCGCAGCATCGAGTCCTGGTCCACGGCACATTTTAACCTGCCTGGAGAACCTCCCAGGTATTTATTCTATTGAGTGCCCCGTACAATTTTTCTTAATTTATCCACAAAATATGCTTTACACTGCCGGAGTCAGACTGTCTTGGAAGGAACGAAAGAAAATCAAAGTTTTTCTTCCAGTCGACGACGAGATCCTTCGAAAGAGGTTTGGAGCGGTAAGAATGAGGAATGAAATTGGCCTGTCCTTGTCATAGGGCTTGACGTTGGACTTGAGGGGAAACATCGTCTGACTTGCAATTTTCCCTGTCGCACTGTTCGGACACCGAAGCCATGAGCGTTAAGACGTGACTGGGGAGAGGTCCAGAAAGAAAAAAACTGTCCAGTGTGTGCCGGTCGAAGTGGTCGTGCGGTTCTAGGCGCTGCAGTCTGGAACCGCGAGACCGCTACGGTCGCAGGTTCGAATCCTGCCTTGGGCATGGATGTGTGTAATGTCCTTAGGTTAGTTAGGTTTAACTAGTTCTAAGTTCTAGGGGACTGATGACCTAAGAAGTTGAGTCCCATAGTGCTTAGAGCCATTTGAGCCTGTCCAGTGTGTAGAGATATTGCACAAGCACGCCTCTGTAAACATATCATTCATGGCTGCATAGGTGGGCCATGTCCTCAGCCACAGCCTATTTTTGATGATCGAGAAGCGGGGGCTTTTGCAAGGGCACCCATACCCAGGGTCAAACGGGAGCCATCCCCTCCCCTCCCCCCCCCCCCCAAATTAACTTTCAGGGACAGGAAGAAAACATAGTGTACGCAGATGTTTTTCTTTCACGAAAATTGTTTAAAAGTCGGCATTAAGTAGGATTTTAACAACGCCATAACTGGAAACTTTTTGTGACTACATATAAGTCGCCATTCGTCTTCCAAAATGTTAAAATACTCCGTACCGTAGCCTCCCCTACAAACTATCGTATGGACGGCTTAGGGCTTTTGTCCAACCTGGAAATTATGGATCGTTCTTTCAATAAACCTTTTACAAGTAAAGGGCCTACTAATGTGTCTTAAGGGCTTCTAATTTTCACCTCGATGGCAAGTGTTTTACGATACGTGTTGCAAATTAACTTTTTAATATTCCAGTCAGGAAGCGGCGATTTGCTGAGAAGTGCTATGAATAGGAGTAGGGAATAACCAATAAAGATGTCTGCGATTACTCTCATTCTAGTCTGACTGGTTGAAAGGACTGAATGTTGAAACAGTTTTCGTGGAGTGGTTTGGAGCTGACGGTATCTGTGAAACTGAGACAGTGCCTCTGGGTGTTGTGATCTTTCAGTTGTCCTGTATTCATAGATTTTGTGAAAATAAATAAATGCCTCGTGGCTACAAGTGTGGTGCAAGCCTTTCAGTTCGACGCCACCTCGCCACCTTGCGTGCGAACTTCGCTGCCTATTTTATGAAGCAGCATCGTAACTGGCCATACGAGTCTGAGGGTGCCGTCGTTCCACATCTTTCCACAGCAGAGAAAGCTCATCTGGTAGCCAGTTATCGAACCCATGACCTTCACATAGGGGCCAGCGACGCTAGCCAGAAAACCCCAGCGGTGGGCGTAGATTTAGTGATACACCTTGATCCACGAAGAATTTCTACCAGAAACGAAAACAGAAAATTAGTAGGTGCATTTCCTGTGCGTAGATGTAGACTGCTCAGTGGTTTTCCGCTGTTAGTTAAGCAAGAGTGAAGATAAGGGGGGCGTACATAGTTGGTATCAAATGGTAGCTAGTTGAAGGTGGTTGTTGATAAAAATGACAGACTTGGACAGGGTTAATTGAAGCCAGTAAATTTTATTTATTTCCCTGAAAACTTGATATTTTGTGTGGCGTGTGTGTAGTTTTTGACCAACTGACTTCGTACCGCATTCCTGTTTTTGTTTTCACAGACATTTTAGGTGGAAGTTGTTAGCAGTCAGACGGAGGTGTGCATTAACTGATAGATATTTCATTTTACAGTATAGTGTTTGGATCTCGGAATCTTTCGAAAAGTACTAAGGTAGCTACACGCCTTTATATACTTTGTAGTACGACCAGTGAGAAGTTTTTTAGTCGCGCGGAGTGACTGCGCGGTTTAAAGCGCCATGTCACGGATTGCGCGGCCCCTCCAGCCGGAGGTTCGAGTCCCCCTCGGGCATGAGTGTGTGTGTGTGTGTGTGTGTGTGTGTGTGTGTGTTGTTGTTGTTGTTGTTTTGAATACTTTGAACATTTAGTGAGAAGTTTAACCCTGTTTCGCAGGTGAAAGCGAGGTTGGCGCCCCTATCTAAATTGGTTTTGGTAAGGAACGAAAAGTAATAAAAATGGTGTAGCAGTCCAGAGATTAATCCCGGTCCTTCAGCAACAGCCCAGGATAAAGCTGAGGAGCACTACGTCACGGAATTTGTCTCCTCGCCGCACAGCACTGGAATGCGTGGATTCTCGCCGCGACTGCGAGTGGGATTTCCTATGCCAAGGAAGCTGCGAGGACGAAAGAAACGTTGCACTTCGTTCTTTCGGAGAAATTGAAATGTGTTTTAACACAAGTTCCTGCGAATTACTATACTCTGTCACTTTATTTATTACTGTAAGTAGGCTGTTTAGGTTTTTATGTTAGTAACGCCACGTAGCGCTCTGTAGGAAAATCATTGACTGTGCTGTACGCAGTCTGTGGCTGGTCGGCATTGTTGGAATATTCGCTATTGTAGTGTTGGGCAGTTGGATGTGAACAGCGCGTAGCGTTGCACAGTTGGAGGTGAGCAGTCAGCAGTGGTGGTTGTGGAGAGAGAGGTGGCGGAGTTTTGAGAGCGGATGATCTGGACGTGTGTCCATCAGAAAGAGTAAATTTGTAATACTGGATATCATGAACTGATATATATATATAATGACTTTTGAACACTATTAAGGTAAATACATTGTTTGTTCTCTATCAAAATCTTTCATTTGCTAAGTATGCCTATCAACAGTTAGTGCCTTCTGTAGTTAGAATCTTTTATTTAGCTGGCAGTATTGGCGCTCGCTGTATTGCAGTAGCTCGAGTAACGAAGATTTTTGTGAGGTAAGTGATTCATGAAAGATATATGTTATTGTTAGTCAGGGCGATTCTTTTGTAGGGATTATTGAAAGTTGGATTGCGTTGCACTAAAAACATTGTATGTCAGTTCAGTGTTGATCAGAATAACTAAAGAGAGAAATGTCTGAGTACGTCCAGTTCTGCTCAGCTGTTTGAAAATCAAATAACGTAAAAGGTTTGTCAGCACAGTAATTCATTAATTTTTCAAAGGGGATGTTTCATATTACTTATACCAATGCTCAAACCTTCATACTCACATGCGTTCATTTAAAACTGATAAAGCGTTATGAAAATCTTTTAGGTGCGATTTTAACGCCAGTGGTCTGACACTAACTTTGAGTGGTCGCACATTTCACGTTCAGAAAATCTTCTGCCGTTACGGGTAGTACACTCACAGTCAGCCATAGCTTAAAATGTCAAAAAAGTAAGCAGTAAAAATACCAACGAACAAATTAATAGGACGAAGGATCAGAATTAGACTGTACCGACGCTCGATTCAACCAGAAATCTTTTGCTCGCCGGCCTGGGTGGCCGAGCGGTTCTAGGCGCTACAGTCTGGAACCGCGCGACCACTACGGTCGCAGGTACGAATCCTGCCTCGGTCATGGAAGTGTGTGATGTCCTTAGGTTAGTTAGGTTTAAGTAGTTCTAAGTTCTAGGGGACTGTTGACCACAGCAGTTAAGTCCCATAGTGCTCAGAGCCATCTGAACCATTTTTTTGTTCATTGTAACAAAAATATTCAGAACGGCACGTAAACAAAACTTGTCAGCATTGAAACGGACGTTATTATGAACAATTTTTGGTTCTGTGAAAGACCCGGAGCGTGACAGTGGAAAATATTAAGGAACAAGGAATGACTACTCACTAACCACATTCCAGCGCTATGAGCAGTACGAAACAGAGGAGACTTAATTGGGGAGGACGTGTAGTGGGGAAGCCGTAAGGCAGAGTGCCACCAGAGACAGAGGGCAGTGGAACACAGTAGAGACAAAGGTGATTTCCAACGACATGAAAAAACATCGACGGAGACACCGGAGAGATAAGTCCGGCAAGAAGTGAGTAGACATGAACCACCATCGGCCGGGAAACGATGAGCAAGCAGATGGTCAGCTAGGTGGATGCGATGAATAAATAAGCAAACAAAAAAGTAACATTTAATGGACGCAAAGGTTGCAGTGGGCGTGTACACTTGCCTTCGAAGAATTATGTTCGGCTTCTACCATCCAGTTGGCGTGCAGGTAACAGCTGTATGCACCGATCTCCGGAGCTGCGGTTGGAATGTGGGCATTGTGACTGATGCTAACTAGACTTGGCCAGCTCCGTCTGGCCTACGGAGAACAGGTCGAAGGCTGTAGCAGCCTGCTGACGCAGCAGCGGTTAGCGAAATGATAGCAGCAGACCACCTGTCCGCTGTCTGGCGGCCACTTTGCGATAGCCATCTCTACCCTCCCTCCCTCCTCCTCTACAGATCTCCTGTTGGGCTGCCAGCGCTAATTAGCTGCGCGGCCATGCGCTGAGTGCTGTGCTATCCCTTGGGAACATAACCGCTGCCGCGTGTCTCTGGACATGTTTCTTTTTATTCCCTGCCTCACAAATATTGTCCTACTCCACCTCCAAATCCACCCATTAATTTTTTCTCGTGTTCGGTGGTCGAGCGATTGCATTATGATCTAGCGTGGAATTTCATCGACGGCTCACCCGAGCTCTGCAATTTTTGCGTGTTCATCATTCGCACTCTGCAACTTGCAAAGTACTACCCTAAACGACAAAGCACAAACTCCGCAGCTAGCGCTAGAATTGATATTTTTTCTTGGCTACTCCCCGTAACACTTCAGTAAGCCAAATTGCGCAAATGTAGCAATGTTCAGCTGTTGCATTTTTATTAGAGAATTTTTAAAAAGTAGTACTTTATTATCTTAACTACCCTAATTGACAGAATGAAAACGAAAATGTGAGTAATGGAAAGGAAATATATTATAACGAGGTTGTATTGAAAGTTATTTTATTTAGTAAAAAGTTTTTAAGCTAACGACAACATTTAAGAATTGTCCCAAACACTTCAGTAAGTGCAATCTGTGCATTTTACAGTTTATCATTGTACAATTTTGTAGTTGATGAAAAGTTGAATTTCTTTGGTACTCTTGTCTGTTTTCGGAACGGAATCAGAGCCGAATGGAAAGCGTATTTGTACTCTTCTCAAGTTGTTCATAAAAACGTAAATTTTAGGGAGAGTCGATTCAAACGATGAGTTAAAAAGTGAATGAAAACTCTAGTACGCATTTGCCATTCTAAAAGCAAATGGTTCAAATGGCTCTGAGCACTATGGGACTTAACATATGAGGTCATCAGTCCCCTACAAGTTAGAACTACTTTAACCTAACCAACCTAAGGACATCACACACATCCATGCCCGAGGCAGGATTCGAACCTGCAACCGTAGCGGTCGTGCGGTTTCAGACTGAAGCGCCTAGAACCGCTCGGCCACACTTGCCGGCTTTCTAAAAGCAGACGACTTGTCTGCTCAGATATACAGGGATATGAAAGGAACCATCATTCGAAGTAAAAAAGTCTGGCAAACATGGACTCTAACGTGCATCCTTAAGAACTATGACCATTTTGTCAGTAGAAGAGACGTCTTTCACAATAGCGAAGATGAAGTGCTCATAGCTCTTGCGGTATGCAGTTTAGAGCTCGTTTACTGCACGTTTTTGTCCTTGTTTTCATCCATACTACCATCTCTCAAAATATGGAAAGCAAAGAGATTGCAGCAGAAGAGATTTGTTTCACACTACCAAAGATGAAGAAGTGCTCGTGGTTCTTCAGGTTTGCGTTTTAGAGGCCATGTTTATAAACTTTTAACGCTGAATGATCGTTGCTGCCAAATCTCTGAACATTGACCATTCCTCCTGGGACACCTTATATGTACACGCTCTTCTACCTAAAGGGAAATTCGTGGGTCCTTCGTCGACATTTTCTGTGTTGTGGGGTTCGAGACTGCCATACAGCGTACCTTTGGGCGCTCCGCTCTAGGGTCAATACACAGACACCAGTTAGCTTCCTTGTACGTACCGGCTGTACAGGGTGATCAAAAAGTCAGTATAAACTTGAAAACTTAATAAACCACGGAATAATGTAGATAGAGAGGTAAAAATTGACACCCATGCTTGGAATGACATGGGGTTTCATTAGAACAAAAAAAAAAAAAATCACAAAATGTCCGACAGATGGCGCGTGAATGATCTCTTGCGCGCGTCGTTTGGTCATTATCGTGTGCTCAGCCGCCACTTTCGTCATGCTTGGCCTCCCAGGTCCCCAGACCTCAGTCCGTGCGATTATTTGCTTTGGGGTTACCTGAAGTCGCAAATGTATCGTGATCGACCGACATCTCTAGAGATGCTGAAAGACAACATCCGACGCCAATGCCTCACCATAACCCCGGACGTGCTTTACAGTGCTGTTCACAACATTATTCCTCGACTTCAGCTATTGTTGAGGAATGATGGTGGACATATTGAGCATTTCCTGTAAAGAACATCATCTTTGCTTTGTCTTACTTTGTTATGCTAATTATTGCTGTTCTGATCATATGAAGCGCCATCGGTCGGACATTTTTTGAACTTTTGTATTTTTTTGGTTCTAATAAAACCCCATGTCATTCCAAGCTTGTGTGTCAATTCGTACCTCTCTATCTACATTATTCCGTGATTTATTCAGTTTTAAAATTTATACTGACTTTTAGATCACCCGGTATATCCCCGCACTCAGGCGGCGCGTGGTTCATGCTGGTGCCAGAAGTGATGACGACGTACGGTGATCGTCGGATTTCTTGTGGACGATACTATCGCCGTAACGCTACCGCGATTTCTTTCGCGGCCGTGCAAACAGAGGTGTGTTGGAGTTTTCGGACTTTACGTTTTGTTGCGTGTTGCTTCATTATCCTCTGGAACACGAAATTACAATAAGTGCTAGCCAAGCCCAACAGCGCTTAACTTTGGTGATCTGTCGGGAGCTGGTGTTACCACTGCGGCAAGTTCGTTGGATGTTGTACAAACTGCCCGATGTAAAGTACATGGATACACACTTCAATAATTCTATCTGCAGTAGGAATAGAATGGAAACAAATAGTACAATATTCGTGTTTATTTGAGTAAATAGCAACGTCTTATAAACAAAGACGGTAAACCAACTTTTTATTTAAGTTTGCACCTCTGCTACACGCTGTGAATTTCAAACTTACAATTGCTTATAGATAGGAATCTCATTACCAACATTAGAACTGAAATATTCATGGCACGTTTCTGGCGTATGAAATAGAATACATCAGTCAGTCTGTACTCCTTGCAAAAGGATATTTTGTAGTGTATGACCTCTGCTTCCAAAAACCACTTTCTGTGTAACGTAATCGTACAGTTTTGTATCGTATTTTCGTTAAAAATATTCCATTAAGGATCGGTTCTGAGCACTATGCGACTTAACTTCTGAGGTCATCAGTCGCCTAGAACTTAGAACTAATTAAACCTAACTAACCTAAGGACACCACACACATCCATGCCCGAGGCAGGATTCGAACCTGCGACCGTAGGGGTCGCTCGGCTCCAGACTGTATGCCATTAAGACATTATTAAATTTACGTACTCTATGTACTTTGCAAAAGCCTGAACCAGGTTATTGAAATATCTAAATTTGCGAGTCACTATACCAGAAATGTTGTCTGATACTCTTTTTGCGTGAGTCAGACGACAGGTGAACTGACGCTTGTAATCGTCTAAACTGTCTCCTGTATAAGGTTTCAAGACAAAAATTTCTCGTCAGCCGTGTTTGGCAAAGTTGAACTTTCTAGGACATTCTTTGAACTCGTGTCCGGTTGTATTTCTCACCAGCATATTGTCCAGGCCTATCACCCATCGAAAACCTCTGGTCATGGGCTGCCGAGAGGGTAGCCGTTACCAGTTGCCAGGCAGCGCGGTTGATTAATTCCGGGATGGAGCTGTAGTAGCACGAAATGATGGACACGTGCCTGTCATCCAAGCTCAGCTGGCGCACGGCCGTGTTAGAGACATTGTTTCTACCAGAAGTGGCAGCTCTGTGTGGTGAATTTCGCACCCTGCATACTCCCAAAGCAGCTACAAATTGTACTGCATACGCACAATAAGTAATATTGCGTTATTTACTTTTCTTCCTAGTGTTACAGATGGTTACGCTCTACTAAAACTACAGTTCGGTAGTTTTGGTACGCTACACAAATGACGTAGTAAATGGTAGGGTTAGCGGTAGTACCTGTAGCTTTAGTAGGGAAACAAACCTAAACGGGTGTGTAAAGGAGAAACTGGGAACCACGATTTTTTATTTTTTTTATTTTTTTGTTTGACTGGTTGTTTGCTTTGCACGTAATTGCGAGGGCTATTCGGAAAGTAAGGTCCGATGGGGTGCGAAATGGAAACCACAGTGAAAATCCGAAGCTTTGCATAGATTTGTTGGGCAGCGTCTGCAGTGTGTCCGTGGATCGCGTCACGTCGCTCTTTTCATTTCTGAGCGCACAGTGAGCACGTAAATATGCTTAGAACAGTAGTGTCTCCCGCCAAGTATGAGGGACTGGTGTGAGATTTCGCCTAATGTCATGCAGCCCACATACGTTTCCTCCTGCTTGACAATTCTTGGCCTAACTCTGAAGGGCCAATGAAGATCCTTTTCCAGCGTTTCCGATGGGAAGTGTTTGATTACCCACAACAGAGCCCGTAATAGACTCTGAGTTTCATCTCTGCTCACATGAACCGATAGCTATGAAGACAACTTTCTGGCACAGACAACGAGCTGTAGACCAGCGTAGAGAATTGGCGGGAAGCACAGGCGGCTTACTCCTATGACGAGGGTATTGGAAAGTTGGTGCAACGCTACGACAAATGTCTAAATCGGAGCGGCGACTATGTACAGAAGTAGCTGGAAGGTGTAGCTAACTTTTGCAAATAATACATTTTTGATTTTCACAGTGGCTTCCATTTTGTGACCGATCGGACCTTACTCTCTGAATAGGCCTTGTAAAAGCGCACATCATTCAGTGTTATCCCATTGTGTATTTTATAACCTTAAAAACATAAATTGCATTTTATAAGTAATATAAATTAGTTGATCGCGAAATTCTACGGTTTTATGTAACCAAAGCAATTACTTTTAATGCAAGTACAGTTTACATGCACAAACATTATCAGAATGTTCTGCATCATGATCAAAGACAAGAGTTTCCATTTATTAATGATAAATGCGAAGGCTGTTATGGATACCAGAAATATGTTTTATATAAGTTCGACGTAGTATTGAAACGATGTTTGATATATTTTTGTCTTGCGTTATTTTATTTTACCTTTTTGTTGAGGAAATTGCGTTTTCCAACGGTATATGATTAATCTGTATTGTTTTATTTATTTATTTTTTTACTACAACATTCCCCCATTTGACATTACAAATCAGCACTCTTCGATTAAAACATGAATTAAACATCGATAATTTCAAACTTCCTGGCAGATTAAAACTGTGTGTCGGACCGAGACTCGAACTCGGGACCTTTACCTTTCGTGGGGAAGTGCTCTACGAAGTGAGCTTCTGTGAAGTTTGGAAGGTAGGAGACGAGGTACTCCAGGAATTAAAGCTGTGAGGACGGGTCGTGAGTCGTGCTTGGGTAGCTCAGTTGGTAGAGCACTTGCCCAAGAAAGGCAAAGGTCCCGAGTTCGAGTCTTGGTCCGGCACACAGTTTTAATCTGCCAGGAAGTTTCATATCAACTCACACTCCGCTGCAGAGTGAAAATCTCATTCTGGATTGATAATTTCAGTTTTGCTATAAATGCTGTTTATTCTTAATCAATAGACAGCCGGCCGCGGTGGTCTCGCGGTTCTAGGCGCGCAGTCCGGAACCGTGCGACTGCTACGGTCGCAGGTTCGAATCCTGCCTCGGGCATGGATGTGTGTGATGTCCTTAGGTTAGTTAGGTTTAAGTAGTTCTAAGTTCGAGGGGACTGATGACCACAGCAGTTGAGTCCCATAGTGCTCCGAGCCATAATCAATAGACAGGAAGATTACTATGAAGAACAAAAATGTTCCTTAGGTTACCCAGCCCTTTATATGTCCTAAGTTTCTAGATGGTTCGCCACTTACCACTTTTAAGGGAATATGGTAAGAATCTGATCGCATACGTAAAAAAAGCGATCGTTACGAGGTAACGCCCGATAGGTATGCAACACACCTAACCTATAGGTAACGTGGGTACGACCTTAACTGGTCAAACCTACCAGGAAAACTGCCGTAGACTACTCATACTTGTGGTATTCTACGGTAGCAAAATGGTTCAAATGGCTCTGAGCACTATGGGACTTTGCCATTCTAAAAGCAAATGGTTCAAATGGCTCTGAGCACTATGGGACTTAACATATGAGGTCATCAGTCCCCTAGAACTTAGAACTACTTAAACCTAACTAACCTAAGGACATCATACACATCCATGCCCGAGGCAGGATTCAAACCTACGACCGTAGCGGTCGCACGGTTCCTGACTGTAGCGCCTAGAACCGCTCGGCCACTCCGGCCGGTTCTACGGTAGCCTACGGTTGTTGTACAACTCTACGGGCGGCTGTTTCTTTTGCTGTCCGTCCAACTGCCCTAGGTTTCAAAAAAGACGATCGTGTGAAACCCAGCTCGCGCTATTCGTCCACGAGACTCAGAGGGCCATAGACACGGGTTCCCAGATAGATGCCGTGTTTCTTGACTTCCGCAAGGCGTTCGATACAGTTCCCCACAGTCGTTTAATGATCAGAGTAAGAGCATATGGACTATTAGACCAATCGTGTGATTGGATTGAAGAGTTTCTAGATAACAGAACGCAGCATGTCATTCTCAATGGAAAGAAGTGTTCCGAAGTAAGAGTGATTTCAGGTGTGCCGCAGGGGAGTGTCATAGGACCGTTGCTATTCACAATATACATAAATGACCTTGTGGATGACATCGGAAGTTCACTGAGGCTTTTTGCGGATGATGATGTGGTACATCGAGAGGTTGTAACAATGTAAAATTGTACCGAAATGCAGGAGGATCTGCAACGAATTGACGCATGGTGCAGGGAATGGCAATTGAATCTCAATGTAGACAACTGTAATGTGCTGAGAGTACATAAAAGAAAGATCCCTTATCATTTAGCTACAATACAGCAGGTCAGCAACTGGAAGTAATTAATTCCATAAATTATCTGCAAGTACGCATTAGGAATGATTTAAAATGGAATGATCATATAAAGTTGATCGTCGGTAAAGCAGATGCCAGATTGAGATTCATTGGAAGAATCCTATGGAAATGCAATCCGAAAGCAAAGGAAGTAGGTTACAGTACGCTTGTTCGCCCACTGCTTGAATACTGCTCAGCAGTGTGGGATCCGTACCAGATAGGGTTGATAGAAGAGGCAGAGAAGATCCAACGGAGAGCAGCGCGCTTCGTTACAGGATCATTTAGTAGTCGCGAAAGTGTTACGGAGATGATAGATAAACTCCATTGGAAGACTCTGCAGGAGAGACGTTCAGCAGCTCGGTACCGGCTTTTGTTGAAGTTTTGAGAACATGCCTTCACCGAGGAGTTAAAAATGGTTCAAATGGCTCTGAGCACTATGGGACTCAACTGCTGTGGTCATAAGTCCCCTAGAACTTAGAACTACTTAAACCTAACTAACCTAAGGACAGCACGCGAGGCAGAGAAAATCCCTGACCCCGCCGGGAATCGAACCCGGGAACCCGGGCGTGGGAAGCGATAACGCTACCGTACGACCACGAGATGCGTGCTCACCGAGGAGTCAAGCAGTATATTGCTCCCTCTTACGTATATCTCGCGAAGAGACCATGAGGATAAAATTAGAGCGATTAGAGCCCACACAGAGGCGTACCGACAATCCTTCTTTGCACGAACAATACGAGACTGGAATAGAAGGGAGAACCGATAGAGGTACTCAAGGTACCTTCCGCCACACACCGTCAGGTGGCTTGCGGAGTATGGATGTAGATGTAGATGTAGGTACAAAAATTCTCCAAACGGGCGATGTCTGCAGAGTGAATAGTAGGCGATGGGTTCAGAAAAGCTCGTTACCGGATGACGCGCACACAGGGCCTTATTGACGGGAGACCAACCGACGCCTAGTTGCTTCGCAATGCGAGTAACAAACACCGCGACGAGACCTCCTGACGTCAGCCGGAAGGCGGGTGTGCAGTACGGCGGCTGGGAGTGCGTACGGCGGGATGCTCCCAGTCCGGTCGGCAAGGCCTCGCCCGTCTCACGCGCCACACTGTGGCGTGGCGTGGATGGCGCGTAGCCTTGGCCGCCAATTGCTGGCCGCGTTGTAGCTGGGCCGACCGCTCTGCTCTCAGGTTGCGACCTAGCTCCGAGCAGCGCCCAGCCGTCTGGCCGCGCCACAGCACAGCTGCAGTCTCCCAGCGGCCTTGCGCGGAGCTGGGGGCTGGCGTCGACTGACGACGTTGGCATTCCGAGTCCAGATACCGCAAATGTCACGATTATCCACGGCACACATGTATCACATCGTGTCTGGCCGCGTCCTTAAACTCGTCCCGTTCGCCAGTTTGGACGCCTGAGTCGATTTCCGGTTTATGTGTGTCGGGGACTTTTGCCAGTCATGGAGATGATCGCCCTGTTTTTTTGTAATCCTCCAAATAGCGTGTGATCGGAGCCTTCTAGGCTGGCGGATTAACGACGAGGGCCGATGTGCCAGCCAGCCTGGATGTGGTTTCCAGGCGGTTTTCCACATCCCGCTAGGTGAATACCGGGCTGATCCCCATGTTCCGCCTCTGTTACACGGCTCGCAGACATCTGAACACTTTCGCGCTATTCCATGGATTACACTCATCGCAGACATTTGGGGTACACTAATTCCGTCCCGGGGGGTACGGGGTGGCAGCAAAATGGTTCAAATGGCTCTGAGCACTATGGGACTCAACTTCTGAGGTCATTAGTCCCCTAGAACTTAGAACTAGTTAAACCTAACTAACCTAAGGACATCACACACATCCATGCCCGAGACAGGATTCGAACCTGCGACCGTAGCGGTCTTGCGGTTCCAGACTGCAGCGCCTTTAACCGCACGGCCACTTCGGCCGGCGGGTGGCAGCAGGAAGGGCATCCGGCCACCCCTTCAACATTAACATGCCAAATCCGATTAAAGATGGCTGACCCTACATAACTGCGGGATAAGGCTCAAGCAATAGACAGATAGATAGAATACATCTAGTATATTACAGCAATTACCCTAGGGCTGAATACAACGTATAGTAAAATAATGTATTATAGTAGCATGAAGGGAAATGAAATTTAAATTCCGCATGAACTAAAGATAGTAATGAAAATTTATCGTGATGGATAAAGACCTCATATGAGGATACAACTGATTACTGCGAATGTCGATATTCATACGATGCAGATATCCGCAGACCCTATCAAATATTCCGTGACAAGCATCAAGAAACGAATTACAAGAGATAACTATGCGTAAACTGCAGACATTTCCCAATATTAAACTAAAATTTTCACAAGAAAGGTTCGTGATTACACCAGGAATGCAGTGACAAAGCTAAGCTTCCCGCGTGCCAGAAAACTTGCATTACCATTGTAATGTTGTTGCATTAATTTGTTCTGAAAGCAGTGCTGATATTCAAGACCATAAAAGTGGGTTAAAAGCTGTGAGCTATCTGGGGAAGTTAACCTTGCATTACTGAGCAACTGTTTCACCAGGTATCCAGTCTAGCTTACCAAATTCCCAACCAGACTAACATTAATTATAATCTTTTAGTACTCAACTTACGATAACCGGTTATATATATATATATATATATATATATATATATATATATATATATATATATATATATAAAGACAATTTAAATAAAAAGAAATAAATCAGTTTATATTTGGACATTTATTTTCACATTGATCATTGTTCCGTTAAAATTTCAGCATATCAAACTTGATTCATAACTAAACTGGTGCCTTATTTAGGATTGTGTAAATGTTTGTAATCTTACGTAACACATCAAATAAGGAGCCAAGATTGGGAGACTACTTACAACACTGCATTCATAAAATAACACACGAAGAACGTTAAAACATATGCAAGAGGAAATTAACCACAACCAACCGATTCAATTTTCACCCAAAAAAGTTACGTTCGTAGCGCAATCCTGTCCGTCGTGAAATTACCACACACTGGTATACTAAATTCATACTAACTCTCTGTGAAATCTTCCCGAAAAGAATAGCTGAGGGCTACTTTGATGATTACACCACATGCTTCACGTGGTCAACTTGGTTTACAAAAAGAGTGTAACTCCACAATAATTTTGATAATTAAAATAAATTACATCGAAACGCAATTTACAAAAGAAAAACCTTGAACTGGTTACTATCGTCTTACTATTAACCTGCTGGGTCAAACAATTGCATAAGCACATGGTACTGGTTTCACAAAGTACACCCCACGTGGGTTGAACATAAAGAAAAGTTGCTATATTGAAAGTATTGTCAAGACGAGACGTTATAATCTCACGCACATTCGCATTTAAGATTGATGAACTTAGTTAGAGTTACTGATCAACACGTGGTTCCACTTTACTCACAAAGTAGTGACAAAGCAACTACCGGAATATATTCTGAACTTCACACGAGAATTACACTGCGCTGCAATTTAAGATAACATTAGATATTTTAGATCTAAACCTGAAATAAAGGTGATTAAATTTTCAGTTAGGCTGAACTTAAGAAATCCATTGTCCTACAGACTTAGCAGACACGCGCTTAGCCGGAGATCTTACCACTTCAGACGCTCGCCGCGGACAGACTGTCCTGGGCCCCTACCGAGTGTGCTTAACACATACAAACGGAAGTGACCAGAGAGGCAGCTTCCTATACCAACATGACAAGGGGCGGACAGGACCATACTAAGAATAGAAACCTCTCTGCTTTTAGAAAGCGTAGCTACCTGTTCCGACGTTGGTCCTACTGTTCTCTAGCAGACAGGGTTGTCTGCTACCATCAAGCATGCAACTAGAAATACATTTGCTCATTCATCCTCTCACACAGAAGGGAAGGGGGATGACAGCTTCTTATCATATACAGTATATAAAAGAAAGCGGATTTAGGTTCCATATGAGACTGTGTGACATGAATTACATGTAAATTGTGTTTTAAAGTATAGTAGTGTGACAGATCGTTCTTGTTTATGTGTAAAAGTAGCACGTTTCACTGCTCAGTCTCCTCCCAGATAGTCAGAAACACCACAGTAAATTTAGAAGAGGAATTTATGCCGTAAATGACAACAGATTTAAGAAATTAACATGAAAGGAATCCAACAGAGACCTTTCACCATCTTGCAGACATTCTCGCAACTGCTAAGATTTCAAAGACAGGAGAAGTGAACTGAAAATCACGCGTCCTCATTTGAAGACACGATGCATAAGAGATTAAGACTTCAATATTACGCTGTATATGTATACTTTTGCTCACTCTGAAACAAGGCTACAGGACACAGGAAGTGACACCTGACTGCAATAATTGTGATCTGAAAGATGCAGCTACATGGGCAGCGCAGTCGTAGAGAAGTCGTCGTTATCTCTACCCTCTCCTCCCCCCTCCTCCTTGTCCTCCTGCATAATAAATATGGCGAAATGGCTTGTACAGTCGTCGAATACGACCGTCCAGCCGGTCACGGAACGTAACGTTGCTCCGCTTACGGCCGGATAATAGCGTCACGACGGCTGGCTGCGCGCCGCCAGAACACAGCGTTCGTGCGCCGCGTATTAAAATTTTACGTCTGTCCTCAGTCCTGTACCGCGGGCGGATCTCCCTGCAGGCAGTCTGCGGCTGGCTGGCCGGCATGTGGTTATCCACAACCACGACACCGGCTGCGGTTGAGTCTGTTTTGCTCTCTCCTGGTTTCACGGCCCCTCGATTCGGATGACGACTTCACCTGAACAACTGAGCACACGCGCACGGCATCTGAAACACGTTTTCGCTATTTAGCAAAGTTACTCTGCGGCGAAGGATTGAGACATGTAGAACAAGCATTATGGAGAAACGATTGCAAGAATTATTACCGGAAGACAAAAAAATATGAGAGTAGAGGAAATTAAATTTTAAATGGAGTTTATTTTTCATGAAACTCGATCCAAGATAGCAAACATAGCTAAAAAATCCACAAAGTTCCAAAAACTGTTTTTCTTAAATAAGTAAGAAAACTAGAACATCAACCGAAATTCGTGAAAAAATGTCAGCAGTTTCTTTTATTAAAATGTTATTTTCATGCAATAAAAATTAAGATAGCTAAAAAACTCACCCAATAAAAGCGCAAGTTTTTCAACGTCATTTTTGGAGCCTTACAATTAATAAAACCGCAAAAACTATTTAACAGCATGGTAGCACAGGTATGCTTAAAACTGTTCCTGCAGAGTGGCTCTAAAATGGCTCTGAGCACTATGCGACTTAACTGCTAAGGTCATTAGTCGCCTAGAACTCAGAACTAATTAAACCTAACTAACCTAAGGACATCACAGACATCCATGCCCGAGGCAGGATTCGAACCTGCGACCGTTGCGGTCGCTCGGCTCCAGACTGAAGCGCCTAGAACCGCACGGCCACTACGGCCGGCTGTTACTGCAGAGTTATCCGCTGAAAAGATCTAGCCAGTTATCGAGAGTTTTTCAGAAAATCGAAATATCTTGAAAAATAATTAATACTTTTTAATTTTTCAAATAAGTACTTTGTCACTGTCTTGGATGTACTTTCGAAAAAAAAAGAAACTCTATTTAAAATTTATTTTCCTATACGCTCATATATAATTTGTATGGTAATAATTTATGCAAATTTAGCGTTAGGCAGTTACAGAATACTTGGACTAATGTTAAAACTCTGTGGCCAACCAGGTCTCGGACATAAACCCCTGGATTGCACATCTAAATTTACATATATGGCCTGCAATCCATTTTACAGAGCGTGGCATTAAGACACCTCTGACGTCGGCACTGCGCATGGGATGTAACCCTTCACTGTTGGCTACTAAATTTCTGGAGATGCTCTTTCTGATGAGTGAAAACGAAAATAAAGGATAGTTTCATGCGACTTATGGTTGCTCCACAATTTCACTGTAGGCATTTTGACTGACCATTCGCTGCTCCCGCTAGTAGAGTTACCGTGAGGTCCTCCTTCCTTCTAGTAATTTTAGGAGTTCCTCTGTCACGGATGTTGTAAAACACCGTCACTCATGGGGATATAAACTATATCCAGTGTGGATGGTGAACTGCAACTGTGTTTTAAAATGGCGATTTATGTTGACATAATATGCAACCGGTTGCTTTTGTTTAATTTCGATAGATTTATTTTCTATACCATAAGTTGTTGAATTGGCGAAGTTTTACAGAAGCACGAAATTTATTGCGGATTTCAATGCCCGATACTTTTAATAGTCTCCATAACAAATCTGCCCCGAAATCTGGCAGAAAATCGTAGGACATTGTGGTAGTATGTAACACACAAGCGGCAAGACAGTCAATACCTTTACTGCGTGATAGTGATGGTAATGTTACCGGTGTTAGCAGAGCCACTAAAGCGAAGTTACTAAATAAGGTTTTCCGAAATTACTTTACCAAGAACACGAAGTAAATATTTCAGAATTCGAATCAAAAACTGCAGTCCGACTAGATTCGTGATTTCCTATCAGAGAGGTCACAGTTTATAGTAACTGACGGAGAGTCATCAAGTAAAATGAACTGATATCTGGCGTTCCCCAAGTAAGTGTTATAAACCCTCTACTGTTACTAACGTATATAAATAATTTACGAGACAATCTGAGCAGCCATTTTAGATTGTTTCATAGTCATCAGAAGATCAAAACCAAAGGTAAAATTATGTAGACAAAATGTCTGTTTGGTGCGAAAAGTGGAAATAATGGAAAGTGTGAGGTAATCCACACGAATGCTAAAAGGAAGCGGTTAAATTTCGGTTAGACGATAAATTACACAAATCTAAAGGCTGTCAATTCAACAAAATACTTCAGGATTACAATTACGAATAACTTGAACTGAAACGATAACATAGATGATGTAGTGGGGAAAACGAACCAAAGATGTGATTTATTGGCAGAACACTTAGAAAATGCAACAAATCCATGAAGAGACTGCCTATACAATGCTTGTCCATTCTCTGCTGTGCAGACAAGACTGACGAAGGGCACCGGAAAAGTTCAAAGAAGTGTTGCTCGTTCTGTATTATCGCGAAATATGGGAGAGAGTGTCACGGAAATGATACGCGAATAGCGGTGGCAATCATTAAAGCAAAGGCGTTCTTCGTTGCGGTGAGGTCTTTTCATGAAATTTCAATCTCCAACTTTCTCTCCCGAATGCGAACATTTTGTTGACGCCCTCCTACGTAGGAAGAAATGATCATTGCAGTGAAATAAGAGAAATCAGAGCTCGCACAGAAAGATTTAAGTGTGCGTTTTTCCTGCGCACTTTTCGACAGTGGAATGGTAGAGAAATATTGTGAAAGTCATTCGACGAACCTTCTGCCAGGCACTTGAAATGTGAATTGCGTCATGTAGATGTAGACGTGAGACAGGCGAAATTCCCTCAGACTTCAAGAAGAATGTAATAATCCCAATCCCAAAGAAAGGAGGTGTTGACAGATGTAAAAATTACCGAACTATCAGTTTAATACGTCACAGCTGCAAAATAATAACGCGAATTCTTTACAGACGAATGGAAAAACTGGTAGAAGCCGACCTCAGGGAAGATCAGTTCGGATTCCGTAGAAATGTTGGAACACGTGAGACAATACTGACCCTACGACTTATCTTAAAAGAAAGATTAAGGTAAGGCAAACCTACGTTTTGAAACGTCCCCTTAGAAAAATTATACATGACTGTGTTTAAACTGACACTAAATATTTTTTAGCGCAACGCAATCTGACTTTCAATAATCCCTACAAGAGACTGGCCCTGACTAAATTAACCTATACGTTTCACAAATCACTTACCTCACAAAAATCTTCGTTACTCGAACTACTGCAATACAGCGAGCGCCACTACTGCCAGCTAAATAAGATTCAAACTACTGAAGGCACTAACTACTGATAGACATAGTTAGCAAATGAAAGATTTTGACAGAGAACAAACAATGTATTTACCTTAATAGTGTTCAAAAGTCATAATATATATAGCAGTTCATGACATCCATTCTTACAAATGTACTGTTTCTGATGGACACACGTCCAGATCATCCGCTCTCAAAAATCCGCCATCTCACTTCCCCACATCCACCACTGCTGGCTAGAGATGTGGCGATTCGTGAATGAGTCGTTCATTTGAACGACTCTAAATAAAGAATCGTAAGAATCGAATCGTGATACGGACGAATCGTCGTTCAAAAGAATCGTAAGAACGATTGCGTGTTTTCGAGTCGTGACGATTCCAAGTTCCAACGGTTCATCGATTCTTAGTACGCACTACGCTATGCTTCGAAGGCAACTTCCGAATCATGCCGAGTCGTGACGAATGATTACGACCGCCAGATGGCAGTCAAGTGGAGGATGCATGTGAACAAAGGAAGCAATTTTGCACCACCTTTCGCACAAATCGACTCCTCTTCCCTGGCATACTGAAATAAAACAATAGATGCAATCAAATCAAACATGACCTTTCGTCAATTAAGGCATTACACGTATAAATCGAGAATCACACTTGTAACGTCATATGCATGTTTACTCATAAATACACTATTTCTGACACAGTTCGATTCTAACCCCATTGACGATTTCAGACATGTCCTGCCATCTGTGAGTAAGGTGTAGAACTTTTTGCATTCCGTAAGAATCGTGCCATCGCAGACTAGAATGAATCGTGAACGAATTGTAGGAATCGATTCGCAATGTGAGATTGAATCGTAGGAATCGAATCGGGAAAAAGAATCGTGTTGCCCAACTCTACTGCTGGCGGCTCACCTCCAACTGCGCAACGCTACGCGCTGTTAACAGCCAACTGCCCAACACTACAATAGCAAATTACAACAATGCCACCCAGCCACAGACTGCACACAGCACAGCCAGTGATTTTCATACAGAGCGCTACGTGGCGTTACCAATATAAAAACCTAAACAGCCTACTTACAGTTTCTAGCATTTGTAGACTTAGAGAAAGCTTTTGACAATGTTGACTGGAATACTCTCTTTCAAATCCTGAAGGTGGCAGGGGTAAAATGCAGGGAGCGAAAGGGTATTTACAATTTGTGCAGAAAGCAGATGGCAGTTATAAGAGTCGAGGGACATGAAAGGGAAGCAGTAGTTGGGAAGGGAGTGAGACAGGGTTGTAGCCTATCCCCGATGCTATTTAATCTGTATATTGAGCAAGCAGTAAAGGAAACGAAAGAAAAGTTCGGAGTGGGTGTTAAAATCCATGGAGAAGAAATAAAAACTTTGAGGCTCGCCGATAACATTGTAATTCTGTCGGAGACAGCAAAGGACCTGCAAGAGCAGATGAACGGAATGGACAGTGATTTGAAAGGAGGATATAAGATGAACATCATAAAAAGCAAATCGAGGATAATGGAATGTAGTCGAATTAAGTCGGGTGATGCTGAGGGAATTAGATTAGGAAATGAGACACTTAAAGTAGTAAAGGAGTTTTGCTATTTGGGGAGCAAAATAACTGATGATGGTCGAACTAGAGAGGATATAAAACGTAGACTGGCAATGGCAAGGACAGCGTTCCTGAAGAAGAGAAATTTGTTAACATCCAGTATTGATTTAAGTGTCAGGAAGTAGTTTCTGAAAGTATTTGTATGGAGTGTAGCCATGTATGAAAGTGAAACATGGACGATAAATAGTTTGGACAAGAAGAGAATAGAAGCTTTTGAAATGTGGTGCTACAGAAGAATGCTGAAGATTAGATGGGTAGACCACGTAACTAATGAGGAGGTATTGAATAGAATTAGGGAGAAGAGGAGTTTGTGGCACAATTTGATAAGAAGAAGGGACCGGTTGGTAGGACATGTTCTGAGGCATCAAGGGATCACAAAGTTAGTACTGGAGGGCAGCGTGGAGGGTAAAAATCGTAGAGGGAGACCAAGAGATGAATAAACTAAGCAGATTCAGAAGGATGTTGGCTGCAGTAGGTACTGGGAGATGAAGAGGCTTGCACAGGACAGAGTAGCATGGAGAGCTGCATCAAAGCTGCAGTAGGTACTGGGAGATGAAGAGGCTTGCACAGGACAGAGTAGCATGGAGAGCTACATCAAACCAGTCTCAGGGCTGAAGACCACAACAACAACAACAGAAGTAGACGTAGTTTTCAAGGCACCAAGTCACTGCAGGTTCATAATCAGGAAGAAGTGTTACAGGAACATTATTATTATTTGTACCACCACAGCTAGACGCCATGGTCGTGGCGATTGCCCTTAAAATCAAGCTAGTCGGCTACAACCGCCACCCATTTAGGAGGACTTGGGAAAGACAGGTACATCATTATCAGGCCAAACAAAAACCTACTTCCCTATGCAACCGGAAACAAGCCGAGGTGACTATAATAGTGAACAATAGCACACATGGAATGGTATATTGCATCTCGATTCTTTGAAAACGTGCGTTATACTGGTCCAGCATTTGTTGCATCTAATTGTGTACTACAGTTGTGCGAAAGCTGAACAAAATCGATGGCTCGTTGGACATATATTTCCACTGCTTGCGAGTCGTGTGAAGGCTGGCATGGGAGTGGATGGGGCAATGGGGAAGGGGGGGATTGCAGAAGCTGTGCGAAGCGCCGGCTGTGAATGGATGGCAAGGCATCAGGCGAGGTGGCGTGGTCCGGTGGGTCCCTCTTTTTGTGTGCGTAACGTGGCCCGGGCTGACCTCCACGGGAATGCCAAGGACCCGCCGGCCGCCTCAGCGCTGCAGAAACAACAGTCGTGTCAACACTCCGGCCGGACTCGGCTCTGACGTAGCCACAACTCTAGTACTCTGGGGGAGTTGCGCCGCCGCTGCTACACTACGCGTGTCTCTCAACCTGGCGCAAATGTTTCGACACCTTTCACACAGGTGGTCGCGCACCTGGTTGTGTCGAAACATTTGGCGCAGCCATTCTCCGGAGCCCAGATCTGAAGTCTCGCTCACAGCATTTTTGATGTCGTGCAGTGGCTGATCTGCCGCTTGTCGTATTTCCAGTTGTATGTAATCGTAACAATTCCTTCACTGCTGTTGTCCTGGATGACACAGAAAAAGTGCCCTCCCGTTCATGAACTCGACTTCTAGGAAAAAACATTCAACCAAAACATTGCATCTATTTAGCCGGCACCCATTTCCAAGCAACACAAAATGTTATTGTGTTTGTTGCTAATGAGGCATTCGGTGGATATTATCTTAGGAAGAATTGTCACCATCTGTCTAAAGTAAGACGTCGTACTCAGTATATGCTTGCACGTGGAATACGAGGGCTATTTGGAAAGCAAAGCCTGCTCGGGCGCGAAATGGAAGCCACAGTGAAAATCGGATGAAGCTTTGTACAGAAGTATTGGGCAGTGTCTCCAACGTGCCCGTCGATCACGGAAGTCGCTCTTTTCCAATAACCAGTCAGAACCTTAAAATAGCCGAAAAGTTACGGACAAGTGCGGAATACAAGCGAAGAGCCGCGATTATCGAAAGTCTTCGCACTCGGCGTTCGCCCACTGAAATAGTTCGATTCTTCGGCTACCCGAGATCAACTGTTTAATATTACGGCCAAGTATAGTACTTCGGAGAAGTCTGAGAAAGGTTCCACTAACCCGGCGAGGAAACCTCATTCGAGGAAACGCGTGCCACGAACTTCGGCAGTCATCGAAAACAGTCAGGCGCTGATTTCGGAGGACCTGAGGCAACGGCTGAGGAAATTGGAGTCAGTACTGAGTGTCAGCGATCGAACAATGCGTCGTATGGCAGAGGAGGTCCTCATACGAGGCATTTAGTCCAAACTGACTCTCGGATAACGTCGACATGTCTCGGTCAAAGGAGTTCTGGCCCCCGAATATCTCGGATTTGAACTCCATCACTACTATGTTTGCAGCGTAGTCGAAAGAGTTACCAATAAGAGGCACCCTAATGTCGCATCTCTACGCACCGCTATCGAAGCAGCATTCCCGAATATGGATATGGCAGCGCTATTTTAAAGGGTGCGTGCGATCGTTTCAGGACAAGATTGGAGGCGGTCATTGTGGCTGAAGGGAGTTACATCGAGTAATGTTAGTCTTGAAAGATACCACTACTTACCGGGTGATCAAAAAGTCAGTATAAATTTGAAAACTTATTAAACCACAGAATAATGTAGATAGAGAGGTAAAAATTGACACACATGCATGGAATGACATGGAGTTTTATTAGAACCCAAAAAAAAGTTCACAAAATGTCCAACAGATGGCGCTGGACAGCAAAATGTCAGTGACTGCGCATGGTTCAAATGGCTCTGAGCACTATGGGACTCAACTGCTGTGGTTATCAGTCCCCTAGAACTTAGAACTACTTAAACCTAACTAACCTAAGGACATCACACACATCCATGCCCGAGGCAGGATTCGAACCTGCGACCGTAGCAGTCGCACGGTTCCGGACTGCGCGCCTAGAACCGCGAGACCACCGCGGCCGGCCGACTGCGCATGACAATCGTGTATAAAAGGAGCTGTAATGAGAGAGAGAATCGCCATCATCCATGTTCTGTGCATCGTGTCGCCCAGTGTTAGTGATGTTTCTCGTCCAGCGTGAACGGCTCCATGTTTTTTCGATTTTTAGTGTCTACATTTTTTGCCCACCGTTTTTACTGCCTACTCTGTGCCACCTTTATGTCCTACTTGTTGTCACACTCAAGGCTGAAGAGCGGCGTATTGTGCTGCTGACAGCCCGCCTTTGTATAAGGTGTTAAAATCACAATAAAGAAAAAAAAAAAGAGAGAGAATCAGATGCGCCAGCAGTCGCAGCATGTTGACGTTACCTGAAAAGGCGCCTTTAGTGAAGCCGTATTATCATAATGGGGAATGTGGTAGTTCAGCGTTACGATCCTACCGCCATAGGAAGGGGATTCGAACGGGTAAAGGTCCGTTGTTTAGACGATAGACCCCGTAGTTGCCGACCGAGCACAAGGCGTAATGCTGCTGAGACAGTTCAGGAAGAAATGGAGACTGTAGCGGGTTCGTCTACGCACGGGGAAGTCAGCGCTAGTGCAGTCGCACGTCGCACCGGCATTCCATTTGTTTGGCACTTACGCATATCCTCCGGTGCTATACGTACAAAATTCATCGGCATCATGAACTGTTACTTGGGGATTTAGTGAAGAGGAGGGCATCTGCGGTGTGGGCGTTTTAAAAGATGGCGGAAGATGACGATTGATTGAGTAACGTGTTGTGGACCGACGAAGCTCATTTCACGCTCCGAGGGTCTGTCAACGCCCACAACTGCAGAATTTGGGCTACCAAAAATCCTAGAACTGTCGTGGAAACTCCATTACACGACGAGAAAGTCACGGTTTGGGTTGGATTTACCACATCTACCGTTACCGGGCCTTTTTTCTTCGAGGAAATGCGTGATTCTGGTTTTGTAACTGCTACCGTGACGGTGAGAGGTACGCCAATATGTTACAGAATCGCATCATCCCTAGCCTGGCTGATAAACACCTGCTGGAATGTTTATGCAGGATGGCGCTCCACCCCATATTGCAAGACGCGTGAAAGATCTCTTGCGCGCATCGTTTGGTGATGATCATATGCTCAGCCGCCACTTTCGTCATGCTTGGTCTCCCGGGTCCCCAGACCCCAGTCCGTGCGATTATTGGCTTTGGGTTTACCTGAAGTCGCAAGTATATCGTGATCGACCGACATCTCTAGGGATGCTGAAAGACAACATCCGACGCCAATGCCTCACCATAACTCAAAAATGGTTCAAATGGCTCTGAGCACTATGGGAGTTAACAGCTGTGGTCATCAGTCCCCTAGAACTTAGAACTGCTTAAACCTAACTAATCTAAGGACAGCACACACATCCATGCCCGAGGCAGGATTCGAACCTGCGACCGTAGCAGTCGCGCGGTTCCGGACTGCGCGCCTAGAACCGCGAGACCACCGCGGCCGGCCTCACCATAACTCCGTACATGCCTTACAGTGCTGTTCACAACATTATTCCTCGACTACAGCTATTGTTGAGGAATGATGGTGGACATATTGAGCATTTCCTGTAAAGAACATCATCTTTGCTTTGTCTTACTTTGTTATGCTAATTATTGCTATTCTGATCAGATGAAGCGCCATCTGTCGGACATTTTTTGAACTTTTGTATTTTTTTGGTTCTAATAAAACCCCATGTCATTCCAAGCATGTGTGTCAATTTATACCTCTCTATCTACATTATTCCGTGATTTATTCAGTTTTCACACATATACTGACTTTTTTATCATCCGGTATATGTAAAAGGGTGTTCATTTTCTTTTGTATTTTGTTTTAATACATTGGCTTTTAAAAAAGTTTCGCCTGCCGGAGTGGCCATGCGGTTCTAGGCGCGGCATTCTGGAGCCGAGCGACCGCTACGGTCGCAGGTTCGAATCCTGCCTCGGGCATGGGTGTGTGTGATGTCCTTAGGTTACTTAGGTTTAATTAGTTCTAAGTTCTAGGCGACTGACGACCTCAGAAGTTAAGTCGCATAGTGCTCAGAGCCATTTGAACCAAAAAAGTTTCATTTTTCCGGATTTAAGCGCCTCACCTTGTATTTACGTGTGCAGCGCAGCTCGCTCGCGAGTACGCCTCCTTACTACGTGCGCCTTTCATCGGCGTTGAATGGTTAATTCGCCGTGCAGACGACGGCAGTGTTGGATCGGCGCAAAGGCCCTGGCGGCGACTGCGTCAGCTCGCCGGACTGCCAGGCTCAAAAGAAGCGGCGGAGGCAGCGTCCGCTCGCGGTGTGGTGTTTGCTGGTTGCTGGTTCGTTCACACCGGCGCGCAGACGCAGTTTTTCGGCGGCCACCTGTTTGCGCGCCGTTAGTTCTAGACGCGGCCGCGGCAGGCGCTGGGCGCTGCCCGTTCAGCTCTGTAGCAGCTCCTAGTATAATGGCCATTCATACGTCGATCACCAGCCCGGGAATTTCCACCGCTAGGCTTGTGCTGCTTTATTTACGTCTGCATTTGAAACTCAGCCACCGACTTGCTAACGAACCAGCAACAAAACTGCAATTTCGCGCTGCAAGATTCGTTCCCACTTCGATAGCGCAGTTTCTTTTGCACCGTTTTATCCAGAGATTTTAGAACAATGGAAACGTGCAGGAAGCGTGAACGTGTAGTCAGAAGTATACGAACTCGAGTAGAATAATGTTCCTTCGGTCTTTCTGTAGTGGATATTTAAAGCGAAGGAAAAAAAAAAAAACCAGAATGATCTTATTTCGAAGGAACTACTAGTCGTAGTGTATTAGAGCACTATTGCTTTTCTTCTTTGGTCTGCGTCCTTATACTGTGATAAGTTTCATCCAAGACTACAAAAGCAGTTTAAAACAAACATGTTTCTATGCTCCCCTCGAAAATTTTCTGCAGTCTATGAGTTCTGGCCTAAGAAAAACGTAATTGTCGCTGCATATCTGTGTACTAGACAAATACGCCAAGCTCCGATTATCAGGATGCGAATTATCTGGTTTTTCTGATTATTCGTGCATATTTGGCTATTTTTAGGAAATTAAAAAAGAAGCCTGAAGTATTCTGATGTAATCAGAACGAATATTTTATGACTTACTTGTTTCCTTGTTTTACGTTGTTCATAAATTTCCAATCGGATCTCAAGAAACAGCTTGTGCAAGAAGCTTCAGACATCCTTATATTCTCGTATTCAATGCATGTGCTTGTCGAACCCGCCAGGTCAGCCGAGCGCGCTAATGCGCTGCTTCCTGGACTCTGGTAGGCGCGCCGGCCCCGGATCGAATCCGCCCGCCGGATTATCGACGAAGGCCGCTGTGCCGGCCTGCCTGAATGTGGTTTTTAGGCGGTTTTCCACATCCCTCTAGGTGAATACCGGGCTGGTCCCCACGTCCCGCCTCAGTTACACGGCTCACAGACATTTGCAACTCATCCGCACTTCTCCATGGTTTACACTGGACGCAGACAGATGAGGTGTTCTGATTCCGTCCCGGGGGGTACGGGGTGGCGGCAGGAAGGGCATCAGGCCACCCCTTCACATTAACATGCCAAATCCGATTTAACCACGCCAACCCCGCGCCAAATGCCGGACAAAGGCGCAAGCGATAGAATAGATAAATGCATGTGCTTGTCGTAATCAACAGTATTTGTAAGGATTGAGAAAATTTGGAGATAGCAGCAATTCATGTTGCGGACTGTGCAGTGATATGGAACTTCCTGGCACATTAAAACTTCGTGCTGGACCGGAACACGAAGCCGAGACTTTTGCCTTTAACAGTAAAATGCTCTAAAGACTGAGCTACCCAAGCACGACATACGACCCGTTGTCACAGCTTTACTTTCGCCATATCTCATCTCCTACATTCAAAACTTCACGGAAGTCCTCGCGCGAAATAATAAAAACAATAGCTCGCTCATGGAAGAAAATTGCAACGCCCTCTACTGGAAGTTGGTGTGAAGGTTGTAGTAGCGAGGAATTGATACTGATACTCGTCTCAACGATGCTGTGAAACAAATTTCTAGTTTTGAAGACGCTGATGACGAAAACATCGGCTAGTGCTTAATTAGCGATGCCTATGAAACCTGCGGGCCACAGTTTCGTCCAGACCGTCTGTTCAGTAAGCTCATCTGGAAAGTAGTTTCCGATGAGATGTAAAGTCAGTACACACAATGCAACATTTAAGGCACTATGCACGCAGTATAATGCGGCTTTTTTCGCGGGGAATGCTTGGCGTAAGGGGATTGGTAGAAGTCGGTCGGTATTAAAGTGGTTCAAATGGCTCTGAGCACTATGGGACTTAACTGCTGAGGTCATCAGTCCCCTAGAACTTAGAACTACTTAAACCTAACTAACCTAAGGACATCACACACATCCATGCCCGAGGCAGGATTCGAACCTGCGACCGTAGCGGTCACGCGGTTCCAGACTGTAGCGCCTAGAACCGCTCGGCCACTTTGGCCGACGATCGGTATTATCTTGTATCCGCTCACAAAGGAAGCACAGAGCCAACTGTTCACCTGTTTTGCTAGTCTTCCGTACGGTTATAGTACAAACTCATATGTAATAAATATTGCCCGGTGAAGAATAAAGTACATAACAAAATGAAATGTAAACACTCTGAAATTATGTCTGCACATAGCTCCTCCCATTACACGCAGTAATTTCCGCAAGTATAAAAACGTCTGTGTGTGTGTGTGTGTGTGTGTGTGTGTGTGTGTGAGAGAGAGAGAGAGAGAGAGAGAGAGAGAGAGCGAGATCGTGCACACAGTCTAACCTAAATCACCACTTGCAAATAATAAAAAAGAAAAATAGCTTACTGTTGATATCACTGCTTTGTTCAGGCACGCACTTTCCTCAACTTATTTTGTGTTTCATCAAGAGTATTCTGAACAGACTGACGGTGTCGCCATGGGTAGCCCCCTGTCTCCTTTGGTCGCCAACCTTTTTATGGAGGATTTTGAAGAGAGAGCGCTTGAATCAGCTGCCCTGAAGCCAACAGTTTTTTGGCGGTATGTGGATGACACTTTCATAGTGTGGCCTCATGGAAAAGATAAATTAATGGAGTTTCTACATCACCTCAACTCCATTCATAGCAACATCCTGTTCACCATGGAAATAGAGAAAGATGGTTGTTTGCCTTTCTTGGATATCCTGGTTCGAAGGAAGAATGATGGTTCTCTAGGGCATTCAGTTTACCGGAAACCCACTCATACTGATTTGTACCTGCAAGCATCGAGTTGCCATCACCCATCGCAAACCATGAGTTTGCTTAAAACACTTGTTCATAGAGCTCATACTGTCTCAGATCTAGATAGCTTATCTCAAGAACTCGCCCATCTAAAGACAGTATTCAGCGAAAATGGGTATTCCATCCGGCAGATTAACAGGGCACTAACAGTTAAAACTAAGAAGCAGGAAGTGAATAAAGAGGAGAACATGCCGGAACAATCTTTAGCTTTTCTTCCTTTCGTTGGCAACACTTCGTTTAAAATAGCAAGAATCCTCCGAAAATTTCAGGTAAAAGTGGTTTTCCGCCCACCATCGAAGATTGCGGACCTTGTGGGATCAGTTAAGGACAATCTGTTACTACGAAAGGCCGGAATTTACAAGATACCGTGACAATGTGGTATGGCTTACATAGGTCAAACTACACGCACCGTGAAAGAACGCTGCACTGAACATCAACGTTACACCCGCCTTTTGCAGCCAAGCAAGTCCACTATTGCTGAACATTGTATTTCTACTGGACATTCAATGGAGTATGAGAAAACAATGATTTTGTCCACAGCAACGTCTTTCTGGGACTCCATTGTTAAAGAATCCGTAGAAATACGACTGGCGGAAAATCTGTTAAACCGTGACAGCGGCTACCAACTGGACAGTGCATGGAATCCCATCATCTCCACGATTTGCTCAAATCGAAGACGACAGAGTGCGTCGACGGCCGTGGCAAACAGCAACGCAGAGGGCGACTGAGTTCCGCTATTCCACCAGCGAGGGCGCTGCCGGCGGGCAGTGTTGGTTCAACTATCAAGTTTTCGACGCATGCGCAGAATAGTTACAGTACGCTATACATTGCGGAGCGGAGGACGTTATCGCCAGTCTGCGACGGCTCACCTGAAGATGACTGGCAGGTACCCAGTTGAAATATCGTGCGAAGTATTGAACGACGACTGGTTGCAAGCCCGAAATTTGTTTGAACAGCTTACGATTAATGTAAAAGACAGTTATATACAGGGTGTTTCAAAAATGACCGGTATATTTGAAACGGCAATAAAAACTAAACGAGCAGCGATAGAAATACACCGTTTGTTGCAATATGCTTGGGACAACAGTACATTTTCAGGCGGACAAACTTTCGAAATTACAGTAGTTACAATTTTCAACAACAGATGGCGCTGCAAGTGATGTGAAGGATATAGAAGACAACGCAGTCTGTGGGTGCGCCATTCTGTACGTCGTCTTTCTGCTGTAAGCGTGTGCTGTTCACAACGTGCAAGTGTGCTGTAGACAACATGGTTTATTCCTTAGAACAGGATTTTTCTGGTGTTGGAATTCCACCGCCTAGAACACAGTGTTGTTACAACAAGACGAAGTTTTCAACGGAGGTTTAATGTAACCAAAGGACCGAAAAGCGATACAATAAAGGATCTGTTTGAAAAATTTCAACGGACTGGGAACGTGACGGATGAACGTGCTGGAAAGGTAGGGCGACCGCGTACGGCAACCACAGAGGGCAACGCGCAGCTAGTGCAGCAGGTGATCCAACAGCGGCCTCGGGTTTCCGTTCGCCATGTTCCAGCTGCGGTCCAAATGACGCCAACGTCCACGTATCGTCTCATGCGCCAGAGTTTACACCTCTATCCATACAAAATTCAAACGCGGCAACCCCTCAGCGCCCCTACCATTGCTGCACGAGAGACATTCGCTAACGATATAGTGCACAGGATTGATGATGGCGACATGCATGTGGGCAGCATTTGGTTTACTGACGAAGCTTATTTTTACCTGGACGGCTTCGTCAATAAACAGAACTGGCGCATATGGGGAACCGAAAAGCCCCATGTTGCAGTCCCATCGTCCCTGCATCCTCTAAAAGTACTGGTCTGGGCCGCCATTTCTTCCAAAGGAATCATTGGCCCATTTTTCAAATCCGAAACGATTACTGCATCACGCTATCTGGACATTCTTCATGAATATGTGGCGGTACAAACTGCCTTAGACGACACTGCGAACACCTCGTGGTTTATGCAAGATGGTGCCCGGCCACATCGCACGGCCGACGTCTTTAATTTCCTGAATGAATATTTCGATAATCGTGTGATTGCTTTGGGCTATCCGAAACATACAGGAGGCGGCGTGGATTGGCCTCCCTATTCGCCAGACATGAACCCCTGTGACTTCTTTCTATGGGGACACTTGAAAGACCAGGTGTACCGCCAGAATCCAGAAAAAATTGAACAGCTGAAGCAGTACATCTCATCTGCATGTGAAGCCATTCCGCCAGACACGTTGTCAAAGGTTTCGGGTAATTTCATTCAGAGACTACGCCATATTATTGCTACGCATGGTGGATATGTGGAAAATATCGTACTATAGAGTTTCCCAGACCGCAGCGCCATCTGTTGTTGAAAATTGTAACTACTGTAATTTCGAAAGTTTGTCTGCCTGAAAATGTACTGTTGTCCCAAGCATATTGCAACAAACGGTGTATTTCTATCGCTGCTCGTTTAGTTTTTATTGCCGTTTCAAATATACCGGTCATTTTTGAAACACCCTGTAAATGGTCATATGTTTCCAAGCTATTCGTTGAGAGAATTGTAAACTGACTTCATTCTGAGAGACAACAATTATGATATATGGAACATGCAAATGGATTACTAACAAAATAGATTAACACGACCAAAAGAGGTCATCAGTCGGTGGTGCAGCGTGAGTTTCCTATTCGGGTCTGGGACAGCTCTGTTCTTATGTTGCACGGACAGGTCATTGCATGCAATATATGTTACCTGGCAAAGCGAACTGAAAATGCGTCCAGAGTGGCACCACCGTATGTGTTTGCAGGTGAGAAACAGGGAGGGTAGGTAGTCACAGCGCACGCTCCAGTACTCTACGAGTGGGAAGCTGCTACACGCTACGCGGTAACACTCTACATCCCACAACGATTAAACGCTGACCTTGTTTCATAATACTCTTCGCATGGTATTACTTTGCTGGCATTTATTGACACTGAAACGTGCAGGAATCCACGTTTCCTCTCAATACAGGGTGTTACAAAAATGTACGGCCAAACTTTCAGGAAACATTCCTCACACACAAAGAAAGAAAATATGTTATGTGGACATGTGTCCGGAAACGCTTACTTTCCATGTTAGAGCTCATTTTATTACTTCTCTCCAAATCACATTAATCATGGAATGGAAACACACAGCAACAGAACGTACCAGCGTGACTTCAAAAACTTTGTTACAGGAAACGTTCAAAATGTCCTCCGTTAGCGAGGATACATGCATCCACCCTCCGTCGCATGGAATGCCTGATGCGCTGGTGCAGCCCTGGAGAATGGCGTATTGTATCACAGCCGTCCACAATACGAGCACGAAGAGTCTCTACATTTGGTACCGGGGTTGCGTAGACAAGAGCTTTCAAATGCCCCCATAAATGAGTCAAGAGGGTTGAGGTCAGGGGAGCGTGGAGGCCACGGAATTGGTCCGCCTCTACCAATCCATCGGTCACCGAATCTGTTGTTGAGAAGCGTACGAACACTTCGACTGAAATGTGCAGGAGCTCCATCGTGCATGAACCACATGTTGTGTCGTACTTGTAAAGGCACATGTTCTAGCAGCACAGGTAGAGTATCCCGTATGAAATCATGATAACGTGCTCCATTGAGCGTAGGTGGAAGAAGTAATAAAATGAGCTCTAACATGGAAAGTAAGCGTTTCCGGACACATCTCCACATAACATCTTTTCTTTATTTGTGTGTGAGGAATGTTTCCTGAAAGTTTGGCAGTACCTTTTTGTAACACCCTGTATAAGCCTTTTCACTTTAATTCTGATGTTTCACTTTTCGTAAAAAAAAAAAAACAAAGTACGAATTATTTTTAAAAACTATATCGTCTCGTTCGCGTTCGTAATAGCTTGGTTGAGATGGGTGAGATGATATTGTTAATGTTTGCAACTGTTCTTTCTCAGTTGTTACATCATAAACAAAAGTTAACTTGAGAAGTGGATACACTTGTGGACAGAGAAAATTTCGTCCCAACAAAATAGTCTGTCGTAAGTAAGGTTTACATTTGTTTCTTTCTTTTGCTTTAAAATTACACTTTGTCAGTTTTCAAATATCCTTGGAAATTGCCAGTGACGTAACGGCCAGTGCATTCACTTATGGACGCCTCTAATACAGGCGGCCGTTGTTTGTTTCTTCGTCCGTACAAATGTTATGTATCGATAGCATGAGTCACAAGATCCTTAGAACCAAGTACGAACCTCGGGCAACAGATAGAAGGGTTATTTTGTTTTGTTTTGCTCTCTCTTTTTTTTGCCTCCGATCTGTCGAGCAGTGGAAGCGACAGGAAAAACCAAAAACGTTTTATTTGCAACATTTAGCTATGCCTTCCAGCTGCTTCTCTACGCAGTCATCGATCCGACACAGAGATCTGTCGTAGTGCGGTACCACCTTTCCAATAGTCTCACCATAGAAAGCAGCCGCCTGTGCCTTCCGCCAATTCCGTACATTGGATCTGCGGCCTGTTGGCTGTGCCAAAATGCTTTCCTCATGACCAGCAGCTCAAATGAACAAAGTGTTGAAAAATCAGAGGCAGCCAAGTCTGGGCTGTATGGTTAGTGATCAAGGCTTTCCATAGCTGAATGGTCAGCGTGACGGACCACCGACCTAAGGGGCCCGGGTTCGATTCCCGGCTGGGTCGGGGGTTTTCTCCGCTCAGGGACTGGGTGTTGTGTTGTCTTCATCACCATCCGGCGCGCAGGTCGCCCAATGTGGCGTCGAATGTAACAAGACCTGCACCAAGGCGGCCGGACCTGCCCCGTAAGGGGCCTCCCGGCCAATGACGCCAAACGCTCATTTCCATTTCCAAGGCTTTCCATCGAAAACGCTGCAAGAACTTCTTCGTTACGACTACAGTGTGCAGCCGAATATTGTCATGAAGAAGGAAATGTATGACATTTACATTTTGTGGGCTGCATGAAATCGGGCGGAACCGCTCAACAAACACTTCGCAGTTGGCAGAAAACTGTATTGCCCTAACCATCTTCACGTGCTCACTGCGGGCTTACACCTGAAAAGTGCGACTTGAAACGATAGACGAACAATCATCAGCACATCTGCACAATGCTTCATACGATTTTCACTATGGTTTCAGTTTCGCGGCTGATGGGAGCATGAACAAAAATAGCCCTCTATTACAGTAGTGGAGGATTATAATGCTACTTTTAGTTATTACTTGCGACTTATAGCATTCTTGAGAACAGCCGAAATAACGTTATAGTCTAAATAACATTACAGCGCCGGCCAGAGTGGCCGAGCGGTTCTAGGCGCTTCAGTCTGGAACCGCGCGACCGCTACGGTCGCAGGCTCGAATCCTGCCTCGGGCATGGATGTGTGTGATGTCCTTAGGTACTTAGATTTAAGTAGTTCTAAGTTCTAGGGGACTGATGACCTCAGATGTTAAGTCCCATAGTGCTCAGAGCCATTTTTGAACATTACAGCAGTTGGAAAACACGTGATTTCGATGGCAGTACAAATGACGTGAAACAGATGGCGCACAGTCTACTTGTAAAAAATATTAAGAAAATTTTAGAGAACCGGTATTTGAAACTGACTGCAGAACGATCTTACTACTGTCAACATCCAGGATGCGTAAGGAGCTCGAAGATGAGATACGTGTCATTTGGGCCCGTACGGAGGCATGTAGTTAGTCGTTTTTCTATCGCTCTGTCTGCGAATGGAACAGAAAAGGAAACACCTAGTAGTGGTACAGGATACCCTCCACCACGCACCGTATCATGGTTTGCAGAATATATACGCATATGTAGAAATCACGACCGGATACTGGTAACTTGTTACTAGGGAAAGTGTGGCTTCTTTTTTTTTTTTAAAAAAAAAAAAAAGAGAGAGAGAAAAGGAAACTGTGGCTCCCCAATAACCTGTTATTTGTAGCAGTTACTATATTTCTTTCCCACTACTATGGTAAACAGTTTTCTGGAAGGGAAAGTACTACGTAGGTATTCAACTGAGAGAAAGTCGTTATATTTTTTTCCAGACGAAGCAGTGCATGGCTTTTGGTGTATTGTGCTCGTCTTCGTGTTATACCGTGAAAGTTATCCGCATTAGGGGCAGGTCCCCGCTGACAGGAGCTTTTCACGGGGATGATTACTCCGGCCCACACACGCTGCACAAGGAGCCGCCGAAACCGAAGGGACGCCGCTGATTCGATTTCGTGGCGCGACGCGGCGCCACGCCGGCGGGAGCCTATTTGCCCGCGGAGGGGCTTCGTATTAAAAATTAATGAGCAGCCGGCGGACGGCTATAATAGCGGCAAAGGCGCCAAGTCAGAGCCGGGACGGACCGGAGCCCGGGCAGGCAGGCAGGCCTACCTGCCGCCACCGCACACCAGACCAGAGGAGATACGCATCTCGGCGCGGCGGACGCACAAAGGGCGGTCCGGTCTGGCGATGCCGGCGGCGCCCAGTGGCACACGGACCGTGCGGTCGAACGTTGAGCGTGCCGAGTTTCTGAAGTCATAGCGAAGAAAAAGCACGTTGGGAAGTTTTTCCGAACGTGCAGAGCAATATCTACACTACTGGCCATTAAAATTACTACACCAAGAAGAAATGCATATGATGAAAGGGTCTTCACTGGACAAATATATTATACTAGAACAGGTGCATAGATCCTGAGAAATCAGTACCCAGAACAACCATCTCTGGCCGTAATAACGGCCTTGATACGCCTGGGCATTGAGTCAAACAGAGCTCGGATGGCGTGTACAGGTACAGCTGCCCATGCAGCTTCAACAGGATACCACAGTTCATCAAGAGTAGTGACTGGCGTATTGTGACGACCCAGTTGCTCGGCCACTATTGATCAGACATTTTCAATTGTTGAGAGATCTGGAGAATGTGCTGGCTAGGGCACCAGTCGAACATTTTCTGTATCCAGAAAGGCCCGTACACGATCTGCAACATGCGGTCTGGCATTATCCTGCTGAAATGTAGGGTTTAGTTCAAATGGCTCTGAGCACTATGGGACTTAACACCTGTGGTCATCAGTCCCCTAGAACTTAGAACTACTTAAACCTAACTAACCTAAGGACATCACACACATCCATGCCCGAGGCAGGATTCGAACCTGCGACCGTAGCAGTCCCGCGGTTCCGGACTGAGCGCCGGAACCGCTAGACCACCGCGGCCGCGAAATGTAGGGTTTCGCAGGGACCGAATGAAGGGTAGAACCACGGGTCGTACCACATCTGAAATGTAACGTCCACTGTTCAAAGTGCCGTCAATGCGAACAAGAGGTGACCGAGACGTGTAACCAGTGGCACCCCATATCATCACGCCGGGTGATACCCCACTATGACGATGACGAATACACGCTTCCAATATGCGTTCACCGCGATGTCGCCAAACATGGATGCGACCATCATGATGCTGTAAACAGAACCTGGATTTATCCGAAAAAATGAAGTTTTGCCATTCGTGCACCCAGGTTCGTCGTTGAGTACACCATCGCAGGCGCTCCTGTCTGTGATGCAGCGTCAAGGATAACCGCAGCCATGGTCTCCGAGCTGATAGTCCAGGCTGCTGCAAACGCCGTTGAACTGTTCGTGCAGATGGTTGTTGTCTTGCAAACGTCCCCATCTGTTGACTCAGGGATCGAGAAGTGGCTGCACGATCCGTTACAGCCATGCGGATAAGGTGCCTGTCATCTCGACTGCTAGTGATACGGGTCAGGGATTTTCTCTGCCTCGTGATGACTGGGTGTTGTGTGATGTCCTTAGGTTAGTTAGGTTTAAGTAATTCTAAGTTCTAGGGGACTCATGACCATAGATGTTAAGTCCCATAGTGCTCAGAGCCATTTGAACCATTTTGCTAGTGATACGAGGCAGTTGGGATCCAACACGGCGTCCCGTATTACCCTCCGGAACCCACCGATTCCATATTCTGCTAACAGTCATTGGATCTCGAGCAACGCGAGCAGCAATGTCGCGATACGATAAACCGCAATCGCGATAGGCTACAATCCGTCCTTTATCAAAGTCGGAAACGTGATGGTACGTATTTCTCCTCCTTACACGAGTCATCACAACAACGTTTCACCAGGCAACGCCGGTCAGTTGCTGTTTGTGTATGAGAAATCGGTTGGAAACTTTCCTCATGTCAGCACGTTGTAGGTGTCGTCACCGGCGTCAACCTTGTGTGAATGCGCTGAAAAGCTAATCATTTGCATATCACAGCATCTTCTTCCTGTCGGTTAACTTTCGCGTCTGTAGCACGTCATCTTCGTGGTGTAGCAATTTTAATGGCCAGTAGTGTAGCATGCCAGATATTCTGAAGGTGCGTTTGAGTGTAGTCCAATGACATGGAAGAACGCCAGCGATGTTACGTGACGCCATCCACGCCGCGTGGTGTGGCCGCGCGGTTAGAGACGCCATGTCACGAATTGCGCTGCCCCTCTTGCCGGAGGTTCGAGTCCTCCCTCGGGCATTGGTGTGCGTGTTGTCCTTAGCGTAAGTTAGTTTAAGTAGTGTGTAAGTCGAGGGACCGATGACCTCAGCAGTTTGATCCCTTAGGAATTCACACACATTAGAACATTCGAACGCCTTCCACGGCCATCGACATACATTGGCCCTATAACGGACTTGTGACGTCACACTAGTCTGCTCGAGGCCAGGGAGCTATATGGTCCCTGCAGCGAACTTGTGACGTCACACTAGATGGCTTGTCCTCCACACTTTGCGAACGCTCGACTCCCCGCGGGGCCCAATTCAATATTCAATTGGAAAAGTACCCTCTAAAAGTCTTAAATTTTTCGTGTGATATTGAGAACTTGCATGCATTTGAACACACAGTCAAGAATTATGAAACTCGTCTGAAATAGTTTCTCGCTCCCGCTAGAAACGGCTGGCTACTGGCATTAATAAGACCTGCAGTGTCACGTGCTGTGACGTACGCACCACGGCGTCTTTCTTGTGGGCCTCGACACCAGCGAGACGCCATATTCGCTTCTGGTTGGAGTCCATTTGCTGGTTTGAGTCTCACTATATCCAATTTTTTTTCTAGCCTCCGCATTTTTAATAGGTTCTGATACTTTCATAGTAGTTTACTAGAAGCATATTCCATAACATTCGATGCTACGTAAATATAAGCGCGCTCTTTCTGAAGAGTGAGTTTATTCTATTGGCTTCATCTACAAAACAGCTTGTATTACTTGCAGTAAGATATTTTGCACTTTCTTGTTTCAAGTTTTGCTCAAAAAATGTTCAAATGTGTGTGCATTCCCAAGGGACCAAACTGCTTAGGCCATCGGTCGCTAGACTTACACACTACTTAAACTAACTTACTCTAAGAACAACACACACACTCATGCACGAGGGAGGACCCGAACCTCCGACGGGAGTGGCCACGCCTCGTGACATAACGCCTCAATCCGCGCGGCCACTCCGCACGGCTTCAACTTTAGCATTTCACATGATGTAAAGCTTCTGCTACTGAGTAGGAACAGTGATCAAATGAGAATGATCTCATGATTTTACTAAAAATTGAGAATAATGAAACGATTTTTATCTTCTTTGGAGAACTACTGTAAATATTTATCGCACTGTTTGTAATGGAACTGCTACAATGTCCTTGCTGACTGGACACGGTGCTTTCTTTTTTGCCTCATAACATGTTCACGTATATTAGTTTTTATTTATCTATACTACAGATAGAAAAACATGACTAGCTTATGAACAAGGGAGGAAATGTACGTTTTAATAGCGCCAAAGTACGGATTTTACGCCCGTCCACTAAGTAAATAGTATGATAGCGCTGAAAACTGCCGCTGGAGCGCTCTGGGATCGTGTATATCACGTTATGGCAAATTGTAATGTTATGTGAGCCTCACTGCCCTTTTTTTAAAATAATTTGTGCCTGATTTTATTCTGAGAAGTTCAGTAATGTATGTAAGTACCGTAAATGTGATTAAAAAAGTACTCGAAGTGAAGGGAATCGCAGCTGGACAGCAAGAAACTCTTTAGCGCGCAGTCTCCGCAACAATAGTAGTTGTGAATCTTTGAGTATGGACTCTAAAAAAAAAAAGACAATTGATTTATTAAAAAAAAGAGGACTGTCAATCTGTATCTTGAGGAAAGAGGACGTGTTGTTAGGTCGTCGCTCAAAAATGGTTCAAATGGCTCTGAGCATTATGGGACTTAGAACTACTTAAACCTAACTAACCTAAGGACATCACACACATCCATGCCCGAGGCAGGATTCGAACCTGCGACCGTAGCAGTCGCGCGGGTCCGAACTGAAGCGCCTAGAACCGCTCGGCCACCACGGCTGGCGCCGTCGCTCAGAACGTATTGTTACATGTAATGAAAATTGCTATTGTAGTTATAAAACTGAGTAAAGTATGTGTAAGAGTTGCCAAACATTTATGTATACAAATTTTCTGGAAGTGAAGAAGAGAAAAAAAAACGGTTCAAATGGCTCTGAGCACTATGGGAGTTAACTGCTGAGGCCATCAGTCCCCTAGAACTTAGAACTACTTAACGTAACTAACCTAACGACATCACACACATCCATGCCCGAGGCAGGATTCGAACCTGCGACCGTAGTGGTCGCGCGGAAGAAGAGAAATATCGTTTTCTTGGAAAAGGAGGTGAACTTCATTGTCGTCGCCGGCTATCAATCGACAGAACTGTAAGTGTACAAAGTTCACTAAAATACAAGAAAGGAAATGCATTCTCTATAGTTTTCATTCAATACGTAACAACCTCTCATAATTTGTTAATTACAGTAACTGGATTATGATCCTGTACAATAATATGGTGCTGAACTCCACTGACTAATTTTGATGTAGCAGGACGTGTAGTTTGAAGGAAGTTTGTGTGCCAAGCAACCTCCTTTTCTCACGAAACGCAGATTGCTGTTTGACCTTATTTACTTACAACAGTGGTCCCTTGGGTATAATAAGCTACGAAAACTTGGGCTCAAAGCTATCCGCAATATGGCTAAGTAACCAACAGACTCTTACTTTAAATCTTAAAGAACAATAATTTCCTCCAAATTATAATACGTCACCAACTGGTGCAGAAGCTGATCATTTAAGGAGGCAGCAGCCAAAATTCAGGTACCAGTTACGACTTAAAGTCTCAATCAAAATAAGTCTCTCTCTCTCCAAACACATATATAAATATTCCACAAGATTTCGGGATTGCAGCCGGATCTCATCGACTTCTTTCCACGATATTTCGGCTGACAACCTTACAGCCATCTTCAGGCGAGTGTTTGACACTATATTCATATTATTAAGATAAAAGTATTTTTATAAAACGTACCGAATGCACAAGTCGCATCGTTTCTGAGCGTATAGCAGCACGTTGAACTCGGCACGCTCAACGTTGACGTTCGAAAGCACGGTCGATGAGCCGTCGGCTGTAACATAAGCCGCTCAACAGAGGCATCCGTGCTCACTCTCATATGCAGAAGAGCCAGCCGAAACTTATAGCGTTTTTCGCTTATACAAAAGTTGGTAGACAGATTTTCTTTCGCCGTTGAAGCAGCGATGCAATACACAGAACCTTCTGAACGCCTGCCGCGACAGCGGCAGGGTATGAGAGCCATAGCGAGGCGTATGCACACTTCACGGCGCCTCGGGCACTGTTTCCTCTACGGCACTCAGACACTCCACAGCTCCGACCTTTCCATTCGCTACCCCTAAAGATAGAGCGGGCTCTTCGAACAATGACCCACTGAAAAAGTCAGTGATTTTTCAGTCAAATACCAGGCGAGCTGGTAGCGGGACAAAGAGAACCCCAATTGGGAATGTTTGGGAGGGGATGTCTAGTGGCGACAATTGTCTTACAACGAAGGGGAACCTCCCGAAAACCTGGTCTGAAATGGGGGATTGGAACAAGCTCCGTATTCTGTCCCTGTTGGACCAATTAGGACCGACCGACCGCCCTGTCATCCTCTGCCGGTGGCTTCATTGGATGCAATATGGGGTTAGCACAGCGCTTTCTTGACTTTGGAGCTGCTACTCCTCACTCAAGGAGCTCATCAGTTGACATAAAGAGGCTGAGTGCAACCGTTCCAATCCTCTCACTAAGAAAAAGTCCCTGTCAGTATGACAGGGATCGAAATCAGGTCCTCACAGCAGCCAGACACGCTGCAGTCGCTCTCTCGGCCGTTGTCGGCTTTTCAGACCTCCAAGCCGCTCCTTCTAATTCAAGTAGCTCTTAAATTGGCATCGCGAGGCTGAACGGACCCCCTTCCTGCCATCCCGCCGAGGGAAAACCGCTGACAGTACCGGGAATCGAACCCGGGTCCTCTGCACAGCATTCAGCCACACTGAATACTCAGCCACAGAGGCGGACACTTGCCCTAAGCGTTGGACGGAAACGTGGTATGTTCAGCACGTTCACAAATACGACACCCTCTTACTTGAACCTATCCCTACATATAAAATGGCACTCTTAGGTGGGTATTTTGCAGATCTTCCAGAACGGCATTTCTGAAATGCCATCTACTCAACGTTGGACACAGTCGACAATATTATGCGTTTCATCATCAGTCATTTGACATTCACTCTAGTACAAAGGTCTCGTCTAGACTTCTACATGCACTGCATGCAGTCTCCAACTATATGCACCCAAGTACGTCCTATAACTAGGTCGTCGACTGGGTCTTTCAAAGGCATACTGAGAGCCGTTACACAGCAGCTTACACGTTGGACTCTCAGCAGAACAAATCACCATCTGGCTATCCAAATTTTGGTTTTTGTAGTTTATAAATTCAGACAACATTGCCCATGGGAGAACAGTGGTCTGGTGTTATAATTTGGTTAAAATAACAGTTTAGATCGCAATTATATTTATTTATTACGACAGGTTTCGACTTTAAATTAAAGTCATCTTCTGATTTTGAGCCGCCTGTAGCTGGTGCTACCGTCTCCTCGGCCGTTCTCGAGGTAGCACTATCGTAACTTCCTGTTTCCCTATATTTATTACGCCCGTTGTCGTATTTACTTTGACAAGGACACAGTCGACCTCCTTGCCTAAATCAGAGCATGTGCTCCATCTCAAGTGACCTCGCCTTCGACAATTCTTAGTGATTCTTCCATTCTTCTTTTGCTTGACTCCTGCGAATTTCTTCCTCGGTCCTTCTATCATATACTAGCCTTGCTATATGTTCTGCTCATCTTGATTTCATCCTTGCTTCTTCTAGTAGTTCCCCAACATGTTTCTCGCCACTGCTCGATTCTCAATTTTTGCACGTTCCTCATTTAATTAAAAGTCCATTTTTATTGCCGTAAGTCAGATTTGTAGTTAGACAAAGTGTCCATCGAAATGAGAAACAGGTCGTAAAATTAAAATGAAATAGTATATTTTATTTGCATAGATAATAATATATCCATGACTACAGTAAAGCCCTGGTTAATACACTCCTGGAAATTGAAATAAGAACACCGTGAATTCATTGTCCCAGGAAGGGGAAACTTTATTGACACATTCCTGGGGTCAGATACATCACATGATCACACTGACAGAACCACAGGCACATAGACACAGGCAACAGAGCATGCACAATGTCGGCACTAGTACAGTGTATATCCACATTTCGCAGCAATGCAGGCTGCTATTCTCCCATGGAGACGATCGTAGAGATGCTGGATGTAGTCCTGTGGAACGGCTTGCCATGCCATTTGCACCTGGCGCCTCAGTTGGACCAGCGTTCGTGCTGGACGTGCAGACCGCGTGAGACGACGCTTCATCCAGTCCCAAACATGCTCAATGGGGGACAGATCCGGAGATCTTGCTGGCCAGGGTAGTTGACTTACACCTTCTAGAGCACGTTGGGTGGCACGGGATACATGCGGACGTGCATTGTCCTGTTGGAACAGCAAGTTCCCTTGCCGGTCTAGGAATGGTAGAACGATGGGTTCGATGACGGTTTGGATGTACCGTGCACTATTCAGTGTCCCCTCGACGATCACCAGTGGTGTACGGCCAGTGTAGGAGATCGCTCCCCACACCATGATGCCGGGTATTGGCCCTGTGTGCCTCGGTCGTATGCAGTCCTGATAGTGGCGCTCACCTGCACGGCGCCAAACACGCATACGACCATCATTGGCACCAAGGCAGAAGCGACTCCCATCGCTGAAGACGACACGTCTCCATTCGTCCCTCCATTCACGCCTGTCGCGACACCACTGGAGGCGGGCTGCACGATGTTGGGGCGTGAGCGGAAGACGGCCTAACGGTGTGCGGGACCGTAGCCCAGCTTCATGGAGACGGTTGCGAATGGTCCTCGCCGATACCCCAGGAGCAACAGTGTCCCTAATTTGCTGGGAAGTGGCGGTGCGGTCCCCTACGGCACTGCGTAGGATCCTACGGTCTTGGCGTGCATCCGTGCGTCGCTGCGGTCCGGTCCCAGGTCGACGGGCACGTGCACCTTCCGCCGACCACTGGCGACAACATCGATGTACTGTGGAGACCTCACGCCCCACGTGTTGAGCAATTCGGCGGTACGTCCACCCGGCCTCCCGCATGCCCACTATACGCCCTCGCTCAAAGTCCGTCAACTGCACATACGGTTCACGTCCACGCTGTCGCGGCATGCTACCAGTGTTAAAGACTGCGATGGAGCTCCGTATGCCACGGCAAACTGGCTGACACTGACGGCGGCGGTGCACAAACGCTGCGCAGCTAGCGCCATTCGACGGCCAACACCGCGGTTCCTGGTGTGTCCGCTGTGCCGTGCGTGTGATCATTGCTTGTACAGCCCTGTCGCAGTGTCCGGAGCAAGTATGGTGGGTCTGACACACCGGTGTCAATGTGTTCTTTTTTCCATTTCCAGGAGTGTATATCCGTGACTACAGTAAAGCCCTGGTTAATATGATTACCAGAGCCGTGACCTATTCAGTGCCAATAGGCATCGATAGGTGCCAAGTCGGGCGCACGCAAACAGCGGGAGAACTCGTGGGAAACGGCGGCAACCGTGAGAACTGTGGGTACGGCTGGCCGCGTGTGCTGAGCCGGTTCCAGACTCCAGCTCCAGAGGCTGCTTCTAAATATTTGTGTTTGTGCCGCGCCGCTCTGACTAATCCGTCGGCGGCCTTTGTGGCGCCGTGCATCAGCGCTCGTACGTGGCCGCTCCGCCGCGTCCACCTCGCATTGCGTCATTCACAAACCCGACCTTCCCGAGGCACCCACCGTAGTGCACCCGCATCATCACTTCAACTGTGTAGTGAGTCTGAGTCTGCGTTCAGTGTGTGCGTGAAAGTAACCAGCGCTCCCAAATGTGCCGCCAGCGTTTATCCTTCCAGTGACGTAAGGCCGCTGCAGAGTAGCTGTCGACAAGTACTCATATGTTGCAGTTGTGCACCAGCTTCTTATCGAGGGTTCCGCGAATGAATATCGTCGGAAGTCGGCATTTGAGGCAAAAATATTCGCCTTGATGCCCTTCAGACGGGGAAAGGTGGGTCAGTGGTATGGCACCTGTCTCAGATTTGAAAGGAGTGAGGTCCATCTATCCGTTTCGCCATCCACATTTACGGTTACCGTGTTTTTTTCTTAAATCGATTTAACCAGATTCCGGTATGACTACTTTGAAAAGGAATTTGCTGATTTCCATTCTCATTCAATTCCAGCATGCTCTCTCACATTTATGACCTCCTTACCTTCACCGCTTCTTGTCATCAACGTTTTAAGGGAATGTTTTTCGTGAAACTAAGAAATGTGCCAAGTGGGACGACGTGGAGTTGTTCTTCTTTGCCACGTAAACAGCGCATAATGTATGCTGGTCAGAATTCCATTACAAAAAAAAAAATGTTCAAATGTGTGTAAAATCTTATGGGACTTAACTGCTAAGGTCATCAGTCCCTAAGCTTACACACTACTTAACCTAAATTATCCTAAGGACAAACACACACACCCATGCCCGAGGGAGGACTCGAACCTCCGTCGGGATCAGCCGCACAGAATTTCATACAGTTCTCCACGATAGTCCATCCTGTGTACGTCTCTTCATCTCAGCATAGCTACTGCAACTAATATCAACTTTAAACTTTCACAGTACTCAAGTCTTGAGCTTCCTGTACACTTTTTACCACACTCCTTAATATTTCCCTCAGTTAACGACTACTCCATAACGGCTCAGGATGTATTCTCTCAATCTATCCCTTCTTTTAATGAAAATGTGTCAGAAAGTTTTTTTCTCCCAAGTTCAACACAGTACTTTCTCATTGGTTACTCTATTTACGCATCCAGTCTTCGACATTCTTCTGCATCAGTACATTTCAAAAGCTTCTGTTCTGTTTTTGTCTGTACTGCTCATTGACCATGTAGTGCTGGCAGAAGCGCCAACACTGTGTTGCTAGAGGAGGCCGAAATGCACGCGTTTAATTACACGCTGACTGGCGTGAGGTCTGGAACAGGACAATATCTTGAGAATTGCAAATAAAGTACGTAGATGATGTAATACTTAACTTTAATCCACAATTGTAGAACATCTCTCGTTACGGTACATGCTTCATAATATTAATTATCAACTGCTATGGCGCCTTGCTAGCAAATGTCCTTGTCGTAGCAAATGACGTAGTTGAAGGCTATGCTAACTATCGTCTCGGCAAATGAGAGCGTATTTGTCAGTGATCCATCTCTGGCTAAGTCGGCTGTACAGCTGGGGCGAGTGCTAGTAAGTCTCTCTAGACCTGCCGTGTGGTGGCGCTCGGTCTGCAATCACTGACAGTGGCGACACGCGGGTCCGACGTATACTAACGGACCGCGGCCGATTTAAAGGCTACCACCTAGCAAGTGTGGTGTCTGGCGGTGACACCACAGTCCACATTTCACTTTCACATAAAGCCGCATTCCACGCAAATACTATCACAAAAGGTTTCTAAAGACCAAATTTTTCATTGGAAATATCTCTCCTTTCCAGGAAAACCTTTCTTGCCGTTGTCAATGTGCATTTTATGTCCTCAAATAAAAAAATACCTCCTTTATCACTGTGAGTGTCTCATTGCCTAATATAATTACATCAGCAATAAATGATTCATCTCGATTACATTCCATGACTCTTGTTTTACCTTTGTCGATGCTTATCTTATGAACTTTCTTCTTGGCACTATCCACTCCGTTAACTGACATTCAAAGAACCTTGCCGTCAAGCACTATATCTTAGTACATTAAAAATTATGCAGGGAGTCCACAAAGTCTCGCAACCATTTCAAAAACTCGTAACTTTTGAACTGTTAGAGGCGCAGCATCGTTGTTTGCTGTTATAAGTTTAGCAACTCTCAAACTTGTTTACGTTATGCTAGAAATTCAGCGTGTGCTCTGCTTGTTGCCCGTACAACGTCACTGAGATATTCGAGTTCTGCGTATGTACGGGTCAGCATTACAGCATCAACAGTTCTGACAGTTTGAGTGATTCGTGCACGAAGGCTAGCAATATCCGTGATTGACTGGTATTGTGTACATTCGATCCTTGACGTGACCCCGGAAATAGACATCTGAAACTGGGAGAGCGCATGGACCATGAGATGGGACCATCACGACCCATTCACCTCTCAGAAAATGTGTCATTCAGCATACCTCACACGTTTTAACTCCAGTGTGACTTCTGGCGGCTGTGTTGAAATGCTGCTCGCACTGTGCCAACACGTGCTTGAGACACGGGGGGTAAGCAAGGTCTTTGACGTTGGCTGTCTCTTTACGGTTTTGAACCTCCTCATTATGCATGTTTTTGCCCATGGTTACGCAGTACCTTGTCACAGATTTGGATTCTGCATACCAGATGACACACTGTGCCTTCTCCTGGTCTGTTGCCATTTTGACGCAATTTAAGTCAAATCTACAACAAAGTAGAAACAAAGATTGAAAAAAAAAAAAACTTTGAGAGGTGCTAAAAGTCTTACAACAAACCACGAATCTCTATCGCTAATAGATCTCAAGTTACTAATTTTTGAAATTTCAGCGACTCTTTATGGACGCGCTGTAGAATGTTCATAAATTAGCTTTATCGTTCACCGCATAAAAATATGAAGAGTATTAACTACTATGCCCTTTGAGAACTTTTCTGAATCTTCAACAGTTTATCAAATATTGGGGATTTCCAAGTCCTTGAGACAGCAGGAGCAGAATGGCGCCGGAGAAGACATTCGCCAGCGGCGGCCAGACAAAGCAGGTCCGCAACGGCAGTTTGGCTAATCTGGAGAGAGAGAGAGAGAGAGAGAGACAGAGAGAGAGAGACGGCACTGGCGAGGGAGGAGGCGCCGTAACTCATGGCCCGCCTTTGTTTCCGTGGCGGCCGCGTGACTGCGCTAGCGTCGCCTTTGTAGTCGTAGTCTGGCTGCGCCGCTGTTGTACCTGCTCACACCCCACACCTTCATACAACTCCACACGCCCCGCACATATGAGACTCCGTTAATCAGTGCGTTTACACCAGCAGTTAATATCAGTTAATATCTCGTTATTTTAGGTTTGCATTCTACTTGTTTAAGGTTTGTCCTACGAGATCATTATAGGCCCTGTTGTGATGGTGCCTAGTTGTTGCTGAAAAAAGGACAGTTGTCATCGGAGATGGGTGACACGAAGGTGAGAGGCTCACAGAATCGTTAGTCAATTAAGCATGCAGCTTCCAAGGATTGGCAGCTAGCCAGAATGAATCGCTGGATGACATGAGCAACGTCCTCATTTAATATTCTTTCAAAAAATGAAAGGCATTATTTGTAGTCATTCTGCTAGTAATCTCGAAACGCTGTGTTTCCGTCTTATTTATCAGTGAAGAGTCATGGTTCAATAGTAAAGTGTGGTAGCGTGACCACCCTGGTAACCGTTGGACGTCAGTGTCCGTAACTCCACACAAAATGTCGCATTGCCTAGATATTCTCTTAGGTCCTGTTACTTTGGCCGCCCCTCTGAATTGATGCGTGGAGATGCACCTGCCTTAAGGTTTTGTATCCAACTTAGTGTTGTTCAATGCTTCCATATCTAGCATTACTGTGTGTAGTGCTTGGAATCTTCCCGATTGATATAACAAACAGGCCTCGAGCCGCCCTGTGCTGGTTAAAGATGGGCAGACTAGACCAGGTTAATATAATAACTGGTTCTCCGCTGAACAAGCGGGACCTCAGAAAATGGAAAATTGATACATGGCAAGAAGAATGGGGCACAAGCGATAAGGGACGGAGAGTACACAATTTTTTCCGGATATCACGGAAAGGTTAATAATGAAACAAGCCGATCCCAGCCGCGGCATGGTGCATTTCTTGACTGGGCACAGACCTTATCCCACGCACTTGAACCGCGTGAGTCTAAGAGACACATGTACATGCGGATGTTTGGGAACCCCCGAACACATAATCCTATTCTGCAAGAAATACAGACAACACAAGAACACACCAGGAATACAACACTTACAAACCGAACGACACACATACGATGCAATTAGAACACCAGAATTATGGGACGAACTAAACGTACTGACAGAAAAAAATTTCAGATGAATGCCGTAAAGAGTACAGGCGCGAGATAGTGTGGAGGCTGAAAACCAAGAAACAAAACAAGAACCAACAGAATGCATGAGTCTAAACATAATGTACAGCTATTACAATAGATAACACACAACTAGACCTATACATGAACATAGATGTAAACAGTGTCGGCGCACCGTTTCAGTTGCCACAGGCAAACACGGCACTTTAAACCTGTCAATAGCGTAATTATTGTAGTAATAGCTTTAGTAATTAGCTTAGTAGTTATAGTTTAGCATAGATCTTCCTAGTCTAAAGAAATCAAAGGTATTGGAGACTGAGGATCAATGGCTTGACGACAAATTCCAAGGCTTTCATTCTCAGTGCCCCATGATGGAGGGACTAAAAATTTCTTCCTTTCCTATCTTCTTTCCTCTTCTTCATTCTCAGCGATTTTTTTTATTTCCTTTTCAAATTTCTTGTAAATATTTGTTAAATGGTTTAGGAAAGCTGCCAAAAAGAAAAAGAAAAGAAGAAAACAAAGCAAACAAAGATAATAAAATGAAAGAAAACAAAAAATAAAAAGACGAAAACTAAGAAGATCAACTATGACCCGCCTCCACGTGGCGGGACACGGGCAACGATGCAATCGGATGCGGGAACTGGTGTGGAGGTTCTACCCACATCAGCAGCGGCTAAGTGGTCAATAAAGACCCACCTTAAGCAATTAGGTGGTGGGTCGTAAAATCAGGGCGGCAAGTGAAAAAAAATACTGAAATCAGTATGAAATCTGCTTTGCATACGCGCCACAGTAATAGTACTGCTCGTTAAAATAAATAAGTAAATAAATAATACTGTATTTTTAAAACCCTGGCACGATGTAATCTGACCACGTTTACCAAATACAAAGATATTCGTTGCATGTTTTTTCTAACATTATCGTGGAAGTCAAGCGCCGATTGTATAAAATTTCTCAGATGAGGGGTATTCCGGCAACATGGAGGAATTCCACTACGGAGTACCCAGTGATGAATACGAAGTGATTCTGAGAACTTTGTTCTTCTCCTGCTGCAGGCGCTAGGTATGTTTATACATTGGAGCGCCAAAGAAACTGGTACAGGCACTCGTATTCAAATACAGAGATATGTAAACGGGCAGAGTACGACGCTGCGGTCGGCAAAGCCTGTAAGACAACTGTCTGGCGCAGTTGTTAGATCGGCTACTGCTGCTGCAATGGCAGGTTAGCAAGATTTAAGTGAGTCTGAACGTGGGGTTATAGTCGGCGCACGAGCGATGGGACACAGCATCTTCGAGATAACGATGAAGTGGGGATTTTCCCGTACGACTTTTTCACGAGTGTACCGTGAGTATGAGGAATCTGGTAAAACATCAAATCTCCGACATCGCTGCGACCGGATAAAGATCCTGCAAGAACGGGACCAACGATGACTGAAGAGAACCCTTCCGCAAATTGCTGCAGATTCCGATGCTGGGCCATCAACAAGTGTCAGCGTGCGAATCATTCAACGAAACACCATCGATATGGGCTTTCGAAGCCGAAGATCCACTCGTGTATCTTTTATGACTGCACGACACAAAGCTTTACGCCTCGCCTGGGCCCATCAACACCGACATTGAACTATTGACGACTGCAAACATGTTGCCTGGTCGGACTAGTCTTGTTTCAAATTGCATCGAGCGGATGGACGTGTACGGGTATGGAGACGACCTTATGAATCCAAGGACCCTGCATGGCAGCAGGGGACTGTTTAAGCTGGTGGAGGCTCTGCGATAGTAAGGGGCGTGTGCAGTTGAAGTGACATGGGACCCCTGATACGTCTAGATACGACTCTGATAGGTGGTTGGTTTGTTTGGGGAAGGAGACCAGACAGCGAGGTCATCGGTCTCATCGTATTAGGGAAGGACGGGGAAGGAAGTCGGCCGTGCCCTTTGAAAGGAACCATCCCGGCATTTGCCTGGAGCGATTTAGGGAAATCACGGAAAACCTAAATCGGGATGGCCGGACGCGGGATTGAACCGTCGTCCTCCCGAATGCGAGTCCAGTGTCTAACCACTGCGCCACCTCGCTCGGTCTGATAGGTGGCACGTGCGTAAACATCCTGTCTGATCACCCGCTACCATTATGTCCATTGCGGACTTGGGCAATTCCAGCAGGACAATGCTACACCCCACACGCCCAGAATTGCTAAAGAGTGGCTCCAGGAACTGTCTTCTGAGATTAAACACTTCCTCTGGCGAACAAACTCCCCCGACATGATCATTATTGAGCAAATCCGGGATTCCTTGCGTCGTGCTGTTCAGAAGAGATCTCCAACCTGTCGTACTCTTACGGATTCATGGTGTCAGTTCCCTCCAGCATTACTTCAGACATTAGTCGAGTCCATGCTACGTCGTGTTGCGGCACTTCTGCGTGCACGCGGGGGTCCTACACGATATTAGGCAGGTGTACCAGTTTCTTTGGCTCTTCAGTGTAGATCGCATTCTTTCAGACCGCAGCTGCGTAGTGCAGAACGAGCAGCTTTGGCGTCTTGCAGTGGACAACTCCAAGATGACGTCCGAGCTTGAGTGTCAGTTTCGTAATAGATAGAACTGCAACCTCCTACAATGCCAGTCGCCTTCTGCAGCAACTTCTGAAGAACACAGACGGTTACACAGATGTTGAGCTACGCGCTCTGACGTCGATAAAACTGATGTAGCCTACAATGGCAGTCGCCTTCGGCAACAACCTTTGAAGAATAGTGTTTGTGACATACGTAATTAAATACGCTCTCTGACGCCGCATTCAGGAGATGATCATGGTGAGAGATTGACTACACGGTGTTCTCGTTGTAGACGCCAGACGTGTAGGGGAAGTGAAAAAGAGGAGTGTGATTAAACTACTTGCTAGCGCAGCTGAATGGAGAAGACAGCGAAGCCAGCAGGTGCTCGCGCGGCGCGCCTTTTACGGCAGCCAGACCTGTCCTTGCCCTTGTACTCGCTCGCCCCCACACCTGTGCGTCCACAGCTACGAGCTGTCATGGCAACCAGGTACGCCTCGTAGACGTCACTTTCGCCACATACGACACGTCTCTCGTGTAAGATACCTACAGCGTCGGTTGTAGCTGTGAGTGTTCGACAATGTCCTTTGCTGTGCTGCTTCGGTGTCTGTGTGAAGACTGTCATAGAAAACAAAAATGCATCGGGACGTCCGAATGTTGCGGCTTGGCGCGGCGTATAGTGGTAGTGAAGACACGATATCTGAGTAGTCTGTTATAGACAGATGTTCAGTCAACATGGCAGCACGTCACAAGTTACTCTACGTCTGAAATCATTGTCTGCAAATCACTGGGAAGTGCGTGGTAGAGGGTACTTCACATTGTACCAGTTATTAGGGCTGCCTCTCGTTCCATTCATGTATGTCGCGAGGGAAGAATGACTGTTAAAATGCCTCTGTGCGCGTTGTAATTAAGTCTTGTCCTCAAGATCTCTACGGGGTTCTCGAAGCTTTTGCAAGTAAACTGTCTCGGGATAGTTTGCGTCTATCTTCAAGCGTTTGCCAGTTCAGTTTTTTCATCTCTGAAACACTCTTGCATGGCTCAAACAAACTTTTGAAAATTCGTTCTACCCTTCTCTGTATACATTCAGTATTCCCTGTTAGTCCTATTTGATAGGGGTCCCACACACTTGAGCAATATTTTAGGGTGGGTCGCAACAGTGGTTTGTAAGCCACCTCCTTTGTAGACTCATTGCACTTCCGTAGTATTTGTTCCACCAATATACCGAAGTACACCACTTGCTTTACCTACCTCATTAATCAGGTAGAATGTGGAAAGATAAGCAGTGCAAGATGAGTAGGTCATAGCACATCGAGGATTACACAAGAAATCGAGTTTCAGAGGTGAGCTGCATTTATGGTGGGTCTTTAGTCTCGCAGAGACCACGGCCTCACATGCGAAAACCACCGTACAGAAACACGAGTGTTTGACGAACCAACATCACGACATCTTCACAGAGTCGTCTACTATGTGCCAGATCACCGCCGAATTGAATGTGGGCCATCCGGAATCCGTTTACACTGAGATGACAAAGGTCATGGGATAGCGATAGCACATATACAGATGGCGGTAGTAACGCATACACAAGGTATAAAAGATCAGGGCATTGGCGGAGCTGCGAGGGTCGGTATGGCGATCAGCATACCTGTGGCTTTCAGGTGGTTCCCCACATTCTACTAGGCGAATAGTGAACTAGTACCCATTTGTACGCAGGTGATTCATGTGAAAAGGTTTCCGACGTGACTGTGGTCGCACAGCAGGAATTACTAGAGTTAAAAAGCGGAATGATAGTCGCTGCTAGACGCATGTGACATTCCATTTCGTATATCGTTAGGGACTTCAATATTCGGAGATCCATGTGTCAAGAGTATGCTGAGAATACCAAATTTACGGCATTCCTCTCATCACAGACAACGGAGTGCCCGACGGCTTCAGTAAACGACCGACAGCAGCGGCGCTCGCACAGAGCTGTCAGTGCTAACAGACAAGCAACACTGCATGAAATAACCGCAGAAATCGATGTGGAACGTACCCATTAGGACAGTGCGGCGAAATTTGGCGTTAATGGGCTACGGCAGAAGAGGACCGACGTGAGTGCCTTTGCTAATAACATGACGTCGCCTGCAGAGCATCTGCTGCGCTAGTGACCACATCGGTTGGATACTAGACGAGTGGAAAACAGTGGCCTGATTTGAGGTGGCAAGTACTGTTGGTAGGGTTCAAGTTTGGAGCAGACCCCACGAAGCCATTAACCCAAGTTGTCACCTAGGCACCAAGCAAGCTGGTGATAGCTCCATAATGGTATGGGCTGTGTTTACGTGGGATTGACTGGTTCCTCTGCTCCAACTGAACCGATCGTTGACTGGAAATGGTCATGTTCGGCTACTTGCGGACCAACTGTAGCCATTCATGGACTTCAATTTTTATGGATGACAGTGCACCGAGTCAGTGGACCACAGCTGCTCGCGATTGGGTTGAAGAACATTCTGGACAGTTCGAAAGAATAGTTGGCCATCCAGATCGCCCGACATGAATTTCATCAAGCAGTTAGTGACAGCTATAGAGTCAGCATGGCTCAATATTTCTGCAGGGGACTTCCAACGATTGGTTGAGACCTTGCCACGTCGAGTTGCTACACTAAACCGTGCAAGTGGAAGTCCGACATGGTATTAGGAGATATTCCACGACTTTTTTCACCTCAGAGTATACCAGAACTATACGGAGTCCAATGCACCGAATATGTTTCAGCAGCTTTCCCATGAGTGTTGGCCACGCCATGTAATTTCTGCTACGCTTCACTCTACAAATCCACACTAGTTGTAAAGATTCGTCATTCGTCACCTGAAGAAATTCTTCGCATATATAGAATGTAGCCATGCTATTAACCGTAATTGCGAAAAGAAAGAAAATTTAGATCAGGATTTTAACGGCCCCTCGACTTCAGGCGTGATGGAAGAGGACTTAAAATCCGTGGCTGACTTTTCCATTGGATGCAGCGTTACTCATGTTCGCTCTAAAGTAACGCTAATGCTCTTATTAATAATGCTCTCATGGCAAAGATATCGAACTGACAGGCATGTGTTCGAGCAACAGAATTGACTGCTCACCATCTAAGAATTTTATGAGAAATTCCAAGTTGCTTATACTGCATCATGATTGGACATTTTCGGGCAGCCATGAATTTTTGCTTTGCTGCTCGTGATACTGTCAGGAGTCGCTCCATGAAGTGGTGCAAGTACGGAGGACTGCCTGGCTTAGTGCTTTTTTTATGCCTTATACTGAGCTAAGAAAAGGCACACTCGCTGCTGAATAGCTTCGAATTCAGTGTTGGCTGTCTTATGGTACACAATGTCATAAGTAGTCTAAAATTCGCCTACTAGCACAACTATACTCCACAAGACATGCTTCGGTGTGCATTGTTCGTGTACCACCATTATTTACTCCCCCCCCCCCCCTTCTCCATCACTTTACCGTCAAGAAAATTTAATAAGATATGTGAAAGGAAACAGTGCTGTTTCACTGTTTTTGAAACTCATGATAAAGGGTTTCTAACAGAAATCTTCTGCGTGCGAGAGGCACAACGCCTCTTTCAGCCTCTCCCACGACAGTCTGATGAACAACTTCGTGGCGATATACCGCTTACAAGAGGAATCTGTGATGAAATGCGCCGTTCTTCTCTGTTATTTCTACGTGGTAGAAATATTCAAGAAGAAGTCGAACGAGATTTTTGTACGCTTCCTTCTTCGTGAGCTAAAAAAATGGCTCTGAGCTCTATGGGACTTAACATCTATGGTCATCAGTCCCCTAGAACTTAGGACTACTTAAACCTAACTAACCTAAGGACAGCACACAACACCCAGCCATCACGAGGCAGAGAAAATCCCTGACCCCGCCGGGAATCGAACCCGGGAACCCGGGCGTGGGAAGCGAGAACGCTACCGCACGACCATGAGATGCGGGCGTGAGCTAATTGCGTGGTCTTTGGAGTCTTACAATGAATTTGTGTTTGGTATATAATACCTTCCTTAAAACTGGTATATTCAGTTCTTTTACATTAAATCCCCCCGACACAGGTCTTATACGTTATTACTGTTTGTTGTGATGTAATCGGGCAATAATGTGGTTTTCCGCTTATTTATACGTAATACGTAAAATTTGCTTATGTTGGTGGTCAACTGTCAGTCCTTGTACGAAATGTTGATCCTCTGTCGGCGTTCCTGCGTTTCGCTGGAAGTTTCTGGTATCGTAACATCCTTGCGGTATGCAAAAGTAAAATTCGCAACAACCCCGTGGAGGTTCCGACTTTATATACCAGGCAACTTACACAGATGTTTAGTGAACGGTCTCGGTCGTGTAACACTCCCATGGTTTGTGTCTGATATTACTTTTCCGTGCCACGATTTTTCCAGGTTAAGATACCGAGCTGGGTTCTGTTTCCTATAATACTTAAATTACAGTGACTAAGCTAACCCGATAATTCGTAACCTAGCATTTTGAGAACTGACTGACAACGCAGAACTGCTTTAGAAATCTTTCAGACGTCAAGCAATACAGCATCAGCCTGTGCGTCGTTGTCTGCTGCCGTCTCGAGCTGATGGACCAAAAGAGTAAACTGTGATCAGAAGACCCCTGTTTGCGGTTCCCATGTTGATTCACACAGAAGAGACTTTCCATTTACAAAAAGAAAGCGTAAGACGTATTCGATAATTCTAAAATAAATTGACATTAGCGATATAATTCCGTAGCTGTACTTGCTAGTGCGACAACCATTCTTGAAAACTAAAATGCCCTGAGCATTTCTTTTCAGTTACTTGGAAACTGTGGTTGCTCCAACGACCCACAATAAAATGTTGCTAGACTGGGATCTAAACGTAGAATAGTGGAGATATCTCATCAGCTCCAGTCGACTTCCTTCAATTTTTAATTGATTTCCCATTTCGTTATTGCTTATTTCAGTGTTCGCCATGGCGCTGCGAAACTCATGGGTGAACAGAGTGAGCTGACTTTCGCAATATCCGTTTGTAGAATCAACGCTTCATAACTTGGAAGCTGATGTTGCGCGAAAATAGCGAGCAGTCATCTGCGTGCAGCGCAAGTTGAACGCTGTGTGCAATTTGTAAAGCAGCAGACCGGGACTACCGCTAGGATACGAGTCTCTGAGGACAGGCCACTTTGTTCGCTGACACGGAAGCTTTGTCTAACAGGTTCGATTTCAGGAGGCGCACTGGTGGAGCTGTTATCCTCTGCAGAAAGAGTCTGTACAAACGAGTCTCATACTACGTGAGGCGTCAAGGAGCACAGATCTGAAGTATTTGCGACGTTCCAATGCCTCCGTTGCTCCTTCAACTAGTGTCAGAAGTTGTTTTGTAGCGTAACGTTCTATTCTGGAGTCAAACTGTTCCTCAGGTAACAGGTGCTCGCGATCACAAACAGTGTCTTGCCTGGCTACGTACTACCGATGACGAATGACGAAAATGAGGAAGCTACAACTGGCGTTCGGGTCAGGTTCGCGTGACGTTCCGCGCTCTTTAATTCTGAGAAGCCAACTGGATTTCATTGGATTTCATTGTTTCCGTATTATAACTTGCGTGTTATGACAGTAGGCCGTTTCAAGGCAACGGAACAGATTTATCACAAACTCGTCACTCTCAGTACGATTTGTAAATATCAGCCGGCCGGAGTAGCCGAGTGCTTCTATGCGCTTCAGTCTGGAGCCGCGCGACCGCTACGGTCGCAGGTTCGAATCCTACCTCGGGCATGGATGTGTGTGATGTCCTTAGGTTAGTTAGGTTTAAGTAGTTCTAAGTTCTAGGGGACTGATGACCTCAGAAGTTAAGTCCCATAGTGCTCAGAGCCATTTGAACCATTTTGTAAATGTCAGTTAACGACGCATCGGCTGTAAAAGCATTAGGAGATTCTAGGATGAGGTATAATTAAAGATGTGGTGTTTAGGCTTGAAGGAAGTAGGTTCGCCTCTCCCTACATGCTTATGTTTGTTCCTTTTCTTTTCTTCTTCATATTCTGGAGAGCAGATTTTGGTTCTTATTCGATGTTATTTTCATACAAAAGCACACTGTCTCACGAATGATTTTCTTCGATTTTGTGACCAGTTTGATTAAAAAACGGAAGATGAAATTCCTGCTTGTGAAATTATCAGCTATGAAATTTCTCACTTGGCACAAATATTTGGCCGGCTTTTCCGAATATGTCACGATTTCCGAGAATGTGATTTGGCACGAGCCAAAGAGTGCAGTTTAAATTGATTCTTGTTTGTCACGATTTCTTTGCTATTTACTCCCAATATATTGCGATTTCTTGCCTTGCTTGTCAGAAATAGTCTGCAGACTTACGTAGCGGCAGAAATACGTTGCTGTTTATTCTGAACACGTACCCGCCCGGATAGTCATGAGTGTTAAAGCACCGCCTCTGGGACGGGGAGGTGCTCCGGCCCCAGATCGAATTCACCGGGCGAATAACGTCGAGGGTCGGTAAGCCGGTCAGAGTACCGGTGGCTTTCAGGTGGTTTCCCACATTCTACTAGGCGAATAGTGGACTAATACCCAAGTTTCACCTCAGTTACACAATTCGCTAACGTTCCGAAAACTTTCGCACAGTTTCACATGAATAACGCTAAACGCAGACAGATGGGGTACACAGATTCCGTCCCGGGGGGCAATGAAATGATGACAGCGAGGACATCCGGCCACGCGTTAAACTAAGTATGCCAGATCTGTTAATAACCATGCCGATATTGACTAGATGTGGCACCAAGGCACAAGGAAAAGAAGATCCTCAACATGTCGCGATTTCTGAGGATGTACAGTACTGGCCCTTAAAATTGCTACACCATGAAGAAATGCAGATGATAAACGGGTATTCATTGAACAAATATATTATACTAGAACTGACATGTGATTACATTTTCACGCACTTTGGGTGCATAGATCCTGAGAAATCAGTACCCAGAACAACCACCTCTGGCCGTAATAACGGCCTTGATACGCCTGGACATTGAGTCAAACACAGCTTGGATGGCCTGTACAGGTGCAGCTGCCCATGCAGCTTCAACACGATACCACAATTCATCAAGAGTAGTGACTGGCGTATTGTGACGAGCCAGTTGCTCGGCCACCAATGACCAGACGTTTTCAATTGGTGAGAGATCTAGAGAATGTGCTGGCCAGGGCAGCAGTCGAACATTTTCCGTATCCAGAAAGGCCCGTACAGGACCTGCAACATGCTGTCGTGCATTATCCTGCTGAAATGTAGGGTTTCGCAGGGATCGAATGAAGGGTAGAGCCACGGGTCGTAACACATCTGAAATGTAATGTCAACTGTTCAAAGTGCCGTCAATGCAAACAAGAGGTGACCGAGACGTGTAACCAATGGCACCCCATACCACCACGCAGGGTAATAGGCCAGTATGGCGATGACGAATACACGCTTCCAGCGTGCGTTCACTGCCATATCGCCAAACACGGATTCGACCATCACGATGCTGTAAACAGAACCTGGATTCATCCGAAAAAATGACGTTTTGCCATTCGTGCACCCAGGTTCGTCGTTGAGTATACCATCGCAGGCGCTCCTGTCTGTGATGCAGCGTCAAGGGTAAACGCAGCCATAGTCTCCGAGCTGTTAGTCCATGCTGCTGCAAACGCCGTCGAACTGTTCGTGCAGATGGTTTTTGTCTTGCAAACGTCCCCATCTGTTGACTCAGGGATCGAGACGTGGCTGCACAATCCGTTACAGCCATGCGGATAAGATGCCTGTCATCTCGACTGCTAGTGATACGAGGCCGTTTGGATCCAGCACGGCGTTCCGTATTACCCTCCTGAACCCATCGATTCCGTATTCTGCTAACAGTCACTGGATCTTGACCAACGCGAGGAGCAATGTCGCGATACGATAAACCGCAATCGTGATATGCTACAATCCGACCTTTATCAAAGTCGGAAACGTGATGGTAAGCATTTTTCCTCCTTACACGAGGCTTCACAACAACGTTTCACCAGGCAACTCCGGTCAGCTGCTGTTTGTGTATGGGAAATCGGTTGGAAACTTTCCTCATGTCAGCACGTTGCAGGTGTCGCCACCGGCGCCAACCTTGTGTGAATGCTCTGAAAAGCTAATCATTTGCATATCACAACAACTTCTTCCTGTCGGTTAAATTTCGCGTCTGTAGCTCGTCATCTTCGTTGTGTAGCTATTTTAATGCCCAGTAGTGTAGTTAGGCAGGAGCCTAAAAGCACAGCTCAAATTGCTGCGAGTGAAACGACGAGAAATGGCGTTTACAACTTGCTTGCCACAAACATTTAGCTTCGATGGCATCGTTAGCCAATTTTCGTAAATTCGGCGGTGAAGACAAAGATAGCGCCACACAGCGAGCGAGGGAGTTGACGGGAGCCGAGCGCCGGCCGCAGCAGCCCCATTTGAGTGAGTGCGCCCCCTGCGGTCGTCGGCCGCGGCGCGCCGTGCGGCTCCAGTAAGCAGGCAGCCGTGCGAGACAGTGCGGCCAGTCCGGCCGAGCCGGCAAAAAGTAGCCGCCCTGCCTCGGCGCCGACTCGCCACGGCCCACGTCCCGTTGCGTTCGCACCTCCGGGGCGCCTGGCTAGCCGCTCTTTAAACATACCAGCACCGCGCCAAGCTCCTCGTCTCATTACTGTACGTTGACGCCAGTTAGCGCAGGCATTAGTGAGCTGACACGTCGCGTCAAAAACCTGCTAAGGTGAGAACATGAGGAGGGACGACATTAGGAAGCAGATTTGGGGGGGGGGGGGGGGCGGAGGGGGCGAATATGATAACTGCACCCAATGTATTTTGCGTCCATCCAAAAGCCTGTGAAATTTCCCCGTAGTATCCTTCGAAAGCCCAGTTTAGCACCAGAGAGGCAGTTCTGACGTTGTGGTTGATAATGGAAGCAAGACTAACGAAAAATCGAGACACTTTCACAGCATTTGTCGCCCTGGAAGAAGTGTTTGGCAATGTCGAATGGTATGAGGAATAACAGGGATCAGCTATAGGGAAAGACGGGTAATATACAATATTTACAAGAGCCGAGAGGGAACAATAAGAGTGGAAGACAGAGAACGAAGTGCTCGTATTACAAAGGGTGCAACACAGGGGTATAGTCTTTCGTTCCAATTGTGTAATTTATACATCAAATGGTTCAAATGGCTCTGAGCACTATGGGACTTAACATCCATGGTCATCAGTCCCCTGGAACTTAGAACTACTTAAACCTAACTAACCTAAGGACATCACACAACACCCAGTCATCACGAGGCTTTATACATCGAAGACGTAATGATGGTAATAAAGTGGAATTAAATTTCGGGGTGAATGGATACCAATGACAAGTTTCGGTGATAACATTGCTATTCTCAGTGAAAGTGAAGAAGAATTACGGGATCAGTTGACTAGAATGAACAGTCTAATGAATACAGAATATTCACTGAGAGTAAATCCAAGAAAGATGTAATTAATGAGAAGTAGCAGAAATGAGAACAGTGAGAAACTTAACATCTGACTTGGTGGTCACGAAATAGATGAAATTAAGAAATTCTGCTACCTAGGGAGCAAAATAGCCCATGACTAATGGAGTACATCAAAAGCAGACCAGTACTGCGAAAAAGGACATTCCTGTCCGAGTGAAGTCTGCTAGTAAAAAGCATAGGCCTTAATATGAGGAAGAAATTTGTGAGAATGTGCGTTTAGGACACAGTACTGTATGGCAGTAAAACATGTACTGTGGGAAAACCGGAAAAGAAAAGAATCGAAGCATCTGAGATGTGGTGCTACAGAAGAATGTCGAAAATTAGGCGGACTGATGAGGTAAGGAATGAGGTTCTCCAGAGAATCGTCGAGGAAAGGGATACATGGAAAACAATGACAAGAAGAAGAAACAAGATGGTAGGATATCTGTTAAGACATTACGGAATAACTTCCACGGTACTAGAGGGAACTGTAGAGGGTAAAAACTGTAGAGCAAAGTAGAGACTCGGATCGTCCAGCAAAAAATTGAGGACTTAGGTTGCAAATGCTACGCTGAGAGGAAGAGATTGACACAGGAGAGAAATTCGTCGTCTCGATGAACAGGGTCATACATAGAAAAAACTGCTACAGTGTAGTACGGAAGGTAAGTGAAAGTAATACGGAATGAGACAAACAGAGCCGGCCGGAGTGGCCGTGCGGTTCTAGGCGCTACAGTCTGGAACCGAGCGGCCGCTACGGTCGCAGGTTCGAATCCTGCCTCGGGCATGGATGTGTGTGATGTCCTTAGGTGAGTTAGGTTTAATTAGTTCTAAGTTCTAGGAGACTGATGACCTCAGAAGTTAAGTCGCATAGTGCTCAGAGCCATTTGAACCATTTTTTGAGACAAACAGAAATGACACTTTTATTCAAACACAATAATTACAGCGAAGTAACTGTGATTTGTGGTGGTCCCGTGTGCACAAAAAAAGGCGAGACATGGTTCTTAATAGGTGTGTGATCACAACGGATGGCAACGTATGCTCTGCAATATGCTCCCACATTGGCCAAAGAGTTGGTAAGGACTTTTTGTGGTAGGGCGTTCGATTCCTCTACCAGTTCTGTTGTCAACTGCTATATGGTCGTTGATACCCTGTGGACGTGCTGCAATACGTCCCACAACGCATTCCACACGTGCTCGACGAGAGTGAAGTCGGGGGGGGGGGGGGGGGGGGGGGAGCATCCCATTGGACGAGTTTCCTCTCGTTCCAAGAACTCCTCCGTCTGCACTGTTGGATGCCGTCGCGAATTGCCATCCCCAAAAGTGAAGTCAAGGCCGAATGAACCCACGGAAAGATGCACATGGAGAAGTGCAGTGTCACAATAACGTTGACCGTGTTCAAAGTTTTGGAGGTCGGTACGCCCATGCAGTATTTTGCTTCCACACACCGTAGAACCTGGATCGCCGATCGATCATGTTTGACAATGCTGGACGAACTTCACACGGTGAGAAATGGGAACATGTAACGGGCACAGGAACATCGTCGAACATGATCATTATGTTGTGGGAAGGCAAGGCGTTACTGATCTCCAAACGGTCTCTACACCCACCGGTTAACGTCATTGTGGCACTGTACTCCTTCCCAAAGTGCAGTTTTCGTTGGTTCATTCGGCCTTGACTTTATTTTTATGAATGATGTGACCGCAACGAACGGCACAGACGGAAGATCTCTTGCAACGAAAGAATATTCGGGAAATGGACTGGCCTGCCCGTCCTTTCGACTTAAATCCCATCGAGCACCTGTAGTAAGCGTTGGGAAGCAGTATTGCCGCCCGTCCACGTGCACGAACGACCATCCAGCAGTTATCAACATCGCTGGCGAAGAAATGGAACGCCCTTCGACAAGAACTCTTTGCCAGTACTGAAGCACGTTGCAGAACATGCGTTGCCATCCCTGGTGAAACACCCTTTTAAGATTAATGTCGTGCTTTTTGTAATGTCCAGGGAAGCAGCATGAATCGCGGTGACTTCAGTGTAATTACTGTCTACTTTCATCGAGGTATGTTATTTGGCAGTGACACAGCATGCAAAACTTCTTTCGTCGTTAAGTTTTGCACAACCGTGTATATACCACTACTTTTTATACATACTGACCATTAAATACAATGAGGCACAAAGCAGAGCTTACAGAATCAATCCACAGGTCCAGATTACCCGTCGAATCGCCAGTCCTGCATTTGCAACAGAATTTTACCAAGCGTCAAATAGATGTTCAAGCAGCCGCTAGAATGTCTTAACTAGTAACAACATGTGAAACTGCCTTGATTGCAAGATAGGACATATTGCTGGCGATGAGGGAATCTAGATTTGAAAGCAAAGAGCGGCATGCGCAGTATTTCTCACCAGAGCAACATCAGTGTGTTGTGTGCAGTCAGCTGAAAGAGTAGCTTGCGAGTAGTTTCTGCGATCGTGGTAGTCGCATGCATCCTCTCGCTGCGAGACCGGAGGGTTACCGATGTAATTCGAAACACAACTGACTGCAAAGTAATGGTGGCAGTACATGCTAAGCAAATATGGCCGAACTTTCCACGCCAATTCTTGCGAGTGATTTCAATACCAAACGGCATCGATGAGAAACTGCATCAGAGTGAGGCGGAGAGAGTGTCTGCGTCAGTTTTATTCCCTTGGCAGAGACTCCCTGGCTCACAGGTTGGCTAATTTGCAGTGTCGCTTCTCGAACATCTATGCGAAAAAAAAAGCTCTTCCTCCGCGACAATATGGCAGCGAAGACTTTACCTTGACTTCACCATCTAAACGTACTGTACCGAAGCAACACATTGACAGGTCCAGATTGGCGAGAAAAATATGTATTATAATGGAAATGTACGCCTTAATTTTTCCGACTTATTAAATACCCACAGAATCGACTCGCGATTGCAGTCATCGAATTGGTAATTCCCACTCCTGTATGAATCTGTAATTGGATATATTGTTGTTCGAATAATCAGGTTCCCTTTCTTTGTAAAAGTTAAGCAAAGCAGTTGCTGAGCCCTCTCCACGTTTGTGGGAAACATCGAGGAAAAGTCTCAGGTTTAGGAAGTTACTACTTTAGATGTATGTCTTATGATGTAAGTGCCATTCATTAATGATAATGTCTCTCTGTTTCAGGTGAGTACCTGTTCCCTGAAACTGTACAGAGCACCTTGCTACATCCACTGTAAGTATCGGGACGCTTTATGACTTTACGACAACCCATTCACAACTACCATAGATTCTTATACAGATTGAGACACAGGGAAAAAAATTTGGCAGCGTTTGGTTACAACTGTCTTTGTCCGTAACGAAAAAAAATGTTACTGTAAACTAGATTTATCCTTTGCTTTTCTGTATTTCATGTACAACTAGCCAACTCCCTTGTGATTCATACCAACCTCTTTTGTTCTGATGGTGACAGTGATTTATCAGGGGATTATCTGAGCCAAATTCCAGAACCCCGAAAGAAAAGCATTTTTTAGATATGTAAATATACACTAAAGTAAATTTTAGAGTTGGAAAGTCATTTCTGTAAGTATTAGTCCAGAGTGTAGCCTTCCTTGTTGTAAGTGAAACGTAGAGGACAAGCAATATATACAGCTCGGGAATAAGAGCTTTTGAAATGTGATGCTGCAGACGAATGTTGAAGATTAAATGGATAGATCGAATAACATAAGGACGGCCCGTGTGGCCTAGCGGTTCTAGTCTCTTCAGTCTGGAACAGCGCGACCTCTATGGTCGCAGGTTCGAATCTTGCCTCGGGCATGGATGTGTGTGCTGTCCTTAGGTTAGTTAGGTTTACGTAGTTCTCAGTTCTAGGGGATTGATGACCTCAGATGTTAAGTCCCATAGTGCTCAGAGCCATTTGTACCATTTGAATAACATAAATTCCCTAAAAGGAGTTTGGGAGCAAAAAGTGTATGGCACTACTTGACTAAAGGAAGGTATCATAGGACACACCCCTGATGAGTAGTTACTTTGCTTGTAGTTGGAAGAGTTAGGGAGCAAACTGTAGCAGTAACGAAGACATGACTACAGCAGGTAGGTTGAAATCGATGCAGGTTGCAATGGTTCTGCAGAGATGAAATGGCTGCTTGCACATTTGCAATTAAACTTGTAACCTTCGCGTTTGCACTTGTGACATATCTGGGGGACCTCTAGAGTTTATGCTTCTAAATGTGGATGCTGTATAACCTTTAATCTGTGTGGCCTATATACTGTGACATGAACATAATATGAATGTGCAACTTTCTGTATCTGAAGCGCGCCTGTGCAACATTTCGAACGTAGAATGCTACAGACTTTTTAACACGATGTTCTGAATCTAATAATTAATGTGGCCTATTACTTGTGCCTGCTAACCTTTCAACAATCGAACTTTAATACCGACTGGCATATAGAACTACCACGTGAAGTTTCTAACATCAATCTGAATGTATGTAGAAGCGTGTAATTATTATCTGTTCCCTCAATGCTCCGGCAAAAAATGTCTGGTATTAATTCTTACCACTCCGTCTTCAGGCCACGAGTGGCCTACCGGGACCATCCGACCGCAGTGTCATCCTCAGTGGAGGATGCGGTTAGGAGGGGCGTGGGTTCAGCACACCGCTCTCCCGGTCGTTATGATGGTATTCTTGACCGGAGCCGCTACTGTTCGGTCGAGTAGCTCCTCAATTGGCGTCACGAGGCTGAGTGCACCCCGGAAAATGGCAACAGCGCATGACGGCCTGGATGGTTACCCATCCAAGTGTCGCCCACGTCGGACAGCGCTTAACTTCGGTGATCTCACGGGAACCGATATAGCCACTGCGGCAAGGCTGTTAATTCCTACCAGTGCATCTTAACGAAGCTCAGCTCTGCTCTGCTACCCTCTACCCTTCCTTGGATGGAACACTTTGCTGTAAGCTGACCTGAAATAAACCACGGAGCCTTTGCTAAAATCGCTGTGTAATCCATCCGTATTAATAAATCACTCAAGATAACGCAACTGAGCAGTGTGTGTGTGTGTGTGTGAGCATGCAGTAGGGTTTCAGCTATAAAGGGGCGGCGTGTTTCCGCAGGGTCTGGCGCCAAACGTCTAGTGAAGGACAAGGGTGTGGCGGGAATTCCTTTCCGCCCGCTCTTCCCCCTCCCTGGGGAGGACCGGGCAGGCCAACGCCGTCTCTAGGGAAATAACATAGGCAGCTGCGCTCCGGGTGTCAGCCGGCCTACACACATAGAAATCAGCTATTTCCTGCCATCCCGACAAACACACTATAACAGCAACCTTATAGAGATCCTGCGAAATTAATGGTGAATGCAGTGAGTTTGGGATACCATTCAGAATCTGTACAGCAACTTTTTGAAAGAAAAAAGAAACAAAATTAGCACCTACGTATACACTCCAAGAGAAAAAAGGAAAGAAAAAAAGATAAACGACTCATCACAAACAGGAAAACTATTGAATCATTCCCGTCTCCTCTATATCTCTTTTGTTATGCAACCTTCCCTTTTACAATAACCTATGAAACCTTCCCTTTGGATTTCTACCTCTATCTTAATAATAACAAATGAAGTCTTCCCTTTGAAATTAATTCTCTTTCTCAATACTCGCAAACAAATTTAAATGCTGCTTATTAAAAGTTATTTTCTGATTATTTCGACGAAACATAGAATGTGTCGTCGTCGTGGCCCTCAGTCGTTACCTGCAATAAACCAAAACTGTTCCTTACCTTTTTTACTGTTACTGGATCGCAATCTGACTGCTACATCGAACTGCGACATGAATATACTTACTCTGTTTTACTATACTCTATTAGCTGCTGGTGGGCTTTCATAATAAGTGGCTGCATTTATTACCAAAGCTGACGCTATTCTTTAACAGCAAAGCTGACGTTATTCTTTAATTAATTTGACTGAAGTTACGTAATTCATAGTTAAACTTTTTCTTGACAACAATAAAATTTTGGGATGGATTATAATCAGAAATGCAATATTGATGGCAAAAATTAATTATATTCTGAATGAAATGATTTTAAAAACGTTCAAATGGGGCTTACTTATTACAATAATCTTACAACTAGCAATGCGCAAACACACCTTCAGTAGTCTTGAGTTTCTCAAAAAATTAATTCAATAATATTAGTTCCTCTTATTATAATAGTTAGCTGATGTCTCTGTACATCCGTTTATAATCTCTTGTAAATCATAGCTAGTGGCTGGCAGGCACACCGCTCCTCTCAACCTCTCGCTTCAGACCTGCTACCGACCCGCTTCACTTCTCGCATACTACTGACTTCCTACGAACGCTGAAGTGCGGTCTCTCCTGCCAACAATGCTTTCTGGTGCAGACAATCCCTGCTACCATTACAAAATGTATCAATGCGCGGTCTTTCCCGCTATTTTCCTAAAATGTATCCATACGCGGTCTCTCCCGCCCTTTTTAAAATTATATCAATGTGCGGTCTCTCTTCCCAACAATACTTTGGTGCAGACATTCCCTGCTACGACAATTATTTCCAACATGACAAATATTAATTATTCCTACTTAATCCTATTAATAAAATATAAACATCTTTCATAAATTGTGGTTTGACAATAGACAATAGAAATATACACGTCTTACACTATGTAATAATGAATACAAGCCATGAGTACTGGATGGTCTGCGGCTGCAGTATTTACGGCTAGTATTTACTATTACACAGTTTTCCTGTTTGCGAATACGCACCACGAGGGAACGGCTGTTAATGGAATTTCTGTGAGTAATTTCACGCAACATGTAATTTCTCCTCTCACCTAACTCCCTTCCCCCCCCCCCCCCTTGCCACATTTTTATTGTATTTTACGCGTTTCATTATTTTGGTAACTTTTCGTGTCCGGACGTGAAGTGTGTTTTTTCGGATTGTTTTAGACTCACAATTTTGACACGGACACTTTAGTTTCATGACAACATTGGGGTGGGGATGACCTCAGAAAATTAAGTGATTTTATTTGTACGTAACGTCCTGTTCTCTCTCCTTTAATCTGTTTTAATTTAAAAATTTTAGCCACATAGTCCCTTATCTGATACTTCAGTCTTGAGGATCCCCTCCCTTTCGCGTGTATCAGAAGACTTTTACTGTTGCAGTTTACACCAGATGATGGTGCTGTACCAGTTCGGAAACCGGTCGTATACCCAATAAAACATTACGCGATTTTCTTCATTTTTCAAAATGGCGTTTTTCGTGTACGTGTAGGTTCTCTTGTGGAGGTACTGCCTGTATTGAGTCTGGTTCGTGGAGGTGTTTGGATTTCCTGTTTTCTCATTGCGGGTATTTGTCTTGTCTGTTGTTTCGTCGGTGTGGCATTAAGGGTTCGCGGTTGGGTGTAAATCTGGTGCGGTTTTTCTGCTTGGGTTCCTCCGGCATTGCCGTGTTGTTGCGAGGTTCCTCTGTCGTTTTTCTGGTAGATCGGATGTTGATGTGTACTTTATCGCCGACTGGTACAGGGTCTATTTTATTAACGAAGAACACTCCAAGTACTTTGCTTTGCCTGTCCGATAGGATACTAATGAGGACTGTTGTTATCATTCTAAGATCATGAGGCTTTACGTCTTGATCAGTGGGTGTGGTTTTTGTTTCGTGGTGTGCAGGCTTATCCATGCATTTTGTAGGTTCTGTAGCTTCTGGTGATGTTGCTGTTGGTCGCCTGTTTGGGCATCTTGAGCCCATGGGGTGGTGCTCCCCATCGCATTTTACTTTTTTCTTCTTGCGAGGCGCACTCGCAGGTGAAATGTTTTCCCGTTCCTTTGCGCATCTAGCGTTTGTGTGCAGTTTACTGTGACGTGTTCATAGTTGAAGTTCCGTGCATAATGAACTGGTTGTGGTGGAGGCATGCGGGGTGGCTCTACGTTTTAGGATTTCACGTACATTCAGTAGTTTTGTGAGAGCAGTTTATCTACTGCTGCCTGCTATCTTGTGAGAACTCGGATGTTCGGTGAGTATTTTTTTAATCTGATTCCAGCCGTTCTTTCGAATTTGCATCCTTATTTTTCAGTTCCTCTTCTACTTCATTAGTGGTTATGTCGAAGTTACGTTTTTGATTACCAAGCACATGAATGGGCCTAAGTTTGTTCTTTGTTCTCTTGGAGTGTGAGGTTCTAATTCACTGCAATTCGCTTTAGGGTAGTGTGGTGCCAAAAATGCATTAACGCTTTGTTATACGTCGATTGGTGGCTCTTGGGTGCCGCTGTGTGATTTTATGCTCCATGAAATCAGAAATATAGGGTGCGACATCCGGTGCCTTCAGTATACACCAGAATTTGTTTTTGAGCTTCTTCTTTTGACAGGTTCCTGATTAGCAGAGTTGTCTGTATTTCTGTTGGAGCTCTTTGTTGATTTGGGTTGTGGTTTCCCGTGTGATAGGGTTTTGTGTGACGATTATTGCAATCTTTTATCCTGGCGGGAGTAGCACACTCATCAGCAAACGAGGGTGCTCTATTCTCTTCGAGGATAAGGCGTCTGCATTTGTTGCCGTGGCCGCTTCCGCGTATGAGGCGCGCTTGTTTCCTCGCTGGCGGGTGCGGTGGCGTCGGTGATGGTGGGCGCATTTGCTACTGCGCTTGCGGGCTCGTTTAATTCCACAGATTTGAGTTTAGTACTATTCGCTTTGTTCCTGGTTTTGGAGGTGTTTTTGGCTTTACCCTCGTTCGTGGAGCCTGTTCAAGGTCAGGGACAAGGGCGGCAGCGGTCGCTACCGGCGTCGTCTTGAACAAGGGCTTCTGTGGCGTGGTGTGCGGTATCTCGGCGAACCGCTGTTCCTGCTTGCGAGTGCTATACTCTGCTCCTACTGTTGGATCTTTGTCGCAACGACCGCGGGAAAGACCGACATGAGCGTAGCCCTGGATCGCTATCTCCCGCTGTGTCGGCTCTGATTTCAGAAAGGCTTTCCTGTCACTATTTTGCCTTAGCAGGGCGCTACTGAATTATATTTTATGATAAACGCGGCAGGTAACAAAATTTACCTTCTTTTTTATACCCCCAAATAGATTGCTGCGAGGGAAATATTTAGCTGTTTTTTTTTTTTTTTGCGATTTCAAAGAGGCCACTCACAAGGTGGTGGACACGTCACTCGTCATTCTGACGTCACTTCTGGGTTTCTGGAGCCGCGCATGCTGTAAGCTGATGTCAGTTTGTAACGTATTGCCGAATAGCACCTTCTAAGGGTGGAATAATCTGCTGTTTTATATAACAAGCTGTGTTCTGTCCAATCACTGCGGAGCGGAAATAAGGGGAGGACAATGAGTCCACTCGTACCATACGGTCGAAACTTAAGCCTACCAAAGCAGGACTAGTGTGCTGCAAGTGATCCGCATACAGGAATACTTGACTTCTGTTTATTTCAAGAGCTTGTTCATGAAACAGTGTTCTTTGTAAAGTAGTTTTGACTGACTCACATATAAGCGATTGCGGAACACTTAAATCTCATCGTCAGATCCTTCTACAGCCAAACACAATGTAAATCATGGCCCCAAGCTTGCATCGATGAAAAAGACCGTGATAACCACAAACCAACGAACTAACCAGCAAGAGAACATGTCGGGTGGTGGTTAGTGGTGAACTTGCGGACTGTGCGAGCTTGATTGAACCCAAACTTTTCTCTGGAAGGTATCTGAAGACGGTATTTTAATCTCTTTGAAAAATATTTTCAAGTGATAATCGCAATTGTATATCGCAGAATTTCCTTCGAATTATAAGAGGCATTGAAATGGAACCCGGTCACTAGTGTAAAGTAACGGTAATGATTTTATTAACTCAAAAATGTAGTTATACGCAGTACACGTACTCAAAAATAGTCACTAAAACTTTTGGCACATTTATCCCATTGCAACGCTAGACGGTCGATTCCATCCTTGAAGAAGCTAGCTGGACACAGTCACACGTTTCGCCGTCCGTTGCTAATATCCGGTAACCGATGGATCTCATCCGCGGTGATTCTGCGGTTGTCCAAGACTAAAGCAATCACTTCTGCGACCATTTCTGGTGTGATGACATGATGAGCCTGTCCAGGACGAGCATCGTCTTCCAGTGACTCGCGCCTCTCAAGAAATCGTTTGCGCCATTCCACAACACTTGAACGACTCAGACTGTACTCACCGTACACAGCCTTCATCCGTCGATACATTTCACAGCCTCCAACTCCCTCCGCCACCAAAAATCGAATCACTCCTCGTTGTTCCTGCTTACTCGCCTGCATACTCGGTAGTGGACGATAACTTGTGTGACCACCTTCTTTCTCTTCAGCGTGAAACCACACGCACAATGCAACATCAAACGGTGCGCGCGCGTCAGTCTCTCTACCAATAGATGGAACCACCATACCTGCAGTTACGTGGTGCCACCTTACGTGTAAGGCAAAGGTAGACGCACTCATGAGGTTTCATTTGAACCTCATATTTATTTCTAATTATTTGCTCCTTGTCTTCCACCATCCTTTTTTCCATGTTCACTCTCTTCTCTCTCTCTCTCTCTCTCTCTCTCTCTCTCTCTCTCTCTCTCACACACACACACACACACACACACACACAAGTCTCACAGAATTTCCACCTGCATCAGAAAGTTAGCTTTAGTCGTTATCAGACTGGTAAGCTGACGAGCTGCCCCGCACATGATATAATTCCCCAAAATTGTTCTTTTTCCACGGTTTCCCAAAGAAAGCCGACGATAAGATGGCCACGATCTTTAGAGAGCAAATAATTCCTCTTACCTGGCGTCGTTCCAGCGGAGAGATAACATCGACAACGGCCCGAGCCATCAAACGGTGGGGCTTGTAGTTGTTAGCACAACCGCCTGCGCGTGACGCAACAGTATACGCGACACAGACAGCGTTCAGTGATTTAGTTCTTAGCATAGATAACGTCGGGACGCTGGCTACTGCCTCACCTACGTAGCGAAACAGGACGATATTCAGAGCTATCGATATCTTGGTGTGTGGAAGAAGCAAAACGATTCTGATTTTTCCATTTCTAATAAGCTTGAATCGGGTAAATTCTTCGTAAACGAAAGCGTTTCAACGATCTGTTATATTTCTGCACAAAAGGAAGTCTTTGAATAACGTAGAGATACGTGTTTTAATTATGAAATCACTTTTTGATATGGCAGATATACATCTGAGTTTCACCTGTTTTCTCTGTCGCAAACCTTTTTACTTTGTGGCTCAAAGAACCCGTAAGAGGCCTAGAATAGAGACTCAAAATACAAAATATCTGTAAACGTGCAACGATCATGTTCCTTCACTAGAGAGCTGTGCAACAGTCTGATATTGTTTACCGAATAAAAGAACAATTCTGCCCATTACAGACGAATGAAAATCATCTCAAGCAGAAATGACCAGTACCATTAGTCCCTTGTACGAATGGCAGGTATCGAACATTATATGCAGCTGTAATCTGCTGACCGAATACCCAAACTACGAGTTTCTTAAAGAAAACATCAGATCACGCTCTCAGCTGACTGATGATGCCCGTAATGATCTAACTTATAATATGGAGGTGCGTGTTACGCTCCTGTTGTGACAACAGAGTTCGAGCTTGCAGCAAACAGGGCGACCAACGGAACAAAGAGTTTGTAAGCAGTTCACTTGGTGGCACTGTTCCTAAAGACTGACTGCAATTCGTGAGATTCTAAAGATACTTCATCAAAGAATTTTTTTCTGGTATTTTATGCCATTTACGTTATTTATAGTGCTTTTCGAGTTCTTGAGTTGCATCCTGATTCGGTAACACCTCAATTTATTCGTATTTGCGTGACTGGATGGGTAACGGACATAATTTGAGAACTGATAAGAAACAAAAACAGTATAGCAGTGCCACGCGTGTTTCCAAAACAGGTACTTCACAAACATTAGCTAACAGCCCACCAATGAAATTCACCTTGAAAATTATAGAGAATATCACGAGCCCAGAAGCAAGAACGAAAGATAAATACATAAAAGTAGTGCCACTAAGAAAAGCCCGAGAGAAGAACAACGTTACACTGCGTAGCAATTTTTACTAAGTGCATACTGGAACATTCCACGCAGACATCTAGAAAATAAACTGAATGTTGTCCAAAATGGAAGTACTCTCCGACATGTGTGCTCACCGAGAAGCAAAAGCAGGAAACAACATTCTCAGTTATGTCTCTCATGACAGTAATTGCCGTTACCACTTCGATGCCAACAGATTACGAAACAGCGTGACGAACAATGTGGCACACATTTTAAGGCACTGGACTCTTATTCAGCAGAAAACACGTTCACATTCCTATCCGGACATCCAAGTGTAGCGTTTCCATGGTTACCGTGACTCACGTAAACCGAATGCTCGAATGGTTCCACTTATAATGAATGATAAGGACCTATTCAATCTGAACTAAAAACCTGCCCCCAGAGACCTCAATGCTGACAAGACGTCAGTCCCTAATCCTCACTGTTATATTAATTTTCAGTCTAGTAATACGTATCTTGCAATATATTACGGTTTATTTATCCTATTTTCAGTTACTTCAAAATAACAGAGGATTTATGGGTTGGGATGTCTTAAATTGTCTTTAATGTGATCATTAAGCTTAATAGTTTCTTTGCTTTTTATTGTTATCCTTCTCATGTATAATTATTTAAATAAACACAAATTTTTAATATAACACGTTTATAAATCGGACCAAAAAGCACAAAATAACTTCTCCTTGCCCCATAGAGATTCCTAACCCCATACAGATAGCTCTGACAATTTGTGCTTATGAATTTTTTTACAGCTATGACAATACCTGTAAGATATATAAGTAGAAAGTTCGGCCAAATGCAGTACATGATTGATGCATGGCTAGTTCAACTCCTAACTGTTACATGTTGCATACGTCCCTCAGTTTTCGTTATAAATCTTCCAGTTATTGTCATAGCTATTTAAAATTCACAAGCACGAATTTTCAGGGCTATCTGGATATAGTTAGGAATCTGTATAGGGATGGAAGAAATTACTTTACACTTTTTAGGCCGATGTGAAAACGTATTATATCAAAAATATATTTTTACTAAAATAATTATTTTCTGCTTTTTAGTTTTGTATGTGACATATCTCAATGGATTTTAAACATTTTGAGAAGTTTATATTTTATCGCGAAGGAGTCGTCGTAAGTTAACATTTCTGACTTCGTGCTAGAGCATGTGTGCTCAAGCTGCTACTGCAGCAGCTACTGAAACAACAGTGTTCTCTCGTCTAATATGGCCAATGTGCACGAAGGAAAACACCAGCACAGCGAAGCAGAGCTTAGTAGTATACCAGGTTGTCTTTGTACTGTCTAACCAAGAAAGCTGTAGGATAAATTAAAGCTCTTCTAATGGAAATCAAGTCTGCTTTTAACATAATCTTTGTTTATAGTTGACCACTATGAATAAGAGGTTATTTGCCTTTAACATAATTTTAATTTTTACTTTTAACTGACACAGAAGTTAAAAGCAAGTAGTCTGTCTTTGTCTTTCGCAGAATTTTATTTCCTCTTAAATGACGCAAATGTTAGACAAAAGTTATCAGTGGAATAAAATCAGTTGAATCTCAAATTTTGTCAACGAAATAGGTGAGATTAACACTGTGCGAAGAACACTATAGAAGGAAGATTGTGTGGAGGCAATAGTACCAAGATATCCTTACCCGTGTAACTCACTGATGCAAGATTAAAGAACCGAAATTCAAACCGGTGTTCAGTCAGCAACTTAGGCTGCACATCCAGAATAAATCAGAAGCGCACTGCTCAGATCACGGGTCGTGCTACCTCGCATTGTCAAAACTTACCTCCGCTCCAAGCCAGAAGAGTGCTGCAAAACAGCCACTGATGGCTGTCATCTTCCGTCTCTGGCGACCTCCATCCACGTGGCTCGAACCTGCATCCCCGCCTCCCGCAAAATAATCCTTATTTTTTTGCCCAACTTCCAAAAAATTGTAGGCGGAGAAGCTTACTTTGAACTATTGCAAAATGGTGACTGGGAAATGACCCAAAATTACCGAAAAATCGGTGAAAAGACAGCGGACTTCTCCCTCTCTGCGTAAACGAAGCAGATTTAACCTTTTCGAAGTTGATACTGGACTAAAACCGAGTTATGCTCGACTGGTCCATTCGTCTGCGCCCTGTCATAGGCGAACCGTCGCAAACTCATTGGCTGAATTAAATTTTTGGAGCGAAGACAGAAACACCGCTCCAACATCTCTTCTGGCGCTGGGACGTCCAGTCCAAATAGCAGAGAAACAAAAGACGTAATCGTATCCACTTTATCTGCAGGAAGTAACGCGGTCAACGTACTCACACTTAGGTACCGTTTACCAACACACAAAGGGCGATGCTATGAGACGTTTAGACTGACACGAAGTCTCCGCCACCTACAACTTGGGTATGACTGACACAATGAGACTTGCTGATGTCTCTCTGTCACTACAACAGACCACACCAGGAAGATGAGAAGTCTTTCACTCCCGAACCGCCCAACAGAGCATCAACATAAAATGGAAAAATATGCTGACCCTGCGATGAATACATATCACATAGCATTGTCACAATTTAAGTAACTATTTATAGAGGTACTAGCTCTTTACACAGCTATGCCCTTGTACGTGCGTGTCACATACATTGCACACATCTCCTCTTCCCCTCTCTTCGTCCATCTCTTCTCCCCTCACTCTCTGCTCAGCCATGTTCGTCACCTCGCATAACGCCTGGAATTCATTCCAGTGCCACCTGCACAATCAGACCAGCCGACAAGTCAGGTGTTACCAACCTTATACACCCCCACTCCCAACCCTACCGAACAGACCGTCAACACATACAGGTAATATTGGATTGTAATCCGGTTCTGAGCTACGCTTAAAATTTCAGGTGTCTAGCTCACTGGGAAGTTAGTTTAAAATCAACTGCAAAATTGTACCAAGCAGACAGACAGAAAATGAAGCAACCTAATAAAATTGTGTTGAAAATATTTGTGATATTCTGCATTGTTTTCGAATCGTCGATGGATCCCAACCACTACATGAGACAGGTTTCAAGAGCTTTCAGCTTCGGCTTCTTTAAGTGTGGTGTGGGGTTATATTGGCGCAACGTACAGTATTGAGAGTGGAAACGAACTGTCGGCACATTGTCTACAGATAAAGTTGGGGAAAATTTGTAGCTGTTACACAAGAAGGGATGTATTACCAGCGAGCCCACCACCTTTCGGATTGAGGAGAAAAAGGCACTGTGACTGTCTGCAAATGAATCACCTTGAGAGAAGCGTAGGTTAGGTCTGTGCTGGCGCCACACTGTACAGGGAGTCCGCGCAGTCAGCTGTGACTGTTGGCTGCCCGACGTTCCCAGACAGTGAGCCATTACTCTCACGGAAAATAAAGTCGGCGCCTGCTCGCCCGGCGTGTCCTGTGTCCGGCCGAGAGCAGAGCCTAATGGCGGCGCTCTTAATGGGAAATTCGCCACGAGTCGGCGACGCGAACTGGCTGGCCCATTCTCGCCGGAGCGGTAAAAAAGGGTGGTCTGCGTTTAATCTGCGGTCATGAAGGCGTCCCAGCCAGGCGGGGAGAAACGCCGACGTCTGTGGTCAGCTCGGCCGAGCTGAGCTCATTTCGCGCTCCAGTCGGCCTCTTATGAAGAACATCCGTTCCGACAGCTATGCGTGAAGTATGTCGGACTGCGTGGTCGGCAAGTCTAGCAGTTTGCCTTCGTCATGCAGGCTTCGCTTGAGCTTCGGGTCTTTCCAACACAGCCTACTCATCACGTGAAGGTTGTGGTTCTGCATCTGTGTCTACACTCTTCGACTGACTATCAAATTTATTCTGGTGATCTTATTAATACACTGTCCACTCACATTAATGTGACCACCTGTCAAAAGCGCGGAGCGCCGCGAACCGTGCAAGAACAGAGTCAGTAAGGTTCTGGAAGGTACCGAAAGGGACATGGAGCCATGTCGACTCTAGTGCCTCGGCCATCCGAACTAGACTTCTCAGTTGAGGACCCACGGTGTGAACATTCGGATCGAGATGGTCCCACAGATCCGCGATTCGGTTTAAGTCCGGTGAATCGGGTGACCAGGGGTGTATGGTAACTCATTCACTTGCCCTTTGAACCAAGCATGTGCACTGCGAGCTGTATGACACATTACATTGTTCTGCTGGAGTATGCACTGTGCCAAGAAAAAACAAATTGCCACTAGGGGTGGACATGGTCCCCAAGGATGGATCCATACTTGTGTTGAACAATTGCACCTTCCAGGATGACGAGAGCACCTAGAGAATGCCACTAAAACATTCCAGGACCATAGAGCTTCCTCCTCAGGCAGGGATCCTTTGCTTTCACACAGTTCAGACCGTAAACGCCAACGACAATGTGTCTGATGTAGCGTAAAACGTGATTCATCTCACAAGGCCACCTGTCGCCACTCATTGGATGTCCAGTTGCGATACTGGCGTGCAAATTGCATCACTCGTTGCCTATGAAACAGGTGTCTATTGCAGAGGCCCATACGCAGCAACGTTCGCGGTACGGTCGTTGCGGAGACACACAGATGGTAGCTCCTTGGTATCTGGGCAGTCAGCTGCTCAACAGGTGCACCCGTATTCACCTGTAGACATCTCCGCAGCTGTCGTTCACCCCTGTCATCTGTGGCTAGTGGTGCACACCAGTTGCCTCGGTGCCGGTTTTGGACAGCGCTATTTTGCCATGCGCAGCATACTTTAACCCCGGCGGCACGCGTACAGTTTAAAAACTTAGCCATTTCCACCTTTAGCCCGAAAGCCAGTGATGATGCCCTTTTGGACATCAGATAAACAGTTCCGTTTCCGCATTATGACAACGACTACATTATCGTCCGCGTGTCACGCCCCCCCCCCCCCCCCCACCCTACCATCACCACGACGGGCTTTATATACCCTCCGCTGCTAGTGCTGGCGTCTGTGAATGGTTATTGCTCGATGATGTCCAACATAGGTGGTGGTCACACTGATCTGCCTGGACCCTGTATATGGTATGAGAAAGTAGCCTTTGCCCAATCAAATGTCAGTCACCCCTTCAAATGACCATACTGGTCGCTCCGCAGGACTGCAGACGTAGAATTGATACCAGGCACTCATTTGATCCTCCACCGATGACGTAAGTAATGGCAATGAAAGGGTGTGTGTGTTCAAACTGATTGTATAGAGAGAGCACAGTAAGGTGGGTCGACGTGGAGACGCGACAATTTGGCAAAATGAAACTATCGCCTTTGGACAGGCCCATGACTACAATGTGATTGAAGTTTCCTGATTTATTAATTTATTTATTCGTCTTTTGGCCATTGGGCACAATACTATACGGCATGTCAAATACAGAGGAGTGCAAAAAAATGTATCCACTGTTTAAAAGTCCGTAACTGGCAAACTAATTGACGGAGTTGTCTCATCTTTGGTAGTGTAATAGTTTGTAGTTCCGGCAATCGCCACACAAGCGTTGTATTGCGTTGTTTTGTTTTGTCAGATGACAGTCGCCAGACAGTCAGTGTTTTGTTCTTAGTTGCACCTAGTTACCCGAGTAAACATGGCTGGCGCAGGGCTTACATTCCATGAAAGGAAGTCAGTTTTGAAGTGGTACTTTAAGTACGAAAACATTAATGAGGTTCAACGGCAGTGGCAAAATGAGTGTCAAACAGAGCCACCGACACGGTTAACGATTCCAGTCCAACTAACTCCCGTCGTGTGTTACAACGATTCACTCGCTCACCACAGAAGTCTGTGAGACAGGGTGCCCGTGAAACTGGAGTGAGGGCTCGGAGAATTTTGAAGACAGCAAAGTGGAAGTGCTACACCCCACGATTGCTACACGCAATGGATGAGGACGACCCAGTTCGTAGAATGGAGTACTGCGAGTGGTTTACTAACATGGTGCGCAACGATGAAGAGTTTGCAGAGATGATTGTGTGGTCTAAAGAGGCACAGTTCAAACTCAATGGGACAGTAAATCGCCACAATTGCATCTACTGGGCCGCTGAAAATCCGAACGTCCATGTAGACAAAGCCGTGAATTTGCCAAGAGTAAATGTGTGGTGTGGGTTGTCTTACCGGCGCTTGATTGGGCCATTCTTCTTTGACGGCACAGTTACCGGTGAGGTGTACCTTCAGAAGCTTCAGACATCCATTATACCCGCCATCCGAGACTTTTATGGAGACGGAAGAGTTTACTTCAACAAGACTACCAAAATCGTGTTAGGGCGTATCTCGACGAAAATCTACCAGAAAGATGAGTAGCCGGTAGAGGTGCTGTGGAGTATCCACCACGTTCCCCAGACCTAACTCCTCTGGACTTTTACCTGTGGGGAACACTAAAGGACGTCGTTTATCGAAAAAAAGCCACGCACAGCGGATGAACTTCGAGAATCCATCGTACATTCATGAGCAAATATCCAATTGAACTCGTTGCAGTCAGTAATTCGTTCTGCAGTTCGGCGGCACCGTTTGTGTGAGGATGTTAATGGTGACCATTTCGAACACCTACAGTGATATCTTTAAGTTGGACTTTAAGCTACATTTTCACCAAAAATGAGACAACTACGTCAATTAGTTTGCAAGTTATGGACTTTTAAACAGTGGATACATTTTTTTGCACCCCTCTGTACATTACTGAAATGACAGAGACATACGTAAAACACTCAAGCCAGGATCTAATTGGGCGAGGATAGTGCAGAAAGTCGGCATTCACTTTTGGTGTTTCAATATGGACTGTCCAACCTATCTACAAGGAATGTGTACAACCTGCAGCCAAGTAACACGGCGCAAAAACAGTGGTCGTGGAATGAGCCTAACCATCAGGCAATGGAGAACCATGAATTCCTCCTCTCGGTGATTGCAGGTCTATCTCAGCCAATTTCCGAGCGAACGTCAAGCAGGCAGCTGCACGAAACGGACATCTGGAGTCACGTAGGTCACAAAAGGCCATTGCTCACAGCAGCACATAAAACTGCACGTCTTCGGGGGGCAAACAACACAGATACTGAACAGTAGCTGATTGAAAAAGTCACTGACTGCACCAACAGATTAATGAGACATTGAAACAACAGTGTGTGGAGGACACTCTTAGTGCAGAGGTAGTTCTGCGACGTTTTAGAGTGTCTGTAGTACTATAATCGGGAGCCCGCCCGGCTAGCCGCGCTGTTTAACGCTCTGCTACCCGAGCGGGAAGGAGTGTGGGTCCCTGGCACGAAACCGCCCGGCGGTTTAGTGTCGAGGTCCGGTGTGTTGGCCAGCCTGTGGATAGTTTTTAAGTCGGTTTTCCATCTGCCTCGGCAAATGCGGGCTGGTTCCCCTCATTCCGCCTCAGTTACACTATATCGGCGATTGCTGCACAGACACTGTCTCCACGTACGCATACACCATAATCACTCTGCCACGCAAACATTTGGGGCTACAGGCGTCTGGTATAGACGTTCCCTGGGGGCCGAATTGCACAATAACCCTGGGTTCGGTGTGGGGCGGCGGTGCAGTGAGTGGACTGCTGTGTCCTGTTGTGGGGCTGTGTACCACTGAGGGCTATGACGGTGACGAAGCCTCTCCATCGTTTCTAGGTCCCCGGTTCAATACATAATACACTATAACTGGGACCACTCATTCAGATTACCATGATCAGGAACGAGGTTGTATATTTCAACACTCCCAGTGACCGAGTGTTGTCGTGTTCACAGGGCTGCACATATATGTTATGGATTTGATATACACTGAGGTATTCCAGAACAGCTCGACTAACCCACTGAAACACCCAGCTTCAATTGCACAGAAAATGTTTGGGACTATTTGGGGCAGATAGTGAAATTTAGGAATCCGCATCCCTGAAATTTAACAGCTCTATGGAATCTAATTATCAATGGATGGTTTCATCTGGGTGAGGCATATTTGAAGACAGGTGCGGGCACCATTTCTGGCCAAATCAAGACGACTATATAGGCTACAGACTACAGGTTGACATTACTGTCACATATCACTATATGATGTTGTTTCATTTTTCTGCAACCATTGCTTAGTTATTATATTGTGAATACTGGGCATGTGTGTTTTGGAGAAAGCCTTCCCATTTTTTTGTGCTAGGAAGATGCACTCCTGGTGTGCTTTATGGTCCTGTTGTCGGCAGATGAATTGAGTCACCCTGCCACTGTGTTTGGCGCGAAGAAGCTGACCAATGAAGGACACACTGCTACGGCACAGTGTCAACATTTTGTTTTGTTAATCTGCGTTTTATGCACCAAGAATGGGAAGGCTTTGTTGCGTTTTCGTGTGTTTTCATTAAATACACTCAACGATATTCTCGTCTGTCACATTGGTGACAACAATGAGTCAGCCCCTCCACGTAGAGTTTTTAGAAAGTAAAGAGTTGAGGACATCTATGTTTCGTGGTCATTCAGTTGCCGCCTACCATGATGGCCATTCGATTGCTATCCGCCTTCAGGGCTATTTATGTGCCGGCCGTCGTCTGAAGGTGATCGATGCACGCTAGCTGTTGTGGTGTAATGTGTCGCTACTGCGTTAGCACAATTCACATTTTGAGCAGCTCGCTACCTACTTACTTTGCCATACAACTTCAGTCGCTTAAATTGGTTATAATTTGTGGCTTCTTGTTGTATAATTAATTCTGACTTCGCGAGCTGCCCAGACGAGCAAATCTTGTTGTGCTTTCTTCACACAGTCTTCCAAATTTTGTGGTACCTCTCCACATAGTTAGCGCCATTTTTAATTCGATTTGAGTTTAGAGAACTTTGTTCTTCCGTTAATTTTACTGTGATTTTTGTCAGTCATTGCCGGCCGAAGTGTCCGCGCGGTTAAAGGCGCTGCAGTCTGGAACCGCAAGACCGCTACGGTCGCAGGTTCGAATCCTGCCTCGGGCATGGATGTTTGTGATGTCCTTAGGTTAGTTAGGTTTAACTAGTTCTAAGTTCTAGGGGACTAATGACCTCAGCAGTTGAGTCCCATAGCGTTCAGAGCCATTTGAACCATTTTTGTCAGTCATTAAAGGATATAAATATCTGTAAATCTCCAGTCTATCCTTAGATTTCAAGATCCATGAAATTGTCCTACAACTTTCCCACGGTTAGGCGACCCAATAATAATAAATGTAACCTAGTGCGTATCTAGACTTGTTGTTCTCACTGTGACAACGTTATCGTTGTGCACAGCGGCCAAACTCAACCATCATTCTCTTATCATTCAGAGCAATCGTTCGCCTCGTTTGCCTTATAAATTTGTTTGTTGACTAGGGAGAACTGAGTCGATTTCCCCTAGGATTATAATTTTGCTGTGTGTTGTATCGTGACAATATGGCTAACAAACTTGTAGTAGTAATAAGCAACAACATTTAATAGCAAAGTCGTAGAGTAACGCAGATCCAAAGAGGGTCACTGCAGCTCACAGAACTTTCAAGGTATTACACGGTATTAATGTAGTGCCAACGAGGTGGCTGGGTGGGGGGGGGGGGGCGAGAGAGACGGGGGGAGTAACTTTTGTCCACGCCACTTACCCGAACATCTGAAAGATTTGTTTAGGACCTGAGTTTTGGAGATCATACTTGCCGGTATATAATCGATGACTTCATGGGATGAATGGGTTCTTTGGGCAACATAGATGTGCTAGAAGTGGCCGCAAGTAGCTGTAAGGGGAGAGTCAAGGCTTCGAGTTGCTTCCCTGCGGTTAACTACTTCGTAATTTAACCCAGTTGAATGTCTGCGTTGTGTTTCCACAGTGAAGCGTCTGCATACACTGTTCACTAGGGTGGGACGCACTACAGGCTTCCTAGTTCAGTACACTGAGATGACAAAAGTCATGGGATAGCGATGCGCATACATAGAGATGGTGGTAATATCGTGTACACGAAGTGTGCACTGGCTGAGCTGTCATTTGTCCTTAGATGATCCATGTGAAAAGATTTCCGACGTGATTATAGTTGCACGACGGGAATTAACAGGCTTCGAACGCGGTATGGTAGTTGGACCCAGAAACATGAAACATTCTATTTCGGAATTCGATGGAGAATTTAATACTCCGCGATCCACACGGTCCAGAGTGTGCCGAGAATGCCAAATGTCAGGCATTGCCTCTCACCACGGACACTGCAGTGGCCGACGCCCTTCACTTAACGACCGAGAGCAGCGGCGTTTACGTAGAGTTGTCAGTGCTAACAGACAAACAATACTACGTGAAATAACCGCAATCAATGTGGAACGTACGACGAACGTATCTGTTAGGAGAGTGCGGCGAAATCTGGCGTTGATGGGCCATGGCAACAGACGACCGACGGGAGTGGCTTTGCTAACAGCACGACATCGCCTGCAGCACCTCTCTCGGGTTCGTACCCATATCGTTTGTACCCTAGACGACTGGAAAAAACAGTGGACTGGTCAGATGAGTCCCGATTTTAGTTGGTAAAAGCTGATTGTAGGGTTCGAGTGTGACGCAAACCCCACGAAACCATGGACCCAAGTTGTCAAGATGGCATGTGCAAGCTGGTGGAGGCTGCGTAATGGTAAGGACTCTGTTTGTATGGAATGGACTGGATACTCTGGATGTTCGGCTATTTGGAAACCATTTGCAACCATTTATGGACTTAATTTTTAAGAATGACAGTGCGTCCTGTCATCGGGCCATAACTGCTCCCGATTGGTTTTAAGGACATTCTGGACAGTTCGAATGAACGGTTTGGCCGCCCAGATAGCTCATCGGAACATTTGTGGGACGTAATCGAGAGGTCTGTTCGTGCAAGAGATCCTGCACCGGCAACACCTTTGCAATTTTGGGTAGGTGGTGCAGAGGCAGCAGATCTCAATATTTCTGCAGGGTACTTCCGGCGACACGGTGGTCGAAGGTATTCTACAAGTTTAGTCTCCTCAATGTATAGCCCTGGAGGCCTTTCAGCACCGGACGGAGTTTATTCGCCCATGTGTACGCTGCTGTAAGGTACACCGAAGACCGCTGCATTCGATAGCAGCGACCCGCTTCGGCGGTGCCGGGAACGAGTTGCAGCGCAGGGCAGCCCACTACCCAGAGTACGGCGGTGCGGTCAGTGGCGCGTGGGCGGGCCGCGCCGCGGGGCCGGCCGTGACGCGGCGTCTATTTGCAGATCGGGCCAGAGCGCGCCGCGGGTCGCGGCCACCGCCCCCGCACCCACCCGCCCCCGCGGCCGGCTGTTTCGGCGGGCGGCGGGCTTTTTGCCTGCGAGCCCGTCTGGCGGCTCCGTGGCGGTGACTCAGCGGCGGCCGCTGACTGCTGCGCGACCGGCAGACGGCGGATCTGCCGAGCGCCGCGGCCATCTAAGAGTCCACCACACAACGAAGGGTTGTCGTAAAGCTTGAACTGCCGCCTAAAAATGTCCACCTAATTACCACGATCACAGTCGAACTCTGTGGTAGTGTTAGTCCTTCTACAGGGTGAATAGTATTTAAACCGAAAACTCTGGGAGGTTCTGGGGGACATCAAAACAAATATTTTTCCCTAATGTCATTTTTCCCTATGAGGATTATTTAAACCAGTGGAGGCCCTATTACGCTCTTCAGTTGTTAGAGGCCGTATTACGATCTTCACTTCTTAGAGGGCGTATTACGCTCTTCAGTTGTAGGAAACTGCTGTCCACCAGTGTTGTAGTGCATTGTCTCTGTTTACTAATGGATCGATGCCCCTGGTGTGAGTACACTGATATGGTTGGTGCGTACTACGTAGCACACCACAACGGACGAGCTGCACAGTGGGTTTATCAACAATATCCTAGTCGCCGTATCCCGCATTATACGACCTTTGCTGCTGTTTACCAACGTCTGCGTGAGAACGGGTCATTTAGCAGATTACCTGGACAGGGACGCCGTCGCCCGGTAAGAACGCTGCAATTTGAGGAAGCTGTATTGCAGCATGTGGAGCGGGATCCTTCAATCAGCACTTGTGCAATTGCACGTAACATGGGGACGAATCAGACGAATGTAAGAACAGTCCTTCGAGAGCAAGTGTTACGTCCATTTCACTCACAGCGTGTCCACAACCTGGAACCAGTTGATTACCCACCCAGAGCACAGTTTTCGCAGTGTTACCTGGAACAGTGTGAAATGCATCCTACATTTCCATCCTCTGTTATGTTTACCGATGAAGCAACGTTCGGGCGTGATGGAGTCTTCAACATGCACAATTCGCAAGTTTGGAGTGAGGATAACCGACATGCCATAGTTACTAGCTCTCATCAAGTGCGGTTCTTCGCTAATGTGTGGGTCAGTGTTGTTGCGGACTGTTTCATTGGGCCGTATCTGCTTCCTAGGGCCGTCCGGTGTGGCCGTGCGGTTCTAGGCGCTACAGTCTGGAGCCGAGCGACCGCTACGGTCGCAGGTTCGAATCCTGTTGGACGTGTGTGATGTCCTTAGGTTAGTTAGGTTTAATTAGTTCTAAGTTCTAGGCGACTGATGACCTCAGAAGTTAAGTCGCATAGTGCTCAGAGCCATTTGAACCATTTTGCTACCTAGGCCATTAAATGGCACGCACTACTACAATTTTCTCGCCAGAGCATTGCCGGAATTGCCCGAAGACGTCCCGCTCCCTATAAAACACATGTGGCTCCAACATGACGGGGCGCCGGCACATTTCAGTCGTCGTGTGCGTCGATTCCTGGACCGACGGTTCCCAGAAACGTGGATTGGCAGAGGTGGTCCTGTACCATGGCCTGCTCGATCCCCAGATATGTCCCCTCTGGACTTTTTGTGTGTAACCTTTTTTTACATGTCAATGGAGGCATTTTTGAAAATCTACTGTAATTGAAATTGGGTTTATCATAAAAAATGGAAAGGTGTTTGTTGGTTTAATTAATTTGCCGCCAGATAAATCTTCCTCTACCGGTTTAAATACTCCTCATAGGTAAAAAATGACATTAGGGAAAAATATTTGTTTTGATGTCCCCTATAACCTCCCAGAGTTTGTCGGTTTAAATACTTTTCGCCCTGTATAAGGAAACTGAATTTCAGGGACCTTTGATAGATAGTAGATTTCGATGCTCATTCTGGCTCACAAAATTTGGGATTCACTCTTATTTCGGCTATCTTCTTCTTTCGTTTCGCCCTCTTTGGGGTACGCTGGATGAACCATTTCTTTGCGTGTTGTTCTTTTCCTAGACCCCAGTATTTCTTCATTCTTTCTGATCTTCTTTTCCTCTCTTCTTCCGAGATGCAGGGTTTGGACTTTTGTGTATATTTGTCTTGGAACCTTACGTTTCATCTTTAGCAATTAATTTAGCTGTTCGATCAATAATCGATCAATAATCCTCAATTCTACTAGGTCTTTCTCTTTCTAGGTCAAGTCAAAGATTTGTTTAGTTAATCTGTTGGAATTCATTCTGAGAATATCTCCATAAAAATTTATCCTCCTTTTTCGCACAGTATCTGAAAGTTTTCAAATTTTCTTGTAGAGAGTTTCATTTTTTATGTATATAATCTTATTGTCTTTTGGTCCTATGATTTTTCTTAAAATTTTTATTTCCTTTAGCTCAAGTTTCTCCATTTGGCCTTTGAAATTCATGTTTAGTGTTTCTGCTGCTCTCCATTTGGCCTTTGAAATTCATGTTTAGTGTTTCTGCTGCATACAGTGCTTCTGGCTTAATCACTGTCTTGTAATGTGTAATTTCGGACCCCCATGAAAGGGATTTTGTGTTGTATGTATTTTTTGTTAGTTGGAAGGCCAATTCAAGTTTATTTTTTCTGGATTCCATTGCTTTGATTCTTTTACTATTTCAATCTTTTGTTCTTGAACTTTGAGGTATTTACGTGAATGCTTGTTGTTTGTCAATATCTTAGTTTTTTCAAAGGAAATGTGAAGACCTATTTTAGCTGCTTGTTTCTTTAGTTCAAGGATTTTCTCCCGTGCTTCTTCCATTGTTTCAGCAAACAGGGCCATATCATCTGCAAAAGCAATGCAATTTACTTTAAGGTTCTTCTTTTTGTAACCCAGTCTTATGCAACTCTTAATATTTGTGTTCCAGTCTTTGACTACTATCTGAAACGCACTATTGGACAGCTATGTTATGACTAAGATGGCAAATCTGATGTTCAAAAAGGAAGTGTATGGAATCGCGGTCCCGAGTTCGAGTCTCGGTCGGGCACACAGTTTTAATCTGCCAGGAAGTTTCATATCAGCGCACACTCCGCTGCAGAGTGAAAATCTCATTCTGGAAACATCCCCCAGGCTGTGGCTAAGCCATGTCTCCGCAGTATCCTTTCTTTGAGGAGTGCTAGTTCTGCAAGGTTCGCAGGAGAGCTTCTGTAAAGTTTGGAAGGTAGGAGACGAGGTACTGGCAGAAGTAAAGCTGTGAGTACCGGACGTGAGTCGTGCTTCGGTAGCTCAGATGGTAGAGCACTTGCCCGCGAAAGGCAAAGGTCCCGAGTTCGAGTCTCGGTCGGGCACACAGTTTTAATCTGCCAGGAAGTTTCATTATAAAACATTACTACATGAGAACACACTATTTGGAACCAAGCAGTACACGTGCAATAATTTTTTATAAAGTTTATAACGATGCTACTTTTTCATGGTTTAGAATAAAGAAAAAAGATCATGGCGATATTGTCGCTCAAACTAGTTGGGAAATAAAATAATAAATAGAAGAAAAAAGTGTTTTGCCTGTAGGCGGACCCACAATCCCATATTGTTGGTTTTATGCAAACACCGACCAGTGGGAGAGTTCCTAGATAGCTGACTGTTCGTGAACTTCACAAAATCTCCATTTCAAAATTATGCTCAGTAATATATAACTATTTTTACAAATTTTCTTTATCTCAAGAGTCAATGTTTTCTTGTTAACTATTCACTAAAGTATTCAGAAAAACATGTACCAAAATTATTTTGATTAACTACTGGTTCTGGAATAATACGCAATTCAAAGCTATAATACGTCATTGGGCTATGGGCCAAAAGTTTGAAAGTCTTTATTTAGCTTTCATGTCGGGCAGTCTCTTTCCTGCTCTCAGGCAGTGTGGTCTTTGCTGCGTAGTGCGTCTGGTTTCGGTACAGTGAATTACAGTCTTGTCATTTTGTGCACAGTGTTTATTATTAAAAAAATGTGGAACACTCTCTTTCGCAAGGTGCATTAAAATAGGCATGAAGTTGAGTGTTTGCCATGTGTAAAGTGGAAATAACCGACGATGTCCTGAACACGTGAATAACTACCTTCCCACTCATTTAAATCTCTGGACCTGAACATCATACCCTAAACAAAAAGTAGATGTCGACTGAAGCCACAAAAACTTTAATTAAAATAAGATGTATATTAAAAAATCATTGTAACCACTGTAACAATAATTTTAGAACAGGTTTTTTGCACTTCTGTTTACCGTTCTATTCATCTAAGCACTTACATAGCTGATTGTCTTGTCGAAGACATGCTTCACATATTTTCCAACTGTAGACGCCCTAACGGAGACATCCATGGTTGTATATTTCCGTGAAACGATGCACCTCGACAATCACCTCGTTCTTATTGTGATAAGAGGAAAGAGGGCAGCTGGGTTCCACAGCAGGAGAATACTGGGAATGAGGCAGAATTTGACAGGCTTAAAAAATATCAGGATGTCTGGCTGTGTCCTATGCGGATTGAGCTGGGACCTTGTCGTGGAGCAAAAGCACCCACTGGGACACTCCCCCTTCCGACAGTTTATCTTGGCAGGCTTCCGTAACCACGTCAGGAGTATGCTCATGTGATGTTTGATGTCGAGGTACTACTCCAGTACAGTTGAAGAGCCTCTGCAATGCTGTTGGAGTTCAGAAGGAATACCAAATGAGCTGTGGTGTGAATGGCAGGTTGGACTGAGGACGGAGGCTCGCTAGGGTAGTCTGCGCAGTTGTACAAAGCCGCTGTGTCAGGGTGGCGTAGTGGTTAGCCTATCTCTCTAGTGAGCAAGAGACACTGCTTCAAATCCCGACCTTGGTGCTAATTTTCATTGGTCGGCTTCAGTCTGCATATAGACATCAACATGGATTGTTGCAGAGTTGTCGCCCTTCGAACGTAGGAAACGAAATACTAGATGATACTCTAGCGTATCGGTAGACCACGCCATTCAGTTTTCGGTCCCTCTATGTGGTGCAGTATACTGTGGCGTGGGGATCTCAATGAGTAAAACTTTACGCCCAACCCTCGTCGTGGTGCTATTTGACCCAACAAAGCATCTCTCTATTTCCTCCACGCCTCACCCTAAACAGTGGCTCCCAGCCTCCTCCTATGGGGAAAAATTAAAATTTCTGAAAACAGAAAGGGTTCAATGAAATATAAATTCAGATGGCTGCAACTAGTGACTTACGAAATGTTTACTTCCCCGAACTACTAGGAGCGTTCAATAAGTAATGCAACATATTCTTTTTCTGAAATCAGGTTGGTTTTATTCGGGATTCCAACAATCCATATTATTCTCCACTCTTTTGGCTACAAAACCCTATTTTTCAATATAATCTCCGTTTGATGCGACGACCTTACGCTACTTCCCGGGGTGGAGGGGGGGGGGGGGGGTGTCTGTATGCTCGAATGACACCACTCCACTGTTCAACTTTGGAGTCATCCACGTACTGTTTTTCGCAGATGTATCCTTCCTTGTCCCAGACAGATGGAAGTCGGAAGGTGCGGAATCCGGGCTCTAGGGTGGATGAGGAAGAACAGCCCAATGGTTTTGTGAGCTCCTCTCGGGTGCGCAGACTTGTGAGGCCTTGTGTTGTCATAGAGAAGAAGTTCGCTTGCATTTTTATAGCAATGAACACGCTGAAATCGTTTCTACAATTTCATGAGGGTAGCGGAATACATTCCCAGTTGAGCGTTTCACCATGGGAGAGGACATCTGACAATAGCCCCTTCACAGTCTCAAAAGACCGCCACAGCGATTTTACCGGCTGAGTGTACGGCTTTGAGGTTGTGTGGCGCCACTCCATGAATTGTCGTTTTGTTTCCAGTTCAAAGTGGTGAATCCATGTTTCATGGCCTGTGACAATGTTAGACAAAAAATTGTTGCTGTCAGCTTCGTAACGCGCAGCCAGGTGTTTGATTGTGATACGTCGACCACCTCGAATGAGACTGTCCGCACGTTCGAACATTGTGTGAGACACAACTGTGTGCATCCGACCGGCACACAGGAGATCGGACAGGTTTGTTCGACCTTGCTGCGATGATGATAGAACGCCTCGCCCAACGACTCACCGTGCTTTTGTTAACTGACAGGTTTCCATAGACATTCTGCAAGCCCCTATGAACATCTGCGATGATCTGGTTTTCCGCCAAAAGAAACTCAATGGCAGCTCTCTGCTTCGAATGCACCTTCGTTACAACTCCATTTTGAAGGCTACGTATGGCGCCCCAAGCTGTTGGAACTTCTGAAACTAAAGATACTGAAGCGGGAATATTCCTCGGTGTTCCACAACAAATTATGCATTTTTTCAACCGAAATGGACCGACAAAAAAGTGTTGCATTGCTTATTGAACACACCGCGTAGTTTTTGATCTCATCTCCTAATGGTGCGTGCAGAAATTACATATTCGTGTTGGTAGCATGTTGTTGGGTACTTGAGGTTGCTTTACTTTGACACGAAGAGAGGAAAGCACTTTAATGTGTCGCTTTATGTGTTACTTACACTTCGTGTAAAAAATTGAATTTCTTTAGATACTGCGGTAGTGTGGGTGGTATTAGTGTTAACAATTAACTGGCAGCTTCCATTGCTATTGCCTATTAGCCACAGACATAAGCATTATTCTGCCGTATCTGACATCTACCTCATCGTAGAACGCAGCTACCGCAGATATGCTGGTATTCGTATTTTAGATTCATCTCCGAACACTTTGTACCATCGCAGATACCATTGCTTTATTAACTTGATAATGAAACGAAGATAAAGCTGCCATCAACTCTAAGATTTGTTTGAACACAGCTCTGCTTTGTTAGATATGGTCATATTCGAGGTGGTATGCCCTTGCTTTCTTCCGATCACTGAACTGATTTATCCAGCCCGTTGGAGGTAGACCTACGGTTTAACGGGATTTCTGGCCATGAACAACTTGGTTTTTTGTCACATTAACAATCATTACGAGAGGTGAAAGTAATGGTCAGACGTATATTGAGAAATGAAAGTGAGCTGGATAATCACTTGACTGACACCGCTTCTGCCCAATACTTCTACTTGATAAATATGAAATTGTTGTTGTTCTGGCAAACATTCGATCGCCTTATCATGCAGTAGTCGGGCTTGGTGGTCTAGTGATCATGCGGCGGATCCGGGTTCAATTCCCGGCCGAGTGGGAGATTTTCTCCGCTCGGGGACTAGGTGTTGTGTTATCCTCGTCATCAGCCGCCATGGTAACTTAGCGTGATCGGTCAGGGGGCTACATGCTCTCTGTAACGAAAAAGAAAATAATGATAATAATAAAACTGAGTGAAGTAATCAATGCTGAAAATGATGGGGTGTCATGTGACGCCCACCCAAACTACAGACCGAGGGAAATAACGAAGAAAATGAGGGAGAAAAAAAAGTGGTGAAACGGGTACCTGGAAACTGAAAGGTTGCGAGATTGACTGCCGCTCGATTTATGGAATATTTTAGCCTGCCTTTAACTCAGCCTTCACTTTTCACTAATGGGAAAATTCACTATGGATCGGATTTCACATTAAACTATTGATCGCCTTTCCTCAGTGGGACTACTGGGATGGGTTAGGAAGGCGGAAGTCGCCATATACCGTACAGTGCGATATTGTTGACAATAGTTTGCGTTTCTTCCCCTAAATTTCTTTATGCATCACAAGGCAAAGTAACATTAGTATTTTCTATTGCAAGGTATGATTTATTTTAAGATTTTAGAAACAGTTTCCGCAGTAAATGTACCTGGTTCTGCGACAGGCAATATTGTCCGCAGTTCGTGGTCGTGCGGTAGCGTTCTCGCTTCCCGCGTCCGGGTTGCCGGGTTCGATTCCCGGCGGGGTCACGGATTTTCTCTGCCTCGTGATGACTGGGTGTTATGTGATGTCCTTAGGTTAGTTAGGTTTAAGTAGTTCTAAGTTCTAGGGGACTGATGACCATAGATGTTAAGTCCCATAGTGCACAGAGCCATTTGAACCATCAGGCAATATCCAAAAGCAGTGCCTCAGGTAAACAGCTGTTCGCTACAACTTTACGTTGAGGTTTGCCTATACTAGTCTCAGTAGGCGTTGCGCGTTCAGCCAACCAATGCACCTCGGTGCTTGGGTCCACTTCTGTGTCGTTTCGTCCCTGTTTGTCGAAGAGACTCACCAGAACCGTCCATTCTTCCTAAGTTAGTATAAGTCACCGCTGAAAGGCATGTCAGTATAGACCCTTCGGGGTGCGTGTACATCTCGGTTATTATGCAGCAGAACGTTAAGCGGAATTCTCGGCAGTAGTTTCGGCAGCTGATCCAAGCACAGTTCACGAGACACTGCCTTCAGCCGGATAGTTTTTCTGATAAGGTGCTATAAGCAGAAATATTTTTAAATTAATTCCAGGCATTTTATAGCAAACATAAAATAGGTTTGTGTTGCTGAGAACTTCGAGAATTCCTCCTGATACTCGATTTGTTTGGAATGGTTATTGACTTCATATTCTTTGTAAGTAGATGTCAAGCCATACGAAATGAGGCTTAAGGTCTTCATTGCACGTATCCTCTCTGTAAGAAAGGGTAAACATATACTTGCAGATCGTATAAGTTGATTATATTGTGTCGATAGTACGTGTAATACTTATATATTCTTTCGAACATGTCCGAAAGAACAGATACCATCTTAGTATATATATAGTTAAGGCTCACCGGCCACTTGACCATCTTCTTCTTCTGTGCGAATGCACAAACAGTGCCCGAACTCTTACGGGAATCGGCAACGCGCCGCGAGTAATGAGTATAATGGGCGGGGGCACTACGAATGTAGTGCGGGCCAATACGTTGAGAATGTGGGTTTCGCAGGAGGCGTGCCAGAGATAAATCCCTGCAGTCGCGCTATCCTCTGTGTTCTCGGTGGCTCAGGTGGATCGCCGGCACGCTAGCTCAGCGTGTTCAGTCAGAGGGTTATGTGCCCTCTGTAATAAAAAAAAAACTGAGTTAATCGATCATCACCGAACTTAAACGGATGTCTCATGACGTCCGCCCCTAGCAGACGCAACGAACATAAGCGAACAAAATGAGATTAAAAAAAAAAAGATGAATAGAGCTTCTGCCATGTTAGCAGGAGACCCCGGGTTCGAGTCCTGGTCGGAGCACACATTTTCATCTGTCCCCGTTGACGCATGTCAACGCCTGTAAGCAGCTAAGGGTGTTCATTTCATTGTAATGTCGTGTAATACATGTTCAAGCTCCCGTTAAATTACCCATTGCGCTATGAATGTCTTGCTTATTCTGAGTATATCAATCAAATAGTTATCAGATACCATTATTTTCGTTACGTGGGTCTAAATTTTGCATAGAAAGGGGAATATTTTCAGGACTTTTCACTGAAGTCATGTCACTTATGTTACCTGGCTTAGTCAAAAAAAAAAAAAAAAGAATGAAAGAAAGAAGAAGAAGTAAGAGGCTTTCACATTTTACGGACAGACTTCGTAATTTACGTTTCGCAGGATAAAAACGAAGAGATCCAATTTGTCAATATTTTAATACAACGTAGACTGACATATTCTGGACACGTTCTGCGAAACATAACTTTCTGTTGTAATTTCTGAAACTTGTTTTGTGAACGTTTCTGCGAATCGGTTTCGTGACGTTGAAGAGTCCAATTAAGTCGGAGTACAAGTTGACACATATTTTTAAATATTAGTTGCATTATCATTTTTCGTTCTCACGTGGATTTACCTTAATGTAAAATCATGTCAACGTGATCAATTTCTTGCTGTAAAAGCATTAGGTTGCTTACTTTTAAATACATTTAACAGAAATGTTGACAAATTCTCCGATTTTAAAGTGAACATTATTTATACTGAATGTGAAACACAAACTAGGAAGTTCTCTTGCATACGTAGCAGGACTAACATTCCTTTTTTTTTTTAACTAATCCACAAAGGTATGCAGGAGAGTTTCTGTGTAGTTTCGAAAGTAGGGACGTGGCACTATCAAAACTGAAGTTGTTAACAGGAGTCGTGAATCGTGCCTGGGTAACTCAGTAAGTAAGAGCATTTGCCCGCGAAAGGCAAGAGTCTAGATTCAAGTCCAGGCCATGCACACAGTTTTGACCTGCCAGGAAGTTTTAAATGCGCGCCTACCTACTGCAGAGTGAAAACTCTTTCTGGCATATTGGCACTCTCCTTTAATCACGAGGTCTATACTCAAGTCTCGATTGCTCGCGGAATGGTAAACAAACTGAAAATCAATGTTTTATTTACAACAGTTAGCTACACCACCTTCCAGCTACTTCTCTACATGGTCGCTGCTCTGACTTAGGCATTTCTTGTAGCAAATGAAACTATGTGGTTCTAGAGAGCTATTCAAAACTCAGGCATCTACTATTTACATATGCAGACCGAAGCGACAAATGAAAATTTGTACCAAGGCTAGGATTCGAACCCTGGTCTCCTGTTCACAAGACGGATGCGCTAACTACTACGACACAAGGACGCAGTGGCTTCGTTTAGTGAGTAGGAGACCTGGGTTCGAATTCCGTTCTTACTACAAATTTTCTTTCATCGCTTCAGTCTGCATTTATACATCATAGATGTTTCAGACTTGAAAAGGTCTCTGGAACCGTATAGTTTCATCTGATTAAAGCACCTATGCCTGGGTTTCAAGCAGGATCCCCCGTTTCGTTCGATGCTGAGGCGCTGTTCCAGTACAGTTGCAGAGCTTCTGCAATGCTGTTCGAGTTAGGGAGAATGTGAAGTGGACTGAGACTTGAATGGAAATTTGGATTGAGAAGGGAAGAGTGCTATGGTAGTCCGTGCAGTTGTGCAAAGCCACTGTGCCAGGGTGAGGTAGTGGTTAGTGCATCTGCCTACTCAGCAGGAGACCCAGGTTTGAATCCCGTTCTTGGGATAAATTTTCATTCGTCGCTTCAGTCTGTATATATGGATCATATTTGTTGTAGCAATAGACCAACTTCTCAATACCCTCAAAAATGTTCAAATGTGTGTGAAATCTTATGGGACTTAACTGCTAACGTCATCAGTCCCTAAGCTTACACACTACTTAATCGAAATTAACTCGGCTAATCCCGCGCGGCCCAATACCCTCGTCATAGACGGCAGCCTCCTGTGCTTTCCACCAATTCTCTACGCTGGTCTGCAGCTCTTTGTTTGTGCCAAATGCTGTCCTCATAGCCAGCAGTTCATATTGTTGTGACTTGGCAAGACAGCCAAGTCACAATGAGAGGAAGCCGAAAGGCACGCGTTAAGCTCACGCAGACTGGCGTGAGGTCTGGAACAGTTAAAGAAATTAATAGTAGCAAATAAAGTACGTAGTTGATGTAATACTTAACTTTAATCCACAATTGTAGAACATCTCTCTTGACGATACATGTTATAACCACAATATAAAATAATATCAAATGCTATGGCGCCTTGCTAGGTCGTAGCAAATGACGTAGCTGAAGGCTATGCTAACTATCGTCTCGGCAAATGAGAGCGTAGTTGTCAGTGATCCATCTCTGGCTAAGTCGGCTGTACAACTGGGGCGAGTGCTAATAAGTCTCTCTAGACCTGCCGTGTGGTGGCGCTCGGTCTGCAATCACTGACAGTGGCGACACGCGGGTCCGACGTATACTAACGGACCGCGGCCGATTTAAAGGCTACCACCTAGCAAGTGTGGTGTCTGACGGTGACACCACACATATGAGCAAAGACATAAAATCAGAGAGAACGAGGTCTACGCTGTACGGTGGGTGATCAAACAGTTTCCATCGAAAATGCTGCAGGAGCATCTTCGTTGCAGCTGTAGTGTGTGGCCGAGCATTGTGGTGAAGAAGGACAGTGTTTGATAACCACATTCCTCTTCGTTTGTTCTGAACTGCCCTCCGTAGACGACTGATCCAGTCTCTCAACAAGATCATCGCCTGAGAGACACACTCGCTTATTTCCCTGACTGCCTACATCTTTCACGTCTGTGTGCACTGCCTCAAAGTTCCTGCACGGTTGTTGCACTTTGCTGTCATACATGACAGTTATCTTGCATGGGCTGCATGAAACCAGGCGAAACCCCTCAGCATGAAGAAATCGACTAACAGTACACACTTCACACTTGGCATGAGACTCTATTCTTTCAGGCATATTTAAGAGCTCACTGTGCACTCACAACTGAAAAGTGCGGTGTGACGCGATTGACAAGCACGCGAGAGACACATTGCAACACATATGTGCGAAGCTTCATCGGATTTCCTCTGCGGTTCTAATCTCGCGATGGATCATGTGGTACCACCCTTGTTGTTTAGTTTTGGTCTTCAGTCCTGAGACTGGTTTGAGGCAGTTCTCCATGCTACTCTATCCTGTGCAAGCTTCTTCATCTGCCAGTACTTACTGCACCCTACATCCTTCTATAACTGCCTAGTGTATTCATCTCTTGGTCTCCCTCTACGATTTTTACCCTCCACGTTGCCCTCCAATGCTAAATTTGTGATCCCCTGATGCCTCAGAACATGTCCTACCAACCGGTCCCTTCTTCTTGTCAAGTTGTGCTACAAACTCCTATTCTCCCCAATTCTATTCAATACCTCCTCATTAGTTATGTGATCTACCTATCTAATCTTCAGCATTCTTCTGTAGCACCACATTTCGAAAGCTTCTATTCACTTCTTGTCCAAACTATTTATCATTCATGTTTCACTTCCATACGTGGCTACACTCCATACAAATACTTTCAGAAACGACTTCCTGACACTTAAATCTATACTCGATGTTAACAAATTTCTCTTCTTCAGAAACGCTTTCCTTGCCATTGCCAGTCTACATTTTATATGCTCTCTACTTCGACCATCATCAGTTATTTTGTTCCCCAAATATAAAACTCCTTTACTACTTTAAGTGTCTCATTTCCTAATCTAATTCCCTCAGCATCACCCAACTTAATTTGACTACATTCCATTATCCTCGTGTTGCTTTTGTTGATGTTCATCTTATATCCTCCTTTCAAGACACTGTCCATTCCGTTCAACTGCTGTTCCATGTCCTTTGCTGTCTCTGACAGAATTACAATGTCATCGGCGAACTTCAAAGTTTTTATTTCTTCTCCATGGATTTTAATACTTACTTCGAATTTTTTCTTTAATTTCCTTTACTGTTTGCTCAATATGCAGATTGAATATCATCGGGGAAAGGCTATACCCCTGTCTCACTCCCACCCTGTCTCACTCCCTTCCTAACCACTGCTTCCCTTTCGAGCCCCCCCGACTCTTATAACTGCCATCTGGTTTCTGTACAAATTGTAAACAGGTTTTCGCTCCCTGTATTTTACCCCTGCCACCTTTAGAATTTGAAAGAGAGTATTCCAGTCAACATTGTCAAGAGCTTTCTCTAAGTCTACAAATGCTAGAAACGTAGGTTTGCCTTTCCTTAATCTTTCTTCTAAGATAAGTCTTAAGGTCAGTATTGCCTCACGTGTTCCAACATTTCTACGGAATCCAAACTGATCTTCCCCGATGTCGGCTTCTACCAGTTTTTCCATTCGTCTGTAAAGAAATCGCGTTGGTATTTTGCAGCTGTGACTTATTAAACTGATAGTTCGGTAATTTTCACAACAGTCAACACCTACTTTCTTTGGGATTGGAATTATTATATTCTTCTTGAAGTCTGAGGGTATTTCGCCTGTCTCATACATCTTGCTCACCAGATGGTAGAGTTTTGTCAGGACTGGCTCTCCCAAAGCCGTCACTAGTTCTAATGGAATGTTGTCTACTCCCGGGGCCTTGGTTCGACTCAGGTCTTTCAGTGCTCTGTCAAACTCTTCACGCAGTATCGTATCTCCCATTTCATCTTCATCTACATCCTCTTCCATTTCCACAATATTGTCCTCAAGTACATCGCCCTTGTATAGACCCTCTATATACTCGTTCCACCTTTCTGCTTTTCCTTCTTTGCTTAGAACTGTGCTTCCATCTGAGCTCTTGATATTCATACAACTGGCTCTCTTTTCTCCAAAGGTCTCTTTAATTTTCCTGTAGGCAGTATCTATCTTTCCCCTAGTGAGATAAGCCTCTACATTCTTACATTTGTCCTCTAGCCATCCCTGCTTATCCATGTTGCTACTAGCGTCATAAAGTTGGCAAAAGAACTGCAAGGTTCTGTCAGACGCCAATAGTGATCGCGCGGATCTGTGGACCCAATGGTGCCCAACCGCTGAGCCACACCTGCGGTAGCTCTGTACCATGAGTACCTCTGCCGCCGCAATACAGGACGGCCGGTAGCAGCCACACAGCCTGCTTGCTTCTCACTACATGGCGCTATGCACACACCGCCTAGACGCAGCTCTGACACCGTCGATCGTGCTTGTTCACGTTGTTATACCTGGACAGAAAGTTGGCTGAAACCAGATGTAAATAGTAATGAAATCATAAACTCAGATTGGAATGTATACCGCAGAGACAGGCTGGACAGTGAAGGGGGAGGCGTGTTTATAGCGATAAGAAGTGCAATAGTATCGAAGGAAATTGACGGAGATCCGAAATGTGAAATGATTTGGGTGAAGGTCACGGTTAAAGCAGGCTCAGACATGGTAATTGGATGTCTCTATAGGCCCCCTGGCTCAGCAGCTGTTGTGGCTGAGCACCTGAAGGATAATTTGGAAAATATTTCGAGTAGATTTCTCCACCATGTTATAGTTCTGGGTGGAGATTTTAATTTGCCGGATATAGACTGGGAGACTCAGACGTTCAGAACGGGTGGCAGGGACAAAGAATCCAGTGAAATTTTTTTAAGTGCTTTATCTGAAAACTACCTTGAGCAGTTAAACAGAGAACCGACTCGTGGCGATAACATATTAGACCTTCTGGTGATAAACAGACCCGAACTATTTGAAAAAGTTAACGTAGAACAGGGAATCAGCGATCATAAGGCGGTTACGGCATCGATGATTTCAGCCGTAAATAGGAATATTAAAAAGGGTAGGAAGATTTTTCTGTTTAGAAAAAGTGACAAAAAGCAGATTTCAGAGTACCTGTTGGCTCAACACAAAAGTTTTGTCTCAAGTACAGATAGTGTTGAGGATCAGTGGACAAAGTTCAAAACCGTCGTACATAATGCGTTAGATGAGTATGTGCCAAGCAAGATCGTAAGAGATGGAAAAGAGCCACCGTGGTACAACAACCGAGTTAGAAAACTGCTGCGGAAGCAAAGGGAACTTCACAGCAAACATAAACATAGCCAAAGCCTTGCAGACAAACAAAAATTACGCGAAGCGAAATGTAGTGTGAGGAGGGCCATGCGAGAGGCGTTCAATGAATTCGAAAGTAAAGTTCTATGTACTGACTTGGCAGAAAATCCTAAGAAATTTTGGTCTTATGTCAAAGCGGTAGGTGGATCAAAACAAAATGTCCAGACACTCTGTGACCAAAATGGTACTGAAACAGAGGATGACAGACTAAAGGCCGAAATACTAAATGTCTTTTTCCAAAGTTGTTTCACAGAGGAAGATTGCACTGTAGTTCCTTCTCTAGATTGTCGCACAGATGACAAAATGGTAGATATCGAAATAGACGACAGAGGGATTGAGAAACAATTAAAATCGCTCAAAAGAGGAAAGGCCTCTGGACCTGATGGGATACCAGTTCAATTTTACACAGAGTACGCGAAGGAACTTGCCCCCCTTCTTGCAGCGGTGTACCGTAGGTCTCTAGAAGAGCGTAGCGTTCCAATTGATTGGAAAAGGGCACAGGTCATCCCCGTTTTCAAGAAGGGACGTCGAGCAGATGTGCAGAACTATAGACCTATATCTCTAACGTCGATCAGTTGTAGAATTTTGGAACACGTATTGTGTTCGAGTATAATGACTTTTCTGGAGACAAGAAATCTACTCTGTAGGAATCAGCATGGGTTTCGAAAAAGACGGTCATGTGAATCCCAGCTCGCGCTATTCGTCCACGAGACTCAGAGGGCCATAGATACGGGTTCACAGGTAGATGCCGTGTTTCTTGACTTCCGCAAGGCGTTCGATACAGTTCCCCACAGTCGTTTAATGAACAAAGTAAGAGCATATGGACTATCAGACCAATTGTGTGATTGGATTGAGGAGTTCCTAGATAACAGGACGCAGCATGTCATTCTCAATGGTGAGACGTCTTCCGAAGTAAGAGTGATTTCAGGTGTGCCGCAGGGGAGTGTCATAGGACCGTTGCTATTCACAATATACATAAATGACCTTGTGGATGACATCGGAAGTTCACTGAGGCTTTTTGCGGATGATGCTGTGGTGTATCGAGAGGTTGTAACAACGGAAAATTGTACTGAAATGCAGGAGCATCTGCAGCGAATTGACGCATGGTGCAGGGAATGGCAATTGAATTTCAATGTAGACAAGTGTAATGTGCTGCGAATACACAGAAAGATAGATCCTTTATCATTTAGCTACAAAATAGCAGGTCAGCAACTGGAAGCAGTTAATACCATAAATTATCTGGGAGTACGCATTAGGAGTGATTTAAAATGGAATGATCATATAATGTTGATCGTCGGTAAAGCAGATGCCAGACTGAGATTCATTGGAAGAATCCTAAGTAAATGCAATCCGAAAACAAAGGAAGTAGGTTACAGTACGCTTGTTCGCCCACTGCTTGAATACTGCTCAGCAGTGTGGGATCCGTACCAGATAGGGTTGATAGAAGATATAGAGAAGATCCAACGGAGAGCAGCGCGCTTCGTTACAGGATCATTTAGTAATCGCGAAAGCGTTACGGAGATGATAGATAAACTCCAGTGGAAGACTCTGCAGGAGAGACGCTCAGTAGCTCGGTACGGGCTTTTGTCAAAGTTTCGAGAACATACCTTCACCGAAGAGCCAAGCAGTATATTGCTCCCTCCTACGTATATCTCGCGAAGAGACCATGAGGATAAAATCAGAGAGATTAGAGCCCACACAGAGGCATACCGACAATCCTTCTTTCCACGAACAATACGAGACTGGAATAGAAGGGAGAACCGATAGAGTACTCAAGGTACCCTCCGCCACACACCGTCAGGTGGCTTGCGGAGTATGGATGTAGATGTAGATGTAGATGTAGACTCAATTTCATGCTGCATTATTTGTAATGAGTCTAAGCACGAGTGGAGAAATACAAGTTAAGTAAATATTCTGTTTGCTGTGTTAACTTGTTCGCTAATTGTTTCTGCTCCTGTCCAGCTTTCCTACGACGACAGTTGCGTCACCACTCTGGAGCCCGCCAGCCCCCTTCTCCTTACCATTACGGACGATGTTGTACACAACAGATTGGACCTTGAACCATGTCCCTCGTGCTTGCGAATGTCCTCATCCGCGCAGATCTCATCTACCTTTAGGGTAGAGGTAGGGTGACCAGACGTCCGGATTAATCCGGTCATGTCCTCCTTTTTAGCTCTTTGTCCGAGGTCCGGGCGGATTTTTACAGTGTCCTGCTTTTTCGCAAAGTTGAGCGTAACACAGTTAAATTTACAATTCGTCCCGTTCTATTGCTCTTTTCTTAAATACTTTAACTATTGGCACAGCCTTCGTGATAAACACCGACGAAGGCGGTGTTAGTGGGTGGCACCAGGATCGTCGATGTTATTGTTGATCTACCTATAAGCGAATGCAAATATCGATTATTTAAAATTCTCGTTTCGTATCTTCGCTTTGTATTGGCTTGGCTTCCTGTAGTGCACGTGTGATTTGTGAGTGTAATTTTTAGCAGAGTGAATTACGTAAAATATTTGGCTATGACTAAACGAAAATGTACATCTTCTGATGTCCTTTCCTTCAAATATCCGGCTTTACGAAAGGGAGAAATGAATTTGAAGCGGAGTGTAAGGTATGTGGAGCTGGAACGTACGTCTCAGTGGCCAATAAAGGTAAGAAATAACTCGATAGATTAACTGTCATGGTTTTATTTCATTGTTTCATAGTCGTTCAATTTATTTGTATTCGGAAGATTATAGTGCAGTTTACATGTCGTCAGCTGCTGCTTGAATTGTAGATGTTGGTAGCAGTGCGTCGAATGAAGGGAGGTGAATGGTCTAAAGTTTTTCGCTTTGTAAACCATTCCGTACTGTTCACATAACAAAACAATTGATGCCACACTGTCACCACAATCAATGTTTTTAATTTTTTTTTTTTTTATTGCTCAGTTAACCACCACCTGACCATCAGTAACGATTAAATACTGATTTTACCGGTAATTCCCGGCAGTCACGTGACTTGTTCAAAGCTGACGGGTGGTTGACCCGTGCGAAGTGTCCCCTTTTTTCTTCCTTTGTCCTCCTTTTTGAAACTGCTTGTCCTCCTTTTTAAACAACTGCATCTGGTCACCCTAGGTAGAGGCATCTAGGTGGCTGGTAAGTGTGAAGGAGGCAGCTGGCGCATGCGCACTGGCGAACTGCCGACTGGTCACTGCTGACGGCCGCATGTGCGTCTCCGCGCGTGACTCACTGGTGGCTGCACAATTGTCCGGCGCCAGACCGGTTCTATCCGGAGGCGCGGCGTGCTGCCGCGAATCAACGCGTCGGCAAGCATTCCCATTATGCAGGCGCCCGCGTCAAGCAGCCGTCGGCTCCCTGTAGCGTGCCCTCACTCTCCTAGCCCTTCCTCTCTTCGGAGCCTCAGCTGCAGCCAAACCAAATGTCTTTATCAGCACATCCCACAAAAAATAACGGGTAACACCGCCTCTAGCATCAATTCGGCAAACAACAGAATCCACAAATTTCTTCAAGTATGATCCAGGTTGCCTGAGAGCGTCTCCATGAGAAACGAGTGACAGTACGGCAATAAAACTCTGTGGAAACATTTGGAACGACAAGCGAAAGATATATAACTAACAAATCACCGAAAGAAACACATTTTAATTTCCACTTGAGAGGGTAACATATATTACACTACTGGCCATTAAAATTGCTACACCACGAAGATGACGTGCTACAGACGCGAAATTTAACCGACAGGAAGAAGATGCTGTGATATGCAAATGATTAGCTTTTCAGAGCATTCACACAAGGTTGGCGCCGGTGGCGACACCTACAACGTGCTGACATGAGGAAAGTTTCCAATCGATTTCTCATACACAAACAGCAATTGACCGGCGTTGCCTGGTGAAACGTCGTTGTGATGCCTCGTGTAAGGAGGAGAAATGCGTACCATCACGTTTCCGACTTCGATAAGGGTTCGATTGTAGCCTATCGTGATTGCGGTTTATCATATTGCGACACTGCTACTCGCGTTGGTCGAGATCCAATGACTGTTAGCATAATATGGAATCGGTGGGTTCATGAGGGTACTACGGAACGCCGTGCTGGATACCAACGGCCTCGTATCGCTAGCAGTCGACATGGCAGGCATCTTATCCGCATGGCTGTGACGGACCATGCAGCCACGTCTGGATCCCAGAGTCAACAGATGGGGACGTTTGCAAGACAACAACCATCTGTACGAACAGTTCCACGACGTTGCAGCAGCATGGACTATCAGCTCGGAGACCACGGCTGCGGTTACCCTTCACGTTGCATCACAGACAGGAGCGCCTGCGATGGTGTACTCAACGACGAACCTGGGTGTACGGATGGCAAAACGTCGTTTTTCGGATGAATCCAGTTTCTGTTTACAGCATCACGACGGTCGCATCCGTGTCTGGCGACATCGCGGTGAACGCACATTCGAAGCGTGTATTCGTCATCGCCATACTGGCGTATCACCCGGCGTGATGGTATGGGGTGCCATTGGTTACAGTCTCGGTCACATCTTGTTCGCACTGACGGCCCTTTGAGCAGTGGACGTTACATTTCAGATGTGTTACGACCCCTGGCTCTACCCTTCATGCGATCCCCCGAGAAACCCTACATTTCAGCAGGATAATGCACGACCGCATGTTGCAGGTCCTGTACGGGCCTTTCTGGATACAGAAAACGTTCGACTGCTGCCCTGGCCAGCACATTCTCCAGATCTCTCACCAATTGGAAACGTCTGGTCAATGGTGGCCGAGCAACTGGCTCGTCACAATACGCCAGTCACTACTCTTGATGAACTGTGGTATCGTGTTGAAGCTGCATGGGCAGCTGTACCTGTACACGCCATCCAAGCTCTGTTTGACTCAATGCCCAGGCGTATGAAGGCCGTTATTACGGCCAAAGGTGGTTGTTCTGGGTACTGATTTCTCAGGATCTATGCGCCCAAATTGCGTGAAAATGTAATAACATGTCAGTTCTAATATAATATATTTGTCCAATGAATACCCGTTTATCATCTGCATTTCTTCTTGGTGTAGTAATTTTAATGACCAGTGGTGTAATTGAGCACCACGTATACATTTCAGGCTTCAAACCGTACTTGTCGTGGAGACCATCTGCATCCACGACTGCCTCGAAGTTTTACGTATGCCATTTCACAATAAGTGTTCGTCGCACTTTTAATCCTGTCAGCCCACAGTATGAAAGTCATATCCATAAATTTCGGTACCCATACGGTAAACAGTAGAAGTAGCGAATTTTAATTATAAACACCATGTACACCTAGCTACAAACAGTCGTTGATGATTAGATGCAGTACACATACTAAATTGCAGGTATGTTGAATTGCACATTTAACCTACTGTTTCAGAGAGGCCCAGAAACTTTCTGTGGCATTTCTGTCAGGCTTAGTGAGCTAGAATATGTCGGACAGGATCTTTGAATATACGTCAAACATCAGACGATCAATTCCAGTTACAAAATGATCCAGAGAGAATTTCTGTATGGTGCTAAAAGTAGCAATTGGCACTAAACAAAGAAAAGTGCGAGCGTCCGATAAATTTTGGGTATATGATAAATCGCACAAATCTAAGGGCTGTCAATTCGACTAAATACCTAGGAATTACAATTACAAGCAACTTAAATTGGATAGACTACATAGATAATATTGTGGGGAAGGCGAAACAAAGACTGCGCTTTGTTGGCAGAACACTTAGAAGATGCGACAAACCCACTAAAGAGACAGCCTACATTATACTTGTCCGTCCTCTGCTGGAATACTGCTCCGCGGTATGAGATCCTTACCAGGTAGGATTGACGGAGGACATCGAAAAAGTGCAAAGAAGGGCAGCTCGTTTCGTGTTATCGCACAATAGGGGTGAGAGTGCCACTGACATGATACGCGAGTTGGGGTGGCAGTCACTGAAACTAAAGCGGTTTTCTTTACGGCGAGATCTATTTACGAAATTTCAGTCACGAACTGTCTCTTCCGAATGCGTAAATATTTTGTTGACACCCACCTACGTAGGGAGAAATGATCGTGATAATAAAATGAGAGAAATCAGAGCTCGAATGGAAAGATTTAAGTGTTCCTTTTTCCCACGCGCCATTCGAAAGTGGAATGGTAGAGAAGTAGTATGAAAATAGTTCGATGAACCCTCTGCCAGGCGCTTAAGTGTGAATTGCGGAGTAACCATGTATATGTAGGAACGGATGCATGTAACCCTGTGAACACTGCTGTTTCTACCGTGATAAAAGGGAGCGTCTGCAAGGTACCCGTCACGAAAATGTCGAGGAAAGGGCTGCACTTGCTGACCGATAAAGTTGAGATATACGACGTCATGCTGAAAAGTAATGGTTCCAATTTTTTAATTTGTAAAAACTCTTAATGCTATTTAAAGAAAACAATCGTTATTAACGTCCAACATCACTATTATTCATGTCTACATCAAGGATCACCAACTTAGTATTGGAGGGAAGAGTGGAGGGTAAAAATCGTAGAGGGAGACCAAGGGATGAATACACTAAGCAGATTCAAAATGATGTAGGTTGCAGTAGTTACCCGGAGATGAAGAAGCTTGCACAGGATACAGTAGCATGGAGAGCTGCATCAAACCAGACTGAAGAAAACAACAACAACAACATAGTTGTAGGACTCTGCCGCTGGAGGGCTACAAACCGTAGCGTGGAACATGGCGGTGTGAAACGTAACCATGTCGGTGAGTGAGAAACAGCGTGTAATCGTGTTTCGAATTCGAATATTTCGTCCACACATGGCGCACCCTCTGCTTCAGCATGACAATGTCAAACCACACACGAGCGCTGCGACATCTGAAACAATCCGATGTGTTGGGTTCACTGTTATGGATCTTTCTCCATACAGTCCCGACCTGGCCCTAACCGATTTTCGTTTGTTACCAGAACACCGGCGAGTGCTTCTCTTTCAGAGTGACGAACCGGTGCAAGTAGAGGTGAGATTGTGGCTCCATCAACAAAATCAGACATTCTACCGTAACTGTATAAACAAAGCATCAATGAGTGGTTTCAGATGGATACGACGTACCTGTACATACTTGTGGACTCTCTTACTTGCCGAATGGAGACCGTTATCAATGATACAGGCTGTGGTACACGATGTCTTCGGCTGATGACTTAACAGTTTGTCCATTGTGTTTGTTAAGATTGCCTGTTTGCCTGCCTTCCATGGAAGAGGGTTTAACATGTCTATGCAGTAAGTATGAGGTTAGCATCCTGTATCTTTAACTCTGCGGCAAAAAAAACGGTTCGAAATTGCAAGTACTTACACCAAACTAATTATTTGAATCTTCCTGCCAGGAAGTTTCTTGGCATCTTATTCTTCCCCGAGACGTTATAGATTCGTTTTGGATTATATTAGCCGGCCACTGTGGCCGGGCGGTTCTAGGCGCTTCAGTCCGGAACCACGCGGCTGCTACGGGCGCAGGTTCGAATCCTGCCTCGAGCATAGACGTGTGTGATGTCCTTAGGTTATTTAGGTTTAAGTAGTTCTAAGTGTAGGGGCCTGATGACCTCAGATGTTAAGTCCCATAGTGCTTAGAGCCATTTGAACCTTTTCGATTATATTATATGCTTCTCATTTCAGAAGTTATACTAAATGCTTCTCTTTAACCATTACGTCAGCACTACTGAATCTTCACGCTAGTCGCAGAAGTTAGACAGGGATTTGAGGATGAGTTGTAACAATGGTCGAAACCAGTAATCTGAATAAAGAAAAAGAGTGATCCATCTTTGTCCATTTTCTTCCATTATAATGGAAGTGCTCACTTTGCCCTCAGGCATCGTATCTTCAATTATAAAATACTAATTTTTATCAGAATCGGATAAATACCTTTAGTGCAAAAGCAATCAGTTGTCGACTACATCTTACTGATTACACTTGCAGGGCGTTGAATTATCTCTTACTTTTACATCTCCTATTGTTTATGTGTACTCATTGTCTCTTGTGTAGACGCTAAGTGAACACAATATGCTTCTAATTAATTGTGTGTCATAGTTTTACTTTTTACTCGACATCCATGCCTGCTGTGCACTATACTTAACTTTTCTGTTGGATTAACGCAGGAATCAAGCGAACTGAAGATGGTAGCAGTTACATACTGTACTATTAATGCTTACCAAAAGCCAGTGGGCAGGGAAACAGAGAAGTACGCGTAAGAATAAGTGTTTTATCACAATACTGTAATTATAAATAGCAAACTAAGCTAAACATGATGCCTGGAAACACTATACATGCCGTAACAAAATATATATCGTCAGATAGTTCTCTCTTCTTTTTTATTGGCTGCTGATGGTGACTAATACGAATAGCTGGGACATATTTGTGTAAAAAGAATAATTATGGTTCAGTTGCAACAGAAGGATAGCTTTGTTTTCATCGGCTGGTCCGCCATCGCATTCCTATGCGTTGTCGCGCTAGACGCCACTAGATGAATCATTGCACATGCTGAATGGGGTCAGTGTCTTCTTCAGTATACACAAAGGACAGAATGTGTACAAGACATGAACATTTACACATCAGCGAGAGGAACTGCTTGCGCTGACTCACCATGGGCGAAGTTTATTTTGTCGTAAATTCCTCCGCACTGCTGGCGTTCATTTAAAATATGTGCACATAACGGGACAGGGCGGCCGTGCGTGCAGTTCTTCACTTCACGGTATGTGTGTATTTGTCTTTGCTCGCGGCGCTCGGCTGGCTTCAGTTTCCCTCAACTGGAGATCAAGAACATGTGCCCGTTCTCTGAGCAGAATCCCTGTTGGGAGTGAAAAAGTAGCAGCAGCAGCACTGCATAAAAAGACCTACTGCAGATCAATATTACCCAGCGCACGATACAAATGCAGAGTTTTTAATTTTCTTTCTTTTTTTTCAATTTTCACTAGTACATTACTTTGTGAGGCTTGAGGTATCGTAAAAGTTTCGTTGTATTTTATTGTTAAAGATACTTGCAGATGTTAAGATGTTCATCTACAAGCGAATATACGAGCTCTGTTCAAAAAATTCCGGAACATGTGTAATTTTGCGCCAATGGTGTGTTGGAGCGAAATCACTGCACACGCCTGTGTTTAATGTGTAACTACCGGAAGTTTCATTGTTGTGTGACTGTTAGTTATTGCTCAGTGCTGTATTGAGTAGAACGTTGTGTCTCATTTCCCGAATTTCGAAAATGTTCAAATGTCTGTGAAATCTTACGGGACTTAACTGCGAAGGTCATCAGTTCCTAAGTTTACACACTACTTAACCTAAATTACCTAAGGACAAACACACACACCCATGCCCGAGGGAGGAGTCGAACCTCCGCCGGGACCAGCCGCACAGTTCATGACTGCAGCGCCCAAGACCGTTCGGCTAATCCCGCGCGGCCCGAACTTCGAGATGGCAGAGTTAGAGGAATAACGCGTCTGCATTAAATTTTGCGTGAAACTCAAGAAAACCGTTACAAAGACACAGCAAATGACGCAGGAAACCTGCAGCGAAGAGTACTTAAGCCGTACTCGGTGTTACGAATTGTTCACACCGTTTGAGAATGGTCGGACGGAAGTTAAAGATGATCCTCGTCCAGGACGCCCTTCGACGTCTACCGACGACGCACATGTCAGGATCGTCAACGAAACTGGGCGTGCCAATCGAAGACTGACTGCCGAGCGATTGCAGAATAATTTAACATTTCAGTTGGATCATGTCATGAAATCTGACAGCAGCTGGGAATGCATCGTGATGCCACCAAGTTCATCCCACGGCTCACCAGAGAGACCTTCACCTCGCGATCTGTGGTGAGCTTATGGGTCGCGCAAGTGAGAACGAGATGTTCCTTCAGAGAATCGTAACTGATGCTGAGACGAGGGTCTGCGGCTTTTATGTTGAGACCAATGCTCAGTCTTCACAATGAGTCGGCAAAGGATTTCCAAGACCAAAGAAAGCTCGTCAGGTCAGGTCAAATGTCAAAGCCATGCTGATAGTTTTCTTTGACTCTGAAGGATTAGTTCATCACGAATTTGTACCACAGGGACAAACTGTTATTCGATGGTACTGTCGGGACGTGTTGCGACGCCTGCGTGGACTCAACGTGCATACAACCTGACGAAATCTGTGAAATAATACGAAACGGAGACATCAAGCTCAGATACAGTCGTGATATCATTCAATCAGAGGAGCTGTAGACACTAGAATGCCTCGCGATGATTAGGAAACATCTGAATGAAGAAGTTAGAAGCCAGGGAACGGAAGATCTTGGGTTCAGTAACAGAGAATTTTGATTTTAGAAGGCATAACAGAAAATTGTACTTACATGTGGAAATGGTGATTGGCATCATGCGGGAACGGAGGGTTGTTTCACTTGGACGCATAACACGAATGGCCCGAAAGAACAGACCAAGCAAATCTTAATTATTCGTGTATTCGCCATCACCATACTGTCTTATCACCCGGCGTGATGGTACGGGGTGCCATTGGTTACAAGTTTCGGTCACCTCTTGTTCGCATTGACGGCACTTTGAACAGTGGACGTTACATTTCAGATGTGTTATGACCCGTTGCTCTACACTTCATTCGATCCCTGCGAAACCCTACATTTTAGCAGGATAATGCACGACCGCTTTTTGCAGGTCCTGTATGGGCCTTTGTGGATACAGAAAATGTTCGACTGCTGCCCTGGCCAGCACATTCTCCAGATCTCTCACCAATTGAAAACGTCTGGTCAATGGTGGCCGAGCAACTGGTTCGTCACAATACGCCAGTCACTACTCTTGATGAACTGTGGTATCGTGTTGAAGCTGCATGGGCAGCTGTACCTGTACACGCCATCCAAGCTCTGTTTGACTCAATTCCCAGGCGTATCAAGGCCATTACTACGGCCAGAGGTGGTTGTTCTGGGTACTGATTTCTCAGGATCTATGCACCCAAACTGCGTGAAAATGTAATCACATGTCAGTTCTAGTATAATATATTTGTCCAGTGAATACCCGTTTATCATGTGCATTTCTTCTCGGTGTAGCAATTTTAATGGCCAGTAGTGTAATACTCAAGGAAAGAGTAGGTTGAAGTAACATGGTCGCCAACTGTAAAGCAATTTAAATCAAGACATTTATAGAGCTCTCGTGTCATTTACATAGTCACAATCCCAGTCAGTCCTAAGATATTTTTGTGTCACTTACCGCTTCTTTTATCGCTGGTGATGACTTTCTGATGTGATAAACGCCAAGTTGCGTCGTTGTTGGGAGTCCACGTTAAACTGCAGGTCCCCCTAATTCTGGTTGGGTAAGACAGTTCACAGCTCGGAGAAAGACAAGACTATACCAAGAAGCACGTACCTAGGAAAACATTGTGGTCTTCAAATCAACACTCGAGTTGGAGACAGCTTTACTTTTACCAATTTTCTGATACGCAGGATCTTTAATAGTTGCGCATAGCTGCATGGTATAAGAAGTCACATTTTCCCAAGTACGATCCAGTTGGCGGAACTTTAAGATAAATTGCGAATGTTATTGCTCGTCAGGTTGTTAATCTGTGTTGAATGCGAACAGGCTATGAATCTGCGATGCTGAATTAGATAAGACCGTGGTAACTTATTTTTGATGACGATGGGCGATAAAGGTTTGATTCAAGAAAATCAGTGCATCGATGTTTCAGTACATTGGAGAATGCACTGCAGTCAGTAGGAACATAGCCCTTTAGTCACGCAGTACTTTGAGCTGCAGAGGAGTAGCAGAGTCTAGATTACATTTCAGAGTGGCATCAATGTACTTCTCATGCCACTTAATAATGAACTCTTCTCAAACTACATAGTCTCTTCTTCCTGATAACGGCAAATGTCCTTTAAGAGCAGGCGTAACCTTCAATCGTCTCCACAGGTGAGACATTCGACTTAGTTTCAACGTAGACGACATTCGTGGGTCACTGTAGCATACGCTTCTTGTTGAATAATCGGTGATAAGTGCCTGCTATCGAGATACACTGGGGCTGTCATAGGTCACTTGAAACAGTTGTATTGAGAAAACAAACCTCCCTTTACTGCAAGACGTCACGCAGTACATACCTAGTAGCACACGTCCCTTGCAGCGGCCGTACCCATCAGAGTAATGCAGAGGGCAGATGGCCGTCATGTTTGTCTCTCGGCGATTACCACCTTTCTGGTGCTGGCATGGATGGTTCGTTGAACTGCTTGAACGAATTTGTCGACAGTAATATGGCAACATGATAAGAACTTTCCCTGGAGCTCACGTCTTTCCTTTCACTCATCTGCATTGCCTCCTTCAAGCTTTCATTTCCATTTCATTTTTATCGCTCTTGAACTAAGCAGACCATATTTTCTTTCATTGCTGATGACTAAAAGCTGTTACACTGGAAAATATTAATACGTGCAAGCGAAAACTGAAGTACCGATTTTTAATATTAATTGTACTAGGAGGTTAGTGAAACTTACATAATTCGAAAGGCACTTAGCCATAGATATGCACAAAGACAAAATTATGTGTGTACGTAGCCGTTAATAGTGTTAAAAGGAATTAAATGTTTCTGTATTCGTAACTTTGATGATACCCTCTCTATCACGCATTAAAATCTCCAATACGTGAACATCGACAATTGAAGTGCTGCCAATTTCTGCCCTGCGTACCAATGAGGTTCTATGGTAGAAATGACACAGGTAAGTAACTACCCTTCGTGGAATCGCATTCTAGGGACGTTTATGTTTATTTTGTTCACTTACAGTATCACAACCATACCTGGCAACTGCACTGTGACAACTGATAGGTCGATGATGTCAGCAGTGGAAGATGAAATTTTGTAAAGAAGTCGTCGGGGGAAATAAACGTTGTTTGTTAGCGTCGTTTTTCTCCTTTACTTTCGTCCGAGAGTGAAAAGACCTAACTCCGAGTTCGGTTGCCGCCGCCGCCACAAAATCTGAAGTGTTCCTAATTTTCAAATTCTTCATTTCGAATAGCTACGGCTTTCCTCATTACGCGGGAGCTACAACTGTTTTAGACTATGCTTCGAAGAAGAACATTAACGAGTCGGAATGAAAGATGGAGACATAGAGAGACCCAATTTTTGCGTAGACAAAGTAATAAAAAGAATATAAACACTGATAAGTATAATCCCATTGTTGTTTTTAAACATACATTTAAATATGCACTGAACATAATTTCAAATAATTTTGAGAGTTATAATTGCGGTTTGATGAATTTACATTCCAGATTTAGCAATGCAAATCATTTAGAATCTGATGTTGCTTTACGTGACATAACGGCATTCACATTGCGTCGTCATTAGTTATTTTTCCGCCATTAACAGAAAAATTTATTTTTCAACGCACTGCGTCAAGGACTCACTTCAAATGGTCGAACAATTAAAGAGAAATAAAAGAATTATTTCTAGAAGACTCAAAGCTACAATGCAGCATTTGCTATGGGGTATTTCTGATACTGAAATTTCAGAGTTTTGCGTGGAGTGTGTCACTTCAAGATAGACGACATTGTTGATCACAGATCAGGTCCACTACTGAGTTGGTCGAATTTCGACCTCAGGCGACACTCGTTGAAATAAAACCACATTATCAGTGAATGCAAGATATACGTTCAGTAATTAAGCCTCACTGCTTATTATAATTTGATTATAATCGTAGGTCTCGGGAATATACCTTCAATTGTCGACATTTATATCAACGGTTTCCTGTATCGAAACAATGTGTGGAAACTATAATCAGTTGATCATATCATTAATGCGCTCAAAGTAGTGACCCGCGGTGTCCAAGCAAATAATTTAAAATTTTCGCTGCGGACAGGATTCGAACCTGTGCGGGTAGAACCCATTGGATTTCAAGTCCAACTCCTTAACCGCTCGGACACCGCAGCTGCGGTGCGTGACGGCGCCTTGTTAGCCACCACACGTGTGTAGTGCGCTAGTGTTAAGGGAGACGGGAGGGAATGGTCGCGTGGCTTTTAGCAATATCGATCGCATTAAACGCGATACGTTAAGACGTATGTTGGTGTCAACGGTTTATTAATGCTTTTTTGACGTCACTGGAGGAATCTAAGGAGAAAATAGCGGCCAGAAAGAAGGTCGATAAATATTTCGATGTCCCCCCGCAACTTCTCTCTTTCCATTCAAACGACAGTTTTCACCTTTTCTTCGTATTGTTTCTTCTCCTGTCCCATCACTCCTTCATGCCTGCATAGATTCTACAAGAAGGTCATAGCATCCATTTTTATCTACGTACTTCTTGCACGCAGATATGCTCACGTAGTCATACATTACATATATTTCACACTTTTCATACTTTTACAGTACAGGTCGTTTTCTGAAATTTTTACATGTCACCTAATCTCATGTCCCCCCCCCCCCTCTATAGGTGGTAGGATTATCTTGCTCTCACAGAATTTTTATAGAAATAATGTTATCTATATACCAAATGTAGTTGAATTTTCTTCAGGTGTTCCTGAGTATGGCTTTCACGTCAGCGTTTTTCACGCTTATCTTCACCCATAGCGGTGTCTTATTGTCACACTATTTTTTTTCCAGACAAGTAATATAGATTACTTTTTTCTGAGGTCGTTTCAGCTGCTAAAGTTAAAAACGCTTGTACAAGAGTAATGTAATCCGGAAGATTATTTCAAATTGTTCTTTAATTTCTCTTATTTTGTACTGAAATTGTCCCAAATCACTTCAGGCAAATGCGAGATGCCTTGGTGGTAAAAACAATGGATATCTATTCGGGAAAGCCCGAATTGTTTTCCCCCTTCGACCATCCATATTTAGGTTCCCCGCAGTTTCTCGAAACTGCTGAAATGCCAGGATGGTTCCTTTGAAATAACATGACCGATACTCTTCAGTACCCTTCACCAATATTAAAACTTCAGCTTTTTTTGTTTTCCTTTCTTTTTTCTTTTTGCTAGGTAGTAATCTTCATGAGAATTGTGAATTTATATTGATTCGCTAAATACAGAGAATATAGAATTCTGTTCTTCTACACATAAATAACTTATGTTTAGAATTCTTTATCTGGTTATTTCGTTTCTGAAATACCAAAACATTTAAGGAATTTCCTGGCTGATATATGATGCAAAACTTCTGCCGTCACCGGAAGATCACTTCTTATTGAATCTGAAAATACAGTAGATAGTGCACCAGTGTTGATGTTCCATCACGTACACTAGCGCATTATTACGGTCTTCTGTGTTAGAGTTCACATTCTGTGCTATCAGATGCAAACATTGTAATTTCGTTACGTTATGGTTATGGGAAGTTTTTTGTAGTGACACTTATCATTTCGTTTCTACTGTTTTAGGGGTGCCTTCATTGCAGTCACGAAGAGTAATATTAGTTCGTACTATAGGACATAAAAGTCTCTTTTTTCATTTTAGTTGCATTCTTTTTATTTCAACCATCACCAGTTATTTTGCTGCACAAGTAATAAAATGAATGTATAATGTATACGTGTGGTGTCTGTATTGTCCGAATGTACCTCACATACATCTTTAAGCTGGACTGCTATGATATCCTCAGCGCAGATGCACAATAAGCACTGAACCTCTTGCAGGAATACAGGAAACGATGCGAAATTTTCAACTTTCGCTACTGAATTATTTCAGTGCCGAATTGCAACTGACGTCGGTACCTCCCTCGAAAAATGCAACTGTTACTTTTAGCGTGTAATACCTAATATTACGGTACAACTTTCCTCGATAGGTCGATAGGACAGATCCTCAGGGATCAATGAGTGCAAGGGACAGTATATTTGATAATGGAGAGAAGTGTGAAAAATGAAGTGTGCCCATGGGGGGGGGGGGGGGGGAGGGGGGATGTGGGTGATGGAGGGAAGGAACTAACGAGAGACACAAAGGACTGATGTTCCCATGGATATAGACTAGAGTCTTTGGTGTGGAGACCAGGACGATATAGTATAAACCGTTCCTCATTCCTTAGGGTGGTGCTGTTCTCTTTACCCTTTAATAGTATTAATAGCGATATCAGTAGAGATACTGCTTTCGAAATACATACAACGATACGAAAATTCTGACTGATCTGTATCTTTATTTTATTTCGTGAATCATAGTCGAAGCGCTTTTAGGAGCGTCAATCTTTCACCACTAATCAACATCCTTTTGCTTCCTCCAATGAACGTCTCGTGTAAAATCCATGAAACCGTGGTTATACAGATGTTATTCCACCTGCACACTGAACAACCAGTTAAAGGAACCAAGGAGACATTTGGAGAGAGAATTAAAGTTCACGGAGAAGAAATTAAATCTGTGAGTTTCGTGAAAGAACTTGTAGTTCTTTCAGCGACTGCGAAGGACTTTGAATATCAGTTGAATTGACAATGTGCTGAAAAAAGGCTGTACGATGAACATCAACAACTTAAAACAAGGATAATGGAGGGTAGTCGAATTAAATCAGGTGATTCTGTGGGAATTAGATAACGGAGTGCCAAAGCAAGGTTGGCACCTCGCACCGAAACCACAGAAGAGTATAGTCGCTACACGCCAAACCTGCGAATAAGAAACTCCAGTGTAGAGACACTTTATAACTCTCCCACTCCGACCGAGACGAAGTGTTACATTGGTAAAGGAAAATTATCTGACAATGACGATTTGTAGACTCATACGTCGCTGCCGCGTTAAGAGGATCGCAATTTCTAACTCGCGATTGCGTGAATATTATTACGGGTGAGCTAACTCTAGTCACTCTTAACCATTGTACTTCGTAGTGAAATAACAGCTGCAGGCTCTGAAAAGGTTTGCTACCGTTAGTAGCGATCTGCATGAGATGTAGAAAATGGTTGATAATTTTTCGTCGGCAAACTGTTATGAAATGTTCAAATGTGTGTGAATTCCTAAGAGACCAAACTGCTGAGGTCATCGGTCACTAGACTTACGCACTACTTAAACTAACTTATGCTAAGAACAAGAAACACACCGATGCCCGAGGGAGGACTCGAACCTCCGGCGGGAGGGGCCGCGCAATCCGTGAGATGGCGGCTCAAACCTCGTGGCCATTTCGCACGGCAAACTGTTCTACCGGAAAGCGTTAAATGTACTTACAGAAACTGGAAGCTCCGATTTCTCGGCTGTGAATATGATGATTATTACTCTTAAAATAAACACACGTACACCATTTCCAGTCAATGCAATTATTATTAAACAAAAATTATAAATTTTTACATAAGCAGTGGCCAAGGCAGGAGAGAGCTGAAGCAGAAAAAAAAATAATGTACAGAAACATGTGATGAACAACCTACAAAAATTGAAAGATAGCATATTGTTGATTTTTGTAGCAAATACTGATGTATACATTAAATTTAACTTCTCAGGCCAAGCGTTTAAAAGATCATTCAATTGCAGATTCCTAATAGTATTTATAATACAAAATATACACAACTTTAAGAATCATGTGACATACATAGGAAAAGAAATCGATTTATCGTTACAGCCTCCTATAGCTTCCCTACGCCACTGCAACCGATAATCTACCTTCGGCTGAGAAGAGAAACAATCAGACCAGTTCGCAGTTAACGATCAGGACGACAGCATCATCTCAGATAGGCTACCAGTGCTTTAAATGTCTTAGGCGGAAATTAATGTGAACATTATGTCAGTTATTCTTCAAATGAAAAGTCTTGTAAATTTGTCTGTATCAAGTGAAACTTCAATATTCAGAGACAGTTGTAAAAACTAGGAACCTTTCTGTGGAAATGGATAGTACAAAGTTAAATAAATCTTTGTATCTATATTGTAATAAAGTGAACTAATATTTTATGTGTTATAGTTCCTCCAGGATCAAACCAAGGAACCCACTGCCGTGCGGGCGAGCGTAATTTCGTGTGGCGCAACATCCGGTGCAGTTGGTAGGAGGTGTGATTAGTCTTTCACAGGACAGAGTAGCGCAGCGAGCTGGCTCAAACCAGTCCTCGAACTGAAGTCACAACATCATTTACGATACTGCAGTGCCTGTGTCGTTAAGACGAACAATACAATATTCCTTCGGACATGCTTGGCACTGTACTATTAAATTTATCCGTCGATACCAGGCAGCGACTTTCAATTCCAAAATTGCGTATCGTGTGTGCAAGTGCAGGTTGTGACGCAGGAACGACAGCATATGGAAGTTTGTGTATGGCCGTGGTGTCGTGCAGGATAGCCAAAGCGCACAAGGCGACCGCTCGTGTTAAACGTGAAATCCGGCTTCGTGTCCCGGTCGGGTACAATTTTTCAGTGTCGTCGTTTCCTTATACAACAATATTTATAACCAGCGAATAATCCGCGAACGGAATAGAAATGTTGAATACCATTCTGGTACACAGTGTAGACCCTTGATAAAATCTTCTTACTTAATCAGCCGAGTGGTGGCGTCGTCTTGTGGAAACGTTTCAATGAGTTTCGTACCAATCATCTTCACTTCAACTGAAGATGAGGGGTACGAAACTCATTGAAACGTTTCCACAAGACGACGCCACCACTCAGCTGATCATACGAGAAGATTTAATCGCAGGAATGCGCTGAGAAAGTCTACAACCACATAAATGTGCTCCCTCCCCCACACATTCGGGTTACAAATGTATATCTATGATCCCGTTGACATTAGGGTCATTCGGGATGCAATATCTCCACATCGGAACAAGTAAAAAAAATGGCTCTGAGCACTATGGGACTCAACTGCTGTGCTCATAAGTCCCCTAGAACTTAGAAGTACTTAAACCTAACTAACCTAAGGACATCACACACATCCATGCCCGAGGCAGGATTCGAACCTGCGACCGTAGGGGTCGTGCGGTTCCAGACTGTAGCGCCTTGAACCGCTCGGCCACTCCGGCCGGCTCGGAACGAGTAAGACTGGAGAATTCAGTCGGTGAATGTTTACAGATCTCCCAGTGTTTACACAGTAACTTATGACTCAGCCCGCCTGGTTGGCCGTGCGGTCTAACACACGGGACTCCGGGCGGGAAGGAGCGCCTGGTCCCCGGCACGAATTGTGTCACGTCCGGTGAACCGGCCAGTCTGTGGATGGGTTTTAGGCGGTTTTCCATCTGCCTCGGCGAATGCGGGCTGGTTCCCCTTATTCCGCCTCAGTTACACTATGTCGGCGATTGCTGCGCAAACAAGTTCTCCACGTACGCGTGCACCACCATTACTCTACCACGCAAACATAGGGTTTACACTCGCCTGGTGTGAGACGTTCCCTGGGAGGTCCACCGGGGGCCGAACCGCACAATAACCCTGGGTTCGGTGTGGGGCGGCGGAGGGTTGAAGTGGACTGTGGTAGTCGTCGTGGGGTTGTGGACCACTGCGGCTGCGGCTGGGACGGAGCCTCTCCGTCGTTTCTAGGCTCCTAGTTAACAAACAATGCAATGCAATACAACTTATGCGTGATGACTGGGTGTTGTGTGACGTCCTTAGGTTAGTTAGGTTTAAGTAGTTCTAAGTTCTAGGGGACTGATGACCAAAGATGTAAAGTCCCATAGTGCTCAGAGCCATTTGAACCAAGCCAATACAACTTATGACTCCGCTTTTCTCATAGCGTTTGCGCAGGAAGAGGATGTGTTTCATGCTACCAACAGTTACGTCATCACACTGACAGTACGACGTATCCAGTAAGCCAATTTTTTGCAGCTAGGCCAGGGAAGATCCGTAGTTGCGACGAGTTCTCATAATAAACCCTATTATTTTCCATGGCTTTAAGGATTTTCCAGGCGTTGGCTAAATTGGAATATTAGCCTTATTACTCCCCGAAAATGATTTCAGGGTCATGACCACTGCGCCACATGATTCGAGTTTCTACACTGGCGCCGGACTGTGAACCCTGTGTGTTGTCGACGTGAGCCACCAAAACCTCGCGCCGGCAGACCGCAGCCGGGCACCATCCCGCTGTTATTTCTGGCCGCGGCTGCAGCGCCGCGCCGCGCCGCGCCGCGCCGTGCGATCCCAGCGACGCCCATTCAATTACTGGCCGGCCGTGGCTATCTCTGGGCCGCAGACCGAGCCCGCGCATGCGCGTTCGTCCGCGTGCCGGATTGCGGAAGCGCGCGCCAGACACTTGCGGTCCGACTGTTGCGCAACTCGGCCGCATCACTCGCCTCGGGTGCCGTCCATTAGCGAAAGCTCGCTGGCACACACACACACACACTGCACACTGCGTCCGCAGGCCGCTTGCTCGCAGATGCGCAGTGCCGATCGCTCTGCTACGTTCACGTACGCAGTCCGCATACAGATGAGCAGCCAATACCTTCCGCGTGTGTTGTTTGTATGGGACGGCTGTTTTCGTACTGTAACGCCCTTTGGCTGCGCTCCGCTCGTTTGGAGATTGAAATGTCTGACTGCACGAATAACACTTTGATTTCGAGAGGTCGAAGAACCTGGGAGTGCTTTAACTCCGTCTGCACGCCACACGTGTTCGGCATACCAATTCCTCTCACGATTGACACGCAGCTATTCTGGAGATATTTATTTTAAAATTAGCTCCTGACTTGTCCTTAATAGGCGTACAAAAAAAGATACGTTAATGATACAGCTTGGTCAAATTATAGAATTCGAGTGGTTGAAATCTCACAACATTAAATACGATGAACCAGCGCATCAACTAGCGCAACATGGAATTAGGAAGGGAAGAAACGTGGACGTAAAATTCCAATGATCACTCCTAAAAGTAAAATAACAAGCGATTCTCTCGCGGTAGAAACAGTAGCACTCCGTCTTCAGGACACAACTGGCCCGTCGGGACCACCCGACCGCCGTGTCATCCTCAGATGAGGATGCGAATAGGAGGGGTGTGTGGTCAGCACACCGCTCTCCCGGTCATTATGATTGTTTTCTGTGACCGGAGTTGCTGCTGTTCGGTCGAGTAGCTCCTCAATTGGCATCACGAGGCTAAGTGCACCCCGAAAAATGGCAACAGCACATGGCGGCCCGGATGGTCACCCATCCAAGTGCCGGCCACGCCCGACAGCGCTTAACTTAGGTGAAGTGAACGGAACCGATGTATCCACTGCGGTAAGGCCGGTGCGCGGTAGGAAGAATAGCACAATAAAAAAAGGCGTTAGAAGCTGTGCAAATTTACAGCCGTCCATACCAATTCAGCTGTAGTCTGTAAAAATCTTTAAAATCATGGAAAATAATAGCGTCTATTGTTAGAACGCGGTTCAATTGCGGTTTTTTTCCGGCCCAGTTGCACAAAATTGATTAATGGACGCACCGTTCTGTCAGTGCGATGATGTAACAATTGGTGGCGTAAAACACATCCTCTTCCAGTGCAAGCGCTATGAGGAAAGCAGTCATAGCTTTTGAAGCAGCGATTTCATTACTGCTTGCCGCTTTGCGCTGTGCCAGTTCTTGGACATACAATCAGGAATGCATATGCCGTAGTCAGGTTTATAGCAACAGCGAACATAAATGTAAAAGAAAAGATGGACATTTAATTTGATGAAAGGTCTGAGATAAATGTCTTTGATGTATATAAGTGGTTAGCTGCGAATTAATATCTATTGATATAATTATATTTCTGCAATTATTTCAACCAGACGTCAAATTCAGGAATGTGTGCTGCTGTATTCACCATATACACTTCGTGTCAAACACATAAATGTTGCAGGAAGATAACCCTTTACCATCGAAAGTAGTTGCTGTTGTGAAATGGCTTGTTTGTACGTAGCAACTATATTGCTTCGTCACAGAACCAAACAGGGTTAGACAACAGGTGTGGCAAAAAGATGGCAACACAGAATCGCAACAATTCACAACAATTTGTGAACAAAAACTTACATACTTAACGAAACGTGGTATAAAGATGGTACGAGGCAGTAGTTCAGCGTTCATTTGCGCTGATCCGACTTTAACTCTCTTTAACTCCGCTCTAATTCAGTATCCAGAAAACGATAATTTGGATCTTGTTGACACAACTGTTGTCACTGTCTTGGTGTCCCTTGAAGGACTGTAGAGACTTTCAGAGTGCAGCGATGCATCAGCTTATATACACATTTGGCGGAGAGGTGTCCACTTGGGAACTATTCCTGTGACATAAGACGGGAGCGGAAAACAGTCAGTGCCTCTTGCGCCTTCTTTTGAAGCTAGTCTTAACTCAATAAAATTTTCTAACAAAAGTTTTGATCGAATAAATATTTTATTTAAGCCGGTGACCTGTTTCGATCTGTTGTGCTCTGTTAGATTTTTCTGGGGCAGGCTGCTCAGCCACCCAATTTCCTGTCACCATCGTGGAGCACAAAATCTGAAGACGATATGTGTACAACGGGGGAAACCTGTTATCAGTTTAAATAAAATATTCATGCGAACAAGACTGTTTTTTAGCAAATTATATTTATGTACCTGAGATAGCTGTTTTCCTAGAACAATATTCCAGAAAATAGCCTAAACTCAGTTGCATCTGAGTATTAGGCTGCTCGGCGCTCCTCCATCTCTTCCATGTCTTCTGGAGAGCTCAATTTGTGAACTAAAACGTATGTATCAGGATGACTTGACTAACGATAGTTAAAAAGTATGAATACAAGAAGTCAGTTACTGTACATTCCAAATTTATGGAGGAATATTACTGTCAGAATGTCAACCTACTGACGAATTACGTAATAACGATGAACACTACCAACTCGTCTAAAGGACGTTAAAACATAATTTTCCTTCTAAATATTACCAAATAATGAGATATCGTTGCAATCCATTACCGACGATATGAGTTAACCATACAAAAGGAAGCAAGGGAATAAGAACATGAAGCAGAATCACCTATTGGAAGGGATGATGGAAATCGCCCACAAGTTATTTGCTCCTGTGAACGTGTAAGCGTTATGCATGTCTTGGAGTTACTCACGTCCGTCTAGAAAGTATTTACTGAGGCTAACGAAGGCGATGTTGGCCTGATGTACTCGACGTTGCCGTTTAGCTACACTACCTAAAAGATCGTCCTGAGAAATACCAAATTAAGATCAGCCTGAAGATGCCTTAATAAGGTGAAACGCTTAGTTGATAAATAAAAACACTAAAATTGCAACCAAGACTGTTTTCAACTAATACTATTAACACTGATTTGCTGATTCATGCCGCAGATGGATTGGAAGAATTTTTAATTGTTGTACCTATATACTGCACGTTGTCAACAGTTCATGGCTTATTTGTCATCTCGCTTAACTTGTGTTGTTTGCCCTATTTTATGGTCAATAAAGTTTTCCATAATTTTTATAAAAGATTAATCCTATGTTGAGATATTAATCACCCATCAGTAATTGACTACAATAATGATAGGGCCATCATTTCATTAAATTATTTCAGCATTCAAGTTTTCTTTAAGATCATGACAAAAGTGATAAACGCCATTGCAGGGTAGCAACAACGGCCGCTGTCAGAGGGCAGAATCAATTTAGCAGACACATGGCCAGGTAGACAAATGGAAGGCTTACAAGTTAAAGTGACTGCTGTCAGGGTGCAAACTTCTAGTCACCTGTAGCCTTTCAGATCAAACCACAAGGCCAGTGTAGTTTTGCATGTCTCTGTGTCTGTCCTCCAAGATCGGTTCTACTCGCTACCCAGCTGGGTTAGAGCCATGTTGCTGCCAGAGCTGGAAGCTGTGTGTACTGAATTTCGCACCCAATGTATCCCTAAACAAGCTATAAATTTAATCGGGTATTCTTCCGTCTATACTTCATACGCACAACAGGTCAATTTCGTTATTTGCTGTCCTTTCTGGGGTTGCAGTTTTAATGGCTGTCTGTGTACTTCGACTGTTGTAAATCAATGCTAGTGGTAACCGTAGTGAATATCTTAAATACGAGGACGTCAAGAAACGCAATACCTTCGAATTTTTTATGTGAAAACTTTCAAAGCTTTTTCAATAAAACAAATATTACTAACATTCTGTATCTTTATTCCTCATTTCTGCCTATGTGCAGCCATCTGCTCCTACAGGGCTCCGAATGGTAGCTTGTAAAATGGCGGTGTGTAACCTAATTATGTTGGTGGGTGACAAGCAGCGTGCTGTAATCGAATTTCGAAGTCAAAGAGTTCGTCCACACATCGAGCACCCTCTCGTTCATAATGACAAGGCCAGACCAAACACGAGGACTGCGACACTGCAACAGTCCAAAGCCTTGGGTTCACTGTCATCGATCAACCTTCATAGAATTCCGACTTGGCGCCATCAGACTTTCATCTGTGACCGAAACTTAATGAACACCTTCAAGGCCTCCAGTTTTATAGTGATGAAGCGATGCAAGCACAGCTGAGGTTATGGCTCTATCAATGAAATCAAACATATTGCAGAGAAAGCATCAAAAAATTGGTCTCTCATCGGGAGAGACGTGTTCGTCGTCAGGGTCTTGAAAAATAAAGACGTAGATACGAAGAACAAAGATGTGTTGTTTTGTTGTTGTGGTCTTCAGTCCTGAGACTGGTTTGATGCAGCTCTCCATGCCACTCTATCCTGTGCAAGCTTCTTCATCTCCCAGTACATACTGCAACCTACACCCTTCTGAATCTGTTTAGTATATTCATCTCTTGGTCTCCCTCTACGATTTTTACCCTTCACACTGCCCTCCAATACTAAATTGGTGCTCTCTTGATGCCTCAGAACATGTCATACCAACTGATCCCTTCTTCTAGTCAAGTTGTACCACAAATTTCTCTTCTCCCCAATTCTATTCAATACCTCCTCATTAGTTATGTGATCTACCCATCTAACTTTCAGCATTCTTCTGTAGCACCACATTTCGAAAGCTTCTATTCTCTTTTTGTCCAAACTATTTATCGTCCACGTTTCACTTCCATACATGGCTACACTCCATACAAATACTTTCAGAAAAGACTTCCTGACACTTAAATCTATACTCGATGTTAACAAATTTCTCTTCTTCAGGAACGCTTTGCTTACCATTGCCAGTCTACATTTTATATCCTCTCTACTTCGACCATCATCAGCTATTTCGGTCCCCAAATAGCAAAACTCCTTTACTACTTTAAGTGTCTCATTTCCTAATCTAATTCCCTCAACATCATCCGACTTAATTCGACTACATTCCATTATACTCGATTTGCTTTTGTTGATGTTCATCTTATATCCTCCTTTCAAGACACTGTCCATTCTGTTCAACAGCTCTTCCAAGTCCTTTGCTGTCTCTGACAGAATTACAATGTCATCGGCGAACCTCAAAGTTTGTATTTCTTCTCCATGGATTTTAATTCGTAATCCAAATTTTTCTTTTGTTTCCTTTACTGCTTGTTCAATATATAGATTGAATAACATCGGGGAGAGGCTACAACCCTGTTTCACTCCCTTCCCAACCGCTGCTTCCCTTCCATGCCCCTCGACTATTACAAAGATATAGAGTGTTAATAACGTTTGTTTTATTTAAAATGCCTTAGGAATTTTCGCATAAAAAATTCGGAGGCATTACTTACCAGCACGCCTTCATATTATGTGATAATATATATCTGGTCTGTCTCCTTTCTCATGGGGTAGACTTTTTACAGTACTGCTTAAGTTTTTGAGGCCAACATCGAAGTTATTCAGCTAGCTCCGCCACACGCGAAACCAACTCTGAATTGCTCTGAATGCTGCAGTTGTATACCTAGTAAGACAAGCTGAAGGAAGTGATTTTAAGCGCCGCTAGTTTGCATGTGATAGTTCTGTGCAGCAATAATGCGGTAAGGTCACGCCTTGCGGCCTGTGTAATTTGTCCCTAATACGCGGATAGCAGCGCGTAATGCACGCTCCGGTGCAGGGGGCGTGTTGCTTGGGAGCCGTGTGATAGCGGCGCCGCGCTGTGTGCGAGAGGAGAGAATAGCAGAGCAGCAGCCACCTGCGGGACCCGAGGCTAGAGCTGGCGGCTGAGGCTGGAGTCTGCCAAGCGTAACGTGCTCTGCCGACGCCCGCCCGCCTCTCGCATGCATTAATTTCAGCCAACCTATCTCGCGCGCCATTAATTCCTGGCTATGTCTGGGTCACTGCCCGATAGACCAGCTGCTGTGACCTCACTTCCCTCCGTCCCGAGCACCAGGTCACTGTTTCTAGATATAGCTAGCAAAAATTAATAATAATAAAAATCAATATGCCTCAAGTTAACGCATTTTTGTAACACCAACTTGTAACACCGATGCATGGCACCTGCTACCGATATATAATTTGTTTTGAATCGTATGTAAATATTTGTAATATACACTACTGGCCATTTTTTGCTACACCAAGAACAAATGCTGATGATAAACGGGTATTCATTGGACAAATATACCATACTAGAACTGATATGTGATTACATTTCCACGCAATTTGGGTGCATAGATCCTCAGAAATCAGTGCCCAGAACAACCACCTCTGGCCGTAATAACGGCCTTGATACGCCTGGGCATCGAGTCAAACAGAGCTTGGATGGCGTGTGCAGGTACAGCTGCCCATGCAGCTTCAACACGATACCACAGTTGATCAAGAGTAGTCACTGGCGTATTGTGACGAGCCAGTTTCTCGGCCACCATTGACCAGACGCTTTCAATTGGTGAGAGATCTGGAGAATGTGCTGGCCAGGGCAGCAGTCGAACATTTTCTGTATTCAGAAAGGCCCGTACAGGACCTACAACATGCGGTCGTGCATTATCCTGCTGAAATGTAGGCTTTCGCAGGGATCGAATGAAGGGTAGAGACCCGCGCGGGATTAGCCGACCGGTCTGGGGCGCTGCAGTCATGGTCTGTGCGGCTGGTCCCGGCGGAGGCTCGAGTCCTCCCTCGGGCATATGTGTGTGTGTGTTTGTCCTTAGGATAATTTAGGTTAAGTAGTGTGTAAACGTAAGGACTCATGACCTTAGCAGTTAAGTCCCGTAAGATTTCACACACATTTGAACATTTGAAGGGTAGAGCCACGAGTCCTAACACATCTGAAATGTAACGGCCACTGTTCAAAGTGTCTTCAATGCGAACAAGAGGTGACTGAGACGTGTAACCAAAGGCACCCCATACCATCACGCAGGGTCATACGCCAGTATGACGATGACGAATACGGGCTTCCAATGCACGTTCACCGCGATATCGCCAACACGGATGCGACCGTCATGATACTGTAAACAGAACCTGGATTCATCCGAAAAAATGACTTTTAGCCATTCGTGTACCCAGGTTCGTCGTTGAGTACACCATCGCAGGCGCTCCTGTCTGTGATGCAGCGTCAAGGTTAACTGCAGCCATGGTCTCCGAGCTGATAGTCCATGCTGCTGCAAGCGTCGTCGAACTGTTCGTGCAGTGGTTGTTGTCTTGCAAACGTCCCCATCTGTTGACTCAGGGAGCGAGACGTGGCTGCACGATCCGTTACAGCCATGCGGATAAGATGCTTGTCATCTCGACTGCTAGTGATACGACGCCGTTAGAATCCAGCACGGCGTTCCGTATTAAATTCCTGAACCCACCGATTCCATATTCTGCTAACAGTCATTGGATCTCGACCAACGCGACCAGCAATGTCGCGATACGATAAACCGCAATCGCGATAGGCTACAATCCGACCTTTGTCAAAGTCGGAAAAGTGATGGTACGCATTTCTCCTCCTTACAAATGGCTCTGAGCACTATGGGACTTAACTGCTGAGGTCACCAGTCCCCTAGAACTTAGAACTACTTAAACCTAACTAACCTAAGGACATCACACACATCCATGCCCGAGGCAGGATTCGACCCTGCGGCCGTAGCGGTCGCGCGGTTCCGGACTGAAGCACCTATAGCCACTCGGCCACCGCGGCCGGCTCTCCTCCTTACACGAGGTATCACAACAACGTTTCACCAGGCAACGCCGGTCAACTGCTGTTTGTGTATGAGAAATCGGTTGGAAACTTTCCTCATGTCAGCACGTTGTAGGTGTCGCCACCGGTGCCAACCTTGTGTGAATGCTCTGAAAAGCTAATCTTTTGCGTATCACAGCATCTTCTTCCTGTCGGTTAAATTTCGCGTCTGTAGCATGTTATCTTCGTGGTGTAGCAATTTTAATGGCGAGTAGTGTAATTCACCAGATCACATAGTTCAATAGTAATGAGAGAAGTCTCGTTTCCTTGTTTCTATCTCCTTCCAGCTTCCCTTTCTGTTCTCAAGATGAAATGAGGTGATTTTCTTCTTATCCGGATTCAACTTCTAGATCCCAGGCTAATTTTATGCTTTGGTTACATCATGGGGTTGGCAGTGAATAATTTCTGGCCACGACAATTTGGAAGGGGATGAAAGACACATTTAGCGGGAGGGGCAGAAGGGGAGAGGGAAAAACAGACAGAATCCACCCTTCTCATGTTCCTTCCCCTTCTGTCTTGTCTCGCCCCCAGTTAGCAACCAATAAAAAGTGTCCGGACGTGTGGGGTACTCGGTGTCGAGGTCGCGGCTATCTCTTCATCGGAAAGGTGGCCACGCCCGCACCTCACGAACGGCGACCTGCGTGGCGTGCGTGCGGTGACGGGCCCACACACGACGCCACGGGCCGGCGCGTGCAGCCTGTCGCTCGTAGAGGCGATTCCCCTAATAAAGAACCCCGCTGCGCCGAGGCGGACCTGCCTGCGGTTTAAAGCGGAGGCCGGCAAGCAGCATTGTCTCGGCTCTCGTCTGCTCCTTTTCTCCAGCGCCACGTCTGACGGGTGCGGCACCGCCTGTGTCTGTCGGCATTAGGTGGCTCTGCGCGGGCCCTACTGACGACAGCATTTTATGCAGGAACTGACCATCCCTGTTTACGTTATCAGAAGACTTTACATTCAGGTCTAAACTCTACAAACAACTACAACTCTAGTTTACTGTAAAATATACACTATAAGATCAGTAGTCTCCGAACACGGTGGTGTGTCCACCATTCATCTCGAATATTGGAGACCTTTTCACTGAGGTGTCTGAGTCTCTGTGGACGAATGACAGTCTATTCTTCCTCAGTAGCCGAAACCAGAGAAGGTAGCGAGTTTGGACGCTGTGGTCCGGAGCGAAGTTGACGTTTTAAGTAATCGCAGATGAGATCCATCGGTTTCAGGTCGGCAATGGGCAGGCCAGTCCATTTCAGGAATGTTATTGTCCACAAACCACTGCCACACAGAAGCTGCCTTAAGGCAGGGTGCTTTGTCATGCTGGTACAAACAATCATCGCCTCCGAACTCTTTCTCTTCTGTACTTTTTTTCTTTTTCTTTAGCGTTTGTCCTGTTTGGCGACGGAGTCCTCTGAGTGGCTTCGCTGTCTCCATTTTGTTCCATCGTGGGCCATGTCTGGATGAATACACTACTGGCCATTAAAATTGCTACACCACGAAGATGACGTGCTACAGACGCGAAATTTAACCGACAGCAAGAAGATGCTGTGACATGCAAATGATTAGCTTTTCAGAGCATTCACACAAGGTTGGTACCGGTGGCGACACCTACAACGTGCTGGCATGAGGAAAGTTTCCAACCGATTTCTCATACACAAACAGCAGTTGACCGGCGTTGCCTGGTGAAACGTTGTTGTGATGCCTCGTGTAAGGAGGAGAAATGCGTACCATCACGTTTCCGACTTTGATAAAGGTCGGATTATAGCCTATCGCGATTGTGGTTTATCGTATCGTGACACTGGTGCTCGCGTTGGTCGAGATCCAATGACTGTTAGCAGAATATGGAATCGGTAGGTTCAGGACGGTAATACGGAACGCCGTGCTGGATCCCAACGGCCTCGTATCACTAGCAGTCGAAACGACAGGCATCTTATCCGCATGGCTCTAACGGATCGTGCAGCCACGTTTCGATCCCTGAGTCAACAGATGGGGACGTTTGCAAGACAACAACCATGTGCACGGGCAGTTCGACGATGTTAGCAGCAGCATGGACTATCAACTCGGAGACCATGGCTGCGTTTACCCTTGACGCTACATCACAGACAGGAGCGCATGCGGTGGTGTACACAACGACGAACCTGGGTGCACAAATGGCAAAACGTCATTTTTTCGGATGAATCCAGGTTCTTTTTACAGCATCGTGATGGTCGCATCCGTGTTTGGCGACATCGCGGTGAACGCACATTGGAAGCGTGTATTCGTCATCGCCATACTGGCGTATCACCCGGCATGATTGTATGGGGTGCCATTGGTTACACGTCTCGGTCACTTCTTGTTCGCATTGATGGGACGTTACATTTCAGATGTGTTACGCCCCGTGGCTCTACCCTTCATTCGATCCCTGAGAAACCCTACATTTCAGCAGGATAATGCACGACCGCATGTTGCAGGTCCTGTACGGGCCTTTCTGGATACAGAAAATGTTCGACTGCTGCCCTGGCCAGCACATTCTCAAGATCTCTCACCAACTGAAAGCGTCTGTTGAATGGTGGCCGAGAAACTGGCTCGTCACAATACGCCAGTCACTACTCTTGATCAACTGTGGTATCGTGTTGAAGCTGCATGGGCAGCTGTATCTGTACACGCCATCCAAGCTCTGTTTGACTAAATGTCCAGGCGTATCAAGACCGTTATTACGGCCAGAGTTGTTTGTTCTGGGTACTGATTTCTCAGGACCTATGCACCCAAATTGTGTGAAAATGTAATCACATGTCAGTTCTAGTATAATATATTTGTCCAATTAATACCGATTTATCATCTGCATTTCTTCTTGGTGTAGCAATTTTAATGGCCAGTAGCGTATTTACAACCTTCAGGTCGTTGTGCAAGTGTCGGCCAAGCGTTGTCTACGTCGTCTCTTGGTTCTCTTTCCCGCGACTTCCACTGTGTATGCTGCCTTTCCAATGGTACCGTCCTTTGCATGCAGTTCACGTCCAAACCACCGCAGACGGCTTTCTCGCATTTTTTTTCTGGATCGGCGCGACTCCGAATTGTTCCCTGATAGTGTCATTTGAGACATGATCCAGTCGAGTGATGCCACCTATCCATCTAAGCATCTTAGTTTGCATGACCCCCAATCGTCGTTCTGTCTCTTTTGTAGCTGGCCAACACTCGGTGCCGTAGAAAGCAACATTGCGGATGACAGTCCAGTAGATCTTTGACTTCAGACTATCCCTAATCCGACGATCGCAGGTGACGTCTGTTGTCGTTCGCCACTTCATCCAGGCTGCCAGCGTCCTCGTGTTGACTTCTTCTGTAAAATGGCCAACTCTAGAGATCACAGAACCGAGGTACTTAAATTTTTGTACTCGTGGTAGATCTTCTCCGTTGACTCTGATGGTCACAACTTCCTGCGGATCTGATGTCATATACTCAGTTTTCTTTTTGTTGAGCCGCAGGTCATATCGCGCGAACCGATCATTCCATTCTTATGTTTGGCACTGGAGATCAAACTTGTTCTCTGTAGCCAATATGACATCATGAGCAGAGAGAACTGTCCATGGTAGTGGCGTCTGTAGGTCTGATGTGACAGTGTCCATCACAAGAATAAACAGCAGTGATGATAAGGCCGAGCCTTGGTGGGCTCCTACTGTGATGTGAAAGTCGATTGACGCCTCTGGTGCCGCTTGGACATAGCTCCTCGTTTCATCATACAGAAGCTATACCCAGTTGGCACTGTTCTCCGGAATACCGTGGTCTCGAAGAGCTAACCAGGTTAGATTATGTGATACCCGATCGAAAAGCCTTTTCGAGGTCTATGAAAGCAAGGTGTGGTATCTTGTTCTTTTCGCGCTATCTTCCAATCAGCAGATGCGCAGCATGGATTGCGCCAGTTGTTCCATAATTTTTCACAGATCAGGCTTGGTTCCTAGTGATCTGAGCTATTTCGCGTTATCCTTTTGTCGAGAACACGTTCAATGATCTTCGTCGCATGGCTAAGTAGTCTGATCGGGTGGTAGTTAGAACACTCAGCCGGACTTCCTTCCTTTTTGAAGATTATACAGTGATCCTCCGCTGCCAGTCTATTGGTATTCTACCTTTGGTGGATGAAAAGATCCGTTAGCCAAGCTGGCTTGTTCCACTGTTGAGGACGCCATAACTCTGCTGGGAGGTCATCTGGGCCAGTGGCTTTCCCTCACTTCATTTCGTTCAGAGCAGCCTCAAATTCAGCTTTGTTATTTTCCTTAACTGGTCCTTCAACACGTGGCATGGTTGGTATTGGTGGATGGTGAAGTTCCTAGGTAGAAATTCTCTCAATAGTTCCATTAGCGTTCCCTTGCTTTCTGTATGCAGTGCATAATTCTCTAAATTGTGTTCACGTGCAGTTTCTACCAAGAATCAAGAGGGAAGACCAAGAACGCAGTGGTCGGGTTAAAAAGAGTATAAGAGATGGATGTAGTCTTTCCCTCCCCGTTGGTCGGATGTCATAGTCTTTCTGAAAGCATTTAGCTTACTACCGGGCATTTGTTAATGATGCTTGACAATTTTCTGTATCGCTCGAATCAAAGCAAGTCTGACGACCCTTGCTTGGACTGGTTTTAATAGGTAGCAGTGCTGAGAACTAATCCGGGCCTGGCGATGAACGTCTTCCAGTAAACCTGCGCAGCTATGCGCCGAATAATTTGTCCAGCGCGCAGCACAACGCAAGAGTTCGTGGGCATTAACTGTGACCACGAGTGGAAGAGCTTCGCTCGACATCACGGTATCTTCTAGTAGAAGTTGGAAGGGACGTTCCAAACAGCTCTTGATATTTTCTTTCTAGATGTTAGCGAAGTACCAGTATTTCTACCAGTGTCTAGCAGCAGATCTTTTTCACGATTTCTGATGAACTTTTATGCAAGGCAGGGAATCCTATGATCATTCACGCTGCCCATCTATGTATACGCACGTTGTCCTTTGTTAATAACAATAATAGTAATAGTAGCAGTATTTTTCACCCGTGGAGCACTTTTACAAGGATTTTATGTATACACACTGAAGCGGCGAGTGAAAATTTGTACCAAGGCCGGGAATCGAACTTGGGTCTTTTACAAGTACATTGTGCGTACCATGGTATTACCGTTTGAGAACATCAAGAATTTGCCACACTCGCTGCAAAGCGGTGTCCCGTTTCAGCTAACGGAAACGTAATTCATTTAGATAGGTATTTACATATTTTCAGTCTAATTCGAGAGCGATGGGGTAGGTAGCTGGCCGTGGCCTTGTACTAGGAACCATCCCGGCGTTTAACTGAAATAATCTAGGGAAACCACAGAAAACCTAAAGTAGGATGCTCGTATGAGGATTAGAACCTCCACCCTCCCGAATACAAGACCAGACTGTTCAACACAGTACTATCTTATTCTGCTTATTCTTAGATTTCGATAGTGTTTTGCAAAGAAGTTGTGAATAACAACAGAAAATGCAAAACACTCAACCTCAATAACCATTCAAATTTTCATAAAAATTATAACAATTAAAAGTGTCAAGACTGATGAGGTGTTTCCAAGAGCCACAAAATTGTGTAAGGTGCTTTATTCGCAGTATAGACGCATCTTCAGATTTATAATGGTTAAATTTTCATAACGTTAATGAACAATTATGGAGGCCCACCATTCAGGCAGTTATCCGTGTTAAAAGTCAGATCATATTGGTGGGTTGCCATATTAAAATTGAGTACACCCAAACGACGCATGTCGAAATGTACAAAGCATGACTGCTGAATGAGTAGCTGGTATCTAACGTATCAGGTAATGTACCCTACGGGATGTCATCCGCCCTATCTCTTCCAGCAGTTACGCTTTGTACATTTTGACAATCATCTTTTGAGTAAACTCAATTTTATTATGACAACCCACCAATATGATCTGACTTTTAACGTGGATGACTGCCCGAATGGTGGGCCTCCATGACTGTTCATCAACATTACGAAAACATAAGCGTTATAAATCTGAAGATCCGTCTATATTGCGAATAAAGCACCTTCACACGACTATGTGGCTCTTGGAAACACCTCGTCATTCTTGGCATTTTTAATTGTTATAATTTTTATGATAATTTGTATCGTTATTGCGGGTTGATTGTTGATAACACTATCTCTTAGCAATGGTTGCCCTCCCCAGAAAGTTGTTTGCAAAGACGTAACCGTTCATTTCTCGCTACACACACTATTTCATAATGTACCACTACACGCACGGTTGGTTGAAATCGGGACAATAGTGACAATTTTTGGTTTGTATTTTGTATACTGCAACTTATCATTGGGTAGCTTGAAAAAATGGAGTCAGCATCTCTATAATGAAATGCTGAGCTCAGAAAGTGGATAAGGTATTCGTTTTTTTATTTTAATTATTTATTTATTTTTTAAAGAAGGAAAGAAACAAGAAGAAGAAAACTTAATGTAAAAATGTTCTGTGGAATGAATGATAGTGTAATGCGTAGAGTGGTAACCTGCCAGACAGGGTGGTAAGCCACTCCCTGATCGATTCCGTGCGGCCGGTTAACTTAATGATTATGGGCTGGTGTACCAGCCAGCCTGACTGTGGTTTTTAGGCAGTTTCCGCACTCGTTTAGGCAAATTATGGGCTGAGCTCCAAATTCTGCCTCACAGAAAGTTAAAAATTCAGTAACACATAAACAATGTTTATACTATTCGTCAGACAGACAGAGCACAGAACCTCCCTCCTTCAGGTTACCTTGGATACTGTGGTCTCAGAAAGGACGTCCGTCCAGAAAGTAAAATGAAGTAAAATTTTACAAATCCTGAAAAGCAGACCCTGTACTGGATGGGATAAAGGATAGGGGAAGGAAGAAGAAGGAGCTGAAAAGTGAAATTTACTACAATGAGATTCGTTTTAAAAGGATGTCGAAGAAAGACAGAAGAAAAGGATGTTTGTGGGTGACGGGGAGTCAGGTGGTCGCTGAACTGTTGGGGATTTAAGTGTGGAAACCAGTTCTCAAGACAAGAATTTGCCACACTCGCTGCAAAGCGGTGTCTCGTTTCAGTTAACGGAAATACTGAGGCCCGTCTCCATTACTTCCTCAGCAGCATGCGAGCCCTGCCTCCAGGTGACTTAAGCTGTTGTTCACTGCTACCCGACACTAAGTTACACTCTTGTCCAGTTCTCGATCGCACCGGGCAGCGGACCCACACTCTCTCCATCGGCCCTAAGTTTTTCCCAGCTATGCTGCAGCTGAAAGATGCGACCGTAACCGCGAGACGCGGCAAGTTCCATTCCTCCCTGTGGGTGCAAACGTGCATCTCGCCATTCCCTGTCTGTCTCCCATCCACCATCTGAATGCTGCGGCAGGCTTGTTCATTTACCTCTGCTATTGTATTCTCGAAATACACTTCTCGTAGCTCTGCGTTCCCACTCACTGTCAGCTCAGACTTTCCATCAACGGAGAACAACAAGGACTTGAGCCTAGTCTAAACACAATCAGTTTTTGTGTGCAGTCTCCTTGCAGCCGCCGTCACCGCTTCGCCTATTGCCCCAACCACACGGTATCTTCCTTTGACCTGTTATTGACGTAACAGTTGTGTTTTCGTGGTTTCCCTTCTTTATCTCTTACCATTAAATAAAAAAGGCGAAAAAGCATTCCGTAACTTATAAACTGTTCATTAATTTTCAGTAAAAAATGACAACCGTCACTTGTCTTAGAACACGAGCTAGCGAAGAATTTGGACGTAAGGCGCTGCGGTGCATTCAGAAGCTCTTCCAGCTGCTGTATCCTAATAGCATCTTTGACTTCATTCCTACTGAATTCATTTTCATGGGGCGACTGTAATAAAGTCAACAAAAAATTGTACTTAGAATTCAGTTTTGCAAATACTTCCGAAGGAAACCATATCTTATTATAATGACGGAAATCGGAAGACACCATGATCCACCAGTCCGGTATTTATCAAACAAATTTGGTTGACATCGACGCAGAGGTTTGGGAGCAGATCCCAGACATCCACAGGTACATATGCTACGCTCCTATATAACAGATAAGCTTGTATATATATAAACCTTTAACCAACAAAGCCCACATGGATTGAAATACTGTAGTGCCTGTTTGGTAATTTTCAGTCAAGGTGCTCATGGTGCAACACTTTCCATTTCCATCAGTGTATTTATTTGTTTATGTGGTGTATGCCAAAACTACAGAAAATGTGACACAAGTCCCCTCCTTTTTCTTTCACCTTTGCTCAGGGTCGGATTGGCACCGTCACTTTAAGGGATGGCTTCTTCCTGTCGCCCCCCCCCCCCCCCCCCCCCCCCGGGACAGAATACATGTAATCCAACCGTTTGCATGTAGTGTTATCTATGTGAAAGTGTGGGAACGTTTTTCTAAATGTTTGGGAATTGTGCAACTGAGGCGGAACTTGGGTACCGACCCAGTATTCACTTAGCTGTATGTGGGAAACCGCATAAAAACCACATCCAGGATGGCCAGCACACCAGTCGTCCTCGTTAATTCCTTTGAGTGGATTTGTTCCGAAACCGGCGTACCTGCCTCGAATCCTGGAACTGGCTGGATTACTTGCGTGGCTCCCCAGATGAGTAAAAAAATAAATAAATAAAATAAAATAAAAATACAAAGTGACACACCTACTGTTTGTTCCATTGTGGCATAGTAACACCGTGAACTGTGTAGACTGCCTCCAAGATAGTATACTCTGGGTAACGTTCCGCTAGAATAGAGCTGCTAAACGCCTAAACAAATGGCGATCGAACTACGTATCACGTCTTGCTTTACGAGAAAAGCTGCAGCGACACTAAGAGCATATCTGATGTGACGAGACGACAATAATACCAGCGGACCCGTGGCACGGCCAGCGTGTGGTCGAGCGCCAGGTGGTTTTCCCAGCAGGCGAGGAATTAATAAGAGAATTGTCCTCGTCGCTTGTTACGCCGTTAAGCTGCAGCATCATCTGGGCTTCATCCATCACCTCGAGACCGGCCTCAGTGGAGTGCCCAGTAATTGGAGGCAGTGCGCTCCCGGCCGAGCCGACTGCCGCCGCGTGTTGACTCGCCAGCCTGCTCGGTTACATCATTTTGTCACACGCAGGCGACACATCCCTACCCATAAATCACGATTCAAGTCGAGCTTTAAGTAGCCGACCTTCTCCACGACTGTTACCGAACGTATACGCCCTATTCAGATTCCATCACGACCCGTCAGAACGACTTAGTAGACTGAATTGTTCACTGTTGGTGCTCTTGCTTACAGAGAACTAGAGTGTGGCCAGAGTTTAACACCCGACTGATATTGTGATCGTTAAGTAGGAGCAATACAACAGGTGGAAAATAAATGGGGTAATTGTTGGTGGTGAAGTTACTGAAGGCGTGCGCCTTAATTGCTTTCGGGAGCCATGGAGATATGAGGCAGTGTTGTGGACTTCAACATCTGCAATCCGCAAGCCCCCTTGTGTGGATACTTCTGGAACAACTATATTTTTCTCTGTTGGGACAATGAGTGTCGCTCAATCACCGCACGAGTTATAATATCTCTGATTTTCTCGTCATGGTCCGTTCGCGAAAGGTGTGTGGAGGTGAATGATATGTATACTTTCGGAATTTCGTCAGTAAACCTCTCCATGATACACAACGCCTCTCTTGTACTGTCTAGCGCTGGAGTTCGATGAGCACTTTTGCAACGCTTTCACGCCGACTAAACGATCCCCCTCTGAAACTGGCTCTTCTCTAACTCTTCTACTGATCCAAATTACTAAGAGTCCCACGCTGGTGAGCGGAACTCAAGACTCGGTCTAACGTATGGTTTTTGTAGGCCACATTTTTTGTGGCTGGCTTACATTTCCTTCCGGGGATTGGATCCCATTCTATCCAAACACGAGTTCAGTTTTCAAACCACTGCTCCACATCAGTCGTTTGTAGTAAGCTGCTGAAAGAAATTGAAAAATGATCCTCAGTAACCTAGAACAGATTTCTTCTTTCTCTAGTGTAGTTAGTACAACTCTGATGAGAGAAATGGAACGTATATAATACAGACAGCAGCACAGGTTAGGTAATTTCAGATTGTACCACAAGTGTTGCACTTCAGAGTGCAATCACCTATTTAAGCATGCACATACAGATTGTCCCAAGAGCGTTCATCAATATTCAGTGCTATGACAGGAACGATCATTGGAAGCAAAAAAGTCTAGTAAACATGGACTCTAAAATTCATATCTTAAGAGTTATGAGCACTTGATCAGTAGAAGCCGTTTCCTGTTGTCCTTTCAAGAAATCTGCAACAATGGTTCCAGACGCGAGGTAAGTGGAAGTTTTGATTAGGGGCAGATAATTGTTTTACTTCAGTTGGGCATTGAACGCAAAGACAAGTTGTATTCAGATCAGTTACGGTTCAGTTCGTGTTAGGTTTTGTTTAGTCAAAGTTTAGTATATGAGTTTAAATTGGATAACAGTTTGTGGGGACATAGCATTTGGTAACGTGTAGATTTTATGGAGTGGGAGGTAAAATTGGGCTAAATTCCACACAGAAAAAATATATATTGGGGAGGTTACAACTTGTTCAGTAGAAGATATGTGTTCCACAACAGCGAAGATGAACGAGTGCTCTTGGCTCTTTGGAGCCCATATTCACTGGATTTCTTTTATGTTTTTTCGTTCCATACTACCACCTTTCAAAACATAGAAAGCAAAGAGCTTGCAGCAGAAGAGATTTATTTAACAGTGTCGAAGATGATAAAGTGTTCATAGCTCTTAAAGTATGGATTTTAGAACGCACGTTTGCTAGACATTTTTGCTTCGAACAATCGTTCCTGTCATATTCATAATTATTGATCATCCTTTCTGGGACTCCTGTATAACTGTAAAAAGTCGAACGAAGACGCAAAATTAATAGTAGGAATGAAGCTGTAGTTTAGTGTCCTATTAATCTACACGTTCTTAACCTGCTGGATAAGGGAGTGTCAGATTTTAGTTTGGAAGGATAACAATAGACCTGGTGCTGAAGAAAAATTCCCAGGTGTAATCAATGAAGAAAAGCATTTACAAAACTTTGAGCTACTCTTTCCTGAATATATACTCAAGAGCGACAGATTTCGTAATGCCGCCATTCTCCCAAATGACGGTGTCGATGTTTCAAGGTATGGTCTTCACAAGATAGCGAAAGCATTGGGGCGACATCCCGATCCACTAGCTCTCATCCGCTGCCCACTATGCACGGAGGTGTTGGGAGCTGGGTACAAGATGTGCTTAATGAGATTGAGGATACTTAACGTACACGGCCACGCAAAATCTTTCATATGCGTGGAGTGTTGCTCAAAGCATTTGGACACTATTTGTGTGTGGTGAGATGATATAATGTATCTATGAAAGTACAGATCGGCTGAAGGGATGCGGTAGACAAAAAGATGCATGGTATCAAACATTTATTGCCTATTAAGTCACTTACTCTGCTGGCGTGTAACGGCGAAGTAGATCCCATTAGTTCAATCATTTCCTCGAACAATCTATTGTTCAGTGCTATGGCCAATTCTGTTTTCCGAGTCTCTCTGCCATCAGGACTTGCTAGTAAGTAACTATCTCTTAAAACATAACATTAATGAAACATAGTACACTTAGAGTATTATTTTACTTTTCTTTAATTGAATGACGAGGAGATGGATGCGTATAGGCCTGCGATGTCGTAGATCAGCGACTGCTCACGCATGTGCTAAGTAATCAAACCCAAAGGCTCTGATCGACTTTATGGCTTATCTTCGTGCCAGTGCAAATGACTAGAGGAAGATAATGTCATATCTCCTCAAGTACACTACTGGCCATTAAAATTGCTACACCAAGAAGAAATGCAGATGATAAACGGGTATTCATTGGACAAATATATTATACTAGAACTGACATTTGATTACATTTTCACGCAATTTGGGTGCATACCTCTGGCCGTAATAATGGCCTCGATACGCCTGGGCATTGAGTCAAACAGAGCTTGGATGGCGTGTACAGGTACAGCTACCCAATGCAGCTTCAACACGATACCACAGTTCATCAAGAGTAGTGACTGGCGTATTGTGACGAGCCAGTTGCTTGGCCACCACTGACCAGACGTTTTCAATTTGTGAGAGACCTGGAGAATGTGCTGGCCAGGGCAGCAGTCGAACATTTTCTGTATCCAGAAAGGCCCGTACAGGACCTGAAACACGCGGTCGTGCATTATCCTGCTGAAATGTAGGGTTTCGCAGGGATCGAATGAAGGGTAGAGCCACGGGTCGTAACACATCTTAAATGTAACGTCCACTGTTCGAAGTGGCGTCAATGCGAACAAGAGGTGACCGAGACGTGTAACCAATTGCACCCCGTACCATCACGCCGGGTGATACGCCAGTATGGCGATGACGAATACACGCTTCCAATGTGCGTTCACCGCGATGTCGCCAAACACGGATGCGACCATCATGGTACTGTAAACAAAACAAAAAAATGACGTTTTGCCATTCGTGCACCCAGGTTCGTCGTTGAGTACACCATCGCAGGCGCTCCTGTCTGTGGTGCAGCGTCAAGGGTAACCGCAGCCATCGTCTCCGAGCTGATAGTCCATGCTGCTGCAAACGTCGTCGAAGTGTTCGTGCAGGTGGTTATTGTCTTGCAAACGTCCCCATCTGTTGACTCAGGGATCGAGACGTGGCTCCACGATCCGTTACAGCCATGCGGATAAGATGCCTGTCATCTCGACTGCTAGTGATACGAGGCCGTTGGGATCCAGCACGGCGTTCCGTATTACCCTCATGAACCCACCGATTCCATATTATGCTAACAGTCATTGGATCTCGACCAACGCGAGCAGCAATGTCGCGATACGATTAACCGTAATCGCAGTAGGCTACAATCCGACCTTTATCAAAGTCGGAAACGTTATGATACGCATTTCTCCTACATGCACGAGGCATCACAACAACGTTCCACCAGGCAACGCCAGTCAACTGCTGTTTGTGTATGAGAAATCGGTTGGAAACTTTCCTCCGGTCAGCACGTTGTAGGTGTCGCCACCGGCACCAACCTTGTGTGATTGGTCTGAAAAGCTAATCATTTATATATCACAGCATCTTCTTCCTGTCGGTTAAATTTCACGTCTGTAGTACGTCATCTTCGTGGTGTAGCAATTTTAATGACCAGTAGTTTAGATTCCTGATTCGTAAAGCGCTGTTGTGTGGTTGAAGACAGCAGTATCTGGAAGAAAATGCGACATGTGAATTATCATGACGAATGTCGGTGGTAGGAAATGCCCCTGTACGAGGGATTTGGACCTGGCGCCTGCACGAGGGATTTGGAGCCGAGGGATTTCCGCCGACAGTAGACCCATCGAGGAAGCGGCTGCTACATGGCGGGCAGATTGCCAGACAGTGAATGACCAGTGCTGGGATCCTGGCCAACGCACCAGACCTTCATACCTTCACCACCAGTCGACACGCAACATTCAACTCCTACCGCCGTCACCTGCACATGTAAACATTCTTACGCACCACCGTTAGTAACTGTAGCTAGATTGCAGTCGTTTTCCAACGTTGGGTGAAGGGTTTCATTATCTAAAAAGATGTTTTGACACAGACTTATGTGTATGGTGGAGGATGCAAAGGTATCCGAGAATCGTCCTCTCCTCTCCCCTAACCCCCACCCCTGCTCCTCCTCCCCTCCCCCACCCCCTCACACACACACTGTTTCCTTTCCGATGGTGAACAGAGCGTAGAGATCTGTACACGCCCGGGTTTTGTATAATTTATATATCATAGACATTACATGAAACATAACTTGGATGACGTGATATATTTTTTTATTTGTACTGGACATGAACTCTCGGAATTTTCGAAATAAAGCGGGCAACTTAGGCATAGTATTAATCCGCAGCTAATGGTAAGGTAGTTAGCGACGCTGCCGCTAGATCGCGGGGCTCCGGGTTCAATTCCTGGCGGGTCGTAGATTTTCTTCCCTCGGGGATCGGCTGTTTGTGTTGCTCTAATCATTTTTTATTATCTTCATCCAAAAGACGCGCTAAATCACCTTTAGGCCGAACAATCACGAACCTGGTTTGCCTGCCAAAGAGCTACACAATTTACCGGCGTAGTACTGATTGAAATCACTGAACGTTGATTTATAACTTTTTATCTGATGATGACAATAACCGAATCGTCGTTACAAGTAAAGAAATATCGTAAGCGAGCTATACCTTTTATTCGCAGAAGAAGAAAAGATAAAAGACACAGCCTATTCGTCTTGAATAGCACCGAGGGAACAGTACACCTTAACGTCCTCATACGACGGACGACTCAAAATCAACTGCGTCCTCACCCCATGAGACATTGCGGAGAGCTTTGCAACTTAATTCAGGAAATTGACGCCAAATTTGGTGCCGAGATCTGTACGCAAGCACATTTCGTCCCTTTATTCGCACAATCCTAACGGTACAATATTTTCCTCCACCGGGATTCGAACCGACTCAAAAATGGTTCAAATGGCTCTGAGCACTATGGGACTTAATTTCTGAAGTCATGAGTCCCCTAGAACTTAGAACTACTTAAACCTAACTAACCTAAGGACATCACACACATCGATGCCCGAGGCAGGATTCGAACCTGCGACCGTAGCGGTCGTGCGGCTCCAGACTGTAGCGCCTAGAACCGCTCGGCCACTTCGGCCGGCTCGAACCGACAATCTCCGGCCGAGCGCCTGTGCAGAGTCATGCGTTAGCGATATTTGGTTAAAAACCGACGTTGCGCTTGTATAATCACTTTATCGTTTAATTTTACGTGCGCGTACTGTAATGACACATTCAGAAGCAGAGACATACAATATCTTAAAGGCTGCGCCAAAGATTAAATTGAGAGGTATGTAGAATATAATCTCTGTAATGTGTATATTGGATTCTCTTTTGTTTCGTACTCCAAGAAGGAGTTAAGAGACACTTTCGATTGTTGCCTTGTAGAGGATGGACGTAATTTTTGGTGTGTGCGGAAAGGCAGCCGTATTTTAGTAATTATGGTTTGTGCGACGAGCAGAGCAAGTCTTATTGTGTTGTGAATAAAAAATAGTGAGAAGTATCTAAGTTTTACGAGAATTATTTAACGCGACATAGCATTCTATTCCTTGGCTTCCACCATCTTCGTGAAGTGAACCGATGCCGACTCAGGAAGATACACACGGTCAACAAAGAGAAGAACATCGATGGCGACTAATGTATTAATATTGTGGCAGAAGGACGAATTCTACGTCTAAGGTGAGAACTCTGAATAAATCAACAATGACGTAGAATTCAAAAATGTAATTAATCGGAATGGTAAATTATATTACAAGCAAATTTCACGCAGCACTGAATTTGTCCGCATTCAAGCCGGTCAATACAGTCCGTAAACAAGGCTTTCAAAAATTCTAAAGTTACAGTTACATAGCCATAATTTTTTCCTCTTTTCTAAAAATCAATAAATTTAATTTTTTTTATTTATTTCGCCACAGTACCAGTAGGCCATTAGACTCAAAGAGCAACTACGTGTACATTGGCCGCGTCGCACGGCAGGGACGGTATCCGGCTGCAGTGAAGCCGGTGATTCACTCGTTCATTCATCGTGTAGATCTGGCTTTAGGATAGGCCATGGGACGGAGCTGTGGAGTCGTTTTGATCCACCTACGGTGCACGCCGCAGTGTCCGCCTGGTGCTGGTGCGGCCTTGAGCGGCGTGACCCTTGACCTCCTAGTCGACCCGACCCGGCCAGGCCAATAATAACGATGCACCGGCGCAGCCAGCTGGTCCCCCGCCGCCCCGCTGTTCATCTCGGCCGCAGCCGCAGCCGAGAGCCGATCCCTATCGACTCCGACGTCGTTACCTCCGGGCCGCCCACGCCCCTCCCACCCAGCCCCTGCTTGCGGTGCGCTCCATCACCTCTTTCCAAAGTCCGCCGACCTATTCAGGAATTCTCCGTCCCAGACGTCTACCGGCGTGACGGGACCACCAAATTTCCATTATTGCATCTATAATTGCCTGGAAATATCTTCTCGAGGTAGGAGGACCCGATTGCTGCTTAATAAACAGTAATGATATTGTTTCGTAACGGGAAGTTAACGAGCAGTTGCGTGCTATCGAGACTTAACCTTTGCCGGAAAAGCGCCGCATTAGAAAACAATTACTGCGATTGGTCTTGTTACTCTTCATGCGTACCGAGTAATGCACGTCCACATTCTCTAAATAGCGGTATGGGAAAGATGCTCAAAGGTAATACCTCTCTCTCTCTCTCTCTCTCTCTCTCTCTCTCTCTCTCTCTCTCTCTCTCTCACTTCCTTTCTCTTTGTCTGCTATCACTTTCCCTCCCTGTCACCTGGATTACACGAACTTTTCAAAAAAATGGTTCAAATGGCTCTGAGCACTATGGGACTTAACTTCTGAGGTCATCAGTCCCCTAGAACTTAGAACTACTTAAACCTAACTAACCTAAGGACATCACACACATCCATGCCCGAGGCAGGATTCGAACCTGCGACCGTAGCGGTCGCGCGGTTCTAGACTTTAGTGCCTAGAACCGCTCGGCCACCTCGGCCGGCCACACGAACTTTTCCCTTTGGCAGTTACATAACAGCATTCCCACTATCTGGCTCCCCCACGGAAATATATCAGTTGACTGTGTGACTGTCGATCTAGAGTTCGAGGGGTCAAATGTATTTTCTTTTCCTCCCAACTCAACCATTTTTGGAAGTAAGTCCCATATCTATCCACACGTACGAGAAGCACCTTCTAAGTTTTTACAAAAACATCGAAAAACCGTACAGTTCACTGTTTCTCGAAATATCACTACATATTATAAATTAAACGCAACCCCCTCCCCCCCCCCCCCCCTCGTGTTTCTCCGTATGTGTGTATAATATGAACGGCTGTAAGGATTTTGATATTGTTTTTACTAAAATACTAGTATATTGATTCAGGATTTGTGTACAATTTATAAATATATCGTGCAAATTGGCTGAACTATGTTGAATTAACGTAGCCCTCCGCGTGTTGATCTGTATATGGAGGCTAATCACAGGAACTGCTATAAGGATTTTGATGCGATTCTGACCAACAGCTACAATGATTCGCGAGGAGGGTTGGCGTATATTGTATAATTTATTACCGCTTCGCCAGACAAGTCGTCCGGTCGTAGCTAGTTAGTGCTACCAGTGCGAAGCTGGGGCGGCTACGTAGTTCGCATTTTGCGTACGTTCGAACCGATTAAGGAATTATTTTTTCACTCTGATGTAAGTGCCTTAAAAGCATGCCTCTGAAGGTGCTCAACAACTTGCTGAGGTGAAAAAAAATCACTCTCTGCGTGACACAACGGATCAAAAAGTAGTCGTGAGGTGATAAACCAGATACATACAGGCAGTGAGATATTATTTCGATGTTCTTTTGTCATAAACCCAGTTGTTTGACCTGCTTTGTGAGAGTTTTCATTGTTATGATGAAGAATCAACGCTAAGTTGTGGTAAACAGATTGTTGTATTACATTCAACATTAACTGTGGTTCCGTTTTCTAAAGCAGTGGTGGCGATATGTCTAGTGTAACGAAAGAAATAAGCGATCATTTAAAACTTTCTGGCAGATTGAAACTGTGTGCGGACCGATGCTCGAACTCAGGACCTTTGCCTTTCGCGGGCAAGTGCTCTACCGGCTGAACTACCCGTGCACGACTCGGGACCCTCACAGCTTTAATTCCCCCAGTACTTCGTCTCCTACCTTCCAAACTTCACAGAAGCTTACCTACGAAACGTGCAGAACTAGCACTCTTGGAATAAAGGATACTGCGGAGACATGCCTTAGCCAAAACCTGAGAGATGTTTCCAGAATGAAATTTTCACTCTGATATAAAACCTAAAAATGCTTTGCGAGCATCAACTTGCATCATCCAGACTGTTCGTTGCCACCTGAATTCCTCGTCTCGTGTGAACATACATTTTTTGACGAAAAATTCTCGTACACCTTTATGTGTCTATCAATACAGAGTGCGACGGGTTGAATTCTCCTGGAGTGAGGTGTCTGAAAGTCTGTGGAGGAAAGACAGCCTATTTTTCCTCGAGAGCCGAAACCACAGAAGGTAATAACGTTGGACTCCGAGGTGTGGAGTCTGCAATTTTTTCCCATACGCTACTTTATGACAGGGTGCATTGTCATGCACGAACTGTTCCCCTGTTTCACGCAGCACATAGTGCTGTAAAATGTGTCCGTATCCTTCGACATTTAGCATTTTGTTAGGGACAATAAGGTGCCGCAGCCTAACCACGAGAAACATCCCCATACGGCAACATCACGTCTTCCGTATTTCACTGATGCCACTACACGTAGTGGCAGGTAACGTACTCCAAGCATTCACCAAAATCTAAACCATTCCATCGGATTGCCAGAGGGTATAGCTTGATTCATCATTCCAAATCACTCGTTTCCAGTCATCCAACATCCAGTGCCGTTGCTCTTTACAGCACCTGATGCATTGCATAGCGTTGACTATGGGAATTCTGAGGTGTTTCTCGACCACTGTACCTCATTCTTTTTAGCTCCGCACACACAGTGACCGTACTAGCTAGACTGCTGGCAGCGCTTTGTAACACATGAGTGATGCCTTCCGCTGATTTCATGTGATATTTCACAACTTCCCTCCGCGATGCTCGACGGTCCCCCTCGGTCAGTGCATTAGGTTTGTCTGGTCTTGGTTATCCTTCGCATTTCAGCCACACAACCGCATCACTAATAGTCGCAATGTGCAGCTTTAGAAGGGCTGAAATGTCTTTGATCGATTTCGTACTCGGATCACATCCAGAGGCTAGCTCACGTTCGAAGTCACAAAGCGCTCTAGTCCTACCCATTACGATGTTATTGCTTCTCTACTGGCAGTAATCCACGCTGCCTTTTTTACTGGCGGGTCTGCCTCTCGTGACATCTAGTGTTCAGTTCGGGATTATACAAAGATGTATGTATACTTTTGATCACATAGCTTATAATATTACGTCGTAGAGCGAAGTTGCCGACTTACTGGAGAACGGTGCAGTACAGTCTTCAGTGACAGCTCAATCCTGACGAATTGTGATAGTTATCATGTTCCCGTTTCCAAGCATTGGTCGCTATTAAAACTTTCTACCATTACGCGATAAGTCACACAAATCTGAGGGCTGTAAATTCAACTAAATACACTACTGGCCTTTAAATTGCTACACCAAGAAGAAATGCAGATGATAAACAGGCATTCATTGGACAAATATATTATACTAGAACTGACATGTGATTACATTTTCACGCAGTTTGGGTGCAAAGATCCTGAGAAATCACTACACAGAACAACCACCTCTGGCCGTAATAACGGCCTTGATACGCCTGGGCATTGAGTCAAACAGAGCTTGGATGGCGTGTACAGGTACAGCTGCCCATGCAGCTTCAACACGATACCACAGTTCATCAAGAGTAGTGACTGGAGTATTGTGACGAGCCAGTTGCTCGGCCACCATTGACCAGGCGTTTTCAATTGGTGAGAAATCTGTAAAATGTGCTGGCCAGGGCAGCAGTCGAACATTTTCTGTATCCAGAAAGGCCCGTATATGACCTGTAACATGCGGTCGTGCATTATCCTGCTGAAATGCAGGGTTTCGCAGTGATCGAATGAAGGGTAGAGCCCCGGGTCGTAACACATCTGAAATGTAACATGCACTGTTCAAAGTGCCGTCTATGCGAACAAGAGGTGACAGAGACGTGTAACCAATTGCACCCCATACCATCACGCCGGGTGATACGTCAGTATAGTGATGACGTATACACGCTTCCAATGTGCGTTCGCCGCGATGTCACCAAACACGGATGCCACCATCGTGATGCTGTAAACAGAACCTGTATTCATCCGAAAAAATGACGTTTTGCCATTCGTGCACCCAGGTTCGTCGTTGAGTGTACCATCGCGGACGCCCCTGTCTGTGATGCAGCGTCAGGGGTAACCGCAGCCATGGTCTCCGAGCTGATAGTCCATGCTGCTGCAAACGTCGTCGAACTGTTCGTGCACATGGTTGTTGTCTTGCAAACGTCCCCATCTGTTGACTCAGGGATCGAGACGTGGCTCCACGATCCGTTACAGCCATGCGGATAAGATGCCTGTCATCTTGACTGCTAGTGATACGAGGCCGTTGGGATTCAGCACGGCGTATACCCTCCTGAACCCACCGATTCCATATTCTTCTAACAGTCATTGGATCTCGACCAACGCGAGCAGCAATGTCGTGATACGATGGGCGCAATCGAGTTATGCTACAATCCGACCTTTATCAAAGTCGGAAACGTGATGGTACGCATTCCTCCTCCTTACACGAGGCATCACAACAACGTTTCACCAGGCAACGCCGGTCAACTGCGGTTAGTGTATGAGAAATCGGTTGGAAACTTTCCTCATGTCAGCACGATGTAGGTGTCGCCATCGTCGCCAACCTTGTGTGAATGGTCTGAAAAGCTAATCATTTGCATATCACAGCATCTTCTTCCTGCCGGTTAAATGTCGCGCCTGTAGCACGTCATCTTCGTGGTGTAGCAATTTTAATGGCCAGTAGTGTACTTAGGGATTACAATTACAAATAACCTAAATTGGAATTATATTGTGGCTAGAGCAAACCAAAGACTGCGATTCATTGGCAGAACACTTAGAAGGTGCAACAGGTCTACCAAAGAGACTGCTTACACTACGCTTGTCCCACCTATTCTGGAGTATTGCTGTGCGGTGTGGGATCCGCATCAGATGGGAGTGACGGATAACATCGAAAAAGTACAGAGAAGGGCAGTTAGTTTTGTATTATCGAGAAATAGGGGAGATAGTGTCTCAGCCAAGATACGCGAATTGGAGTGGCAATCATTAAAACAAAGGCGTTTTTTGTTGCGACGGGATCTTCTCGTGAAATTTCAATCACCAGTTTTCTCCTCCGATTGCGAAAACATTCTGTTGGCACCCACCTACATAGGGAGAAATGATCATCATGATAAAATAAGAGAAATCAGGGCTCGCATAGAAAAATTTAAGTTCTCGTTTTTCCCTCGTACCGTTCGAGAGTGGAACGGTAGAGAGACAGCTTGAAGGTGGTTCATTGAACCCTCTGCCAGGCACTTTATTGTGAATAGCAGAGTAATCACGTAGCTGTAAATGCAGACGTTCAGAAGAGGGATGAGCTTTGTTGGCATTTGAGGAGAACAAGAAGATCTATTACAGCTCTAATCTTTCCGTTCGTTTATCTGTCGCGTTTATGTTGACTACAGGAATATTTTTCACTATCCCGACAATACTGCCATGTAAGAGGTCTGACACAAAAAACCTGAGACTTGTGGGAAGCTATTTGTATTGACGCATTAGTGAGCCACTGTTTTTCGCTCTTGGTAAACGTCTTTACCCCTAAACAGGGTTCCTCAAAATCGACTTCTAAGTGACACTGAGTGAGCATTTACTGCAGATGTATTCTGCGCTCCACTGGAAGGAAAAAGTCAGCGGAGCTTGAAAAATTTTTGGGTTATTCGGTTCGCAAGGAAAACGTGACAGTATAGGAACATACAGCTTCTGATTATTATTGTTTCTCGCTAAGACCATTCTATGCGGTGATTGTTGGTTGAGTTTTTTGTGATGATACTTAATTCAGTGTTTGTGAAAACTTACGTCCAATGTGCATCGGCCATATAACAGACGCAGTAGTGGAAGCCACCGTCTTCACGTGAAGCTTCTAGCTGTTTCGCGGTTTTTCTAGGAGCGATCATCGTGCATTACACAGCATTCGGCCACTTTGTCGCCATCTTTTCCAGAAGTCACTCTTCATTGTCTCACTTCGTCCCATTGCATCATCTTCCATCAGTCTTAAAGATGGATACATTTCCCAGCAACAATCGCGTACTCTATCATAGCGAGAAGCTGGCGAGTACTACATCTTCCACATTCTTTCGTCTTGAGGCGGTGATTCTCACAAAATATTGGTCAGATAGGAAGTAATTGCGGATGATTCGGCTATATTTGTGTGTCATGCTCTTTATATCCACTTCTCAAACACGGTGCACAACTTGTTCTGCTCTATTAGACAATACATCGCATTTTCCAGACTATGGTGGACCCCAGGTGCCCAGGTATTCTAACTTCACCCCGTTGTAGGTTTTGCATAGGCGAGCAGGCAGCAACGTAAAAGATCGTGTTAAGAGCACAAATAAGCAAAATATAATGCGCTGGTGTCAGTTCTTCTGATGAAAGAAAGTAAGACCAAATTCCGTTTCATGCTCTATGCCCTGATAAAAGCGGTGGGAGTGTCCAGCGAGCTGACTTAGGACCTAATGCTTACGAACGGATACGTCGTTGTGGTTTTCGGGGAAACGAGTTACCGTTGTGCGAACGACTGGAATCATAACTGATACTGGAAATCTACAGAGTTGTAACTTTTTCTTTTTGTGCACCAATTCACCTTCGCTTTAGAATCTGATGACAACCATGAATCCATGTGCGCCGGCCGTAGTGACCGAGCGGTTCTAGGCGCTACAGTCTGGAGCTTCGCCACCGCTACGGTCGCAGGTTCGAATCCTACCTCGGGCATGGATGTGTGTGATGTCCTTAGGTTAGTTAGGTTTAAGTGGTTCTGAGTTCTAGGGGACTGATGACCTCAGAAGTTAAGTCCCATAGTGCTCAGAGCCACTTGAATCCATGTGCGTAGCATCATAACCGTCTGATAAAACTATGCAGGGCAATTCTGTGGTGATGTTACAAACGTTGAGGAGTGTTGGAGAAGGGTAAATGTGTCAATTCCAGATAAGTAACCCCGGTCTAGAAGCGACCGAGTCGAAGGTTATAAGCGAAAATCTTTCTGTGACAGTGCAGTATGCGTACCAGTAGTGTTGTTGCTCAGAGCCAACGTTCAGCGTTGGTAATATGGACCAAAACAAGGAAAACTGCTCAAGAAATACGATCTCTTAAAATGCGTACTTCAAGAGCTATAGGCACTTGTTCAGTAGATGTTTCACACGTGCAGAAGATGAACAAGTGCCCATTGCTCTTAAGGTTTGCACTCTAGAGCCCGTGTTTGTTCTGGTCCGTACTACCACCTCTGAATGTTGCCTACTTTACACTCTTAGCAACAACAGTACCGGTACGTGTGTGGCACTGTCAGAGGTATCAGAACTATTTTCGCTTATAACTTTCGCCTCGATCGTTTCTGCACTAGGATCCCATACCTTACATTGATACATTTACGCTTCTCCATCATCTCTGAAAGTTTGTAACATCATCACGGAATCAACCAGTACGGTTAAACTCATTATCAGGACTGTAGTGATATGTATTTTTTTTTTTTTAGGATGCTGTTATTACACGTTAGGTAAATATACTCTCCAAAGAGGCACCTGTCTTTCATTTGAATCACAAGCAAGCAGCGTTTGTCGGATAGTTATTCTTACCTTCAGAAATTTGGCGACTTAAGCTAAGAGGTCAGCTACAAGCGTACTCGGGGGATGAAAGCTATGACGTGGTTTGTAGAAGAATGCGACAAAGTTAAACACTCGAGCACATCCTTTGAAATGCCAATCACCAAATTTCAAAATATTCTTACGAGTACACATTCACTGGTACCACTGTAAGATGATTTTTGTTGCAGAATTTTTTGGACGTGGTCACATTTGAGTTTTCATGAATACTAGATTTTCAACAGTTATTTCTCCAGTGTATAAACAGCTTCCACGATACTATTTGGCTTCAATTGTACAAAATTTACGCATTCTACGAACAGCGCTGGGGAGGCAACCAATGTAATCATCCAGATCATGAAGAAAGGCTGGTGACATGTAACCAGATACTTGTCGGAAATAGAAAGATACTGATTCTTAATAGTCTGTCAAGATCGTCCAGAACTGTCTTCATCATTCTCACCGTCACTTAGTTATTGGTCTTGAAGTGCGATCAAGTGACGTGGGCAGTAAAGCAGTACGATCACTTCCGTCATTGACACACCGAATTTAAATCATATTTTTGGTGATATTTCACGTATATCGATTAATGAGAACAGTTCACGAGACGTCATAGCTAATACCACCGGAACCGTGTTGCCCGAATTACACAAGGAGCTACAGTTGATTCCCAGAATCTGCCAGGAAGTTTCATACAGTTGATTATTTTACGTGACTATACTGAGCTGTAAACTTTAACACGGCAAACCGCATTTATGCCACATATAAATTGCAAAATTTGGAATCTATTATCTGTGTTCAGAACAACGAAGTGCCATTGATTTAAACAGTGGTGGAAGTTGAACCTCCGCAACTAAATTAAATGAAAGAACAAGGCACTGTAAATAGCTTGGATTCGTGTCGTTACAGGCGAAACACCCATCATCACGTGCATCCTTGCATGAATCAGCGTCTTGGAGAACACCAGTATTTATACTTAAGTGACATGAAAATATTTCAGGCTACATTTAGCACCTAATAATGCAGGAAGCGCCAAATACGTTAAACGAGTCCCTAACTTTGTCATCTTTGTGGAATGAACAAAAAAAATGAATAGTTGATAAAGAGTTATATTTGACTTGTAACGAGCACCTGTAGGTCGAACTTAGGCATTTTTGTAAAGCGCTAAATTACCCACCTCGGTCACGGTTGTAAGTATTTTCCTCTCGGGCGACCTGGAATTGCTGGGTCTAGCAGCTACTCTTGCTTGGAAAACATTCATCTGCTAGCTCTGTTAAGAGCGGTCTTAATAAAGACGGCATTTTCAGCGATAATCTTCACGTCTTGCGCTGACACGATATTTCGTAACTGGAGGCGCACCCACCGTGTGGAAATTAAACTGTTCCTCGTCCGGAACGGGCTGCAAATAACAGCGTCATCTCAACTAGCAACCTGCTACAGTGAATGACCTGACAAAGCACCCGTTATCGCCATTACGCCGTGAGTATATAGACGGGGCAACTTTGTGGAGCGACGCAGCGAGCTGAATACACGCGGAACGGCTGCCGAGTGAATATCATGCAAACCGGACGGAAAGCCGTGCCACCGCGCAATCGAACATTACCAACGGGCCACCGCGGGGCAGTGTGCTCCTCCCCTCCACCCCCCACCCCCCACAAGAGCTGGGGCAGGTGGGGGAACCGCACGCACCTAAGGGAAAGTCTTTTTATTGCCTATGTTACGGGGTGACATAGCTTCACATCCCTTTCTCAGAGAGTCCAACGTGCTTAGTTTGCGTCGTGTATTAGTAGACGACCGTAAGTTACTGCATTTCCTGTAAGGAAAACCATTAAAGAATTATGAGATTTGCGTGCTATTATGCGCCCTATGGAGTAATGGCACACTAGTTCAACAAAATAAAAAATTCTTGTGTAAATCATGCTTATACCTTGCAAAAACGTTAGAAAACAGTGATACATACATAAAGCTATTTATTAAAACTATTAAATTCATTCATATGACTTTAGGTAACATACTTTAAGCAAAAAAATGTGTTCTCAAAAATAAAAATAAACCCAACTTTTTTGAAAAAAGGAAACAGAAACTTCCAGTTTTGACGACAGCAAATGTCACTTTATATTTCTGTGGTGAGTCCCAAGCACTGCATTCAGAATGACTCCAGTTACTACAAATCACACATCTGAACCATAGTTCTCCGCCACGATCAAACTCACCACACAGGAACATATATCTGCAGTAAATTTAGGATTCACGTCGTCCATTTCTTCGTCATGACACATGGTATCCGGATCTATGTATACTAAAGGTCCTTGAAACTTCTCAATCTCAAATTTTTTTCTCCTTTTTTTTAATGGGTTCAAAAGCTTTTATTAGAGTTTCTTGTGTCCACTTGCAGTTCGTAGGGATAAATAGCCCATGGAGGGGTAATGGCACACAGTCAACAAGAATACGTACGGTTACCCCAACCTATACGAAATGACCTATATACCAACAGGTGAAAGCCTAAACCTCTGGATGAAGATAAATAATATCACTGGTACATGTGTGATAGATAACAAGACAGATAAACGATATAAAAGATCATTAATTTGCACTCTCAAAATAAGAAGAAAAGTAGCACAAAATACAAACTGTTTTTCTGCAAGCTTCTCAACTAATCTAAGATGACGAACTACGACGCAGCATTAACTGATGTTGGCAGCACTAAATAGCAGCACATCCAAGAGCAGCTAACCGACAAACTGCAACACGTGCTATTACCCCTACTCCACAACACTGCTCTGCGCCAGACTCCTGCCTCTAAGGAGGCACCAAATTTTTTTACCGACACATCGCTATCTGCACCACACGAAGAGCTACAGGAAACAAGCAAAGATGAAACTGAATCAATTATTGCATCATTAAACAGCAAAAACTGTCATCGGTATGATGTAACTTCAGATAGTGGTATGAAGATCAGTGCATCATATGTTAGTTCTGTACTCGGTCACGTGTGCAATGTGTCTTCAGATGTGACCAGTTTCCTGACAGACTAAAATACTGAATCGAATCGAGGAGAAAAGAAACTTGTGGTACAAATTGACTAAAAGAAGGGATAGTTTGATAGTACATGTTCTGAGGAATCGGGGATTATTTCAGTGAAGTTCATCTTGGCATGTGACTGCGTCGTACGTGACAAAGTACCGACATTTCGGTTGATATTAAAGGCAGCCTTGACCGTGATGAAGGTTTTCTGTACTAGCAGCCGAAAGTCATTTTTTTTAGAACATACGACGCGGTGACACACTCAGAATACTGCTACTGAAATGAATTCTGACCGCGAAATACTATGCTCCTACATCGAGGATAATTGATTTGGTAATGGAGGGAAATATGGGATTTAAAAGCAGTGGTGGGAGATCAAGGGTTGCCACTGGTACGTAGGTTGAGGTGGATGTAGACTGAAGTTTGATACTCAGAGATGTGAATTTACTAGCGCAGAGAGTGCATCCAACCAGTCTTCGAACCGATGACCATCATAAGAACAACAACAACAACAAGTATTCTGAACAACATAAAATAAAAAACTCATATTATTTTGGTTCAAATGGCTCTAAGCACTATGGGACTTTAACATCTAAGGTTATCAGTTCCCTAGACTTAGAACTATTTAAACCTAACTAACCTAAGGACATCACACACATCCATGCCCGAGGCAGGATTCGAACCTGCGACCGTCGCAGCAGCGCGGTTCCGGACTAAAGTGCCTAGAACCGCACGGCCACAACGGCCGGCGTATTATTTTAAAGATGTCTTTTACACAGACGAATGAAGTAACAAATACATTTAACAAAAGAACTATCAAGGAGCTAAGGTCCAATCTAAGAGAAAAATAATTAGTAATTTTTGAAACTTAGTGCAATGTCCTCTTCAATGAGTCAGTAATCACAGTTTCCAGAGGGTGCGGATTTAACAAAACAATGTCTCGTTTAGCAGTAATGTGACGTGACCATAGTCCATTAATAGTAACAACTTCTTTTCTAGTGAGCACAAGGTTGAGAAACCATGGGTAGCGTGGCATTTGCTCCTGTGTCGTACAACATCACGTGCCTGATCTTTCGGCCCAAGTTCACTAACAATGTCCTTTACGTTTTCTCTTTGTCCACGAGTGTGCTATGAAAATGTATAGATCGAAGAGGTATTTCGGCAGTAAGTGCTACACCTTTTTGTAACTTGATGGTCCGGTGTTCCCTAGAGATGATCAGATGATGCAGTTCCTCTGTTGAGACCAGTATAACAAGTGCCAAGGAATTTATGTAGTTTCTCCTTAGGTAGTCCTAGTAAGAGAGCCTAGGGCATTCTTCGAGTCAGTACATATATTCGGACGTTAAATGCTATTTATGAAGTCGTTCAGTAAGTAATGCAACACATGTTTTTCCTGAAAGCGGATTGGTTTTATTCCGGGTTCCAATACATTATATTATTCCCCACTCTTTGGCTATAAAAGCGTATTTTTCAACATCTCCATTCATTACGACGGCCTTACTTCTCTTTACTGGGATGGGCAGACTGTCCGCATGATACCACGAGAATTTAAAACGGTTATATAAATTTGACGTTGTGTTCAACATTATTATTTTATACCTTCTTTGCACTTATTAGCTTGTAATACATCATCTTTGCTTAACTGAGTGTATGCAAAATGTACGTGATGTAAATCCGGTAGGAAAACTGGCGTGTGATGACTGGACATGTGACGTTCGCTGTTTGCCTTTGCAGTCAAAGACCTCCACAACTCTTTGACCCTTGTCCTAAAACAGTGTTTCGTTTTAGTCTGCAGCTACTGGAAAGTGCCACACGTTACCCGAGATTTGTGCGGTTAACCATTTGAGCCCAAGTGGTTTCTGCCTGAAACCAACATTTTATTAATTTTTTAAAATTACTAGTGTCTTTCGCATGAAACCATCGAAGCTGTTGCAAAATAGAGACTTCTAGTGGTACACTGAGGTACTTCTACGTACGTAATGCGTTGCAGAAGTCACTTATAGCGTTCAAAACAGCAGTCGTCGCGGAGATTGTGCTACGTGATTGTAGCAGACTCTGACATGCGGTCTTTTTATACTGGCCGTATTGAGGAGATCATTGACAGTCAAAGTAAGGATCTCTAAGTTATTCTAATGTAAATTTGAGTTTTTGCTACTTCTGTTATGAGTATTATCGAAATGAGAGCTCTGGGGCAGTATGCAGTTTTGATGCAAAATTTGTTAAAGTTTAGACCCAGTTTTACTTGTCATTTAGGACAACGATTTGTTCTAGGTCTTATCAGTTGATGGACGTTTCTAGATGTGTGAAATATGTGAAACTGCTTTCAAATATATCACATGAAATGTTGGGTGGTTGAAAACTGTATGGCCCAGAAGTTCCAAAGTGAAACTACCTTCTTAAAAGAACTGTTCGGACTGAAGCACTTAGAACCGCTCGGCCACAGCGGCCGGCCAATGAGATTTAAACCAGCATAATTTCAAATCATCAAATTACATATAGTTCTCTTAACAGATCATAGAAGCATTTTTGTCAAAACAGTTTACGTACATTCTGGAGTTACTCAACAATTACAAATTATCATCCATCTCATCTATACTGACGCGCTGGCAAAAACAAATATCATAATTATTTACCATCTTTACCTTACTTGCATGAAGACTTCTGCTTCCAAGTTCAACAATATTGACACACCTAATTAATCTAACACTTGGTGGCTTCACAGCACACTACAAAAACTGCCTACTCCATCGCCTTTCGCTCATAGACAGCTACCTACAACTGTGCGCCAAGCACTCTCTTACTCCAACAGTATAATAATCTCATACCAGAAGCAGTATCTCTGGGTCTGCGGTCTTATATAGTCACCTATATAAAGCCTATCAAAGACATACATTATTTATAAAATCATATTCAGGTGCCACATACAAATGTGGCCAATAGGCTCCTTTCACTATGATGATAATGATTAACTTTGTGAAAAATTTTACTGTATATTCCAAAGTGCAACCCCCTCCGTAAAACAATTCATTGTTTTGCTAATTTCTTATTATATTTGTTACTTACTACGAGGGTAATCCCAAAAGTAAGGTCTCCTGTTTCTTTATAAGTACATAGACCTGTTTATTTCTACAATGGTTTACATCAGTTTACAGCTTGAACATTTAGCTATTGCCGGCCGGTGTGGCCGAGCGGTTCTAGGCGATTCAGTCTGGAACCGCGCGACCACTACGGTCGCAGGTTCGAATCCTGCATCGGGCATGGGTGTGTGTGATGTCTTTAGGTTAGTTAGGTTTAAGTAGTTCTAAGTTCTAGGGGACTGATGACCTCAGATGTTAAGTCCAATAGTGCGCAGAGCCATCTGAACCATTTAGCTATTTTTCGACATAATCACCATTTCTGTCGATGCATTTTTGTAGACGCTGTGGCAGTTTCATGTCATACCAGCTCGCCGCCATGCTGTTCAGAAACTTATGAACCTCTTGTTTCATCTCGTCGTTGGAGCTGAATTGCTTTCCGGCCAAATGTTCTTTTAACCTAGGGAATAGGTGATAGTCACTGGGCACCAAGTCAGGACTATAGGGTGGGTGGGAGATTATATTCCACTGAAACTGTTGCAGGAGAGCGACGGTTTGCAGAGCGATGTGTGGGCGAGCGTTGTCATGGAGAATGTGTGCACCCTTGCTCAACATTCCTCTTCTCCGGTTCTGAATTGCCCGTTGGAGTTTTGTCAGAGTTTCACAGTACCTGTCAGCGTTAATTGTGATCCCAGTGGGCATAAAGTCGGCCAACAGTATTGATCAACAATACCCTTTTCCGATCCCAAGAAAGCGTTGTCATGACTTTACCGGCAGACTGTGTTTGTTTGAATTTCCGCGGCTTTGGCGAAGAAGGATGCAACCACTGGCGTGATTGTTGCTTGGTCTGAGGTGTAAAGTGATATGCCCAGGTTTCGTCACCCGTGACAATAGAGTCCAGAAAGTTGTCCTGTTCGGCTGCAAAGCGGTGAAGAAATGCATGGGAAGCATCAACTCGTTGCCGCATGTGGTCCTCAGTCAGCATGCGTGGCACCCATCCTGCGCACACCTTCCGGTAGTTCAATGTTTCCGTTAAAATTCTGTGAGCGGTGCTTCGGGAAACCTCAGGAACCAACGTGCAGAGATCATCCAGGGTGATCCGCCGATCTTCACGCATGCTTTGCTCAACCTTCAACACTGTCTCCTCAGAAATTGACGGTCTACCGCTCCTTTGTTCGTCATGAATTTCTGTCCGACCAGCTGCAAACTCTCTACACCACTTACGAACATTTTTGACATCCATGCACGACTCACCATACACTTCCGTCAATTGACGATGGATTTCAATCAGCGCAGTGCCCTTTGCGTTCAAAAACCGAATAACTGTCCCCAGTTCGCACTTGGCGGTAACGTCAAAGGGAGCTCTATTCTCAACGGCTGCCAAGCCAAGACTGAGCGCCTCAGCGCGGTTTGCACATGTTTACACACAGCACGTGAAGCACTCTTCATAAGGGTGTGACCAACTGCCACACAAACAGAGTTCTGTACTTATAAAAAAACAGGAGACCTTGCTTTTGGGATTAATCCTCGTATGTTAGTAACGGTCAATGATGTGGAAAATTTTAAAACTGTATTTTTTCTCATGTTGTTGGAGAGTTGTTATCCAAAGCTGTTTCACAGAGGAAGATTGCACTGTAGTTCCTTCTCTAGGTTGTCGCACAGATGACAAAATGGTAGATATCGAAATAGACGACAGAGGGATAGCGAAACAATTAAAATCGCTCAAAAGAGGAAAGGCCGCTGGACCTGATGGGATACCAGTTCGATTTTACACAGAGTACGCGAAGGAACTTGCCCCCCTGCTTGCAGATGTGTACCGTAGGGCTCTAGAAGAGCGTAGCGTTCCAAAGGATTGGAAAAGGGCACAGGTCATCCCCGTTTTCAAGAAGGGACGTCGAACAGATGTGCAGAACTATAGACCTATATCTCTAACGTCTATCAGTTGTAGAATTTTGGAACACGTATCATGTTCGAGTATAATGACTTTTCTGGAGACTAGAAATCTACTCTGTAGGAATCAGCACGGGTTTCGAAAAAGACGATCGTGTGAAACCCAGCTCGCGCTATTCGTCCACGAGACTCAGAGGGCCATAGACACGGGTTCCCAGGTAGATGCCATGTTTCTTGAGTTCCGCAAGGCGTTCGATATAGTTCCCCACAGTCGTTTAATGAACAAAGTAAGAGCATATGGACTATCAGACCAATTGCGTGATTGGATTGAAGAGTTGCTAGATAACAAAACGTAGCATGTCATTCTCAATGGAGAGAAGTCTTCCGAAGTAAGAGTGATTTCAGGTGTGCCGCAGGGGAGTGTCGTAGGACCGTTGCTATTCACAATATACATAAATGACCTCGTGGATGACATCGGAAGTTCACTGAGGTTTTTTGCAGATGATGCTGTGGTATATCGAGAGGTTGTAACAATGGAACATTGTACTGAAATGCAGGAGGATCTGCAGCGAATTGACACATGGTGCAGGGAATGGCAATTGAATCTCAATGTAGACAAGTGTAATGTGCTGCGAATACATAGAAAGAAAGATCCCTTATCATTTAGCTACAATATAGCAGGTCAGAAACTGGAAACAGTTAATTCCATAAATTATCTGGGAGTAGGCATTAGGAGTGATTTAAAATGGAATGATCATATCAACTTGATCGTCGGTAAAGCAGATGGCAGACTGAGATTCATTGGAAGAATCCTAAGGAAATGCAATCCGAAAACAAAGGAAGTGGGTTACAGTACGCTTGTTCGCCCACTGCTTGAATACTGCTCAGCAGTGTGGGATCCGTACCAGATAGGGTTGAAAGAAGAGATAGAGAAGATCCAACGGAGAGCAGCGCGCTTCGTTACAGGATCATTAAGTAATCGCGAAAGCGTTGCGGAGATGATAGATAAACTCCAGTGGAAGACTCTGCAGGAGAGACGCTCAGTAGCTCGGTACGGGCTTTTGTTGAAGTTTCGAGAACATACCTTCACCGAGGAGTCAAGCAGTATATTGCTTCCTCCTACGTATATCTCGCGAAAAGACCATGAGGATAAAATCAGAGAGATTAGAGCCCCCACAGATGCATACCGACAATCCTTTTTTCCACGTACAATACGAGACTGGAATAGAAGGGAGAACCGATAGAGGTACTGAAGGTACCCTCCGCCACACACCGTCAGGTGGCTTGCGGAGTATGGATGTAGATGTAGATGTAAGGATTTAAGGCTTTCATGCCTTATTGACGTAAACGCAGGTGACGATGGACGTTAAATCCTCCGGAATGCATATTGGAAATGAAATGAACTGTGAGTGCTTACAATAAACCTGTAGACTGAGTTCATACTGTGACACTTTGGACTTGTAACTGTACTGTACAAAGAGGAGCCCGGTGCAGGGCTAGCAACTCAGCGGTGAGCTAACCTTGTTGTGGGAGGGGAGTGAGCGGTGTGTGCGCAACTCGGCACTGCTTGGCTGCCCCGGCGTGTCGGCAGGAAGAGCGAGCAGCCGTGCGGCTAAATTAACAGCGCGCCCGCAGATTGAAAAGGCCGGAGCTGGAGCTGCAGAAAGGGGCGTCACCACCTGAGTACCTGGCAGCCACTGCGGCTCACGCCCTGACGTCGAAGGCTCTCGCCTCGGCTCTGCTAGCGGAGCTTTCCTCAGCCAGTTTCACAGGCAAAACCTTCTCGGCACATGGGTGTACTGAGAGTTTGACTACGCTAGAAGATGACGTCTTCGAAAGGTGGCATCAGTAAGAGGATAAGCACACTGGGAAAAAGACATCACGCTAATACCGTGTAACACCGACTCTATTCTTGATAAAGTCCTCAGTTCGGCGAAGAACAGAGAAGCTTCTTCAGCTACGTCACATCCCGCTGAAGCACTGCACTGCGCTGCAGAATTTTAACGAAGGTACGGGCATATGGAACCATCATCATCATCAGTCAATTCAATCATTAAATGATGTGCCCTCTTCGAGTCGTGGATTCAGGTAGGCTTTCAGCAGTCTTCTCCAAGTGGGACGGTCTTGGGCAGTTCTCTGCCAGCGATCATCTTGATGTCTTTGTCCCGTCTATCTGGTGGTCTTCCTCTAGACCTCCGGTGCTCTCTCGGAATCCAGTACTAGCTTCGTCCATCTGTTGTCTATTCTTCTTGTGACGTGGCCAGCCCACTGCCATTTCAAGGAACCTACTGTCTCTAAGATGTCGTTAACCTTCGTCACAGACTGGATGTCATCTGACATTTTCCTATACTTTCTTGTATAGCCCAGCATTGATCTCTCCATGGCTCTCTGTGCCGTCCTAAGTTTCCCTTTTGTAAATGAGTTCATTGTCCATGTCTCGTAGCCATACGTCATCACAGGAAGAGTGCATTGATCAAATACTGCTTTCTTCAGATTAACTGGCATTTTTGATCTGAATACTGTTGAATTCTTCCCAAATGCTTGCCAGCCAACCCTGATGCGTCGATAGATTTCCCTTCATATTTATAATCTGGCCAAGGTAGACATATTCATTGACCTCTTCTAATAGACTGTCCTTGACTTTCACATCTCCAGCTGGGACCCATTTGTTGGACACTACTTTTGTTTTGGAAAGGTTCCTGTTCAAGCCAACCAGCTGACTTTCCGATGCAAGATCTGTAACTAAGTTTTGGAGCTCTCCGAAGTCTTTGGCCAGTAAGGCAGTATCATCAGCAAATCTCAAGTTGGTAAGCCTTCTTCCATTAATTCTAATTCCCTCTCGATGACTTGTTAAGTAATAGAACCCATTACGTTGTCCTCGACGGCAAGTGTTCATTATAGACAAGGAACATGTGAAGGGAGCGCTGTTATTTTCTATGCACGTAAATGACCTGGCGCACAGTGTGTACAGCAATATGCGCTTGTTTGCTGATGATGCTGTAGTAAACAGGAAGGTTTCGAAGTCGAGTGAGTGTGGGAGTATACAAGATGAATCACACAAAATTTTCTAGTTTGTATGACGAATGACAGCTAGCTCTAAATGGGGAAAAATGTAAGTTAATGCAGATGAGTAGGAAAAAGAAACCTTCTAATGTTGAGATACAGCTTTAGCACTGTCCTACCTGACGCAGTAACGCCGTTTAAATATCTGGGTGTAACGTTGCAAAGTGATATGAAATTTTTGAGCATGTGAGGGTTGTGGTAAGGAAGGTGAACGCTCGTCTTCAGATTAGTGGGAAAATTTTGGGAAAGTGTGGTTCATCTTAAAGGAGACCGCGTGCAGGACGCAAGTGTGACCCATTGCTGAATAGCCGGCCGTTGTGGACGAGCGGTTCTAGGCGCTTCAGTCTCGAACCGCGCGACTGCTACGGTCGCAGGTTCGAATCCTGCCTCGGGCATTGATGTGTGTGATGTCCTTAGGTTAGTTAGGTTTAAGTAGTTCTAAGTTCTAGGGGACTGGTGACCTCAGATGTTAAGTCCCACAGTGCTCAGAGCCATTTGATCCATTGCTGAATACTGTTCGTTCGAGTGTTGCGGATCTGCACCAGGTCGGATTAAAGAAAGACATCAAAGCAATTCAGAGGCTGACTGCTAGATTTGTTGTCAGTAGATTCGAACGACACGCAAGCAGTATGTAGATGCTTCGGGAAAACAAATGGGAATTCCTGGAGGGAATGAGACGCTTTTTTCAAGGAATACTATTGAGGTGACTGCAAAACGATTCTACTGCCGCCATCATACATTTCGTGCAAGGACAACGAAGACAAAATACTGCAAATTAGGGCTCATACAGCAGCATATACACAGTCGTTTTCCCTGGCTCTTTTTGCACCGTGTGGCGGCTTAGAGAGATGTAGTCAACAGGCTCTCGACTGGTTCGATGCAGACGCCACGAATTCCTCTCCTGTGACAACCTCTTCAACTCCTCACAGTAAGCACGTGCACCCCAAGTCCCCAATTTGACGATTAGATATCGAAGAACTACCAAATTGCGTCGATATTGATTGCCACATTTCATCCGCCTTTCCAAATGGTACTATACATTTGTATAAGATTAATACTGGATGATTTAGCGGATCAGTCGACTTGCGACAAAGTTCCTGAGTGTTCATCGAACCAGGAACGTACGTGTGCTCCAACACGGCTGCCGTCATCTTGGAAGACAGAAGCGTTCGCAGTATTCTTACAGGGTGTTTCAAAAATGACCGGTATATTTGAAACGGCAATAAAAACTAAACGAGCAGCAATAGAAATACACCGTTTGTTGCAATATGCTTGGGACAACAGTACATTTTCAGGCAGACAAACTTTCGAAATTACAGTAGTTACAATTTTCAACAACAGATGGCGCTGCGGTCTGGGAAACTCTATAGTACGATATTTTCCACATATCCACCATGCGTAGCAATAATGTGGCGTAGTTTCTGAATGAAATTACCCGAAACCTTTGACAACGTGTCTGGCGGAATGGCTTCACATGCAGATGAGATGTACTACTTCAGCTGTTCCATTGTTTCTGGATTCTGGCGGTACACCTGGTCTTTCAAGTGTCCCCACAGAAAGAAGTCACAGGGGTTCATGTCTGGCGAATAGGGAGGCCAATCCACGCCGCCTCCTGTATGTTTCGGATAGCCCAAAGCAATCACACGATCATCGAAATATTCATTCAGAAAATTAAAGACGTCGGCCGTGCGATGTGGCCGGGCACCATCTTGCATAAACCACGAGGTGTTCGCAGTGTCGTCTAAGGCAGTTTGTACCGCCACAAATTCACGAAGAATGTCCAGATAGCGTGATGCAGTAATCGTTTCGGATCTGAAAAATGGGCCAATGATTCCTTTGGAAGAAATGGCGGCCCAGACCAGTACTTTTTGAGGATGCAGGGACGATGGGACTGCAACATGGGGCTTTTCGGTTCCCCATATGCGCCAGTTCTGTTTATTGACGAAGCCGTCCAGGTAAAAATAAGCTTCGTCAGTAAACCAAATGCTGCCCACATGCATATCGCCGTCATCAATCCTGTGCACTATATCGTTAGCGAATGTCTCTCGTGCAGCAATGGTAGCGGCGCTGAGGGGTTGCCGCGTTTGAATTTTGTATGGATAGAGGTGTAAACTCTGGCGCATGGGACGATACGTGGACGTTGGCGTCATTTGGACCGCAGCTGCAACACGGCGAACGGAAACCCGAGGCCGCTGTTGGATCACCTGCTGCACTAGCTGCACGTTGCCCTCTGTGGTTGCCGTACGCGGTCGCCCTACCTTTCCAGCACGTTCATCCGTCACGTTCCCAGTCCGTTGAAATTTTTCAAACAGATCCTTTATTGTATCGCTTTTCGGTCCTTTGGTTACAATAAACCTCCATTGAAAACTTCGTCTTGTTGCAACAACACTGTGTTCTAGGCGGTGGAATTCCAACACCAGAAAAATCCTCTGTTCTAAGGAATAAACCATGTTGTCTACAGCACACTTGCACGTTGTGAACAGCACACGCTTACAGCAGAAAGACGACGTACAGAATGGCGCACCCACAGACTGCGTTGTCTTCTATATCTTTCACATCACTTGCAGCACCATCTGTTGTTGAAAATTGTAACTACTGTAATTTCGAAAGTTTGTCCGCCTGAAAATGTACTGTTGTCCCAAGCATATTGCAACAAACGGTGTATTTCTATCGCTGCTCGTTTAGTTTTTATTGCCGTTTCAAATATACCGGTCATTTTTGAAACACCCTGTATCAAGAAGATCTAGCCTCAGCTGCGTCTCGCACACACTCCCGGTTATAGGTGTACTGGGCCGTCGTTGCACTCGGCGCGGTCGCGTCACTTGAAAAGAATCAAAATCGCGACTCCTCGGACCACGCGATGCGTTTTCAGTCAGCAGTCAGCTATTGTACAGTTTCTATGTTGTTTGGCCCACTGAAGATTTGCAGATTTTTTGTGCCACTATGAGCGATGTCCTTTTGCTACATACCAGACTTAAAATGTCCATTGCAAGCAATTCCCCTCGCAATGTTAGCTCGAAATTCGTTGAGATGATCCTACCTTCACTCACAGCAGCAAGTGCAGTCTGGTTTAAAATCGATTGTCATTGACAAGTTGTGACACACATGCTCCGTCCCTTTCGGTTAGTCTTTTCCAGACCAGTATTTTTATACTTTGTTACTTAGCTGAAAGTTGTACGCCATTCCTTGTAGACAAGTTGGGCAGCCTGCGTTGATACAACAAGAAGTCGCGGACTTTCATTATGTGTGTGGTCGCGGGCACGTCCAAACACGACAGCACCTTTTTCTATAACTCTGTCGTGTCTCCACGTCAGTGTATCTTACTGCACTGATCACTGATTCCGTACACAATATTTTACAGCACGACCCACGTCAGCGGTCGAGGGCCACATGAGCGCCTGCTGCCAGTTCTGCTTACCCTTTGTTTAGTCATCAGTCTTCTGACTCGCCACAAATTCCTCTCCTGTGCCAAACTCTTCATCTCCTCAAAGTAAGCACTTGCATCCTATGTCCTCAATTATTTGATTAACGCATTCCTGTCTCTGTCATCCCTTCCGTTTTCTTCCCTCTGCAGTTCCCTCTAGTACCATGAACTTTAATCCCTGATGTCTTAACGCATGTCCTATTGTCCTGTTCCTTCTTCTTGTCATTGTTCTCCACATGTTCCTTTCTACTCTGATTCTGCGGAGAACATCGTCAATCCTTACCTTATCAGTCCACCTAATTTTCAACTCTCTCTCTCTCTCTTTTTTTTTTTTTTTTTTTTTAGCACAACATCTCAAACGCTTCGATTCTCTTCTTCTAAGTCCTTGATTCACAGCCATACAATGCCTTGCTCCAAACGTACTTTCTCAGAAATGTCTGCATTTCTACATATACTGTAAAATTTTGTCTTGTGAGTTTTTTTTTTATTTTGACGTTACACTGTAATAACTACACTCCTTACTCCGCGCGGCGGCTGCGATAAATGTATCTCAAAGGACAGGAGAAGCTGATGCCCTTTCTCTAGGTTTCCAGCCCTTCCTCACATGCGGCTTCTAATCGAATTACATGATTATGGTATATCGTCTCACGCGTGCGACTAGATTCGTAGAAAAAAAAAACAGGAAAGTCGCATTTCGTAGAAATTGACGGAAAGTCGTCTAGTGAAACCGAAGTAATATAGGCTTTTTGCTGTTCTTAATATATATAAACGATTTAGCAGAAAACCTGAGCAACCCTCTTAGATTACTTTCAGATTATGCTGTCGTTTACTGTGTATTAGCCGCGCGGGGTAGCCGCGCGGTCTAACGCATTGTCACGGTCCGTGCGGCTTCGAGTCTCCCTGTGGCATGGGTGTGTGTGTTGTCCATAGCTTAAGTTAGTTTAAGCTAGATTGAGTAGTGTGTAGGCTTAGGGACCGATGAAATGTTCAAATGCGTGTGAAATCTTATGGGACTTAACTGCTGAGGTCATCAGTCCCTAAGCTTACACACTACTCAACCTAAATTATCCTAAGGACAAACACACACACCCATGCCCGAGGGAGGACTCGAACCTTCGCCGGGACCAGCCGCACAGTCCGTGACTGCAGCGCCTTAGGGACCGATGACCTCAGCAGTTTGGTCCCATAAGACCTTACCACAAATTTCCAACTACTGTGTATTAAGATATCCAGAAGATCGAAACAGTTTTCAAAACGATTTAGACTAGATATTTGCATGCTGTGAGAAATGGCAGTTGACGCTAAACAAAATGTGGGAACCTCGACATGACTAAAATAATCCGAAAAATTTTGGTCCTCGAAAATTCAACCAGTTTAAAGGTTGTGGATTCAACTAAACACCGAGGGTTTCCAATTACGTACAATATAAAGCGGAACTGTTGGAAAGAAAGTATTGTGAGGAAGATTAACTTGAAAATTTTTTGGCAGAACGTTCGGAAGATGCAACAAATATACAAAAGAAACAGCCTACACTACACTTGTCTGCTCTCTTCTGCAGTATTGCTGCTGGGTATGAGATCCTTATCAGATAAGAGTGACGGAAGACACCGATAAAGTTCAAGGAGAGGAATCTCCTTTTGAATTATCGCGAAATACGGTTACAGAATGTCACGGAGATGGTAAGCTAGCTGGGGTGCCAATCATTAAAATAAAAACTTTTTTCTTTGCGGCGAGACCGTTTCCCATAGCCTCAATCAACTTTCTCTTGCGAATGCCACTTACATAGGGGAAAAGAAGTATAGTCGTATGGCATGACTGGCTGGTAGACCATCAAGCCTAGTGCAAGTCTTTCAACTGGACACCACATAGGCGATTTATGGTCCCCTATATTAGTCCAGTCATCCTACGTGGGAAAGGAGACCTACGGTTTAAAACGCAACCGGGATTCGATCCCTCGATATTCCCATTTACAGGTATGCGCTTTATCACTTAGGGAGACATAAGAGAAAGCACGGAATTCAGACACATTAAGCGTCCATTTTTCCAACAAACAGAGAGGCACAGCACGGATTCAGACCTGGGCGGCCAATTTTTGACCCCATATTTGCACTGAGGCGGCCCCAGGAGTACCACTATGAATTTGTGGATGACCTTGTGACGATTTTTCTCGATACGGAAAATCCATTTGATAGTGTCCGTAGAAGATAGGTCTGAGAAGCACCAGAAATAGTGGGAGTGGAAAAGGAGATAATAAGCAGAGTGGAAGTATGAGATCTGTGAGTGTGGAAAATGGAAGGACGGATTGGTTCCAGCAAACAAGAGGTGTCAAACAGGGCAGTGCATTGTCGCCTCTGCTCTTCATTGTGGTCTTGGATGAGATAATGACTAAGGTGGCTGAAAAAAAAACTGGAAAAGACAAGATGAAAGCAATGGTGTTCGCGGGTAACTTGGTGGTTTAGTGAAAAAGGGAGCAGGAGGTACAGGGGTACCTGGATGCTTGGAAAGAAACTGTGAGAAAGTGCGGAATAGAATTTGATGTAAACAAATATGACAGTCTCGTAACAACTAGAAAGAAAGGTAACCAACAGGCGGAATAAGGATTGGAGGCGGACAATTGAAGAAGGTGAAGAGTGTCAAATACATGGGACCTGTGTTACAGGAAAATAGAAGAAATGAGAAGAAAATCCATGAACGTGAAAGGAAAGCAAGTGCATTCCTGTGAATTGTTAGGAACACGATTTGGAACATAGACGTCCCACAAAAATGCAAAGAAGTAATTTATAGAAGATGCTACATCCCATTACTGACCTATGCATCTGCAACATGAGTAATGAAAAAAAGAGATGTAAGCAGATTACAGGGCATGTGAAATGAAGTTGCTCAGAGGTAGGATAGGAGTGAAAAGGAGAGATAGGATGGGGAATGAAAGGGCAAGGGAAATCTTGAAGAGCAGGACAGAAACATCAAGGCTAAGATGGTATAAGCACTAAAAGAGAATGGAAAACAAGAGGCTTCTCAAGAAGATACATGAAATGGATATGCGAAGGAAACGACGAAGAGGAAGACCAAGGAAATCGTGGCTGAAACGGGTGGAGCAGTTTGTTGAAGAAAGAGGCGTAGACTGGATCAGAGTAAACACAGAAAGATAGTGAGAAAACAGGACTAGATGGCGAGGCTTATGTCCGAAACTGAGCCGGTATGGGGCTCGAAACTGTTCAGAGGGTGGTGATGATTTTTCCAGTGCGCTGTTCGAGAGTGGAACGGTCGAGAGTTAGTGGTGGTTGTACGAACACTCTGCCAAGTTCGTAAGTGCAGTTTTGTAAACTGATCGTGTACATGACACGAGATTTGTAAAAAGGGTCGTAAAGAATGCATGCACTGAGGTCGGCTTCCCTGCGACATTCGCTGCCACATAAAGCAGTGCTGCTAACACATGTTACTGCGCTGCGTCATCAGGAATCCGTTCCCCGAAAGACCGGCTGTGGCGGTACCTCTTACACCCACGGTCCTTACGAGCGGCGAGCTGCCGCCAAAAAAGCTACTCGCAGCAGCAGCCGTATATTGGTTACTTGGTTCGCTGGCCTTCCTCCGACGCGTTTTTGCTGTTTGCAGAGCCTCGGCTGCCAAATTGGCCGGCATAATCAGCCACAGACGTTACCTGCCGCTGCAGCCGTCTAAGTAATTGACCGCAATCTCGCCGCCCAAGAAGAACAAAAGGCGCAGCTCGCCATTCTGCTCGCCGCCTCCTTCTTCCGCCGTTCCATTACCCGCGCTGCAGCAGAGAATGCCAATAACCGCGCACCAGCGCCGGCGGCGCTTCGCTTTTTTAACGGCCTTCCCATGCGTTGCACACACACAACAGACGCTGGGCCAGGTGCACTGACGCACTATTACAACCGACAATTGCCGACCACGTACAAGTGTTCCGTTAAATCCGACTTAAAGTGGCTGCGAGCAGTTAGCGCGCCGCTTCCCCTTTTTACTGGGCTCGGCGAGTTACGGCCCCTTTATGGTGATAGGGGGGAGGGGGGGGCGTAAACGAAAGCTCGCGGCTCTGCTGAAGATACGTCAAGGTTAGGGTCTCGTAACCTGCCTTCCATTTGTTTACTAATAAGTTACTTTAAGTTGAACGCACCACGAGCGAGCGAAGGAAGTATGCCTTTCTTACGTCCTGTCACTGACCGTACCAACGCAAAAAGTGACATTTTGTTGCTTTGCTGGAGGTAAACTTTCATTACTACTGCCGGAGATTTCGTCTGACAATCTGGACACATATGATAAATGAAAATACTAAGTGTACACTGTTTGTAATCGACAAAAACGGTTCCGAATGTTTGTGCACTTAGCCAAGACGACACACTGGACGAGACACTGTGTTTCCCGAATTGGAACCATTGGAAAATCGAGCTACGCCCACGAAACAGTCATTCTCTACGACATTTTTCCGAGTATGATGACTTGGCAGTGACCCTGAATGTAAAGACTGTATTTTAGCCTTTTAGGAATAGTTTCAATTAGAAAATCACGTCGCCGTTCTGGAAACGCCGGCCGCACAATGATTCTACTTTCAAGGAAAGTGGAATATTTTGACAGCACAAAGAAGCGGTTTGTATGACCGTCCCACACAGGAAGAGCTGGGATGATACCTCCCCACGCGTGCCTGGACAGCTTCCCACGATGCTTCGTCTTTACAGGCTCCCTTAACCTCTTGAGTACCAGTGGTTTCTGCTGAAACCACCATTTCATGATTTTTTATTTTTTTATTTTTTTATAGCAGTGCCTTTAACATGAAACCACCGATGCTGTTGCAAGACGGAGACATCTAGTGCTAAGCGAGGAACTTCTAAAATGTAGTGCATTGTAGCAGTCGCGTATAGCGTTCTGAGGAGCAGTCGGCGCGGAAATTGTGTGTTACTTGGTTGTAGAAAATTGTGACTTGCGGTTTTTTTTATACGGACGATATTGGAGAGATCATTGTCATTGTAAGTAGGCTGTTTAGGTTTTTATGTTGGTAACGCCACTTAGCGCTCTATATGAAAATCACTGACTGTGCTGTGTGAAGTCTATCGCTGGTTTGCATTGTTGGAATATTTGCTATTGTATTGTTGGGCAGTTGGATGTGAACAGCGCGTAGCGTTGCGTAGTTGGAGGTGAGCCGCCAGCAATGGTGGATGTGTGGAGTGAGATGACGGAGTAAGACTGGATGTCATGAACTGATTATATATATATATATATATATATATATATATATATATATATATATATATATATATATATATATATATATATATAATAACTTTTGAACACTATTAAGGTAAATACATTGTTTGTTCTCTATCAAAATCTTTCGTTTGCTAACTGTGCCTATCAGTAGTTAGTGCCTTCAGTAGTTAGAACCTTTTATTTAGCTGGCAATAGTGGCGCTCGCTGTATTGCAGTAGTTAGAGTAACGAAGATTTTTGTGAGGTAAGTGATTCATGAAAGGTATAGGTTAATGTTAGTCAGGGCCATTCTTTTGTAGGGATTTTTGAAAGTCAGATTGCGTTGCGCTAAAAATATTGTGTGTCAGTTTAGTGTTGATCAGAATAAGTAAAGAGAGAAATGTCTGAGTACGTTCAGTTCTGCTCAGCTATTTGAAGTTAATCGGCTTTTCGAGAGATGGGACTGCGTCTAGTAACAATGAGAATCTGCTTTCAAATATATCACAGAAAATGATGGACGGTTGATATCTGCACGCCCTGACTGTTTACTTTTTGCCATTTTGTTCTTGTATTAGTTGCTTACTATGGTCATAAAGGTTTCTTTTTCAAAAATTTTATAAGTATATTTGTTTTCATATTCTTGAGATTCAAAGGCTTAACCTCGTCAGGGGATTTCGGTAGTATGATCCCGTGATGATCTGTCTCTTACGAGTATCACCTGATACCACTCTAACAGCAGTCTCCAGAAACACTCGTCATCATCTGGCCCGATGATGACTGGCTCGCCGGCTTTTTCGACGGCTGTGAGACCACACGTTTCGATTGCTTGCTTTCCTCCTTCGTCTCGTAATCATAGAGATACACCCAGAGCTCGTCTATGGTGACTGGGGGACTAAAGAGGTCACCTGGATTGGCCTGACATAGCTGTCTGTCTTCGGCAGGCTTTTTGGATGGGTTTGATCGGTAGTGTCGTCCTTTCCCATGTTCAAAATGTTGTACAAGAAGTTGAAAACTGATCAGTGACTGATTTTTACTTCTTCCAGTATCGCCTCGTGTGTTGAAGTTCTAGGTAGTCCACTTCTGTCGTTATTCCCGGTTCTTCGCAGACAGCCAGTCCTCCAATTCGTCATTCAGCCTTATTTCACGACAACGCAGCCGTCTGAGCCACCTAACCACTGTGTCATATGACAGTGCATTCTTGCCAAACATTTCCACCAACTCAGCGTGGATTGCTGTAACTACGCTCCCCTTCCAATGCAGAAAACGGATTACCGGTTGATACTCCACTTCATCAGTAGGTGTTGCCATTTTTTTTTTTTTTTTGCCCTTCTAGGCGCGTGGTACAATCATGTGGAATGTAAAGTGTATTCGGACTTCAGAAATGTCCCTTAAATCAAAGAAAAAATTAATGTAACTTCCTTATTTCGACGTAACAACTAAAACACTTTGATTACTCCGTCCGTCCAAAAAGTTCCGGGGCTGATTTTATCCCTTGTGTACAACCGACGCTAGCGAAGTAACGAAGATGGCAGTTCGAACTGTTAGCTATAAACAGTAGATGTGCAGTCGACAAAACAGTTTCGAGCAGGCAGTGTTAAATAGTGGACGTTCGGGAGGTTCGGTAGCATTGTGTCAACGTCGTTGTGTGACAAATTACAATGGAGCAACATCTCTAAATCAAGTGTTCAAGACATTCCGCAAAGTTTATCCCCGCACACCTTCGACGATGCGTGGACGCCTGCCGCACCTTGACTGAAATGCAAAACGCAGACGATTCTTTTGTGGAACGAGATTTGGTTTAATCAATACGAACATGCCACAAAACGACAAAGTGCAGAAATTCACATGAAGGGTCAATGCTTTGACGGCATAAGCGACATCCAAGCCAATGTGGTGCGCGAGTAGGACAACATCACACAAGACTTTTATGACTATTTCACGTGATTGTATGAACGTTCTGGGCTTTTTGCACAAGTGGAGAAAGGCTACGTAGAACAGATGAAGAACTGGAACTGTTGTATTCTCTTTACCCGCTTTTATGTCGCCTCGTTGTCTCTGTAGAGCTGTACCATGGGACGCAAAGAGAGGATGTTGGTTGGTGGCCGGTATCCTCGTTCTATAACACAAACTGCATGCAATTAATTACTGGTTTCTTTATCCATAAACAAAGAGCTATTTAACCTTAAGTTTCCATGTGCCGCGGTACAAGCTCTCTCCTGTACAGTCCACGTAGCCTCAATGCTGTTGAAGTAGAAGTCCGCTACGTTCACTATAATGTTGCTACGTGCTGCCTGTCACTGTGCTAGAGGCTAACTCTGCGGCTCCGTTCCGGTGACACGGTGGAACTCCACGGCGTACAGACTCGAACTACACTGCTATCCATTAAAATTGCTACACCACGAAGATGACGTGCCAGAGACTCGAAATTTAACCCACAGGAAGAAGATGCTGTGATATGCAAATGATTAGCTTTTCGGAGCATTCACACAAGGTTGGCGCCAGTGGCGACACCTACAACTTGCTGACATGAGGAAAGTTTCCAACCGTTTTCTTATACACAAACAGCAGTTGAGCGGCGTTGCCTGGTGAAAAGTTGCTGTGATGCCTCGTGTAAGGAGGAGAAATGCGTACCATCACGTTTCCGACATCGTTAAAGGTCTGATTGTAGCCTGTCGCGATTGCGGTTTATCATATCGCGACATTGTTGCTCGCGTTTGTCGACATCCAATGACTGTTAGCCACAGAATATGGAATCGGTGAGTTCAGGAGGGTAATACGGAACGCCGTGCTGGATTCCAGCTGCCTCGTATCACTAGCAGTCGAGATGCCAGGCATTTTATCCGCATGGCTGTAACGGATCTTGCAGCCACGTCTCAATCCTTGAGTCAACAGATGGGGACGTTTGCAAGACAACAACCGTCTGCACGAACAGTTCGACGACGTTTGCAGCAGCATGGACTATCAGCTCGAGGACCATGGCTGCGGTTACCCTTGACGCTGCATCACAGACAGGAGCGCCTGCGATGACTGGGTGTTGTGTGATGTCCTTAGGTTAGTTAGTTTAAGTATTTCTAAGTTCTAGGGGACTGATGACCATAGATGTTAAGTCCCATAGTGCTCAGAGCCATCTGAACCATTTGAAGGAGCGCCTGGGATGATGTACTCAACGACGAACCTGGGTGCACGAATGGCAAAACATCATTTTTTCGGATGAATCCAGGTTCTGTTTACAGCATCATGATCGTCACATCCGTGTTTGGCGCCATCGCGGTGAACGCACATTGGAAGCCTGTATTCGTCATCGCCATACTGGCGTATCACCCGGCGTGATGGTATTGGGTGCCATTGGTTACATGTCTCGGTCACCTCTTGTTGACGGCACTTTGAACAGTGGACGTTACATTTCAGATGTGTTACGACCCGTGGCTCTACCCTTCATTCGATCCCTGCAAAACCCTACATTTCAGCACGATAATGCACGACCGCATGTTGCAGGTCCTGTATGGGCCTTTCTGGATACAGAAAATGTTCGACTGCTGCCCTGGCCAGCACATTCTCCAGATCTCTCACCAATTGAAAACATCTGGTCAATGGTGGCCGAGCAACTGGCTCGTCACAATACGCCAGTCACTACTCTTGGTGAACTGTGGTATCGTGTTGAAGCTACATGGGCAGCTGTACCTGTACACGCCATCCAATCTCTGTTTGAATCAATGCCCAGGCGTATCAAGTCCGTTATTACGGCCAGAGGTGGTTGTTCTGGGTACTGATTTCTCAGGATCTATGCACCCAAACTGCATGAAAATATAATCACATGTCAGTTCTAGTATAGTATATTTGTCCAATGAATACCCATTATCATCTGCAGTTCTTCTTGGTGTAGCAATTTTAATGGCCAGTAGTGTAACTGGCGTAACAGGCTCGAACTAACTGGCTAAACTGACTGGCCGTCCAGTCCGCGGCGGCGTTCCTAAATACTGGCGGCTGAGAGGGCGTTGGCGGCGCGTTTCCAACGAGTCTAGTCGTTGGCCTCTATTGATACTCTCGTAACCTCTATGCCGCATAGTGTGCTGACGCCAGTGTACGCCAGCACAGAAACCACCATTTTAACTTTTCTCTATTTTTTATTAACACAGTCTGGAAAATTTTTGACCAACAGGTAGTCTGTGGTCTGTTTTTCGGATAATTCTAATGAGCTTCTGATATCACACCCAAATTTTCTTGCAGATGAAACTGCACAGCAGTTTCCTGTTCGACACTCACGTTCAGAGCTTACGAAATGTCACTACTTCAAGATTCAAATGAGTCTACGTTATGCCTCAAAAGACCCTATTAAGCAAAACATACGGCAGCTACAGAATCATTCAGTCTGTCAGTGTAACCGGAAGGCAGAACCGTACACTGGTTCAAGACACTTACTGAACAAACGTAGTTCACGCCATATAAACAAGCGACCAACTAACAACTTTTACCTGACATTGACGTTCAGTACGTTCCTCTGTGCTTTGTCATACATTCTAGATACACATATGTTTTAGCCTTTTCTCACATAACTGCCTCACATATGTTTATTCTCTATAACTGTGACGTGCCGTACTGAAGTATATAGGTAATAATGCATTTTTGTCTCTCTGTTTCAGGTGAGTACCTGTTTCCCCACTCACAAGTCTTCGCAAGTGGTTATCGTAAGTACTGCATCACATTGTGTAGTACTGTTCAACTGGATGACATCTGGATTCGCACGTCTCACAATTTATTGCTGAGGAAACAGGTGTAATTTTCTGTTCAACAGACACTTTCAGAGCTTACGAAACGGCACTCCTTCAAGATTCATGTGAGTCGAAACTATGTTATCTCTTGTGCTACTTTGTTTCAGAGCCGACTTAGAGTGTAGCTAAGGACAGATGCAGGCAGAGAAGTGTCATTTGTAACCACATCAAATATCTTCACATTCCGCACTACTTTTATTCAAGTTCCTCCTTCTAATCATACAGCATCTATTCTCCACACCTTTTCTTTCCCACCTTATTAGTAATTTCTGTTGCAATCTTGTCCACCAGCTGAACGCTAAAACAAGCTAGAAGTTTCGGTAATGTGACAAATTAAGTGAAACACTTAGTACCAAATCCAGCAGTTTTCTGCTACGCCATCAAAATACTAGACTTCTTAAACGTTGGACGATCGCTGTAGCTCGTATAATCAGCGAGATCCGAAGTTCGTGCACATGCAATGACTTTTTATCTACATCCACACTCCCACCTATTAAGACTGCAGCACCGTGAAGGCGGCACACAACTAAGAATCTAGAGAGTGAACGTTAATAAAACCGATAAACTGCAGGGACAGGTACCCGACAGGAAATGGTGGAAAAAAGGGTCCCAGGAACATGTGTCCAGAAACGCATCGTTGCCACGGTAGATGGCAGTAACGAATGAAAATTCGTCTGACCATGTGCCGTGTGTTTCTTGTGTGTTGCAGGCTGTGTGATTGACGCAGCGTACTGAAACCAGCAGAATGGTCCGGTAATCATGTCGGAAACAAGCCGAGATGGTGTTTGTGTACAGCCAAGTAGATGAAACGGACGAGACGCAGCACGGCTATACCAAAACAAGCACCCTCACACACGCGTTTGAAGCCCTCTTTGGACTTGAAGATGGATCCTTTCAGACAGAAGAACGTGCAGGAAGACGGCGGACTTTGCGTAGACCAGATTTGGAGGACCGGGTTCTATGGGACAGAACCTGATCCTTCAGATCTGGTGAACGCAGAGTCCGCCGTCTTCCTGCACTTTCGTCTATCTGAAAGGACCCATCATCAAGCCCAAAAAGGGCTTCAAATGTTGTGTGATGTGGTCTCTGCCTGTGAAGGTACTTGTTTTGGTAAAACAGTGCTGCCTCTCGACCGTTTCCATCATCCCGGCCGTACACAAACACCATCTTGGCTTGTTTCCGACATGAATACCGGATCATTCTGCTGGTTACAGCACGCTGTGTCTATGACACAGCTGCAATACACAAGGAACACATGACACTTGGTCTGCGTTTCCGGGCACATGTTCCTAGGACCTTTTTTCTACCATTTCCAGTCAGTAATCCAACCCTGCAGTTTGTCGGTTTCATTGTCCTGACGTTGTAATATTTATAAATAACTTGCCCTTTCAGAGGACTTAATGTGGTGCATTATCGCTTAAACCCAATCAAGCACGCCGTTGTGGGGCGCCGGATGGAATAATTGTTAATGTTCCTACTAGTTATTTAATGCTGTTGTTTGCCATTCTCAACACTGGCTCTCTGACTACAATATTGGCAACCAGAAAGTGATTAGCAAAACGTGAAGCCTGTAATTAGAATTCCTAGTGACCACTTCATCTGAGAAATACATTTATAGCTACAGCTTATAGCTCTGAGGAATTAGGAGATTGTCTGGGATTCATAATCAAAAACCATTCTCTCTAAAATGTTCACTATATTCTGAAAGTCACAGACCAAAAAGAATCCACACAATCCAACTACCAGAGCAGTTCAGAGTCTAATGCGCTGATGCAACTATAACTGTTCAAATTAAATGTTTAAGTGAATGCTCGCCATAATTTGATGATAATGTTCATCAAACGCCACGCTAAATAATGGTAGAATGTCTGTCCTGCGGCGGCACGTGAAAATACGACATACGCAAACTAAAGATAGATCATTAACGTCATCCCAAAATTAACACTTCACTCGAAAACGATTTCATGGTTACGCGTATCCCGAGTAACTTATTACTGCATCCGAGGCTGTTTATATCGACGATACCGACGCGACGCGACTCCTGGCACAGGTGGTGCGCTAATCAGCGTCTGGAGAGAACTGGGGCCTTTCTTTTTTCTCGCGCAGCGTTCTTACATATAAAGCCGCGGTGCGGACGGCTAAGGGAACGCCTGATCAAATCTGCTCTCCCGACTAGCCGCTGGGCTAGTAATGCACCACTTTAAGTTATCGAATAAATCATTGCTTCCTTTGCTGATGGCCGATGAAGCTTTCAATTTAATTGTGCAATCAGCACACAAGTAAGTAATCATAATAAAAGTCTGACGTGGCTAAGTCAAATATTTTGGGCGAGAGAATTAATTTAATTACACTACACGCAGTAGACGAGCTCTGAACTTGCTCTTTGGAGATACGCTATAGCAACAGTTTCTGTTGAAACTTCTCACATTTTTATGATTATAACGGATCTCCCTTCTACTTAAATTTAAACATCCTAGCTTTATTTATTCGCCTACTTAATCTATCTTGCTTCCTTAATTACTAAGACAAAAACCAGAAAATCATGAATTTCAACTAAACTTTTAATTTGTGAGATCCAGAATACTGTTTCTACTAAATTATTATGCAAAAGGAATCTAAATATAAATTTTTAAGTTTCTAGCTCTTTTCTGTTACGCCAATGATTTTTACAGAAAAACATCCAAATTTCGAAAATGGTTAAAGTTATTGAACTGATATCCAACACATAATGATTTTGTATTACTCCTGACATGCTAGAAACGTTTCAGGTTATTTACTTCATTTTAAAGTATTGCGCAATATTTATGACGTCAGAACTAGTTACAGCGGACTAGGCTGGCACACAATGGAAAGACTGATGTGAATTTTATAAGGCGTGAGTATGCTGCTTCCCTACACCGTGATCACACGCTGGGTGAGTGGGCGATAACGCGAAACGGTACAAAAGATTCTTGAGTGGGTACGAGAAGGTCAGAGAAATACATCTTCTAGTCTCGCACTGGCTGTCCCTCAAAAGAATCGACATTCCTGACCTGATCTGAAAGAGAACAGAGAACTGGACACCAGGTTCGTGGCGTCACTTCAGTTTTGGGTGTTGAGTCAGTCAATTCAGTCCTGACGGAGAATCGAAATTCATATTTGGAACTTAAGCTTGGAAGTTTTTAATTCGCATGTAATATTTGTATTGTGATACTGACGAAGTGTAGTGGCTCAGACTGCAACGTCGCACTAATTTTATTTTTGCATCATGAAAAATAACGAAACCATTCAGTAAATTTAGAGAATCGTAGATCCTCATTGGAGTAATCAACGGACCTACGGACGTGCGAAATCTTCTGCGAGAGGGGCACAACTATTACAAGCAAGGGTAGTGATAGCAGAATTTTTGCAGCGTGTCGCGAAAGTGTACACATCCAACTGAAACTCCTATGCGAACTGTTAGGCAGTAATAACCAGTGCACACCGTCACGCCTTTCGAATGCAATTTCGAGTGGACTTGTTGCAAAGAGCACTGCATGTACATCTACATGATTACTCTGCAATTGACAATTAAGTGCCTGGCAGAGCGTTTATCGAACCACCTTCAAGCTATTTCTCTACCGTTCCAATCTCGAACGGCGGGCGGGAAAAAAACGAGCACCTAAATCGTTCAGTGCGAGCTTTGATTTCTGTTATTTTGTTACGATGATCACTTTTCCCTATGTAGGTGGGTGCCAACAAAATATTTTCACACTCTGAGGAGAAAGTTGCTGACTGAAATTTCAGGAGAAGGTCCTGCCGCAGCGTCAAACGCCCTTGTTTTAACGAGTGCCACTCCGACTCACGTATCATGTCTGTGGCACTCTCTCCCCTGTTTCGCGATAATACGAAAGGAGCAGCTCTTCTTTGAACTTTTTCAATATCTTCCGTCTGTGACCATCTGATGCGGATCCCGCACTGCATAACAATACTCTAGAAGAGGCCAGACAAGCGTTTTGTAAACAGTCTCTTTAGTAGATCTCTTGCATCTACTAAGGTGTTCAGCGAATAAAATGCATTCTTTGGCTTGCATCCTCTACAACATTATCTGTGTGATCGTACCATATTAAGTTATTCGTAGCTGTAATTCCTACGCATTTCGTTCAGTTGTTGGAAATGCAAATGATCAGCATTTCAATGCAGTCAAATAAAGTTGATTCGAGTAAAGCCATCTACATCAATACAAATTTTTAAAAAATGGATGTACGTACATATTTGTATTTATGTATGTATGATGTTACATATATCTTCCTAAACCGGTGGACAGATTTCAATTATTCTTCGTACATAATCACTTACTGTCTGTAAATCATCGCTGTGAAGATAAGAACCATCTGCCTATATAAAAAGGGTGGCTGTGGGGCTGAAATACGACGCACGAATAACCATACTTCAGTCATCCAGTATTTGAGAATGAGAGAACTTAGCGACTTGAAACAAACTTCACACCTCCGCCCCTCTCCCCCTCCAAGTGATGAAAAGGAAAAAGGTTATCACTTACTACAATTTTCGCCGTTGATGTAGTAAAACTGCTGCATGAAGAATGTTGTATTACTTCTTTACTACTAGCTGCATTCACGACACATCTTGCAGACGTTATTCACATATACCACTGAATGTACCAGCAAAATTATATCACTGTACGACACATAGTTTAGGCCAGATGACGTGATAAACAGTGAGATTTGTCAAAAACTTCCGCATCATATATGACGTTTTAATTTATTACTTCTTTACTACTAGCTCTAGTCGCAACACATTTCGCAGACAGTAAAAACAAATACCACTGAACTTACTTGCAAAATTATGTCGTTGTATTGCACATAGTTCGGGAGATGCGACTTCATAAACATTAAGATGCATGAAAATGAAATATGTGAAATATATGTGAAATATATTTGCCATATACTTACAAGAACAAAGCCATGGGGAAAAACCTCACCCTAAACCGCTGGACGATTTCAACCAAATACGGTACATGTATTAGTTATGATCTGTAAAGAAATACTGTGTTGGTAAGAATCACCATACTCCTATTAGTCTGAGGAGGTGAGTGTGACAATATGGAGAAAGAAGGAGAGGAGGAGAAGATAGGCAGACAGTGAGGGGGAAGGAGGAGGTGAAGAGAGATAGGGGGAAGGAGGAGGTGAAGAGAGATAGGGGGAAGGAGGAGCTGCACATAGAGAGAAGGAGGGGAAATGGGCAGAGGGAGGGGAGACGAGACAGACAGAGAAAGGAAAGAGGAGGAGAGGAACAGGGAAAGGGGAGTAGGTTATGGACAGAGAGGGAGGGAAGGAGGAGATGAACATGGAGAGGAGGAGGAGAAGATGGGCAGAGATGGGGTAGAGAGGGGGCAGGAGGATGTGGACAGAGAGATGGGGAGTAGGAGATCGACATATATGGGATGAAGAATCAAATGGACAGAGAAAGCGGAAGGAGGAGATGGAGTAATAGAAGACTGGAATAAACGCATACCTGGGAATGCTGGGTACTCTAAGTTCTGTACACACGCTGCAATGGGTGTAAGTGCAGATATATCTGTTGGTGGCTGTGGACAGTGTAGTGAACAATGTTACATCAGTATTTATGTCATTTGCAGACTAATAACTATAGGTATTACAAGTTGTATATTTTAAGATTGGGTAGTATTTCCAAACATGTGTGGCAGGATCAAGCCATAAATATTTATTTCCCCTGGGCAGCAGGTCAGATGTTCAAGTGTGATGTGAGGACGCAAAACGGTTAGCGTGTACTGCCAGGCATAGTCCGCTTAGTGGTACAATTACGACCATGCAGAAAACATCAGATAGTAAAGTTTGTTACCTGTTTGTGGGACGACTGCTTGCTCAGAGAAAAAACAACGAATGCTGTGATGTTTGTCATATTATTGTACCACATATGAAAATGTTTGCACTTATACCCGTTACACCCTGCATAAAGAAAGATTCGCTATAATTGCTTATTCGGAATTCGCGTTTGAATGCTCTTTGTTTGTTATGCCTCGTGTAAGAGAGAGTAATGTCTGATTTCACGTGTCACAGTTCGACAGTGGCAGCATCATGGCCTATTGAGATTGGTTTATCGTTTTCGATGTTGTTGCTCGTACTGTTTGGGATCCTACTACTGTCTTTTCATGTGGAAGCGATGGCTTATGCCGTGGGTCACGTACTGCTGGTGTATGTGACAAAGCCTGGCGCCAGCCACAGAGGCTCATGAAATCTGGTTTCGCAGGAGAGAGCGGATCAGGTTGTGGAAAGGGGCCAAGGTCGATTACTGTTAGTTATACAAGAAGAAACACAACTTTATTGCTCAAACCAATGCACAGTTTTCTCTTTAAAACAACAAAGATTAATTCACGGCTGAGGGCCCAATTAACTTCTCCAGAATAAGTTTAAATGATTGCTTTTAAAACACTAGGATTTAGAGTAACGGGTGAAGGCCTTACTTAAGTAAAATTACAATATCTCCTCGGCTAAAGGCAGAAATAATATTTCAGATCAGCCAAGGAAACTCTTTAAAGGCAAGCATTTACAGAATCCGGCTAAAGGCCATATTCAAGTTAATTCTTCGGCTGAAAGCCCAATTTAAAAATTTTTTTCTTTACATAATAAAACAGAGACTTTAAAGATACGCCTTTACACAGTACAATAGGAAAACATTTTATCGGCTAAAGAACGAAATAATATATCAGATAAGCTAAGGAAATTCTTTAAAAGCCAAGCATTTACAAATTCTAGCTAAAGGCCATATTAAGGAAAATTCACGTTAATTATTCGGCTCAATTAAGAAAATTTTCTTTACATAGTAAAAGACTTTAAACATAAGCTTTTGCACAGTACAACAGAAAAACGTGTTAAGAAAACTTGAAGTATCTGGTCGGCTGAAGGCCCAAACAATTACTCAATAATAATTAAAGACAACCATAATATAAACATTTACGGAACACGGATGAAGGCCGTTTCAAGAATTCCAGATAATTAAACCTTACAGACAAGGATTTACGTATTAAAGCCACAGATTCTGAAACAAACGCGGCTGAAGGCCTAAATAAAGAGCAACAAGAATTTAAATGAAACACGGCTGAAGGCCTGTTCTTAAAATAGTTGTCATGAAGTTCGACTGAAGGCCATATACTAAACAGAAACAGGCAATGTTAATACACAGGCTGAAGGCCTGGCACAATACCTGAGACCAAATAAAATGACAATCACAAACAACAAACAGTGGTAATCAGAAGTGTTCCAAGGGTCGGCCTGGGGAGGAAACTCTAACCACAGTTTACGTGAGACAGGCAGCCAAGCGTAACACTGAACAATCGGGTGGCAACATGACCTAGGGACGGCTGAGGAACCAACCAACAGCCCAATCAATTCCCTTCCACCCGATACACTCGCTGCTGTGTTTCAACCGACCGACTGACTACTCCAGTACGCAGACAGCATTCATCTCCTCAGTGGAAATCACAGAAGCTACACACGGTTGCACGTAAACACACTTGCACAAGAACCCTAACAATCGTGAAAGCAATCAATGTGAAACAACAAGGACGAATCAATTCAACACACAGAGAGTTTCCAAAAGCGGTCGGCGACCAAATACACGTCGTCCGATAATACAACCGACCGAACGACCAACCCCGGTCGTTCCCACTTAAGTGTCGGCGAAGGTCGGGCGAGTCTTGGCTGTCCGAAGCTGACTGCAGCTCCAACCCGACTCATGTCCGTTCGGAACTCAGAGACACAACGACCCGGGTACACTGGATCGGACCCATCCATGCAGAGGTAAGTCTTGCCCATTGGCCACGACATCTCTGCGCAAGGAAGGAGCCGACCCACGTCCAGCACGATGACCAAGTGACGAGGCTCAGAAACGGTCACAAGATCCAATACAAGTCGCCCGGTGAGACAACCAACCGAACGACCAACCAACGGTCGTCCCGCTCCAATCTCCTTCCGTCGGACAGTTCATGTGTGTCGCCAGCGGTCGGCGAGCACTGGCGGTCCGCACCTCACTGGCGCTCCGTCGCCGACTTCACTGCTGCTGCGCTCCGACTGAGCTCCCAACTCCAGACACACGACGACCTGGAAATACTATCGGTCGTTCCAGAGATGGTACGACAGTGCACTTATCGATAGGCGCTGCCGCTGCCACTCACGGGCAGGTAAGGCAGGAAGTTAGTGACGCCAGTAAATGGAATAAGAAAAGGAGGCGGTAGTACCGTAAGAGAAGATGATAATAAAACGGATGAACACGAGCCGCGCACGGCTCAGCTCATAAATTTTTAATGAACTATTTATATTGACTACTGCTTGTTTTCGGCACCTATAACCACTTGAAAACGACTAAACGTCGAAATTGCAATAGTAGATACTGTAAATAAATAATACCGTCAAAGACAAATGAGAACTGTTTCAGAAAACAAAACAATTATTCGCGATAGTACAACCAAATGTGAGTAATAATGGAATCGGGGGTTTAAATAAAGCCCAGGAAAAGAGTTTCTGAGTACTCTGTATATCAAGGAGAAGATTATTTATGTTGACTACTGCTTGTTTTCGGCACCTATAACCACTTGAAAACGACTAAACGTCGAAATTGAAATAGTAGATACTTTAAATAAATAATACCGTCAAAGACAAATGAGAAATGTTTCAGGAAACAAAACAATTATTCGCGATAGTACCACCAAATGTGAGTAATAATGGAATCGGGGGTTTAAATAAAGCCCAGGAAAAGAGTTTCTGAGTACTCTGTATATCAAGGAGAAGATTATTTATATTGACTACTGCTCTTTTTCGGCACCTATAACCATTTGAAAACGACTAAACGTCGAAATTGCAATAGTAGATACTGTACATAAATAATACCGTCAAAGACAAATGAGAAATGTTTCAGGAAACAAAACAATTATTCGCGATAGTACAACCAAATGCGAGTAATAATGGAATCGGGGGTTTAAATAAAGCCCAGAAAAGAGTTTCTGAGTACTCTGTATATCAAGGAGAAGATTATTTATATTGACTACTGCTCGTTTTCGGCACCTATAACCACTTGAAAACGACTAAACGTCGAAATTGCAATAGTAGATACTGTAAATAAATAATACCGTCAAAGACAAATGAGAACTGTTTCAGGAAACAAAACAATTATTCGCGATAGTACAACCAAATGTGAGTAATAATGGAATCGGGGGTTTAAATAAAGCCCAGGAAAAGAGTTTCTGAGTACTCTGTATATCAAGGAGAAGATATAGAGATGCGTCAGTGAATTAGCAGCTGATGGTAGATGGGAGCAGCGGAGGGACTGCAAGGAGGGAGCAGCTGGTTGTAAATTAAAACGGCGGCGGAATTTTATCGGCGCGTGTCTCGTTCATCTCAGCACGCCGCCACGGAACGCAACTGCGAGACGGCGCGGCGGTCGCGGAGTGCAGACTATATTTACGCGTTCGCGTGCTGCTAGATCGGTATCGCGGACGCGCTTTCGCAGCGTGGTGCCTAGATAGGAAGGGGGCAGAGGTGCCGCTGGCGCTGACGAATGGGTCAGCGCTGGCAGCCAGCGGGTCGCGTCAGCAGCACAGCGCAGAACGGCGCGGTCCGAGATAAGCCGTCCGCCCGCTGCAACGCCGGGGCGGGGCCCACGCTGCGACCGCTGGCCGCCGGGCCGTTAAAGGCTCACGGCGCGAGACATGTCCGCACCAGTCTAGGCGGTTTTCTTGAAACTTTTCCGCTGATTTGACACATTAAAGGAGCCTCGGATGTAATCTTTCTTTTACGATATAATGACTTAAAACTACGATAATTGTTATTATCGACCACGTGTAATGAAAGTGATGCAAATCATAATATTGACACTCTTCTTTAACTTTTAACACGAAGTAAGTATTATTGCAGATAATCTGAGATGTACCTACGGATATCCGCATCAGCGTGAGCTTTTCTCTGCGCAGACGTCTATAGATGGTCGAGCATTTGGGGACAGCAAGGAAAGTGTGGTCGGATGGGTAGAGCCCCGCAGACGAAATGAAATGGCTCTGAGCACTATGGGAGTTAACATCTGAGGTCATCAGTCCCCTAGAACTTAGAACTACTTAAACCTAACTAACCTAAGGACATCACACACATCCAAGCCGGAGGCAGGATTCGAACCTGCGACCGTAGTGGTCGCGCGGTTCCAGACTGAAGCGCCTAGAACCGCTCGGTCACCAGCGGCCGGCCCCCGCAGACGCCATTACAATAGAGCCATAAACTAGAGTTGTAGACGGTGGGCTGCTTGGTTTAGCTAGATAATTATTACATTTTTGTGTACAGTACATCGCCAACATTAGTTGCAAAAATGGGATCGTCAACTCAGTTTGAAACATCAGAGTACGTTTTTCATCTCTAGTGGCCTCAACATCAACGCGATGTAATCCCTCAACTTTTCTCCCTATGGGTTACTCAACAGTATCATAAATTTTAATTTAATAGCTCTCTGTTATGGTAATTAATTGAAACCCTCAGCCGCTGAGAGGTGTTGTTGATATACCTCGATGGGGACAGCTGAAAATGTGTGCCCCGACCGGCACTCGAACCCGGGATCGCCTGCTTACATGGCAGACGCTCTACCATCTGAGCCACCGAGGACACAGAGGAATAGCGCGACTGCAGGGACTAATCCCATGCACGTTTCCCGTGAGACCCACATCCTCAACTGTCCCCAATCTGCATGCGTAATGTACCTAATAGATATTTGATCATCCGTCACTAAGGTGACGATTCCTGTAAGATTTCGGGCAACCTGTGCGTATTCGCACAGACGAAGGTCAGTGGCTGGGTAGCCTTTAACTATGTATATGAAGATAGTAACTGTTCTCGAAAGAACAGATACCATTGATGACCGTGCAGCTTCTCCAGGATAAATGATAATTAATTGAAACCCTCAGCTGCTGACAGGTGTTGTTGATATACCTCGATGTGGACAATTGAAAATGTGTGTGCCGAACCCGGGATCTCCTGCTTACATGGCAGACGCTCTATCCATCTGAGCCACCGAGGACACAGATGAATAGCTCGACTGCAGGGACTTATGCCTTGCACGCTTCCCGTGAGACCCACATTCCCAATTGTCCACGATCCGCATACGTAATGTACCTAATAGATACTTGCCGATCCACTCATTACTCGCGCACACTAAGGTGTCATCAGTGGTATCTGTTCTTTCGAGTACAGTTACTATCTTCATATATCTCTGTTATGGGTTTGGTGCAGAATAGCCCGAAGTCAGGCGCGAGATTATTTGTATGCTTATCTTAATCATGATGATCATTGTAATTGGAAAATTATTTTCTGCGAGTTAGAGCAGAATTTTTTTTTCACGTCACATCTATATTAGCCTCCTCCTCTGATACTAGGAGGCTGGTTTTTCGTTTGGGCTGCACCACAATTTTTGGGAATGTGTAACACGATAGTCGTAGGTAAAACACAGGGTGATTGTAATTAAACTTTCGCTACATTAGGCAGAACCGAAGGAGAACTATTTCCCGTATGGGTATCCAGCTTCACAGGAATGATGTTCAGACTGTACACTGGGGGATTTGTGTTGTTAGTAAAGTTACTCTCGTGACTTGCCTTATGCACCGGTACTGGTACGGCGACGTAGGGTTGAAAGACAAGCATTACGGCTGCAGACACAAGCATTACAGCTACAGACAGTCAACTTGGGTCTGGACAAGACGAGCAAGGCTTTACTCTTAAAGCTCTTTTATTAAAACAACAGCACTAGTGTTGCTGCCCATTGCGAGTATCGATACATTAACGGACTACAGGGAGGTCCTCCTTCAGCACCGGGTTTCAAGTACACGATCCGGAAGTACGAATTAATGGCGATTTGGGAATTATTCCTGGGAAGGCTGACGGCCGATTGCGCCACAAATGGCTGAAGAAGTTGCTGTTGTCATGGCTGAGAATGCTCTTCCCAATGTTCAAACTTCAAGCAATGCACGAGCCTTGTCACGCCAGCTGACATTCCATAGTCTACCTGAAATGTTTCGGGGAGTAGTTGAGCAATCTCTAGTGCGGCTTCAAGCTGTCTGGGATCCATAAGCTCATCACACTGGGCAACATTTAATACATGGAAGACAAACATGTTACGCAGTTAACAAATGTTACTCTCTTACGTGGAAAAAAAATGATTCAAATGGCTCTGAGCACTATGGGACTTAACATCTGAGGTCATTAGTCCCCTAGAACTTAGAACTACTTAAACCTAACTAACCTAAGGGCATCACAAACATCCATTCCCGAGGTAGGATTCGAACCTGTGACCGTAGCGTTCAAAATGGCTCTGAGCACTATGGGACTCAACTGCTGAGGTCATTAGTCCCCTAGAACTTAGAACTAGTTAAACCTAACTAACCTAAGGACATCACACATATCCATGCCCGAGGCAGGATTCGAACCTGCGACCGTAGCGTTCGCGCGGTTCCAGACTGAAGCACCTAGAACCGCTCGGCTTTCCGTGGAAATTAAAACGTGTCTCTTGCAGTGGTTTATTCCTTATTTCTCTTCCGCATGTCCTTAAAGATGTTTGCATAAAGATTCATTATCTTACAGTGACTCATTTTTCGTGGGGCCCTCTCAAATAACGAAAGCAGAGAGGCAGAATTTGGATCGTCGGTAGAATATGGGGATATCGGGGAAATGACGTCAGTCTACAAAGATTACTAACAAAACACTCCTGCGACGCTCCCTAGAGTATCTGTACCAAAAAGAATTAACAAGGGATATTTGTACACACTGAAGATTTATATGGAAGGAAGAGCGGCATGAGTTTTTGGAAATTTGTCTGAGTCGCGGTTGAGTGTCATGGAAATATTGAAAAACAGGACAGACGCGAAAGCCTACTTAGGAAGTTTCAAGAACCAGTAATGAGTCAGTAATCTAGGAATAGGCTACAGCTCCATCCCTAAGGCTCCCACAGGAAGAGCGAAGACAGAATTAGACAAATTACAACAGCACAGAGGCATTTCTCCCAGCGCACCCTACGCGGATAGGATTGAAACCTACGAAAAATATGGTTCAAATTGCTCTAAGCGCTATGGGACTTAACATTGAGGTTATCAGTCCCCTAGATTTAAAACTACTTATTAATCTAAGGACATCACACACAACCTTGCCCGAAGCAGTATTTGAACCTGCGACCGTAGCGGTCGCGCGGTTCCGGACTGAAGCGCCTAGGACCGCTCGGCGGAGCCTACGAGAAGCGTTTATTAAGTGATGTAACACATTGTTTTTATCGGCCAATTTCCGTTGAAAAAATGCGGAATTTGTTATGGGGCATCGTGCAATATTTCCGTTTTAGCCTCTATAGTTTTATGAAATGCCGATAGGTAGCAGCGCCGTAATTAGTCTTCAAAATATGCGTCTTGAACGTAGGTGCGTTCGAAGCAGAGAGCTGTCATTGAGGTTATTTTAGAGGAAAACCAGAGCATCGTAGATGTTCATAGGCGCTTGCAGAATGTCTATGGAGACCTGGCAGTGAACAAAAACACGGTAAGTCGTTGGGCGAGGCGTCTGTCATTGTCGCAACAAGGTCGACCATACTAGTCCAATCTCCCGCGTGCCGGCCAGCCGCACACAGCTGTGACTCCTCCAATGTTGGAACGTGTGGACACTCTTCTTAGAGGTGATCGACGGATCACAATCAAACACCTCGCTTCTCGATTGAATTTCCCTGTCGGTAGTGCCGACACAACTCGTCTACCAGTTGGAGTACTCAGAGGCGTGTACCACTCGGTTCGTCGTCGCGAACAGCTGACCATAAAGAGCACCATGTAGGATGTACTCAGCGGGAAGCAGTAAGTGGACTGTGGGGAAGTTACTGATGCAACAACACGTTGGCTCCGACGTGATCGGGCGTACGTGTCCTCCTAGGAAGGTGGCGTAAGGCCGCCGCATTGAACGGAGATTATGTTGAAAAATAGGATTTTGTATACGAAAGAATGGGGAATAATATGGTGTATGGAAATCCTGAATAAAGCCAACCTACTTTCAGAAAAAAAAAGTGTTGCAGTACTACACTACTGCCCCTTAAAATTGCTACACCACGAAGATGAGGTGCTACAGACGCGACCGGGCGCAGTGGCCGAGCGGTTCAAGGCGCTTCAGTTTGGAACCACGTTACCGCTACTGTCGCAGGTTCGAATCCTGACTCGGACATGGATGTGTGTGATGTCCTTAGGCTAGTTAGGTTTAATTAGTTCTAGGGGACTGATGACCTCAGAAGTTAAGTCCCATAGCGCTCAGAGCCATTTGAACCATTTTTTGCTTCAGACGCGAAATTTAACCGACAGGAAGAAGATGCTGAGATATGCAAATGATTAGCTTTTTGGAGCATTCACACAAGGTTGGCGCCGGTGGCGAAACCTACAACGTGCTGACATCAGAAAGGTTTCCAACCGATTTCCCATACACAAACAGCGGTTGACCGGCGTTGCCTGGTAAAACGTTGTTGTGATGCCTCGTGTAAGGCGGAGAAATGCGCACCATCACGTTTCCGACTTTGATAAAGGTCGGATTGTAGCCTATCGTGATTGCGGTTTATCGTATCGCGGCATTCCTGCTCGCGTTGGTCGACATCCAATGACTGTTAGCAGAATATGGAATCGGTGGGTTCAGGAGGGTAATACGGAACGCCGTGCTGGATCCCAACGGCCTCGAATCACTAGCAGTTGAGATGACAGGCACCTTATCCGCATGGCTGTAACGTATTGTGCAGCCACGTCTCGATCCCTGAGTCAACAGATGGGGACGTTTGCAAGACAACAACCATCTGCACGAACAGTTCGACGACGTTTGCAGCAGCATGGACTATCAGCTCGGAGACCATGGCTGCGGCTACCCTTGACGCTCCATCACAGACAGGAGCGCCTGCGAAGGTGTACTCAACGACGAACCTAGGTGCACGAATGGCAAAACGTCATTTTTTTGGAAGAATACAGGTTCCGTTTACAGCATCAGGATGGTCGCATTCGTGTTTGGCGACATCGCGGTGAACGCACATTGGAAGCGTGTATTCGTCATCGCCATACTGGCGTATCACCCGGCGTGATAGTATGGGGTACCATGGGTTACACGTCTCGGTCACCTCTTGTTCGCATTGACGGCACTTTGAACAGTGGACGTTACATTTCAGATGGCTCTACCCTTCATTCGATCCCTGCAAAACCCTACATTTGAGCAGGATATTGCACGATCTCATGTTGCAGGTCCTGTACGGGCCTTTCTGGATACAGAAAATGTTCGACTGCTGCCCTGGCCAGCACGTTCTCCAGATCTCTCACCAACTGTTAACGTCTGGTCAATGGTGGCCGAGCAACTGGATCGTTACAATACGCCAGTCAATACTCTTGATGAACTGTGGTATCGTGTTGAAGCTGCTTGGGAAGCTGTACCTTTACACGCCACCTGTTTGACTCAATGCCCTGCCATATCAAGGCCGTTATTACGGCCAGAGGTGGTTGTTCTGGGTACTGGTTTCTCAGGATCTATGCACCCAAATTGCGTGAAAATGTAATCACATGTCAGTTCTAGTATAATGTTTTTGTCCAATGAACACCCGTTTATCATCTTTTTTCTTCTTGGTGTTGCAATTGTAATGGCCAGTAGTGTAATTGAACGCCTCTCGTATATGCTACGGCTGGAAGTGTCGTATGTTTCACAGACTTTCGCTGAGATAGATGCAGATGCAGATGGGGACAGATCGCCTCCCTTCTAGAGGCGCATACTCGTTGCGCATGTTTGAGACGATCTGAGCTGAAATCAGAGATAACTCTTTCGAAAATAAAAGTAATAACGTAATGCCTGACCAGTGACGTCCTGTTGAAGGAACAGCATATCAGGGAAGTGTGCAACAACTGTCAGTGCTGGATTCTTAATCTCCAGCCGCCTTCAGCCAGTCGCGCTGTCTGTAGCTAATCCGTACTCCCCTCCGTGGCTTGTGTGGCGTTCCAGATCGGGCGGCTGCCGCAGAGCGATGCGGCAGGGAAGAGCTAGCGCGACATATCGCGGGCAGAACACGGACGGAGCTCTGGCACTGGCTCCGCATTACCATATAATCCAGCTGCGGCGGAAGAGACCGCTCCTTATCGGGCCGTGATCGCCGGCTGTGACGGACAGCCGCGCGCGCCGTCCCGCGCCATTATTCCGTTCCGTTCTCTTCTAGCCCGGCACTAGCCGCCGGCCCTTCGTTAGCCGAACCGACGCATGATGTATCGGCTCCGTTTGTCCTTTCGCAATGCCGCGCCGCAGCAGCGAACCTGGCGGCGTTTCCATTCCTGCGTAACGACGGCCTTTTATTTGCAGCGGGCTTCTCTGTGTGAATGGTCGCCCTATTCATTCTCACCAGCGCTGTAGACGTTTCGTACAGTCCGAATGCTGGACCATCCAGCACCTCTGCTGCGTGCTACGATCCTGATGGCCCTCTGAGATAAACTACCCTAAAGAAAAAGAGTGAAGCACCCAGAAGGAGAGGGTGAAAACGAAATGATAATTCAGGGGCTGAGAGGGCGTGCGATGTTACTTCGGTGACTACAATATCGAGTCAAATTTGCGAAGATCTTGGCAGGATGAGCCCACTCAACATTATGATGTGACATCTCCTCTGGGCTGGATATATGCACTGTTACGATTGTGTATGGTGTTATACAGCTGTTTATCCTCTCTTGAGGCAAGCTGGTCCACTGTTGTAACTAGTCCTTGATATTTTGGATACTGACACCGGGAAGGAGTTGATGTCCAAGGTGGTCTTACACATTCTCTATCGGGAACAGACAGCGGGATCAAGTTTACCACAAGAGTACCTCAAAGTCACGCATACAGCTCATAGAGATATGTGCTGTTTGGACAAACATTATCCTCTTGGAAAATTGCACCATCCTACAATTGTGCCGTCTGAGTTCCCTCAAGGACTATCAGCTGCGACCTGAAGTCATACGCGATGCTGCCCCGCTTCATGATTCAGGAGTGCAACTGTTATGCCTCTCCAAAACATTGGATAAAGGTGGTATCTCCCCACGTCACCACCATAATTGCCTACAGTGGTCATCCAGAATAGAGCAGAACCGCAGTTCATCGCTGAACAGAATACAACGCCATTCATCAGCAGTCCATATTTTCTGGGTCAATGCACCACTCCAAAGGCAGCTATTTGTGTTGCTGTACCGAGGCTTAACAGTTACAGTTTCAGCAACCAACATCACATCAGTGCTCCGACCGTTCACCAGAAAGGAACCCAAGCGCCGCTAGTGAACACGGGCGCACAGACCCATTATCTCCTGGAAGACACATGATTGGATTAAGATCCAGCTCTATCCTAACACCAAGTGGTATTTAGGGAAGCGTTCACGCTAGATCATATCAGTTCTATATAAATGAGTTTGTGGGCCGGGCACCAATTCCGCAAGGGCTCCACCAATCTAGATGCTTAGCATTAAGAAAACAGTCTTAATCGCGTTATTTATTTATTTAGTGCCGACCGGTTTCAGCACATTGAAGGTGCCATCTTCAGGGCGAGCATATGGTCGACTGCCAGTGACGTCACGTCTACCAAGGTGTGGCAGGAGACTGCCACACCTTGGTAGACGTGACGCCACCAGCAGTCGATCTTATTCGCACTGAAGATGGCCCCTACGATGGGCTGAAACCGGTTGGCACTAAATAAGTAAACGCGATTAAGACTGTTGGTGTACTCAACGACGATCCTGGGTGCACGAATGGCAAAACGTCATTTTTTCGGATGAATCCAGGTTCTGTTTACAGCATCATGATGGTCGCATCCGTGTTTGGCGACATCGCAGTGAACGCACATTGGAAGCGTGTATTCATCATCGCCATACTGGCGTATCACCCGGCGTGATGGTATGGGGTGCCATGGGTTACACATCTCGGTCACCTCTTGTTCGCATTGACGGCACTTTGAACAGTGGACGTTACATTTCAGATGTGTTACGACCCGTGGCTCTACCCTTCATTCGATCCCTGCAAAACCCTACATTTGAGCAGGATATTGCACGATCGCATGTTGCAGGTCCTGTACAGGCTATAGCTAAAATCCTAGACATCTATAGTTCGTTAAAATGGCGTAACGGAAAGCTATATTTGTGGTATGGGGATGGAAAGGTTCAAATGGCTCCGAGCACTATGGGACTTAACATCTGAGGTCATCAGTCCTCTAGGACTTGGAACTACTGAGACCTATCTAACCTAAGGACATCACACACATCCATGCCCGAGGCAGGATTTGAATCTGCGACCGTAGCGGTCATGCGGTTCCAGACTGTAGCGCTTAGAACCGCTCGGCCACCGCGGCCGGCTTGGGGGTGGGGGGTGGGGGGTGGGGGGGTGGAGAGGAAGCAGTAGTCTTCTGACTGGTCTGATGCGGATGCCAAGAATTTCTGACCTGTGCCAAACTTTTTACCTTAGAGTGGCACTTACTCCCATTGCCCTCCACTGTCTCTGTCTTCCCCGATAGGTTTAGTCCACTACAGGCTCCTCAGGTACCACGAAAATTATTCCTTGATGTCTTAACCCACGTCTTGTCATCCTGTCCCTCCATAGAACGTCACCATCCCTTAGCTTGTGAGCCACCTCAATTTTCAACATTCTGCTCTAGCACCAGAACTCATACCCATCGACTCTCTTATCTACCAAGAGCGAAAGTGCTGAACTGTTTGCACCGGAAGGCTGGAGGTCAGCGCTTCCTCCTGCAGTGGCTGACCGGCCGAACAGTCCCGATATGGCGGTCAGTGGTTGCACGCCGCACGCCAGACCGCAGACGATGGATCGCGTGACCCGCCAGGAACGCGAGAGGAGTTCCTCCCTAGCTTCACCTCCTCAGCTGCTCGCAGCCATTCCTCAGCGGACGTCGCTACCATACGTGGGAAGTGCACCACTCTAGAGCTACGACCTTAAAACGATAGCCAATCAGTGACGGGCACGTAGAAGTGCATGCGTTTAAAGTAACTGGCAGCTCTAATTACCTGTTGTGCGAAGGAGACTAATTACTAATTAAACTAGATGAACATAATGGTTTCAGCTGAATAGTCAGAACTAGACAAACTTTACAGTCTTGCCCATATATTGTTACGTTACACGCGAATTTTATGCGACGTTTACTTCATCTACGTTGCAAGTGCCCTAACATCGTTAATTTGTTAAGATAATAAGCAGTACTGCGGGAACATTAATGCAGTAAGATGATCAATCTGCGGTACTGTAATGTGCAATGTTATAATTAATAAATTAAACGTCACGTGATATAATGTTTGCTAATGTACAAAAAGCATCAATGAACACTCACAATAGATCAGCAAGCGTGAACTAAGACACTGAAAAAAAAAGAAAATAGAAATTATATTTTAAACATTCTTTTTTTCAAAACAGAATTTTTTAGAGAAAATGCCGAGCGGTTCTAGGCGCTTCAGTCTGGAACCGCGCGATCGCTACGGTCGCAGGTTCGAATCCTGCCTCGGGCATGGATCTGTGTGATGTCCTTAGGTTAGTTAGGTTTAAGTAGTTCTAAGTTCTAGGGGACTGATGACCTCAGATGTTAAGTCCCATAGTCCTCGGAGCCATTTGAACCATTTTTTTTTAGAGAAAATGCTCGAAATTCGTACCGCCTACGTTGTTACAAAGTTGACATCGCCGAAGAAATGAGTGGCACACTCTCTGGGATAAAACCACTGTGCTGTCCGTAACTATAAAGTGCGTTTCTTTTTTTTTTTTCGCCTTCTGTTTCAGCGTCTTAGGACTTTCTTCTCCTACCTCGGAAGCAATGCCACCTCAGATGACCGAAGTAAGGAATCCATTGTGAGCGGAGTGGCACAGACGAAAACATCTTTTTTAACACAAGAAATCTATTGCTATCCAGCACTCACATTGCTATTCAGTATGCATAGAGGGAAAGAATGGCACTGTATAGATGGATGTGAAAACGACATCGGTCTAGTCGAAAGGCTCGTCACCAATTGAAAAAAAAATCATAAAAATACACAGTGTTGCAATGGAAATGTTACTGAGATATTTAACACAAATTGCGCACTTTCCCATGGCATCAAGCTCATAATCGTTGATATAGGTTCCATTGAGGACTTGTGTCGAACAGACAGGCTCTTGGAGATTTACATTCTTGTAAATAGTAGCGACGAGAAACATACAGTAAGGTTTACATTGGACTATTTCTCGTCGTAACTCATAACCTTACACGGGATGTACAGACCAGACTTTGAAGGAATGCTCGTGTATCGAGAGGCCGTTGTATTCGTTATACGTTACCTCTATACCCGGCAGTACCGGATGTTTCAGATAATTTGTTGCTACTATATGGACCTTTACCGACATAGGCCTGCATACCGAAACAGTTGGCGACATCCTTTTAGACCGCCTATTGATTGCAATGTTTATTCTTGGGCTACGTGATTAAGTAAACTCAATCGTTGGTGTGTTTATCTCGTTGATCTGCCGGGAATGTTCCTGCTGGGGCAGGCAGCCCGGAGGGAGCTGCGGTGTCCGAGTGGTTAAGGAGTTGGACTTGAAATCCAATGGGCTATGCCCGCACAGGTTCGAATCCTGTCCGCAGCGAACATTTTTAATTGTCGTGTACGTTTACAACATTCGCATAGGAACTTATAATTTGCGGAAAATGAAACAAGCAGCCCTCTTGAAAACGTGAAGTTAGAGATTTCACTAATCTGTCGTAATTATCGAGAAACTGCGCAGTAAATGAATATCCTGTGCTGAGTAAGCAACTATTTTTGTATTCAATAGACACAACACTATTGTTTCAGAAGCCTTTACGGCAAGCTGTAAATTGGGTGTTCCAAAATATTATGACAAAAAATATAGATGCTATAGAGAATCCTGCAGTATTGAGTATATTGAAATTAGGTGTCAATGGTCGGAAATTTTCAGACGCTTCAAGGTCTCGAGTGTTCGTGGATCCGTGCCTGGAGGCTGCACCTGTTTTGGTTCATGAAACCTTAGCGAAAAACTAAATTATTTGACAAGTCAGATATTTAAGAGATATGAAACTTCCTGGCAGATTAAAACTATGTGCCGGACCGAGACTCGAACTCGGGACCTTTGCCTTTCGCGGGCAAGTGCTCTACCAACTGAGCTACACAAGCTCGACTCGGCTGTGTCCTCACAGCTTTACTTCTGGCAGTACCTCGTCTCCTACCTTCCAAACATTACAGAAGCTCTCCTGCGAACCTTGCAAGTCTAGCACTTCTGAAAGAAAGGATATTGCGAAGACATGGCTTAGCCACATCCTAGGGGATGTTTCCAGAATGACAGTTTCACTCTGCAGCGGAGAGCGTCTGTAAAGTTTGGAAGGCAGGAGACGAGGTACTGGCAGAAGTAAAGCTGTGAGGACGGCGCGGCAGTCGTGCTTGGGTAGCTCAGTTGGTAGAGCACATGCCCGCGAAAGGCAAAGGTCCCGAGTTCGAGTCTCGGCCCGGCACACAGTTTTAATCTGCCAGGAAGTTTTATATCAGCGCACAATCCGCTGCAGAGTGTAAATCTCATTCGGGATTTAAGAGATACCTCAGATATTGAAGAGAGCACGTCAAGTACTGATTCATCTTTAAAATTCCAGCGTTGAGAATAATGGTTGTCAGTCTGAACAACTATTAAGAGCTTACGTCACTACTTATAAGGCGTAAGTTGCGTACGCTACCAAAAATCTAAATATTGATTCCGGACCATACGTTCCTCATAACGGAGAACTCAGTCTTGGATTTTTTTTGCACATCAAGGCCTGCCAGGTCGAGACATGGCTGTGTGGGAAACGGAACCGTTCCTGTCCGTGGCTCTGTTCTCTGAGCGCTGCCCACGCAACAGGCCATCTGATATCTGCCGGTTAATGCTTTCTGTCCCTTTCAGTACCACAACAGTAGCAGCGATGATTCCGAGAAAGATGACCGTCCGAAGAACATGATGAAAATCAGTATCTCTCGGTAGCTACATCACTGTCGCTATTGTCTTACTGTGGAGTTTGTCGTCGCTGTTAAATCGCTGCACGTTCTTTGTTTTCTTTTGCCTCTTGCGATTAGATTTGTCTTGCCGTCCACATCTGCTCGTTAACGACCATCTCAGGATCGAGATAGCGTTCTATGAAAACGGCCAGCACCGAACTACTCTTATCTTACCCAAGAGGGACACAGCCATGTTTCACTAACTCACATTTACTATTTCTTCTTCTTTTTTGTTGCTTACGCAAGCTACAGATGGGAAGCGTGAGCTCAGGTTCACAATTTCTTAATAACCAGACGTCACTTAGTAAATTAGCTATTAAATAGGGCCCGTAAACATCCTACGGCAATTTTTGACGTGAGAAGGTCTATCCGCGTGTTGGTCGAACTTCCTTGTGTGACAAAATACCATCAGATTTGAATCTCTGTAGCTACGAGACAACTAATGTGTAAACGATGGTTGAGCCCTCATCGGATAAACCATGTCTGTACATGTTTATCGAGCAGTTTTTGTATTCTATGTGACGTCATCGTACCGCTGTAGGCTAATGTGCATGAGTGCTACGAATTAGCTACACGTAAAGTTATAAATCGGTGTAGCGTGGAGAGGTTGAGTAGTGCTACTGGCACCCTAAGTGAGGCAATAAAAATAAACTGAAAATTAGAAAATATTAAAAGATGTCGTGTCGTATGACTCGTAAATTTGCTCGGAATTACAGAAAACGCCAACTCGCTGGAAAGCTCGCGTCGATAGGAATCTAGAACGCCTAAAACATACAGTTCCGACAGAATGCGGGAGTTACAGCAGCGCCGAAAAGGAAATGGAAAAACGGCGCGATTACGGAGCAGTCCGAGCTTGTCATTGTCTATTCTGTAGCCCATATAATACTCAGTGTATTTCTCGGAAAAGTGAAATATTCATGCTGAAAACCACGTTGACTGCGACTGAGATGTTCTCCATCGATTACTTTTCCTCGCTTAATCGTTCAGGAACGCATGCAAGAGAATTTATCACGAAAGCAGGAGAGGCACTGACACACTGAAGCTTCAGTTCCTGCACTGTTCTACCAATAAGAGCGATATCCATGAGAAGCTAGGTCCAGAGTTCAGATTTAATCTTTCGTTAGGTTTCAGTACGTTTTTCCCTCAGCCCGTCATTCTGTAAGTCACAACGATATCTTCGACATCTCTTCGAGTATAGTTCACTGAGATCCTTTCACCAGCTAACTATTGTATAAATTTGACCCAAGTGACTGTTGGAAAACGGAAGAAGATTAACAGGACCGCCCAAACAACAGCGTCGTCCGTAGAAGTTCATAGACGATTCGAGATGCAGAAAGGATGTTTTTGAGAAGCAATAATCCTACCGGGATGTTGATACGCCTCTGATTTTATAGAGAAATAAACTATTTTATAATGCCATTCAAGTTCTCGAGGAAAAGGTAATATAATGATATAGCGATTATTAGTCTCTAGAGCGAAAGCTTACGCAATAAGAAGGAAGTGGATTGCTACTGTTCCCATTGGAGCGCATTTTCACCTTCATTATCATGTAAACATTGCGTAAGTGCACTGTGCTCACAGACTTCTGTCTCGGATTTAGAATTTTTCCCAGAAATTTTGCGATCTATTTCGTTGCAGCTTTTAACAAGCTTATTCAGTACATTCCACCTCCTGGGGGCTATCAAACAGCATTAAAAAGCACAATTTTTGACTTGAGAAGTCAATCTAGTTTCAGTGTATCGACAGATTTTTCTATTAAGGAAAAATCTCACCTGTAAGAGCGCTACCTTTTGTCAAAAGCATTGTTACGATATCTCGAACAGAGTATTAATTGAAGCTTCCTGGCACATTAAAACTGCATGGCGGACCGAGACTCGAACTCGCGGAAAAATGCTCTGAACTACCTAAGCGCGCGACACACGCTCCCTCCGGACAGGTTCACTTCTGCCAGTACCTCGTCTCCCATCTTCTAACTTTCACTCCGCAGCAGAGTGTGCGCTGATGTGAAACTTCCTACTTGGGATCACGTTCCTGTACGAATGACTAAGAAGCGGCCTAACAAGCAATTCAGGTACATCCATAAGCATTGAAACTACGATCATTGGTTACAAAAAAGAATAAGGATATGATATAATAATATTGGGACCCCTAATGCCACATTTCGGAAAAACCGCCATTATTTTTTTACACGAAATTAGCACATGCGTTCTGCATTAGTCGCTTTTCGTTTACTAAATAAATCTACGTAATGATCGTCGGCACCATGTAGCCATTCACAATATCAGGATAGTACTGTTAATGAAATAATGATTACCTATCAGTTTTAATTTCATGCTATTTCAAAAAATGGTTCAAATGGCTCTGAGCACTATGGGACTTCACTTCTGAGGTCATTCGTCCCCTAGAACTTAGAACTACTTAAACCTAACTAACGTAAGGACATCACACACATCCATGCCCGAGGCAGGATTCGAACCTGCGACCGTAGCGGTCGCGCGGTTCCAGACTGTAGCGCCTAGAACCGCTCGGCCACGCCGGCCGGCTCACGTTAGTAGCTAGTTGTTTATTAATTGCTCTTGCTTCTCGCAGACGGGTTGTGTAGGAACGTACGCGGTAACAACCTATGATATCACAGGAAAAGAGACTCTGGAGCAATTGTGAACTCTAAGTATTCCGAAATGTATCTAGAACTTTCATATCTTTAGTACCATGCTCGACAATATTTTTTGAGGTGAAGGACTCGCATTGTGTTTAGCCATTGTTGAGGAAGGTAGATAAAAAAAAACTCAATAAGGCTTTCATAGTGGAGTGAGAAGATACTGAATACTTTTGACTTACAGGTACGTCACTGCTTGTCATATTAGGTCAATGCCTACTTTCTCGAGCGACTGTAACCAACGTTACTACAAAGTCAACGGAAAACTTCCGGATTATACATTGAAAACGTAAGTAACGAAATTAAAGTTTGTTACTTCGCTGTATGCTATTTTTAAGGATGGTTTGATTTTTTGGAACTATATGAAAAATCTAAGTCTAGACAAATGCCGATTTTCTTTCATCAGGCCTGCCTTTCTTCCTCATTTTCAGTTTTCCTCCCCTACAGCTTACATTAAATGACGTTATCGGTCCGTCGATGTCTGTCTGTACTCCTGATCTTCAACAATTGGGATTTATTTTTATTTCTTGTTCGGCAAGACACCTCAAAACAACATTGAAATTAATGTCATGTAACTGCTTTTCAGTTATGCAATTCGATAGTACTATCTACTTGGCGCAGTACATCATCAACGTTTATCGTCGTCCAAATTAAATTGGCAAGTGAATATGACTTCGAGAGCGCACGTCAGACGAAAAATGAATAACACTCGCATTATTTTTTCACACCATATGGTGATGACAGTTCTCCTTGCACAACTATGCTACCCAAAAAGTATTAAAACTTCATAATTCAGTTGAGCGCCTTAATTTAGCTTCCGTGAAGTCGAGAATAACTCGTGCAATTTTTTCGAATACTCAAACCTGAATCTTAAATTTGCTCCCATTCGCCGACAAATGTTGCTTTGATCCGGGGGGGGGGGGGGGGGGGGGGGGAGGGGGACTACGGACTGTCTTCTAATGTTTGTACCAATAAACCGTTTCTCATCCAATGAACAGCATGTGAGCAAGGCGATGGACGATATGAGATGATTTCCGACAAGGCGTGAAGCCACAAACCGCAAACCGCAGAAAGGAAAAAAGAAAGTTCACCTGCATTCTGCAGCTCATAACAAGTCAGTAACCGTTTCCTTATACCGTACCGCTTGTAGCCACAAAAATGTCATCTCGAGGCGATTGGTGTTACGGAATCTACAGCTCCGAAACTGAGCAGTCATTTCGCCACGCACACGTCCCCAATCTCTCTCTGTCTCTCTCTCTCAATTGCTCGCACACGCACACACACACACACACACACACACACACAATGGCAAGCACACAGAGTGAGAGAAGGAAATTAAATTTACGTTGGACAGCTTTAATTGAGTAGAGTGTTCGCACCTCGCATTTGCCACAGCAATCGTTATACTTTTGTAATTCATGTGAAAGTGTTAGGTATGTAGATTACTTTGCTTAACTGCCATTTACAGTTATACTGTGGCATATGAAAATCTGGAGGGACCTGCCACATCAAGCCACGCTAAGAGTCAGAGCATAATTGACGCCTGGCTTTCATCTTTAAGATGGCGTCAATCAAGGTCATTTTCCCGTAGCCTATCTGTGTGGAAGGGTACCAGAACCGTCCCCTACACGCATTCAGTAGGAAGAGAGTTAAGAGTCATGTCTGACGATTTTCCACTGTAGTTCCTTCGGTTTCCCTATATTGCTTCAGGTGTAGCCTGGAGCACTCGACTGCGTAGCCGAGCACCCTAACGAACGATCTCGCTGGACCCTCGACTCTACGATGTTCAGTTCTAATCCTGGTGGTGAGAGAAATTTTCACCGCTGATATTAGCAGGCAAGAGGGGGATATGCGGAAGTGAACAGTTCTCTGTTACCAGACTTTGCGCCAAAGTCTTGGATTTAACTTTAAGTCACTTGGCAGTGTCTTGTGTCATGAGGGCATGAGGCACTAATGACGGTGATTCCTCTGTCAAATGGGAACCTTGTGCTCGGTGAACTCCTTGGCGCTTATCTACAGGAGTAGATTACGTGCAGGTACCCCCATCATCATCCCCAGCACAAACCTGACGCAACCATCAAAATCACCTTCACACAAGGGATACATTTAAAAAAAAAACAATTCTTGCACTTGGCGAAGCAAAGACGCTATTATGCGCGAAGGTTGAAACGCTTTCCCATTTAGGCGGCTGAATCTCTCTCTCGAGATTTGCCAGGCAACGCAGCCATACTGTCTGTCTGCCGTAATTCCAGGGGACCGGCATTTTCGTTCCAGCGATTGTGTGTTTCTCCGCTTTTTTAGTGTCCTCTGCTGTAGTCTATTGTGATCTGGCGATATTAATGTGACACCAGCTCATTCCTTTCCGTATCCGGTTAGTATTTCAAGAACGCAGCAACTCCGACGGCCTTGTTATTTGCCTCGATCAAGACTGTTGTGCAAGGTCGTCCAGCAGAGGACTTGTGAGCAAGTGGCCCAGCTCTAACACTGTTCCGCACTTGCAGTACACCTCAGCTGGGAGGATGCCCCACTTTTCCAGGTCAGTCTTTCAACGGGACGCGCCCACGCTAAAAAGACTGAACGATCTCCAAACAGGGTACGGTTGATGGTTTCCTGGGGAAAGCTCTTCCTTTGCAGGACATCCGGGGGGAGCTTGCCCTTCCGACGACGTGATTCGACCTGTTGTTCACTCCAGTGGCTGAGTCCTAGCGATACAATTCTTTCTAGCTTTCAATCGACAGACTGCAGATTGAAGATGGTGCAGCGGATGACGGGGATTATTGATCTACTTTGCCGTCTTCCCACAGTGCCTGCTATTCCAACAACCGGGTAGAATTTGTCACTGGGGTTGGCTTCATACATCCTGACAAGATCTGAACAGTCTCATTGACTGTAGTGTCAACCTGTTTGGTGCGAGCAGACGTACTCCACATATGTGAGATGTACTGCGCACCTTACACATTAAGCAATAACAGAAGTTCTCAGAACGTGAGGACAAGCTCCCCAGGTGGTGGCTGTGAGCTTCCTCAAAATATTGTTCCTTACACAGGCCCTCCTGACTGGTGTTATACCTGATATATCAGTTACTACCTGCCTTCCGCATGGAACACGCCTATCTCGCCACTGACTACTACTGTCAGACACATACGGTTGCTGTCAACAAGTATGGGCCTGAAGATGATGTTGTAACAACATCGAAACTAGTTGCCAGTAAAACCAACACTTAATACAGCTGGAGGAATCTTTTTTTTTAACATATAATAATAATTCGTTCCTTTATGCTTCTATATTTAAGAATTCTCAATCGACTGCTTCACTCATTCATATTCTTCGCATGAATTTCTCAAATTTTAGTGGAAAATAGATTTACTTAGTTTCGTGTCAGATAACTTCAAAATGTTCTGGTTATATAAAATGTAAGCAGTAAATGCATGGAATATGAAATTTTCGTATAAACAGTTTTGTGCGAGGTTATTGTCTTGCAAGTGAAATTATCGATAGCCGTTGGTATCAGAGAACCCACACTGTTCATTAGGCTTGATTACGTCACAACTTGTAAAGGAAATGGGATGCAAGGCGCTAGTGCGACCAATTCCATTGTTCCAGAGTTACGATCCCTTGTCACGCAAGAATGAAAACAGACATGGAAGCAACTGACAGACGCGCTGCAAGGTTCATAACAGGTCGAAAAAGCCCACGCGTAAGTGTAACAGAAATTCTCGCGGAACTGAAATGGGTATTCTGAGAAGAGGAACGACGCAGTTCTCGGGAAACATTGTTCGGTAGATTTAGAGAACCTGTACTCGAAGAACACACTGCGACCAGTATGACGGCACTATCGTATATCTCGCGTAGCGGTCATGAGGTTAAAAGAGACTGGGGTAGGCACAGAGGCGTACAGGAAGTCAGCTTTCCTCCCCTCAACACGCAAATAGAATGAGAAAGAAAATCGACAGTATTGGTACGATGTACCCTCTGCCATGCACTGTAGAGTATCTTGGGCAGTATATGTTTAGATGAGCCGCAGCTAGGGTGTGACAGCCAAACACGTTCTCTCTACTGACAACTTTGTCGCAGTCGTGGCAAGTGCTACGTCCGCGGCACGCAGGCATTGGTTGTAGGCCTGTAAGAGGTTCGTGACTCAGGCGCACCAATGCTACAGCCGTGGACAACGCCCGGCGAGGCACACGTGACTCACGCGCGGCGCTATCTCATCCTCGGCCACTCGCTTCCAACTGTCTTACAGCAAACACAACTGGCTGCTTCCTCCCGCCGCTGTACTTTCCCCTTCGGTAGAGTCTTAGTCTTCTAGATAGCGCGTGATAAAGCCGCTTCGTGACTCGGATATCGCAGCTCTTCTTCCGCGCATGGTCTCCCCTGGAGACACATAGCAGTAAGGCCATGTCTTCCCTTTCTATCACCACTGCACTTGTTCCATCCGCCGTTTGAATATTTAGCGAGTGAGATGCCGAGAAGATTAAAAGCTAAATGTCTCTGTGAGTAAAGTGTCTCGTATCCAACTGTCCCCCTCACGATTTACGGGGACTATTCCGAAAATAAATTTCACTAAGTAAGGAAACAGATAAGAAGAGATAGTTCGTTGTGGCAATACCATGGCATACCGTGAGGATACCTTTAGTATTCTTGTGTCTTAGAAGGTATGTTTTTCGACTGAACACTTCCTGAGCAATAGAATTCGCTGCATTTTTGTTGATGGCAAGGCATCGTCAGAAGCGGCAATAGTGTTCTATGTTCCTCAAAGTAAGGTGACAGGGCTGCTACTGTTGAGGATATCTCTTTTTGCTAGCGTTTGTCATGTCGTCCAGAGACTGCTAAAGATTTGACAAATTTATCGTATACTAATTATTTGTGTATCGTATACTCTGAGGTAGGCATTGACGACAAGCCCAGCATTAGGCTAAACGAGCGTGAAAAACCACGTAAAATGAAAAGTCACTTTAGTCACTGGTCGTTAATCCGACGCACGAATTTGATCCGCACCTTGCTCACCTCCCTGTCTCACAACCTAGCGCACGGCGCATTAACTTTAAGGAGCAGGTCGTTACACATCGAAAAGTTGCCCTAAAAATTACGGATGATGTTGAAAGAAATCGGAAAGTTATGTGCCATTTTTCACGTAAGGCAATATTTACAAATCTGTCCGTACTTTTTAGCACCTTACAAACAAAGAGTCGGAAGAGCTTGAAAATGACCAGTTTATACGGAAAACCATCGTTTTATACAGATTTTATGACGAGACTTTCTCTAAACAAAGAACGTTGGCTGCAAAATGTATCAAACGTTTCAGAAGTACCGACCCAAGGATGGTCGTAACTTTGAAAACTCTGTATCTGCTGCAGACGTGGTTGCCGAATGTTCGATCGTAACGGGGCATACTTTTGCTTGTACGTATTCGTCGTTAACAGCCAACATAAAACCCAGTGCAGCTGCTTGTTTCGTAGGAAGCAACAGATACCAACCCACATGTGTTCCATCGAGTTGAGATCAGGTGGGCCGGCCGGTGTGGCCAAGCGGTTAAAGGCGCTACAGTCTGGAACCGCGTGGCCGTTACGGTCGCAGATTCGAATCCTGCCTCGGGCATGGATGTGTGTGATGTCCTTAGGTTAGTTAGGTTTAAGTAGTTCTAAGTTCTAGGGGACTGATGACCTTAGAAGTTAAGTCCCATAGTGCTCAGAGCCATTTGAACCATTTTTTGAGATCAGGTGAATTCGCTGGCCGAGAACTTAACGTGAATTCATTGTCACGTACCTCACACCAAGGTGGCACGATTCTGCTTTTGTGATACCGACAGTTATCCCAATGTAAGGTGCCATCTTCATCGGGAAAGATATCATGCATGAACGGATGAAGACTAAGCATAAAAATATTCAAGTAGTTCAAAGACGTCATGGTGCCTTCGGTTACCATCACAGGTCCGCTGGAAGCCGAATGGAACATCCTCTTTAGCATAATATTTCTCCCAGCGTCCGTGGCGCGGTGCACGTTACGAGCAGACGTTCGCCTAAAATGGCTCTGAGCACTATCGGACTTAACTGCTGAGGTCATCAGTCCCCTAGAACTTAGAACTACTTAAACCTAACTAACCTAAGGACATCACACACATCCATGCCCGAGGCAGGATTCGAACCTGCGACCGTAGCGGTCGCGCGGTCCCAGACTGAAGCGCCTATAATCGCTCGGCCACTACGGCCGGCGGCGATATAGATTTGGTAGTTGGCGAAACCGATCTCTTTAAAACGAGTTACGTTAATTTTTATTTTCACGAGGCTTTCCACTGAGGAATCTTATCAAGGTGTTCATCTGATTCGCAGCTTAAGATTGCAGTTGGTTCCTGTATCGATGCCACTTGAATGGCTCAAGACAACGCGACTGAGGACCGCTTCGTTGACACCTGTCTGTGACGAGACGCCTTCTGCGTCACTCTTGCAGAAGAATAAACAGGCAGACGGCTGCAGCCTCTTGCATAAGCTAATGGAAAGACGAGGGCGACGCGCTGGTGCTCGTGATGACATGAACAGCCGCACGTCGGCTGAATTCAGATCAATATCCTCCCCTGACACCCATTTGCTCCGTGCTCGCGAAGCGATGGGCTACGTGTTAAGCAAGTCGCTCGGCCGCGACCTTTGAATTGGGCTGTGCTAGATCAGAAGACGGCGGGCTTCACGTTTCTGTCACCGTGCCGTGCGAAGAGTTTATTGACCACGGATTGCCACTTAGCCTCATAGCGGGTACCGTTTAAGCACAAGTACGTCTACGTCTACATATACAGGTCGATTTAAAAAAAAAAGTTTACAAACTGACATGGGACATCGGACATACAACAAGGATCAGTAATCGCTTAGGAATCGAGGGTCGCAAAGGCCACACGGGACTACTAAATGGCGTTGCAGTTATTTAGTCACATGCTGCAAATCGAGGCCAACTACAGGAGATGCTCAAAGTTTTGTCCAGATGCATCGAGGCGCACCTGAGATCGACGCTGCGTTGAACGGCGCACCCTCTCAAAGATAACTGGTTTATCTCGAAGACATCCATTTCAAACATATGGTAGGTACGATATGCAATAACATCTCTATCATTAAAACGTTCAAGTCCAGGAACACTAGACACTCCACTACCACCTCTCACCATAGCAACAGTGAACCATCCATTTCCATGTGAGAAAGTGTCGTTGATATCAAGGCTAAAATTAAGAGAACATCCAAGAAATACAGCAGGTCCATCGACGAGGGCGTGGGCTGCGACACTCTTCACTGGGATGCGATTCTTCTTTTATCCTGATGTTGTAGTAAGTTCAATGTTTTCTATATTTTTGTACATTGTTGTGCGACGACGACGTCGATATCTCCTGTACGGCATGTTGGCGGCGTTCAATGCAGTTGCCTGAGCAGCAGCAAGACACAGAATGAGCGTGCAACAATCCAGCCACCTCCGGAAATGCAACAGGTGTTTCATACACAAGGTCTTTCAGATACCCCCACAGGAAAAAATTGATTGGGAAAGATCGGGTGATCGTGGAAGCCACGCGACTCGCCCACAGCGACCAACCCAGCGGACGGGTAAGATTGCCTCCAGTTGATCCCACATGGGTTGCTGAAATGCGCGTAGGCTCCGTCCAATGCGATTCAGTAAGTCCGGCAGAACATCTCGCAGGAATACATGTGACCATCAAGTCGGCCCGGGAGAATGTACGGCCCAATAAAGCAGACTCCGACGATGCCAGCCCACACGTTTTGGGCAAATTTAAGTTGTGGCGCATGCGTATGGGTAGCATGTGGGTTCACATTCTAACAATACTACCACTTGCAAAGTAGGTTAGTAATCAGATTAATAATGTTTGTCAACAGCATATGTTCGCTTTATCGGGCAACAACAAAGTTATTGACTATGGATGGTATCGTCGGTGTGCAAATAATGAAGTCACTGTAAAAAAAATTATTAATTTTGGCACTTATCTTGAATGGATTCCAACATAGATTTCGTCGAAGTTGTTATGGCTCATCTTGTTGATTCTAGGGTGATTCCACTTTGACTACTAGAAGGTCCGGATCTGTATTTTAGTAATATTTGAGGACCTAATAAATGCGTTTTTCAGGAAATTCTTAATGATCAAACAATCCCAGATCAGAACAGTGGTATGGTAGAAATAATTTTTGACTTGGTGTTCACAATCCACATTTTTATTAAACTTCTTGTAAATTCACATATACTTCTTCTTAACTGTCACATAATCAAGAAAACAGTTTTGTATCAATCTTCATATATTTAATTTCCACTTTAACCAAACACAAGACTTGACTGTTCTTTTACAAAGCGAAATAACGACTTAACTTCTGCAAAGTGAAACAAAGACAGCTCTGCGAGCATTCGCGCCATAACGATTACAAGTAAGTCAAAGATTATGACAGTCTCACAGAAATGAATACACACAAGAACCGTATCACTGTAATATATCCATACATCGGAGTACCTATACATTAATAAAACCAAATGTGAATATTTTCACAAAAAAATGTCTGTTACTTCGCAGAAAAGTAATTTGACATTACTGCTATCGAGAAAAGGGGTTGGAGTGCCGTAATGGCCACGTAAATAAAGAACCATTACAACATCCACCCAAGTATGCAGGTTGTGTTCATAAAATCCTCGAGTGAGAAGGCAGCCTCGTCGCTGAAGAGGACATTCGCTGTGAAGCTTCGGTCTGCTGCGCATTCCTGCAGAAACCATCGTGCGTATCCTGTGTGCTGGTTACAATGCCTAGACGCGTTGGAAATTAAACGGATGCAGCCCTTCGTCATGTACAATGCGCCAGACGGAGGTTTGGAGGATATTAGGGACGTGGGATTTATCTCGTAGACGTGTTGACATAGCACGCTACACCCTTTCGGGAACGCTTTCTTACGCCTCAACTGTCCTTGTTGTTTATCGGCGACCAGCATCCGGCTTGGGCACAGGGAAAGAATCGGTTTCGCACAATCGGCGATGCAGGCGCCGAATAATGTGTGGAACGGCACTTTTCTATCGGGATATTTCGCACGAAACAATCGCACGGCTTCTCCTCCACTGCAGATGGCCGCGCCATAAATCAAATGCATCTCAGCCATTTCGCGGTACGTGTAGCTAGCCTTGTCACTCCCAACGCCATCATGGCGTGAATGGTGATTGTCTCCGTGCGCTCCGCCCATGTTTGTATAACAACGCCCTCCCGTGATCGTGGCGCCCTCTCACGGCGTTTGCAACCCCCAGTTCCTATGTGATTATTGACCCTTGCTGTACGCCCGATGTGCCATGTCAGTTTGTAAAAAAATGGTTCAAATGGCTCTGAGCACTATGGGACTTAACATCTGTGGTCATCAGTCCCCTAGAACTTAGAACTACTTAAACCTAACTAACCTAAGGACATCACACACATCCATGCCCGAGGCAGGATTCGATCCTGCGACCGTAGCAGTCGCGCGGCACCGGACTGAGCGCCTAGAACCGCGAGACCACCGCGGCCGGCTTCAGTTTGTAAACTCCTGTTTGAATCACCCTGAGTAATTCGTGACCTAGATGATGCATGGCGTGGGGAACACTACCGGGTTCCTGTTCTGTTCCATACGCATATTGAGCAAAGGAAAGATGACTGTCTCTGTGCCTCAGAACTCGTCCTAATCTCTCTCATCTTATTCTCACGATCTCCGCGCGATATACAAGAATTTGCAGAAACGTTGCCACAGAATTAGAGGTGTTGTAGAGCGTGTCTTGATGAACAAATCGAGTCCGAAAGCGTCACCCAACGCCGTGTCGAAGATTTTGTCGCCTGTGCCTGCAATTAGGCGACCCCTTGGTCAGTAAGCGACACTTTTTACGCTGACGGCTCTTCTCGCAATGTTCTTCGTTATTCAGTGATCGTGACTGATTGCCACGATCCCAGCGGACAAGATGGAGCTAGCTGCTGCAGGTGCAGGTCCTGTCTCCTATGAATGCGATGTTCTGTTGGTGCATGACGGTTTCGGACACGGGTTTCCATCTACAGTTTATTTTTGTCCTGGATCCTTCTAAAATATAAAATGTTTTTTGGTATACAGGAGAAAAATAAACTGCAAATGGAAAACTGTGTCCGAAACCGTCATCCACAAAGGCAACAGAGCATCGCATTCGTAGGAGATAAGACCTGTCTCCACAGCAGCAAGCTCAATCTTCTCCTCTGACGATCGTGGCAAACAGTCACGATCTCTGAATAATAAACAACATTGCAAGACGTTCCGCCTACTGTCCGTAAGCCTGCAAACTCACGTTTGCTGCTGAAGAGTTGCCTAGTGGCAGGCTTCACCGCCTGTAACTTCGAAGCTCTGTAGCGTTGTTGGATGACGTTTTCAGACACGGGTCGCTGTCCTCGATTAGTCCCTCAGATCACCCTCTAAAACCCTTCTAGGCGCTACAGTCTGGAACCGCGCGACCGCTACGGTCGCAGGTTCAAATCCTGCCTGGAGCATGGATGTGTGTGATGTCCTTAGGTTGGTTAGGTTTAAGTAGTTCTAAGTTCTAGGGGACTGATGACCTCAGAAGTTAAGTCCCGTAGTGCTCAGAGCCATTTTTTAAACCCTTCCGAAGTATGTCGCAACACTTCTGGAACATCCTGCGTACGATGGTGGCGTAATGGTTCTTTAAATTCAGACACCAAAGTTTCGAGAGAACCAAGACGCTTTTTCTTCCAGAGTTTACCATTTACGTTTCCCGAACAGATCTGTTATACTTTCATGCATCTACATTCCAAGCAATGCATCATTGAATTCTTTCGATGGCTGTTGTCATGCCTACTTGAAAAGGATTCCGAACATTGCAGTAGCGTCTTGTTTGCGATCTCCTTTACAAGTGTAGTGTACTTCCCCAGAACAGTCCCAACAGATCTTCCTTTCATATTTCCTGAAACTTAATTGAAGTGGTCCCATTTTATATCGATTCTTAGTATTGTCCCTAAGTAATTACGTTGTGTAACGCGCTCAATACGTTCACCAGTAATCTTGTTATCTTTATGAATGTCGACAACGTCACAGTTCTTCTTCCGCTAACTTGGGGTACAGTTGATGCTACTACCGTTTGTACACAACATATTTCCAATTTTAGCCACCAGGTGCAAATGTGGCGCTATGAGTGCAATAAAGCGGCGTATGATTAGCCGTGCGGTCTTAGGCGCTGCAGTCATGGACTGTGCGGCTGGTCCCGGCGGAGGTTCGAGTCCTCCCTCGGGCATGGGTGTGTGTGTTTGTCTTTAGGATAATTTAGGTTAAGTAGTGTGTAAGCTTAGGGACTGATGACCTTAGCAGTTAAGTCCTATAAGGTTTCGCACTCATTTGAACATTTTTTTTTTAATGCAATAAAGAAATACAAGAGTTGCCCAGAAAGTAATGCACCGCGTTGTTTTTCCTCAACAATTCTTTATTGAAAATAATGAGAATTACAAACACGAAAGAATGGTGTTTTATTTGGACATCCTATTTTTCTACGTAATCTTCTCCGGTTCTATGACCTTCCTCCAGCACGAAACATGGGCGTTTATGCCCTTTCGGTACCAATCCTTGTCCTGCGGGCGGAGCCAGTGTGTCACTGTGTGAATCACCTCCTTATCGTCCTCAAAATGTATTCAACGAATGTCATCCTTTAATTGCCCAAATCAGGTTAAAAGTTTTTTCTGTGCGTTTTGTGATGCAGCGTTAGACATCGCAGGACCCATCTCGCACACATTTTGAATATCCAAGAGTGCGAATAATTGCATCCACACCTCCTTTGCTGATTGACAGATGCAGTGCTAACTGCCGAGTCGTAATGCGTCTATCCTCGCGAATGACAACAGCAGCTCGCTGTAACACGTCAGGTGTGACAGCCGTGGATGGTCTCCCAGACCGCTGCAAATCGTGGAGCTCCGCCGAACCGCTTTCTGATGACCTCACCATCCGTGCCCAGCGACTAACTGTACTTCTGTCGACAGCAGACTTTGAACGAGCTTACCATTCCCCAGTTTCTTTCTCTGCTGTGAGAAATTCGATGACAGCACGTTGCTTGTAAAGTACGTCACCTACAGACGCTATTTTGAAACTGTCCTGCAGCCACGCTATCTGCCGGAAGTGACGGAAACTTGACGTGGTCACTCTGGAGACTTCAGATAATACATACGTAGCGTTTTGAATTCGAAGCATTGTTTTCCGCTGAGAAAAAAATTAGATGCGTTACTTTCTGGGCAAACCCTCGCATATAAATATTTCCGTACGTAATGGATTAGGAACTGGACGCGGGCAGAAAGATCTTCTTTGAGGGGAGAATACACTCAAATGGCCTGCCGGGTGTGCAGTAACGTCTACACGTTATCAAGACCTCTTTATACAGAATGTGGCCTGCCCTGGAAGAGCGCAACTGTTTGCAACCACTGTTTCCATGCGTGTTGGGCCAGGACCTCATGTCACTCGCTCAGTGGAAGACGTGCTTAATGCAACCATTCCCGAGCGTGGCCTGCAACATCATATGATCTGAATCCATGTGACTTTTGACTCTGGGGATACATTTGGTCTCTACCCGACCTGAAGGCCAGTATATAGGTATACTTTTCTCAGGTTCCACCAGAACAGCTGCGAGTATCTGTTGATCACGTTGTCTTATGGATACAGCATCTCGGCCACGTCTCTAGCGCTCATATTGAACAAATTATGTAAGCGGCAGTTAATAATAAAATCGGCATTATATCTTCCCCACTTGTTTGGCCTTCTCTGCTCACGTCCCATATCTAATCCATTACACGTGGGAACATTAATATACGTCTTTCTTGCATTCACAGTGTCAACTTTGCACGTGGCGACCAAAATTGGAACTAATATTTTTTCCACTGTAAATTGGTTCCGCATTAACGCTTTAGAACATCTACCAAGTTTCGCTGCATACGATAATTACAGCGCACACTGCACCTCTGTGATAGATGCACTTTATTTATGACCACCCGATAACTCTACGAGACCTAAACGTCAACGGGTAGCACCAGCTGGATATGTCATAGTTGAAGAAACTTGTTTACTGTCTTGCTCGCCAAACTGAGGTCATTATCTAGGCTAGAGGCTGTGTTAGACGGATTCTTGGGGGGGTGACTAATTCTTTTACCAGTGTGCTTAAATTTCATTGTGATCTGCAAAGTACAGATGTAGGTGTAGACATGATCAGGAGTCTTGCCTTTGCACAATCCCAACACTTTTCAGCGTAGAATTTCTTTATTATTATTGTTATTATATTTTGATTAGATATCGGAACTATGGGACATGGTCAGTAATGAATGTTGTATCGAATATTTTTGCACTATGCAGGGAGCATTTCGTACAGGACTGGTCGTATTTTTCCTCAATATGATGTGAAGTGTGTTTTCGACCACCACCTAATATTAGGGTCCTTGGATGATCTTAGTTGGCGTAAAGCAGGTGTCTATGCTATTCCTTGCAGTTGTGGTATGTCATGTATTGGTCAAGCAATCAGGTGTGTGGAGTACAGGTGACTGAACAAAAGCGACACACACAGCTGTAACAGCCGAGAAAATCGGCCATTGCAGAATATTGTCTTGGCAGTTAGTTAGTTAGTTACGTATTCCATTGACCAATAGCACGGAAAACCGTTATGATGTGGAACGTATCAAATGCACACGAAATGCGCACAGGAAACAAGTTTTTCTTTTTTTTTGTTTACATTATAGTGTTACACCTAAATATTTCTGTTATCTATCCCATTAACGCAAATGGCACAAAATGCATATATTGTATCTCCAGATTTATTTACTCATACTCAATAATTCATCTATGGTATAGGAGTTGTCAAGGAGGTATGATTTCAATTTATTTTTGGAACTATTACTGCTGTCTGTCAGACATTTTATTTCATCTCGTAATTTATCAGAACGTTTTATAGCAGTATATTTTACCCCTTTCTGTGCCAAAGATAGGTTGAGAAAGGGATAGTGTACGTCTTTCTCTTTTCAGGCATTGTAATCATGAATGTCGCTGTTGATTTTAAACTGGTCCATGTTGTTGAGAAAAAAATCTATTACTGAGTAAATGTACTGCGATGCAGTTGTAAGAATTCCTAACCTTTTAAACAGATGCCTACAAGATGTGCGACTATGAACCCCACACATTATTCTAACTACTTTCTTTTGAGCAGTGAATACCTTTTGCCTAAGTGTTGAGTTGCCCCAGAATATTATTCCGTATGGCATCAGAGAGTGGAAGTATGCAAAGTATGTTAGCTTACTAATTTGTACATCCCCGTCACCCTACGGAATATAACAACACAGGGCTTCTGGCATAAACTTCCAGCCGTTGGGATAGAGTTATTAAGGAACCTGTTGAAATTAAATTAGCAAGTAACCTTATAAATAGATATCGTGGTTTTTGTTTAAGTTCTGTGTGGAACACTGCTCTCTCCCTAGTCACAGAGGGACAGAGTTAATGCTACCTCACGCTTGATTATTAATTTCACTATCGATAACTTCTGACGTCGGTTGTCTTTGGTTTGTGATGGCGCTAGTGATTACAGTGTGTGTGTTATCTTCCTGGAGTTTCTCTGAAAGCCGAGATTTTAAATTCTCTTGCACGGCACCTGCTTGGTGCAGTTTTGCCTTGAAAATGGCATGTTGTGCTCCTGTCGAAATATCGACGATTGTCGACCAAGTCGCTCTGTGCATTCCTGTAAGTTATTTGGTCAATGTATACGCCGGGAGAAACTTGGATATCACAATGTTGTATCGCTCTGTTCAGGTTATCCACGTTGATTTACGGATGGATCAACTGTCCTTGGAGGTAAGACAACAAAATAAGAAAAAGAAAAGATTATCGATCACGACGTTGCGCGTCGGTGAACTTCCGATTCGCCCCTGGGCGGGGGCTGTCTGTTGGTAAGGAGGTGGGGGGTTAGCGGCGCGAGCGTGGGCGTCGCCTTTGATGTGCCGCCGGTGCTCGTGGCGGGGTTTAATTGTGCCGCGATTGGTCATCGGCGCGGACCTTCCGCGCTGGCCGGGAAGCCGCCGGCCGCTGACCCTTCGCTGTCCGTGACGCCCGCTCGAGGCACACTAAATTTCGGCAGCGGCCGCTGTTTGCTTTCCTATATGCAGCAGCCCTTCGTACGGTCGACTAAAATCTCCGACGAGTAATGCGCTCAGACGTCCGCAAATAATTCACCACCAGTATTTTAGTAAGGCAAAGGAGCTCTCTGCATGCACCTGTTAGCTACGGCCTTGCATATAAAGAATGACGTCTAGGGGGACCAAGGCTTTTATTTTAAATCGTTACCTTATTATAGTAGTGGTTACTTTTGAACGTGTCTCTATTCTCAACCACACAATGACTGTGCATACAACATCCACGTAAGTAGTATGAAGCAGAAATCGTATGCAGTTTTCACTTAGGGTTACATTGGTCCTCAACGTACGCGACCTCGGAGTAAGTATCCTCGAAGCACTCATACACAATTCTTTGTGGTTCAGACACATGTGTAAGAGTGTGACCGTATGTCTACTAGTTGCTGCTAACTCTCTCTCTCTCTCTCTCTCTCTCTCTCTCTCACACACACACACACACACACACACAGACACACACACGCACACACACACACGCAGAGAGAGAGAGAGAGAGAGAGAGAGAGAGAGAGAATGCCTCAAGTAATTATGTTGCAGGAAAGCCAGGGATGTATCTCGCCTGCAAGATGCCATGCTACCAATTATTTTGGGCAAACTTCGCAGAGCGTGGCTAATGTGAGGAGACTAATTAAGTGACGTAGGAAAACAAAACGAGGATTACTAACAATAATAACTGTCGTAAACAAAAATTGACCAGGAGTGGAGAATTGTTTTCCCTTACCATTTTTTTTCATCAGTTCCTTCACAGTATTTCTCAAAGCTTACGCAACGTTACGTGTCGTGGCTTTACACGAAGGAGGTCCATTTAGTATAAGGGTGCGTTTTTGCTTATCTCTGTGTTTGAGAGGAATGATATCATTGTGTTTGCTTGACTTATATACTGATTAAAATTTTCGCTGCGGACAGGATTCGAACCTGTGCGGGTAGAACCCATTGGATTTCAAGTCCAACTCCTTAACCGCTCGGACACCGCAGCTGACAGAGGGAAACGACTTGTTTATGGTATCTATCAAACAGGTCACGCCGTCTACCATCACTCTGCTTCACTTGGGAGCAATAGCAGAAGATAAATTAATCTGTGCTGTTGACATTTAATCCTCCTACTACGAGAATTTTATTTTACTTTATTTTTTTCTGAGTACCACTATGGTCATAAGTACCCCAAGCAATTTACGCGAGATATATTGGCAGTATTTTAGTGGACTAACATAAAAACATACATTGCATATGATCAACGTGATAATCTAATATACTCTAATCTAATCTAGTCATCATTCTGTTTTCGTAGACGTTATATTAAAAAAAAAACATAAAGGTATTTATATTGTGATCATATTGAACCCAGTAGCACTCAGTGCAAAACCCCGAATAAATTTTAATATATTGTAAATATAAAACTGAATAAACTAGCATTGGATGCAGTTGACTCAGAAGGAGAAAGTGATATTTTTTTAAAATAATAGCTTTGAAGACAATCGCCTAATGTAATCATATTGACCCAATGGTACTTGGAAGGGTACAACAGCTGAGGCAAGATACCCTGACAGTAGGTACAGATATAAGCAAGAAATAATATTTTCATTGTTGCATTTCATATAACGGCTGTTCAACGCAACGATCATCATGCCATTTTCATAAATGTTACGTTCAAGAACAAACAAACAATTAAAATTGCTGTTATATTGACCCCGGTGATACCAAGTGCTAAAACCACGAATAAATTTTAATGTGTTGTAAATACTCGTATAAAAATGAATAAAACATCATTGGATACAACTGACTCAGAGATAGAAAGTCACATTTTTTAAAGTAATAGTTTTGAAAACAAGGTAATTTTGCAGGGTGATCAGAAACAGTATGAGAAGGTTCTGAGGGGGGTTGCAGGGGATGGTGTGCTGAGGAATAATTGCTAAGAAAAAAATTCGATACGTTGCGCCGTTTCCCAGTTATTTAGCACTGGAGTTAGGCAATCAGAGCATTGCGCGCGAAAATTCAAACACTTGCACCTGCTAATATACGGTAATGCACAGACATCTATGGGTCCCTGAGTTGCCACTTGTTTAAATGCTCATTATCAGTTAAAACATTTTTCGAAGCGATAAATTTAATTTATGTAACCAAAAGTCACTTTTTTCGGTTTGAGGAAACGAAGAACAGTTTGGCGACACTGTCTTTGGCAGGCTGCTTGACTTTGCGCACGGTACGACCTGACAGGCTAACTTCAGTACTAAATAACTCAGAAAAGGCGAAACGTACCGAATGTTATTCTTAACGATTATTTCTGAGCAAAACGTCCCCTGTAACACCCTAATAAGCTTTTCATACTGTTTCTCAACACCCTCTATATTTCCAATGTACTTGTGGGGTCATATTGAAGAAAGGGTTAAGAAATTAATAAACGGGCACGTTATTTTCTGTAGGTTAGCTTGCGGCCGCTTTCCAAGCCTGAAATCTCTGTCCTGGTGACATATTAATCTCTCCATCTATCGCGTATCCCAATGTTTACGTTAGGTTGGAAGATGATAATTTAGTTGCGAGATGGCGAATGTGAACGCCAAATAAATATTATAGCATTAACTGGCTGATCTGTAGCGCAGCCTAATGTTTACGTTCATGGCATATTTAACGCATTTTGACACATGTAACGCAGTTTTTGTCATTAAAACCAAAACTTCGGTAAATTCAGAAAACCTGTATTAAATAATGGACAAATCTCCTACGAGTATGTTGACGCATATATTTACCTTTATCGTAAGTAAACTTCGAAACCTGCAAGGGGCTCCACTAAGTATCTTTTACCAGCTTGTCATTTGGTGTTAACTGGGTCGCAGGTAACATGACGTAAAGAAGAAAAAGCGACCGAATTTTCTGTGCGGAGAGATTCCACAAACCACTGAACTGAGTCAGATTGCTCGCAGATTTCGTTACCTTTCCAAACCACGGAGAATACACAATCCGCTCAAGAGATGTGGGAAAAAAAAAATCGCTTAGTGAATGTGATCTGGTTTACAGTTATGGTTACCAGAGTGATCCCACGTGAAACATTGAACGTGTTAAGTAATGTTGGTGTTAAAGTAAACAGTCTGCGTCGGGGAGTAAGAGGTAATTTTGTCTATGATTTTGGAATGTTTTCGAGTATTCAGCCGTTCAGCGTCGTTCCGGTGGAGTGATATTTCGGCAAGCTGAGATGTAGCCATCTTCAAGCGACCATGACGAGAGGTTTGTTTTGCTGCTGCAGTGAGATCGTGCTGGCACGTATTTGCCCAGAATTTGGAGGAGGCTAGCCGCTTGGTTGTTCCTCCAATCTTCAGGCTGTTATCTTTGGATAGTTTCGTATGGTTGTCATTTCGGTCTTCTTCTTTTGATGTCGTGCAGGTAGTACTTTCTTGATAGCACGCTAGTAGGATAGCAAGTCAGGCCAGCGATTACTGGAGTGTTGCACCTTAGTGACCGAATATGTCTCTTGTGCGAGCTTTCCGCATTGGCGAAGAAAGTACCGTGACATCCCGGTAGCGTCCCTGAAGACACCAAAAGCCCGCCATTTGGTGTACTAGACCCATCGGGAAATCTGAGGAAGATCTAGAACCAGATCTTCATCATTCGGATTTGCAGCTCCTTGTGTTTACCATGTTTGCAGTTAAAATCGTTGAATGTAAGGTCCGACAGTTCTGCTAAACACCGTTTTTTCCAAGTTCCCAAACATGTTTCAGCAATCCTGTGCCATCATCAATGGGTTTCTGTTTCATTTAATCTGTAATGTGAACATTTTTACAAAGTTATGTGGATATTTAGTTCAAACAAACAATTCGTTTCTTTTTGTTAATACCTTTACACTCGGTTTGCATAGTTTTTCAGGACCATTTGTGTATTATTCATTACAAGGAGCTTGTCATATGCAATCAAACAACGTTGATGAGAAATTCTGTTAGGAGTTAACATATCATTTTGTGCTCTAAACGTAATTTAGTTTGTCGCGATATTTCGCGTCTATATTCGTTTTTACGTTCGTTTCTGTGTGGCAAGCCGTTTCATTCTCAGCATCATGGTGAGGTGTTGTGAAGCACACGTAAATATAACACGTATTTTCACAAAAAAGGTCGTAAAAGCACTTTGCATTTCACCAAAACACTGTAATTGTGGTCGTTGTGTGTCCCAGCCCAGTCAGTGTTCATTTGTTCACCAGTGAGTCTGGCGCCAAATCTGCATTTTGATTACATTTTACTTTTGTGTGTGTGTGTGTGTTGTATGCTTCTTAGCTGTTTGTGTTGTCTTTTACGTGGTATTTCTTTTGTGTGTAAAATGGTGAGTCCTTGCAGAGTATCGTGTCTCGATTTCTCATATGTGTGTGTGTGTGTGGGGGGGGGGGGGGGGGGCTGTTTGTGTTGTCTTTTTTGTGAAGTTCCTTTAATGTGTTAAATAGTGTGCTACTGCCTTCTGTATGTGGAAGTTTTCCTCAAGGGTCAGTTTGCTGTATAGGCTATGGCTGGGTTTTAGTATTCTTAAGTCTGTTTCTATTGTAGTTGGTTGGTGATTGAGGGCTATTAGGTGGTCAGCAAATGTGCTATGGCAGCTTTTTAAAGCTCTGGGGTGATCTGAATATCTTGTTTTGAAGTTTCTCAATGTCTGCCCTATGTACACTGACTGGAAAGTGTTGCATGTGAGTTCATATATTCCCGATCTGTTAAATTTATCCGTGGGTGTTTCTTGTGTTCTATTCTCTCTCCTGTACCCTATTTGGAGTCCCTGTTTCTTTAATATGTTGTCTATTTTGTGAACAGTCTTGCTATTGTAGGTGAGTATGTGCCATTTCGTTTTGTATGTGTGTTGTTGCTCTGTTGTGTCTTGTGTATGGTCATTGTTTGTGTTTTGTGTTGGGTGAGGACTTGTGTGTGTATGTGTGTGTGTGTGTGTGTGTGTGTGGTATGTCCATTTTTGTTCTGTCTACATATTTTTCGATTTAATTTGTCTGCCGTATGGGTATCATAACCATTTTCTAATGCTGTTGTCTTTATCGTGTTTAGTTCTTGTGTGTACTTCTGTTCGTTCATGGGTGTTCTGTTTAATCTGTGGAGCATGAATCTGAAGCTTGCTTGCTTGTGTGTCAACGGGTGGTTCGATAGGTTGTGTGTGAATGGTTGTGCTTGTGGTTATCGGTTTCCTGAATATTGTGAAGTTGTGTGTGTTATTTGTTTTATGTATGGTGAGATCTAGATGGTGTTTGCCTACGGCCAAGCAAATGTAAATGGTTGAGAGGCAGCACGGCTGTACCAGAATAACTTTCCTCACAGACATCAACGACATCACAAAACATTTAGAGCTGTTTTTGGACACTCGTGTGACCATGGGTCCTTTCAGAGAGACGAACCTGCAGGGAGGCCGCCGACTGTGCATACACCAGATTTAGAGGACCGGGTTCTACAGGACATTGAGACGAATCCTAGTGCAATCTCCAAGCAAGTGGCCCGCCAACATGCCGGCCGGAGTGGTGGAGCGGTTCTAGGCGCTTCAGTCTGGAACCACGCTGCTGCTACGGTCGCAGGTTTGAATCCTGCCTCGGGAATGGATGTGCGTGTTAGTTAGGATTAAGTAGTTCTAAGTTCTAGGGGACTCAGAAGTTAAGTCCCATAGTGCTCAGAGCCATTTGAACTGCCAACATGGTGTAATCCAAAGTAAGATTATGTGCATCCTGCATGACAAGCGCTACTCTTCCTATCACCTTCAGTCCCATGGAGGCCACTTTGAACATCTGTTGTGACGTGGATGCGATGCAGTTCTCTATTGTGTTCCGGGACGATTTGTTGTCGTTGTTCCCACTCCATCCGTTTCTGGAAACATGTTCATAGGACCTTTTCTCTTCCATTTCCACTCATGAATCCATCCCCACTGTTTGTCGGTTTTATTAATGTTCATCCTGTGTAAGAGAGCGCCCAGCGGGAAGCAGGTCAGTCATCAGAAGCACCTGAAGATGGCAAGGAGCCAGCGCGGTGAAACAATAGTACCATTTGGACGGGCGCCACCCGCCAGAAAACCGAGAAAATTTCAAAATCATCATACGCTGGGGTAGCCTATCATCACTCGTCTACGGTTAATTACGGAATTTACGAAACCATAGCGAAAGTGCAACAATTATCGCGGAGGACGAGTTTGTGCCACCGTGGCTGTAGAGTGTTAAGGTGACGGCGCTGGCCTCTTTGCAGGTGAGGCCGGTGGTGGAGGGTGCGACTGTACCGGCCTGGGGCTGCCGGCTTATTTATGTGGGGCTCATAGCGAGCGTAATTAGGCGTATCTGGGCCACCGATCGCCGGCGCCGGCCCAGATCCCGCCCTCCCCTCGGGCGGGGCTCCGTGAGGCGTCGGCGCGTGAGTCATTAGGGCCACGGGGCGCCGCGGGCCGCCGACCGCCCCTGGACGCGGCGTCGGCACCATCCCTGGCTGCAGACAGCCATCTACAGGCTGGGGGCGTTCCCTACGTCTGTCGCGCACGACCATAAATCACAGCCTCCCGGTGAAGTATCTGGACCCCATGCTATCGCGCGCCGCGGGTGAATTCTCCTCGAACTGTGCTACAGACGATCATTATCGCGTATCCCAAGATTGCCGCCGAATGCCACTGTGTGAGTTTGGAAAGACAGTAGGCTCTGTTCGACAGTAGCGTAAGAGTAAGGGAGGAAGACTAACAATTTAACGCCGGCCGGAGTGGCCGAGCGGTTCTAGGCACTACAGTCTGGAACCACGCGACCGCTACAGTCGCAGGTTCGAATCCTGCCTCGGGCATGGATGTGTGTGATGTCCTTAGGTTAGTTAGGTTTAAGTAGTTCTAAGTTCTAGGGGACTGATGGCCTCAGAAGTTAAGTCCCATAGTGCTCAGAGCCAACAATTTACCGCCCTTCGACGACGAAATCATTGCAGCAAGATGTCGAAACTTCTCTGACCTTGCCTAAAACATCGAATTCATTTCGTACTACAGGGAAGGTAGGGCAGAGGGTGTGTTACTGTGAACAGTTCAGTGACCGGGTTGTTCTAATCAGAATCGACAGCAGACCAACACCGACAACGATAGTTCAGGTATACATGCCGACGTCGCAAGCTGAAGATGAACAGATAGAGAAAGTGTATGATGATATTGAAAGGGTAATGCAGTATGTAAAGGGAGACGAAAATCTAATAGTCATGGGCGACTGGAATGCAGCTGTAGGGGAAGGAGTAGAAGAAAAGGTTACAGGAGAATATGGGCTTGGGACAAGGAACGAAAGAGGAGAAAGACTAATTGAGTTCTGTAACAAGTTTCAGCTAGTAATAGCGAATACCCTGTTCAAGAATCACAAGAGGAGGAGGTATACTTGGAAAAGGCCGGGAGATACGGGAAGATTTCAATTAGATTACATCATGGTCAGACAGAGATTCCGAAATCAGATACTGTATTGTAAGGCGTACCCAGGAGCAGATATAGACTCAGATCACAATATAGTAGTGATGAAGAGTAGGCTGAAGTTCAAGACATTAGTCAGGAAGAATCAATACGCAAAGAAGTGGGATAACGAAGTACTAAGGAATGACGAGATACGTTTGAAGTTCTCTAACGCTATAGATACAGCAATAAGGAATAGCGCAGTAGGCAGTACAGTTGAAGAGGAATGGACATCTCTAAAAAGGGCCATCACAGAAGTTGGAAAGGAAAACATAGGTACAAAGAAGATAGCTGCGAAGAAACCATGGGTAACAGAAGAAATACTTCAGTTGATTGATGAAAGGAGGATGTACAAACATGTGTCGGGAAAATCAGGAATACAGAAATACAAGTCGCTGAGGAATGAAATAAATAGGAAGTGCAGGGAAGCTAAGACGAAATGGCTGCAGGAAAAATGTGAAGACATCGAAAAAGATATGATTGTCGGAAGGACAGACTCAGCATACAGGACAGTCAAAACAACCTTTGGTGACATTAAAAGCAACGGTGGTAACATTAAGAGTGCAACGGGAATTCCACTGTTAAATGCAGAGGAGAGAGCAGATAGGTGGAAAGAATACATTGAAAACCTCTATGAGGGTGAAGATTTGTATGATGTGATAGAAGAAGAAACAGGAGTCGATTTAGAAGAGATAGGGGATCCAGTATTAGAATTGGAATTTAAAAGAGCTTCGGAGGACTTACGGTCAAATACGGCAGAAGGGATAGACAACATTCCATCAGAATTTCTAAAATCATTGGGGGAAGTGGCAACAAAACGACTATTCACATTGGTGTGTAGAATATATGAGTCTGGCGACATACCATATGACTTTCGGAAAAGCATCATCCACACAATTCCGAAGACGGCAAGAGCTGACAAGTGCGAGAATTAGCGCACAATCAGCTTAACAGCTCATGCATCGAAGCTGCTTACAAGAATAATATACAGAAGAATGGAAAAGAAAATTGAGAATGCTCTAGGTGACGATCGGTTTGGCTTTAGGAAAAGTAAAGGGACGAGAGAGGCAATTCTGACGTTACGGCTAATAATGGAAGCAAGGCTAAAGAAAAATCAAGACACTTCCATAGGATTTGTCGACCTGGAAAAAGCGCTCGACAGTATAAAATGGTGCAAGCTGTTCGAGATTATGAAAAAAGTAGGGGTAAGCTATAGGGAGAGACGGGTCATATACAATATGTACAACAACCAAGATGGCCGTGCGGTTCTAGGCGCTCCAGTCCGGAGCCGTGCTGCTGCTACGGTCGCAGGTTCGAATCCTGCCTCGGGCATGGGTGTGTGTGACGTCCTTAGGTTAGTTAGGTTTAAGTAGTTCTAAGTTCTAGGGGACTGATGACCACAGCAGTTGAGTCCCATAGTGCTCAGAGCCATTTGAACCATTTGAACAACCAAGAGGGAATAATAAGAGTGGACGATCAAGAACGAAGTGCTCGTATTAAGAAGAGTGTAAGACAAGGCTGTAGCCTTTCGCCCCTACTCTTCAATCTGTACATCGAGGAAGCAATGATGGAAATAAAAGAAAGGTTCAGGAGTGGAATTAAAATACAAGGTGAAAGGATATCAATGATACGATTCGCTGATGACATCGCTATCCTGAGTGAAAGTGAAGAAGAATTAAATGATCTGCTGAACGGAATGAACAGTCTAATGAGTACACAGTATGGTTTGAGAGTAAATCGGAGAAAGACGAAGGTAATGAAAAGTAGTAGAAATGAGAACAGCGAGAAACTTAACATCAGGATTGATGGTCACGAAGTCAATGAAGTTAAGGAATTCTGCTACCTAGGCAGTAAAATAACCAATGACGGACGGAGCAAGGAGGACATCAAAAGCAGACTCGCTATGGCAAAATGCAGAGAAGTCTACTAATATCAAATACCGGCTTTAATTTGAGGAAGAAATTTCTGAGGATGTACGTCTGGCGTACAGCATTGTATGGTAGTGAAACATGGACTGTGGGAAAACCGGAACAGAAGAGAATCGAAGCATTTGAGATGTGGTGCAATAGACGGATGTTGAAAATTAGGTGGACTGATAAGGTAAGGAATGGGGAGGTTCTACGGAGAATCGGAGAGGAAAGGAATATGTGGAAAACACTGATAAGGAGAAGAGACAGGATGATAGGACATCTGCTAAGACATGAGGGAATGACTTCCATGGTACTAGAGGGAGCTGTAGAAGGCAAAAACTGTAGAGGAAAACAGAGATTGGAATACGTCAAGCAAATAACTGAGGACGTAGGTTGCAAGTGCTACTCTGAGATGAAGAGGTTAGCACAGGAAAGGAATTCGTGGCGGGCAGCATCAAACCAGTCAGTAGACTGATGACAAAAAAAAAAAACTACAGGGATAATTCGACCTTGTCTTCACATTTTCAGGGGAGTAGATTAGGTGTGATAGTGCGAGGTGCGTTCAGTAAGAAAAGCAAAATTTTCTTTTCTCGGCCAGTTTTGGTTAAAAAATGCAGACTGAGCCGTGCGTGGCTAGTGTTCGTGCCATATCTCATTTGACATACTGTTTTTACCATACTGCCACATCGTTACGTTAATTTCAATTACTGGTGTCACTGAGTTGCGACCTTGCCTGCCCGTGAGCGGCAGCAGCGGCGCTTATCGATATAAGCCCTGGTGTATTATCTTTGCTGACTGGAGGAGGTATTGAATAGAATTGGGGAGAAGAGGAGTTTAAGGCACAAATTGACAAGAAGAAGGGACTGGTTGGTAGGACATGTTCTGAGGCATCAATGGATCACAAATTTAGCATTGGAGGGCAGCGTGGAGGGTAAAAATCGTAGAGGGAGGCCAAGAGATGAATACACTACGCAGATCCAGAAGGATATAGGTTGCAGTAAGTACTGGGAGATGAAGCAGCTTGCACAGGATAGAGTAGCATGGAGAGCTGAATCAAACCAGTCTCAGGACTGAAGACCACAACAACAACAATTACTTCCCGGTTGTCGTGTGTTCGGAGTTAGTTTGGATCTGCCACCGAGTTGAAACGCGCCTGCAGGGCAGTTTGGACCCGGCAGTCGTAAAGTTGGGACGCGGTGAAAGTCGGTCAGTTTGGATCAGTAGTGAGGCTTGGATAGCACACATGACTTGAAATGGGGACGGTCTTGGTTGGTCGTCTTACCGGACGACGTGTATTTGCTCGCCTATCGGATGTGGGCTGACGGTGTGTGTCTCAACTCGTGGTTCGGCCGTGTCATTGCTCGGTCACTGCTTTAAGCATTGATTGCGTTCTTCGTTTTAGTGTTCGTGAAACTGTGTGTAGGTTGTGGTGTCGACTGCTCAGTTATTTTCGTGTCGTCTCGGTACTGATGTGTGGCAGTCGGTCGGTTGGTGTCGATCAGCCAGGAAATCTCCGAGCGGCGCAGTGGGCCGGGCCCGCTGGCGGTCTGTACGCAGTGTCGGAGTGTGTGGGAGCTGTTCCGAGTGCTACGAAGTTCGTGGCTCACCGACCCAGGACATCAAAGTTGAGTGGTGATTTAATTACCGAAGTCAGTCTGTTCACATTGTGCCGTTGATTTTCGAGGTTGGCTGTTGGGGGTATTCCCGTGAGCAACAGCGAGTGTTCGAGTTGGCGAAAATTTGGTCACCATCCCGTGGAGTTTAACTGTATTTTGGTTATTTGAAGTCCAAGTGCACCAGCGGGATTTTCTGCCTTGTGGCCGCTAGCGTTTCGGTTATTTTGCCCTGGCCGCTGACGTAAAATTCAGGCAGTGTCCTTTCCTTACCGTATTGTTGCTTTCAAACACGTGTGTGTAGTTTTGACAGCTTACTCATGCTTGGTTCTGGGCGGCTACGTCTTTTACGTTTTGGCTTTGGAGTTCCTTTTGTACTGGTCGGGTGGAAAGCAGGTCTTCTTGTCGGTGGGTCCGTTGACTGTCTCTTGGTTGGGTTGCCGGCGGATCGGATATAGTTGGGCCGACTACCTGTCTCCCCTAAGTGAACCTTAATATTTCAAGTGCAGACTCACCCCCGAAAACTTCTGAGCGCCGCTGGCTGTACTGCCTTTTCTTATTGGTGTTCGACTGCGTATTTTAATGGCCCATAGCCGATGGTTTGAATCTGTGTGCTTTTAGTTGGGTTTTAAATAATGGACCTTCAGCCGCTTTAAAATTGGAAGTTCCTTACTTGTCAAGTCTTGCATTGTTTGGGCCTTCAGCATAATTTAAAATATATTTTGGATGAAGCTTTGGGCCTTCTGCCTTTTGAAAATTTATTGTAGTTGTGTTTTTCAGTCATAGGCCTTTAGCCGTCTTAAAATTTAAGTTCGTTACTTGTTAAATCTTAGAATGTTAGGGCCTTCAGCCTCATTTAAAAAAAAAAAATTGTTTAAGGATAAAGCTTTGGGCCTTCTGCCTTTGAAAATTTATTGTAGTTGTGTTTTTAAATCGTGGGCCTTCAGCTGTTTTAAAAATTAAAGAGGTTATGCCCTTAAGCCATAAGATTGTGTGACATATTCAGTCGACAGTTGAGCTCGAAATTTGCGCTCTAATATTTGGGGAACTAAATAAAGTTATAGGTGTTCGAGTGTAACTGACAGCCGCTCATTTCTGGCCACTTTCCACAATTCCAACTACCTGTTCTGACCTGCGGATTTAACCAGGCGTTTCACAGAGTTTGTTGTGAAATGTTTCCGTTTCAGCCCCTATAGTTCCATGAAGCTCCAATAGATAGTGGCGCAATACGTAGAATACAAAATGGCGCCTATAAAGGATATGCGTTCCATGCAGAGACCAGTCATTGAGTTTGTTTTGGGGGAAAACCAGAGCATCGTAGATATTCATAGGCTTTTGCAAAATATGTATGGAGACCTCACTGTGAATGAAAGTGCAATGAGTCGTTGGAGGAGGCGACTGTAATGATCGCTACAAGGCAGTGCAAACCTGTCCGATGTCCTGCGTGCCGGCAGGCGCAAACAGCTGTCACTCCTGCAGTGTCAGAGCGTGCGGACACTCTCTTTCGAGGTGATAGGCAGCCAGATGAAGGATGCAGCAGGTGAAAGAATAGGAGATTACTGACTCAGCAATACGTTGGCTCCGACGTCGACCACCAGAGTGGTACCATGCGGGCATGCAGGCCTTCCCAGTTTCCCAGTGAGGTTGCGTTAGGGCGTTGTACTGAACGGAAATTATGTGGAAAAAAGAGGATTTTACGCCTAAAGAGTGGAGAATAACTGTTATGTTGGAATCCTGAATAAAACCAACCTGCTTTCAAAATAAAAATGTTGCATTGCTTATTAAGATTGGAAAGGGGTAGCACAACACTACTTAGCCGGCCGAAGTGGCCGTGCGGTTAAAGGCGCTGCAGTCTGGAACCGCAAGACCGCTACGGTCGCAGGTTCGAATCCTGCCTCGGGCATGGATGTTTGTGATGTCCTTAGGTTAGTTAGGTTTAACTAGTTCTAAGTTCTAGGGGACTAATGACCTCAGCAGTTGAGTCCCATAGTGCTCAGAGCCATTAACATTAACAACACTACTTAAAGAAGAGTCCACTACAGACAGACTTGTCAAATTTTGATACAAAACCCTCAGATACGTTAATAATGAAGCTCACACTGTTGAACAAGGTATAATATTTAAAAAAAACAATCAATTTTTTGTGGAATGATTTGCCTAAAAGTAAGAAACAAATCAGATTAGTGGAACATTTGATACATCGTTGACTGATGCGTGAAATCACTTACAGCAAATGAGGTGCCGGTTGAGAATTTAAAGTTTAATGTTTAACTTAGAATTTCAAATACTACTGTAGGATGTTTCTCTGGTTGATTATGTACTCCGTGCTATATGCTGTTGTGTTGCCTTGAGATCATTCAGAGATGCGCCAAATATTCCTCTTATCTGTATAATTTCTTCCTTTTAGACAAGTTATTTCGCAAAACATTTGACAGGTTTTGTCAATTTTTTTATTTCCTGTTTCGGAAAACATCACACCGCATTTGTCTATTTCCCACGTATCTTTTGGCTACGAAAATTGAGACAAAGTTTTTCCCTCAAATCACTATTTACGTTTTTCTTAATTATCCTGATTACTTTCTGGCAATTAACTTTTTTTTCGCAAAACTAGAGCTCACGCTAATACATACAATGCCTCACTTGTCCATTTCCATCTCCTTCGTTGGCTGTGAAAATTAGGACGAAAATCCATTGCGTAATTTTTACTGAATCTTGTTTTCGTTACTCTCAAAAATTTGAACACAAAGGTACTGAAACAGGTGGCGAAAGTGCCTTGATGCGCGGTAGTTATTATTAGACTCTGTGATGACGCGCTGTCAATCAAGTGAAACAACACAGCAGAAACATTAAGTGTTTCTCCGACTAAACGGCAGCAATCTTTTACGACCTTCTGGTCTCCGTAGCGCTCATTAAACTGTCTCAATATGGCGCCTAAATTACAGGACCATGTGGTTTGGTGACTAACTGTACTAAGCACGGTAAAGCGTCTTGACGGCAGAATGACCCATGTCCCAGTGAGGCAGACCTGTTGATGTGGGTTTAGCTTCGTAAGAAAACGACCAGCTGCTTAGAGGGCTCTACTTTTCATACGCAACCTAATTGTGCTCATTTGCACAATTTGGACAGATTTCTCAGTTACGTTAGGTTGGCAGACACTGACTATTTCTAACAGCCAGAACCGTTTCTCTGGCGCCCTTGATGTATGCAAGCGCGAAGGATCATTTAAATTTAGCACAAAACGCTCCCCTACAACGGAAAACGTCTTATTGTCGAAAATTAATGTCTTCTGAATTAATTGTAATTATGACCGGCAAAAGTTTTGGTCAATACCTCTACTTTACCAGACATCACCATTTATCTATTTGATATCTCCTGTCTCTCGTCGCAACACGCACAAAATTGTGAATCAGATTATAATAAAAATACATTACTTCATATACGAATACCATTTCTAGCTTCGAAGGACTGTTAAACACTAACTAACCAAATTCAGATGCAGCGGTAGTAATTTATCACCTCTGGAAAGCGTGGCATTACAATAAATTGGGATCAGCGAGGGACAATGGCAGCGTCCGGCTAGGGCTACTTCCTCTGTTAAGTAGAACCAACACACCCGTGCGGGCTTTTCCACCCAGGACCTGAGTTACGCCTGCCGTTTCATTTCCATTGGTGTTCCAACCTCTACTAGTATAGGCGATCATACATTACGCCATTTTGATAATAAAGACCCTCCATCACCTTTCATGCAATAAGCGTTAACAACTATTTTCTGTTGCAATAACGGCAAAAGAACGCGTCTAACAACATTCTGCACGTATCGAGCGTTGGTTAGCGTCCACTCCAGAAACACCGAGGGTGTACGCGAAATATAGCTCATCGCACCCCAGGACATTAGACCTGGGTTGGGGCCACTGTGTCTTGCTCGAACGCACTCAACGAGACAGCACTCACCAGTTCTACGTCACACGCGCTAGCGACCATCAGTTGCGTGCAGACAGAATCCGCTTTCATCGCTGAAGACCAAGGCGCAACTTTCCATCTTCCAAGTGATTCTCCTACGGGACCAGTTGAGCCGCGCACATCTACCGTGTCGCGTGAGTGGAAGAGGGGCTAGAGGCGTGTACGCCAGTGGTCCCGCTGCTGATAACCAGTTCGCAACAGTACTTGTTGATATGTCTGAGCTCAACTCACAAGCCATCTTACCTACGCTGTGGTAGCTGTACGATCAGCCACTGCTGCCCTTACAATACGACGATCCTGGAGAGCGTCGGCGCTGCGTTGACGTCCATAACCTCGTCTACGTCTGTGAGAATTTTCACGCGGCTTTTGATATCAACATCGTTGCACAACTGACACAGCACGTACAACTTGTGTGGCAGTTCTCCCAAACGACCATCTGCCACTTGTAAGGCCACAAAAAAAAATGGCTCTGAGCACTACGGGACTTAACTGCTGTGGTCATCAGTCCCCTAGAACTTAGAACTACTTAAACCTAACTAACCTAAGGACATCATGCACATCCATGCCCGAGGCAGGATTCGAACCTGCGACCGTAGCGGTCGCGCGGTTCCAGACTGTAGCGCCTTTAACCGCTCGGCCACTCCGGCCGGCTGTAAGGCCACAATTTGACCCCTTTCATACTTGCTCAGTTGGCTGCAGAAAACACGAGTGCGCCACCGTGGCGTGGTTGCTTGCTTGCTTCACACGTTTGCACCATACCGACTCTTCTGGCTGTGGAGCATTTCCTGTTAAAGCGTAGACACAGACGGCGCTCTGGTCGCTGTGCCACTACGCTATCTGTTGGCAGACGAGGTTGAAACCGTTATCAAATCATCTACTACCTCGCAGGTGGCATATGCCGACATCGGATCGAAATCGACGTCGTCTTTCCAGGTGTATTAATTTTTTTTCGGGGAGTATATTTTCGTGTTTTTGTAAACATTTAAAATCCCAGAAGAAACTTTAAATGTTTTTCTGCGTATAGTTTGGTTTTACTTTCTCTGCCTCTGAGCTGTTTACTGTCATTACGTTTGCAATTGTCTTTTTTATCTAATTTGCATACGAAAAATTGTAGACTTACTCCCTTGAGTATGTGCTATAGAAAACGAAAGCACATTTGAGGACAAAGTACTGGGGAGTGAATCATTGCGTTTTAATTTTTTGAAATTGCTCTCGCGTAAAATTTGTGCTCATGGATTTATCCCCATTTTCCTCTGTGGTCTTGAAATCGCTTAAATCAGCTGTCGAGATTGGACGCCACGTGGTACTAACGAGAGGAAGACCATCGCGTTCGGCCTATGACTCTACCGCATCGTACTGCATCTGCAGCAGCAATTTGAACAGCAGTTGGCACTACAGTGACACAACGAACTGTTACAAGTCGGTTACGACAAGGACAGCTCTGAGCCAGACGTCCTGTAGTGTGCGTTCCACTGACCCGAAACCACAGCCATTTGTAATTTCAGCAGTGCCAAGTTTGGAGTTGTGGTCTGGGGTGCGATTTCGCATGACAGCAGCAGCATTCTTGCGGTTATACCACGCACCCCGACTGCAAATTTCTACGTCAATCTGGTGATTCGACCTGTTGTGCTGCCATTCATGAACTACAATCTAGGGGATGTTTTCCAACAGGATAACGCTCACCCACAAATCGCTGTTGTAATCCAACATGCTCTACACAATGTCGAGATGTTGCCTTGGTCTGTCCGATCACCAGATCTATCTGCAGTCGAGCATACAGGGGGGCATCATCGGATGACAATTCTAGCGTCATCCACAACCAGTTTTAAACGTCCCTGTATTGACCGACCAAATACATCAGACATGGAACTTCATCCCTCAAACTGACATACGGTACCTGTACAATGCATTTTGGTTTGCATGCTTGCATTCATCATTCTGACGGCTACACCGGCTATTAATGTACTAGTTGGGCGATGGGTAAAGAAAGTTACAGCCTTAGGAAATGCAGAAACAGAGCTCCACCATGATCAGCCACGCTCAGGACGTCCTGTCGCAGCCGCCTCTCCAGGTATGCTGAATCGTGTGGATCGCTCTACAGTTGTCAGTCAGCATTGGAAGTGCGTCTGCAATGTTCGAGACTCTCGGATATTCAAAGAAGTGCTCAGGATGGGTTCCACGAATGCTCACAGCGGACCACAAGATTCAAAGCAAGGCCATTTCATCTGATTTGTTGGAGCGTTTTGAGACCCGTGGAGAGGCCTTTCTGTCACGTCACGTTTGCAATGGCTTATCTTGCTCCCTCTTGGATAAATTTCTGCTGACGCTCGTCCTAGTCGCTCTCTATCGTGAGGGCTACCAGGAACTTGATGCCCCTGGCACTTAATGTCGGAGGGGAGGGGAGCAGAGCAGAGCTGGGGCTTCTGGTGGTGTTTAGGTGTCTGCCCTTTGGGCCGGCTGGTCTGCGCTGCGTCAGACGTCGGCGGAGTAAACTCTCGCTGCCACGACCGGTGCGGGGCACTTTGTGCGCTTTTCGATATTTATAGGAGGAGGCGCGGGGCGGAAGGGCCGAAGGGCGGAAGGGCCCAAAGGCGCGCTCCTAATTGCGCCTAAGTATAGCCGCCGGCTCCCCGTATGGGCCAACAGTCCCCACCTGCCGCCGCCCCAATATCTGCTATTTCCGGCTCTAGAAAACATTTCACGGCCACTGTTTACACGCACCGGCGTCGCTTCCGATACGACGAAAATAGTGCAGTCATTAACAACAGTGTAGGGAACATAAACGGCCTGAAATAGTGGACAAAATGAAGTGGGCATGCGTTGCCTCGAAATCGCTGATTCTAATCCTGATAAGAGTATGAAAAGAACTGATTACGGAAGCTTCCAAGGCGAGAAAGGTTGTAGGACAATTTAACGGATCTCGAAATTTTAATCACGTCTCATTGTAACAGATATTTTTGTTTTTCCTCTAATTGTTGGACATACTTCACAAGCAATTTGTAGAAACCAAAGTTCCAAAATCTCGATAGAATTTACACTAACTGACATGATCAATGTGGAGAGATAGTGTCGGAAGTTCCATGCGGCTTTTCGCGGATGATGCTGTAGTATACAGAGAAGCTGCAGCATTAGAAAATTGCAGCGAAATGCAGGAAGATCTACAGCGGATAGGCACTTGGAGCAGGGAGTGGCAACTGGCCCTTAACATAGACAAATGTAATGTATTGCGAATACATAGGAAGAAGGAGCCTCTATTGTATGATTATATGATAGCTGGTAGCAGTTACTTCTGTAAAATATCTGTGAGTATGCGCACGGAACGATTTGAAGTGGAATGATCATATAAAATTAATTGTTGGTAAGGCGGGTGCCAGGTTGAGATTCATTGGGAGAGTCCTTAGAAAATGTTGTTCATCAACAAAGGAGGTGGCTTACAAAACACTCGTTCGACCTATACTTGAGTATTGCTCGTCAGTGTGGAATCCGTACCAGGTCGGGTTGACAGAGGAGATAGAGAAGATCCAAAGAAGAGCGGCGCGTTTCGTCACAGGGTTATTTGGTAACCGTGATATCGTTACGGAGATGTTTGGCAAACTCAAGTCGCAGACTCTGCAAGAGAGGCGCTCTGCATCGCGGTGTAGCTTGCTGTCCAGGTTTCGAGAGGGTGCGTTTCTGGATGAGGAATCGAATAAATTGCTTCCCCCTACTTATACCTCCCGAGGAGATCACGAATGTAAAATCAGAGAGATTCGAGCGCGCACGGAGGCTTTTCGGCAGTCGTTCTTCCCGCGAACCACACGCGACTGGAACAGGAAAGGGAGGTAATGACAGTGGCCACCGTTGGGTGGCTTGCGGAGTATAAATGTAGATGTAGATGAGAAATACCAATTATATGGAATACTGTATGAAGAAAATGCGACAAGATACCCTTGTCTGGGCAACTCGCACATTTAAAGTAAATGAGACATAAACAGAGGTTATAATCAAATAAGTAACTAAAGCTACCTGCCAGAACAAGTAAGTAGTGAGCTGCTCAGAGTATGGATGCACTACCACAGATTGCGAAACTTATATTTCCCCAAAAACAGCAAAGCGTACATCCATCAGCACCAGACAGTTGCTGGGACACGAAAAGCCACACCGGCCGGAGCACAAATAGCCACCGAAACTTTGTTCCACGGTGCCAAGGTGTCTCAGCCCTTCTTGATAGTGCAAGAAAGGTATACTCAATTGTTCTCTGAGGACAGCAGTACCGCACTGTGTCCTCTGTCCTCAGCTGAGGAACGCGTCGTCTCTGCCCACAGAAGCCTGAAGCACGCTTCAGCCCCATTCTGCGAAAACTGTTTCCCTGAGGAGGCTCGCCTCTCCAAATGAGATTCACTGACGGCCCTCTCCTGACAATAGGACCCCGAGACCACACCAGGAATGCACTTCCTAGCATGAAAAATGCAAAGCTTTCCTCCCAAGACCACATGCCCAGTATCCTCAACTAAATAGTGGCATAAAATGAAAAAGCGTCGCTTAGTGACATAGGAGATTAATGTCACACACTCTTAAGCATTGAAAAAGACTTCATCGACATACATTTTTTCTGCAAGGCCTTTAAAACATTATTCAGTGCAGCATCTCGCTTCTTGAGGTGATGGGTTGCTTGCTAAAGAAGCTTGGTTTTCTCCCAGAATTGCATGTTTATTTCGCACACAGTGTTCAACTATCTTTTGATAGGAAAAATAGAGCCATCATGCAGTGTGTTTGGATTGAGGGGAACATCATTGGCGACACTAAAAACCAGTTTCATGAAATTACAGAAGAATCAACACATGTCACAAATATTTGGAGCCCATAAATTATCTTTACTCTATGGAGCAATGGTTGTCAATCTCTATTCTGTGATTCATAGATTCGTTAATATTCTGCATACAAATGGTTCAAATGGCTCTGAGCACTATGGGACTTAACTTCTAAGGTCATCAGTCCCGTAGAACTTAGAACTACTTAAACCTAACTAACCTAAGGACATCACACACATCCATGCCCGAGGCATAATTCGAGACCTGCGACCGTAGCAGTCGCGCGGTTCCAGACTGTAGTGCCTAGAACCGCTCGGCCACCCCGGCCGGCTTCTGCATACACTTACTCTCCCTGACCCCAGTGAACCCTGTAGCCAGTAAAAGATAGTGTGTGGTTCTCGGTCTGTGAAGAGACTTCTGGTGTGAATGCAGGTAGAGTGTGGACTAGGACGGGGAGGTAAGTGAGCCGCCTTTTACCCCTGGGAAGGTCCACGATACTCAGCTTGATAACAGGCTTGGCGGACCCGCGGCTGAGGGACTGGAATGAGGAAATTCCTCGTTCATACCCGAAACTGAACCCAGGACCTCCAAGACTGGAGTCTAGCACTCTAGCCACTACAGCACCACTGTCATTCTATTGCCACTAAAAACAAACAAATAAAAACCTAATCCCATTTAGCTCCCCCTCCTTTACACACGACTCTTAAACACGGCTAGCAGGTAAGGTATAAGCCCCTGCTATACAAATTTATTCTACAAAAGAGATCCACAGGACAAAAAGGTTGGGACTCATTGCGCTTGTTCTTATAGTGTAAAACATAATCTTTTGTTGGGAACTTGGTGTCTTCATCCATCTCTTCGTCACTTATCGCACGTAAGGTGATTTCCTCTGAAAGTTTCTGCAAAATATTGTTGATTTGGATCCTGCAACGAAACAACACTAACTCAAAAAATGCAGCATATACACTCCTGGAAATGGAAAAAAGAACACATTGACACCGGTGTGTCAGACCCACCATACTTGCTCCGGACACTGCGAGAGGGCTGTACAAGCAATGATCACACGCACGGCACAGCGGACACACCAGGAACCGCGGTGTTGGCCGTCGAATGGCGCTAGCTGCGCAGCATTTGTGCACCGCCGCCGTCAGTGTCAGCCCGTTTGCCGTGGCATACGGAGCTCCATCGCAGTCTTTAACACTGGTAGCATGCCGCGACAGCGTGGACGTGAACCGTATGTGCAGTTGACGGACTTTGAGCGAGGGCGTATAGTGGGCATGCGGGAGGCCGGGTGGACGTACCGCCGAATTGCTCAACACGTGGGGCGTGAGGTCTCCACAGTACATCGACGTTGTCGCCAGTGGTCGGCGGAAGGTGCACGTGCCCGTCGACCTGAGACCGGACCGCAGCGACGCACGGATGCACGCCAAGACCGTAGGATCCTACGCAGTGCCGTAGGGGACCGCACCGCCACTTCCCAGCAAATTAGGGACACTGTTGCTCGTGGGGTATCGGCGAGGACCATTCGCAACCGTCTCCATGAAGCTGGGCTACGGTCCCGCACACCGTTAGGCCGTCTTCCGCTCACGCCCCAACATCGTGCAGCCCGCCTCCAGTGGTGTCGCGACAGGCGTGAATGGAGGGACGAATGGAGACGTGTCGTCTTCAGCGATGAGAGTCGCTTCTGCCTTGGTGCCAATGATGGTCGTATGCGTGTTTGGCGCCGTGCAGGTGAGCGCCACAATCAGGACTGCATACGACCGAGGCACACAGGGCCAACACCCGGCATCATGATGTGGGGAGCGATCTCCTACACTGGCCGTACACCACTGGTGATCGTCGAGGGGACACTGAATAGTGCACGGTACATCCAAACCGTCATCGAACCCATCGTTCTACCATTCCTAGACCGGCAAGGGAACTTGCTGTTCCAACAGGACAATGCACGTCCGCATGTATCCCGTGCCACCCAACGTGCTCTAGAAGGTGTACGTCAACTACCCTGGCCAACAAGATCTCCGGATCTGTCCCCCATTGAGCATGTTTGGGACTGGATGAAGCGTCGTCTCACGCGGTCTGCACGTCCAGCACGAACGCTGGTCCAACTGAGGCGCCAGGAGAAAATGGCATGGCAAGCCGTTCCACAGGACTACATCCAGCATCTCTACGATCGTCTCCATGGGAGAATAGCAGCCTGCATTGCTGCGAAAGGTGGATATACACTGTACTAGTGCCGACATTGTGCATGCTCTGTTGCCTGTGTCTATGTGCCTGTGGTTCTGTCAGTGTGATCATGTGATGTATCTGACCCCAGGAATGTGTCAATAAAGTTTCCCCTTCCTGGGACAATGAATTCACGGTGTTCTTATTTCAATTTCCAGGAGTGTATTTAACAGGCTACGCTCACGTTCTTTGTCTTGAAACTGCAGTGATTTTCGAATAGAGTTGGGTTGTGTGATTTATAAGACAGCCGGCCGGAGTGGCCGAGCGGTTACAGGCGCTACAGTCTGGAACTGCACCACCGCTACGGTCGCAGGTTCGAATCCTGCCTCGGGCATGGATGTGTGTGATGTCCTTAGGTTAGTTAGGTTTAAGTAGTTCTAAGTTCTAGGGGACTTATGACCACAGCAGTTGAGTCCCATAGTGCTCAGAGCCATTTGAACCATTTATAAGACAATCAGTAGACATCTGTGTAGCAACAAAAACATTCCGACATCTTGTCGGAGCAGTTGAGTAGTCGGCCGGTGTGGCCGAGCGGTTCTAGGCGCTTCAGTCTGGAACCGCTGCGACCGCTACGGTGGCAGGTTCGAATCCTGTCTCGGGCAAGGATGTGTGTGATGTCCTTCGGTTAGTTAGGTTTAAATAGTTCTAAGTTATAGGGGACTGATGTCCTGAGATGTTAAGTTTCATAGTGCTCAGAACCATTTGAACCATTTTTGAGCAGTTGAATAATTCATGTAGAGACCAGTCCCCTGCAAATGCATTCCTCAATAGAGTAAGGCATTTAAATCTCTTCCAACTACAATATGTACGTGGATTATTTGCAGCTGCCTGGGATGCGTAGGACAATATTTGTTGACTAAGCTTCCTCGGATGGAATGGTATCTAAAGCAGCAGTTGTAAATTTATTCTAAACTACCATTTGTTAATACAATACACATAACTGCTTCGTGTAGCCCTTTCGAGCAACAAATCTAGAACCAGCTATTACTTTTTTCAGCCAGATAACAGGATGCTAGTAGAATTCAGCACTGCCAGGCGTTTTCTGAAGGCATTAGCAAATACGGGCGAAATGCAGTCTTAAATCAAATAAAACTAAATCAAACCAATTATGTTGCTATAAAAGGAGCTTGCGATCACTAGTCATCTCATCACAATGTGCATCGCATAAACAGTGACAGCTTCACATATACATTGTAGAACAGAATACATACAATCTATTCGCAACAGCCTTTATAAATCACTTTTCAAATATGCATCTTATCAAATGTTTTGTAAACATATATATTGCAAAAAATGACGATGATTACCGTTTTCCCAAGAAGGACAAAACTTCACAACGCAGGGACTGGCACAGAACACAAAAGTCATATATGCATCGGATAAGAACCCGTATGTTGAACATCCAAATGAATGATTCCTTCCTGATCACGGTATTTACTAACTCGATTGTCTCAAACGTAAACATTGAAGTCAAAGATACAGGCTGACAATTATTGAAGTATGTGAAATAAAATCGTCATGACTTCTGAACGGTTTGCGTTAGAACGTTCAAACTGCACGGTTGGCCGCGGAGCATGATGGGAATTAGTATGTGAATATGGTTTGGTTGAGCGACGATGCCCACTTTCATTTGGATGGGTTCGTCAATAAGCAAAATTGGCGCGTTTGGGGGACTGAGAATCCGCATTTTGCGATCGAGAAGTCTCTTCACTTCAACGGGTGACTGTGTGGTGTGCATTGTCCAGTCACGGAATAATCGGTGCGACATTCCTTGATGGCACGGTGACTACCGAGCGGTACGTGAAAGTTTCGGAAGATGATTTCATCCCCATTGTTCTAAGTGACCCTGATTTCGACAATATGTGGTTGATGCAAGACGGAGCTCGACCCCATCGAAGCAGCAGAGTGTTTGATGTCCTGGAGGAGCATTTCGGGGACCGCACTCTGGCTCTGGGGTACCCAGAGGTCGCTGGCATGGACCTCGGTTGACTGCCGTATTCTGAACACATGCGATTCCTTTTTGTGGGGCTATATTAAAGACAAGGTGTACAGCAATATCCTAAAAAGCATTGCTAAGCTGAAAACAGCCGTTCACGGGGGTCATCGAGAGCATCGATGTTCCGGGTCATGCAAAATTTCGCTATTCGTCTGCGCCACATCATCGCCAATGATGGCAGGCATTTCGAACATATCGTAACCTAAATCTGAATATCTGTAGTGACGTTTAGATGTTGGATGCAGTGTGTACACGCCGTAGTTTATAACTAATTTACGTTCTTTCATATAGATCAATAATTGTCACACTGTGCGTAGGGCACAGATTGCTACTGTGAAACCGGATGGCAACAGCACAGGGAAATACACTGTCATCAAAGTGAGTCATGTAAATAGGTATCATGCATTTAAACATTATAATCATTTATGAAACATCTGGCACTACTGATATTCATGTATGAGGGGAACATAAGAAAATGCAATGCGTTGCGTCGTCTCTGATGAGCATGCATTTATGTCAGCTTCTCGGAAGTGCTGTGAACATATTTTGCTATCTATCGTTAGTTCCCGGTATTTTCGCCGCATTGTCTCGATCCCCAAGTTTTTCCTTGCGCTGTGCTTCGGAATAAAAGTCTGAAGTTGGTGAGTATAGCCACTGAAACATACAACCCATATTTAAACAAAAAGTGTTAATTTAGCTAAAATATTTGTCCGTAGAAAGTAACAGCGTATTTCCCCTTCTGTTGGTGCATCTGTAGGTAACACAAGTAACAGTTTTCTCAAAAATTTACGTTATTATTTCAATGAATAACACTGCAAACTGCACCCTCTTTAATCGCAATGTTTTGGTCTCCCCAATACGGCAGAGTGCCTTAGTCGCATGTTACATGTTTACGATGTTAAGACACCTCCATTTCCTTGGTTTCCGTGTCTGTCACATACGTCTTCTATCTGATAAAGTCGCAATATTTGCTTTATGTAGACGTATATTAAAATTTTCGCTGCGGACAGGATTCGAACCTGTGCGGGTAGAACCCATTGGATTTCAAGTCCAACTCCTTAACCGCTCGGACACCGCAGCCGATGCGGTAAATGAACCACGCAATTGCTTACAAGCTGAGTCACTGCGTTCTGCTGCTACCGAGGTGTCCATAGGTAGTGACGGGAGATTGCTTTGTTTGTAGGCTAAATGGTCAGGGCAATTAGTAATATGAAATGTCATGAATGATAAAATCTGCTACAGCTGTAAAGTTATTTACTTATAAGAAGGAAAGCATAAACCGGTTTCAGGACATGTGTCCCATCTTCAGGTGCGTATTAGAACGTGGATCCCCAAAGGATGCATAACTGAGGTTCAAATAGGTTAAAATAGCTTAAAATGTTATATTCGTGGTACACTATTTTAGCATATTTTAAGCTTAGTTATAAATCCTTGGTGGACTCACATCTTAATATGCACGTGAAGATGGGACATAATGCACTGAAAAGGGGCTGTACTTTCCTTTTTAGAAATAAATAAATTCTACAACTGTAGCGGATTTTATCATTGATGATGAGAAACGGTTCTAGATGTCCCGCCAAGAGAAACAACTTTTAGAGATGAGTATGTCGTAGACAACAAGGTTCTTAGAACTCCCAATGAACTGATTCAGTTAGAGATACATTTTACATTCGTCAATGGTTTCCAGTATGTGAAACATCATAAACGAAGAAGATGATAAAAAAAGCTTGAGGAGGATTTAAGAAACAGAGACAACCGTAGAAACGGTGAGAGACTCGACGGCCAGCGAACAGAGTCTCAGGTCTCGTGTCGTTTCAGCTCGCAGAGGACAAATGCCTCGAAAGACGTCAGAGAGAGAGCGTAGTCTTTTTGCACGTTTTCAGGAGATAGCAAATCTGATGTTCGGAAAACCGATTTGCCGATAACATTAACACCATATGTATTCTGGGAACGTGAATTGGACTACAGGACCTCAGCTCACAATCGACATTCATTATGTGTAAACGCTCTACTTACCACATTTGAAACGTGATCGGTTCGTCACGTTGGTACTTGCGTTTTTAAATGTGAATCTAGGCGAAGCGATTTTGTGTGTTTTGAAGCGAAAAATAAATATTTGACTGACCAACACATTATTACTTTTCTTTGTTTAGCTGAAAATCAGAACATTTTACACTTTACAGAAATGCAAACATATTTACTAAATTAGCAAAATTAAGCAGTTTTTTTCTAAAAACCCTATATTTGCACAGTAGGTTGATTATTTAGTAAAGTGCTAAGTACACTCCCTCTTTTAATTTCAAAGACTCTCGTACGTAATGCCTGGTGACAAAACATTCGCAATTCTGTTTCATGTTTAGAAATGTATCTTTACCTATTTGGATGTTTTCTTGGCATTTCGTGACCGCAGAGTGTTGCACCCGTAATCATTTCTCACTTTTTTTTCACAACACGCGTGATGTAGACAGTTGTCGCCCACGCTACCCGACTGGGCAAGAATTTTAAACATCTCTTTTTCAACAATCTCCTCTTCCTCCTCCTCATTACAAGTTCACTAACAACCGTAAGGGAAAAATGTACTCTCTCTTTATTAAAATTGTGGAGGAAGTGTGATAATCTTACTTCATCGTGCTGAGGAATCCAGAACGGCTGATTTAGACCCATAAATGTGAATTAACTGTGTTGTGGCGTAACAAGACAGCTACGCCACACTGAGGTAGCCGAAAGGCACGCGTTAATCTAGAGAGAGGTCTGAAACAGGATACGTAATGAATGGTAGCAAGAAAAGTACGTAGCTGCTTTTATACTTAACTTTTAATCCTTGTTGTATACATCGTTCTTCTTGTTGAGACATTTCATACGATAACTACCAAACTATGTAAGGCTAATTGCGCCTTGCTAGGTCGTAGCCATGGACTTAGCTGAAGGCTATTCAAACTATCTGCTCGGCTAATGAGCGATGCTTCGTCAGTGTAGTCGCTAGCAATGTCGTCCGTACAACTGGGGCGAGTGCTCGTCCGTATCTCGAGACCTGCCTTGTGGTGGCGCTCGGTCTGCGATCACACAGTGGCGACACGCGGGTCCGACATGTACTAAATTGACCGCGGCCGATTTAAGCTACCACCTAGCAAGTGTGGTGTCTGGCGGTGACACCACAAACTGACTCTTGGAAAACTGATATTTGATCGGGCTAGAGAAATCAGTCTAGACTTAACGTGTAAACACGACAGTGAAAATCGGATTCTGATATTCTATTTATCGTTTTTAAAATTTTTTGTTGCATCTACGAGTAAATACAGTGTGTGTACTACCTGTAGTTTCTTTAAATACCCTACGCTTTTTGCAGAGCTTTCTACTACGAATGGCGGTGTGGTGACCGCTGCTGATTCAGAGTCATATCAAGTGGTGTGATTGTTCTTGGATATTTTAATCGGCATGACGACATACAGAGACTGTGTACGAAGAGTTCTGGAGCCTTGTTCCTCCTCACGGTCAGCGTCTAACAGTTACCTGCATCAAACATACTACACGACTTATTAAACAGACGGAATTCTTCCCTATGCCGTCTTCAACTTCCACCCTAAACTTCTTTTCTAGCCGATTCATTTCTATAAACAACTGCGAAAAATGTGAAAGGTTCACTTCACTTCTTTTATTTCTGGCATTTAAATTTGGCAATCTACTGTACATTTTCCATCTGGAAGCATTGAGTATAATGTAACACGGTTGATATTTGGGCAACATCTGCAGGAAACTTTATTATTTGAAAGCGATTCATGTAGTGTGGTGGCTACTTACGACTTATTATAGAACAATACAGCCCGCATCTCATGTTTACCGTAGTAGTACAGCATTTCAAATCTACTTGTAAAATTCAAACCTACAACAACCGTTATTTTATTTCTGAGGCAGAATATCCGATGCGACGTTAACCCATCAGAAGAAATTTATCGGCGTTGACTGCATCGAGCAAATGACGCGGAAAATGCTAGCGCCGCGTCGCTACGTTTTGTGGTAGCTTTGGCCTTGTTGCACGCTGGTAAGCAAAGAAGGCCATTCCAACCTCCCTCAGCTATGCGAGACGGTTGCCCACTTACAAAACGATGGTGTAAATCGTGCTGGCGACAGAAACGAGGTTGTTGTTCTCGTCGCCACAAACTACCATATAAAAAAAAAGAGGAATCTCTGCTATTCCAAAGACAAACGATTTCCGACTGGCTTTATGCATGGTAAATACCACTGTTCTCTGTATTAGATGGTCACAAACAATACTGTTGGTGTCTTGTAAGAATGCTATTCACTGGAACCCTAGTGAAATACATTTGACATTAATGGCACATAGATAACTTTAACGTTGTGGTCACGCCAACCGCAGAGTCGTGTCTCGAGGACAGTAGATGCTGCGAAAGTGCACGGTATCGGGTCATGTAGTAAAAACCCATTGCATGTTCGACGATTTATGTACAGCGCTACAATGTCGCGGATAACACCACTTTTTACCAATATTGCTCCATTTAACTGTATCTATGCGTAACTTGACAATGGTATCTAAGTCAGAAACTCGACAGAGATGTACCAATCAATTCTAAATTTTGACAAAAGTATACTGCCTTGATGGTACTGTGCTTTTATTGCTTAACAAGATCTATCGATAAGAAAGTAAACTGATTTTATTCGAGTTGCATAATGGTGTTGTCATTGGCAGCACGTATCACAGAGTTTCGATCTAGTTTTTTTTTTCATTTATTGTACAGATGCCGCTCTTCTGCCAACAGAAAAAACATATAGGGAACATGGAGACCTAGAAACAGAAATACATTAATGTTAAAAAAGGAACATACACACAAGAATAGTAATGAAGGCATCGTAGGAAGGCACTGGTTTCAGAAACAAGGTCGACAATGCACACAAACGAAGGTAATCAGTTTTACACTCGAACGAAGGAGCACATCGAAGATAACACTGTTGCACAGAAATGAAGAAAACACCGTTGCACTAAACACTGGTGACGATCTTTGACACAGAAAACACTGAACACACTTGATGAGATGGGAGGGGAATCCTGTCACCGAGTGTAAGTGACGGGAAGGGGGGGGGGGTGAGGGTAGGGTTAGGTGTGGAAGCCCAGGGAGGGGGAGGAAGTGGGAAAAATGGGAGAGGGGAGGGTGGGTGGAAGAAAGGATGGTGAGAAAGAAGAGAGAGGGAGCCCTAGAGGAAAGGGGGGGGGGGAAGGGGGAGAGGAAGGGGATCGATCTAGCTTCAAGATATGTCGGAATTCAGGAATAGATTCCAGGAGTTAAGTTTCCGTCCAACCACTGTGACTTGGATATCTCGTGATTTCCCTAAACAAACTGCGATGAATGTGTGGTGGCTCCTTCTCCAATTATTTTGCAACTGTCTTACTACAGTACTCTCCATGTCGACTGGGTTCTCTTCCCCTCTGTACCTTTCGGTTTTCTGCTGCCATCTGTGGGCATGTTTGTATTTTACTGTGTATACAACCATTAGCTTAAAGGTAAAACTACAAAACTATAACGAGCAACGTGATTCAGTGATTAAGAAACAGCACTCGCATTCGGGAGAAGAAAGGTTCAAACCCCTGTTCAACTATCTACCTTTAGGCTTTCAGTGTGATTTTTCCCCAGAATCGCTCGAGGCAAATTTTGGGATAGTTTCTTCATGTTCTCGTCCAATCGGATTGTGCATCGTCTCTAGTGCCATCATTGTCGAAGGGAAATTAAATCAAGATTTTCCATGTTCGCCCAGAAACAACGTAACTTCTGCTTTATTCGCACCCACATTAGAAGCACCTTTCCTTTTCTTCCACCAAAATAGTTCATAAGTACCATGTTAAAAATGAGTTCACCCATAAATAATCTTCTTGTTGATGGTGTGATTATAACATTCCCAACCTAACAATAACGTATGCAAAACCGAATAATTTTACGGAAATGTTTAAGCAGGTGAGTTTGACGGTGCATAAACCATATTGTAATACCACATACCAGTGATAGCAATGTTCAAGAGACATAAAATTTTTACACGTCTTTAAAGCCGGCCGCTGTGACCGAGCGGTTCTAGGGGCTTCACTCTGGGACCGCGCTACCGCTACGGTCGCAGGTTCGAATCCTGCCTCGGACATGGATGTGTGTGATGTTCTTAGGTTAGTTAGGTTTAAGTAGTTCTAAGTTCTGGGGACTGGGGACCTCAGATGTTAAGTCCCGTAGTGTTCAGAACCATTTGAACTGTTTGAACCATACATGTCTTTAAATGAACATGTATATTCATCTTGGTACCGGGTTATCAGATCCAGCTTCGTTTCTACTAGGAACTGAAAATGATGTGCTTATTTTTTTTAAATCATATTCGCGAGCAAGACAGACACAGTTACAAAGACTGACACAAAACTAATGTAAAACGGAGACTGACAAAGATATACTGATCGATAATTGAGACACATGATCAAAGCCGCGATTTAGTTTATCAATTTATAACTTATCGAAAGTAACTTTTTCAGCTGCAATTAACTTTATCACATAAGGAGAATTTTACAATAACGTTCTTGAAACCAATTAATCAGCTGCAATTCTGCAGCGATATTACAGCTCTGTGGGCACGGCCACAAAAGTACGTTTATATTTCTGCCGGCACACCTGTAACGCTGCAGTAACGTAGTGCAGTAGAATTGTAAGAATAGCTTGTGGTTCCCGGTAGAGCAAATGAGGTAGTCAGCTTGCCCATTAGATTTAAGAAACACTGCTGTATATTAAGCTGCATGTGGCATTGTAGTAAATTGTAGGACACACTAATTGGTAGGTGGTGGGTTTTGATGTATGATGAACTTCGTTATTAATAAAGAATGTTTTTAAAAATCCTAATTAACCACTTTTCCGTCTAAAATTGCTAAAATTCTACTATTTTATTTATATTATTGCCAAAAATTGCTCTTTTATACATTCATCCAAATTTTGGTTTTATATTCATTTTTAGAGACTATTATCGTGCTTCAGCATTTTTCCACGTGATTTATCAAATAACTTAAGTTGTAATCAATTTTAATATTTACAAAAAAATAAACTTGCGTAAAATTTATGGATTTATATTACGTAAACAACAAAGAATACCGTACTTGCGTATTTCATATTACATTATCAACTTTCGCTGTGGCGGAAAATAATTTCAAGAAAACGCAAAGCTCTCTTATTGGCAACCAGAATTGTTAACTGTCTACTCAAATGTATGACAAAATACCAAACGTCCGAAAAGACAAGTTTTAGAACGAAAAATACACTTGTATCGGGTACTTTATTAGACGATTATATCGACCTCTCCTCTAACCTGTAGCTGGGACAGTTACATTTCGCGGTGGAGGAGTACTGTATTTTGATACAGTCTACGAATGGCGAAGATCTATACACGGATTTCCGCAGTGGGTGTACCTTCTTTCGATTCATGTGATCGAGTTTTCAGGCACACTTGATGATGGAACAGGGTTAACCGAAATTGTTATGGCGAAATAATTTATAAAATCAGTACAATATAGTGTAAAGAGTCATATAACATAAGACAACGAATGCATGTCCCTCAAAAACAGCGGGAATGATGGGAATGCTTAAAAAGGTTTCGTGGTGGCTGTTGAGTTCATTCCAAGTTTCTTTCTCGAGAGTGTTTTAAGTGATGGCTATGACTGTTTGGTTCACCTTCTCTGCGTTACAGTAACCTAGTACCTAGTTCTGCACGAACCTCCTGTTAATAAAAAATCACTTACGCACTCCCTTCGTGCTTTAGATATACTATTTTCCTATTATGCATGTGCGGAAATGTATTAAATGAACACATACTCCTCCTATCATTAAAGAGTGAAACAAATTAATAATGTGAAACAAATACTTATTAATTAGAAAAAAATCCTTTTACACGCCCTGTATAATAGCTTCCGTAGTCTATGCAGACCTAGATGTTCTGAAAGTAAGGTTTCGTTCAAACATGAACATCATTTAGAGTGAGTTTATACAGTGTGCTACGCAATTGTTAAGAGGAAAAAAGCTATAGACCCAGGGAAGAACGGGAGAAAATAATTTTCGTAATGTATAACTTTCTCAAATGACTTGGTATAAGAGCTTTGGCATCGAAAGACAGTTAACTGGAGTCAGCGTGGTGTACCTGGTTTCAAATAACGATAGGGAACTGTTCGAGTAGGAGACGTCATTTATTACTGTCTAGTTCTTGTACTTCGGTTTGTCGGACATGGTCCTGTATGTGTTATCTGTCTGCCAGACTACATCCATAAATGTTAACCATTCTTCTGTGGCTCTTGTCCTTGGCAGCTTAGCACGCCTCCTGCGGTGTGTTCAACGAGCGTGTCACTACAAGTGCTATAGTACGTCCATCTCTTGTTTTATTTCCTCGAGAGCGCAAAGTGCTTGTTAGCATCCTTACTCTGACGCGTGGTACTTTATCCCCTTGCTCTAGTGGATGTTTTAATAGTTCATTTTTCGCTTGCGATGCATATTAAGACATATATTTCGCAATCCAGTACAGGATTTGTATTATTTGTGACGGCTCAGTTTCTGTTGGAAAGAAGCCTTAGCGATTAGTTCAGTTAAAACATTCTATTACAAGAGCTACGACAGTCATTAATTCAAGACCATATCTACAGATAGTCTACTGGAGAAACATAATTTCACTTCCAAAGCTTTTCTCGTATGAAACAGCAGAAAGGAAAAAAGAACACTGTTTTGCGTAGAGTATTGCATAGCACATGGTACTTCGTATCAACATTAGTAGTCTTTTTCGAAAATCGGTTCTCTGAATTTACATAATGGCGTTTATTGAAAACAAAGTCGTTTTTCTCCCGGGAATTTTCCTGTAAGCTCCGCGATCATCTCTGCCGTTTTGTATGGAGCATACCAACCTGTTACGATCCTACAACCATGCCTCTGAATTCGTCTGTGACAGGTGTCATGGCTATTTCGTAAGGACTTTAAGCTGGTCTCACTAGTCTTCTTTGAGATTTCCTTTACAGATGGTCTGCACCTGCCCAGAATCCTTATAACGAATCTGTCTTCTATTCGCCTTTTCCACAACAGACCTTAACACGTTCATCTCATTTCATATCCCTTATTATTATCCCTAACTAATTAAACGACTTGACATACTCTAGAAATCTTCCTCAATGCATACGAGTAACAGGCACCATCTTAATTAGCTGTTCATCATACTGCTACTCATTACAAAATGGTTCAAATGGCTCTGAGCACTATGGGACTTAACATCTATGGTCATCAGTCCCCTAGAACTTAGAACTACTTAAACCTAACTAACCTAAGGACATCACACACATCCATGCCCGAGGCAGGATTCGAACCTGCGACCTTAGCGGTCTCGCGGTTCCAGACTGAAGGGCCTAGAACCGCACGGCCGCACCGGCCGGCGCTATTCATTACAGTTTGCAGTCAAACGTATCCGTATTTCTCATTCATGTTTCCAAATGGCATCAACCGACCTTCCATTACGTCATCTTTTGTTTTTAAATCTACGTCTATACTCCGTTAGTCATCACAAGGTGTCTGTACAATAGGATACACGGTGTACCCGAACCAGTACCACCTTTTTCTTAAAGCCTCCCCCCCCCCCCTTCCTTCCCACACATTCGCCGATCGTACGCAGGAAGATGTACTTTTGGTTCCCTCTGTATTAGCCCGAATTTTTGTAATTTTCGTGTTGTGTTCACTTCGCAAGATGTACATTGTAGTGACTACTATGTTTCTCGACTGTTATTGGAGCATGGAGTCTTTGAAGTTTAAGTAATGCTCACCACGATGCGTAACGTGCCTCTTGTGACGTCTCCCTCAGCCGGTTAACGGTCTCACGCTGACTAAACAAACCCGTAGCGAAACGTGCAGCTCTGCTTTGACCCTTCTCTCTCTCTCTCTCTCTCTCTTTCTCTTTCGTTAATCCGACTTTACTTTGCAAGGATCCCGAATCGAAACTGCTTAAAGGAGGTTCTTGACGGGGACTCCTTTCCTGAGTACATTGCTTATACTAAGAAATTTGTCAATCGAGTGAAAGGGTTTGGAATCAAGAATTCTTCCAATCTTTACTCGTCCACTGGAACAGCCTGCCAGGACGTTAAGAATTTGGCGAGACACGTGAACTGTGCTAAACTTCGGTAGAGCGATGTTCACATCAGCCCAAGGCTGAGTGCTTCTACCTCTCAGAGCTTGAGACTCGGGAAGTATTCAAGTACACTAACATCGCATGTGATCGAAAATTCGACCAGTTGTGTTTGTAAAGTAACGAAAGTCAGTTTTTTGATGAGATTAATTGGAATTTATTCGTTTGCGATTTCTTAGTTCTTACCAGAACACTACGCATATTTTTAGTCCTTACACGAACGCTATGAGGAAAAGAGTAAGAAATAAGCCTCAGAACAGACCATAACGAATGCTGCATTGTAGCTACAAATATTATTGAAATAATTCTTTGAATTCTTTTTAATTGTTCGATCATTTCAAGTGCGTCCTTGATGCAGTGCGTTGAAAAATAAATTTTGTGTTAACGGCAGCGAACACGATGAGAATGCCGTTGTATCACGTAAAGTAACCTCTGATGCGAAATGTTTAGCATTACAGAATCCAATCTGTAAATTCATCACACCGCAATTGTAACTTTTAAAATTATTTGCATTTGCCTTCAGTGCCCATTTAAATGTATCCTCCAAAACAACAATAGAATTATCATTATCATTGTCCACTTTATTCCTGTCTCTCTAGCTCTTCGTCTTTCAGTCCAACCTTTTAGTGTTATTCTTTAAGGCACAGGCTGGAGGAAATACGGTTTCTGTATAATAAGTGAAGGCGTGGCTAATCAAAATGAAGAAATTGAATGTTGGGAATTTACTTCATATTTTATGGTAACGGCGAAAAATGAACACAGTTAGACACGTTTACTTTTAGACAAAAGTAAGCGAAAAAGCGACACCAATAAACAACGATGCGTACAGTTTGTTTTGGCCCCGAAGGCTTCGATTGTACGGTATTTTGTTTGGCGCTGTTGACAGTATCAGCGACCTAGGACTTGTGACATTGTAGCTGCCCGGTTTGCATGTGTTACTGCAAATTAACCATGTGCAATATTTAAAGACGAACATCCCTAGAATGAAATTTCTCGAAATTTTGTTACTTCCATATGTCATTTCTACCAAAGCACCTGATCGAGAAGAGGGTAGAAGCTGATAGCGATGCAAGACAGAGGAAGCCTTCTCTTATGTGTGTATGTCTACTTGCTTTAACCTGTCTCGACGGCTACTTACACACATCATTTTCTTGGTGCACATCTATAGCAATGTACTTTTTCAAATTATGTAAGTTTCGTTGGCCTCATTGTATAATAATATTAAATTTCGGTATTTTAGTTATTGATGTTCACGTATAAACATTATGATAAGGTTGCAGAAAGTGACTGGAGGCATCGAATCACCACGCTTTCTGGAGAGCAGGTTGGCGAACAGCCAATACATAGTTGTTCTCCACAACGAAATTAGATGCTAATTAGGTGCTAATAGCATGCCAACGAGAACGTCTCTGTTGGAATTTGTATGTGCTCTGGTGGGTCCCTTTAATCTTCTTTAAGATGTATCAAGGGCTCTCCCATCAGTTATTTGTAGAGTCACCTGCTAATATGTCAAAAATCGAATTCTGTGAAACTTTATTCAGAAACATCTATACAGGGTGTTACAAAAAGGTTTGGCCAAACTTTCAGGAAACATTCCTCACACACAAATAAAGAAAAGATGTTATGTGGACAAGTGTCCGTAAACGCTTAATTTCCATGTCAGAGCTCATTTTAGTTTCGTCAGTATGTAGTGTACTTCCTCGATTCACCGCCAGTTGGCCCATTTGAAGGAAGGTAATGTTGACTTCGGTGCTTGTGTTGACATGCGACTCATTGCTCTACATCAAGCACATCAGTACGGTGCATCAACAGGTTAGTGTTCATCACGAACGTGGTTTTGCAGTCAGTGCAATGTTTACAAATGCGGAGTTGGCAGATGCCCATTTGTTGTATGGATTAGCACGGGGCAATAGCTGTGGCGCGGTACGTTTGTATCGAGACAGGTTTCCAGAACGAAGGTGTCCCGACAGGAAGACGTTCGAAGCAATTGATCGGCGTCTTAGGGAGCACGGAACATTCCAGCCTATGACTCGCGACTGGGGAAGACCTAGAACGACGAGGACACCTGCAATGGACGAGGCAATTCTTCGTGCAGTTGATGATAACCCTAATGTCAGCGTCAGAGAAGTTGCTGCTGTACAAGGTAACGTTGACCACGTGACTGTATGGAGAGTGCTACGGGAGAACCAGTTGTTTCCATACCATGTACAGCGTTTGCAGGCACTGTCAGCAGCTGATTGGCTTCCACGGGTACACTTCTGCGAATCGCTCATCCATCAATGTGTCAATCCTCATTTCAGTGCAAATGTTCTCTTTACGGATGAGGCTTCATTCCAACGTGATCAAATTGTAAATTTTCACAATCAACATGTGTGGGCTGACGAGAATCCGCACGCAATTGTGCAATCACGTCATCAACACAGATTTTGTGTGAACGTTTGGGCAGGCATTGTTGGTGATGTCTTGATTGGGCCCCATGTTCTTGCACCTACGCTCAATGGAGCACGTTATTATCATTTCATACGGGATACTCTACCTGTGCTGCTAGAACACGTGTCTTTACAAGTACGACACAACACGTGGTTCATGCACGATGGAGCTCCTGCACATTTCAGTCGAAGTGTTCGTACGCTTCTCAACAACAGATTCGGTGACCGATGGATTGGTAGAGGCGGACCAATTCCATGGCCTCCACTCTCTCCTGACCTCAACCCTCTTGACTTTCATTTATGGGGGCATTTGAAAGCTCTTGTCTACGCAACCCCGGTACCAAATGTAGAGACTCTTCGTGCTCGTATTGTGGACGGCTGTGATACAATACGCCATTCTCCAGGGCTGCATCAGCCCATCGGGGATTCCATGCGACAGAGGGTGGATGCATGTGTCCTCGCTAACGGAGGACATTTTGAACATTTCTTGTAGTGACTTGGCAAGACATCCAAGCCACTCGGAGGTAGCCGAAAGGCACGCGTTTAAGCTCACACAAACTGGCGTGAGGTCTGGAACAGGACAATGTAATTAATATAGCCAATAAGGTACGTTGCTGCTGGAATACTTAACTTTAATCCATAATTGGTGTACATCGCTCTTGTTGATACATTAATAACAATCTCAATATAAACTGGTAATGGCGCCTTGCTAGGTCGTAGCAAATGACGTAGCTGAAGGCTGTGCTAACTATCGTCTATGAGAGCGTATTTGTCAGTGTAGCATCGCTAGCAAAGTCGGCTGTACACTGGGGCGAGTGCTAGGAAGTCTCTCTAGACCTGCCGTGTGGCGGCGCTCGGTCTGCAATCACTGACAGTGGCGACACGCGGGTCCGACGTATACTAATGGACCGCGGCCGATTTAAAAGCAACCACCTAGCAAGTGTGGTGTCTGGCGGTGACACCACATTTCCTGTAACAAAATGTTTGAATTTACGCTGGTACGTTTGTTGCTGTGTGTTTCCATTCTATGATTAATGTGATTTGAAGAGAAGTAATAAAATGAGCTCTAACACGGAAAGTAAGCGTTTCCGGACACATGTCCACATAACATATTTTCTTTCTTTGTGTGTGAGGAATGTTTCCTGAAAGTTTGGCCGTACCTTTTTGTAACACCCTTTATATCTGTCGCTGTAGGCCACCGCCACATTCAGGAGGTAGTCGCAAACCGTCCTCAGTTGATTTATTCAGTATATATTTCGGCATTCCTTGTGTTAAATATGACGTGAACCAACCATTTGTTAAGCCATCAATGTAGTCAATCCTCAGCCTTAAGGGACAATGTGGCAGTGCTGTTGGCTACGAAAGCGTGTCGTGTCGCGGCGGACATGAAAGGGAGAAGGGATCGAGGCGTGGCTGCGCGGGTCAAGTACCAGGGTCCCCAGAGCTGGCGGAGTCCTGGCCTGCACGTGCGCCCAGTTCCAGCTTTCCCTTTGAGAGGGCACCACCCCCGCTGTGTGGCCCCACGTGGGGGATCCACGCCCAGCACTCTGTCCCTACACCAAAGGTCTCCGCACAAGAGCTAGCTAGTCAATCTTCCGGTGTTGTTGTGGTCTTCAATACGAAGAATGGTTCGATAATCTCTCCACGCCAATCAGTCCTGCAGAATTCTTCATCTCTGCGTAATCCCCGCAATCTGTTAGATTCAAACCTGCTTACTGTATTCGAATGTTGGTCCCCCTCTACAATTATTACATCCTACACTTCCTCCTGTTATCAAACTGCTGATTCGTTGATGCATCAAAATGCATCCTATCAACCGACCCCTTCCTTTAGACAAGATGTGCCATAAATTTCTTATCTCCCCAGTTCGATTCAGCACCTTTTCCACAGTTATCCAATCTACCCATATAATATTCGGCATTCTTCTGTAACGCCACGTTTGAAGTCCTTCTGTTCTCTTCTTGTTTTAAATGTTTTGGCGTCCGTCTTTCACTCCGATCTAAGGCTACACTCTATTAAAGACTTTTCCTTCGGAAAAGACTTTCTAACTTTTTTAAAAATACTTTTGTTGCTACTGCCAGGCTGCGCTTTATGTCCTCTCTACTTTAGCTATCGTCATTTACTTTGTCTCCCAAACAGCAACACAGACGTAATTCCTTCAGCATCACTTCATTTAATTCGTCTACGTTCCATTCATGTGTTTTGCTTCGTCCATGTATATCTTATATTCTTCTTTCAAGACACTGCCATTCCCTTCAACTGATCTTCCAAGTTATATACCGTCTCTAACAGAACTACGGTGTCACAAACAACCTCAAAAATTTATTTCTCGCTGAATTTTAATTCCGCTTACAAATATCTTACTGGATCCCTTAACTATTTATCTAAAATAAAGATTGAACAACATCAGGGATAGGCTACAACTCAGTCTAAACCTCTTTTCAATTACTGTTTGCCTTTCATGTCCTTAGACTCTCTGTTCAAGTTGTCAATAATCCTGCGCGATACTTCATCGCTCCGGAGCGTAAAATGATTTTCCCCGAGGTGAGCCTACGTAAATAATTCATGTCAGTGTTTTGCAATCTAGACGTCGAACTGATGGTTTGGCAATACTCATATCTGTTAGCAGCCATCTTCTCTCGAAAATGAACTATTACATTCATCGTGAAGTCACAGGCTATGTCAACCCTCTCATACAGCTTGCATAAGAGCTGAAACAGTTTTATCATGGTATCATCTGAATAGTTATGAAAGAATGTTATCTGTTATAGGTGCCTTGCTTCGACTTAATTAAGAAATATTCTGACGCAGTCCGCTGCTGAAGACAACCGAAACTGCCACCATCTCGCAAGGAAAGGAATGTCAGAATTAATCCTCAATCCAACGCCTAGGACTTCAGACATTGAAGGACAATCGCCGAAATAGACTCGCAGGGGGAATACGCCATAGGTCGCTCTCTGATATAGTCCATACTTGGCTGGGCGATAGGACGAAAGTAAAGGGACTCCTATTCTGTAGTACAAGTTAGTCCGTCAATAGAAACAAAGCTTATAATGACAAGAAAATGTCTAAAGAGTAATATATTTTCAGTCACGATGAGCTTACACGTATCTCTCTTAAGGAATTATTACATAAAAGTATTTGTAGACCTAGAGAAAGCTTTTGACAATGTTGACTGAAATACTCTCTTTCAAATTCTGAAGGTGGCAGGGGTAAAATACAGCGAGCGAAAGGCTATTTAAAATTTGTACAGAAACCAGATGGCAGTTATATGAATCGAGGGGCATGAAAGGGAAGCAGTGGTTGGGAAGGGAGTGAGACAGGGTTGTAGCCTATCCTCGATGTTATTCAATCTGTATACTGAGCAAGCAGTAAAGGAAGCAAAAGAAAAATTCGGAGTAGGAATTAAAATCCATGGAGAAGAAATAAAAACTTTGAAGTTCGCCGATGACATTGTAATTCTGTCAGACACAGCAAAGGACCTGGAAGAGGTGCTGAACGGAATGGACAGTGCCTTGAAAGGAGGATATAAGGTGAACTTCAACAAAACGAAGATAATGCACTGTAGTCGAATTAAATCGGGTGACGCTGCGGGAATTAGATTAGGAAAAGAGACGCTTAAAGTAGTAAATGAATTTTGCTAATTGGGGAGCAAAATAACTGATGCTGGTCGAAGTAGAGAGGATATAAAATGTAGACTGTCAATGGCAAGAAAAGCGTTTCTGAAGAAGAGAAATTTGTTAACATCGAATGTAGATTTAAGTGTCAGGAAATCGTTTCTGAAAGTATTTGTACTGAGTTTAGCAATGTATGGAAGTGAAACGTGGACGATAAATAGTTTGGACAAGATGAGAATAGAAGATTTCGAAATGCAGTGCTACAGAAGAATGCTGAAGGTTAGATGGCCTAGATCACATAACTAATGAGGAGGTATTGAATAGAACTGGAGAGAAGAGAAATTTGTGGCGCAACTTGACTAGAAGAAGGGATCAGTTGGTGGGGCATATTCTGAGGCATCAAGGGATCACCAATTTAGTATTGGAGGTCAGTGTGGGGGGTAAAAATCGTAGAGGGAGACCAAAAGATGAATACACTAAACAGATTCAGAAGTATGTAGGCTGCAGTGAGTACTGGGAGATGAAGAAGCTTGCACAGGATAGAGTAGCATGGAGAGGTGCATCAAACCAGTCTCTGGACTGAAGACCACCATAACAACATAAAAGAAGTCTATGAAATGAACATTTCCACTCAGGATTTTAGAAAACGTCCTCCCAGACTGAAAGTTTGTTCTAGAGCGAAATTTGAATAAAATTGTGGGCGATATTCCAATCGACTGAGCTTGCTTGTTGCACTGCGGTGCCCGTTTGACAGTTTCATTCATTTTCCTACCCTTTTAAAAAGTCATACAAGCGCGTTAGGTCACGATCCGGGTACGAGTCTCTACCCGACACTCAGTTTTAATCTGTCAATAAGTTTCACATCTCAAGAATTACGAACGTAATTAGTCGTCAGATCTTTATGTTTCCAAAACGGGTTATTTCCTTTTACTTTTTTTCTATTAGTGCAAGAGCTTTCGTTTTGTTTCCTCCTACTCGTTTATTCTTATACGTCCATGACACAACTTCAAACATTTTCGTCTGTTACATCTGCATAAACAAAGAAAGGGAAATGGTTGATGATATAGCTAAAAGACTCCACCTAAGAAATCAGAGAAATGCCATAGCTTTCCATCATCCGGGCTTATTCAACAATAGCACAATATAATCAGATCGAGAGCCACAGTAAAAATACAGCAGTCTGTGTTTTTTCTCTCTTTCTTCTTAATGCCCAAAGAACGCCGACTTTCCTATCTGTACACCTAACCATGAGTGTCCCATAGTTCCTGAAAAGAAACACCGAACTGTCGTTGAAATTCATCACAAGCTGTGTCTTCAATTCCTCGGCCAGTGGCTCGAGAACGTGTTAAGTGGTCTCCCCTGGCCGTATCTGTATGTAACGATACAGCCGATGTGATTCGATAAAACGTGTAGGTCACCGCCAGTCTCCTACTTGAAACTTCACTACACAAAACAATTTCCCTACACTGCTATCACACTGTGAAGCTCCTTGAGGAAGCGCTAGAATGTGTCAGTTCTTTGGCTGCAGTCTGCCGCGCTTCACAGTGTGGGACAACGCCCCTGGTGGTGAGCTACCGAGTACCGACACCACACGTGAGTGGCGGCGGGTCCGTGCTTTTTGTCTTCTCCAGGGGAGCGGCACGCCTCCAGGCTCAAGTAAATCAACATTATACGCACCATAAAAACGCGTTTTACGACGTAATTAAATACACGTGGCATCTGTACGGCTCTTCTTGTCTCCACGGAATGAACAATGACAGTTGTCCCCGATAAATTATCTGCTTCCTCCGTATCTAGAATATTAAATTCCTACTAGACTTTTTGCACTATTTGAGAAGCCCAGCTTCCGTACTATCTTCAGATTAATCTGTTAAAATAGCTTTTATTCTTCGATTAAATGAGATGAACACCAGCATTCTACTTCACTTTTCAGCTCATTATGTATATCATGCTGGCAATGAAACGATTTACAGCGTGTGAGTCTGTGGTTAAAAGATAGCTTTGCAAGTACGTATGGCTTTTGAAACGGCTGGTTGTGCAGTCACGGTATACAGACGCAGAAATACGTCTAGCTCTATTGATTACATCACATTACTTAACAGCAAATTCACGTATAAGTGTGTGACACTTTTTGGACCTTCAGCAGTGCGCTTCAGTTTCGACAAGTTTCATCAATACCGACCAGTGACGATGGGCGTGCATTTAAGTGCAGACAACGTAGATTGTCATAAGAAGTTATCGGCCTGATAGTTCAAATGAGATTTATATTTTCAAAAAACTTTTATTTTCCAACATTTTCTCCTTTGACATGGATACTCTTCATCCAGCGGTTTTCCGGTGACACTGATCCATATTTGTAGTATTCCTATGGAAGAGCTCAAAAATACTCGTCTACAGCTGCAATCGCTGCACGGTTGGAAGAACAACGCTGGCCAGGAAGGAAGATTTTCGAGTTTTGCGAAGAGATGGAACTCTCAGAGAGCTAAATGTGGGGAATGGGATGGTGTTCCCAACACTTCAAAGGGCAGACCCCTCAATTCTCCCACTGCCAAGACATGTTTGTGGGAATGTTCATTGTTTTGTGTGGTGACTTCATTTTAAACGTAGCTTTGACACTTCATTACGATTGATTATATATAAAAATATTTTCGGCGACTGTGCACAGCTACGTGTACATCACTATATATTTCTATTTATTAGTTTGCAGGTTCGTCTTCGTTAGAACAGGGGTGAAAGTGTATAATGACTTCACACAACGGTTATCACAGTAGTTGATTGTCGTGTTGCTCAAATATCCGGCGATTATATTTAATAGAGTACTAACTCGGTGTCACCTAAATACATTGGATTTCTGAATTATGTGCTATTATTCCACGATAAACTTTAATACATTTCATTTTTCCTTTTCTTGGTATTTTTAATTAAGTGAAAAATATTTTTCCTTTGCTTCTCAATAATAAATTTCACTGTACTATGAAACACTTATTACTCAATTAAAATAAATTTATTCGATCTCTTTCAAAAACGAAAGATAACATTGTTTAGATCACTTCCCTCAATTCTTGGCTATTAAATTTGATTTAGATGCGAACACTTATTTGAGTCATCATTTAACAAGAGACTATTTTAGTAACTTCTCATGCGTGCCTTCAAAACAGTTACAACTCAAAGAATATTTTTTATCCTCACACACTCTTCATGTTGTCATCAAAGAGTACAAAATAATGCCGCGTATTTATAACAGCTTTCAGCAATGAGCAACATATATACGTTCATCGTAGCTTGAGCATCAGCTAATGATATTAACAGCAACGTTACTAGTTTTACAGTGTGTATTTATTAATAATCTCCGTAGGAGGTATTGCGTAGCCTCGGGATTCTTGTTGCAGATGGCTGTCGACCTGGTGAAGAGTTAATCCATGACGCAAAATCCCCGTGTCGCGAGAAGAACAACCGTCAACTCTCGTCCGATCTCTGCGTCACTCATGAAACAAAGATAATAAAAAACAAACACTTTGTGGTTTTGTATTAATAGCTACTACTATCAAACCGTTAACATTCATACGTAACATATCCTGTAGCATACTTTACTAGATATCGTCGAACCGGAAAAATCCACAGTGGTACAGCCCAAATTCTACATTAGCACACTTGATAAAGGACAAGTTCGAATTTTACTTCTTTGCTCTTACGATCTTTTAGAAGAATGCACGCATGGGAATGTAATGGACCTCCTGACTCTTCTTAGTACGTCCGCTGGCGGAATATCAACAGTAAACTATGGCGTACAGTATCTCTCTTGTAATGCCTGCTTCTGGAGTTCTATGAACATCTCTTGAGTAGTGATTCTCCAGCAGAAAGAGGTTCCTACTCAATGGTCTGAAGATGACCACAGTAGTGGTCGAAAGCGGTCATCTTAATAAATAAATCGTGATCAAGACTGTTTTTAATAGTGAATCTCAGTGACGCTTCCGCGCTTCGTAAACGTACCCGTCACGAAACTTGGCGATGTGGTCTTACTGAACGATATACACTATTGAGCCAAAACATTATGACCACTGTCCACCGTGAGGTGTATACATGGTGGCCAGAAGCAGTCTGGAAAGCTTGTAAGACTGTTGCACGGTAGGCTGTCCTCGGAAATAATTCGATACGTTGCGCCGTTTCCGAGTTAACTAGCATTGAAGTTAGGCAATCAGGCCTCTGTGTGCCCAAATTCAAACGGCCAGCCAAATACTGTTTGTGTCAGTTATTCTCATAGGGTAGATGATAGCGCACCAGATTGCACAGCCTTTGACTCGGGTTCGATCTTTACTACCGTCCAATGTCTTATTATTGTATCGCTCTCTTGCAGGATTTAGGAAGCCAAACGAATAGGCGTTTGACGGTACAGTCTGCGGCAGGCTGCCTGAATATGAACGCGCAACGGCCTGATTGGCTAATATAAATGCTAATTAACTCGGAAACGACGCAACGAATCGAATTTTCTTCTCAACAAGTATTTCTCAGCACATTGTACCCTGAAACACCCTTACAAGCTTTTCAGGCTATTTCTGACCACTCTGCATAAGCGAAGCAGAGACAGAAGGGGAATCTTTCTAATGCCGTACGAGCCGGAAATGGGGGAATCCACTGACAAGCACGACTTTGACAAAGGTGTAGATTGTTGTGACCCGGCGCTGGGAACCGGCATTTCGGGGACGGCGAAACTGGCGGTTGTTCGTATCCTATTGCCGTGAGCGTTTATGGAAAGTGGTTGAAGCACGGTGAAAGTACGAGTAGGCGACAAGATACGGGACTTCCGCGCCTTGTCACTGAAAGTGGAGGTCGGAGATTTTCACGCTCTGTAAAGCAGTAGACGTGACAGTAGGCACGTGATCGTGGAGACTCGACCGTGGTCGAATGTAAACTTGTCGTATGGTCAGATGAATAAGTTTTCTGGTTGCATCGAATCGATAGTCGTGTCAGCATATGCCATCTAGGCGAATGTCTTCTCGGAAGTTGCACCGCGCCAAGAACGCTGGCCGGTGGATGGGGTATTATGCTCTGGGGGACATTCAGCTGGGTTTTCCTGGGACCTATGTTACTAACTGAAGGCACCATAAAACTACGTGAAGTTTAATGCGAACCAACTCTATGTTCACTACTGATGTCTTACGCAGTTTAGATGGCATCTTCCGGCAGGATAACTGACTGCGTCACAACGCCAGAATCGTCCTAGTGGTTTGAGGAGGATGATACTAAATTCACGTTGATGTCTTGGCCACCAAATTCGTGTCATCCGAACCCGAGGGACCAAACCTGGAATGCTGTCGTGTGTCAGCTCCGGGCGCAGGAAGTTCTGTCTCGTAATTTCTGGAGTTACGTGATCTGTGCGTATACATTTAGTGCCACGTATCTTCGGACATCTACCAAAGACTTGTCGAATCCATGTACGTAGAATCATTGCTGTACTGCGTTTCAAATGGAGTCCAACACACTTTTAAAGAGGTGCTCATAATGTTTTCTCTTATCAGCTCCATTAACAAAACAGCAGTTAGTTTTTTTCCTGTTTTTAACCCTACAAAACCCAGTAGAAACAACAATACAAATAAATGTACTCCTCAAAAGGCTGTCTTTTATCAGTAATAAATTTGTAGCACATCACGTGGTCATCACATTCCCTAAACGCCGTTTAAGGTAGTTGCACACGGTTCGATGGTCCTCCACATTGGCCGAGGATCGGCCATTGGAGCTTCATCTACGGCTGTCGTCGCCACCAGGCAAAGATTTATGGCCGCATCAGCAGCGGGCCCGTCTTTTTGAGACGTCGTCGCTCGGCGTGCCTTTATATGTCGTCAAACGCTGGCACCCGCTAAACGCAGCAAAATTGATTCCAATTTTGGCCGTCGCAGCGTCGACTCTCCTAGTGGCCGAAAGTTTTTACGCTTCCGATCGGCGAACGCCGATGCTAATGCCCGACCGCTGGTGTCCTCGTTGAATCTCTAAGAGAGTCCGCGGCGCTGTGAAGGATTGCTTCATTTCGGAGGCTGCAGGGGTCTACCAAAGCGAGCAAAGCCTTTAGTACGATCCTCCATAAACTCCCACTTTCTGGTCTCCAAACATCGATCCACAGCTTGTGATTTATCGCCTACACTCGTTACCATCAGCCATGTGCCATCCATTGCTGGATCCAGATCTCTCCAACCTATGTTCAACTCTGAACTGCCAAATGGCTCGTAGAAGTTTTATTTCATCTAATCTTTTCCCTTACGACGCCCGTCAGAGCAGATCTAGAATTCGGTTTTGGGGTTGGTCATAGATTTTGTACTGGCTGTCATCTTTTCCCAAATACTAGGGTTTAAAATAAAGTATCACATATTGCTACAGCAGGTAGACTTCAAGAATAGAAGGAAAATTCCTGTAATGACACACTCTGATACAAAAAGAACGACACATCACGAAGAAATTATCCGAATGGGACGGACATTGTTAGATGTGATATACATATACAGACAACAAATGATTACAGTTTCAGAAAAAATGATTGATTTAGTCAAGAGAAAGGTGTTCAGAAAACGAGCCGGTTAATAACGCGTTGGTCCACCTCTGGCCCTTATGCAAGCTGTTATTCGGCTTTGAAATGATTGTCAGAGCTGTTGGATGTGCTTCTGAGGTATATCGTGCCAAATTCTGTCCAACGTGTGCGTTAGAACGTCAAAATTCCGAGCTGTTTGAAGGGCCCTGCCCAGAATGTTCCAAACGTTCTCAATCGGAGAGAGATCCGGCTACCTTGCTGGCCAATGTAGTGTTTGGCAGCATGAAGACAACCAGTGCAAACTCCCGCCCGTGTGCAGACGGGCATTATCTTGCTTCAGTGTAATTCCAGGATGGTTTACGATGAAGGACAACAAAAGGAGACGTAGAAAACGTCACCTGGTTGTCGACCCGTACGACGGATGACAGTCAGGTCGGTACCCAACCACTGTCCAGGGCGTCTCCAGACACGTCTTCGTCTAGAACCTAATTGACTGGAGCAGAATTATGATGTGTCATACTTCGAACTGAGCCACAATGACCAACGACGACCTGTCTGGAAAAACCCCCGACAGCAGTGAGATTGACTGTCTCATACGGCCCGACAACCAAGAGTAATGGTCTGGGAAGGCATTTCATTTTCATTTCGTTGTAGTACCCTGGGTGTCATCCACGACACCCTTAAAGCACGGCGGTACATCGACCACATGTATTGTGTTGCCCTTCATGGCAACCCACCCTGGCCATACATTTCAGCAAGATAATGCCCGCGCGAACACGACGAAAATTTCTACTGCTCGTCTTCTTGGCCAGCAAGATCGCCGGATCTCTCCCCAACTGAGAAACGTTTGGAGCATTATGGGCAGGGCCTTCCAACCATCTCGGGATTTTGACGATTTAGCACACCAACTGGACGGCATTTGGCACGACATCCCTCAAGAGGACATCCAACAACTTTTATCAGTCGAAGCCAAGCCCAGTAACAGGACCAGAGGTGGGCCAGCGTGTTATTGACTTGCTCAAACTGTGAAGCTCTTACATGACATCTACCGACTTTCGTCCCATTTGGACAATTACTTCGTGAGGCCTCGCTGTTTTCTTTTTTTTGTTTTTTTTTTCCCCTCTGTGTTCGAGATTATGTCCGGAACCCGATACGTGTTGAGAAATGGGTCTCTTCTTTATACAGGTAGACATTACACACAGTGCCGCAATTGGTTACCACGCTTGCTGACACATCCTTCAGCCCTTCTTCGCAGTGATTCACGCAGATCCCACGTCCTGCAATGTCTGCACAGTGTCGACGGGTTGGGCATATACCAATATCTTCAGATGTTCCCACAGCCGGAAATCCAACGGATTCATGTCTGATGAACGGGGAGGTGATGCTACTGCACTTCCCGATCAATCAATGCATCACCAGTGACACGTTGCGATGAGGTACTGTCGCACGATCCACAGAAAATGAGGTGGTGGCCTGTCGTGCTTAAACCAGAGCCGTTGTCTTTTTGCAAGGTTAACTTCCTCCATCGCGTAGTGAACTGCAACACTAAGACGACCTACACTGTCGGATACTGCACGTCAGTCTTCACAAGTAAAACGAGCCGTATCTCAACAGATATTGGTTTCCGGACATTTAATTTTAGGGCTTTTCGTCTAATTTTGACCAATATTACGTCCTGCAGGAATATACGACACTCTTTCAAAAACTCCTTCGTCTTTAACGAGCTGCAGAAGCATAAGATTTTAGAAATAATAACAATACATCTCCCCGACGTTATTCAATCTGCATATTGAGGAAGCAGTGAAGGAAGCAAAAGAAAAATTTGGAGTAGGTATTAAAATCCATGGAGAAGAAATAAAAACTTTTAGGTTTGCCGATGACATTGTAATTCTGCCAGAGACAGCAAAGGACTTGGAAGAGCAGTTGAACGGAATGGATAGTGTCTTGAAAGGAGGATATAAGATGAACATCAATAAAAGCAAAACGAGGATAATGGAATGTAGTCGAGTTGCCTCGGGTGATGCTGAGGGAATTAGATTAGGAAATGAGACACTTAAAGTAGTAAAGGAGTTTTGCTATTTGGGGAGCAAAATAACTGATGATGGTCGAAGTAGAGAGGATATAAAATGTAGGCTGGCAATGGCAAGGAAAGCGTTTCTGAAGAAGAGAAATTTGTTAACATCGAGTATAGATTTAAGTGTCAGGAAGTCGTTTCTGAAAGTATCTGTATGGAGTGTAGCCATGTATGGAAGTGAAACATGGACGATAAATAGTTTGGACAAGAAGAGAATAGAAGCTTTTGAAATGTGGTGCTACAGAAGAATGCTGAAGATTAGGTGGGTAGATCACATAACTAATGAGGAGGTATTGAATAGGATTGGGGAGAAGAGAAGTTTGTGGCACAACTTGACTAGAAGAAAGGATCGGTTGGTAGGACATGTTCTGAGGCATCAAGGGATCGCCAATTTAGTATTGAAGGGCAGCGTGGAGGGTAAAAATCGTAGAGGGAGACCAAGAGATAAATACACCAAGCAGATTCAGAAGGATGTAGGTTGCAGTAGTTACTGGGAGATGAAGAAGCTTGCACAGGAAAGAGTAGCATGGAGAGCTGCATCAACCAATCTCAGGGCAGAAGACCACAACAAAAACAACATATTATTATTGTCTTAAAACATTATTATAAGTTGTTTACATCAGAGCTTAGTTCATCGTTTCAGCATAGGTTGCAAGAAACTGCAATTCGTATAAACACATCATCTGAAAAAAAAAAATTTGTCCAAAATTTTGAATAGTACTTTTGTCAAGCAATTATTTTAAAACCACACTAATCAACAAACTTTCACAATTTTACAATTTATACGATATAAAGCGAAGTGTCCTCCCACCACTATCTGTATTTCGCTTAGCGCTAAGGCGGGGAACACAGGTCAGTAGATTACTGCAGTGGTAGCACATGTATAAAGCGTACAGATGGAAAATATGGCGGAAGAAGTCAGAAGTTACTTCCGTTTTTGCGGCTGTGCACCGTACCGTATGGAAATCGTGAAAGCATATAATATCGGCAGACGCTAAAGGAAGGGTACTGATTAATTGCCCGACTATTATTTATTGTATTTTAAAAACTAACTAGCAGTAATTAAGTTGCATTTTTACTAATATCTATACAATGCTCGCGTAAACATTGTATCGACGTCTCAAGATGCGAAAGAAGTTGTGAGGTCTCCCTGGTACACAGCTTACAGTAACTTGATGATTCTGAGTTCAGATAAAAATACTCCACTTGTTTTATTTTTCAGGTAAGCACGATCGTCTTTTGGTTCGCTTGGCTGACTTTCTCGAGCTGCGCGACCAACGGTATTAAATGCGATTCACTGCGCCTCTTAAAGCAGTAGGCAAGTAATGAGTGGAACGCTGTTCGTGGCTTTGTACAGCAGTCCACGTGAAAGGCTTGAACTCAGTGAAGTCTGGGTGTGATTACTGTGTTTCGGGGCAATCTTATCAGAAACCAGCCTTGGGCCTAAAGAAAAAGTTTAATTAATTCATCATAATACAGAAAGCGAACTTCGTCTCGATAAGCGAAACTAACCATTCCCAACCAGACAAGATTCGGAAGCGCGATTTCGACACTTATTCTGGAAGCACTGAAATGTTTCTCGTCCAAACTCCATTGACCTTGCAGTCAAAGCAGTTATCACTGTAGTTACTGTGGGAGGAATGGAATCAAAGCATGGCGTATCTTCTTCCGAGCAGTTACTAGAGACTTGCTAAGTAACGAAGAATGCGCCCTTACGTATCACGGAGTGTATTTCCTAAGAAGTACGAAGAAATCAGCGATACCAGTATAATCTAATGCTGAATATGTATCTTTGTAACAAATTTCTATGTATATAAGAGAAAAGGAGAAAACAAAAACCGTGGTTCCGCCCGGGATCGAACCGGGGACCTTCTGCGTGTAAAGCAGACGTGATAACCACTACACCACGGAACCGAGTTATATGCCCCTTCCTTTAATTGTACAATGGTAGAAATGAATGATGAAACAGTGTGCGGACGCTTTGTAGGTTTAGATACGGCGTACGCGTAAGCGAATGCTGAGGATTATGCTTTCTTAATGTCCCCCACAGTCGATATGACTACTCTGAACAACAGTTCGCGTGACAGATAGTCTACGGAAAATACGTTAGGCGTTACGTACTCTAGAAGTAACAGCATTCTCTTACCAGTAAAAGATCACAAGATAACCAGAGTGAAGGATGCCGTAACAACTGTTGCTTGAGATGATATGCACGGGAGTACCAAAAACTTTCGACCCGTCATCGCTTGAAAGTATCATCTCTACAAAGCACTTTGTCTCAGCTGACGAGGGCTTGGAATATATCCGCCGTAGTCTGGCTCTGCAGCATGGAGAGCTGCATCAAACCAGTCTCAGGACTGAAGACCACAACAACAACAACAACAGTCTGGTACAACATTCTAGAGGTAACTTACGAAAGGAAAAATTTGAATCATTTCGCAAGGATGGGACCATATTTCTCTCTATTGTCAGTCGAAAATTACGTAGATGTAGAAACGGTACTTATGGACGTTTAATATTTCACAGTTGCACCCACTATATAAGACAATATTACTCCTGACGCCAACTGTTGGCTTACATAAGAAACGAAAGCAGCAACGATCCGACAGTACGTAAATTGTGCAGGTGGCATAATGAGATGCACAAGTACAATTTTCGACTGCATGGCGGAGAGTACCTTGGACCGCTAGTCATTCCGTTTCTTGTTACACTCGCAAATGGCGCGAGGAAAAAACATCCGTCGATTTGAGCTCAGTTTTCTCTTCTCTTCTCTGTCCTTAAGCGAGATGTACATTGGTGACACTAGAATCGTTCTGCACTCTGTCGCAAATTCCGAGTCTCTAAGCTTTCTCAGTAGTGTTTCGCGGAAGGAACGTCTTCTTCCGCCCATGGATCCCTGTCTGAGTTTACGGAACATTTCCGTAATACCTGTGTTGCGATCAAACTTGCCGGTAACAAGTCTAGCAGCACGTCTAGCCTACCTGTTACCTGATATCCAAAAGACTCCCTCATGGATAAGCTAAGGAAGACTGATATGCACTTTTATCAGTGGCGATGTATTATAGCTGCAGAGCGCCTTTCGCTTAAGTCTGATTACACACATGCTACATTAAGAAACTGGTGGTAGCTGACTGTCTCATTCCTTCAGTGAAATCCCTTAGAATTTGCGACGTCTGATGAGTCTTACACACATTTAACGAATAATTCACTTCATTTAACAATATATCTTCTTACGAGGTTATACCGTTTGTCCAGCGTGATTCCCCTTTTCTATTCCATCAGACAAATAAATTTTGTCAAACTCTGTAAAATACATAATTACAAAAGCCGTAACTTACTTGTTTCATGAAAATTTTGCCTGATAAGTTAGGAATTGAGTAAAATCCCTTGAGGGCAAATTAAAATAGTAAGGTACATGAGAGTTGTGCACTGAGAGGACAATAAAAAAATAGGTAGAGGAGGAAGTCATTAGAGTTCCGATTACCGCAGGTTCTCCATTGCGATGGCTCCTATGTATAACGGAAGAGAACACTATTTTATGAGGAAATTTTATTATTTTCTCGAAATAATCCGGCTACAAACGATTAAGTAATAAATCATTGAAGGTTGCAATTACAGTTTCAGTTTTTATCAAGTAATTTCCATACCGGCCGGAGTGGCCGAGCGGTTCTAGGAGCTACAGTCTGAAACCGCGCGACCGCTACGGTCGCAGGTTCGAATCCTACCTCGGGCATGGATGTGTGTGATGTCCTTAGGTTAGTTAGGTTCAAGTAGTTCTAAGTTCTAGGGGACTGATGACCTCAGCAGTTAAGTCCCATAGCGCTCAGAGCCATCTGAACCATTTTTTTTTTGATCTCCACGACCAAACAGCGGAGGCCAAAAGCTTTCCAGTAAACAAAAAGTCCCTCACCTTGTTGGTGCTTCTTCACTAAAATTCTTTTTATTATTTTCTTATTGATTGGTCACTGAAGAGTGATAACATTTGCAGGTTTCTTCAAGGATAAGGCATATGTGGAAAAAAAATATTGGGGTTTGCATCGAAGCTCTATTATATTCTCCAATGATACGTTCTTCTGTATCCGTTTTAGGAAAATATCGGTAAATGGTGCAGTGGAAGGAGCGATAATTAGTGTTTAACATCCAGTCGACGACAAGGCCATTAGAGACTGAACGTACGATTGAACAGAAAGTGTATGGGAAAGGAAATAATCCACCACCTTTCAAAGGAATCATTGCTGCGATTTAAGCACCCGCAGGGAAACAAAACCGCAATGGCTGGGCGGGTAAGAGAATTCCGATCTTTCAAATACGACTCCAGCGCCGCAATTGGTGTACCACCTCTCTCCGTTTGCAGAAGCGACGACGTACGCACCTCTCGCATGTGTAGTTTTAAGCGCGGGACATAGCGTAGTCGTTTAGCTGAAGCACCTTCAACGATGGTAATCTCGAGCACTTCGAGTCTTAGATTTTCGGTGGTTTCTTGTGTAACGACGGCTACTAATCCTTCGGACGTGCGTGAATTTCTGTACCACGCTTAGCTCATATACTAACAAATAAATGGCGGCCGATGCCATAACGCTTTCTGCGTATCTATGGAAGCTTTCGAATATAAACATTTAGCAGAACCAAACTCGTTTTTCTATAATTATTATGTGTCCCGTCACTCTGACCACTTCATATGGCTAGCCAAAAAACATCTCCATGTTGCATCAATTTGAAGCTAAAAATAACAAAAAAGCTATATGACTGTCAAACATACCAACGCTGTGACAGTGTAATAAAATTTCCTGGATTGTACTAGAACTGTAACTAGCTTACTAAATTACCTTCGTCTGTTGCTCCTTACAGTTTGTGCAATAAATTCAACCGTTTCTTCATTGTCTGTGGATTTTCTTGGTGCTTATTTGCTTTAGCATAGGAGAAAAACAAATTGCGAGTGTTCGACCTTGAACAAAACACTCTGTGCAAATGGGCAGCGCGAGAAATTGTATTTTACTCAAGGGATAAAAATGTATTTATTACATTTATCGTTCCAGGGGCTTTTCTCATGTGGCGACTGAGATTAAAAGAAATAAGGATGACCAATCACCTTTTCGCTACCAGACAGCGAGAGTGCTGATTTGGCCCAAGACCGCGAAGGTATCCGTTTTCTCATCTACTTACAGATATTTGTTGCCTTGTCGGTGATATCATTACTTAAAAACAGTGAGAGAGAAGGGACAGCGGAAAGCTATTGTAAGTAAAATCCCTTCAGTGAAGTTAATTACGAACACATATTGCAAACCAAAACGAGAATAAACTGAAAAAGCCCTTTCATGTTATTACGATTCTCCACTCACAATTTCAGACGATATGGTGAGCTGGCTTACTGCTGTAAGCCAGGTAGTGGACATGACAAGCGTATCAAGACGTTGAAACGTTCAATAAAGACAATGAAAACGAAGACCAGTGCCAATAGACAGAGAATGAGAGTTACCCTGCGAGAGCTGAACCTCGAAAATGAGAAATGTAAGTCATGTAAATCGAAATACGTTACCAGAAACAGGGGCGCTGCGTTGAAGCTTACTATATTGCTGCTGATGGACTCAGGATTCTTGCGAGCGAAGCAGTAGGGTCTGACTTCACCATGATAGCTAAGATAGCTGCAGTAGGCTCCTGACCGCCTGTCATGTTTCTCGACTGCTGTCTGGTCATTATACACTACTGGCCATTAAAATTGCTACACCAAGAAGAAATGCAGATGATAAACGGGTATTCATTGGACAGATATATTATACTAGAACTGACAGATATACTAGAACTGACATGTGATTACATTTTCACGCAATTTGGGTGCATAGATCCTGAGAAATCAGTACCCAGAACAACCACCTCTGGCCATAATAACGGCCTTTATAAGCCTGGGCATTGAGTCCAACAGAGCTTGGATGGCGTGCACAGGTACAGCTACCCATGTAGCTTCAACGCGATACCACAGTTCAACCAGAGTATTGTGACGAGCCAGTTGCTCGGCCACCATTGACCAGCCGTTTTCAATTGGTGAGACCTCTGGAGAATGTGCTGGCCAGGGCACCAGCCGAACATTTTCTGTATCCAGAAAGGCCCGTACAGGGCCTGCACATGCGGTGGTGCATTATCCTGCTGAAATGTGGGGTTTCGCAGGGATCGAATGAAGGGTAGAGCCACGGGTCGTAACACATCTGCAATGTAACGTCCATTGTTCAAAGTGCCGTCAATACGAACAAGAGGTGACCGAGACGTGTAAGCGATTGCACCCCATACCATCATGCCGCGTGATACACCAGTATGGCGATGACGAATATACGCTTCCAATGTGCGTTCACCGCGATGCCGCCAAACACGATTGCGACCATCATGATGCTGTAAACAGAACCTGGATTCATCCGAAAAAATGACGTTTTACCATTCGTGCACCCAGGTTCGTCGTTGAGTACACCATCGCAGGCGCTCCTGTCTGTGATGTAGGCTCAAGGGTAACCCCAGCCATGGTCTCCGAGCTGATAGTCCATGCTGCTGCAAACGTCGTCGAACTGTTCGTGTAGATGGTTGTTGTCTTGAAAACGTCCCCATCTGTTGACTCAGGGATCGAGACGTGGCTGCACGATCCGTTACAGCCATGTGGATAAGATGCCTATCATCTCGACTGCTAGTGATACGAGGCCGTTGGGATCCAGCACGGCGTTCCGAATTACCGTCCTGAACCCATCGATTCCATATTCTGCTAACAGTCATTGGATCTCGACCAACGCGAGCAGCAATGTCGCGATACGATAAACCGCAATCGCGATAGGCTACATACCAACCTTTATCAAAGTCGGAAACGTGATGGTATGTATTTCTCCTCCTTACACGAGGCATCACAACAACGTTTCACCAGGCAACGCCGGTCAACTGCTGTTTGTGTATGAGAAATCGATTGGAAACTTTCCTCATGTCAGCACGTTGTACGTGTCGCCAACCTTGTGTGAATGCTCTGAAAAGCTAATCATTTGCATATCACAGCATCTTCCTCCTGTCGGTTAAATTTCGCGTCTGTAGAGCGTTATCTTCGTGTTGTAGCAATTTTAATGGCCAGTAGTGTGCGTTGCTGCTTTGAAGATGATGGAGAGACAGCCGTATTCTAAGAGGTGGTAACTTCCACTTTACAGCTACTTACCAAGCGACAGGTCGAACATCTTCAAGCAATCACGTACAATTGAGACCCCACACTTCTGTTACATTGGCACCAGTCCACACTACTACACCATCGTGGGAGAGGAAGGGCTGCCCGATGTCACCAAAACCGGTGGAGATGGCACTGACAGTTCCTGCGTCCTCAGACTCGGAGTGCGGCTCAGCCGTTTGAAGTTTAGGTTACAAAAAAATGGTTCAAATGGCTCTGAGCACTATGGAACTCAACATCTTAGGTCATAAGTCTCCTAGAACTTAGAACTACTTAAACCTAACTAACCTAAGGACATCACACACACCCATGCCCGAGGCAGGATTCGAACCTGCGACCGTAGCAGCCTCGCGGATCCGGACTGCAGCGCCAGAACCGCACGGCCACCGCGGCCGGCGTTTAGATTACAGGGTGGCCCTTTTGCGCGCCTGTGCTTCGAATGCGCGGACAGTTGGTCTCCTGATGAGCCGGTATTCTCTCTTGTCCAGTTCGAAAACAACGGCTCCAACTTCAAGAAAACTCGCGTGCTTGAGGGATTTTAATATTAACTGAATTCAACACAGAGAAGAGAAACTGCTTTTGAATAGCAAATACACACGGCTGACATTCAAACCATCATAACGGAAGAAGTATGTCATATCTGCAGAAGAACGAGCAGACAGATCACAGCGAATGAAGACGTTTTGGGAAACGAAGCAATTGCTGACTGCTAAGACCTAAACTTAATCTACATCTTCATCTACATCAATACTCCGCAAGCTACCTGACGGTGTGTGGCGGAGGGTACTTTGAGTACTTCTATCGGTTCTCCTTTCTATTCCAGTCTCGTATTGCTCGTGGAAAGAAAGATTGTCGGTATGCCTCTGAGTGGGCTCTAATCTCTTTGATTTTATCCTCATAGTCTCTTCGCGAGATATACGTGGGAGGGAGCAACATACTGCTTGACTCTTCGGTGAAGGTATGTTCTCGTAACTTCAACAAAAGTCCGTACCGAGGTACTGAGCGTCTCTCTTGCAGAGTCTTCCACTAGAGCTTATCTATCATCATCGTAACGCTTTCGCGATTACTAAATGATCCTGTAACGAAGCGCGCTGCTCTCCGTTGGATCTTCTCTGTCTCTTCTATCAACCCTATCTGGTACGAATCCCACACCGGTGAGCAGTATTCAAGCAGTGGGCGAACAAGTGTACTGCAACCTACTTCCTTTGTTTTCGGATTTCATTTCCTTAGGATTCTTCCAATGAATCTCAGTCTGGCATCTGCTTTACCGACGATTAATTTTATGGTCGTTCCATTTTAAACCACTCCTAATGCCTACTCCCAGATAATTTATGGAATTAACTGCTTCCATTTGCTGACCTGCTATATTGTAGCTGAACGATAAAGGATCTTTCTTTCTATTGTAGACTCTGTTTATTGTGTTTGATTTTAGTGCTCCAATGTGGGCGTAAAGTGTGTAAATAAATAAATTGAATGGTAAATGGGAAAATTGTTTAGCGCCATACAACCGATGACCCGCCATGGTGGTATTTGTTGGCCAGTGAGTATTAGTTTTGATACTCAAACTGACTGAGTTAATTAGTGAGTCATTTAATTACGCAATTAATAAATCCGTGTTTCCTGCCAATGAGCTCGTAATCTCGTGAGAATGTTGACTCTGCAACTGAGTTTTCTGGATTAATTTTATTTCACTTTTTCTCTCCTTGTTTTCTGGTACTAGCAAGGGAAATCTAGGTGGCTCCGCCACGTGCTGTGTCTCTCCATGAAAAGTCTATGGGTTATAAACTCCTCAGATAACCACTTCTACTTGCTCTCACTTCGGGCCTATTGTTGTTAATTGCCGGTGATGGGATGTAGCGCGCTGTCCCATTGCGTCTCGAATTCAGACAGCCGCTAACGACTAACACGGTGATGCGTAATTAGGTCAACGAGGCTCAAGTGGAGACAGTTGACAGACGTCTAGCTGTCGGCGTAGGCGGCTGAGTCAGCAGCCCGCAAGCGCGCTACCTGACACGGAACACAGCACGGCATAATCTTCATTACCACTTATGTGTTACATGAATTATGACAGAGTGCATTTTTATTCGATAGAATACGCGTTTTGAGTGTCCAGTCATCATCATTCGATGCATTATTTCATTATTTACATATCAGACTTCTTCGGCACTATGCAGATGTACACGTTGTCAGATGCTAGCATCGTCCACGGTAGCATACAGTTTGTATTATACATGTTGTCCGGTTCATAATGACCGAGTTATACCGCATCCCAGAGTAGACTAACAAACGTAAGGACATGCAACTCATTTACGTAACTCAGAGAGATTTGAAGTTTTTTTTTTTTTTTCAAGAAATACAGAAAGCAGCCAATTTCTTTGTAGAGCTTTATTTATGCAGACATTCGCCCATCTTCAGTTAGCACAATACATTTATGTCTTCAGCGTCTTTGTCGACTGCATTTTGAACGTTGCGCTGGTATATGCGAAGTAACAATTCTTTTTGATTGGTACTCGTGTATTTACGTTTAATTAATACTACGGTGTCCTGTTGTTCTACTATTTGTCTCCTTTTTCCGCTTTTACGTGCATAGCGCAAACACTTTTAGGTTCGCGATTCACTGATAGACTGCAGCATTCGCCACGCTGCCTACTAATGCGCTTGTTTGTATCGGAAATTGTATCTGACGCTACAATTTTCTTGCACATTTGAAGTCACTCATGTTTACAGATTTAATAGTGCTGATCACAAACTTGATACATCCTTCTGCGTGATTACAGTTGCTTAATATTCAGCGTATGCACTGTAATGACTCACATTAGGTCATTTGAAGGGTAGCTCTTTTTTTAATTACGTAAAGTCAGTAGAGTATCAGTTAACGTGAATGGTATTTTACCTCGTGGAGTAGTGACAGGTTAGCACTGATAGAATGATAACTAAATTATGGAAGTGGTAACATCACATATTTTATACACAGTAAACAGACTGAAACATTAGACTAAAATTTTAGAATGGTTAAGCAAGAAGGAAATGACACATTGTACAAAGTTACTAAACTCTCACATTGGGAAGAAGAACATTATTATTTTTGTGATTTTTACAGAACTCTACTTGACGTGTGGGTTGCATAAGTAATTTATGTAAATTTCTTATAAAATTTTTGTTGGACAGCTATGTTTGATCATTTAGGACGTCATTTGATGATGCGCTCTTGTGGGAATAAATTACTATTTCCTCGAGATCATCAAAAGCCTGTTTTTTCAACAACGGTAATTGCATTTTAGCGTGGTCACTTGTTGTGCACGGACTATGTGATACTCGGAATACATGTCGGTCCCTGCACCATGTCTCGGGTGACTGGCAGCATGTAACTAATGCTATTACCATATTGGCCGTTTCCTAACTCTGAATTCGTGCGCTGTAGACACTAAATGTTAATCAACACAGAAGCCTCCATACGGAAATACCAAATATACGCAAGCGGTGGGTGATCCAGACCTTGGCAGTTTTGGAACACTTCTTCAGTGCGTTTAGAAAATATTAACCTAGGCACTGTATCTTTATCTTACAGCGAGCAGTAATTGATCTACATCCTCTTTCCGCCGTTCTTTGTAGATTGTCCTAGCGACATATGCTGGAACAAAAAGGGTGTTCTACAAAAACACTGTCGTCGTGTATCAGGGGTCATAGACCCCACAGGGAGGTGGAAACTCTCACCACATGTTCCAGCGTTCAGGTCACACAATTTGTTCTTTATGGCCGATGCCTCCGTCTGATGAGCCGGCTCGAAATGCGATGCTTTTTGTCTAGCTGCGGTGTGTTGGCTGTTGGGTGTAACAGTTTAGTTGCTGCAAACTGCCGCAGCTTCCGTACGGTGAATGTTCTACACACAGCCGATCGTCATCTTACACACAGTATGGGAAAGTTCTGTTAATATCACTGGAAGTGTGAAATACCGTTTTTTTACTACTGTTTCACTCATTCTTGAAGGCGATTATTAATTTTTAGTAACATATATCCGTTAAAATAATGTGATTAACGCTGCTATTCTTCTTGAGCGGAGATTAACCTGCCAGTTAAATGACATCCAATTTGTATAAAATAATGCCTCCAGTGGATAAGAATGGCACCTATTTTCACCAGGAATGACGATAAACACCACCAACTGAACATCAAGAAGCTACGCGACCAAATCAACAATAGGGAACACCAGATCCGCAGCAAAATATGCAGTAACCGTTATTTCACGCGGCACGACGGAGAAGTAGGCACTAAGTTTCCGCGTCCAGGACACCGTTTCAGAGTGCCGAGAAGCAAAACTTAACAGGGCGCCAGCAAGTCCGGCCGTCCAGAAATGATGACGGACGGCTGTTGCAGGCTAATCTCCGCTCACATACTGCCAAGATTGTTTAGACTGCGCCGTAGAAGTTTCCTGGGAAGCCCTTAGACATCCTCTATACAGTCCACTCCATCCTCCATACACCCTATACGATTTCCATCGTTTTGGAGCGCTAAAGAAAGATATTCGTGGATATCAATTTGCTTCGAACAAAAAGGTGCATTCTTGGATACAATCATGTTTTCGTTAGCAGCCGCAAACATTTATTATGAAGGCATTGACCATCTTGTCTGACAGTGAGATGAACCTATTAACAGTCATGGCGATTACTTTTGAAAAAGTAAGTAGTTTGGTTGTTTTTTCTTATCTGTCTCGTTTTCATTTTATCGCCCCTTATAATAAACAATTTCAAGTATTTCTAGTTGGCGTTGTGAAAAGTGTTGTAACTGATTGAGACTGCGAAGCATAATTTAATACATTTTTGTTTGTAAATGTGCAGTACGCTCAGGAGTAGCAGTAAATGTTTTATTCGGTAGTTGCACGAAGAAGTTAGACGTAAAAGTTTTACGCAATTACATGTTTCATTTCTATGTCTAGAAACCAAAAAATTAAGCTGCAGACTGATGACTACAGCTACAACTATTTCTCAATGAAACAAGACTGTAGGTAAGATTTTAACACGTCTGCAAACGCAATGTACAGGGTATTTATAATGAAACTTTCAGTACCTAAGTCAGTGTAGACGGAAAACTACTTACCCTACGGGTACCCAACATTACAGGAATGTCGTTCAGACTGGACGCTGCATTTTTTTGCTCCACAAATTGTTGAAAAAGTAAGTGTTACCCTGGCTGAGAATGCTGGACGCAATGTGTGCTCTTCAAGCAGTGCACGAGCTGTGTCACAACAGTTGAACATTCCATGATCCACCGTTCGAAAAATGCTGCGAATAATTGTGAAATAATATCCGAACGAACTTCACATACTCACCAACTTCTGCCACGTGACGTTTATAACGTATCACATAGACATGTTACGCAATTTGGAAATTAAAATGTATTTCTTTCAATGATTTACTCGTTATTTCTCTTCCGCATATCCTTAGAAATGATTCTACAAAGTTTCGTTGTACTACGATCACTCGTTTCTCATGAGATTAATTGTAACCTAACTGTATATTGGCGAATGTACAGAGAAAATAACATCGGCTGTTGGCTACAACCTCACGTAACGTTTCTGGCTTTTGCTTTATTGTCATCCACGGCATCTTACGCGTCATATCAGGCAGTTGACATGTCACAGAAGCATGGACTGGTGTTTGCAACCAAGAAAAGTTGCCACTTGAAGGTCTCTACACAGTATTTAAGTTTCAGTATCCACCTGCTGTTAGCTGATGTGGAAGTAGCAGAGCATGCTATGCCATGATTGAATACTGCTTGCGCGCCTAAACCTATAGCTTCAATACCATTAATTAATTAAACAAGATTGAAATAAAACTTTATCAAACGACCAAGAGTGTCTTTTCAATGAACTCAGTAGAATCTACTTAGTAAAATAACGTTACGATAACTTTTGTTAACTAAGAAAACATCTTCATAGCCGAATCACTTGGTGCGACGTCGGGTGGTCACGAACAAAGCCTCAGAATGTGATCTGCAGTGTTAGTGCTAGTCTGCGAACGATGCAGACTGATTAGATAGTAGTATTGACATTCATTACCCATTGTGCACTAAAAGTATTCTTGTAATGTATGTGGATTATGTTTTAGTCTGAATCGTAGATCTTTGATAGTTGCAAGCACACGGGTTTGTGATCCAAGTTTTGCTACTTTCCCCAAACGTCGTAAAGTAAATGGCATCCCTTGCAAAATTTCAACTACATCTTTTTTACCTGAAGCCTGAATACCTGAATCACATACGGTAACAGTCCATTTCAGACAGCAGTACCCGATCGACAACCGACGCGCCACTGTCACTGCACTACGACAAACTACTTGGAGTGAAGAGGCCAGGTTACTACAATTTACAGAAGACCTGCGGCCTATTCCGATGCGTTGATGTCAAACTGCGACAGTCACACGTACTATAATTTTCATCTACATCTGTGTGACTCCTCTGCAATTGACACTTAAGTGTTTGGCTGGGCGTTCATCGAATTTACTGGAAAAGTTTAACACAATTCTAAAAGACTCGAGGAATGATGAGAGAGTGTAAAGGGGAGTCGTACTGTCCGTTAAGTGAAAGAATTTTTCTGGATCATTTTGTTACAGATTACTCAGATACTACTTCGGAAACAGATGTTCGCTTTTGTACTGGGTTCTCGTATTCCAGGTGCATTTGCACTGTTGCAAGTTTGATGGAATGTAACGTATGTGTTAGAATTTACGACTTGTGAATTCGTCATTTACACAAAAGCAAAGTTCGGATTTTGCTTTTATAAACACGGCTCCATATTTGCACACGCGTCTTTTGTAGATCGCTATTGTGTATTCCGACTTCGGTTCTTCTTTACTAATTTCAGTGCAAAGTAGTGCCTCACAGACTTTCTCGCAGCGTCATTGTTATCAACGTCTATCGATATTACATCTACAACTACTCTACATACGCAGCCCGCAAGCCGGCTGTGGTGGCCGAGCGGTTCTAGACGCTTCAATCCGGAACCGCGCGTCTGCTACGGTCCCAGATTCGAATCCTGCCTCGGGCATGGATGTGTATGATGTCCTTAGGTTAGTTAGGTTTAAGTAGGGGACTGATGACCTCAGATGTTAAGTACTATAGTGCTCAGAGCCATTTTTGAACAGCCCGCAAACCACAGTACAGTGCGTGTCAGAGGGCACCCTACACCATCACTAGGCTCTTGGTTTCCTGTTCCACTCGGAAATAGAGCGAGGGTAAAATGACTATGAGCCCTAATTTCTCGTATCTCATCTTCGTGGTCCTTACACGAAATGTATGTTGGCGGCAGTAGAATCGGTCTGCAGTCAGCTTGAAATGCCGGTCCTCTAAATTTCCTCAGCAGAGTTTCTAAAAACAAACGTCGCCTGCCCTACAGGGATTCCCATTTAAGTTCCCGAAGCATCTCCGTAATACTTGTGCGTTGTTCGAACCAGCTGGCAACAAATCTGGCAGCTCAACTATGAACTGCTTCGATGTCTTCCTTTAATCCGATCTGGTGCGGAGCCCAAACGCTCGAGCAGTACTCAAGAATAGGTCGACTAGCGTCCTATTTGCGGTCTCCTTCGGAGATGAACCACACAATGCTGTATCAGAACATTAGGGGTTTTTTTCACACTCAACCCCATTAAGTTACATTTTTCTGCATTTAGAGCTAGATCATTGACGGCACCGACGGCAAATTTCGTCTATGTCATATTGTGTCCTCCTAAAGTCACTCAGCTTCAGCTTTTTCCGGTATACCACAGTACCATCAGCAAACAAGCGCAAATTGCTGTCCACCCTGTCTACCAGATCATTTACGTATATAGTAAATAATAACGGTCCTGTCACTCTTCCCTGGGGCACTTCTAACTATACCCTTGTCTCTGATGAACACTCGTCGTCGAGGACAACATACCGGGTTCTATTACTTAAGAAATCTTCGAGCCATTCAGATATCTAGGCACCTATTCCGAACTCTCGCACCTTCGGTAACACCCTGCAGTGAGATACCGTGTCAAATGCTTTTCGGAAATCTGAAAATATGGAATCTGTTTGTTGCTCTTCATCCATAGTTCGCAGTATACATTGCTGAACCAAAACATTACGACCATCTGCTTAATAGCTTGTCTGAGTGTCTTTGGAATGACACACATCACTGATTCCGCGTACCAGGGATCTGACAGTCTGTTGGTAGTTTTGTGAAAGTGTGTGGCATTAGATGTCTAAGCATAAGTCACGTAATTCACGTAAATAACGGGTCGCTGATTTGCGTACGCTGTGATGGCGCCCGATAGCAACCCAGGTGGGTTCCATAGGATTTACAACAGGCGAATTTGGTCGCCGAGACATCAGCGTGAGTTCATTATAACACTACCCGAACAACTGCAGCACGGTTATGGCTGTGGGACACGATCAATAAAGATAACATCGCCGTCGGGGAAGACATCAAGCATGGAGGCATGCAGATGGCTCGCAGCTGTCAGCGTGCCTTCGATTACTGCCGCAGGTCCCACGCAGGCGCAAGGAGAATGTCTCCCATAGGATAGTACTGCTCCCACCAGCCTGCGACAGCGGCGCGCAGTACGTTTCGGGCTGCCGTTCACCTCGATGACGGCGTTTGCCGAGAGAACATCAACCTAGTGTGGCTAAAATGTGATTCATCCGAAGACGCGACACATTTCCACTTATAGACGGTCAAACCCCATGGTCCCGTGCCCCTGCAATCGTAATTGGCGATGTCATTGAGTCAACATGTGAACACGTAGGCATAGTCTGCTGCCGAGCTCCATGTTCAACAATGTACGATGAATGGTGTGCTTCGAAACACTTGTGTTTGCACTTGCGTTTGCACTTGCGTTGTGCTCTTTCAGCAAAGATGCCACAGATCACCATCTATCCTACTTTACAGAGCAGACTAGTCCCCGAACCCCACGTTTTGTAAAGAGTGTAAGTAGGCTGTTTATGTTTTCTTATTGGCAACGTTACGTAGCGCTCTGTATGAAAATCACTGGCTGTGCTGTGTGCAGTCTGTGGCTAGTTTGCATTGTTGTCTGCCATTGTAGTGTTGGGCAGCGGCTGCTGGATGTTAACAGCGCGTAGCGTTGCGCAGTTGGTGAGCCGCCAGCAGTGATGGATGTGGGGAGAGAGATGGCGGAGTTTTGAAATTTGTAAGACTGTCATGAACTGCTATATATAATATGACAGTGTTTGTTCTCTATTAAAATCTTTCATTTGCTAACTATTCCTATCAGCAGTTAGTGCCTTCCTTAGTTTGAATCTTTTATTTAGCTGGCAGTAGTGGCGCTCGCTGTATTGCAGTAGTTCGAGTAACGAAGATTTTTGTGAGGTAAGTGATTTGTGAAACGTATAGGTTAATATTAGACAGGGCCATTCTTTTGTAGGGATTATTGAAAGTCAGATTGCGTTGCGCTAAAAAATATTGTGTGTCAGTTAAAGCACAGTCGTGTATAATTCTTCAAAAAGGGGACGTTTCATAAGAGTCGTGGACGTTATTCGACCAGCTTCACCGTTTTCGAGATACTCGTTCGCAGGCTCTGCTTAATAATAATCTACTCTCTATCAAAGTCGCCTATATCACTGGATTTCCCCATTTGCAGCCCTTATCTTTGCTAGGGTGATCTCCTGTCCGTGCCTGCTCCGCTTGCATACTTTTGTTATTGTCTGCTCCGCTTACATACACTACCGGCCATTAAAATTGCTACACCAAGAAGAAATGCAGGTGATAAACGGGTATTCATTGGACAAATATATTATATTAGAACTGACATGTGATTACATTTTCACGCAATTTGGGTGCATAGACCCTGAGAAATCAGTACCCAGAACAACCATCTCTGGCCGTATTATCGGCCATGATACGCCTGAGCATTGAGTCAAACAGAGCTTGGATGGCGTGTACAGGTACAAATGCCCGTGCAGCTTCAACACGATCCCACAGTTCATCAAGAGTAGTGACTGGCGTATTGTGACGGGACAGTTGCTCGGCCACCATTGACCAGACGTTTTCAGTTGGTAAGAGATCTAGAGAATGAGCTGGCCAGGGCAGAAGTCGAACATTTTCTGTATCCAGAAAGGCCCGTACAGGACCTGCAACATGCGGTTGTGCAATATCCTGCTGAAATGTAGGGTTTGGCACGGAGCGAATGAAGGGTAGAGCCGCGGGTCGTAACACATCTGAAATGTAACATCCACTGCTCAAAGTGCCGTCAATGCGAACAAGATGTGACCGAGACTGTAACCAATGGCACCCCATACCATCACGCCGGGTGATACGCCAGTATGGCGATGACGAATACACGCTTCGAATGTGCGTTCACCGCGATGTCGCCAGACACGGATGCGACCATCATGATTCTGTAAACAGAATCTGGATTCATCCGAAAAAATGACGTTTTGCCATTCGTGCACCCAGGTTCGTCGTTGAGTACACCATCGCAGGCGCTCCTGTCTGTGATGCAGCGTGAAGTGTATCCACAGCCATGGTCTCCGAGCTGATAGTCCATGCTGCTGAAAACTTCGTCGAACTGTTCGTGCAGATGGTTGTTGTCTTGCAAATGTCCCCTTGTATTGACTCAGGGATAGAGACGTGGCTGCACGATCCGTTACAGCCGTGCGGATAAGATGCCTGTCATCTCGACTGCTACTGATACGAGGCCGTTGGGATCCAGCTCGGCGTTCCGTATTACCCTCCTGAACCCACCGATTCCATATTCTGATAACAGTCACTGGATCTCGGCCAACGCGAGCAGTAGTGTCGCGATACGATAAACCGCATTCGCAATAGGCTACAATCTGACCATTATCAAAGTCGGAAACGTGATGGAACGCATTTCTCCTCCTTACACGAGGCATTACAACAACTTTTCACCAGTCAACTGCTGTTTGTGTATGAGAAATCGGTTGTAAACTTTCCTCGTGGTCAGCACGCCGTAGGTGTCGCCACCAGCGCCAACCTTGTGTGAATGCTGCATATCACAGCATCTTCCTCCTGTTGGTTAAATTTCGGTCTGTAGCACGTCATCGTCGTGTTGTAGCAATTTTAACGGCCAGTAGTGTATTTTCGTTCCGCGTCACGTCCTCGCAACGCAAGCAGGTGGCATCCAACGTTGCGATGGGCGGTGGTTATAATGTTTTGGCCTATGAGTGTATGACATAAGAAGAGGGTAAGCTGAGTTTCGCACGAACGAAGAGTGTTCTCGTGAGATTCCTCAAACACTTGAGGGAATTGTATACTGACACACCATGGCATGGTGATGGACAGTTGTAACGAAGGAATTATAGGGGCGGGAAGAGCTTATAACTAATGGAATTGTTGATAAACTGCAAATTCCTTGCCGAACCTGGGATGATCACTCATAAGCGACGAGGTAGCAAAAAAGAACACCGGTTAGCGCCATGGAAACTGGGTAAAGTAAAACTTGGCCTGACAAAAAAAAATGGTATAGAGCAACTTGCAATTTCAATCTGGAAAACAAATGGGAGTGTCAGGAAAATATGTTTTAATGAGACAAAACAACCACACTGTTTCAATCTCTTCCTGTCGGTACTGACCGTGTCGGACGCATCAGGAAATCTAGTTGTAAGCTGCTACGTACGAGCAGGTTCATTAACGGCATGCGCCGATTGCGTCCAACTGTGGCGGCAACGGCTCGAGGTGCATCTCGAGCAGGCAATTCCGCGCACGCGCGTCGGTCGGCGCGCTGGCTGGGTGCGGCAGGATGCCCGGCCGACACTGGCGCAATTGCCGGATCATTACCTCGTTACCGGCCGCCGTCTGCGCTCGCGGATCCCGTCTCCCACCTCCTGCGCCGCGGCTGCACCAGCTGGCGCCTGCCACTGCCCGGCCCAGATAGGCCCCGCTCGCGGCCACGCCTCCGCCGTTTTCCCTGTGGGCACCTACAGGTACACACACACACTGCTTCGTCCGGACCCGGCCTCTCAACATCTACAAATACGTCTACGAGGGTTAGTCACAAACTTTTACCTGTCACCTCGAGAAAAGGATGTTGCATTAAAGGGCGGTTGTCTTTAAAGTTTCTGAATACTTATTAGAGCGTCAGTGGCCATGCTGCTCCTATTGCAGCCTGTTGCGTCCATCGTATTCATAAACCTGGCGTAAATACTACACTATGTACTCTTCCGCGTTAACTGGAACCTCAATGGAGGACCTAAGCTGTCCCGAGTACAGTCAAATACAATAAAAAAGATACGCTTTATGTTGTGCGTTACGCGCACATCGACTCAGCGATGACACAGGGCAACAGCTTGACCGGGTAGCCTATCGCGATTGCGGTTTATCGTATCGCGACATTGCTGCTCGCGTTGGTTGAGATCCAATGACTGTTAGCAGAATATGGGATCGGTGGGTTCAGGACGGTAAGACGGAACGCCGTGCTGGATCTCAACGGCCTCGAATCACTAGCAGTCGAGATCACAGGTATCTTATCCGCGTGGCTGTAACGGATCGTGCGTCTCGATCCCTGAGTCAACCGTTGGGGACGTTTGCAAGACAACAACCATCTGCACGAACAGTTCGACGACGTTTGCAGCAGCATGGACTATCAGCTCGGAGACGATGGCTGCGGTTACCCTTGACACTGCATCACAGACAGGAGCGCCTGCGATGGTATACTCAACGACGAACCTGGGTGCACGAATAACAAAACGTCATGTTTTCGGATGAATCCAGGTTCTGTTTACAGCATCATGATGGTCACATCCGTGTCTGGCGACATCGCGGTGAACACACATTGGAAGCGTGTATTCGTCACCGCCATACTGGCGTATCACCCGGCGTGATGGTATGGGGTGCCATTGGTTAGACGTCTGGGTCACCTCTTGTTCGCATTGACGGCTCTTTGAACAATGGACGTTACATTTTAGATGTGTTACGACCGGTGGCTCTACCCTTCATTCGATCCCTGCAAAACCCCACATTTCAGCAGGATAATGCACGACCGCATGTTGCAGGTCCTGTACGGGCCTTTCTGGATAGAGAAAATGTTCGACTGCTGCCCTGGCCAGCACATTCTCCAGATCTCCCACCAATTGAAAACGTCTGGTCAATGAATGGTGGCCGAGCAGCTGGCTCGTCACAATCCGCCAGTGACTACTCTTGATGAACTGTAGTATCGGACAGCTGTACCTGTACGCGCAATCCAAGCTCTGTTTGACTCCTTGCCCAGGCGTATCAAGGTCGTTATTACTGCCAGAGGTGGTTGTTCTGGGTACTGATTCCTCAGGATCTATGCACCCAAATTGCGTGAAAATGTAATCACATGTCAGTTCTAGTATAATATATTTGTCCAATGAATACACGTTTATCATCTGCATTTCTTCGTGGTGTAGCAATTTTAATGACCAGTAGTGTAGTAATACTCCTGCAATACACTTCTTAAAGTGACCAGACCTAAAATGCAGGGTGTTTACAAAAGAACTCCCTAGCTTTAAGTATAAATTTAATGGAAAAATTAATGAAAAATTACATCAATGAGTACATATCATGAAAGAGAATTCCTTTAAGTTTTGTTTAATGTTAGTAGACGTCAACGTGGGATTCATTTGTTACTCTGCACACGTCGAGAGGATATTCTACTTGTCGCCACGTATTCACCAACATTTCAGGTGTAACTGTCCCGACTGCAGCGGCGATTCTTTCCCGTAAATGACTGATGTCTCTGATCTTTTCACTGTACACAATATTTTTTATGTGGTCCCAAAAGAAAACATCCAGTGAGGTTAAGTCTGGGTTTCGTGGTGGCCAAGGTTTTGGGCCAGTCCGGTCTGTCCACCTTCCTGGAAAGCGAGTGTCAAGTGCTACACGCACGTGGTTACTATAATGAGGTGGGGCGCCATCTTGTTGGGAAAACACAAGCCCCTTTCACGCCTCAGTATCGTCCATTTCATGGAGGTAAGAATAAGGGGAGATGGCGCTACGTATCCCAGCCGTACTACGTTTTGAAGCCATGGGGGCGTGGCTCGCTGCCATGACACTCTGACCAAAACATTGCCAGTGTGCTATAGCGCTGCGTGTATTACAGTCGCTAATTGCACCATGTGCGCATGTAACGTCATCAGATTGGTTGTTTCAAAGTTTTTGTTTACAATAAAATCTCTTAAAGGCGAAATTCCGCGTTTCTTCTGATTAAAAATAGTTTTTAATGTAATATTACGAATAGCTAGTCTTCAATGTAAACGATACAATTTTGTTAATTCAGTAATAAACGTGTATCAAAAACTAAATAATAGAAACTGAAAACTAAGTTACCTATACCCTCCCTCCAAAGCCCCATAAATCCATCTTGTTTGTAATACGTACTGGGACGTTTCAGTTACGTTACACTTCTGGGCTCTTGCCCGCATCTCGTGGTCGTGCGGTAGCGTTCTCGCTTCCCACGCCCGGGTTCCCGGGTTCGATTCCCGGCGGGGTCAGGGATTTTCTCTGCCTCGTGATGGCTGGGTGTTGTGTGCTGTCCTTAGGTTAGTTAGGTTTAAGTAGTTCTAAGTTCTAGGGGACTTATGACCACAGCAGTTGAGTCCCATAGTGCTCAGAGCCATTTGAACCATTTGAACACTACTGGGAAACACTGTTCATTACCACCAATATTTACTGAAATACGGTACATAGAATGGCAAATCTACACAGTGTCCTGTTTAGGCCTATACTTTACGCCAGTTAATGTAGTGTTAGCTTTTAATTTGGTACATGATGAAGACAAAGTGAGTTACTCAACACTTCGATTATCGACGATACGTACGTATTATATTGAAACGTGAACTTGAAAACTAAGAATTTAATTCTTTGAATTAACATACCTTTTGTAAATGTTTTGGGTGTGTAGGGAAAACTGATGGTACAGCATTTTCTCGGAGCCTTACTGTTGAAAGGGAAGTTCGGTCTATGTCCTCATCTCGGAAATGCTGAGAACATATAGTGCTCCATTTAGACGCACGCCAATTGTTCCTCCTCACGGCATTCTCTCACAGAGCTTTCCGACTTTCATTTTTAGGAAATCTAAAATCATACAGGAGAAAAACACGCTATAGTACAAGTACCGATATAGCACACGTTCATTCACAATGAAGTTGTAAAATCACACTTAACGAGACAACTTACACATGAAATGTTATTCCCTTCGATTTCGCATCACAATCAGAACGATTCGTACATCCGAACACCACACAAGTCACCATAATAGCGCAAAATCCTTCCAAAAGCGAGCGACAAGCCTATGCACACAAGCTTACAGCAGCAATGTTTTGGTCGGATTGAGATGGCTACCCTCGGCTTCACATGGCTTCGCAGCTGTGACGTCACGGGGTCTCCCTCTATTCTTACCTCCATGGTCCATTTGGGGAAAGATGTACTCCGTCAACATGTCACAGTAAATGTCCCAGTTTATCGTTTTTTCTACAAAAACGAAAGGACCAATCACACGATCTTCCATCAAACTGCACCAGGCATCAACTTCGGGAGAGTCAGATGATGCTGAATAAGTTCCCCCCCCCCCCTTCCCAAATTCTGCAGTTATGACTATTAACTGTTCCACTGCCATGTAATGTAGCCTCATCATAAAAGAGAATCTTTTTTCAAAAAATTAACATCATCATCAATCCTGTGTACAAACTCAACAGCAAACTCATATCTTTCGATTTTATCAGTAGGTTTTATTTCATGTAACAGTTGCAATTTGTAGGCGCGCAACTTAAACAGGTCTGTTCAACAACATCTTCTGAAGTTCTCGGTCTGCCTGGTGATTTTGCTTTTAAAACACTACCGGTTTCTTTGAAAGACTTTAGCCAATGACGGATAGTTTTGGCTGTAGGTCGTTCACCACCATACTGACGTCTAAAATTACGTTGCACTGTTATAACTGACTCAGTTTTCACAAGCCAAATAACATACTGCGCTTTCTGTTGGGGAGTACGCAATGTTGTTGAGTTGCTCTGCAGTGAACTGCACGCATGCCTGGACTGATCTGAGGGAACAGAGGACAAATACAGCACTGATGCCATTACAAGGTCAAGCAGAGCTGCCAACTGCAGGGGAGCTAAACTTGGAGAGTTGATGAATCAAACACCACAAACTAGAATAGCGTATGACAAAAAATGGCTCAAATGGCTCTGAGCACCATGGGACTTAACATCGATGGTCATCAGTCCCATAGAACTTAGAACTACTTAAACCTAACTAACCGAAGGACATCACACAACACCCAGCCATCACGAGGCAGAGAAAATCCCTGACCCCGCCGGGAATCGAACCCGGGAACCTAGCGTATGTCACTTTGTACAGATTCTAGGACTCATTATAACTAGGGAGTTCTTTTTCAAACACGCTGAATAACGTGCTTTCGATCTCAACTAACGCAGCATTGTCATTAAGAAGAAGAGCCAAGAAAATTTCTAATTTAAACAAAGGGCAATTTTTCTCCGTGAGCTTTGCCTGACGTAAAGGCATATTGCAGGGATTTCGCCATATAGTTAAAACATTGAAGCCACTGAAGAAATTACAGTCAGTCGTCTGGTAATCGCTGAACTTCTACCATATGCGACTTCGAGGAATACATTTCAGTACCGGAACTGACACCGCTGCATTCATAAAAACGAGGCTATAAACAAGAGAATCCCCGAAGCAACCCAAAAAAAAGGAAAGAAAGAAAGGTATCGCCCCTTCTTTAATGATGTGCTGTTGTCCATTTCGTCAGCGTTTGTCAGTGACGTGTGAGAAAGGTTCGTACATTAGTTCCAGTACCTCGGGAGCTTAATGACTTGTTGTTTCTCACAAGGAATCCCTTACTTTCGCTCCAGATCAACTGTACTGGGCTCAGATGCAGTGATAAGTTGGCAGCTATAAAAATACATCATTCGTACGGCGTGCTCGATGCCGTGAAAATTATTGTTTTCCATGTTTCTACGACTTTTATCGCTCTGGCTCGTGTGAAATCACACCTGTGGTATAAAACATACACAAATAAAGAACATAGATATTCGATTTTTCATTTTTTCCCCAATAATTTAATTGTGTAATATTTCCTTAATTTAAACAACCTTTCACAATCTCTTACTAAATATTTATAACTAAGAATTTATGTTTACAATGAAAATTGGAATTTTGCGTACAATATGTAACTGTAAAACAAGAAGATGTGCATTTTTCATAAAATACGATGAAGATATATATGTTAGTTAGTACATATTTGATGAACACCATATTTAAATGATGCAGGCGTTAAAACTGAACGGAAAAAATAGCAGGGCGAGACTCGAAACTAGTGCCATACGCTGATTAAAGACATGTACTGTGCGAACATAGGCCATGCCGTATAAACACGCAACCACCCAGCGACGCTATCTCGACAATGAAGTTCAGTGCGTTCCTCTGTGCTGTCTGACTCGTGCTAGATACACATAGGTTTTAACCTCTCCCCGCATAACTGCATTACACGTGTTCATTCTCTGAAACTGTGAAATGTCATATTGAATTGTCTGTGTGATACTGACTTTAATCTCTTTCTTTCAGGTGAGTACCTGTTTCCTCACTCGCTAAGCCTCTCCGCCGGTTGTTGTAAGTATTACCTCAAGTTGTGTAATGCTGAACATTTAGATGTCATCTGGATCCTCACGTCTCAAGATTTCTTGCAGAGGAGACTGCGCATTACTTTCCTGTTGGACGTACTTTATTTCACAACACTTTGTCATTAGACCATCAGTCGCTGACATTGAGCTCTGAGGATGATTGTTGACTGAACCCGATAGACTGAGAACAATGCTTTGCAAAAGATTGTGGCATTTTCCACTTTTGCTGTAATCATTTTATTGTTCCTCAATTAGTTTCAGCCTTCTAGGCCATTCTCGAGTGATTTTGTGGTTCCGTACAAAATAAAATATATAACATTACGTCCACGTATAGAAATATAGTGATGTGACTGTAATCTTATTCGAAATACAATTACCTGCAGAGAAGAACTTTGCGTTACACGTTGAAACGACAGTGTCCTTAAATTTGTGTTTTCTATTTGTGTTGGTTCATAAATGATGCCTTGTTGGTTTAACAGCTTGACATTTACGAAGATATTATATTGATCAAAAGTAAAGCTTCACATGGAATTAATGGAATCATAATTTTAGATATTATGACTGTATATTTATGTGTGCAATTTAGGAAAGTTAAAAAGTAGTAAGAAATGAAATAGTATGGGAGATAAACTAAAGTAAAAAATAAATATTAAAATATGTGGCAAAGTAAGATTAAATTTAAATACCATATTAAAGTATAGATGATTTCTGATTGAACATTAGTCGAATGTGATCGCAGACTGAAAATAAATAAATTTCTGACTGTACTACATGTTGGAGGGATCTGAAGAAACAATTTTAAGGCAAATGCCAGGATGGCCCCGTTAAAAACGGACTGGCTGACTTTATTCCCCATTATTCTCCGTCTCCGATGGTTCGTCATCCACCGGGCCTTAAACCCTAATCTTCGTTTTACAGGCATGGACAGTTTGGCTAGGTCTAATACTAACTCTATCGTAAGACGTACAGTATATAAATTTCGACTAGAATGTAATGTATCTGTAGAACATTAAATACGCTCTGAGCTGTTACGTGAACAATGGAAAATAAACGATAAACTCTCAAGTGGATCTACATCTACATCTACATCCATACTCAGCAAGCCACCTGACGGTATGTGGCGGAGGGTACTTTGAGTACCTCTATCGGTTATCCTTTCTAAATGGAACGAATGTGTCGCAAGATCGCATCTCTTTCCTGCTTAGAATATTTGTTAGGGTCGTACATTTCTTTTTCACTTGTCTCTCTAAAAGTAAATACAAGCTACTGTTAAGAAACGAGTACTGGGTTGTGTGGAAACGTTTATGCCTTTATCTGATGGACTCGAAACGCTGTCTACTCGATAAGTGTAGATGAAGCTGTTGCCTCGGCTGTGGAATAGTAGGAATATGCTGTCCTCATCTTCTCAATGGATCACAACGTGAAGCTAAAATTAAAATTGTGGAGCAGCCACAAGTCACACATACTTTCCTTTATTGATATGTTTCAGAACTGTCGCAAAGTTACAGCTTGTTACACCAGCATAGAATGAAATAAAATCACATATTCTGCTTACACCCTAATAACGTACGTAGCCAAGGCTACGCTTTGACTGTCTCTGGCTGTCTACACCTCCTACATCAGACATAAAATAGAGTTAGTTGGCTGTGTTACACTCATCGTAAATTTTCAAAGACAAATGAACAAGATATGTGAACTACAAGATGCAGAAAGGACATATCTAACAAAATTCGAAATTTTCATTTGTTTGCATCAACACTATGCACTGTGCAGAAAAGTCACACATACACCCACCAGAAAATGATTTCCCTGGTTGTTATTATCATGAAAGGTGCAGAATGGACATATGTAGCACAGCTGATCCCTTTTTGCAAAGTAGAGAATGTTGGTGTTTTGTTGTGGTAGGCTTGAGTGCATGTATATCATCTGATTTTTTTCCCGCTGTTCCTTCCTCTACCAAACATCCGAATTCAATATGTATTTTTCCTAAGACAGTTGTCAGTGTTCACTTTTAGTGTACACAACCCACAGATCAGCCATGCGATGTTGTACGTTTATCATGAAGGAATTGCCAAGTGAACGCCTGATAAGCTTGTAGCTTTTTATTGGACTACATTCAACAAAATAACAAAGAGTAAGACGTGCAGGCTCTAATACGGTTCAGTAACGCATATCCTCGACAAAATCCTGGTTCGTTTTCTGCTTAATGTGGTTGATAACGATATCCTGTCCGAGGATATTCCATTTTGCCCTGTGACATAGACTTCGGGGCTATTAAACGGCTAATCAGGAAGAGCGGCAGGATATTTGCAGCGGAAGAATACTGTGAACATATGAAAGAGAGCAGTGTGTCCGAACGTTTCTCCATCAGAGTGGTGAATTCAGACGATATTTAACTTTCAAGAAACGGTGGCCCTAGCACTGAAAATACATGCGTCTGTCAGATGAAACAGCAGGAAGAGTTATACGTAAGGAAGATAAAGTTACTTTTCATTTATCCAAATCGAGGCATTTTGAATATAAATCAGTCATGGAAGGGAAGATTGTTGGTTTTGAGTATTTTGATGGACTAGCCAGGAACACATTTTCTTTTAAATGCTACGATTTCCATCCGAGTCTATCTCACGAGAAAGCATACATCACTCGTAGTCTTCTAGTAACGATAAAATGTGAAAGATCTGGAAAGACTTGTACAATATTTTCATGCAGGATACAGTGAGTTTTATGAGACACTTTTCAAATGGCCCTTCAAATGGCATACAACATCTGCAGAAGAAAGCAGCGAATAAGAAAAAGCTGTCAGTAATTACTCTATTGATCATATTCTGAATATTCTTATAAGTTTTGGTCACTTCGCAGTCTGCCATGTCAAATGATATTATAATAGTCTTTTCTGGCAGTTAAATGTTTATTTCATTACAACTCTAAAAATGTAATGCTTTTAGAAAAGAGCATATATACAATACATATAATGCACAATAATTGACTGATATGTCACTTGATGGAGTAGTTTTCCTTTCAGTTTGTGACAAAACCCGATTGCAAAGCTGCAGAAAAGTTTCATGTTGAAACTTCGTGTTTCAATCTATCTATGAAGCTTTTGTGTCTAGTCAAGTTTATCACCCTCATCAGATACGTCCTTTCTGCATCTTGTGCGTCATGTTATTTCTTGTTGGGTGATCAAGAGCTCTATCGATACACACTTTTGTGGAATACTACCTCGTTAAATATACTGCAATACAAAAAACAATGTCATTAAACTGATGCAAATAACCGCCGCTTTCACGGACGATAACATACATATATTCATGATACCTACATGGTTATTGAAAGAAGTGTAAAATGACAGTGTAGAAATTATAACTGTCGCTATAACGGTCGTTAATATACATATGTCATATTTTCAATAGTTCATTAATGTTATAAGGATCAAACGAAAAAACTACAAAGAACGAAACTCGTCTAGCTTGAAGGGGGAAACCAGATGGCGCTATGGTTGGCCTGCTAGATGGCGCTGCCTTAGGTCAAACGGATATCAACTGCGTTTTTTTTTTAATAGGAACCCCCATTTTTATTACATATTCGTGTAGTACGTAAAGAGATATGCATGTTTTAGTTGGACCACTTTTTTCGCTTTGGGTAGATGGCGTTGTAATAGTCACAGACGTATAAGTACATGGTATCACGTAACATTCCGCCAGTGCGGACGGTATCTGCTTCGTGATACGTTACCCGTGTTAAAATGGACCGTTTACCAATTGCGGAAAAGGTCGATATCGTGTTGATGTATGGCTATTGTGATCAAAATGCCCAACGGGCGTGTGCTATGTATGCTGCTCGGTATCCTGGACGACATCATCTAAATGTCCGGACCGTTCGCCATATAGTTGCGTCATTTAAGGAAACAGGAAGTGTTCAACCACATGTGAAACGTCAACCACGACCTGTAACAAATGATGATGCCCAAGTAGGTGTTTCAGCTGCTGTCGCGGCTAATCCGCACATCAGTTGCAGACAAACTGCGCGAGGATCGGGAATCTCAAAAACGTCGGTGTTGAGAATGCTACATCAACATCGATTGCACACGTACCATATTTCTATGCACCAAGAATTGCATGGCGACGACTTTGAACGTCGTGTACAGTTCTGCCAGTGGGCACAAGAGAATTTACGGGACGATGACAGATTTTTTGCACGCATTTTATTTAGAGATGTAGCGTCATTCACCAACAGCGGTAACGTAAACCGGCATAATATGCACTATTGGGAACGAAAAATCCACGATGGCTGCTACAAGTGGAACATCAGCGACCTTGGCGGGTTAATGTATGGTGCGGTATTATGGGAGAAACGATAATTGGCCCCCATTTTATCGATGGCAATCTAAATGGTGCAATGTATACCGATTTCCTACGTAATGTTCTACCGATGTTACTACAAGATGTTTCACTGCATGACAAAATGGCCATGTACTTCCAACGTGATGGATGTCCGGCACATAGCTCGCGTGCGGTTGAAGCGGTAGTGAATAGCATATTTCATGACAGGTGGATTGGTCATCGGAGCACCATACCATGACCCGCACGTTCACCGGATCTGACGTCCCCAGATTTCTTTCTGTGGGGAAAGTTGAAGGATATTTGCTATCGTGATCCACCGACTACGCCTGACAACATGCGTCAGTGGCCGGCCGGAGTGACCGTCCGGTTCTAGACGCTGCAGTCTGGAACCGCGTGACCGCTACGGTCGTAGGTTCGAATCCTGCCTCGGGCATGGATGTGTGTGATGTCTTTAGGTTAGTTAGGTTTAAGTAGTTCTAAGTTTTAGGGGACTGATGACCTCAGAAGTTAAGTCCCATAGTGCTCAGAGCCATTTGAATCATTTTTTGAACATGCGTCAGCGCATTGTCAATGCATCTGCGAACAATACGGAAGGCGAACTACTCGTTGTTGAGAGGAATGTCGTTACACGCATTGCCAAATTCATTGAGGTTGACGAAAATCATTTTGAGCATTTATTGCTTTTGTGTGGTATTTACAGGTAATCACGCTGTAACAGCATGCGTTCTCAGAAATGATAAGTTCACAAAGGTACATGTATCACATTGGAACAACCGAAATAAAATGTTCAAACGTACCTACGTTCTGCATTTTAATTTAAAAAACCTACCTGTTACCAACTGTTTGTCTAAAATTGTGAGCCATATGTTTGTGACAATTACATCGCCATCTATCACAAAGCGGAAAAAGTGGTCCAACTAAAACATTCATAATTCTTTACGTACTACACGAATATGTAATAAAAAATGGGGGTTCCTATTTTAAAAACGCAGTTGATATTTGTTTGACCTATGGCAGCGCCGTAGAGCGGGCCAACCATAGGACCTTTGGTTTCCTCCTTCAAGCTAGACAAGTTTCGTTCTTTGTAGTTTTTCCGTTTGACGCTTATTTCGTGAGATATTTGGCCCGGTCACGATCAATGGCCCACCCTGTATAGCAGCTAAGCGTGGATGGTGATGCCTGCACTCGCTTAAAAATATTCAGTATTAAACGTCATGTGGCAGTTACGTGTACTGGCAGCGAGAGCGGACCAGATGTTGCGTGAGGAGTGTGTAGAGCCTTTATTGACCTATCACAGTCTCAGTAGCGGCGGCAGTGGCAGCGTGACGGATGATAATCCAGCCACGGCGTAACGCCAGAGATACGGAAGGGTCAGTGAACCCTCGAGACGGATACCCGGCCCGGAAAGAGACGGGCGTTCTAAATACGGCATAAACAAGTAGCTCTTTCATCATAGCGTGTTTGGCGGCGCTGGACCGCGACCACTAGCGTTCTGGGCCGGAGGGAAGAGCGTGTATGCCGAGGCCGCACAGATCCGATCTCAGATAGACGCGACATCTTGCAGCGGATGCCGCCGAGGCGAGACAGACAGACGAGATAGCAGCAGGTAGCACCACCGAAACGTGAAGGTGTGCCGGAACAGAACAGAAGAGGGGAATCGCAGCAATCAGAAGCGCTGTTTACGAGCGACCACCTCGCGACGCGAGAAGTCTGCTTCCCGGCGGGGAAGCTCCCCCCAATCAGCCCGTGCCCATCTCGACGGTAAACACAGGGGACAGGCCTGCCCGTAACGGATGCCAGCAACAGGTCCTGCCGGCTTTTTGCAGCGGACGCCCCGCGCACAAAGAAAGCCGCTCGTGCCTTCTACAGTATTTCGTTTCCTCGCCGTCCGCCCCCACTCCTCCTCAGCACATCTGGCCAGACGCATCCCCCCCCCCTCCCCCCGCTTCCTGCCACGCTCCCTCTTCATCCACCTCTCCCTACCATCAGCTCCTCTGACTGCCTATTATTCTCATTGTCTCAGCTAAGAAAGGGAAAATCGTTACGTCAGGGGATTGTGTCGGACAAGAGCTGTTTCATAACTCTGTCACTAGTGGTAGCACTTGTCGCGCCAGTGCAGCAACAGAGGGACTTGACCACTCACACGATTTTGAATCAAAACAACGGTGGCAACAGGTTATCTGTTCCTAGTGAGTTCTTCGGTGCTCTAACGTAACTTCGAAGTGTTGTGCTTTGATTGCAAGTCAATAATGGTTGAAATGGCTCAGACCACTATGGGACTTAAAATCTGAGGTCACCAGTCCCCGAGAACTTAGAACTACACTACTGGCCATTAAAATAGCTACACCAAGAAGAAATGTAGATAATAAATGGGTATTCATTGCACAAATATATTATACTAGAACTGGCATGTCATTACATTTTCACGCAATTTGGGTGCATAAATCCTGAGAAATCAGTACTCAGAACAACCACCTCTGGCCGTACTAACGGCCTTGATACGCCTGGGCATTGAGTCAAACCTGGGCACTGAGTCAAAGAGAGCTCGGATGGCGTGTACAGGTACAGTTGCCCATGCAGCTTCAACACGATACCACGCTTTATCAAGAGTAGTGATTGGCGTATTGTGACGAGCCAGTTGCTCGGCCACCGTTGACCAGACGTTTTCAATTGGTGAGAGATCTGGAGAATGTGCTGTTCAGGGCAGCAGTCGAACATTTTCTGTATCCAGAAAGGCCCGTACAGGACCTGTAACATGCGGTCGTGCATTATCCTGCTGAAATGTAGAGTTTCGCAAAGATCGAATGAAGAGTAGAGCCACGGGTCGTAACACATCTGAAATGTAACGTCCTTTGTTCAAAGCGCCGTCATTCCGAGCAAGAGGTGACCGAGACGTGTAACCAATGGCACCCCATAGCATCACGCCGGGTGATACGCCAGTATGGCGATGACGAATGCACGCTTCCAATGTGCGTTCACCGTGATGTCGCAAATACGGATGCGACCATCATGATGCTGTTTGCACGTTGTAGGTGTCGCCACTGGCGCCAACCTTGTGTGAAGGCTCTGAAAAGCTTATCATTTGCATATCACAGCGTCTTCTTCCTGACGGTTAAATTTCGCGTCTGTAGCACGTCATCCTCATGGTGTAGCAATTTTAATGGCCAGTAGTCTACTAAAACCTAACTAACCTAAGGACATCACACACATCCATGCCCGAGGCAGGATTCGAACCTGCGACCGTAGCGATCGGGCGGTTCCAGACTGAAGCGCCTAGTACCGCTCGACCATATCGGCCGGGCAAGTCAATAATGTTACATTTTTATAGTACATGATTATCTACATGGTGTCTCAACCTTTTGGGTCAAACTGAAACACGACCTATTATTTTGAGAAAGGGAATCAATGGTCGGAAATGCATAATTATTGTGTTATGGACATCCGCAACGTACACCACGTTAACAACAACGTATCTCACAGTAGTTGTTCAAAAGCAACGACTGCCATTCTCAATACATTGCAACTGTGCATGCAGCTCTGCCGCGCTGTCGCGAAGATCCCAGGTGTCTGTTGTACACTGGAACAGGCAGCGGATGATAAAACAGCGTACAGCGCTGTCCGCCAAACAGACACACCGCATACAAGTTGGCTCATAGATCCTGTGTCACGCGACGACCGCATGCATCGCATCAGTTGTCCATTGCACCAGACAGCTTGTGATGTGTTGCTGTGTGTTGCTGTGCACAGTGCGTGACACATAGTCAAAGATGGAAAGTTACTCGTCACGAGAGTTGGCAGACACAAATTTAATGTACGGTACGGCAGGATGTAGAGACCGTAAAGCAGCGCGAATGTACAGAGAACGCTTTCCCAAGAGACGTCATCCGAATTGGAAGACGTTTTTCTTCGTGGATACCAACTTACGAGACACCGGTCGTTCACGTTGTAGCCTTCCCGTATAAATAAAAAAAATATGAAATACTAACGTGTAACCTTCCCGAACAGAAAATAAAAAATAAAGATACCTAAATTTGGATAATTAAATTCTGACGTATGAAAACTGATAAATCTTAACTCATGAACAACTGATAAATTTTGACGTACGCAGCGCTACGCCATGGCACTGTGAAATTAATTTGAATCTGTCCGTGAGAAATAAACTGAAAAATTCTTACCTCGTGATGGTGTCGCCGGTTAACGCTGTCTATATATCTGCTCGTAAATGGCACAGCTTAGTGCAATCTGGTCTGTCTACTAATACTGGATAACATTTGTCTGAGATTTGAGTTACTAGAAAAACTGACTTTACTTAGTGACACAGCTGCACAGCTGGTCATCTGATTACTAAAGAACACATGACTATGATCTGACAAAAATTCTAGAATATTTTAATTTACATAAATGACTGGATCGGTAATGGTAATGACTTAGGGGACATTATACGTTTATAGTTGACTGGTAAAAACAATTATATTCTGAAATTTTTTTACGTTGTTGATAAAGATCTACAATCCGTTAAACGGGTAAATTGAATATATCATATATCTGAGTCAACTGGTGCTGACGAATCACAAAAGAAAAGATTGAAACAAGTTCATATTAACTTCTCAGACAAGTGACTTAACTACGCGCATGCCAACAAAAATAATAAAATTTACCTTACAATAGATGGTTGACTTAATTACATTGTTGATTTTTCATTAAATTAACAATTATTCATTTCTCATCGTCATCTCATTCCATGGTATCATTTAGCTCTGCTGCTGATCGCAATTATTATTCAGTTCCATATAACAAAACTTTACAATTTGTTCTGCACTGTGACTTTAACAGCTACTGACTGTGAACTGCAGACTACAACTACACTGTAGCAGCGAGCGACTGCGACTGCCGCAGAGACTTCTCTGACCTGCGACTCTATTGCAGCTCTCTTTTAACAGGGGAAACATATTTTATGTCTCAGGCAGCGCCTGTGAATTGTCGTTCTAGCAAGTGAGCAATACATCGAGATTACATTTGCTCCAGCAGGGTGGTGAACCCCTTACAAAGTCACAGAGAGCTGGCCAATGTTCCCGCCAAAGACGTATCCGAACACCAGCCTTTGAGGAGATGGCGTTGGATTATGTGGCCGAGTTTCCAACAATAAACATCCGTCAGCTTGCCCATGAATCGCAAACTTCGAATGATACAGTATGGAGAATACTCGTGGAACAGGTATTAAACCCCCGTCATAAAGAACGTGTCCAAGCACAGGAGCCCAGCATTCACATGTGTCAATGGATTACCCACCGCAGTGCTGTTGTGCCGAAAATCGTACAGTTTGTATTGTTCACGAATGAGGCCTCATTCACCCGTGATGATGTTTCCAACAGCCGCAACAGCCATGTCTGAAGAGAGTACAATCCCCACGCCTCTCATATCGGTGGCCAGCAGCAACGATTCTCTGTCATCGTATTGGCGGGCATTGTCCTAATAGGACCCACTATCACTTGTTTCAATTTGACCCAAAAGGTTTTAGATATCCTGTGTGCTGTAGGTTGTGGCAATGTCTAGCCCAAGTAATAACAACGGAAATGCTGAATTACAACAGTTGTGCTTTCGGCTTGTATCTTACAAAGTAATTCCTGGTTGTACCGAGAAAAAACAGACGACATAATAACTTAAAAATTTTACCGTTTTCTTTTCTCGAACTGGCAGAGATAGAGCAATAAGGACATTATTTGGATGAAAATAACACGAAGGAAGCTGTGGGAAAAGTGAACGGAAATCAGAGTGAGAAATGTCCAGTTTCGAGAAGAACGCTGGTGAAGATTCGCTAGGAGTGACACGTGGTTCGGATTCCTCGTTACACTCCAGGACTGTAGGACTGCTGGGGTAGGTTCGGGGCGAGAAAGTCGCCCAAGTGACATCCAGTTAAGACTTGTACCAGGCCGTTCATCATCATCATCGGTGAACTGCCCTAGGACAGGTCTTCAGATGTAGCTCTCCATGGAGTTCTGTCGTTTACTACCCTGTTAGTTTTCTCATAATTGTTTTCTGTCCTTATACTATCCACCATTAAGTATCTTCTGTGTCTTCTTCACTCACCGTTCCTTCCATCAGGAAACAATCTCTTCTCATCCAGTGCCCAAGCCAATTGCATTTCTTGTTCCTGATCGCCTTTAAAATTTCTCTAATGTCCAAGCCAATCGTATTTCGTATTCCTGATTACCTTTAAAATTTCTCTCTGTTCCCCAACTCTTCTCAAGTGTTATTTAGTTTGAAGAATGGTCCACTACAGTATTCAGAAAAAATTGTAATTTGGAAAAAGCTTACGTATGTTCGATACTACCCTACCTTCCCTTCACGAGTTGCTCATGTAAGTTTTGACACTTTTGTAACTTGTGCCCAGTGATCAAAAATATCTGCGTTGGGCCTCGTCTGTTATCTAATCGGTTTGAAAATCTCGCCTGTGGAGAAACATGGCTGATGTGATAATATATGACGAATTTCGACCACACAGACTCCTTTGTAGGCGGCCACCGGTAGTAGCTTACCTGGGCCTGTTCTGCCGTACGTTCAAGATAACAGCAGCCCCATGTCAATAATAAGCGTATTCTAACTTAAGAAAATACCATCTTGTTTCAATTCAAAAAATATTTTAAAAATTACAACATATGTTGAAAATGACCACCCCACACCTACATAAAATTAGTGCTCCTTAAATCATATTAACTCTCAATTAACAGAAAATCGTTATATCTACTATTTTAGCACTCCGGCTTAGGTTTCCCTTCAGTTGGTCTACAGATTTAGGATTATTTCAGAATGTTTTTCGTTTTAAAATATTTCGATAGGTCAAAATCACAAGCACGTAAGTCCAGCAAACGCGAAGGCAGCAAAACTTTCTTTCGTTTGGTATTTTCTTCACCCCAGCCCTGGTGTTGTACGTGCTATCGCATTTCAGAACGGGGTCGGTCATTAATCAAGATATGGAGTACTTCCCTACCCGACACTGGCCACAGATGATTGTATCTATACGGAAGGCCCATAAAGTGAGGCAGGTGTGGGATACGCCTTCGTCAGAGTCCCTCTAACTACACATACCAAATGTTTGCACTGCCGCCTGAAGCGTCTACCTACAGTGCTGAGTTACTGGTCATCAGGGAGGCTGTTTATAATGGCACGCGGATTTTCCGACACGTATAGAACTACATGGACTCCGAAAGTGTGTTGCAGAAGCTATAACATCCGGCATTTGATGAACAGGCCAACAAATATTTCTTAGATGTCTTGAAGGCCATAATAGACGCGCGGACATTGGGCGTTGACTTCCGCTTATTTTGGATGAAAGGGCGTCGAGGCATTCTCCATAATGAACCTATTGACCGCCTCACTAAGAGGAGCGATACGGCATACGGATTTCAAACTCTGAATTTTTTTTTGAAAAGTTGACATACTCTGCGTGGAGATTAAGTGTTTCATTGATTATGTTGGTTTTATACACTTTTATCCACAGTTACATGAGGATTACATAATGCCTACAAAAACCTTGACGTAGTAGGTACTGCTGTCTTCAGTATTGTTAACAACGGAACGGAAACCGCATGCAACACGTGTCTTTAGGTATGATTTTAATCTTTTTTACCATTGCTTTTACAGTTTCTTGGCATAGTTCATAGATTCTATAATGATTCTTTGCGCTATGTTCACGAAATACTTTTGGCATCAAACATAATAAGGTAATAGGAAGAGAACAGTCTACCATCGAAAGTAGTTGCTGTTGCTTGTGCGCAGCAACTACACAGCCTCCTTACAGGGCCAAATAGGTTTAGGCAAACTGCCAAAATCAATGGAAACAAAAATTAGCAACAATTTACAGTAGTTTATTAACAAAAATTATACATTACGTACACTGAGTGTGAAGATGATGTGCGGCAATGTAATGCAAAGCTCAGTTGCGCTGATCAGTGTTTGAACACTGTTCTAATCTTCAAGCCAATGAACAATTGTTGATGTAGCTAGCTGAATGTGTAGTTTTCTGGTCCACGATGGTGGATATGTCCTTAAGCTGTCTTGAGTCACGGGTTGCCGAATTAACTGTAGATACACTCGCTGAGCGGAGACGTGTGTCTGCTTATATCCACGTTCGGCGGTGGGATGTGCACGTGGGAATTGAGTGACGTATGGCGCAATCTTAATTTATTCCGTGTTTGTGCGCCCTGTGTGGCATCTGATCATAATTATGTTTCGCCTCACTGGAGCCTGGCCTTGCCATGTGGCAACCTCTCTGTGCATGGCTGTGTGTCGTATCTCTGGAGGACACAACAGATTCTTTGTCTCCCCTTTTTATGTACTGACAGTCCCAAGATGAGCACTAGCCGGTCGAAATCGCTTACAACATTCTGAAATGCTCATGTGATTGTGTCGGGAAAATATGAAATATAAAAAGACCTTGAAGGTTTTATTTCCTCTCCACGAGCTTTCCAAATTTCCTCTTGGTTTTCAAAACCTACTGTGGAATGTTTGGATGACCGCTGTAACAACGAACTGTGGACCTGTTAGACAGAGAACCAGATCTCCGAGCCCCATGTGGCCGTACTGAATGGAAATGGCATTGCAGACGGACTACTGGTGACCCCAATCACAGCACATGACATAAAACAAGTACTGCACAGGAAAGCACCACACATCCCCTGCTCACGACCGCATTATCTATTGGCACCTTAAAGGATGCCCCTTATATACTATGTTCTTCACAGGTTACTACTCTGGAGTATAGAAAAATCTCCAAAATCCTACTTTTACTCAAACTGCACAAATCCCATACTGAGACCTCCTCTAAAGCCCCATTTCACTCACCTCAGCGTCTAGCAAGGTCTTCGAATCCATCCTCTCCCAACACATCCATTAACACCTGAACCAACACCACCTCCTTTCCATTAAACAATGTGGCTTCTGTCCCAACTTCTCTTCTGATAACCAGCTGCTGCGTCTCTCCCATCTCCTATCCCACTAGCTTAAGGGGTGTAAATCTACTATTTTTGTCTCCCTCAACAAAGAAAGCCTACAAACGTGTATGGCACACCGGTCTCCTCTACAGACTCCAGACTTATGCACTTCCAATTAATTATGTCAGCAGTCTTGTATCCTTCCTCTTTAATCACTCATCCTTCGTCACCATTAACAACGCCAATCCCCCACCTTCCATCCCACTGCAGGCATGTCCAAAAGGCTCCGCCTTCCCTCCTTTCCTTTATCTCCTCTACACTACCGATATGCCCAAATCATCTCCACCAGTTTACTTCCTTCAGTATTCTCATAATACCGCTTTCCTCGCTCTCTATTCTACACTCTAGAACTCCCAACAATCCCTCCAAATCCACCTCAATCAGCTTACCTCCTGGTGTAACGAAAGGCTCCTCGAGATTATCCCTTCCAAAACCTAGGCAATAATTATAAGATGCACCAGCCATGCCTTCCATCTCCATGACTTCTCCTTTACCATTTACGACCGTCTTGTACATCTAACTAATACTCTAACGTATCTTGGACTAACCATCGAACAGCAACTAAGCATGGAAACCTCACCTATTAACCATCCAACAGAAATCACACAATAGGCTTAAACTACTAACTGGCTGAGCCTAAGGACTGGACCACTCCCTTGCCCTCCACACCTACAAAATCTTGGTCTGACCCTTCCTTTTCTATACGAATGCTGCATGGATGTCCGCTCCATCGAAGTTCTGTAAGTCCATACAGATCCTGGAACTTGATGCACACCACCTCGCTTTCCGTATCTGTTTACCTTCCCCCCAAAAGGACCCTTTACCAACTCATCAAATTCACACCCCTTCTCACTCACATTCTACACCTCCGAACAACCTATACCATCCGCAAACTCGACTCGAATAACCCTGTAATTCCCCCCTCTACTTCCTAATCCTTGTATGCTGCTGCGGCTCTTCCAAAACCCGCCAACCCTACATCTAATCACCCTCCACATACTCTCCCAACGAAACTCCAATCATCTCCCCCATCCAGATCATGAACTCTGTCCCGACATTTATCCATCCTACCAGCTCTAAATCCAACCCACCATTCCAACTCTTCAGGGCTCGCCCCGTTCCCCTCCCCATCTTTCCCTACCTTTCCTTTTTTGCCACCAAGTTTTTTCTTCACTAATACCCCCCCCCCCCCTCTACTCCACCTCCTATCCCAAAAGCCACTTATAACCCATCGTATGAACCAGTCCTCCATCCTTAACTGTTGTAGGCGCTTCAGTCTGGAACCGCGCTGCTGCTACGGTCGCAGGTTCGAATCCTGCCTCGGCCATGGATGCGTGTGATGTCCTTACGTTAGTTAGGTTTAAGTAGTTTTAAGTCCAGGGGACTGATGACTCAGATGTTAAGTCCCATAGTGCTCAGAGCCATTTTTGAACCTTCATCCTTATACCACAACTTTCCTATCCTCCGACTTTTCCAATTCAACAACAGATTCCCCATCCCAAGGCAAGCCATTCAGTTTTTGGTCCCAGATAAGTGCTTCTTTAACAGCGTTTGGGATCATCTTTTAAATGTGCTCTCATTGTGCTCCGTTTAACCTTTTATTATAACTATTTTTAACTAAGGGCGGAGGAAATAACGTCCATTTTATTTTCATCTTCAGAAAGTTTTGAATTCATCGTACATATCTCACCCCTGTTTTCTTCTCATTTAGTTTTTATTGTCAATTGGCTGAAGAGCTCGTTCAGTGTACCGCCCGTCGATATGGGGCGTTGGGGGATGAAGTAACAACGAAGAAAAAAAGGCGACCGGATTGCTGAGCAGGCGAGCAGAGCAGCATGAACATCGTCAGCGCCTCGAGCCGCGCCGTATTTATGAGGATCAGTGGGCCGGGCGGCGCAGGTCGGGCCCAGGGCCGTCTCCCGCCTCCCGTGTACCGGCGTCGCGTCGGAAGCGCGCAGCGGGCCTTCCGCTCGGCCCGATTTATTGGCCACTGTCTGCAGGGGCCGAGGCCGCGGTCCCGCCCACCAGCACTGGGAGAGGCGCCGCGCGCGCACAAAGGCCTCTGCAGCTCGCGGCCGTCACAGACACTGCGCCGTAGCCTGCCCTTCTCCGCGCTCTCCCAGGGCTGCTCGATTGCTGTTCAGCGAATGTTGGTGTTATCATAGATGAGAAATGGAGCTTAGCCCAACATATCGAAGCGGTAACCCAAAGGTCGTTAGAGGCCTTGAATAACCTTATCACGACTGGGCATAGAAGATTTCACCTCCCTCCAGATCTGATTAGACTTGATCACCATTCTCGCCTCCATCGTGGTTTACGGATCTGGGGTCTGGGCACAACGGCTCACGAGGGTCGTGCCTGCCGTGGCAGTGAGGAGGGTGCAGCGCAATATGCTTTTACGCTCGATCGGTGCTTACAGAACATATCCAGGGGGAGCACTATTAATTGTCATGGGATTATGTCCGTTGGACATTAAAATCAGGGAACAAGCAGCCTGGTATTGGGTTAAAAGAGGGTGTTTCAACTCCAAAGTTAGGAAACCACTGCGAAAGCAAAGAGAGATTCACTGCAAGTTTAAACGCAGCCAAAACCTCTCAGACAAACAGAAGCTAGAGGATGTCAAAGTTAACGTAAGGAGGGCTATGCGTGAAGCGTTCAGTCAATTCGAAAGTAAAATTCTATGTACCGACTTGACAGAAAATCCTACGAAGTTCTGGTCTTACGTTAAATCAGTAAGTGGATCGAAACAGCATATCCAGACACTCTGGGATGATAATGGCATTGAAACAGAGGATGACACGCGTAAAGCTGAAATACTAAACACCTTTTTCCAAAGCTGTTTCACAGAGGAAGATCGCACTGCAGTTCCTTCTCTAAATCCTCGCACGAACGAAAAAATGGCTGACATCGAAATAAGTGTCCAAGGAATAGAAAAGCAACTGAAATCACTCAACAGAGGAAAGTCCACGGGACCTGACGGGATACCAATTCGATTCTACACAGAGTACGCGAAAGAACTTGCCCCTCTTCTAACAGCCGTGTACTGTAAGTCTCTAGAGGAACGGAAGGTTCCAAATGATTGGAAAAGAGCACAGGTAGTTCGAGTTTTCAAGAAGGGTCGTCGAGCAGATGCGCAAAACTATAGGCCTATATCTCTGACATCGATCTGTTGTAGAATTTTAGAACATGTTTTTTGCTCGTGTATCATGTCATTTCTGGAAACCCAGATCTACTCTGTAGGAATCAACATGGATTCCGGAAACAGCGATCGTTTGAGACCCAACTCTCTTTATTTGTTCACGAGACTCAGAAAATGTTAGATACAGACTCCCAGGTAGATGCCATTTTCCTTGACTTCCGGAAGGCGTTCGATACAGTTCCGCACTGTCGCCTGATAAACGAAGTAAGAGCCTACGGTATATCAGACCAGCTGTGTGGCTGAATTGAAGAGTTTTTAGCAAACAGAACACAGAATGTTGTTCTCAATGGAGAAACGTCTACAGACGTTAAAGTAACCTCTGGCGTGCCACTGGGGAGTGTTATGGGACTATTGCTTTTCACAATAAATATATAAATGACCTATTAGATAGTGTCGGAAGTTCCATGTGGCTTTTCGCGGATGATGCTGTACTCTACAGAGAAGTCGCAGCATTAGAAAATTGTAGCGAAATGCAGAAAGATCTGCAGCGGATAGGCACTTGTTGCAGGGAGTGGCAACTGACGCTTAACATAGACAAATGTAATGTATTGCGAATACATAGAAAGAAGGATCCTTTATTGTATGATTATATGATAGCGGAACAAACACTGGTAGCAGTTACTTCTGTAAAATATCTGGGAATATGCGTACGGAGCGATTTGAAGTGGAATGATCATATAAAATTAATTGTTGGTAAGGCGGGTGCCGGGTTAAGATTCATTGCGAGAGTCCTTAGAAAATGTAGTCCATCAACAAAGGAGGTGGCTTACAAAACACACGTTCGGCCTATACTTGAGTATTGCTCATCAGTGTTAGATCCGTACCAGGTCGGGTTGACAGAAGAGATAGAGAAGATCCAAAGAAGAGCGGCGCGTTTCGTCACAGGGTTATTTGGTAAGCGTGATAGCGTTACGGAGACGTTTAGCAAACTCAAGTGGCAGACTCTGCAAGAGAGGCGGTTTTCATCGCGGTGTAGCTTGCTATTCAAGTTTTCGAGAGGATGTGTTTCTGGATGAGGTATCGAATATATTGCTTCCCCCTACTTATACCTCCCGAGGAGATCACGAATGTAAAATTAGAGAGATTCGAGCGCGTACGGAGGCTTTCAGACAGTCGTTCTTCCCGCGAACCATATGCGACTGGAACAGGAAAGGGAGGTAATGACAGTGGCACGTAAAGTGCCCTCCGCCACACACCGTTGGGTGGCTTGCGAAGTATAAATGTAGATGTAGATGTAGAACCTGAAAAAACCGAACACATTCTGGGGGTGCGGGTCGGGGACAAATTCGCCATCAAAATGAGAGGGGAAGAACTGTGGCAGGAAGAGACAGGAAGAAGGACATACCAGCTGCTGCCAAATATTAAGGAACGACTTCAACTCTCGCACTTCAAACCGATCAAGGGATTGCTGCACTTCCTTACAGGTCATGGGCTGTATCCGGCATATCTTTGCCGGTTCGGAAAGAGGGTCACCCCCTCGTGTGACCGTGGTGCTGAAAATGGCACTCCGGACCATGAGATATACGAGTGTCCCATTTTCGATGACGTAGCCACCGATCTAAGATACCAATTACCCAATAAAGACACATATCATCTGATTAGGGACCGAACCACATTCAAGATCATCGATAGTCGTGCCAGCGAGGTATCGGCAAAGGTCCTGCAAGAATATCGTAGGTATAATCTATAAATCGTGATCAAAATATGACATATCCGCACCTACCCCACTCCGCCGGGGCGTGGGCTGGCCGATCGCCGTGACGGTCGGATTCCGCCACGTCTTGGAGTAGGGGAAAGATGCGAAAAATCCCGGATTTGACTCCTAGTAGATAGGTAGCTTTTTAAGTAGGCTGTAGGTTTTGGACATCCATTAACAGTACCTGCAGCGATTTCCAGGTTAAGGCCAACCCAGTGCCTGGGGCACGCCCAATGGAGTTAGCTCAGTGGGCACGGCCAAAAGTTGTGGGTTTATAGATCAACCGGCACATCTGTAACGCTGCAGGAGCAGTTTGTTAGGGCAGTAGAATAGATAAAGTAGAAAGTAGAATGTAGACTTACCCATAGCAAACAAACACTTTCAAATCTTGTAGCAAGGTAGAAGGTAGAAAACGTATAATTGTAATAATGTTGCTAAAGTAAGTAACTGTACTGTAGTAATTAAGACCCACTAATGTATAAGATGGTGGGTTATTATTCATGAATATCATTGGCTGAATATAAAGAACTTTTTTAATGTTGGTACTGTAGCACCACAGGCTGGGCATTGTGTTTCGTTCCTTGCCGATCGCGTTTTGTCACCATATTGTAGGATCGTCAGTCCCGAAATATTGCTTATCTCCAGAATTCCAGGAGAATTCAGCGGAGGATCTGCTGAGGACCGAAGACTGGTGCAGGGATTGGTGGGTAGATGACGTTCCCTCACAGTTCACGGCAGTCGCACAAGCGTGGCGCTAGTGACGCCACAATGAGGATACGAATCAGATTTGTTTTAGAAACTCTGTAAGGGTCGTATAGCCTTACCTACCTTTGAGATTGGTGTGTTAGTCAAGAATGCTTTCAAGAGGACAGAGACGGCATTACCAAATTCCACGGAGTTGGAACGAGGCCGTGTAATAGGGCTATGAGAAGCCGGATATTCCTTCCCGATATTGCAGGAAGGCACGGTAACAATGCCGCCTCTGTACGTGATTGCTCGTACGGGAAAGTACGGTCTCCAGAAGACCGTCGTGTACGAGGTATGGCTGTGGTGCATCGTACAGCGTCTGCAGCAGCAATTCGAGCACCAGTTGCCACCACAGCTACACAACGAACTGTTACAAATCAATTACTTCAGGGATAGTACCGAGCCACACACCCTGTGGTATGAATTCCATTGATCCCAAACCACCGCCTTCTGCGACTTCAGTGGTGTCGAAAGAGAGCTCATTGGAGGACGAAGTGGGGATCTGTTGTGTTTTCTGATGAAACCTGGTTCTGTCTCTGTGCCAGTGCTGGATAGGAGGAGACCAGCTTTTTCTTAAAGTAGTTATTAAATGGATAATTTAGGTACAGCATCGTCATAAATAATTACCGTGACCACTGCAGTAGTCCATTAGCTCTGCCCGTCGTACAAGTTGACTTTTCTAAACGAATTTACTTTCCGAAAGCACAAACATAATTGTCATTGTCACCATCTGCCCTTATCCCACCGACTACACTTATTCTAAATACTGTCTTATTTACAATTGTAAAAGTGTGAAAGTTTCGCACAGGTCCACTGTTTACAGAGACTGGCATCGGGAAAACTGTTATAGTATCACGGATAAATTTAATATCAACCGACCCAATCGTGCCTTTTCAATTGACAAGAAGACAAAAAAAATGGTTCAAATGGTTCTCAGCACTATGGAACTTAAACATCTGTGGTCATCAGTTCCCTAGAGCTTAGAACTACTTAAACCTAACTAACCTAAGGACATCACACACATCCATGCCCGAGGAAGGATTCGAACCTGCAACCGTAGCGGTCACGCGGTTCCAGACTGAAGCGCCTAGAACCGCACGGCCACACCAGCCGGCTACAAGAAGACAACTGCCTATTAAAATTGCATTTGTGAACACTATAAACAAGTCGCACGGACAAACGCTCAAAGAGCAGAATTGTTTTTATCAAATGCTGTCTTTAGTCAGGACAACTGTATGTAGCCTATGAAAGCGTAACTAATTCAGCTAACGTTTTTGTATCACTTAAAGTAAATGATAAACAAAAAGCACACGAAGATTACATTCTTACGTCAAATATCGTTTACACCGAGGTATTGTAATGCTCTGTAAGGAATTTTGTTGAAAATCATTTGTATGGAAATGTGTATACAAGGGTATATCATAAATCCATCATTAATATTTCACGTCATTCGGTACATTTTTAAAGAGATTTTCTCTTCGTTTTTACAAGTACCCTTGTCCCTTTTCTTAGTCCCATATACGTCTCTTGAAACGGCCGCAATGAGAAAATCCGAGAAAAAAATACGAGAAACTAGATCCTGGACACTGGACTCGCATTCGGGAGGACGACGGTTCAATCCCGCGTCCGGCCATCCTGTTTTAGGTTTTCCGTGATTTCCCTAAATCGCTCCAGGCAAATACCGGGATGGTTCCTTTGAAAGGGCACGGCCGACTTCCTTCCCCATCCTTCCCTAATCCGATGAGGCCGATGACCTCGCTGTCTGGCCTCCCCCCCCCCCTCCAAAAAAAAAGAAAAACTAGAGCCCACAGACGTTGACCCAGACATCAATCGCAAATAGGACACGGAAGGGGGACATAAAAGTAGTACCAGAAAGACCCTCCGCCACACACCGTAAGGCGGCCTGCGGAATGTACATCTAGATGTAGGTTGTCCTTGTCATTACTGTTATTTTATCACTGTGTTTGAAGGGCAGCCTGCTTCGTATGACCTATGTGAGATAACATTACACCCAATTCCAGGCATTATTGATTGTCTCCAATCTGGTTCAAACAATAAAATACTATACCGGCTACGTTTTTCCATACGTAGCACGACGTGTTTATGGTGGTGGTTGTGGTTAGTGTTTAACGTCCCGTCGACAACGAGGTCATTAGAGACGGAGCGCAAGCTCGGATTAGGGAAGGATTGGAAAGGAAATCGGCCGTGCCCTTTCAAAGGAACCATCCCGGCATTTGCCTGAAACGATGTAGGGAAATCACGGAAAACCTAAATCAGGATGGTTGGAGACGGGATTGAATCGTCGTCCTCCAGAATGCGAGTCCAGTGTGCTAACCACTGCGCCACCTCGCTCGGTGATGTGTTTATGGAATTTATTCCCATTTTCGAGTGCTGTAGGAGTTTTCACGGAATTAGTTAGTACGCCTGCTTGTTTCTTGTTCTGTCTCTCTTTCCCGGAAGTGGTTTCTTTACGTTCTGATCGAACTCGGAAAATACAAATCTTGGAATGTAGATGCTGATCTGACACTATAGTATTTTTGGTATACCGTTATCTGTTTGCAGGTAGTGTGCCTCCATCATTACGCAGAAAGTAGCACAAACATCACAACGTTCGTTCAAATGGCTCTGAGCACTATGGGACTCAACTGCTGAGGTCATTAGTCCCCTAGAACTTGGAACTAGTTAAACCTAACTAACCTAAGGACATCACACACATCCACGCCCGAGGCAGGATTCGAACCTGCGACCGTAGCGGTCTCGCGGTTCCAGACTGCAGCGCCAGAACCGCGCGGCCACTTCGGCCGGCCATCACAACGTTTCTTTACGTTAAATCATGGCCTAGTAAACAGACAAGATTGGTTGTTAAGTGTTCGAGCGCCATGAAAAGTATTCTATTTTAGTCGAATACATTTACTTGTACTGTTATTTGTAAATGCTGTCAATAACAACAAAAACTGCTTTAAATAAGACTTAGGCCTTAAATCCCACTTTTATATTAATCTGTCGCAAAAGCTTTTTTTTTTTCGCTCTCTCCGTATTGTTGTCATATACTACAGTCTCTAGTCTGTTCAGGATTGCTTCTAAGTGATAAGCATGTCCGCGGTGTAGTATTTCAAATACTTGCAAAAGAAGCATATCCGAAAGGAAAGGTGAAATTAATTCAGCACATAAAAATTAGAAAATAGAAACACAATAAAAGATACACTCTTACCTCTAAGATTTTAGGTTCAAGATGAAAACTCTGACAAAAATTTATAACGCTTTTGATGCACGTACTTCCCTCACAACAGCGAGAACTTTCCCATTCAAACATGGCCTGGTTTCCGATTGGTAATCATTGTACATTCTGCCAGCACATGACGTACTGTCACCCCTGCCCTACAAGCGTCACACACTACTGAGTCTTTCTCCTGAAGGAAACCGTATCTCAAGGTGTGATAGGAGAACTTTGCCTCCTGTTAGTTACAGAAAAGAACTACGTCTGCCTTGAACGGTTATTCGGTTTCACTGACCGTAGCTTACCAGCTGCCTAACTTTTCGTGCTGGCTGTCCTCTCTAGTACTGAGTCGATAAAAGCCGGTCGAAAGATGTCGGAGCGATAGTGTTTTGTGCCGGGTCAGTATCAACGTTAGAGGTTTTACAATTGCAATATCATTAGTGATAAACGACATTTTTTAAATGGCACATTCAAGCTGCACACAAATTATGTACTATCCGACCGTTGTTAGGAACTAGTCCATCATCAGTGTCTTATACCGGCAATAATGACATCCAAGTTGGCGTTGCGCACACTGACTAGCAACTGTCAACAGGAGGAAATTGCAGCTCGTGGTCCCGCGGTAGCGTTCTCGCTTCCCGAGCACGGAGTCCCCAGTTCGATTCCCAGCGGGGTCAGGGATTTTCATCTGCCTCGAGATGACTGGGTGTTGTTGTGTCGTCTTCATCATCATCATTCATCCCCATTACGGTCGGAGGAAGGCAATGGCAAACCACCTCTACTAGGACCTTGCCTAGTATGGCGGTATGGGTCTCCTGCATCGTCCCCTGCGCACTTCATCATCTTCATCAACCGCGTAAATAAATGGTAATTTGTTAAACTGACAAGGTAGAATCTGCAGCTCTTGGAAGCTTTAGCAGAAGACCAGGTGTACAGAATCTATGCGGTTTAGTGCCTAGTGGCTTCGTCGTGTGCCGATTGTCCCGCCGAGACGCAAGTCTACCAGTTGGTCGAGCAACTGCGGCAGCGTACACCCAAATGCGTTTGTACGGCGTGCGTCCGGCCAGATGTTGGAACAAGCGGCTGTCCTTCTATGGAGGCGAGAGGAATCTTAATGCCGCGAGGACCACCTGTATGTATTAGTCAAGCGGCCTGCTACCAGTTTGTGTGGTCCTCGCCTTTTACAGTCGGTGCGTCCATCGTCTTTGTCAAATGCAGGCCGAGAACTGGGGAAAGAAACAGTACCGTTGTCATTCATTTGGCAGTGCACGAACACAGCACACAAATATGGGAGCTGGTCCTATATCACATCACACATTGGCGATATTTGTGGCGTTGTAAATTCGCGCGAAGTGAGAATATATTGCCGAAACTTCTGGCGGAAAACTGGAGGCCCGTGTACGAGACTGTAGATTCTGACTGGCAATAAAGGACATGTAAACCATAACGATATGCTATTTTCTTTTCAGTATTTCAGATTCGTTGTATGACGTATCAGCGTACGTGCTCCTTCTTCGGGTGATATACAGAAAAGACACGCATGACAAAAGTGAATTTAGTCGTCTAGTTATTCTGGTCCATCAATGCATCAGGTATTCACAATTATAAGATAACACGAAAAAATCGAAGATTTTGTGCGCAAATAGGGGGAAAGGGTCGTTATTGTTAAATTATACGATTAGCGATCAGTTATTGAATACATAATGGTCAGAAACAGTCTGAAAAGCTTGTAAGAGTGTTGCAGGGGAGATGGTGCCGAGAAGTGATTGTTAAGAAAAAAATTCGATACGTTGCGCCATTTCTAGTTATTTAGCATTGAAGTTAGCCAATCAGGTTGTTGCGCGTGCAAATTCAAGCACTTGCAAGCGCTAAAATGCGGTAATCCACAGACATTTGTGGGTCCGTGAGTTACGGCTTGCTGAACTGCTCACTATCAGTTACAATGTGCATTCTTCTGAAGTGATAAATTAAAGCTAGTCGAGCAAAAGCTACGTTTGTTTGGTTTGAGGAAATCACTCCAAAAGCACGTTTTGGCGACACCGCCTCTGGCAGGCTGCTTGATTTGCAGGCGCGGCGACCTGATTGGCTAACGTCAGTGCTAAATAACTCAGAAAAGGCTCAAGGTATACATTTTTTTCACAACAATTATTTCTCAGGGCAACCTCCCCTGGAACACACTTACAAGCCTTTTAGACTGTTACTGGCTGTCCATTACAGTAACAACCGTATATTATCCAGGAGTAGATATCTGTAATGATATAAATTGACCGAGCAAATAAGGCTAGTTCTAGGAAAAGCAAATGGCAAACTAAAAAACACTAGGAGAATTCAAAGTAAATATAAGAATTCAACGACGAAATACGTTAATAATTAAAAGTTTATGTAGGTGACTAGTTACAGCTGTGAGATATATATAAAAAAGCTTTACGTCGTCAGGCCACGAGAGGCCTACCGGGACCATCCGACCGCCGTGTCATCCTCAGTGGAGGATGCGAATAGGAGGAGCATGGGGTCAGCACACCGCTCTCCCGGTCGTTATGATGGTATTCTTGACCGAAGCCGCTACTATTTGGTCGAGTAGCTCCTCAATTGGCATCACGAGGCTGAGTGCACCCCGAAGAATGGCAACAGCGCATGGTGGCCTGGATGGTCACCCATCCAAGTGCCGACCACGCCCGACAGCCCGTAACTTCGGTGATCTCACGGGAACCGGTTTAGCCACTGCGGCAAGGCCTTTGCCTGTTGAGATATATGCAGAAATGAATTTTATGTGCCATCAGCTGTTATATAATATTTATTCTTGGCCGATTTCGATTAATTAAACCATCATCAACTGGAAGGGAAATTATAACATGTTTAGGTTTAAAAATGCACATTTTTCATAGACGACACTTTCGTATACCACACGTGACAATCACAAAACATGGGATGCAACATAGCCAGAGTTTGTCGCCTATTAACTGTGGTGTCACCGCCAGATACCACACTTGCTAGGTGGTAGCCTTTAAATCGGCCGCGGTCCGTTAGTATACGTCTGACCCGCGTGTCGCCACTATCAGTGACTGCAGACCGAGCGCCGCCACACGGCAGGTCTAGTCTAGAGAGACTCCCTAGCACTCGCCCCAGTTGTGCAGCCGACTTTGCTAGCGATGGTTCACTGTCTACATACGCTGTCATTTGCAGAGACGATAGTGTAGCATAGCCTTCAGCTACGTCATTTGCTACGACCTAGCAAGGCGCCCTATTCAGTTACTATAATTACTATCTTCAAGAATGTATTCTGAACAGATAATATTGTGAATCATGTACCGTCAAGAGCGACATTCATCATTAATGGATTAAAGTTAAGTATCAAACTAATTACGTCCGCTTTCTGAATTCTCATTCCTTGTCATGTTCCAGACCTCACGTCAGTATAGTTCTTCCCTCCTCACGCCAGCCTGCGTGAGCTAAAACGCATGTTTTTCGGTCTCCACTCGTAACACGATGTTGGCTCTTCTGCTAACACAAAATTAACTGTCAGGAGTGTGTGTGCAACTCATCTAAATTTCACAAGCTGCCTGCAGGCTTCTGTCTCGGTTTCTTCGGCTGACGTTGCAGGTAACAATAGGACAACCGCACCGGAATTACCACGGAAAAGCCCTTGGACGTTGGCCCCACAGCTACACATAATCCGCGGCCGCGACCTCGACTTTAGCTCACCACCAGCAATGGAGGATGAAGCTTTGACAATGCCAGCCACTCCTACAGGCGAAACGTCAGGAAAACAATCAAACAAACGTCATCCGAAAAATCCGAGACAGAAGTCAACAGGCAGTTTGTCTTGCTGACAGAGCCTTAACAATTTTTTACCTAAGTTTTCAAGATATTCCCAGGGTGTGGTTTCGTTGCATTCCTCGTTTCGTCATTGTCACATACGGTATTCGAAAGTGTCTTCTATGAGAAAGATGCATTTATAAACCAACAGATTTTATACTTTTTCTTCTAGTTGATAATGATTTAATTAACGAAACTGGCTACCGAGGCCTAGTGTGGTGAGAGCAGCCATGGGCTGCTGTCATGTGTGTGTGAGTTGCGTTTGCGTGAGTGTGTGTGTACGTTCTATCTCCGACGAAGGCCCTGTTGGCCGAAAGCTCATTTTCTGTCACTCTTTTTGTTGTGCCATTTTGCGACTCAGCATCTCAGCTATATGATGAGTAGCAATTATCCTTTTCATAATACCGTCATATTGCATCCTGCATTTTCCACTTTGAATTTTACCTCAAAATTTAGCTTTTACATGCAGCATTTTCCAAAAAAATTACGAGTACATCGTTCAATAGAAAGTTTTGCAGTATGTTAATAAAACATAATTCAAATATTGCACAGTTCTCCTTTTTCAAGTTTCTTATGATCGAATGAAAAAAGTGCACAAGCGTAAAAGAGATGGTGACACAACTTTATAACAGTATCAATCGCTCGTGCAGAGATTTTAGAAAGAAACAAAAACATTAATAACAACAAATTAAATTGCAATCATGTACCTTTAAAACTTTTTTGCTTATAGTTATACCAGATGAATATGACAAGTTTTTAAAAAAATTCCATCCTTTAGACTTTATTCATATTACGACTTTTCCTTTCCTCTTCAAGTTCTCAATATTATAATACTGGTAGATTTCTTATTATGAAAAGTAATAGGGACATGATCACATCTTAACATGACATAACCACATTATCTTGGAATTATTACTTTTGAGTAGTTACACATTCTGCCTGATCGTGACGTGCAGCAGGACGGAGTTCCCCACGCGGTTCTTAGGCATGTAGAACACTTTTAGCTGTCTGAAGCTGTGAACGACGCTTTTACGCCTGTACTGTTCGCCGTAGAATTCTCCAACACCGTTTTATCTCACACTTTCGCCTCACCTGTGAACACAGCCAGACAAACAGAAGCCTAGACGCTAACGAAACCGGCCAGCGTGTTCGCTCAAGAATGCTCTCCTGCTTTATGGCGGGCAGTGCGGAAATGTTGACGCCAATGACCTGCTGCTGGCTAGGCCTAAGTAAACATTCCTTCGCGCTTGCATACCTCTGTTACAGCATCTGTGAATAAGAAGCCGCTGATTGGGCGAGTAAACTGTTGGCGCTGCCTCGCATACAGCCGTGACACACATCTCGGAACGGCTTCACTGCTATCCTATTTACACACGCTCTTCGAAATCTTTGCAGTTTTTCCAACCGACGTTTCATCCGAGCGTGGTCGTAAACCGTTCTCTTTCATCCTATACATCCTCCGCTCATTCCCAAAACCCAGTTCCTTTCTTAACGTTCGACTAAAGCACATGGTATTTGCAGAAAACGTAAATAACCGTTTCCGGTCTATTTATTCACTTCGAATGTCTTCTCCATTCACTACACATCCTTCAGTACTAGTATTAAATGCAGAGAACAAAAAAGTAATCACCCTAGCAGACGTCACGGTAACACCATTTGACACCTCTTCTAATCTTGGGAATAGTTTTCCGGGAAAGAGCCCACAAGTTTCTTCAGTTACGCCGTATCTAGCTGACCCCCTCCCCCATTAATGATTAGTTCCCGTAGAGCTACCACACCTTAGGAATGTTGATCGCTGCGTTTCACTCACTGTTCCAAAAATATCATATATGTGGGATGAACATCGGGTGGTTTAGCGTGGCAATCGAGTGTTCTTTAGGAATGTTTGCTTGCAGCCCTGTGAGCATGGATATTGTCTCCCTGTAAGTCAGGGGTGTCCACAGCATAGTCATCACGAAGATGCAAAAGAGACGCCAACACTTTGCCACTGAGAATGTTGGTTGGTTGGTTGGTTGTTTCGGGGAAGGAGACCAGACAGCGAGGTCATCGGTCTCATCGCATTGGGGAAGGACTGGGAAGGAAGTCGGCCGTGCCCTTTGAAAGGGACCATCCCGGCATTTGCCTGGAGCGATTTAGGGAAATTACGGAAAACCTAAATCAGGATGGCCGGTGAGGATGTTGAAATAAACATTCTGTGTCGCGTCTAGGGTAACCTAAATGAGTGAGCCCAAGTCATGCTCCGAAAAACTCTCCTAAAATATCTCAGAACTATCTCCAACGTAACTACACCCCCTCCCCTCCCCCCCACCTACCCATGCACTGCGGACTAAACGCCTCATTGGGCTGTCGGTACACTTGACACCTTGCATCATTTGAAAATAGGTAAAATTGCTACCCGTCGGACCATACTATACGGCACTAGTCAGCTACGGCCCAGTTTCTGTGTTATTTGTCTATTGAAGGCGAGTAGTTTCATGACTTTTTTCGAATTACTTGACTCCAAACGTCCAATGCATGCAGCTCATCTGTTAGCTTCTCCTTAAATAAACAAATTGTTTCTGTTTTCTTTTCCTCAAATTATGTTCGTTTTATACCAGTGTTAACTCATTATTGTTACACTTATTTTATTGTTAAAAACAAATTTTGTTAGAAATACGGGGTAATGTACTGTAGTATGTAAACTGTAAAATGTACGACCTGCTTTCTAAAATAGGCAGCAAATTTTGAACTAAGCAATAAATGAAACTAAAAAAATGACTTCATTTAGAAATGTTCGCTCGGAAACGGGTTGAAGTGGACTTACATTCACTAACAGCAGCAATTCCTCTCGGCTTTGAAAGCGGCTGCCTTTGGCAAGACATGATATTCGTCGACGGTCGTTGTCGCCTAGGACCATTGTCCTTACCCAGTGTTACGTGGCTGTGAGTCGTACACCTTTCGTTGTAGACTTCTAGATAAGCTCAAGTACTGTGGTATGAATGGGACAGTGCTCAAATGCTTTAAATCATACCTAACTGGACGAGTGCCGAAAGTTGAAATAAGCAGTTCACATAATATGGAAAAAACTGGTTATTTCTCAAACTGGGGAACAATCAAGAATGGGGTGCCGCAAGGTTCGGTCTTGGGTCCTCTGCTGTTCTTAATACATATTAATGACTTGCCATTCTATATTCACGAAGATGCAAAGCTGGTACTTTTTGCAGATGATACAAGTATAGCTATCACACCCAACAGACAAGAATTAACTGGTGAAATTGTAAACGATGTTATTCAGAAAATCATTAAATGGTTCTCTGCAAATGGGCTCTCATACAGTTCCACACAGTAAACAGAATGACACAATTAATAAATATAGACTTCGATTAGAAATCGGTAGCTAAGGTAGAGTATTCAAAATTTCTAGGTGTATGCATTGATGAGGGGTTGAACTGGAAAAAACACACTGAGGACCTGCTGAAACGTTTGAGTTCAGCTACTTATGCTATTTAGGTCATTGCAAATTTTGGCGATATACGTCTCAGTAAATTAGCTTACCACGCCTATTTTCATTCTCTGCTTTCGTATGACATCATATTCTGGGGTAACTCATCATTGAGTAAAAGAGTGTTCATTGCACAAAAGCGTGCAATCAGAATAGTTGCTGGAGCTCATCCAAGATCATCCTGCAGACACTTGTTTAAAGAGCTAGAGATCTTCACTGTAGCCTCACAATATATATATTCACTCATGAAATTTGTTATTAACAATCCGACTGAATTCAAAAGTAATAGCAGTGTACATGGCTACAACACTAGGAGAAAGGATGATCTTCACTACTCAAGGTTAAATCTAACTTTGGCTCAGAAGGGGGTAAATTATGCTGCCACAAAAGTCTTTGGTCACTTACCTAATAGCATCAAAAGTCTGACAGATAGCCATATAGCATTTAAAAGAAAATTTAAAAAATTTCTTAATGGCAACTCCTCCTACTCATTAGATGAATTTTTGGATATAGTAAGTGGGTAATTTCCTCAACCCCCACAAAAAAAAATTAAAAATATTAAGTGTCACGTAATATTTTGTATAATGTTATATCTTTTATTTTATTAACCTGACGCGTTCCACATCATTACGTAGTGTCGTATTCATGATCTATGGAACAAGTACTAATCGTTACTATACCAGCTGCGACGTTGTCACATCTACTCGTATATGCAAGTATGCAGTAGTCTTGGTTGATTTGTGGGAGAGGACCAAACAGAAACGTCATCGGTCTCATCGGATTAAGGAAGGATGGAGAAGGAAGTCGGCCGTGCCCTTTCAAAGGAACGATCCCTGTATTTGCCTGAAGCGATTTAGGGAAATACGGGAAACCTAAATCAGGATGGCCGGTCACTGGTTTGAACCGTCGTCCTCCCGAAAGCGAGTCCAGTGTGCTAATCACTGCACCACCTCGCTGGGTCAGTGGTCTTGGAAGTATAGGAATGTGATACACTGGAGAAACAAGGCAGCTGCCAAAGACTATAACTACCTTACTAAAGTGGCCGTCTCGAAATTAGACACCACAAGGTCACACTCGCTCCCCGCAGTTCACCGGCATTAAGCGCTGTGATTCGCCCCCCTCAGGGCTTTGCAGTCGCATGCACACCGACAGTGCATGAGGTGAGCGCCAGGGGAGTTCTGTGTTTCCGTTCGATATCGTGGATCCGCGTGTGGTTTCAGCCTTCCGAGGAACGTGTGTTTGGTAGTGAGCGGAATGCAGAAGCAACGGCCTATATGTAGTGCTCCCCGGATGATGTGCGTAAAGGGCAAAAAGACCGTCGTACCGAAGGAACTGAAATTTTTTATTCATCTAGTCAACATAGAAGGAGCTACGATATAACTTTTGTGCAGGTTCATAAATTGAAATATAATGGTGTTCGCGGAGAAATGAACATAAATGAAAACAGAAAATATATGGAATTTCACAATTTTGACGAAAAGCTACTTTGTAGAATTGAACTTCGACGCTACGACAGGGGAGAGTATCACACGGCTAGAAAAATACGGAGTGATCTCCGTGAAAAAATTAATCATTCTGGCTCAGAGACCTCCGTCCTCGTTGTTCTCTGCTCACTTAGTTTTTGATTCAGAAAGTAAAATGATGGACAGAAAATGTTAATGCAAAGCAGAGACATTGCAGCAGCAAGGACGAAGCAATGTGTAAAATGTACTTACTGTGTGCTGATGACAACAGTCATGTAGAAAACTTCGATAAAACTTGGGTTTCAGAGAACAATACGCAAAAATATACTTTTCTCTACTTCGACGGAAATTTTGGCCTGAAAGCACCCACAGTTAATTTTGTATAATATATATCGGCAATTTGGATGATGGGTGCAGTGAAGGAATGTCAGTAAGAGCTGCAAATAAAAATTTTCCGGAGGCAGGGAATATTCTCGGTCGTAGTAAGCCGAACCGTCGGAACTAAGTCATGGCGGCGGCATACGTGTACTCGTACACAGTCGCGCACGGAGTCTCTCGTAAATAAAATGTGTTCATACGTGACATACAGTACTGATGTCTCGGCTGTTATCAAAATTAATTTCATAGTTTTCTTAGCGGTTTTAGCTTGGAAGTTTGTACAAGTTCCAAAAGAACGCAAATTCATCTGCGACAACATCTTTCTTTCCCCAGACGGAACAGTTTCACACCTCTTACAGTATTTTATTTCTCATCTCAAAGTACTTTTATGTTTTCATGGTAAAACATGCGTCTATAAACTTTGAAAATTTTCATATATTATTTTCATAGTTAATATGTCAGTGGTTCTATTTTATCCACAGGTTGAAGTAAAAATATATTTTTATTCTAAATGTATTGTAAAATTTGTGTTTGTTTCGTAGCAACTGGCAAGAATTTTCTTTTAGAAGTACTGTACCATGTTCTAGACTAAAAATAGAGATCACTAATTTTTTTGGAATTTTTACTAACATTTGAAATTTTCACTAAATAGCAATGCTATAAGCCGGTGAGATGACCTTGAGGTGCCTATTTTGTATCATACCTAACGCCAACTACCACTTTAAGGGAATATCTTTGGTCCCATAGAGTGTTTGTGTTGAGTATATTCAAACTGCAGTTTGTCGATGGTATATGTGCAATACCATGGCAAACAGTGAAACCGATTCTCGCAGTGTCCAGGTATTTTACAGCGCTGTAAAAAAAAAAAAAATTAAAAAAAATAAAAATTGAAAGAAAGAGTGGTGTTTAACGTCCCGTTGACAGTGAGGTCATTAGAGACGGGGCACAAGCTCGGATTAGAAAAGGATTAGGAAGGACTCAATCGTGCCCTTTCAGATTAATCATCCAGGCATTTGCCTTAAACGATTGAGGAAAATAACGGAAAACTTAAATCTGGATTGTCTGACGGGGACTTGAACCGTCATCCCCCGGAATGCGAGTCCAGTATTCTGTTGCGCTGCAATTGTTTTTACTAGCGCTCATATGTATTCTGTCAAGTTCAACTGCTTCAGAAGGTCATGAGTGAAAGTCTGAACTGAATCCTGGAAAATTTTAATTGGAAATTTAGCTCCGAAATACGTACCTAACATAAAAACCTGAAAAATCGAAATAACGCAGTCGATGGATTGACATTCACATAAGCACACAGCGTAAACGATCACTGTTTACATCGTACCCCAGTGTTATAGGTGACCTCGCAACGAACTAACTGATGTAGGAAGCTTGTGGTCTGTCAAGCTGGGAGAGAGTATCAAATTGGCCTATAAAAGCCATCTTAGCCACAACGCATATTCGCCGCGCGAAATGTTACCCCAAAATCGTCCTTGAATATTGAAAATATCGTGTTCTTGCACCTACAAAATAAAATAATTGACGTTTATTTAAATTTTACCTCGAATGTAAACAGCAAAAAATTAACAGTTAAATCGTTTTGTTTATCTAACCTTTTTACTAAGAAACCGCTGTGCTTCGATCGAATTGTAAATTAAATTAGGCTTTTCATAATGTTGATAGAAGTCATTTTTCTCTCAGTATCGTAACGGGAAAGTTTAAATTAATAATTATAACGAAGTAGCCAAGCCGGTGGCGTAAGAGAGCAATAAGATATAGAAAACCTGGCGCAGCGTGCGTGCGCTGCAGCTTTTGTAGGCCAGTTTGAGGTTGTTTTCCCGGCTTCATAGACTGCAAGTGGCCTATATCCAATTGTTCGTCTCGACTTAACCCTACAGCTCTGTGGTACGTCGTAAACAATTATGATTTACATGCTGTTTACCTTTCACTATCTGTATGCCACGTGAAACATGATATTTGCACTTGCAAAATCTTTGATTAAAAACAATCACCAAAAAAGTTAATAGCTGTTCTTCATAATGGTACAATATAATACGCATCCTTGTTGTTGTCGAAAACTAAAGTGCTTGAATATTTTGTGAAATATTAGGTCTCTCTCTCTCTCTCTCTCTCTCTCACACACACACACACACACACACACACAGCGGCTGAGTTGCAGACAGAGTGTAGTAATGTAAGACCAGAGGACAATGCAAGGACGAACAATTCGCAAGCGGACGTATACATATAGCTAGAGGATAGGCGGAGTCGCTACAATGGTGCCGCCTAACGGAACGGCATGGAGTGGCGTCGTAAAAGCTGAATTATTTTCGCCGCCGGTGACACGATGATGTATCATCGACATGGTCTTTGAGTCAGTCGATACGGCCTGCTGCTTTGCAAATAGAAAACGCTATCGGCGAAGGCCAAGGAGTTAGCGTCCCATACCGTTACCGATGAAACGGGCAGCCCTACATGTTCGCTGGCGCGTCGTAAATAAACTTAACTTTCAGGCCGTGAGACGGCAATAAATCACTCCAACGTGAACATATCGTAAACGTTGTTGCACGCACTGAAAAGCTTTATGTTTACTGCTTTGCGCGACATCTTATGGTTTTGCAAAAGACAGAGGTTAACGATTTAATTATGTTATAAATTTTCTCTTAACTGGATTGGGAACAGCGTAATCTTTCCATTATCGTCTAACTTGTAAATTGTCGATGCAGAAGTGGAGGGGCCATTTGTACCAGAAATTCGTTTCTTACTGTCTTTCTTCTACATCTGTACCTTGTGTTACATGTTTGGGTTTACTTTTTGGAGGCTGGTAGTCGCTACTGGTGTGAAATGTGCAAGCTGGTTCAGCTCCAACTAGCGTTCTCGCTTGATGTCACAAGGCACACTTTGTTCATTAGCAGCACTGTTTTAGTATTTATATTTGATTAGATCTGATATCATCAACACTACCTGAAAAGAAGAATTGTTAAGCTCCTGCACACACTCAGTTCAACTTCTGACGCTATAGCATAAATTTTGAAAGTAATGTCATTCCAAATCAAAAAAAGACGTTGCGCTACAGCTAGCCAAATCTCCTCTGGGCTCTCGTGGTGCGTGTCTCATGATAACATTCACTGACCAGAGCAAATGGATGTCATCGCTTGTGTCAAGCGATGGGTACAATAAGTATTTGAAACAGACACCCTTCTTCGTTATTTAAATGTATGTTGTGGTTGGAGAGTTTCATCTTGATCGTGACACGAACCAGTCTTTTTTTTTTCCAAGTATCACTGAAGTTTTAGGTGTACGAGTAAACTATTGTGATAACTCTCGCAGATCGACGTTTCTTCAGCGTACATGTTATCGCCGACCTGTTCAGACACATTTCTGCAGATAACGTACACTGGAAGGCGTAGAACCAAAGCGTGTGCTACTCCTTTTCTAACTGACCGTGTCTGGTTCAAATGCATTTCCTTTCTGACAAAGAACTGCCTATAACTCATGTGGCGTGTCCAAGAGATTCAGTGTGATCTAGTTTCCTTAAACTACAATGCCAATCGCAGTCAGACGCTTCCTTGATGTCCAAGATTACTTCTGTAATGCATTCTGTTCTTTTACTGGCCGTGGAGCCGTTCTCTGCAAAGCGTAGGGCTTCCTGGCTATCTGAATGCTCGGCGTAGAAACCCTACTGGTGAGGTATTAGGAGATTTTCTCATTCGGTAATTTGAGGCAAGAGTCAAGGATTATTTGTTCGAATATGTTGCTGAGGGCTGCCATCAAGATTTCTGACAGAAGAAAGTTTTTATTCGAATTATGAAAGGAAATTATTTTCTACTTCTTGCACCTGAAAAGATATAGCGATAGAAGGGAGTGAACCAGACAGATATCGAATTCGCGTACATGAGCAACTGTCGTTGGTTTAGGACACGAGTCTGGGTGTTTCCCCTACAGTGTCCAGACAGCTAACCAGTTAGCTATCTCCAATAGAGAAAATGCTACAAGTTCACCTCAACCTCTGACCCGAAAACTCGCAGAATGAAATTTATAAGTTTCCCGTCGGATGGGGTTTACAATTTTTCTACACAAGTGTTGATGTAATAAGAGAAAGTGCATTAGCAAAAGGACATGAATTTATTTCTGAATCCTGGACGGCCAAATGTACATCATGTGTGAACCTCGAAAATAAAAAGAAACAGAAGGAACGCTAGGAGACGAGAAGGTCTTCCCAGGTAACAATAAGGGAAATGATAGCCAACCATGTGTTCCAGTAATAAGAAGGCGCCCTTTAATGGCAAAAAATTACAATCATTTCATATTCCTTGCATACAGATGTGCCTAAATTTCTCAATTTCCAAACCAAATAATACCTGTGGTTTAAATTGCCGTATGCAGAAACCTTTTATACTGGCGACACACACATTGTTCTTATTTTTTCCTCGGCTTTATAACGCGGCAGGCTGTATTTACCACAAAAGATGTTAATTCATTGAAACTGTGGCTGTGAAGACACCGGAACAATCAGCGCCGAGCTATAATTAAATGCCAGCCGTGGTGGCCGAGCGGTTCTAGGCGCTACAGTCTGAAACCGCGCGACCGCTACGGTCCCAGGTTCGAATCCTGCCTCGGGCATGGCTGTGTGTGATGTCCTTAGGTTAGTTAGGTTTAAGTAGTTCTAAGTTCTAGGGGACTGATGACCTTAGAAGTTAAGTCCCATAGGAAGTTAAGTCCCATAGTGCTCAGAGCCATTTGAACCATTATAATTAAATTTCAGTACGCTCGGAATACTACTCCACTTTTGTGTTCATGTACTAACAACTGGTGATTATTGCAGTTACTAAACTGATTGATTTACTGAAATGGCTGAAATATATCACTCATATAAATTTTTTTCCTTCGTCTTATAATATTCCTCCATACGTATTTCATCGATCATCGGAGAATGCTCACAGTTGCACAACATCGCTACAACAGACTCCCACAGACTACTACTCTCGAGGTTGTTACGATAAAGAAATTCTCTGGTAATTAGTGGAGTTCTCGTACAAGTACAATAAATATCCTACATACTACGTTTCCTTTTAACACATTTTCTGCTTTTCAGTATAGTTTAGCTTTTGAAATAATTGATTACACAAATAATATTATCCACAAAGTGCTCAGACTGGAGTGCCAATACGAGTATTTAAGCGGGCATTTTCTTACGCTAATAATAGACAGTGTTACTGGTTACAGTTTCGGAACAGCGACGCGTACTTTCAAATATTCCCGATCATGTTTTGAACTGAAATTAATAATCTCGTAAATAAAAATAATGCCGTGCTTTTATGTTTCGCAAATTAGTGACATTAAGTGAATGTTAGTGCCTTGACATAACTGTCTCGGCCGGCCGGGGTGGCCGAGCGGTTCTAGGTGCTATAGTCTGGAACCGCGCGACCGCTACGGTCGCAGGTTCGAATCCTGCCTCGGGCATGGATGTGTGTGATGTCCTTAGGTTAGTTAGGTTTAAGTAGTTCTAAGTTCTGGGGGACTGATGACCTCAGAAGTTAAGTCCCATAGTGCTCAGAGCCATTTGAACCATTTAACTGTCTCGTTACACGTTCCCCTGACTATCTGAGCCAAACGTACAACAACTGATGCTTAATCTGTAACCACTATTAATTTTATAGCGAGACTTACCCATATTGTGTACGGTGCACTCATTGGAGGCGTGAAGTGTAACGCTACGTTATTGTTGACTTCAAACGACTTCGTAAAACTGTCGGCACGGTGCAGCTCAGCTGCACCTCATTTTCTGATTCACACATTTAATTTTTCATGATTTTATTTTGATTATTACTCAGTTAGCAGCGAGTAGTGTGAGTTGTCAATATTGTATCAAATGAAAATCAATGCCGGCCGAAGTGGCCGTGCGGTTAAAGGCGCTGCAGTCTGGAACCGCAAGACAGCTACGGTCGCAGGTTCGAATCCTGCCTCGGGCATGGATGTTTGTGATGTCCTTAGGTTAGTTAGGTTTAACTAGTTCTAAGTTCTAGGGGACTAATGACCTCAGAAGTTGAGTCCCATAGTGCTCAGAGCCATTTTTGAAAATCAATGTTTGTAGGTCATGCAAAACTTTGTTGGATTTTTTACGCCTGTGATTGTTTTCAGTAAAATCCATTTTACGTGGTAATTATATTAAAAATGTTGAGTCACTCTGTGATTCGGTGTATACGTCCACCTAAAGCTGACTAAGTTAGTCCAATATCGGAGGAAGGAAACGGCATACCGCATCCAATAGGATCATGGCTACTAAAGTACTCTGGTGTTTAAAACAATCTTTGGATTTATGACAGCTTTGCCTATGGTCTTGTTAACGACTGTAAACGTCAACTGTTGTCATATACCTTACTTTAAAGGGGAAAAAAGTTGCATCTTATTAATGTCGTGACTAGTCCTACAGTCACGATTCATGAGAAAGTTTACTGTCACACTTTTTTGTCTTGTTCCAACCTCATTCTCGACAATACATGTTATCAACTCTTATTATCTGTGAGTGTAGAAATCAGTGTTGCTCTCTTTGCCTTGGTGGCTTCTAGGAGATGTCGCTGTCGAACACAAGGGAGTTTTTCCTCTCTTCTGTCGAATCAGGGTACAGTAGGAGTATCTAAAAAGCTTCCGAGAGAAAGCGCTGTGCTCCTGATAGGTATAGCTTTTCCCGACCTCCTGCTGCGCAAGGCTGGTCAGAATCAGCGCCTAGCCTACACAAAAGGTGTTACCACATCGCCAGAAGCCACCCGAGCGCGAAGTGTAACGTGTGGCGGCATGCGGTGGACGAATGGAATGTGACGAGACGACCTAACGGGCCACGAGAACAGTGAGCTTGAGCCGCCTGCCCTTCCCTCTCACGTCGGCTTTCCCTTCCATTATTCGGCGTCGAGGGCTCAATTAAAAGATAATCATCGCAGGTTATTACGCGGCGGAGAGTCGGAAGAGCGGGCGCCGGTGACAGACGGGGACCGCTCGGGTCCAGGAACGCAGCCGGCTGCCAGAGGACAGGAAAGAGCACAGCTCCGGCACTTAGCGGCTCTCCTGCCGATAAGAGGGGAAGGACAGAGACCACCGTACAACACAGTCGTTCAGTGGGGGAATCCCGTTACGCCATACGGCGACCTTTGACCCAGTGTAGCGCGAGTTTGTCACTTGGCGCTCGAGGGATAAAGTTTTTCTGTGAACATCGGCAGTAGGGACACTATATGTTTGTCCTTCCAGTGTTCGTAGAAAACCTTGAGTTTGATTCACGTCTACAGGGTGCGGAGCTTAAATCCGGACAAATTTCAGTTTGAATTTCCGCCATATCGTAGTTCCGACGGAGGTCGCCATTGGCGCTCTTGAAAGCCGTAACCATTTAGTAAACAGTCATAACCTTGAAATGGCAGAGATGTTACGGACTAGCGTAGAATACAACCGAAGAGCCGCGACTATCGAAAGTCTTCACACTGGGCGTCCGCCCACTGATATACACTACTGGCCATTAAAATTGCTACACCACGAAGATGACGTGCTACAGACGCGAAATTTAACCGACAGGAAGAAGATGCAGTCATATGCAAATGATTAGCTTTTCAGAGCATTCACAGAAGGTTGGCGCCGGTGGCGACACCTACAACGTGCTGACATGAGGAAGGGTTACAACTGATTTCTCATACACAAACAGTAGTTGATCGGCGTCGCCTGGTGAAACGTTGTTGTGATGCCTCGTGTAGGGTGGAGAAATGCGTACCGGATTGTAGCCTATCGCGATTGCGGTTTATCGTATCGCGACATTCCTGCTCGCGTTGGTCGAGATTCAATTACTGTTAGCAGAATATGGAATCGGTGGCTTCAGGAGGGTAATACGGAACCCCGTGCTGGATCCCAACGGCCTCGTATCACTAGCAGTCGAGATGACAGGCATCTTATCCGCATGGCTGTAACGGATCGTGCAGCCACGTCTCGATCCCTGAGTCAACAGATGGGGACTTTTGCAAGACAACAACCATACGCACGAACAGTTCGACGACGTTTGCAGCAGCATGGACTATCAAATCGGATACCATGGCTGTTGTTACCCTTGACGCTGCATCACAGACTCAACGACGAACCCGGGTGCACGAATGGCAATACGTCCTTTTTTCGGATGAATCCAGGTTCTGTTTACAGCATAATGATGGTCGCATCCGTGTTTGGCGACATCGCGGTGAACGCACATTGGAAGCATGTTTACGTCATCGCCATACGGGCGTATCACCCGGCGTAATGGTATGGGGTGCCATTAGTTACACGTCTCTGTCACCTCTTGCTCGCATTGACGGCACTTTGAAGAGTGGACGTTACATTTCAGATGTGTTACGACCCGTGGCTCTACCCTTAATTCGATCCCTGCGAAACCCTATATTTCAGCAGGATAATGCACGAACGCATGTTGCAGGTACTGTATGGGCCTTTCTGGATACAGAAAATGTTCGACCGCAGCCCTGGCCAGCACAAACTGCAGATCCTCAACAATTGAAAACGTCTGGTCAATGGTGGCGGAGTAACTGGCTCGTCACAATACGCCAGTCACTACTCTTGATGAACTGTGGTATCGTGTTGAAGCTACATGGGCAGCTGTACCTGTACACGCCATCCAAGCTTTGTTTGACTCAATGCCCAGGCGTATCAAGGCCGTTATTACGGGCAGAGGTGGTTGTTCTGGGTACTGATTTCTCAGGATCTATGCACCCAAATTGCGTGAAAATGTAATCACATGTCAGTTCCAGTATAATATATTTGTCCAATGAATACCCTTTTATCACCTGCATTTCTTCTTGGTGTAGCATTTTTAATGGCCAGTAGTGTGGTTCGATTTTTCGGATGCCCCAGTTCAATTTTTTACGATATTGTGGCGAAGTATAATGCTTCGAAGAAGTCTGTGGTTCACGTCCTAAGTGTTGCGTTCAGTGAGGTTGATATGCCACCACATTTCTTTGAAAAGGGACAAACTGTGATAAAAGAAGTTTACATGAAAGTTTTGACGAATGTTGTGAAACCATGGACGGAAAATGTGGCCTCGGGGAGAAAAAGTATCTTTCAACAGGACGGTGCACCGGCTCCTACGAGCCATTTAGTCCAAAACTGACTCTCGGATATCGCTGATATGTTCTGGTCCAAGGACTTCTGGCCCTCGAATAGCCCGGATTTGATACCCCTCGACTACTATTTTAGGAGCGTAGTCGAAAGAGTTACTAATAAGACGAGGCACTCTAATGTCGTTTCTCTACGCACTACTATTGAAGCAGCATTCGCGAATATGGATAGCGCTGTTTTAAAGAGTGCGTGCAATCGCTGCAGGACAAAATTGGAGGCGGTCATTGCGGCTGAAGGGGGCTACATCGAGCAATGTTACTCCTGAAAGATACCATTACTTATGTGTAAAAGGATTTTCATTTTCTTTTGTATTTTGCTTTAATAAATTTTCTTCTTTTTTTAAAAAAAGTTTCATTTGACCTGTATGTACCATCGTAACATTGTATGTTTGTCCTGCGTATTTTAATAGAAAAATTTTACTTCGATATAGGTGTACCTACAATCTTAACATGGTTTGCATGCTGTTAGGGAATATACCATTTTGTCTGTTTGGATGATTTGAAAATGGGCTCAGGTAGCTTGAAATTACTCATCAATTAAATAAAGATAACTGAATCCTGCAACTTCGGCTGATTTTTACATCCGACTGGTATGAATAATGCATCAAACGAAAGACGAACTAAGACAGTGTTTCTGACAACTGTTCGTTGTGGCCATCATTCCTCAGACAGCTCACGCTGAGTCGATAGGTGAGTTCTTCCCAAACATTCAGTAGGCGTGTGAAGTACTTTTCCAACAATTGCTCCAATCCTCTCTCTTAAGACGGGTAGAATAGCTGGTAGTGGAGGCACGTTCGCACGATCCTTTATGTAGCTCCAAAGCTAAAAATTGCATGTGTTAGATGGGGTGAACGTAGAGTCGGTGCGAAACAAGCACTGTCATCTGCCCCCTAGCGGCCAATCCAGCTGTCGGAAACACCGTCATTTAACCGATCGCTTACTGAATTATGCCAACGAGGCGGCGCACTATCTTGCTGCCAAATATAGTACCGTGGTTCATCTTCCAACTGAGGAGAGAGCCGTAACTTTAGAGCACGAATGAACACCAGTCATAAGTTGCTTCAGCGAAGAAGAAACCCCCATTAACATTCCGCTGGGATGTCGCACAAAGAAAATTCAATTCAGGGTAGCCTAGCTGCAACTTTACCATCTCTATGGGATTTACTGATCCCCAGATGCGCACATTACGTGTGTTCACATTTCCACTTGGGTGAAATGTAGCTTAGTCACTGAAGACGGCACGACCCAGAAAATCGTCATCGTCGTGCAGCAACATTTCATTGGCAAAGTTGACACGTTAACCTCGTCTGTAGGCTTTATAGTTTGTAACAACTGCAAACAACAAGGCTGTAGTTATAAGCGCCTCCTTAAGTCTCCACATACACGCCACAGCAATTGCTAATTCACGACTAGTCTTCGGAACTGATTTCTTGGGGCTAGGGGTAAAAGACTCTGTCACTCCTTGAGTACGATCTTCAGTCACTCTTACATGAAATGTATTCGCAGTTGCGAATACGAACATTCATCGGATGCACAAGGGAATGACGAAAATGAAAAATTGTGCCGGACCGGGGCTCGAACCCGGCTTTCTCGCTTTACGCGAGCTGTCGCCAAAGGCAGATGTAGGACAAAATTGAGAAAAAATCGTATTTCTTTTAATTCCGTAATTTATTAGATTGATTCTTTAAAAATAACATCTCAAAGTTTCACAATTCAATACTGGCTAGAAATATTTTTTAAAAAAGTGTGTTGGGTGTCTGTACCTACCACGCCCCCTCTTTCTATGCTGTGATCCACACCTTCTCTACGATAGAAATATTTTGTGCGTTAGTTTTTCGTTCACACGTTCGAACGCAACTTCAGATACGCCTAGAATGCTGTAAGAAAGATTATCTTTGCTTGTTTCTTTGTTTACAACGTGGTTTTTACAAGATGGAAAGCCACTGCAAGGTGTTAACAGATTGACAGACAAGGAAATTTACGTTTTACGGATTATTATGTTAAAGGTATCAGGGATAACTTACAAGGTGTGAAAACAATGAAGCAAGCCGTGTGGTCAACATTCTTTCGCACAGGTTATGACCCTCAACACCCCCTTTGTGACATATCGTGGTGCAAATACCTTCAGGCATTACCCAGTGGAAGGCCAAATACCCACAAACATGCTTTGCTTCTTGCTGTTTTAGATGTTAAAAATCAACTTTCAGGTATCTAGCCAGTCCTGCATTGCAGAAAAAAATGTGAACAGGGGAAACACTGAATGCAAATGAGAGCTACAATCACCTTAGGTGGATGCGTTGTTCAAAAACGGTATTTGCCTCTTCAGTTTCAGGGTAAAAAGGGGAAGACGGCTCTGAGTACTATGCGACCTAACTTCTGAGGTCATCAGTCGCCTAGAACTTAGAACTACGTAAACCTAACTAACCTAAGGACATCACACACATCCATGCCCGAGGCAGGATTCGAACCTGCGACCGGAGCGGTCGATCGGCTCCAGACTGTAGCGCCTAGAACCGCACGGCCACTCCGGCCGGCAAGAGAGGAAGACAATAAAGATTATGGATACGGAAAGCGTTAGTCACTACAGGTTTAGCAATATTGTCAAAAACTGAAATAAAAACGGTAAATGCGAATTGCCATAAACTGTACCTTTTCTTAGGAACTATAAAGGCTACCGGCCTGAAATTTGGCACAGTTCTTAAGAATTACATATTGAATAATCCAGTGCAGCACTATTCCGTTATATTCCCTTTCAAAATCTGAGAAAAAATAGAGCAGTCCAGGGTAACACAAAACTGAAAAATTAATTTCAAAGCAACTATGATCTTAAGCAAAAATCTCTTCCACAAGTTTTATTACCCTCTTATGCAGATGTGAAATGTGAAATTCCAGTTTTATTGTTTGATTTGTTTACGAAAAAAGGTGCATTATAGAAACAATTTCAATTAAAAATTCAAATCCTTATAAAATGTATGTCGATGCGCATTTTCAAACAAAAATCCCTCAGAATATGAAGCATTGAGTTGTACTTAATAGTCTCAAATTTTATTATTTTAGCTCTAATATTTTTGGAGATGTATATGTTTAAGTACAAGAATGCAATTTGGCTACGCGTGCACGACTCACAGCGAGACCCAAACTACCGCATGTTTTCGCCCTGAGTCACAACCCGCACTTGTACACACATTGTGTAATTCCCGTGCAGGGGCGGAGATTTTTAATTGAACATCAATGCCTAGTACTGGCGGATAAATTCGGTACTGCGGTACTTGCGTTTTTAAGAAGACCGATTTAATGATCCTTCAGTCATGCGTGCGTAAATGCATTTCATGTATTACCTAACGGTCCGCTGTCATTCCCTTATACAACTGATGATTGTTCGTGTTCGCAACTTCGAATACATTTCATATATGTCATGACGGCTGTACTTTCCGCACAGGAAAACTGCATCATCAACAACACAGGCTCTGCAATATCACATCAGTCACTATTGGTCGTCCCGTCCTCTTCCCTTTGCAAAGACAGCCGGTGTCTTCAAACTGATGATACCGCCTACGGATGTTATCGTTGGAGCATTACAATGGAACTTAATGCGGAACGCACGTTGCAGTGTTACGACAGATTCAGTCCTTGCAAACTGTATAACACAGCTGCAGAATTGTAGAACACACATAATCGCCGGCCGGCCGCTGTGGCCGAGCGGTGCTAGGCACTTCAGTCCGGAAACGCGCTGCTGCTACGGTCGCAGGTTCGAATCCTGCCTCGGGCGCTCTGTATGAAAATCACTGACTGTGCTGTGTGCACTCTGTGGCTGGTTGGCATTGTTGGACTATTCGCTATTGTAGTGTTGGGCAGTTGGACGTGAACAGTGCGTAGCGTTGTGTAGTTGGAAGTGAGCCGCCAGCAGTGGTGGATGTGGGGGGAAAGACGGCAGAATTTTGAGAGCGGACGACCTGGACGTGGGTCCGTCAGAAAAAGGAAATTTATAAAACTGGACGTCATGAATTGATATATATATATATATATATATATATATATATATATATATATATATATATATATATATGTGTGTGTGTGTGTGTGGTGGTGTGGTGTTACAAACAGGTACGGCCAAACTTTCAGGAAACATTCCTCACACACAAATAAAGAAAAGATGTTATGTGGACATGTGCCCGGAAACGCTTAATTTCCATGTCAGAGCTCATTTTAGTTTCGTCAGTGTGTACTTCCACCTACGCTCAATGGAGCACGTTATCATGATTTCATACGGTATACTCTACCTGTGCTGCTAGAACATATGCCTTTACAAGTACGACACAACATGTGGTTCATGCAGGATGGAGCTCCTGCACATTTCAGTCGAAGTGTTCGTACGCTTCTCAACAACAGATTCGGTGACCGATGGATTGGTAGAGGCTGACCAATTCCACGGCCTCCACGCTCTCCTAACCTCAACCCTCTTGACTTTCATTTACGGGGGCATTTGAAAGCTCTTGTCTACGCAACCCAGGTACGAAATGTAGAGACTCTTCGTGCTCGTATTGTGGACGGCTGTGATACAATACGCCATTCTCCAGGGCTGCATCAGCGCATCAGGGATTCCATGCAACGGAGGGTGGATGCATGTATCCTCGCTAACGGAGGACATTTTGAACGTTTCCTGCAACAAAGTGTTTGAAGTCACGCTGGTACGTTCTGTTGCTGTGTGTTTCCATTCCATGATTAATGTGATTTGAAGAGAAGCAATAAAATGAGCTCTAACATGGAAAGTAAGCGTTTCCGGACACATGTCCGCGTAACATATTTTCTTTCTTTGTGTGTGAGGAATGTTTTCTGAAAGTTTGGCCGTACCTTTTTGTAACACCCTGTATATATATGCTGGCAGTATTGGCGCACGCTGTATTGCAGTAGTTTGAGTAACGAAGATGGCTCAAAAAATGGTTCAAATGGCTCTGAGCACTATAGGACTTAACTTCTAAGGTCATCAGTCGTCTAGAACTTAGAACTACTTGAACCTAACTAACCTACGAACATCACACACATCCATGCCCGAGGCAGGATTCGAACCTGCGACCGTAGCGGTCGCGCGGTTTCGGACTGTAGCGCCTAGAACCGCTCGGCCACTCCGGCTGGCAGTAACGAAGATTTTTGTGAGGTAAGTGATTCATGAAAGGTATCGATTATTGTTAGTCAGGGCCATTCTTTTGTAGGGATTATTGAAAGTCAGATTGCGTCGCGCCAAAAATATTGTGTTCAGTTTAGTGATGATCAGAATAATTAAAGAGAGAAATGTCTGAGTACGTTCAGTTTTGCTCAGCTGTTTGAAAATCAAATAACGTAAGAGGTTTACCAGCACAGTCATTTATAAATTTTTCTGAGGGGATGTTTCAGAACTAATCTTTGCTTTACAAGGGAATAGTGCAAGCGTGCAGGTATCGAAAGGAAACTGTTTGAGTTGCTCTTTCATTTGGTGTTTTAGTTGTAATTGTAAGTTTAAAGCAATAAGTGCTACAATGCCTAAAACCCCGATATTCATTTTGAAAGAAGCGGTACTAACCATTTGCACGTTGAAGCATGTAGTACAAAAATGTTCAAATGTGTGTGAAATGTTATGGGACTTAACTGCTAAGGTTATCAGTCCCTAAGCTTACACACTACTTAACCTAAATTATCCTAAGGACAAAGACACACACACCCATGCCCGAGGGAGGACTCCAACCTCCGCCGGGACTAGCCGCACAGCGCCTAGACCGCTCGGCTAATCCCGCGCGGCAAGCAAGTAGTACCCTTCCTGCCAATTTGAATTTGTTGCCACCTACAGGATGTTGTCATTTCAATGGCCAGTAGTGTAGATCCCCAGATGAAACGCGTCTCTCTCGTACTACATTCCTTTGCTACGTGCTTTACCAGTCGGTGGGTCTTCTCATTTCTCACAGTCTTTCGGAAGTTGCGTGTGGCGTGTAAGCGTGGTGTGTGTGTGGCAGCGTCTCGTAGTTGCTGTGGCCCCCACTGGGACAGACGCGACGCGTTGCTGGCGCAACAGGTGGGGGAGGAGGTTGCATTGTCGCATAACAAGAGCGGTGTGGCGCGGCTCGGCACGGTAACGAGCCCGCAGCCCCGGCGCAGGGCGTGCGCGTCACGCCGTTCAGGCCAGCCGTTAACGAATTTACTGCCCGGCGCAGCGCCGTATAGGACTGGTCTGGTCCGGCCGGACTTTTTGTGGCCGCGGGATTTCGGGGTGCGGCCGCGGTGGCACGCCCCCTCGGTTTATGTGCGGGCGCGTATTTTCCGCTCGTTAACAGGGCAGACATGCGCGCCCTCACGTGGATGCCGGACACGCCCTCCGCCTCGGAAGACCATCTCCGAGATGCGACTCGTAAGGCCGTGTAGTCGCGCCTGATGTCTTCATCTTGACACGGCATCCGTTCTCCCTGTCCACTACAACCCTCGGAGCTGCTCAATCGTGGCTCTTCGTCGTGTCCTTTGAATGTTCGTCTTCCACCCGAGTTCCCTACAATCCTAAAACCAGCAGAGAGTATGTTACAAGTAAACATACTGTGCTGTCAGTCCAACACCGAACTATGTATACGTGGTGTAACAGGTGTGAGTGCATTTATTTCTATTTGTGACTGAGGATGGTATACTGAACAATATCACACCGGTATTTAAGTTATTTGCAGACTAACAATTACAGATATTAGGAGAAATATGTTTTCAGATTGGTTGATACCTCCTAGTACGTGTGCCAAGCCATTGGCAAGAGCGAGCTGTTAATGCTTAATTTCCTCTGGGCAGCAGGTCAGGTGTTGAAGTGGGAAGCGAGGAAATAAAACGGTTAGTCTTTACCGACAGACTTAGTAACTTAGTGGTGCAGTTACGATCGTGTAGAAAACAACAAAAATGTTTTCAATTGAGATTGTTAAAAGAGAATAAATTTTAAATACAACACAGTTGCGCAATCTCTTGCGGCTAATAAGTCGAAAATAGTCATTTAGATCTGCCCTGAATGGGCACTAATTTGGACTCAGTTTCTCCACTTTTTTCGGAATTGAGATTTATACCCAATTGAACGTGTTTTCCCTCCGTTACTTAAAAAATGCAAAACTGCCCTGACGTAATTGTGATGGAAGGACTTAATTGAGCAGAAGGTCCCATACAAGGCAATTGCGTCTTTCGGAGAAGGCTCAAATGGAAACCTAACTAACCTAAGGACATCACACACATCCATGCCCGAGGCAGGATTCGAACCGGCGACCGTAGCGGCGCGCAGCTCCAGACTGTAGCGCCTAGAACCGCTCGGCCACCCTGGCCGGTTTCGGAGAAGGGACCGAAGCCATGCGTGTGTCGTCCTTCAAGTGAAATAATTTGTCTCAACAGTGCGCCAATGTCTACATAACTAGGACATGTGGCCTCAACAAAGAAATGTGTTGACAGTTGACAACGTGATTACTACCTGGGAAACACAAAACAACGCTACAGTATATGTACAACGCTATCACTAACTGTCGACTAAGAAACTCCTTGTCTGTGAGAATAATATACTTGACACCAGCGGGGGCAGTGACGGACAAGCCAGTTGTGAAACAGTTTATTTCCGTCGTTACAGCGCAGCTCGCGATTCGTCTAGTGACCGGTGTAGCGTGTCGGTTGTTAGGACACAGCGTAGCGCCATTTGTCAGCGCTTTTACTGCACGTGCCGTGGCTAGAGACACTGTGCCCCGCAGTCACCATGAGAGATCTCGCCATCTCTCAGAGAAGCGCTGTACGAGCTGTCAGACACTCACGTAGAGATGAATGCTGACCTGCGCTGGTGTCCTGTTTCTCCCATTGCCTGCTACAGCTCGATTACAAAGGTTTCTGTATTGCTGCCGCCTCCAGACTCGTACTAAACGTAAAAAGTATTTCTTTTCATCCCCTTGCCGCATTGTCTTCGTTAACTCGGGTGACAAGTTTGGAGTAAGATACTGCTCTCGTCGGGCGAGTACATCCTACTGACACATTTCCCCACAGGCTATTCTCTGCGAGTGTTCTAGGACAAACTCAACGTAAAAGTTTCCTACGGATATATTACGAGGTGCCGGGGTGGAGAAGAGTTTTTACCTCTTTAATTCAGACGAATTTTGCGTGAGAACGAGACATGCACTCGATCCCCTCCTTACATACCACCTAAATGATTATGTGCGCATCGGTAACGGAAGAAAATAATGGTGGATCCTGCTAGTTGGTAAAATAAGGACTGCACACTCACAATAATTTAATAAAAATCGTAATCTACTCAGAAAAAAGAGAACTTTATCATAATAAACAAAATAAAATGGGATTCTGCATATATCTACGAAATTATATGCGGATTAAATATTACAATGAGATTTATTATACATCAGAACATAAATGTACGTGGTTCACGACACAAATAGTGGGTTAAAGGACAGGGTGTACTGAAATATTATGAGAATAAGAGTTGGCTCGAGAACAAGGGACTCCTACTCTCTGCGATGCAAACGATTGAAGATAATGACTAGAGGCCCTATTGTATAAAATATTAATCTCCCGACTATATAGCAGTATCGCAATTAGTAGTGAGAGCTCAAATGGAATCACATGGAGAAACAAGCAATGTGGACTTATAGCAAAGCGAGCGCGCGTGCTGCTGAGGGATTCAGTATAAAATTGACAAGGTCCTGCAATGCCGGAGCCGCAAAATACTGTACCAGTACTGAAATCTGCAGCACGTCGTCGTTAGGCAGCGCCCTGATGATGTAGGCACCGACTTCTGCCGTGCAGCAACTCTGTGTCGACCCCTGGCCGCGAAGGCTGTCCGAGAATTGTAAGTTCCTCCGAAAACGAACGACCAAGTCGCAAGACCGTCAGACTCCGAGGAAGATCAGATCCCGAATCTCCTGCCCGCGCAACGCAAGAGCGAAGCCTACATTGCTCTACTCCCTACTCTCCTCGAAAACTGCGAATCAGCATTCAATTCTGATTCCAAAATTCCCCCACACTGTCTCAGAACATCATTCGCGCCAGTAGCGACCGTTCCCTCCAACTTCGAACAGGGCTCTATGAAGTCAACTAGCCTCAGTTTAAGTTGACCAATCACGCCTCTGCTATTCAGCTGAGGACACTGAACTTGCCGTTTGACCAGCTATGAAAACAACCTGCCTAGACTACCGGCCATCCGGCGCCAGACAGTCGCCCCCAGCAGGACACAGTTCACAAGTACTCTCAGAATCAAGAGAACAATGCAGTCAGTCGGTGCCAGGAATCTTCGTTCCGGACGCGCCGGAACGGTTAACACATTAACTGTGGCGACACTCTGACATGTCGCAGGTCGTTTCGCCCCGCATACAATTGGCGAAACTCGACCAACGTCAGTCGTTCCGCCAGGTGCTTAAGCCTATTGTACGAGCCCCTCAGAATTCAGGGAATTGAAGCCCCCAACCGGAAACGCAGTATGCCGCGTCCTCCTATGCTCACCTCGCACAGGGCACCCAGGGAACTAACCCAACATGTATAGCAATCACGTGAAAAATATTTTTTTGAGCTCTCAGTACAAATACTCTCATTACAATAACCTTATTCGGTCTTTTACTACCGTGCAATGACATAGAACATTAATAAAATTGATGAAAATGAGAGGAAACATGCAAAAGAGGGCATGGAACCTCTCAGTATGTTATATAGGACTTGCACAGAACAGGAGTTTTCCAATTAAAATATAATTCATCTATCAAACTGAAGTAGAATTTGATTCAAAAAATTGGCCAGCTGAGAATAGGACTCGCACATTGAGGGTTCCGACAAACTTAATTATGTATATAGACAGTTCACCCATTCCGGGTATAGAGGATTTTTGCCAGTATTGGCATTGACACTGGCAAGTGTCTTAGTCTCTTGGTCGGTTTTGGAATAACCGTGCTGGGAGGCAGTCAAACAGCTAACACAAAGAGTATGAATCGATGTGAAATTTACGCAGTGAGAGATAATTACCACTTGCAGCACTGGAATTAAAGCATGGATTCTTTTTGAAACTAAATTGGTGCCATGAACAGCTTGTAGAGTAAGAAAAATACTATGCAACGTACAAATACTGAAGTCACAAAAATTAATAATGTATACCGGATAATTTTTCTTACTCTGTCCATGGAGATTCTTAGAATCTTGCCCGCGAAAGGCAAAGGTCCCGAGTTCGAGTCTCGGTCGGGTACACAGTTTTAATCTGCCAGGAAGTTTCGATTCTTAGAATGTCTGATTTTGCAGCAAACTTGGTGCTTAACAAAAAGTCAGTTGTTAGATTATTACACATATATATTCAATATAAGTCACCATTAGGTTACACTGACATCATTAATTTACTTCTTATTTTCTATGGTTGCCTACCATACAGTCCATCCACTAAATCTTGATGATTAGCACATATATATTTTTAAGATGTCTTTCAGGAAGGAAGAAATTACTGTCTCTTATGACTGCAAGCAAAAGTCATGTTTATGAACGAATATAGCATTTACTATACACATTGTTGACGCACGAGTAAAAATTACACGACCTTTTTATGTGAGATCTTAAACGTAAGTACTCTCAAGCGAGACTGAAACAAAAGTTGTTAAAAAAATGAGTATTCTTCGGAAATTGCTTTTCTGTGACAAAGGTGATTTTAAAAGCCTATCTTTGCCGGCTTCTGCGGCAATGTACAAATTTCTTATTACTAATGAGGAAAAGAAAACATTCATACAAATTAATAACGAGAAAAAATAAAATGGTTTGAAACTGGGAGTTAGTTATTTAGGTATCAAAACACAAGATATCGACCACAAGGATACCAAGACTTTCGAGAATGCTTTACTTTCAAGTTTGAAGTCGAACAACAAATGACCAAAATTAATTTTTGTTTTATATAATCACAAATTAATAATTTTGGAATTTTTTCCTTTGGTTTTGTGTGGATGCTTGCTGCCTGATAAATTTCATGATTCTAGGTCAGAGGGAAGTTCTCATGAGTGCGTTTGCGAATATCAAAATATGACATAAATGATCGTATCTTTTGATTACACCGACTTAGAAGCTTCACTTTTTTTTTTTTTTACACCACCAAGAGACCGCAGACGTTAACATGTTACGGAAATTTCAATTTGATGCGCCTAACCGTTCCTGAGAAAAAGAGTTTTGAATAGTCGGGCAGACAGGCAGGCAGACAGACAACTAAGTGATCCTGTACGGGTTCCATGTTTACCGATCGAGGTACGGATCCCTAAAAATATTAAAAGTGGAAAAAACCTGACACATTCCTAGTGAAATGAGCATGAGATCTCTAGTATGTCATCTTGGAATAACAAAAAGCATAAAATTTTGACTGTTCCCAGTAATCACTGAATATTACACTCACACAGACTAAAACCATTACTGATATTCGCCGAAACAGGTAAGCAAGTTCTGCAAGGGCTTTTGAATATTATAATATGACTAGTTCTGAGATGTAAACAAATTCTAGTCAACACTTATCAGTCAGATTTAAATTTTTCACACGGTCTAACTGCTTCACCAACGACAGTCCACCTACTCTTTCCTGATCGGTCATAGCCAACTGATTTAATATCGGAAACTACACGATGTCTATAATTTTAGCAGCACATTGCGTAAATACCACATATTTGCACACGTACAGGGTGATTTTTTCACCGTGGAAAAACTCTAGGGATTGATCCATGAGAGGATACGGAACAAAAAGGTCTAATGAACTTATGTCCTAAAATTTATAGTTTTCATGCTGGAGAACATTTATTCAATCACACTTTGACGGCAGTCTAGTCTGTACCATGCAGCCACAGTTACAGTATGCGTGGATTCCTCCTAAATGGTAGTACTGTTCCTCATACATCATGCCCTAGCACCCTCTCCTGCCCCCACTCTGTAGTTTGGATAAAATGTAAGAGAAAGATTAATACTCACAACCACTGCAGGTACACAAAAAGGGTATACATAAAGTCCGGGAACACTTTCAATTATTTATTGCACAAGAACTAAACATTGTACAGATGTCATACATATTGTATTTTGAAGAGAAACTCTGAAAGTTACTTTAGAAACATTCGATATGCGAACCATGAGTGGCCCGGCAGACGTCAATACGATAATAGAATTCTTGCCATACACGTCCCAGCATGGCATCGTCGACTGTGGCAGTCGCTTCCTGTATTCTCTCCTGGAGCTCTGCTACATCACGTGGTAGAGGCGGTACATGCACTAGATCTTTAATGTGTCCCCACAGAAATAAGTCACACGGAGTGAGATCTGGTGATCGGGAGGCCATTTCATGAAAAAGCTGTCCCCTTCCGTAGCACGGCCGATCCACCGATGCGGCAGCTCCGTGTGCAGATACCCACGAACATCACAATGAAAATGGGGTGGAGCCCCATCCTGCTAAAAGATGAACGGAGAGTCCGACTGCACTTGAGGCATCAGCCATTGCTGCAACGTGTCCAAGCAGGAATATCCAGTGACAGTGCTCTCGGTGAAGACGAGTGGGCCGAACAGTTTTCGATGTGACAAGGCACAGAAAACTTTTGCCTTTGGGGAATCAGGCTCAAATTCAATACATTTATGTGGACGCTTTGTACCCCAGATTCGACAATTATGCCTGTTCACTTTCCCACTAGTGTGAAAAGTGGCTTCGTCGCTAAAAATTAAGCAATCAACAATGCCATCCCCATCCTCATTCGGGTGTTGCAACTGCGAACAAAGCTCAAAACACGTGTCCTTGCCGTCGTCATTGAGCTTCTGCACTAGCTCTAATTTGAATAGTTTCATAGACAGCTTCTGTCGCAGGACTTTCCGCACTGTCATTGGAGACATTTCGAGTTCACGGGATGCACGACGCACCGATTTCTTTGGATTCCCTATGAATGTCTCTCGTACGCGCTCAACGCTTACTTCACTCACACTGGGACGTCCGCTTCTCTTTTTCGGGCCCAAGCAACCCGTCGTAACGAATCTGTTGTGCCAATGGTCAACGGCCTTCCTTGTTGGTGGTTTCTTACCGTACTTGGTTCTGAACATCCGTTGAACAGCTGTGGCACACTTGTTTTTGCCGAACTCCAACACACAGAAAGCACGCTCCGCACCTGAACTGGCCTTGTTTGCGACTAGCGCTATCGGCAAATCACCAAACTATGCTGTGGCGGTATACATGAAAAAAAAAAGCATTCAAGGTTTCTCTTGAAAATGACATATGTATGATATCTGTTAAATGTTTGGTTCTTGTGCAATAAATAATTGAAAGTTTTCCCGGACTTTATGTACACCCAGTTCCCCCAAAGTTGCTCACGCAAACAGATACAAAGGAGCGTTTTCTGAATCTTGAACTTATCATGCACGCAAAGTTCTGTCACAGTACAAGGTGTACCACATATGAGCGCGAGGAAATGTGTTTCCATAGTAAGAAGGAAACGAAGTTTCAAATTAAACTCACGCCCGGAAACTCGCATGTTGCTGGTTTCGTTAAGGCTATTAAGCTTGCAGAAAATGATAATGAGAAACAAGCCCGAAATGCGTCATTCTTAGTTACGACAACCACAGGAACTGTGATTAGTGACAGGAGAAAATTATTTTCAGTGAAAGGAACCTTGAGAACAACGTTGAGTCAGTTTGGGTTTGACTCTCAGTCATCTGAATTACTGTTACGAGAGTTAAACCATAGTAGTTATAAGATTTTGTGAAAAGGAAAAACAAATTATGCTTCCGCTATGGTACCTTCTGCGTGTAGCGCAGACGTGATAACCGCTACACCACAGAACCGATACCTCTCTGTTGAAATTCTACTAATGAGTCACTTCTTCAAGTTTTCACATAGGTCTCTCAGTTAGACAGTATCTGCTCTGAATATAAGCTATAACATCATCCTCCCCTCCACTGTTTGCGACGCGAATTTTACGTCTCGTGCTGGTACTCTACTTTAGCTCACATTGATCTACGTTGCATTCAAGTAGCGGTTCCATTTGGGAACTGTTACAATATTACTTTGTTACCTGATGTCGCATGAAACCCAATGCAGAATGACACTTATGTTGATTTTTTCCTGGGGAGGGGGGAATGAACATTGTGAGCTGTTACGAGAGAGACAGTTGTCACATTGTCATATTCTCATCAACTGTCAATGAGTGCAATAGTCCACGCTCTGTTACGTTGTTAAAGAAGAACTTCAAAAACGGTTCAAATGCCTCTGAGCACTATGGGACTTAACTTCTGAGGTCATCAGTCCCCTAGAACTTAGAACTACTTAAACCTAAGGACATCACACACATCCATGCCCGAGGCAGGATTCGAACCTGTAGCGCCTAGAACCGCTCGGCCACTCCGGCCGGCAGAAGAACTTCACTAGAATGTGCAAAATATAGCTTTTTAACTGTGAAAATAAAATCCGTTGATCGGATTCGACCTTTGCAACTTCACCTTTAAGAATTTCTGTCTATTGTCAACATTTCATAATAAATGGTTCAAATGGCTCTGAGCACTATTGGACTTAACTTCTAAGGTCATCAGTCCCCTAGAACTTAGAACTACTTAAACCTAACTAACCTAAGGACATCACACACATCCATGCCCGAGGCAGGATTCGAGCCTGCGACCATAGCGGCCGCGCGGTTCCAGACTGTAGCGCCTACATCCGCTCGGCCACCTCGGCCGGCATTTCATAATAGGCTAATGAGTATAAATGTGAGATAATATTATTGTAGCTATATACAGAATCGCTTGGATATTTTCATAGAACTTGGGATCGTCAGTTTCATGAAATAGAGTGTGATGCAGCAACGTATAGTGTCAATTACTAGGTACTGCGACGCAACGCTAGAAACTTCGGCAGTGCAGAATACTGGAGTTCAGTATAGCAGTTGTGGAGTGGAAGCAGCATATAGCAGGCAGTGATGTCTTCTCCGGCGCCTGTCTGGCGGTGTCCCATGTACACTGCTGCTGCGAAATGTACTGTGGAATGCGAGAATGCCGGCTACGGTAATTACCGGCCATATACCTGCGAAACGAGTGTCTAAATGGGCGCATTTAGCACAGGGAGATAGGGAATAATTGCCAACTCATCGAGGTACGCTAATGATAGACCAATACAGTGGTAGGACAGCAATGCGCGGCTCTTTATCGCACCGCCAGATTACAGACCCCGCACGAAAGCACGACAACTTGTGCTGCGACAAAGGACTGCGCGGGTAGGTGACTAGCGAGTGCCGGACCAGTGTTGCCACTGACGACTTGTACCGAGTGTGCTGGGTAATGGCTCAGAGCCCGTGACTTGGCAGTCGTGGGTTTGAAACTTAAAAAGGGCGGGACGGTGGCGTTTACCGTGGTACGTTTGAACCAGTTTTGCTCTAGAGAACTGCTCAGTACGATATTTAGTCGATGGCCCCTGAAATGTTAATTGTGTCATAATCCTGCCAGACAGCAGGCTATGAGATAAATCAGTGCTTCCCAACCTTTTCAGCTGGTGGACCCATTGTTCAGTCGAAAATCCATGGCGGACCCCTAGTCAGTCAAGAGCACAGTAACTTTAAATTTCAGAGCGAAACCCATGAGAACTGAAAGCTTCTTAATGCAAGTTCCATGTTCCCAATGACCCCTCCCCCCCCCCCCCCCCTCACGAAGTATCAACAGTCTTTGGTTTAGAGATGAACGAGAACAACTTGAAGTTCAAAAATCGACTTACGAAATAGGTAGTGCACTGACAAAGCAAGTTTAACATTTAATGATGCCTGGGGCCGCATACGTGCCACCGAGCGCTGTGATTGGTCTACAAAGCTCGCTCCGCGCATGCGTAAAAGGTTTCAGCGCATCTACCACCGTGAGCCAGCGCACAAACGACCCCCCCCCCCCCCCCCCGTATTGTTGCGAAACAGTCGATCAGAGAAGCCGCAATCTCCGGCACTGGACTGTGTATGTGTTCTCACTTAGGAACCGCAGAACCGCAAAGGCTACTCGGGAATACGACCTGCAGTAAAAGTACACATGTTTTTCCACACGAAAAAAAATAGTGATGAATTTTATTTTCACATTTTTATTCAATAATTTTACTCATTATTTTACACGATTTGGTGAAGGGTGGCCGCGGACCCCCAAGAAAGAGCCGGCGGACCCCTAAGGGATCTGCGGACCACACGTTGGGAAGCCCTGACATAAATAACGTTACGACAAAATAAATATCTAGTCTATGTCGAGGTCAGTGAAGACGGATCATTAAGTCGAAGTAGGGGGGACGGAGGCTACAGATCCTTGCCCATCAATCTCGCTGTGGGTTTCCCACAATTTCCTTGAATCACCTGAATCAAATACCGAGGCTGTTCCTTAAAAAAGTCGACGGCCGATTTTCTCCCTCCATCCTTGTCCGTTCCAACCAGTAATGTTGAAGATTAGGTGGTTACATCGGATAACCAATGAAGTAGTACTGAACGAATCGAGAAGAACAAAGATTTTTGGTAAAACTCGACCAAAAGGAGGGATAGGTTGTTACGAAACATCTTCAAGCATCAAGGAATAATAATTTTAGTAACCGATGGACGGAGGGAGAAACAATATGAGTAGTATTCAAAGAACTGTGACTGACACCCGAACAACAGGGAACTGACATGTAGCGAGGCTATAAAATAGTGCATTGATAATGCCTAGGCACTAGCCAAAATCTGGATTTGACAAATGAAACATAGAAAAAAGAACGACTGATTGCTGCGCTCTATAATTTATAAATAATATCACAGTCGCTGAGTGCACCAACTTTTCTAATGGAAGATAACCTGATGAACAATAAGAAAGTTTACACAGATCTGTAGAGAATTCCTCATGGCATACTAGCGTGCAGAGCTGCACCGAACCAGAGTTCGGACTTAAAACCACAATAACAATAATCTTGTTATTTCCATTTGGCTGGCTGATGGTGCTTTATTATGGAGCCCAAAGTTATTTACAATTTTTCACTCGGCCTTGTTTGTTGTTGATTTTTATTTGCAACTGATTTTGAAGCTGTTTTTTTGCTTCATCTTCAGTATGTTAGGGACAGATATCGAAATGAAATACAGCCGCAAGCTACGAACATTTTTGCTGAAACTTGGTAAATGAAACAATGCAAGGAACACAAAATAATTTTATTTAAATAGAATTAGGCAAATATTTAAGGAAAGGAACTGAAATTTCGTTTTGTCTGTCAGTTTGTATGTGGATATATGAAAGAGAGTCGTTGATCCCGTTACCAATAGATGGAAGCGCGATCTCTTTAACATTGCAAGAAAACGAGCGAAAAGGATGGAATTATCGCCAAATTACAGACAGCAATGATATATTACGATTTTAAAGGCGAAATTTTTAAAGAATAACTTTTTTTTCCTCAGTGGATGAAATGATCTGCCGCAGGACGCGTGTGTATAGAAACATACTCGTGAGCTGTGGAGCGTTTCTTCGTAACAGTCACTCTGTTATTAAAGTGTAATTCGTCTGAATTTTGTTTCAACTTCACCCTGAGAAATTTCTGGCGGAAATACAGGTATGAATACTTGAAAAATAGTACGTTATTTGGATAAAGGGAGAAATCCCATAAGAAGAGAACTCGAAATGTTATAGATAAATTTCTGCACCCGAGATTAGTGGAACTATTCCGTTCTTCGTATGATTAAGGGTGACACATTTGCTTCACCTTACGGACATTGAGAAATATGAAATAAAATACGTGTGTTTGTTTCATAACAGGAAAACGCTACATCAGTTTATGAATGTATTTACAGAAAAGGAGAAACTTTACTTATAATTGCATGTACACTGTCGGAACAGATTCGCAACACCAATAGTTAGTAGGCGTGTTTCTACAATTTGAAAGATGTCTGTCCGAGATTCGCGCCAGTCACGTACGATTGGCGCTAGTGGCGCCCCTATGAGGATGCTAATCAGGTTGGCTTTAAATACACGCTGTAACGGTCGTGAGCGTTAGTTACTTTTGAGATTGGATGCGGTGGGTTGATGTCAGTCAAGAATGCCTTTAAGGCGACAAAGACGCATCATCAGCACCCAACTGAATTTGAACGAGGTCGTGTAATAGGGCTCTGAGGAGCAGAATGTTGCTCCTGCAATACTGGGGTAAGACTTGGCATAAACGTACCCACTGTAGCCGGCCGGAGTGGCCGAGCGTTTCTAGGTGCTACAGTCTGGCACCGCGTGACCGCTACGGTCGCAGATTCGAATCCTGCCTCGGGCATGGACGTGTGTGATGTCCTTAGGTTAGTTATGTTTAATTAGTTCTAAGTTCTAGGGGACTGATGACCTTAGAAGTTAAGTCCCATAGTGCTCAGAGCCATTTGAACCATTTTTTTTAGCCACTGTACATGACTGCTGGCAGAGACTTTACGGTCGCAAGAAGAGCATGCTCCGGACGGGCACTTGGCACTACCGAAAGGGAGGACTATCGTGTTTGGCGTATGACTCTGGCGCATCGTGCTGCATCTGAAGCAGCAATTTGAGCAGCAGTTAGTACCACAGTGACACAACGAACTGCTACAAATCGGGTATTTCAAGGACAGCTCCGAGCTAGACACTCTGTAGCGTGCTCTCCACTGACGCCAAACCACCGTCATTTGCGACTTCAGCAGTGTCAAGCAAGAGATCATTGGAAGGCAAGCTAGAGGTCTGTTGTGTTTTCTGGTGAAAGCTGGTTCTGCCTTGGTGCCTGTGATGGTCGTGTGTAGATTAGGAGGAGGCTAGTCGAGGGACTGCAACCAATCTGTCTACGTGCTAGTCACACTTGATCTACACCTGGAGTTATGGTCTAGGGTGCGAATTTGATGACAGCAGGAGCAGTCACGTGGTTATCCCAAACACCATAACTGCAAATTTTTACGTCAGCCTGGTGATCAATCTATTCTGCTGCCATTCATGAGTAGCATTCAAAAATGGTTGGTTCAAATGGCTCGAAGCACTATGGGTCTTAACTTCTGAGGTCATCAGTCCCCTAGAACTTAGAACTACTTAAACCTAACTAATCTAAGGACATCACACACATCCATGCCCGAGGCAGGATTCGAACCTGCGACCGTAGCGGTCGCGCGGTTCCACACTGTAGCGCCTAGAACCGCTCGGCCACCCCGGCCGGCTTAGTAGCATTCCAGGAGGGTGTTTTCCAAGAGGTTGACGCTCGCCTACATACCGATGTTGTAACCCAACATGCTCTGCACACTATCTAGATGTTGCCTTGCCTGCTCTATCGTCAGATCTGTCTCCAATCGAGCACATATGGGACATCATTGTTGACGACTCCAGCGCCATCTACAAGCAGCATTAACCGTCCCTGTATTGATTGACCAAGTGCAACAGGCAATCAACTCCATCCCTCCAACTCACGTCCGGAACATGTGCAATACAATGAATGCACATATGCGTGATTGCCTTCAGCTTTCTGGAGATTACACCGGTTATTAATGTACCAGAATTTAACTTTTGCAATGAGTTGTCTCGTGCTTACATTAACCTGTGATCTTGCAACGATAATCACTTAAACATGTTCCTGAAATTTCATGATTCTTCATTAATTATTTTCTGGTGTTGCGACTTTTTTCCGTCGGCGTATATTGTGTTTAAGTCCGATGTTGCCAGGAAGGAAGGAATTAGATGTAAAGAAAGACGTAGTTTTTCTAGCAGATCACTTCGCCGATATATCTTTGGACATGTGCGGAGTACATACGTGATCGGATATATGATGATTATCTTCACATTCCAATTTGACTAAATACAGTAAAATACAGCAGTTGCTACCAGAGTGAGTAAAATAGGCAAATGAAATAACTGTTTGACGTTATTGACGTTATTGACCTCGTGTGTGGTTGTTCGGCCGTCTAGTGCTTGCGCTTGGATGATGATGAATAAATGATAAGGACAACACAACACCCAGTTCAGAAAATCTCCGACCCCTTTGGGAATCGCCGGCCGGGGTGGCCGAGCGGTTCTAGGCGCTACAGTCTGGAACCACGCGACCGCTACGGTTGCAGGTTCGAATCCTGCCTCGGGCATGGATGTGTGTGATGTCCTTCGGTTGGTTAGGTTTAAGTAGTTCTAAGTTCTAGGGGACTGATGACCTCAGATGTTAAGTCCCATAGTGCTTAGAGCCATTTTTGATCCTTTGGGAATCGGACTCGGGTCAACAGGGTCTAGAGGCAGCGACCCCCAACCATTTCCTTTTTTTTTCTTCATTTTGTTCGTTATTGTTCTCCTCATTTGTTCGCTGAATACAGTCTTCTTTTTACAGAGAACAGCCAGCCCTCTGACCGAACACTCTTAACTACAGTGGTGGCGTACCACTAGCCCACGAGCTGGGGACAATATAACACACAGTTTATGAATTCCTGTCCTGAACAACCAACAGCCACTTTGTACACTTACTGCATGGAAAAATTACTTAATCCCGATTATGTAGCTTGTGTTTTTCTACAGCAGCCATAAATGTGTACGTCGCGATTTACTTTGGCTTCATTACTCTGTTTCAAGACGAGAAGTCACAGGTTTTGTGTGTATCAGCAACTGAATCGCCAAATTCATCTGAAGTTGCATCCTCAGGTAAGGGTCTGGTTCACTTGCTAACAACAAGAACTGATACCTATTTATCACGGATAAAAGAGAAGTGATACTGGCTACAATCAGATACCCTCCCCTTTAATACGAGTCCAGCGTCCAAACCAATATGCCAGCTCGCTCAGTTTATTCATACTGATTTGGAAGCAACTATCATGTAATATGAGAATATTCTGTGTTGGCCCCACAAAAGCGCCGTCATTACGTCATTTGGAAAAAAACAGGGTTCAAAATTAGATTTATATTGCGTTATTCGTGAAGTCGCAACAGTGCAACGTAATGGTCTTTGGAACTACCGTTATTTTGAGGAGGTGAAGTGGTACACTTTCAACCTCCCCTCAACAGAGTCAAAAAATGCAACATAGGTAATCACTTTCGGGTCAGTACAGAATTGTTGTAGATGTTTTTTGGTTATATTCTCTTCCGCACCAACCTACCTCGGAAAATAATAGTATAACGTACCAAGAAGAGAAGAAATTAGCCGCCACAGTAACCACTCGTTCCACCCGAGATAGTAGTGCTCAGCGTACCTGGACATGTATTTCTATCAGTTGGGCCCCCGGCGTCGTAAAGGATCGTTCTAATTATAAACGATTTTACGACATTTGCGTCGCCGCCTGAACTCTCCAGGGCCATTGGGCGCCTGACGGGCCAGTGTTCAAGAGTTGGCAGCAGACCCTAATCACTACGTGCAAAGCAGTTATTTCGGCGAACGGCGCGGCGGTGCATCAGTCTGCTAACACCCGAACCCGTTCCCCGCATTTCTTTAACGATTATATCGTGTTACTGTAAATATGCGGTCTCATCCCAATTGCCATTCATATGGCCGCACCGTTTCATATAATACACACAGCGCGGTCATTAGGAGTCAGCGTTCCCTGTTCTCAAGCAATGCGAACTTCATTACGGAGCAATTTACTGTCGACGGGACGCAAACCAGGTTTATTATGTAGCCGACAGTTTGGCCATTGCAATGGCTGACTTTGTCTAATGGAGTTGTAGTTTGTATCTCTAGAGGAGGACTTGGCGTTCACTCTGACTCTTGACACGATTTTTCACTTTCTTTGTTGCGACACCATTCGACTTCTAAATCGAACGAATATCGACGGAAGTATTAAATGGAAATGTGAGCACGTGCTCCAGAGAATTACAAGGCAAACGCCGTTATGTAATCCGACCGATCCTCCTTTCTGCGAAAAATATATAGTTTAAATGGATCAAATGGCTTTGAGCACTATTGGACTTAACTTCACAGGTCATCAGTCCCCTCGAACTTAGAACTACTTAAACCTAACTAACCTAAGGACATCACACACATCCATGCAGAAGGCAGGATTCGAACTTGCGACCGTAACGGTCGCGCGGTTCCAGACTGTAGCGCCTAGAACCGCTCGGCCACTGCGGCCGGCAAAATATATAGTCCACTAAGTAATCCGCATCCATAGCTGAGGTCGCTAACACACGCTTGTCCGACGGCGCTAGACTCGGCGGGTAGCCGGTTCGACTCCTGTTAACGATGGAAGATAGGGCAGAATTTCATTTTTATAAGTAACACAGATGTGGAAATACTGTAAGCTACACCCATTAGATAATTTTTTTATGCTATTTGCGCACAATGTGGTATGAAATTTACTGATGAGACAGTACAGCGTTCAACATCAACATTTTTTTCACTTAAGTATAAAAAAGGGAGAGGTAAAATTTACTGGCTAGGTAACGCAGTAAACTTTTTTGATAAATAGTACGGAGATGAAACACACCATGTTTCTGTGTGTGTGTGTGTGTGTGTGCGTGTGTATGTGTGTGTGTGTGTGTGTGTGTGTGTGTGTGTGTGTGCATGTAGGCACGCGTGCACAGACATGCACGTATTTTTGATAAATGATACAGGTTGCTTGAATACTTTTGAACATGCTGAACAAAACTCAGATCGTTCAGATAATTTTTTGAACATGTTTTTTACATACAGATTGCCTGTTTCGTCAGTGTTTTTGTGTTTCCCACCTACGTGGCGTCATAGAAACGGTGCTTGGCTGGTTATGTCATGATTATTACGTCATAGAAACGGGCGTGGCCATAACCTCATTATGATATCATAGATAATGGGCATAGTTTTTGACGTCATGTGTTCAAGGTCAACGGTGGCACATGACGTTGCCAGGATTCAAGATCGGTCAATGTTTCCTCCGCTAATTTTGAGGAACGTGGAGCAGTAGCAACAACCTTGTATGAATCACTTGTTAACTGTGTACTCCTTCGACAGTTTCTTACGTATTTTGATTCTGTTCTTATTATTCTGATAGAGTTGTCTTGTTACATTGATATAAATTTATACAACATTACTTTACATAAGGCTTTTTTTTAAATATTTTATCCACCTCTTTTCCAGACGCTCTAAGTTTTCCTTCTAGCTCTATTGTATCTACTTTGTTTTCGATATCATCTTAGGGCGATACATCTCCACAGAATAATTGCTCTCAGCTAAGTATTTTAAAAAAATCATGAAAGAGTGGGATCTAAGATTTTAGCCTTGGTATCGGGGAATATCTCGGTAAATCAGTGTCCCATGCAATTTGTATAATGTCAGTAATGTTATGTAAGGAATGTAAGCTGCTGAAGTGTTGCTACAAAAACCATCACCACAAACTTATGAGCAATTAAAAACGCCTTCCCAGGATTTCTTTGAACGTAGTTTGGCAGTTTTTTCAAAATATTTGTGGCATTCTTCCTCTATATAGTGGTCATTCTTGGGACGTTAGGCCGGCCGAAGTGGCCGTGCGGTTAAAGGCGCTGCAGTCTGGAACCGCAAGACCGCTACGGTCGCAGGTTCGAATCCTGCCTCGGGCATGGATGTTTGTGATGTCCTTAGGTTAGTTAGGTTTAACTAGTTCTAAGTTCTAGGGGACTAATGACCTCAGCAGTTGAGTCCCATAGTGCTCAGAGCCATTGGGACGTTACAAGATTGAAGTACTTAGTGTTTCAGTAGAAATATCTGAGAAGACAGCCAGGCGAGTCGACCCCTGCTGTGGACCACGGTTCCAGTCGGCTGTAGCACCTGTGTCTGGGTGCTGCTGGCTGCACACGAGTCCCTCTGTTTCAGCACCTTTTGTGTAAAATACTCGTCCATCTCTATATTCGTTAACGATACTGCGTAATACTGAGTAACGAAAAGTTTCGTAAAATTTTAATGTTCTATCTCAACAGAACTGTGAAAGGCATCTGACATTGCGCGAAAACGCTGTATATTCGTGTGTGCGACGGTAGACGCTTGTCTGCTTAACAGACGTGTAGTCACCTATCTGTCCGCTGGGTGGAAACTAAGAATTTCGTCTCGACGAGTCGTCTGAACTCCGTCCCGAGCCATTCAATAAGAATCTTGGCAGCAACATTGGTTCGTGGAGCTTCGTAGCCTGCAGACAAAAGGACACTATTCTCTGCCACTTGCTGCTGCTATGAGGAAGTCTGATGTGCTTCGTTTCGTGCTGGATTATGGTGAGATTGTAACTGGTTTCTACATCTGTACTGCATTCACCTGAGTACACGTCACGTGGCTTTTCAGATTATGGAGCATGGTATCTTTTCTGAACGTTTTTGTCTGGAGTGTAGCCATGTATGGAAGTGAAACACGGACGATAAACAGTGTAGACGGAAGAGAATAGAGGCTGCTGAAATGTGGTACTTCGGAAGTGTGCTGAAGATTAGATGGGTATATTGTGTAACTAATGAGGAGGTACTGAATAGAATGAGGAGACAAGAAATTTGTGGAATAAGTTGAGTAAAAGAAGGGATCTGTTGATAGGACACATTCTGAGACGTCAAGGGATCACCAGTTTAGTATTGGAGAGAAGTGTGGGAGCTGAAAATCGTAGATGAAGACGTAGAGGAAGACCAGGAGACGGTACAATAAGCAGATTCAGAAGAATATAGGTTGCAATTGTTATTCTGAGCTGAAGAGGTTTTCACAGGATAGAGCAGCATGGAGAGCTGCATCAAACCATTCTTCGGACTGAAGATCACAACAGCAACAGAACAGGTTTCATAAAACATTTGCACCGAACGAGCTGCATCTCTAAGAGGCAGTTTCATTTATGTGTAGAGTAGTGGTGGTCCACAGTAAGGATTGTATTTTCAGTTTTGTGTTGGTTATTGCTAGTTTTCGTAGCGCATTTAGACAAACCGTGGACGCTGGGGTTATATGGCGCACAATGGCTGGGCGTATCATATAACGCCACAGTATTAAACAGTATATTCATTTTCCTATAATATACGTAAAATCAGATATAGAAACACAACGAGAGAAAAGCAACCTTCAACAATTTTCACTGCTACGGCATAGAAAGAAACATTGAAAATTAAAAAAGTGAAACGGGAGATGAAAGAAAATGTGAAGCAAAGCCGAATTATTAACAAGAAATTAGGCCCTGCTAAGACAAAACGTACCAATTTTCAGATAAAACCTGAATTTTCTTTATCTAGAGCTTAATAGGAAGTAGATTTGACCAATTAATGTAACGACAGCGGAAGCTAGTTTGAACTGAGAAGTTTGTTTAGTGCGTGATGAATTTAAAAAGACGCTTGGCGGAGGTGCGTATCCTGCTCGTATTGGAGACGTTCAGTAGGCATTGGATGGGACAATCTACATAGTTATTTATATGATATACCAGCTGATACTCGACGCGTCGCTGCCGCAGAATAAATAACTGTGAAAATAGCGTTTGAAATTTGAAAGAGTTACCTTGTTTAGTTATGAATGATAGGAAGAGTGATATTTGTTTTATTGCCGATAATGAACACATTTAATAAAACTGAGTGATATACAAAAGGAAAGTATAGATGATGTTCGTTTTATTTTGTTGACTTTTTTATTTGGGTGCTTTAGCGCAGTCAATATATAAAATACATATTATTTCTGCATCTTCAGCAAAAATATATGAATTTCTTAGTGTTCCGTGTACTGAGCCTGCGACACACAACTGGCCATGTGAAAAATGTTACATACGGCTGGCCATGTTTTTCTATATTCAATCGGCACACATGAAGTGATTGGCCTTGTGCCTTGTTGATGGTCACTGAGAATGCAGGTTGAATGGGGAACTGCAGTCGCTTGAAATAAAAGGGCATATCGGTGGGAATGCATCGAGTGAGCACATCTTCTCCTTTCGACTTTCCATTAAGAACAGTTGCCTCGATGACATTCGGCATCAGTTTCTTCACAGCGAGTCTTGTTCCATTACACAATCGGGGTAGACTAATTTTCCGCAACAGAAAAATCGACACGCCGATTTTGAGTGACAGTTTGCGCGGTGGCACATCAGGAATTACTGTCTGTACTGGAAAATTTCGATTACATGTAACTCACATTTATAGGCATCGAAATGACTTAGACACAATAAAACGCTGATTTGTTTGTTTCTGTCGCTCCCAGACGTTTAAGTACTGGGTTCAAATGGCTCTGAGCACTATGGGACTTAACATCTGAGGTCATCAGTCCCCTAGAACTTAGAACTACATAAACCTAACTAACCTGAGGACATCACATACATCTATGCCCGAGGCAGGATTCGAACCTGCGATCGTAGCGGTCGCGCGGTTCCAGACTGAAGCGCCTAGAACCGCTCGGTCACTCTGGCCAGCATCTCAGCACTTCCATGCTCTTTCAGATACATTTGCCGGTACGACAAGAGCGTTGATTGCAGTACGCGTATGCCCATCACCTTCGCGCAAGTGCAAACAGTAAGTCGACAAAGTTCTGTCGCAATCGCATGAACTGTGTGGCGGCGTATAAAATAGAAACAAAGAAACATTGATTTTTGTGTATTAGATGTTTACGCAAACTGTGATCTGGTTTTTGATTGAACTTGTGCAACAATGGACGAATGCTTTATTTCCGTAGTTTATATTGATATGGTCTATTTTTGGATGAAGCCTAATGTGAACCATTAAGCATACTAAAACAATATTCTGTTGTAAAAAGGAAACTACATAAAGCGGAAAATCAGACGTTTTACAAGACGTGCAACTTGACGTGTCATTTTGCCGCCATGTTCGGGTTGTTGTTGTTGTGGTCTTCAGTCCTGAGACTGGTTTGATGCAGCTCTCCATGCTACTCTATCCTGTGCAAGCTTCTTCATCTCCCAGTACCTACTGCAATCTACATCCTTCTGAATCCTAATTCCCTCAGCATCACCCGATTTAATTTGAGTACATTCCATTATGCTCGTTTTGGTTTTGTTGATGTTCATCTTATATCCTCCTTTCAAGACACATGTTCGGGTAAAATGACACAATGCAAAAAAAAAAAAAAAAAAAAAAAAAAAAAAAAAAAAGGATAGTTGTGGCGTCACACAAAAATTAATCATCCAGTTATTTTTGAGTTAAGGACACGTGGACTGAAGTGCTGCTTCTGTCGGTTTTACGTACTGGCGTGTGTGGTATGTGGAAGTTGTGAGCTACAGCCGCTGGAACAACTGTTTCTACACTGCAACCTATGAGTGGATGTGGACAGCATGTGACAAGCACTACTGTTTCATATCCGCCATATTTATAAAGGATTATGTGTAACCTGTAGCGTAGGTGGTGTTTAACAAAATTACATGTTGAGGATTATTTGTAATTACAGTACCTTACAGCTGAACTGTTTGTTCACCTTTATAATATCATCATAATTATTTAGAATAGCCTGATCTAATGTTTTTAGGTACATCAGTTTCGTAAAATATCACTCTGTTATATAAAACTACGTACTGGGTGATCAAAAAGTCAGTATAAATTTAAAAACTGAATAAATCACAGAATAATGTAGATAGAGAGGTACAAATTGACACACATGCTTGGAATGACATGGGGTTTTATTAGAACCAAAAAAAATACAAAAGTTAAAAAAATGTCCGACTGATGGCGCTTGATCTGATCAGAATAGCAATAATTAGCATAACAAAATAAGACAAAGCAAAGATGATTTTCGTTACAGGAAATGCTCAATATGTCCACCATCATTCCTCAACAATAGCTGTAGTCGAGGAATAATGTTATGAACAGCACTGTAAAGCATGTCCGGAGTTATGGTGAGGCATTGGCGTCGGATGTTGTCTTTCAGCATCACTAGATATGTCGGTGGATCACGATACACTTGCGACTTCAGGTAACCACAAAGCGAATAATCGCACGGACTGAGGTCTGGGGACCTGGGAGGCCAACCATGACGAAAGTGGCGGCTGAGCGCACGATCATCACCAAACGACGCGCGCAAGAGATCTTTCACGCGTCTAGCAATATGTGGTGGAGCGCCATCCTGCATAAACATCGTACGTTCCAACAGGTGTTTATCAGCCAGGCTGGGAATGATGCGATTGTGTAACACATCGGCGTACCTCTCACCCGTCACGGTAGCAGTTACAAAACCAGAATCACGCATTTCCTCGAAGAAAAAAGGCCCGATAATGGTAGATGTGGTAAATCCAACCCATACCGTGACTTTCTCGTCGTGCAATGGAGTTTCCACGACAGTTCTAGGATTTTCGGTAGCCCAAATTCTGCAGTTGTGGGCGTTGACAGACCCTTGGAGCGTGAAATGACACAAGACGTTACTCAACCAATCGTCATCTTCTGCCATCTTTTGAAACGCCCACATCGCAAATGCCCTCCGCTTCACTAAATCGCCAGGTAACAGTTCATGATGCCGATGGATTTTGTACGGATAGCATCGGAGGGTATGCCTAAGTGCCAACCAACCAGTAGTGTATGGAACGCTGGTGCGACGTGCGACTGCACGAGCGCTGACTTCCCCGTGCATAGACGGACCCACTACAGTCTCCATTATTTCCTGAACTGTCTCAGCAGCATTACGCCTTGTGCTTGGTCGGCCACTACGGGGTGTATCGTTTAAACAACCCGTGGCTTCGAGCTTCGAAATCATTCTCGCCACAGCTGCAGTTGTCAACGGACCTTTACCCGTTCGAATCCCCTTCCTACGGCGATAAGATTGTAACGCTGAACTAGCACATTTCCCGTTCTGATAATACAGCTTCATTAAAAGCGCCTTTTCAGGTAACGTCAACATGCTGCGACTGCTGGCGCATCTGATTCTCTCTCTCATTGCAGCTCCTTTTATACACGATTGTCATGCGCAGTCACTGACGTTTTGCTGTCCAGCGCCATCTGTCGGAAATTTTGTGAACCTTTTTTTGTTCTAATAAAACCACATGTCATTCCAAGCATGTGTGTCAATTTGTACCTCTCTATCTCCATTATTCCGTGGTTTATTAAGTTTTCAAATTTATACTGACTTTTTGATCACCCGGTATTTCAGTATCTAGACCCTGTCTGAATCGCTTATGTATCACCGCATAAAAGTTGGTGTCGTAGCTTGGGTACCACATGACATAACATTTTTCACTGTAAGTGTGGGACTACTGTTTTTATTACTTAAGTATTCTTGTACCATGAATATTACTTATGTATTTGTTATTTCTGTTGTACCTGATTTCACTGTTATGATGACTTAACTTTTATTTTGTTACTGTGCTCACTGTAACTTTCAATATCACTGTTCCACATGTTTTCCGTCTATCAAAGATGTTTAGTAAAGATATTCCGTCCTTTTCTTTGCTAATGACGGAAACGTTCCTTGTTATGTTGGCTATGTATTAAAAATCCACTCTCTTCGGTATTACTCTGAAAACGTGGAACATTTCCAGTGTTGTGTTCGTTTCGTTCTTCTGTGGTACATTATCTATTTGTCTTGAAGCACTGTGGGATGTATTCGTTAGTATTTGAACGACGGGGTATCATAGTTGTTTGGGTGGTTCCACTGTAATTGTCTTGATGTTTTACCAGTTAAAAGGAAAGTGGGATATGTATTTAACAGATCTGTTTTACCTTTTAAGTTGTTCTTGTTGTGGTCTTAAGTCTAGAGACTGGTTTGATGCAGCTCTCCATGCTACTCTATCCTGTGCAAACTTCTTCATCTCCCAGGACCTACTGCAACCTACATCCTTCTGAATCTGTTTAGTGTATTCATCCCTTGGTCTCCCTCTACGATTTTTACCCTTCGCGCTGCCCTCCAGTACTAAATTAGTGATCCCTTGATGCCTCAGAATATGTCCTACCAACCGATCCCTTCTTGTAGTCAAGTTGAGCCACAAATTTCTCTTCTCCCCAATTCTCTTCAATACCTCCTCATTAGTTACGTGATCTACCCATCTAATCCTCAGCAACCTTCTGCAGCACCACATTTCGAAAGCTTCTATTCTCTTTTTGTCTAAACTATTTATTGTCCACGTTTCATTTCCATACATGGCTAGACTCCATACAAACACATTCAGAAAAGACTTCCTGACACCTAAATCTATACTCGATGTTAACAAATTTCTCTTCTTCAGAAACGTCTTCCTTGCCATTGCCAGTCTACATTTTATATCCTCTCTACTTCGACCATCATCAGTTATTTTACTCCCCAAATAGCAAAACTCATTTACTACTCTAAGCGTCTCATTTCCTTATCTAATACCGTCAGCATCACCCGATTTAATTCGACTACATTCCATTATCCTCGTTTTGCTTTTATTGATGTTCATCTTATATCCTCCTTTCAAGATACTGTCCATTCCGTTCAGCTGGTCTTCCAGGTCCCTTGCTGTCTCTGACAGAATTACAGTGTCATCGGCGAACCTCAAAGTTTTAATTTCATCTCCATGGCTTTTAATTCCTACTCCAAACTTTTCTTTTGTTTCCTTTACTGCTTGCTCAATATACAGATTGAATAACATCGGGGAGAGGCTACAACCCTGTCTCACTCCCTTCCCAACCACCGCTTCCCTTTCATGCCCCTCGACTCATAACTGCCATCTGGTTTCTGTACCAATTGTAAATAGCCTTCGTTCCTTGTATTTTACCCCTACCACCTTCAGGATTTGAAAGAAAGTATTCCAGGCAACATTGTCAAAAGCTTTCTCTAAGTCTACAAATGGTAGAAACGTAGGTTTGCCTTTCCTTAATTTATTTTCTAAGGTAAGTCGTAGGGTCAGTATTGCCTCACGTGTTCCAACATTTCTAGGAATCCAAACTGATCTTCCCCGAGGTCGACTTCTACCAGTTTTTCCATTTATGAACAAGTACATAATTTTGCACTTATGTTTTTGTCGAGTTACTTCATTTTCATGTACTTTTTTTCAAATTTATTCAGTTTATATGGTGACAGGCATACAGTGACAATGGTCTATGACCGAAACCAGTAGATCATTGAGGGTTGAAATGCATTTTCTAAAGTACTTAACGCCTGTTGTTTCGCACCTGATGAAAAGATTAAATGATGGTACAGAGACCCTTTCGCCGATTCAGCACCATCCGACCGGAGAAAGAGCAGGCGGCATCATCGGCCCCGTGACGACTTACAGAGCAGGAATTCGGAGGCCGCGTTGTAAGCGATAGCATCAGGGCGTGGCGAGGGCCGATGGTATCGGCAGCTGGAGACGCCGCCTCCACCGGCCCATACACAGCAGCCTGGGGCCGTCGGCAGGTGCACACTCGCTAATTGTCGAGCTGCACAGAGCAGCCTGCTGTTCTGCCCCGCCTCCAGTTCACACCGGCCGCTGCGGACCGTCGGATTCCTGCGGCCTGTTTTTCTCGCCACACCACCAGCAGCAGCAGGCAGATTCCGCCGGCGCCGCAGCCGTGCTCGGATGCCGCTCTTCTTGTGCCCCGTATGAGCGTGATTCACTGCTTGCTCTCCCAGCAGTCAACTGCCTTGCGATTACCGGCTGGTTCAGATTGATCTCTCGTTGCAGTACACGGCCATTCACGAAACACAGCCGGCATTCCAGCCGCGTGCCGAAGTAATGAACATGTCCCGAGATCACAGGTTCACTCGCACTACAGCCAGAACAGGACTTGGAGAGGTCCCAGAGACTTCGTTCCTTCACAAACCGGAATCATGAAGTTGTTACTGTCACGATCGATCGGAGTCCTGTTATGTTTCTTAGCGCTCTCTGCTCCTTCCTGACACGGCAGTTATGAGGCTTCTACACGAGAGAACTTGAATGAGTAGAACATATGTGAGCGATTGAACTTACATTTACATCTATAACTCCGCCAGCCACTGTCTGGTGCGTGGCGAAGAGTACCTTGTACCACTTGTAATGGGACGTCCTCCTTTAGCATTACTTTTCCTCAACAGTAGTAGTCGGTACCAGTTCTATTTTTTAATTTTGGACAGGTCAACATTATCTCAGCTGTTTCTCTGAAAATTCTTATATAATTTTACACTCAATATGTTATATTTCAAGCTAAAACTTATGAAAAGGAATTACTTTATTTTTGTTCTTACAATCGATATGTACTAACTCTGAAAGTACAGTTAATTTTTTTTAGAAACATTTGAAATTACGAATTATTTGGCACATTTACAATTTCTACTATTATTTACGGACTCTAGTACTGTTTATTGTATTTATTTATGGATACATTTATAAAATAATAATCTAAACTAATAGAAATTCGTTTGTTGAGAAAAACTGTAAACCCTTTGGAATATGGTTATTATCGCAGAGTGAACTAGTAGTAAACATGCCTCTTATGTGATCGGGCGTATTTTTGCATTTTGGACAAACAGCGTAATTTCGTCTTCGTTAATGTGAAAATACAAAAGGCACTGTGATATAGTAAAACATGAGACAGTAAATTATCGTAAAAACAAAAATTCTGCAACGACATTCTGCAAAATTATTTAGATCAATTGAACCGTAAGAACCTAAATGTGAGAATTTCAGCTTCAGGAATTAGACCCCTAGGCATGAAGAACTGGAGCCAACTGTGCGTGAGAAGAAAAGTAAAAAGTTTATTGTAAATCTTACTCATCTCGAATCTTCTGAAAAGTCTTTATCACAGTGGACAGTAGCAACAAAAAAGAAAGGAGGGGTAGATTACACACTACTAGTCATTTGATTTCCTGTTCCTGTCACAAACAGGGCGAGAGAAAAACAACTGTCTTTGTGCCTCCGTGCGAGCCCTAATTTCTCTTATCTTTGCGGTCCTTATGCGAAATGTACTTCGACAACAGTAGAATAGTTCTGCAGTCAGCTTCAAATACCGGTTCTCTAAATTTGCTCATAGTGTTCCTCGAAAACCGAGTAGACTTCCTTCCTGTGATTCCCATTTGAGTTTACGAAGCATCTCGGTGATACTTACGTGTCACTCGAACCTACTTGTAACATCTAACAGCCCGCCTATGGATTGCTTCGAACGTCTCCCTTCATTCCGACCTGTTGGGAATCCCGAACACTCCAGCAGTACTCAAGAACTGGTCGCACTAATGTTCCATGCGTCAACTCCTTTTACAGATGAGCCATATTTTCCTAAAACTCTCTCAATAAGCCGAAGTCGACCTTTTGCTTCTCTACTACAGTATTTACGTGTTCGTTCGATTTTATATCTTTTTGAAACGCTACGCCTAAATATTCAGTCAGTGTGACTGTGTCAAGTAGCACACTACTAAACTGTATTCGAACATTGCGGTATTGTTTTCCCGCTCATCTGCATTAAGCTACATTTTTCTACATTTGGAGCTAGCTGCCATTCATCACACAACCAGAAATTTTGTCTAAATGCATGGGGGCTTAATTAAAAGGAAAGGGACTAATATTAATGAATAATTGCAATAATTTTAGTAGCTGTGTGACCGGTTACGAAGTCTCGTAACCGGTCGGCCCTGAGTAATATTAGCACGCAATCTGACTGCATAAAATAAAAATAAAGAATGACAAGGAATTTCCATTAGCACAATTGATTAATTAAGTTACCTGCAACTATAAAAGCTACGAAACAACAAAGCACAAGTGTAACTGTTCTGTGTGTGGTAGTGTGACTCAATGTACATGTATCTGGCTCGGTTCTTTCTCAATACGACAAAATATTTTAAACACCATTTACAATGAACTAATTGAAAAACCAGAAATACTATAATTGCACATAGAAACCAGATTACAAGCCTAATAAATGAACACGAGCCAGATGCTTTGTGGACTGTACCTGTGAGCAAGAGGGATTGTCATTCAAGAAAACTGTAATACCTTTTTACCTCATTATCTATTGACGAAAATATTCCATTACACCAGCATCATAACTCAAAAACCCATCTCCTTTCTCAAATATATATTCTGACAATTGCAACTTCTTGGATCTATACATTACACCAACCGAACAGCGTCTACTCTCTCGCCCAACAGAGCAACAACTGCCCTCGATATCCTCTGAACTACTACTACACCAGTAGAGGCAGTGGAATAATAATCTTTGGCGCAATCTCTGGCGCTGTGACTCAGTGTAGCCACCTTTCATAAGTCATCATGTATCCTCCTACGGTCACTCTACGACGGCACCTCCGCGAAGAACAGAGCGTCATCAGCTAACAGCCGCAGAGTACTGCTCTCCCTGTCAGTCACATTACTTACATATACAGAGAATAACGGCAGTCCTGTCACACTTCGCTGAGCCACTCCTGGCGGTCCCTTGTCTCTGATGAACCCTCGCCGTCGAGGACAACGTACCTGGGAAACTACTCCCTATGCTCGTACTGTTCTGGCGTAAAAGTCAAGCGCCGGCACGGCGGTCAGGAACGGGAGAGAAGAGACGGCCGTCAAGAAGACGTCAGCCAATAGTTTGCTCACCTACCCCTCTCTAGGGCGACACCGAGACAGCATCCGTCTCTAGGCGAAGAGAACATAAGCGCAGCGCCGCCTGGCGGTGGACCAGTTGAAGATTCAACTAGCCGTTTACGAGCTCTACAGCAGCTACTTAGGAACTGCATTGTGTCACTTGTATTAGGAGTTGTGTATATTGGAGATTTTCTTATTTTGTCTGTCGCCCACTGCTTGCGACACACCCTTGTAAATTCTCAAAGTTAAGTATTGTTATTTATCCTACTGTAATAAAAATTCATTAATACGATTTGGTTGAATTGATATCTAGCGGATCGAACCTAGGAACCCCATATTTCACTTGTAGGCAGGACACAACACGTACCTTCCTTAACAGTCTGCAACGGTGCACCGTTTCAAATCATCTGCATGTGTAATTGCTTCCACAATGCAGCTTAAGGTCTCTGAGTGTGAGTACTACTGGTCTTGTTGTTGTGTTCTTCAGTCCTGAGACTCGTTTGATGCAGCTCTCCATGCTACCCTATCCTGTGCAAGCTTCTTCATCTCCCAGTACTTACTGCAGCCTACATCCTTCTGAATCTGCTTAGTGTATTCATCTCTTGGTCTCCCTCTACGCTGCCCTCCAATGCTAATTTTGTGATCCCTTGATGCCTCAGAACATGTCCTACCAACCGGTCCCTTCTTCTTGTCAAGTTGTGCCACAAACTCCTCTTCTCCCCAATTCTGTTCAATACCTCCTCATTAGTTATGTGATCTACCCATCTAATCTTCAGCATTCTTGTGTAGCACCACATTTCGAAAGCTTCTATTCTCTTCTTGTCCAACTATTTATCGTCCATGTTTCACTTCCATACCTGGCTACATTCCATACAAATACTTTCAGAAACGACTTCCTGACCCTTAAATCTATACTCGATATTAACAAATTTCTCTTCTGCAGAAACGCTTTCCTTGCCATTGCCAGTCTATATTTTATATCTTCTCTACTTCGACTATGATCAGTTATATCACTACCATTTCCTCCCCGCCTCTTCCTACCTTGATTATTACATTCTCGAATGAGGTGCTGGGTAAACGACAGTCCACAAATACTGTATCAGCACGAATTTCTCAGATTTTCTCTTCCTGTCATTTCACAAGATGTGGGAGGAGAAAGTATACAGAGTACTGGAGAAATATTCATCTGATTTCCCAAGACTCTTAACTTTCACTCGAGTGAAGGTAGAAACCTGAGATTAATTTTAACTTAGGACTACAAAGATTTTATTTTCATAGGAAACCGAATTGACAAGGGCGTATCTTTCACATATATGCGCATACAACCTTGTGGTTCTGTTTACGATTATGATTAGGACAAAGATTTTCATTTACCTTCCACAAACGTTCATTGTGTCCTTCATCTGGATGCACTACAAAAACTCATACGATACTCAAACTTTTATACATTTGCGAGCATGTCTGGAATTCCTGCATTCATTGCGGTTGCTATCTTACGTCGCAGTCCATCCAAAGTTGATGGACGGGGAGACGCATGGATTGACTTTTCACAATCACTCCACGCCTCACCCCACACGCACACAATTTAAAAAAGATCTTGACGTCAGACGACCTTGGAAGGCAATGACGTAATCAGTGCGAGATCCATACACCCGTTGCGGCAGAACCACCGCTAAGGCACCTCATTGTTAATACATGTTCTAACATCCACGTCTAACTTTCGGCACTCAGGTGCGTGATTCTTGTGAACACCTTTTCGCAAAAAAGAACGGATCGTGAATCATTTCTCGGTAAACTTCGCAGAATACTTATTTTTCTTTTTTTGTAGAGTCTGTTCTGCTCCGTTATGGTAAGTAGATGCGGTGTTTTTCGTTTCCTTAGGTTGTGGCAGTTCACTTCTCCACTTAAGTGAAATACAGCCTCATCATTGAACACTAAACGTGAAACAATGTTTTCTTCCATCTCCACGTCCAGAATAAATTCATAAAACCGTTCTCGGTTGTTTATTACGATCAAGAAACGCTTTGTAATGGACTGATTGTCGCCGGCCGGAGTGGCCGTGCGGTTCTAGGCGCTGCAGTCTGGAGCCGAGCGACCGCTACGGTCGCAGGTTCGAATCCTGCCTCGGGCATGGATGTGTGTGATGTCCTTAGGTTAGTTAGGTTTAATTGGTTCTAAGTTCTAGGCGACTGATGACCTCAGAAGTTAAGTCGCATAGTGCTCAGAGCCATTTTGACTGATTGTCGTTTTTCCGTCGTTGATGGGGCTATGGGGAACGCAGTCGTATGGTTAACTAGGAACAAAAGACTGCAATTTCTTCATTTTACTATACCATGGTCGATTTCGAGGATTCTAACCCACCTAACAGATAAACATCGATCCGAGTAGGCAATTTCTTTTTCTTAAATATTATCATTTCATTATCATTATGGTGTTTCGAAGTTATTTGACCAATCGCATATAATTCTAAGATTTTGCATTGTGAACTAATTGTCCTCGCTAGACACTTCAATGTCCATGAAAATCTTCAAATTTTTATTTATTTATATTTTTTAGTTTAAAGGAAAGCCGTACCAGAAAAACCATTTACGAAATCATTGTGAGCCACTTGAAATTAACTGACCATGTGTCGTGGACCTCACTCCTGAGTACTTTATCTACTCAAATGCAGTCATAATGAAAAATTTTATTGGATTTTGGGTTGCTGACGCAAAGTGATCAGTGGCTACGGCAAACCAGTTCGGAGCAGCGCCAACTCTTGGTCATAGCACTCGCGAGGTCCACGAATGTACACAAGTTTTCTTACAGCAAAAGCGTTTTGCAGTAGCTTTTACACTGAAATCCAAGCTGTGAATGATCGAGTGGCATCTCTTCTTTTACACTGAAATCCAGGCTGTGAATGATTGAGTGACATCTCCTCTACCCGCCGACTTGCACGTCATATACTCAAAACACTGATCCGTAGAAGGATTGCAATGCTCTACGTTTTCCTGGAGAGACGTGACTCGCACCTGACTGCAGCTTAACTGGAACCCACTCCCCATTCACCTCACATGAACACAGAAAGGACGCTATCGAATCCAAAACTCGCTGTATTGTACTCTGTCGTGAGCAACTGGGTCACGTTTTTGTCTTTTTCCTTACCCAAGTTCCAGCATGAACAGACCACTCACTATTGAAACTTCGATTTTCACACGTCTGCGTTGTTCCTCCGGTTTCAACAGTTTGCGGCTTACATGGCGAGCCTAATGCCAATTCTTTCTCTCCTCTCGACAAGAGATACTGAATTTTCTGTCCCAGTGTTAGCCAGAAACTACGGCCGTGACGCTTCTGTCTTAGGTACTGGTGTATCAGATTGGCAAAGAATGAATTCAAGTACCAGAATTGCCTTTCACCTGTATGAGTTCGAGAGCTTTTCTTTGGACAGTGAAGTCGTTCCTCCGACGTTAATTGATGCGCTGAGTGCTCATGAATTATTGATCAGCGAGTATTAATTCCGAGCGGACACTCGATAGCGCGGTAACCTGTCTCACGTTACAACGTGTGCCTAATGAACAGATCCACGGGGAGCGATCGAGTATTTGACTCGAGCCAAATGACGCTGCTGCCACACATATCAAGTTCCGCACTACACTGCCGATTTTGCTACCGTACCAAAAATCTGCTGCTAGTGCAGCACATGGCTCAACAATTGGGGATTTCAAATCCGCATGCGAAGAAATCCGCTATAATGATGCTACTGTTAATTCATATACTTTTCGCAGGAATTCGTTTACCGTTAGGCGAAATTTTAACTATCAATAATACTTAACAATGCTGTTTGAGTATTTCTATATTTCTATGCCATACTCGTCGTCGGTGCTGTCAACGTTCACATGCATAATCTTACTGACAGTATTTTTCGTCGGTATTTAGTTTGTCGCTACTTCGTGAAATTCCACAAATCAAACCACAAAGTGAATATCACTACAATTTCAGCTCGAGCCGCGTAACTCTGCAAGAAGGGATAAGTGATAAACATGAAAAATACTCTGATATAAACTTCCCGTGTGAAATAAATTCGACAAAAGCTGAAAATGATACGAAAGTATTTTCGTATGAGCTTAAAGTACACGCAGCAAGTTAGTTGGACTCTTTCAACCTATCCTGCAGAAGAATGTTCCGAAAATGATACGAAAGTTAAGAAAAACTGGCAGCCAAATAGACATGGCTAGCTACCGGGTGAGATTTTGGCGAAAGTGATAGACGTTAGCTCCTAAGATATTCGCTATCCAGCACCATCGTCAACATTAGTGCCTAGCTCTAGAATGAAAAAGATTCCTCGTTGAACGTTTTTATTTTTTAAACACAGAAATCTAAAGGATATTTATTTTTATAGGTGTTTCATTAAATCACGCACTAACTGATACTGCTTATTTCTAACAACATTTTTTTACAGAATGGTGAAGCAACTTTCAGTGCATCGTGAGTGCTACCTACAACGCCGTCTCAGAAAAGAAAGCTAACTGGCTACATCGAGGATAGACACTTTTTAGAAAACTTGCTACCTGTTCACCAGTCTTCTTCCAAGTGGCACTTGCTACACCCACGTTTAAAATCAACCAAATTAAAAGTAATCCTACAGTTTCTAAATCACTTGATTGCTTACTTCTGAACTGTCAGAAATTGGGGTATTTCAGACTGCTCATGTATGGTGTCTGGTCAGTGCCACTAATAGCAATAAAGTGTAGGCCCCTTCAGCAATGTAGTAGCCATTACTTATTTGCTGCTGTGGTGCGCACTCAATTAGTTCATTTATTTCATTTGCATGAGTTTTTGAGGCATTTGTCGTGCATATGTCTCACTTTTACTGTCATTAATACATGGTACAAAGTGCAAAGTATGAGTCTAATAGGTGGATTATGTGAGTAAGATTTTGTTCATACATTCGTTTAACACGCTGAACCTCCACAATATTGTGTCACACGTTAATGCTGCTATTAAAAAAAATTCTTATTATTGGTAACATGTAATCAGTATTACAGTGTTACGGAATAGTGATAACAGTAATGATCTTTTAAAAATAATTTAGTTTCATGACTGAAATACTATTGTATCCATTGTTTTACCCCTCATAAAATTATATTTTTGCTCTCAGGAGGTTACTAGACGCAGGTTGGGAAAATCAGTGGTAGAAAAAACGGAGTGTGTGAAATACCCAGAAGGTCAAAGTGTGTATGTCATCTTCTGAATATCTTGATCTTGTTTTACAATGTAAATGTTTTTCTTTCCTTGAGGTAGCTGGATCTAAGGCTCTCAATTTTTCCCTTGTATTTGCTTTTATAGTTTCAGATTAAAATTTTGGAGAAATTGACAACAACGTCTCTGGAGTTAATTTGCCGTTTCCTGTTATTATGTTGATTTGTAAAAGAGGATGTTTTTTTAAAATAAAATATTTGTAGCCCCATGTGTAAGCTAAAATCCACCCTAAGTTTTATCTTGAATCATCTAAAGAACACAGTCTTCTGAGATCGTATGAAACTTTTGAAACACTGTTTTCTATGACGTTACACGTATCTTGCAGTTATACCTAATTGCTGCTTATACCTTTGGTTGAGGGGGCAGAAAGAAGATTCGAAGATGGATAATGTAGAATATCTTTAAGAAATTCATGGCAGAGACGAAAAGTTAAAAGGTTCTGGAACTGAAAGGGGGAAACGTTCGCCTTGGAGACACTCTGACTGCTGCGACTACTTCAGACGCGTAACGCTGGGCTGCCGTCAGGCACTCTTTGAGAACAGGCGACGGGTGTCGACCTGATTATACCACAGCGTGTCACTTGGCCAGTCTCGCTGAAATAATTTCGTTCCATAAATTTGTCAGCCGCAGATAACAGACCCTGTCCGACCGGAACTAACGACTAGCTTTCTTTTCCTACGTCCTGACACCCTCCTCCAATCTCTGCAGTCCCTCTACCTCACTTCTCTCCCTTTTCAAACACATGCGCACAGTGTAATCGCTTCATCCCGCCAGTGCCGCCGGCCATAAGTAAAACGTCAGGACGGCATTATAATGAAACGTCGCTGGCAGGCGATGATTTATCAAGATCCCAGGCCGCGCAGCCACCCCAGAGAGGTTAGTTATGTCCTGAAGGGGGCTCAATAAATACAGTGGGAGGCCTCCACCTGGTGTGGAGGCGTGGGAGTGGGGCCTACAATTATTGCTCTCTGATTAAGCTTTAATGGCTTCCCAGGCCCAGGCTGGAACCAAATACGGTATGCGTGTGATAAAGCGGTGCACAATCACCAGTTGGGAGCTAAAACGTGAGAGTGCCAAATAGCTCTTTGCCAGCGCCGTATCCTTACATCACGAAATGAATCTGGTGCCTATTCATGGCGTGGCTGTGCATATTAGTTTTCGTACTCTTTAAAGGCGATCTTACTTTCTTTCATAAACGCTAGGTCGTCACTGCTGTCACAGGCACTGTGGAACGTCCAAAGAGTCTTGAATGAATGCTTTATGCACTGAGAAGTTACGCATGTTTCACCTAAAACATAATAAAGATCGGTTGTGGCCCAAGGAAGCCTAACAGGACCTCTGAAGTACTAGGTAAGGCGAATAAAAGGCTTCGATTTGTTGTAGGAATTCTGGGGAATGCGCAGTACGTTTGTAAAAAAATCGTACAGAAGACGCTAGTGCGACCAATTTTTGAGTATTGTTCCAGTATTTGGAATCCTTATCAAAAAGGCATGACAACAGACATCGAAAGAATTCAGAATCTAGCTGTTAGGATCGTTAAAAGTCGGAATAGTCCATACTAGTTGCGCCCCTTGGTATTACCCGCGAATGAACAGTTATTTATAAAGAAATGTTGTGGCCGAAACTCACGATCCATCACAAAAGTTTTGAGACGATGGGGCAGGCTGACAGAATACACGTAGTTCACAATCCACTCGAGTAGCGAATTACAAAATGTGCCGAGAAAAGGAGTAAATAATTTCACGAGTGCCTGCAACGAGCGTAACACAGAAAAGAACATAATTGTTTTAATGTGTAAGGAGAGCTAAAAATCTGCTATGATACGTCTCTGTAAATAACGTTGCGAAATTTCTTGTTCTCTGCGTATATGTAGAGATTTCTGGTTCTCGGTAGATGTGAGCAGGAAGTGCAGAGCTGTCCGTGCGAAAAATATGGTGTGCCCAGGTGAATACCTGCCACTTTTAGCGTTTGTTTATGACACTTATTTTTAGTGATCGTGAAGGCCTCTTTGAAAGGGAACTGCAAGCGTTTAAATTCGAAAGGCAAATTTGTTTGGATGGTAGTTAACTTTCATGGATGACCTTTTAGTCACGTTACCAATCCCCTTGGAACAGTAGTCACTTTGACCATCCCAGGGGAACAGCGACTTTTTTTTTAAATAGGTAACCTATGTGTTAGTTCAGGATGCAGGCTAAGTCCATGCCAAAGTCCATCCAAATCCGCCCAGCAGTTTCAGCGTGAAGGAGTCACAAAAATACTAACTCGACGAAGAAAGAAAATAAGCAACTTCTAGTCCGGTGGAGTGTAAATTTTATAATATTTGCAAGTGCAACAACGTCATCTGCCCTCACGTGTGTGCCTTTTACCAGCTGATACGCTCGCATATCATCATCGAACCCAACCTCATTGAACATCTACCACGTTCTGCATGAAAAGGAACCTCATGGTCTGTCGTAGAGCATTCAAGTGACACCGTTGTTGTCTGTCTTCAAACTTCTAATAAGCTGTAAGATACGCCTGACGCTCAGCAGCTAGACTGCACGGGCTTGTATGGAAGTGCGCATTAAACACTTTGAGGATTGTGTAAGCATCGTATTCATTACGTTGTCTCATATGGCGTAGGACATATTAAGTAACAAAAGCATTTTCACAAATACGATACAGTTTGTGGGGTCTTGCCCACTCGTCGCTAATAGGGTGCCTACGGGATGCAGCGTTCTCGGAATGTTATACAATAATTTCAAACAAATAACATTAGCAGTTTTATTTCCAGAAGGCAAACTGACAATACTTAACTTCATTTTCAGCAAATGTCGCTAGCGAGAGGCGACGTGAAAACGGAACAGTTCTTGCTATACACTGGGGTTAGGGACTGATGACCTTAGCAGTTATGTCCCATAAGATTTCACACACATTTGAACATTTATGCAGTTGTAGGGGGCGCGCCTGGCGCGGCGCATTCCGATTCCGCGCACCATTGGCCGCCGTTTCATCGCTGCCTTCTCCGGTCTTTCGTTTCGCATCTTCGTTCCGGGAATTGTTGTTACTCCAGAACACAGTTCAAAAGTCAAAGAGTAAATAACTTTTTCTAAAAAAGAAAAACTGTACTACACACTGTTAAAACTAGTGTATGTGTGGATTCAGAGCATGAGCTAATTCAGTTCCTGATTTCTTCCAAATCCGCCAAGCCGTTTCGGCGTGAAGGAGTAACAAACACACTCACACACAAACTTTCACATTTGTGATACACTAGCTGACGAATCTGGCATTGCCCAGGTATTCATTTTGCCGATTTTCTGAAACGAAAAAGTATATGTACTCCTGCAGTAGAGTCGGTGTGAGATGATCCTTGATAGTTTCCGTATGCCGGATACAACCGCTTCACATGTCTGCAATGCGATTTTGTAAACGTCTCTAGGGCAACACGTCTTCATAGCTGTATAGACGGCTTTTGTTTTCGTCTTGAGCCGTTTACGCTTGGCACTTGAAAGTCGTCAAAAGCGCTGCCAAGTGACAAGGATTTCCTTAAGTTGCATCGACTGTCTTTGTAATAAAGAATATATATAAATTAAGACTTCATACACGATGCGGCAGCATTTTTTCACGCATCTCGGAGTTTATGGCATTATATCTGTGTGTCGTACAATGATGTACTTGTGCAGATATATTCAGCTGCATATGTGGATGCTGTTCGCGAAATAAGTTACGAATAGAGTTACTAGCAAAGAAGTAATAAACTTAAATGCCATGCACAATGCGGCAGTTTCTCACCCATCTCGTTGTTTGTGACGTCATATGTCCTGAACTGTGATAGGTAGGTGGTTCTTACCCCGACAGCGATATTTGCTTGACAGGGATGTGTGTACCAAGTTTGGTTAAAACCGGTCCAGTGGTTTAGGAGGAGATGTTGAAAACACACACATCCGTTTTTATAATAATGTATGGATATGTGGGAATGGAAGTGTGACAAACGTTCGGGGAATTTAAAGAGCAGTCCTTGGAAGAAAGTCTCCTTAGTTCTCGTGAAGCGTTCTAGGGTAAATTTAGAGAACCTACATTCGACGAAGACTGTGCTATCAGTATGCTGTCATCATCGTACATCTCTCTTAGGGATATTGCGAATAAGATAAGGGGGATTATAACACGTACAGAGGCATCCAATCACTTTTTCTTCTCTCAATAAGCGAATGGAATAGGACAAAAAATATGGTACGCCGTACCCTCTACCACGCATTGTAAAGTGAATTTCAGAGTCTGCAAAGTGTATCATAATCAACAGCTGTAAATGACTTCTATGAAAGTATACGATAGATGAAATACTAGCCTAGTGAGCACAAATGTATGTGAAATGTAAAGTTTCTGGTTAAGTGCCCATCTAATTGGGCTTAAATTTAATCTGTTGGCGATGGTTAGGGAATGGATGTGCGATGGGGACCAGAACATTTTGATCCTGATGTAAAACTACATCCAACACGGCGATGTGGTCCAAGGAGGACTGGTCGAGCAGGACCTATACCTTGGTCTCCAACAATCCCCTGGATTTTTCTGTCTGGGGACATCTCAAAAGAGAAGGGTAGATCTCTGTCATTGATAGGGCTGAAGAAATGGAGCAATGAATTAGTTGTACAGTCTTGTCAAGATTTACTGCGGGAAGAATTGCAATGTGTTATGTTGTGGTCTACTCTACTCTATCCCGTATAAGCCTCCTCATCTCCGAACAACTATGTAAGTAGCCTGTTTGTATGTTGGCAGCGCTATAGACTGTGTTAATATCGCTGACAGCGCTCTGCGCCCTCGGCAAGAGACTCTGTGGTTGGACAGACTAGCAGTTAGAGAGTGGATAGGGAAGAGTGTGGACATGATTTTCTTGGTGGAGACTCTGTGTTGGTAGGACACGCAATGTAAAGTGATAGAGTCTATAGTAGTTAGAATATTTTTATTTAGCTGGCCGTTGTTGCTACTTGCTGAAATTGCTGTAGTCCGTCTTAGGAAGATTTTCTGTGAGGTAAGTGAAAGAATGGGGTTTCCACTATTGGGATTCGTGATTGAAATGAGTTTTGGCAATCAACAGAGTTGGAGTTAGTTTCATATTTCTTTAATTTCCTATCTTTTTGGATTTGTATTATTGTTAAGGATTTCTTGCTTGCCGGCCGGTGTGGCCGAGCGGTTCTAGGCGCTTCTGTCTGTTAGGTAGGTTTAAGTAGTTCTAAGTTCTAGGGGACTGATGACCTCAGATGTTAAGTCCCATAGTGCTCAGAGCCATTTGAACTATTTGATTTCTTGCAATTCAGGGTTATTCTTTTGTGTTAATTATTGGAAGTCATGTTGTCAATGTATAGATGTCAGATTGCGTTGGGTTTGTATATTGTGGGTAATAAGTGAATAGGTTAAGTTTGAGTTGTATTTGTCAGGAAAAATTCTGTAGGTCAGTGTTTAATAATAAAAAAAAAAAATTAATGAGGTAGTTTCAACTACTGCAACCTACATCCTTCCGAATCTGCTTACACTATCATGTCTTAGTCTCCCCCCCCCCCCCCCCCACACTCCCCTCCAACGCTAAATTGATGATTTTTGACATCTCAGATCAGAATGTCTTCTGTCAACCAGTTCCTTTTTTCAGCCAGGATATGGCGCAAATATCTTCTCTCTCCGATTCTATTCAGCACCTCATTCATTACATGATCTACGAAATTTCAAAACCTTCTATTCTCTTCTTGTATGAACTGCTTATAGTTCATGTTTCATCTCCGTACAAGGCTACACTGCGGACAAATACCTTCAGAAAAGGTCTTCTAGCACTTAAACCTACATTGTCCAGTCACATTGATGTAACTATCTGTCAAAAGCCTGAATAACCACAATTTGCAGTGCGAACCGCTGGAAGACGAGCAGGAAGAGAGTCAACGATCTTCTGGAAAGTACCAACAAGACCATGCCACTCCAGGTCTCGGTTTAGAATCCATGGCACGAACAGTCCGTTCGGCGTAGTCCCAGGGAATCTCGTCCTTGAGATCAGCTTGTGTTCCAGCTTAGTGAAGAACCGCTGCAATGGGGATGGGTTTGATAGGGTGGGTAGAAGGCAGATGTGGGAAGGTAAACATCCTTTTCGTCCGCCTGGTGGCAATGTTCGAGTGTCTTACTGGGAAGCTTCGTTCCCGCGGAGAAAGGGAATTTCTCATGGCAGGAGAACACGAGAGAAGCAGTCCTCTGTCTTGTTGTACGTTCCCTTCGCGCGTATGGGCAGTAAAACAGGCGCCTGCAGCCAAAGAGGCGTGACGCCTGCAGAATGCGTCTGGCGGAAGCGGCAGAACACTGCGCTATTTCAAGAGGCGGAGACTGCAGGCGCTCGCGGTATCCGGTTGCATCCGCACTGTGCATGCACTACGCCTGCGGACTCAGCTTCCTGAGTGACCGACGGGGGCGGTTCTGCGGCTTAACCTTAGCAGTACCAAAGCGTTTTCCATAACACGTACTACCAGAGGAGGGAGGAGGTACGTTATGTCCCCCTCTAACAAACAAAAGAAGACAAATTTCACGAATGGTTCTTAATTTTTATTAACAATAGCCATTCCCTTTCAAACAGGTACTGATGAATAAGTAGGGTCCAGAACCTGAAATAATCTCTTAGCACAGTTTCTGCAACATCAACGCATTTTCCGTAATGTATACGCAGAGCGGACTAGTACTTTATGACCACCACAAGGCCGGCCGCAGTGGTCGTGCCGTTCTAGGCGCTACAGTCTGGAACCGAGCGACCGCTACGATCGCAGGTTCGAATCCTGCCGCGGGCATGGATGTGTGTGATGTCCTTAGGTTAGTTAGGTTTAATTAGTTCTAAGTTCTAGGTGACTGATGACCTCAGAAGTTAAGTCGCATAGTGCTCAGAGCCATGAGCCATGACCACCACAAAAAATTGAAAAAACACAGATTTCGTTAATTTTTGCTGCTTTTTATTCACAACACACTTTTTAAAGATACATAGATATGAGAGAAGGGTCCTGAACTTAAAAATATGAATACGACATTCGTTGCAAAATGTCACATTCACCACTAAGACATAAATTTTTGGTTACGTTTTACTGAAAAATTTAAAACAATTATGGGACCCAGTATAAGAAATGACCAAAAACAATAAATATTTTAATTAAAAAAATACGTGAGTAATTAGAATATTTTCAAAAGCTGGACGTGATGAACCCCCCTTGGTATTGCGAAGGTTAACGCCGGCTACGGCCAACCCAGACATTCCTCAGCTGTAGTAAGTTGTTCTTTTCAACCGAGTCTGAGAGTTGAACAAGTGACCAACTTAGCAATGCTACCAGATAAGGTTTTCCCACACGCTCCATATTCGTACACAGAGAGGGAGCGGGGAGGCTCTCGAAATAAATGTCTTTTATGAAAGCTGTGCGGCACACGTTTAAGAAGATTAGGTGAGGAACTGATGGAAAAGTTTAAAAGTTTACATTTCAAATACTTTTCTACTAACTAAGACAACATTTTATACTGAAGTCTCTGGTAGTTCATTAGCACACATGTATAATTATCTGACAAACGCCGGTGGTTTGCTTCTGTTGTCTTATTTCACCTGCATCAGTTCACGCTGTTAGTCATGATATACCCTATATATGCAGATGTAGATGACTTTCGTATATGCCAGTGTGGAAGGAGACTGTTTTTTCACGACAGTCACACTTCTGCAATAAGGTTCACTGTAAGGATCTTTTTTTCTGCAGCAGACACTGCATTGTGTTTCCTCTAAACAATAAGCCCACAAAGACCTCCTCCTACCACCATATTCAATGAACATGAACAGGCTTCCATTACTTTGTCGTTTGTGAAATTACATCGGCAGAAATCTGCGCTCGCCACGAGAGTTATGCACGCGCTGACCTCACTCAACCGCAGAACAAGGCGCCCTCGCAGGCTGCTTTGCGAGTTGCCTGCACACCACTCACCAATGCTGATGGGGTTAACATTTATCCGATTACCGCCACTCGTATTTGCATCTTTCGTCTCCCATGGTCAACAACAATAATTCGTCTAAGTTTCCTAAGACGCTTTCCCATTTTTAGTACTTAGGACACTCTCGGGACTGGACAGACGTTTATTTCTTGTTAGATAGTGCTTCTCTTGTAAATTTTGATCCCTGCGGAGGCCTGGCTATCCGAAGAGTAATCTGGAAATGAAGACTGATGTCGTACCATTCTTTTACAGGGCTGCCTCGCATCAAACGTGTTTTCAGGTGGTAAATATGTAATCATTCCACTGATTTACCGCAATGCGTTATTTGGTGGTGGCCTTTCCCCTATTATATAATAAACTTATTCTGATGGAAACATCTGCTATATGGTCGACCTCGAATGCTGTTACGTTCAGGGGACAGAAGATCTGTCAGAAAGTTATCTTTTTTCTGCTTTTCGGGAAATGGTCTCCTGCAATTGTTACTGGTAACGTTGCGTCAGATTCACTTCTCTTGCTGACTCACGTTGTGGTGGGTGCGATACAGCGTCGTGCTCAATGGTTCCGTATTCGAATCGAGAACATGCCGACATTGTGTTTTTACTTACGGAAAGTTAAATTACAACGGGCCGCGGGCAGCAAGATTGTGTCACGAGATCTATCCCCGCCTACAGCAGCCACAGCATTGAATGTTCCCAACAGTGTTTCTCCGTTTGTCTGAGACAGGGTCGTTTTCGGAAGCAGGAAATCATGAGGGACGTACCCGAAACGTTCGGGCACCAGACTTGGAGGGAAATGTGATTAACACCGTGGTAGGCGACGCCGTGTCAGTATCAGGCAGTTGGCCCGCCAGTACAGGCTAAGCCAGACGATCGTGTGGAACATTCTCCACTTACAACGTGTGCAGGGCTTACTAGCGACAGACTTCCCACATAGGGAGCAATTTTGTCACAGGTTTTCGCCAGGCAACCACAATTCCGGGATTTGTGACATCCATGCTATTCACAGATGAGGCCACCTTTACGCGGAGTAGTAACCTCAGGTTTCATAACAGTCATCTGTGGGATAGTGTTCAGAACCCCCATGGTATGGTGACAGCGAATTATCAGCATCGGTGCAGCCGAAATGTGTGGGCCGGGACCATAATTTGGGCCAGTCTTTCTTAGACGTCGCCTATCCGGCTGGAACTGCAGGCGTTTCTTTGCGGGTGACTTTGTCTCCCCTGCTGGAAGAAGTGGCATTGATGATTCGAAGGGTTATGTGGCTGCTACATGATGGTGCTCCAGCCCACTTCGCCGTTAACGTCCGGACGCATCTCAATCGTGTCTTCCCTGGTCGCTGGATCGGACGGGGGGGTCCAGTTGCATGGCCTGCTTGTTCACCGGATCTCAACCCGTGTGATTTCTGGTTATGGGGCCATCTCAAAAGTATCGTGTATGCAGAGCCCATTCCAGATGTGGACACACTGGAGCAGCGTATCCATGCTGCCGTTGACACTGCTCGGATGCAGCCTGGTCGACGTGAACGTGTGAGACAGAACATGCTACGGCGCGTTCACGCGTGCGTTTAGGCACATGGAAACCATTTTGAACACATATTGTAACTGTGACTATATGGTACAGCGCGTATTAGACCGCATTCTCTGTAACAATGTAAGTGGTCTCTAGCATTTCAGGACATAAATGGATTAGACCTTTTGTGGTTCGTATCTTCTCATCGATCAATACCTTAGAGTTTGTATACGGTGGAAAAAAAATCACCCTGTATTATTCATCTCCTGTTCGACGTCATCAGCTTGGTGCACGCTAAAACTTCACGCAGCTTCATCCTAATACAGGCTACATCTCGCCGCTGCTGTGGGATGTTGGAATAATACAAAACTCGTCCGGGTATGTGGCCGCGTCGTGATGTTGTCTTGTAGAGCAACGTTTCGACCTCTGTTCGAAGTGATGTGCACGTGGGTCATGTATTTACTACTGAGCCTTTGCCACATGCAGGTCTTAGGTAGTGTTGCTTCATTCTAATCGTAGAGTAAGTTTGTGACGAACGTCACTGAACTCTGTGTTTCGATTGGCCAGCAGGAGTGGAGAAGCGGGACTGACAGCCTTTATTGATATCAGTTTTTATTGTAATTCCTGTTGGTTGGTTCGATTATTGTGGAGCTAGCTGATGATACAGTGACCTAGTAGTTTGTTTCCGCTGTGTCTGTTAGCAATCGCCGGAACCAGTCAATAAGGACGAAAATAAAAGCTGCCATCAATAAAGGATGTCAGTCACCGCCTGCCCATTCCTGCCCTTCAGTCTAAATAGAGTTTCATGACGTTCTTATACCACCGACTCTCAGAGCGCGAAAAAAATAAGATCTGAACGTGGCTCTGCCCCAATAGTAAATACTGCGCCCTGAAGAAGGTGGGTCTACGAAACAGCTGACGACGCTGACACATACTCGGAAACGTTTTACTAAAGAGGACGACGACCGCGGAAGCCCGCGCTTGCACAGGTTGGCATGTGGTGTTTACACTCTCTCATGCTTTCACAATTTGCGCAACGAGAAACGGTTCATCATTGACAGCCGTTGCGTAACGCGTCTACTTGACATACCCCCACAAGCATAACGTCCAATTGGTTTAAGTCAGGTGAATTCTTCCTCACATTATACCAATCTATTGACCACATTAACAGCCATCAAAGTTACAAATGGTTCAAATGGCTCTGAGCATTATGGCCATCAAATTGCATTCGCCAAGTACATTGAAATCTGGAGAAGCGCTACGTGCTTGTAGTACATCTCACGTAAAGTACATATCAGAACAGCTTGGCGTAAACAGCAGCACAACTGAAACTTCCTGGCAGATTAAAACTGTGTGCCCGACCGAGACGAGACGAGATACTGGAGACGAGATACTGGCAGAAGTAAAGCTGTGAGTACCGGGCGTGAGTTGTGGTTCGGTAGCTCAGATGGTAGAGCACTTGCCCTCGAAAGGCATAGGTCTCGAGTTCGAGTCTCGGTCGGGCACACAGTTTTAATCTGCCAGGAAGTTTCATATCAGCGCACACTCCGCTGCAGAGTGAAAATCTCATTCCAGCACAACTGTTATAACAACTTTTAAGGACAACTGAAACACAAACACAAAAAATAGCTCAAAGAGGGACGATTCTTATGTGAACTTTTGTTCTGATTTTTATATGCAGAATTGGATCTCCAAGTATTGTATGTTCTAGAGACACACCTTGTATATATCGTATACACATTTAGTAAGTCATCCGTTCCGTAGAGGGAGTTGCGCAATACTTAGTGCCGCTAAAGCGGAGTCACTAAACATGGTTTTCCGCAGTCCTTTTTCCAGAATTCTAATCAAGAACAGCCGCCAACGTGAATAATTTGGAAATACACACCCTAGTTCAAACGGAGCAACTTAATTCACTTCATAAAGGCAAGTCTACTCGTCCAGTTTGTATACCAAGTAGGTTCTTGTCGGAGTATGGAGATGAAATTCCATCACATACAACCGCTCGCTCGACGAAAGCCACGTAGTTAAAGACTTAAAATTTGCACAGCATACTACAATAAACAAGAAAGCAAAGGAGAAAATTCGCTGAATTATAAATCCATATCACTGCCATCGATTTGTAGTATGATTTTGAAACTTAGACCGTGGTGCCACATTAAGAAATAGCTCGGAAAAACGATCTAGTGACGCATATCTACCACAGATTCAGAAAGAAGTTGTGACCCAACTTCGCTCTTTGTTCACTTGAAGGAATGAGTGCTGTCGACAGCGGATCTCAATCTGATCCCAGATTTCTACGTTTCTAGAAGACGTTTAACACTCTTCCTCACATATGATTTCTAATAAAATTCCATACCTATGAAAAATCGTTGAAACTGTGCGACTGGATTCGTGATTTCCTGGCGGAAGGGACACAATTCGTAGTAACTGACAGGAAGTCATCTACTTAAAAAGAAGTGATAGCTCGGGTTCCCAAGGAAAATATTAGAGGCCTTCTGCTGTTCTCAATCTATACAGTACAGCAGATTGAGGAGACAGCCTGAACAGTTCTCTTAGACTGTTTGCAGATGACGCTGTCGTTTACCGTCTAGTAAGATCACCACAAGATTGTAACCAATTTCAAAATGCCAGAATGAGATTTTCACTCTGCAGTGGAGTGTTCGCTGATATGAAACTTTCTGGCAGATTAAAACTGTGTGCCGGCCCGAGACTCGAACTCGAGACCTTGCCTTTCGCGGGCTAGTGCTCTACCATCTGAGCTACCCAAGCACTGGCGTGACACTTAGAAGACGCAATAGTTTTACTAAAGAGATTGCTTACACTACGTTTGTAAGTCCTTTCCTGTAGAATTACTGCGCGGTGACACGCAAGCCGCCCAATGTGTCGTCAATTGAAAACACTTGCCACTCGGCGGCCGAACATCCCCAGGTGGGGGACTCCAGACTACCAATGCCATACGATCACTTTTTTCTCCTTTTTTTCTTTTACCGCGGGGTATAGAATAGGTTTGACAGAGGAAAGCGCAAAAATGCGAAGGTGGGCGGCCCGTTTTGTATTTATGCGAAACAGGGGAGAGGGTGCCATGAATACGATAAGCAAGCTGGAGTGGCAGTTGTTAAAACAAAGGCGTTTTTCGTTGTGGCGAGATCTTTTCACGAAATTAGTCACCTACTTTCTCCGCTGAATGCCAAAATATTTTGTTGTGCCCACCTACGTAGGGAGAAATGATCCTCACAAAAGAAATCAGATCTGGTAAGGAGTGACTTAAGTATTCATTTTACCGACATTTTATTTGCAGCCGGCCGCTGTGGCCGAGCGGTTCTAGGCGCTTCGTCCTGAAACGCGCCGCTGCTGCGGTCTCAGGTTCGAATCCTGCCTCGAGCATGGGTGTTTGTGATGTCCTTAGGTTAGTTAGGTGTAAGTAGTTCTAAGCCTAGGGGACTGATGACCTCAGATGTTGAGTCTCATAGTGCCCAGAGCCATTTTTTTTTTTTTTTCGCGATTACAACAGTCGAGAAATAGTCTGAAAGTGATTCTATGTTGCTTCTGGCAAACATTAAAGTATGAACTGCAGAGTAGCCGTGTAGATGTAGATGAGAATCAATTAATACCTGTTACTTTTACTTGTACATCTGTGTTCCTCTAGCCACGGCGCTATGTGTAGCAGAGACTAACATCTCGCCACTTCAGAGATAGAGTAATAGAGGAGTGATGAACGGCGCATAGCCCCGCCTTCGTGATTGCAGTGGTCGCCGCAAACACGTCACATGGGGCTGGCCGTAGGCCCACTATGTAGTGAACATATTTGGCGCCCACGGCACGGAACTTTATACCCCCCACCCCCTCCTCCTCGGCGCGCCCAGGATACGGCACTACACTTTATTGCCTTCCCCCCCCCCCCTCTCCAGAAACACACACAGCAGTGCCCCCCCCCCCCCACACACACACACTTATTATCGCTACGCCACAGTGTTAGCCCCTGCAGTAAATAAATACCCAGCCCGACGGGAACGGGTGGATCCTTGAATACAACTGTTACCTCGTTTTTCTTGATCTGAACTTCATTTGGAACTATGTTCCATCGTGCGATTTTGTATATAACTGATCCGGGCACTTGGGTAGTGGTATCGTGCACAATCTGTGGCATTTCCGACCATCGATGTAGCATCGATACTGGTTTCCATAAGACACGTGGTACGCGATAGTGACCTGTCCAATTTGCGTCGGGCTGCGATACGAAAGACTGAACAGTGCACAACCATTACTTTCTCCCCATTGTATTGCGTTCGCTACTGGTACGGGAGAAGAAAAGTTGTAGGTAGCCTGCGGTATGAGTCCGAATTCTATAATTTTAGGATCGTGGTCATTGCGTACAATGATGAGCCAAAACATTATGACACTGAACAACAAAGACGAATGGCACCCGGTGGCGTTGCGGACACGTTGTGTGGCAAGGTAGTCGTGTGAGCAGAGCAAAGACGAATGGATTATCATTATAGTGACGATATGGGTGGTAAATGGGTATATCCAAGCACATAAGCGACTATAACAGAGGGCGGGTTCTTATGACCCGGCAGTGGGAACTTGTATCTCAAATAGCGAGGCTGGCTAGCTATTGGCGTGCTACTGTCGTGAACATCAATGGAAAATGCTTAAAGGACGATGATGAATGAGTGTTGGCAAGGTGCTGGATCTACAAGCCCCATCACAGAACATGGAGGTCTGAGGCTTACTTGCACTCTAAAACAGGACAGGTGGCATCTGCGGTAATTATGACGACAGAGTAGAACGCTAGTGTAAGCACTTTTTGGAGCATACTATTCAGCAGATACTGTTCGCAGCAGACGACCTTTCCATGTTCCCATACTGACACAGCTACGTCGTCACGTTGCGATTGCAATGGGCATGTGATCTTCCAAATTGGACCGCGCGTCGGTGGAATCGTGTCCCAAGGTCGAATGAATCACGTTTCTTGTCATCCTAGGTCAATAGTCACATCCGGATTCGCCGCCACCATGGCGAAAGGCTGCACAAAACATGCGTCGTACGACGACGCAGGCTGATCAGGGCAATTATTATTATGGGGGACATTCACCTGAGCTTCCATGGGACCGTAACAGCGTTATTACGGACCCTCTACACCTCTCTTCATGCTTGATGTCTTCCGCGAAGGCATGGCATCTTCCAGCGAGTTAATGTCCGCGTGACAAGACTGGAATTATCGTACGTCGTTTGAGAAGCGTGATACTGAACTCACGTTGATGTGTTGGCCACCAAACTTGCCGTTTATGAATTCGATGGTCCGTCCGCGGAGACCGAGGGGTCTAGGCGCTTCAATATGGAACCGGGCGACCGCTACGGTCGCAGGTTCGAATCCAGCCTCGGGCATGGATGTGTATGATGTCCTTAGGTTAGTTAGGTTTAAGTAGTTCTGCGTTCTAGGGGACTGATGACCTCAGATGTTAAGTCCCATAGTGTTCATAGCCATTTGAACCATTTTTTTTTTTTCGATGGGACGCATCTGGGACGCTGTCGGAGCCAGCACCGCGCCCACAAACTAGCACCCCCAGTGTTTTTACAACTGCGTGACCTGCGTTTAGATATCTGGTGCCACATCCCTCTGGAAACAAATGTTCAAATGTGTGTGAAATCTTATGGGACTTAACTGCTAAGGTCATCAGTCCGTAAGCTATTATTTAACTATTTAACCTAAATTAGCCTAAGGACAAACACACACACCCATTCCCGAGGGAAGACTCGAACCTCCGCCGGGACCAGCCGCACAGTCCATGACTGCAGCGCCTTAGACCGCTCCCTCTGGAAACCTACCAAGGACTTGATACTCTATGACAAACAGAACTGCTACTGTATTTAGTTCCAAATATGAACCAACATGTTATTACGGAGGTGGTCACATAGGCGTCCGTAAGAGGAGGGGGGAGGAAGAGGGGGCACATGCGGCCCCTCACCTAGTATCTGGAGTGTAGAGTTATTATTCACATAATGAGTGAATAACCGTCGTTCCTTGGGACATAATCACGTTTTTGTGTCACCAATAAAATTTAGTTCTTATAGCATGACGTGTCTCGAAACTGACGAATATATTTAAATAAAAAATGGTAATTTTAGAGCCTTGCTCCTTACCGATGGAAAAACGTATCCGGACACACATGGGTGGTCATAATGGCTACATGGTTCAAATGGCTCTGAGCACTATGGGACTTAACTTCTGATGTCATCAGTCCCCTAGAACTTAAAACTACTTGAACCTAACTAACCTAAGGACATCACACACATCCATGCCCGAGGCAGGATTTGAACCTGCGACCGTACCGGTCGTGCGGTTCCAAACTGTAGCGCCTAGAACCGCTCGGCCACTTCGGCCGGCGTGGTCATAATGTTTTGGCTCATGAACGTATATTGACGTAACAAAAATCATGGGTTTCCTCCTAATACGGTTTCGGACTTACTTTGCTCAGCGTAGTTCGTCAACTCCACGTGGCATGGACTCAATAAGTCGTTGGTAATCCCCTGCAGGAATACTGAGCCTTGATATCTCTATAGTCGTCATACATGCGGGAGTGTTGCCGGTGCTGGATGTTGTGCACGAACTGACCTCTCTGTTATGTCCATTAATGTTCAATGAGATTCATGTCGGGCGATATGGGTGGCCAGATCATTCGCTCGAATTCTACGGATCGTTCTTCAACCCAGTCGCGAAAAATCGGGGTCCAGTGACATGACACCGTTGTCTGGGAACATGAAGTCCATGAATGGCTGAAGACGGTCTCCAAGTTGCCGAACATAATCATTTCCAGTCAATGATCGGTTCAGTCTGACCAGAGGAACCAGTCAATTCCATGTAAACACCACCAGCTTGCACAGTGCGTTGATGATAATCTGGGTCCTCGGCTTCTTGGGTTCTGCGTCACACTCGAACCCTACCATCAGAATACTCTTGACAATGCGGATCTCGGATAACTGAATTCCCTAATGATTTCCGTAAAAGAATGTGCAATGTGCCTAGCTCCAACTACCACTCCGCGTTCAGAGCCTGTTAATTCTCGTCGTGCGGCCATAATGACGTCGAACGTATTTACACATGAATCATCTGAGTACAAATGACAGCTCCACCATTGCATTCCCCTTTTATACCCAGTGTACACGATACTGGAGCCATCGTATACGTGCACATCGCTATACCATGACTTTTGTTACCTCAGTGTCCGTTTGAGGAAGCAGTAAACTTCTTAAATCATTTTCGAACACAGGTTCTTAGAATTTTGTGAGTAGTATTGCTCTCGGTGTACAATGCCTTCTTGTAATGTCTTCCACTGCAATTGGTTGCTCATTTCTGTGACACTCTCTGGCTAAAGAAACGGTGACGAATAGTACAATCTACTACTTCTGTCAATCCAACATGGTAAGGACCGATACCGATGAATACAGTCAAGAATTGATCGAATGGATGGTTTTAATGAGATCCCTTCCGTATCTGAACTGCACGTAGTATTATTCCAACAATTGTGATACTGCCATCAGTCGTTCTTTACAACTAGATTAATGTGGTCATTTGACATTAAATATCTCCGGACAGAATTCCTACGTACTTTAATGTTGTAACTGATTCCAGTAACTGGTCGACAGTCGTGTAATATAAGTACATTGGACTTTTCGTCTGTATATGCGCACTACATAGCATTTACACTAAAGATCCAAAGAAACTGGCACGTAGAAATGCCGCAACACGATATGGCATGGACTTGACTGTCTGAAGTAGTGCTGGAGGGAACTGACACCATGAATCCTGCAGTGCTGTCCATAAATCCGTAAGAGTACGAGGGGTGGAGATTTCTTCTGAAAATCACGTTGCAAGGCATCCAAGATATGCTCAATAATATCCACGTCTGGGGAGTATGGTGACCACCGGGAGTGTTTAAAGTCAGAAGCGTGTTCCTGGAGCCACACTGTAGCAATTCTGAACATGTGGTGTGTAGCATTGTCCTGCTGGAATTACCCAAGTCCGTCGGAATGCACAATGGACACGAATGGATGCAGGTGATCAGACAGGATGGTTACGTGCGTGTCACCTGTCAGTGTCGTCTCTAGACATATCAGGGGTCCTATACCATCCCAACTGCACACGCCCTGCACCATTGCAGAACCTCCACCAGCTTAAACAGTCCTCTGCTGGCATGCAGAGTTCATAGACTCATTAGATTGTCTGTATACCCATACACGTCTATCCGTTCGATACAATTTGAAACGAGACTCGTCCGACCAGGCAAGATGTTTCCAGTCATCGACAGTCCAATGTCGGTGTTGACGTGCCCAGACGAGGCGTAAAGCTTTGTGTCGTGCTGTCATCAAGGTTATATGAGTGCTCCGAAAGCCCGTATCGATGATGTTCCGTTGAATGGTTGGCACGCTGACACTTGTTGACGGCCCAGCATTGAAATCTGCAGCAATTTGCGGTAGGGTTGTACTTCTGTCACCTTGAACGATTCTCTTCAGTTGTAGTTGGTCCTGTTCTCGCAGGATCTTCTTCCGGCCGCAGCGATGTCGGAGGTTTTGATGTTTTACCGGATTCCTGATATCCGCTATACACTCGTGAAATGCTCGTACGGGAAAATCCCCGCTTCATCGATACCTCGAAGATGCTGTGTCCCGTCTCTCGTGCTCCGACTTTAACAGCACGTTGAAACTCACTTAAATCTTGATAACCTGCTATTGTAGCAGCAATAACCAATCTAAGAACTGCGCCAGACACTTGTTGTCTTATATAGGCGTTGCCGACCGCAGCGCCGTATTCTGCCGATTTAGATATATCTGTATTTGAATACGCATGCCTATATCAGTTTCTTTGACGCTTCAGTATATTTATGTTTAAGTTCAGCTGACAATCTCTGCATCATACGCTGATCCTCTGAATTTTGTAACACCTTTCTATGTCACCTCCCTGCACACTGAACCATAAGCTCATTCTTCTACATTTCTTTGCGTTGTTAGTTCCGGGTGTCTTAGCAACACAATGTTTGTTGGAGCGCAAAACGTCACGCTCATCTTTCGGGGCGGAAACAGTTATCCCACCGGTTGGACTGGGCAGAAGACTGAACAACGCACGCGCGGAACTACTCGTTTCGTTTGCGTTGCCACTTTAGTGGTCTCCGGCATACCGGGAAAGCAGGCGGCGTAAACACAGCTGCCAGTCCAGAGTTCACGAAGACAGGTTTCTCGTCCGGACGCCACCCGCTGTTCGACGTCGAAAGTACCAGTGGGCGAGGCGCATGCCGTACCGTCTGGTGTACTTTCCCACTCTACCAATACCGCCCAGGTGGCGATAGCTCTCTCGAGATTTACTTCACGAATGTTTACCAAAATGCAACTGGAAAGGAATAGGACAGGGGTTTGATGTTAAATTGCATAGCTGGATGAGGAACGCGCAAAAAGCAGCTACCGAATTGTTGAAAGTAAGCACCTGTGAGTGTACTGCATCCCGCTTTACGCAATACAGGATGGTTATACGAGGGTCGCTTCAAAAGAAATGCACACTGCTTTTTATTAAATCCATCTTTTTTTCTACATGTTTGAAAGTTTTATAGCGTGTAGATACATCCTTTAGGAACAATATTTTAATTTCTCCACATAATTTCCATCCCTTTCAACTACCTTACTCCATCTTGGAACCAGCGCCGGTATACCCGCACGGTAAAATTGTGGACCAACCTGTTGGAACCACTGTTTGGCAGCTTGTACAAGGGAGTCATCATCTTCAAACCTTGTTCCGCGAAGAGAGTCTTTCAGTTTCCCAAAGAGATGATAAACACGTGGAACCAGGTCAGGACTGTAAGGCGGGTGTTTCAGTGTTGTCCATCCGAGTTTTGTGATCGCTTCCATGCTTTTTTGACTGACATGTGGCCGTGGATTGTCGTGCAACAGCAAAACATCTTGCTTCTGCTGATGTGGTCGTACACAATTCACTCGAGCTTGAAGTTTCTTCAGTGTCGTCACATATGCATCAGAATTTATGGTGGTTCCACTTGGCATGATGTCCACAAGCAAGAGTCCTTCGGAATCGAAAAACTCCGTTACCATAACTTTTCCAGCAGAAGGTGTGCTTTTGATTTTTGTTCCTTGGTTTAATTTGCATGATGCTACTCCATTGATTGCCTCTTCATCTCTAGTGAAAAATGATGGAGCCATGTTTCATCACCTGTCACAGTTCTTCCAAGAAACTCATCTCCACCATTCTCGTACTGCTCCAAAAGCTCGCTGCATACCGTTTTTCTTGTTTCTTCGTGAGCCACTGTCAACACCCTAGGAACCCACCCGGCACCAACATTTTTTTTAACGCCAACACTTTCAGTATTCTGGAAACAGTTCCTTCCTCTATCCCAACGTAGCGTGAAATTCGTTCACTGTGATGCGTCTGTCAGCAGTCACCAATTCGTTAACTCTCTGCACATTGTCTGGAGTGTGTGCAGTACGAGGCCTGCCGCTGCGAGGACAATCCTCAATATTGCCGTGCCCGCTTTCATCACGTAACCTGCTTGCCAACAGACTAACTGTACTGCGATCGACAGCAGCATCTCCATACACCTTTTCAACCTCTTGTGGATGTTTCCCACTGTCTTGTTTTCAAAGCACAGGAATTCTATGACAGCACGTTGCTTCTGACAAACGTCAAGTGTAGCAGCCAACTTGAAGACATGCTGTGACGGCGCCAGTCACGGGAACAGGTTGAACTAAGTTTGAAAACAAGCGGGAAGGATGTATCTATACACTGTAAAACTTTCACACATGCAGAATGAAAACTGTATTTTTACAAAAATAGTGTACATTTCTTTTGGAATGACCCTCGTAATTAAACTTTCCCTACTTGAGAGAGCCGCCATGAAAAACGAGTGATCGCAAGACAATGAAACTTTGTGGAAACATTTTTAAGGACAAGCGCTAGCCAAATTACGAATAAACCATTGAAAGAAACACATTTTAAATTCCACGTCTGAGGTCGGTTGGTTAATCTGGGAGAGAGGACCAAACAGCGAGGTCATCGGTCTCATCGGATTAGGGAAGGATGGGGAAGGAAGTCGGCCGTGCCGTTTCGAAGGAAGCATTCTGACATTTGCCTGAAACGATTTAGGGAAATCACGCAAAACCTAAATAAGGATGGTCGGACACGGGTTTGAACAGTCGTCCTCTCGAATGCGAGTCCAGTGTGCTAACCACTGCGCCACCTCGCCCGATCCCACATCTGAGGGTAATCTTTGTTAACTGCGTATCATATTTACGTTCCAGTTTAGTTCGTTGCTCAGTGTGACGACTAACTGCAACCGCGACAGCCAGGGACCCCACTAGAGATACAACTTCACAATTGTTCGCAGCACTTTTCGATAGGTGCACCATGGAATGTTCAGCTGTCGTGACACAGATCGTGCAATTCTTGAAGATCGCAGATTACGTCCAGCGTTCTCAGCCATGGCAACAGTAACAGTAACGTCTTCAACAATTTGTTGCGTATTTGGCCGTCGGCCTCTCCCAGGAGCTGTTCTCAAACCGACAGTTCATTCCAACTTCCCAACAATGCTCTTGAACCCCAGTACGGAAAGATGTCCCCTCCGCATTCGTTTAACGCGTCGACACTTGCTAAGAGCACCTTCACTACAGCTGTTGTTTTGATAAAACAGCTTTACGTGTAAAGCACTGCACGCCTCCCAGATCCATGATGACTGTTTACGACAGTAATGCACATTGGTGCTTGTGTTTCAATCCTACGTTGCTGTAGCGGTACCGGCACCTAACGGCAAGTCGTGACACTAACTCTAATAACAACGCAAATCCTGCAGTGCACAGTCTGGACATCGTTTATATAAAGTAGGGTGCCCATACGGTAGTTAGGTTTCCGTCTATACTGGCTCAAGTAGCGAAATTTTAGTGATAGCCACCCTGTACTTGAACATTTAAGTAGCGCGCCGGGGCTTGCAACTTGATATGAGGCATTGCTGGAGGAGCTGGTTATTATCGCCAGCACGGACACGAGGCATTCAGTGTGTACTGTGTGTCGGGAACCACGTGAGCATCTGAACAATGCCGTACCGCAAAGTAAATCGCGTTGTGCGGAAAATGGTTACGTTTCCAATATCGTTTTAGTGCAGTGTGGTCTGAATATGGCGAAAAATTGAACGAATGTGTTTTTGTGGAAGTGTGCTACATACGCTAACGAATGCAACCTGTTGTTTATTCTCACTTCTCAGTGTTAAAGTACATGCGAGCATAAATTATTATCAAGGAGAAGGGATCGCTTGGTAGGACATATTCTGAGGCATCAAGGGATCACCAATTTGGTATTGGAGGGCAGCGTGGAGGGTAAAAATCGTAGAGGGAGACCAAGAGATGAATACACTAAACAGATTCAGAAGGATGTAGGTTGCAGTAGGTACTGGGAGATGAAGAAGCTAGCGCAGAGTAGAGCAGCATGGAGAGCTGCATCAAACCAGTCTCTGGACTGAAGACCACAACAACAACAACAACATTTGGCAACTCGGTCTGGGGTCTTGCCAGTCCAACACAAATTCGCCGTCTACAAGTTTTACAAAATATGGCACTCAGATGGATATTTCGTGCCAGCCGCTATACTCGCTTCGTTGACTTGCACGCTGCCCTCCATATGGATACAGTACTTGAAGCAGTTCTCAAACGGACGACGACCCTGCACGACAAAATACACACTTTGCGTAACTCGGTGTACGAAGGATTTTTCAGATTATACGCGAGCGTATATTCGAGTTTGTGGTACGTTATTTGGAGCTAGCCGTACCACTTACGTGGCTGACGCTTTCAGTTACGATCTGATGCCGTGTGGACAGTGAATGGTTGCAGACTATGTACCGTCAAAAGATGAGTTACTATATAAATTATGTCGTGCTGTGGTTGCACCTGAGTGAACACGACAAATGCACCAGCCAAGTTGTATTTCGCAATGCATGTACTGGTATGGGGAAAGAGGTCAAATATTATAGCAAAAACAGTACCGCTATGCATGTACTGGTATAGGGAAAGAGGTCAAATATTATAGCAAAAACAGTACCGCTATACGGAAAAGTGGGAGAGGCCATAACACGCCTACATTTAGACACGTATCACTGGAATTCCAAGTACTCATGCTTGAAAACTAATGTATTTCAGTCGTACTGCTTTGTTAAACAAACATTAAAAAAAAAAAAAAAAAGGAATCGTGTGACTAAGGTCGGACGTTGGTACAAGCCCTTTATTCACCGAGTCAGATATGGGAAACCGCCTAAAAACCACATTCAGGCAGACTAGCCCTCGTCGTTAATCAGCGCGCCTCCCAGAATTTCGGAAGAGGGGTGCTAAATGCGTGCGGCTATCCGTTTGGGTCAAGCGTTATCTTACCCAATAGTCTTATTTTGACCATAATACCACGTAAGAGACCACATGACAAGAATTGTTCGGAAAGGTTTCCAGTGCTTAAAATTAACTTTGAACTGTCTATTATTCACTTTTTTCAAAAATCATATTGTGTTCAATGCTATTCATATGTTAAGCACTGTACAACAGCGACATACATTTGTCTTTTAGCAGCCGTGTTCTAGCCCAGCTCCTGCTTCCTTTGCCTCTGGGAGATTTGTTTTTGTATAGCTATGAGTTCATTGTATCCTGATTCTAGATTTACATGTAAATGCTTAACATTGTTAATTTCGTTAGTCTGTCTTCTGTTTCATAGCGGAACAGCAATTGTAGGATATGGGCCATTATCCACTGCTGATCTGTATTTGACAGTAAGACGATGTTTTCTTTGTTGCAGGTGAGTTACCTCTTTCCGATCATGTGGCGTGTGCTTTGCTGCCAACTGCTGTAAGTGATCCATCTACATAATTATATTCTCATATTAGGCATAAATACTATCGCACGTCACTGCTCAACATGCTAATTTCACTTGTGACTAATTTATAGCAGTTATTACATGCTTGTCACCCATCTTGGGTTCAAAAAGCGAATGAACGTAAAGTCATCAGGATGTCCATACAGGCACATGTCATAATTTCCTGTGTCGACGTATCTCGTTTTGTGTCTTGTGGAATGTACAGTGTAAAACGATCAGGATTGTTTAAATAAACGTTGCAGTAAACTTTGCGTCGCAAGTCGTTATTGGAATACAGTATTTTGTTTGATTTGCTTCTGTAAGTGTCATGGTACACGTTTATCTCAGTTCAATCCCTCACCTAGCACTGAACGCACTTTTGTACAGGATTTCTACAGCTGATCTGTTGTACAGCATTTTTTTCACAGCTCTAGTATCGAATATTCGCAACTATAAATTCTTAAACTACAGCAAGGCCCACAACTTAACTACGAAGTAAACGTTCGTAAGAGTTTACTAGAAGTAGCCCTGATTTAAACTCTGTCAAGTAATATGAAAGACTGTTGACAACGTACTCAGTCGTGTGTTATTAAAAGTATCTGAGCTTAAAACTCTTATGCCAAGTACACTGTCTGGCGTTAACACACATAAGAAAACTACCTGTGGAAATGTTTTATGACAGCCTAACAACACCAACTAAGCAAAAACAAGAACAAAAAAAATCTTAAAAGAAAATCAAGATGTGTCTAAAAGTAAGAAAATGGAACATAGACGAGAAACATTTGACACAGCTTTTAATGATACTCTAAATCATGTACAGCAGCTAAGATATTCATACGTTAGCGACGTAAGGAGACCACAGAGTGAAATTCCACCGCACAGATATCCTCTAATAGTCTTTAAAATTCCAAGTTAATCATTTAACTTTAAATTGTCAGTCGGCACCTCATTTTCTGTACATGATTTCGAGCGTAATTCAAAGGTGCTTCAAGTGTTTCTCTAATCTAGTTTATTTCTTACTTTAAGACAAGTCATTTCACAAAAATACTTGACCGTTTTTATTTTCATATATTTTTCAAGTTCAGAAAGCACGAAATACGATATATTTAAATGACTATCGGTTTTCCATTATTATTGAGTACACAGATAAAGAGAAAGCAGAAGTTTCAAATTATTCTGTGATTTGATATTTTCTGACACAGGTTTGCGAAATATTTCAATTTTCGCTCAAATCAGTGATTAAGTTTTTCTTAACTACCACGATTCCCTTCAAGCAATTAAACCCTTTTTTCTCAGAACTAGATCTTACACTTTTCAGTTTGAGACCCTTTTTGACAATTTCTCACTCTTTGTTTGGCCGTGGAAGTTGGACAAATATCCATTGTACGACTCTAGTTTTCGCCCCGCTCAAACATTTGACCAAAAATTAGGTAGAGCAGTATTATTGCTGCAAAGAATGACTGATTAGCAAGGCATCTTCTGCGAAAAAGTTCTTACACCCAAGAAAGATTACATAATTGCCACAGCTCTCATATATCTAGGATTTCCCCTGTTTGTTACATCTTAAAATTGCTTCCTCGCTGTATGAGAGAAGTCACTCAGTGGCTTTTATGGTAGATTCACATTCGTCCTATTATTCTTTTATAGGTATTCCGTTCTTTCTCTAAATCTGTTTGTCATATACTCGTGCTTCTTCTCTTCCCTTTTATGTGAGTGGCTAACTTTTTCAGTGGAGTGAGTAAACTCAGACTGAAGGTTGGTTTGAACACCATAATGTTTTACTAGGTGCAAGTTGATGTGATAGATGAAGTAAGATATACATGCAAATGGGCCCAGTATCTAACATACGTTAATTAATCACCCTCCAAACTAAAAAATTAGGAATCCAATGCCTACTAAATGAAACAAGAATTACAATTACTTTGATTTATTATGTTAAAGTTATTCGGAAAACCGATGGCAAGCAATGGCAGTATTGTTGCAATAAATTATTAGACACTGACCATTGAAAGAAACGTTGGTGGCCTGTTTCAAAAACCAGCCTAGTCTTTTTTCAGGTCATGTAGGGAAGCCGTGGGACTAGTTTATCAAGAAGGTCGGAGACTCACTTAAATGAAATCACCGACTCTCGAATACGACTTCAGTGTCTCAATCGATGCTTTACATAGCTCGGCAAACTACTGATAAACTTGACTCATAAGTGTGAAGATATAGCAGTGTGAAAGAGATGTTATTGACAAATCAAATTATAGACGGGTTGAAAATTTTGAGTTGTACCTACATAAGTATCCAATAAAAGAAGCATGATTCGAGGCAGTATTGGTTGCTTGTGTATTGACGTGGTGAAAAGACCAAGAAAATCAAGATACAATACAGAGCAGGGTGTTCAAATCATTCCGATCATCCACATTCACGGTTTTCGGAACTTCACTGAATCATAGTAGTCGAATGCAGGGACAGGTCCTTTAAGAAAGGCCAGTGCCAGTTTCCTTCTACTTGTTCAATTTGAACTTCTGCTTTGTTGTCTGCAGGAAGTCAAACCGCCCTAACTTACTTTCTTACTTACTTCTTTCCTTCGACTAGGTGTATAGTTAAATTTAAGTTATTGCGTAACTTATCCTTTCCTAGCGTGATGTACAATTTCAGGAATTTTGGGTGGAATTCCTTGTTGAATTGATGAAAATAAAATGATTGTGGATGGCTGTACTACTATCGTTTCGTTGCAGCCAAGTTTACTTAGCTACTGCACGTAATTTAGTATACGTTAAAATTTTTTGGTTCCGCCCGGGATCGAACCGGGGACCTTCTGCGTGTAAAGCAGACGTGATAACCGCTACACCACGAAACCACGGTGGAGTGAGGTGCTTAACTATATGTGTACTAGAGCACTAGACGGTTCGAATAAGTTATGGCTATCTATTGTGTGATATTTTGTGTTGGATATTGAGTTTTGTCTATTACATGCGAAACGAATTGAAATATGTACTTGAAGACTGTTTCAGACAATAAAAGCAGCTTAAATGAAATGTATTAACATTCGTTGCTCATCAGTAATCATCATATTTCACATTATTTTACCATTTTAGTGCGTACGTGCGACTGGTGACGTTATCATTTTGTTCAAGGTCAAGGAAAAAGACAGCAACAAAACGCGCAACGGATGGCCACCCACTAAATTTGTTCTGCTGTTCGTTTCTCTCCTTTACCATTTCCTCCCATAATTTCCACCTTTTGCCTCTTGAGTACGAATGTTGGGGAGCTAAATTATAGCCTGAGTATTAAGTAGGTGAGATGCTAAGAATAGCCGTAGCTAATGTCTTTGGCTTAGCTTCCAGACGTGCCCTGTAACCATACTTGTTCAGTGTTCCTTGAGCAGGTAATGCGCTGCCACATATTGTGTGACGCAGGTGAAGATCGTGTTTTTATCTGAGTATTATGAAGTATGTCGAAATAAAGGGATACAAAGAAACAGTTGCCTATTGGAGGACACATGGCCGCCGCCAGCAGTTCATTTCATTTACCTCCGTAACAACAGCAATTACGGCGCGACTTTCTTATGTTCCTGCCTTTCAGTTGGTATTATTTTTATTCGTAAGGATGCTGTAAATAGTGTGGATCTTCGTGACTGTTCCTTTAACACTAGAATGGCGGGTTTTCTGACATTCCTAAAGTGGCGAAAAGGGTTAAGTTTAACCCTACATAAATTATTTTCATGTCTGACTTAAACAAGAAATTAATTTCATTGTACGTTAATCCCTATCTTTTTGCAAGTTATAAAATTATAATTTAGCGTGATAATTAATACATTACTTATTTTAACAAGAAAATTTCATTCCGATTTGTAGTTAGCCATGCTAAGAAGTCTGATTTGTTAACTACGTGCCAAACCTTCTAAACACATTTAGGATATACGGTTCATATCATATTCGCGTGTGTTTTACTCCAGTCATTGGAGTCTGCTAGGCGCGCTAAACACAGGTAATTTCTATTTTACGTGCACATTTTCCACACACGACTCTCTCTGGTCTTGTTGACTTTGTAGAGGCTGATTTGCCACTTCTTCTGATTCCTAGATGATTTTGGGCACGTATCCTCTTCTTTTTTTCTGGTCTTCTTCCTGCCCTTTTGTTCGCTTGAATTTATTCGCCAGCTGGAGTATGACTTCTTCCTTTCCATCTTCTTGTTCGTTACTGTTTTGCAGAGGACCCACGCATTTATTGCGCCACGTCCAAGATGTAGAAGAATCTCTTAGATGCTGCTGGTGTTATGGTTGAAGTTTCGTAGTTGTGCACCAAATGAAGATCTGCAAATCTCGCTTACGTTTATGTGCTCTCTGAATTGGATAGAAAAAGGCAGATTAATGGACTCTAAAAGAAATTGGAATTTATAGCGCCTCCAAAGAACAACCACAATACATACTGAATGAACAAACAACCCTCAGTAATAAAAATAATAATTACGAGAAACGTTCCTATAATTATATGTTCAGAAACCAATACCTGCAGATATGTATCGCAATCTGTCCTCATCTATCACGTAGAAGTAGACGCTACAGGCTAAAACATCCTTCAGCACTTCTTCGCAGTGAATCACGCACTCGTTCAGGTGCACATGACTCCATTCGAATTTCGTCACAGGTGTTGTTCACACGCTTCTGTAACGTCTGCTCCGTGGTACATAAACCACATCGTCGTCTTTCTGCAAGGTCAACAACCTCAATGTACAGAGCTATTCGTGCCATGAGTCTTTTGCTATTCGTTGTGACAATGTGCAAACGTACCGAACTTGTGACCCATGCATGCGACGCAATCCGAATGGAGCCAGGTGTTTTTGAAAGACTGCATGATTCACTGCGAAGAACATCTGAAGGATGTTCTGGTACGCATGGTAGCCACACACAGCACTGCCTGTAGCGTCTACTTCCCTGTAGCGTCTACTTCTACGTGACAAGCAGATGACATGAGCCGTTGGTTGCCAGACATGTAATTATAGGAGATTTTCTTCTAGTTTTCACCCATACTATCTGCAATAGGAATATGTGTCACTCTTTTTAAACAGCTTGTATTGCTACCTCCTATGTGTATCTCGCGTAAAGTCCTTGGAAGTAAAATTAGAGAGATTGTAGCTGATCTGGACACTTATCAACAACAATTCTTCCCGCGCACCCCCAGCGACTGAAGTAGGAAAGTGAGGAATAACAATTTTACGCAAAGTACCCTCCGCCACACGACATTTGGTGGCTTGCGGAGTACATTTAGATGTACAGGGTTAATCACATAAACTTGCACAACAAGTATCGAGGAAATGGAAAGTGCTGTTCATATGCGGTTTTCACAGAATGACTGGTAGTCAGGGGCTCGTATTATTAGGCAGTCAACAAACTTGGTAAGCGTCCTTTTTGCGCAAACATACACTTTTTTAAACGAAACGATGCCTATTGGCATTAACATACTAAAACTAGACTAAATTAGAATGTCAGTGGTGTTTGTTGCAGGACTCTAGTGCGAGTCGTCTACGAGATGTATTTTGAAAAGTTTCCACACAGGCACTCGTACAGCACCTGTGGTAGTCCATACTAAAGAATAACACAGTTGCATACGTTAGTTAAAAAAATTCTGACCATAACGAGACAATCGATCAAATGTCTACAGGCGTCTAATCCGGGGAGCGGGCCGGCCAAGGTGCAAGTCCTCTGCTTCCTATACAACAATTTGAAAACAATTTGTGAAGACGTCTTGTAGTACTTCGTGCACTTAGGGCTAGACAGCCATCATGTTGGTGCCACAGGTTCCTCCTAGTCTGCAGAGGAACGTCTTCTAGCATCCGTGGAAGATGGTCTGTCAGGAGGCTGTGATGCTTGTGCGCGTTCACTGATCTGCCTATGAGAAACGGCGTATGAACTGACGGTTCACTATCCCACACCACACGTTTACATCCCTTGGACGCTGATGTTCCACGTGACGAAGCCAGTGGGGATTGTCAACAGATCAATAGCGCTTGTTTACCTGGCCATGATTGGTAAATGTCGCTTCATCACTAAACAAGATACGTGCTACCTCTAGAACATCCTGTCTTATATGCCCATGTACAGAAGTTAACAAGGTTCTCATAATAGTCTCCATTAATCACTCAATGGAGTCAGAGTGACACGGATGTAACCCTTGTCGATGGAGAATGTGTAGGATACTTGCCTGACTAATGCAACTTCTAGCCGGCCGCTGTAGCCGAGCGGTTCTAGGCGCTTCAGTCTGGAACCGCGCTCCTGCTACGGTCGCACGTTCGAATCCGGCCTCGGTTCAAATGGCTCTGAGCACTATGGGACTTAACATCTGAGGTCATCAGTCCCCTAGAACTTAGAACTACTTAAACCTAAGTAACCCAAGGACATCACACACTTCCATGCCCGAGGCAGGATTCGAACCTGCGACCGTGGAGGTCGCGCGGTTCCAGACTGAAGCGCCTAGAAGCGCTCGGCTACTGCGGCCGGCAATCCTGCCTCGGGTATGCATGTGTGTGACGTCCTTAGGTTAGTTAGGTTTAAGTAGTTCAAAGTCTAGGGGATTGATGACCTCAGATGTTAAGTCTCATAGTGCTTAGAGCCATTTGAACCATTTTTGCAACTTCCTCGTGCAGTTGCGCGGGAGCTAGCGTGCGGATCAACTGCAACAGCAGCAACACCATTAATTTCCCCTTATTCTGTCGTTACTTGTTTCTTTCTGTTATGTTGTCTAAATGTTACACTACCACTTTTAAATAACTGCTTGAAGAGGTTGATAAATTATTGGCGAGATGGTATAGACAAGTGTCAGCGGGGAATCTTTTCACAATACGAAACGGCTCGCACAAAAATCCTGCAACAAACACCACTGTCATTCTAATTTACCCTACTTTTAGTTTGTTAACGTCAACAGGCATTGTTCCATTTTAAAAAGTGTATGGTGGCATAAAAAAATACTTTCTAAGTATTACTACAATCTACATCTACATGGATACTCTGCAAATCACATGTATGTGCCTGGCAGAGGGTTCATCGAATCACCTTCACAATTCTCTATTATTCCAATCTCGCATAGCGCGCGGAAGGAACGAACACCTATATCTTTCTGTACGAGCTCTGACTTCCCTTATTTTATCGTGGCGATCGTTCCTCCCTACGTCGGTGTCAGCAAAACATTTTCGCATTCGGAGGAGAAAGTTGATGATTGGAATTTCGTGAGAAGATTCCATCGCGACGAAAAACGCCTTTCTTTTAATGATTTCTACCCCAAGTCCTGTATCATTTCTATGACACTCTCTCCCATATTTCGCGATAGTACGAAACGTGCTGCCTTTCTTTGAACGTTTTCGATGTGCTCCGTCAGTCCTATCTGGTAAGGATCCCACACAGCGCAGCAGTATTCTAAATGAGGATGGACAAGCGTAGTGCAGGCAGTCTCCTTAGTAGGTCTGTTACATTTTCTAAGTGTCCTGCCAATAAAACGCAGCCTTTGGTTAGCGTTCCCCTCAACATTTTCTACGTGTTCTTTCCTATGTAAGTTGTTCGCAATTATAATCCCTAGGTATTTAGTTGAATTTACGGTTTTAGATTAGACTGATTTATCGTGTAACCGAAGTTTAACGAGTTCCTTTTAGCAGCGAACAACAAGAGCCCCTTACTACCAATCCATTCTATGAAACTCGCACATCAATAGCACTACCCATTTCCGCAATGTTTGCGGTGCAAGTTTTAGGTGATTCACTCTGTAGATCCTGGGATTCGGTTTGAGAATAGGATGAAGACGAGTGGTGACCTGTAGAGAGTTATTTATTTCAAGTTTCTGCTACCAGTCACTTTTTATTTTATGCATAATCTAACATAATGCAACGCGTTTCGAACATGTTCTGTTCATCTTCAAGCGTTTGTACATACATATATTCATAGAGAAATGTTACTTAAAAATAAACAGTCTTAAACTAGATTAATCCAGAACACTTTGTTTTTTACTGTAGCTGCTGGTGTGGCATTTGGGGAGAAGGAGGGGGGCAGTGTATATCTAGAAATCGAAGTCAGTGATGTCTTCTGCTGGTTTTCTTCTTTGTTGTTCACTATGAATTTCACAGCCCGTATCGGATGCAGATGGATCTGTATCAGTTATCCGTTAAGAAAATAGTGTGAAAGGCTTTTATATGACTTGATCACTTACATCTTGCTGCTTCACTTCCATCACTGGTGTAATGGCGGAGCAGTTGATTGACATTACACTATTGCACATTATATTTTGTCACTGATTGCCACTGGACAGATTGCTTCGATGTTATACACACAACACAAGATGGCAGACTGTAGCACGTGAGTCTTTATCGATTATCGAGGTTTTGTATCGATATTCTTGGTTCTAGTCAATTATTTACATTGACATTTCTTAAATCTATTGAGTTAGAACTGGCTTAAGACTGTTGAAGAATTTTGAGTTTTTGAATACGGTTATTTCATTAAGAATGCTATCTCCATGCTTTGTGTTATGTATGAAAATTTCAGTTTCTTCCATGATATCCATTCTTTAACTTTTTCCTATTTTGAATAAAATGTCGAGGTTGTCTTCGATTTTCAAAGGGTGGCCTGTCTCTTTTATGTGAGTTGCTACTGCTGATTTGTTACACTTATCAAGCCTGTAGCAGTCTAAATAGATAGAGAGAACTGCACGACCGTTTACATCTGAGTGTGTGTGTGTGTGTGTGTGTGTGTGTGTGTGTATGTGTGTTGGTCAAGTGTGTCTTCGTTGTCTAGCAGAGTCGGTAGTTTCATATGGTTCAAATGGCTCTGACCACTATGGGACTTAACTGCTGAGGTCATCAGTCCCCTAGAACTTAGAACTACTTAAACCTAACTAACCTAAGGACATCACACATATCCATGCCCGAGGCAGGATTCGAACCCGCGGCCGTAGCGGTCGCGCGGTTCCAGACTGTAGCGACGAGAACCACTCGACCACCCCGGACGGCTCGGAAGTTCCGACTTACAGTGTTGCATTAATGTCCTGGTGTGTCCTCTGCAACCGGGCGATCTGGCCGAGCGGTTCTAGGCGCTTCAGTCTGGAGCCGCGCGACCGCTATGGTCGCAGGTTCGAATCCTGCCTCGGGCATGGATGTGTGTGATGTCCTTAGGTTAGTTAGGTTTAAGTAGTTCTAAGTTCTAGGGGACTGATGACCTCAGATGTTGAGTCCCATAGTGCTCAGAGCCATTTGAACCAATCTCCTCTGCATCTTCGGACGCAACACAACATCGTTATATTTGCCTCAGAACTGAGAGCGTCGCGGACAAACGTAGGAAAGTCGCGCTCAGTGCTAGGGAGCGCCGGCACACCTGTCACGGAGGGTGAGCCCGCGCCGTCGTCTTCGTCGTGGTCGTCGCCGCTCGCGCTGAGCCGGAAGCGACGCAAGGCAGTGGGCGTCGGAAGCCCGGCACGGCCGCCGGACGTGCTCCGAGATAGCGCCTGCCGCGTTTGGCTAGCACCGCGTGCGCCGTGCGATACCAGATAGGCCCCTCCTCCCCACTCTGCACCCGTAGCTGCCGCTATCTGGCGCCATAGCCGCGCGGGACAGCAGACATCGATCCTGCTGTTGGCTCTGGTGACGCCTGCGGACGTCGAGAAAGGTCGCGCTATGAGACGACTTGTAGCGAAATTTGAATTGCCTCTGCCACCCGCCTGGAAACTCAACGGCTTCTCTTCAGCGGAATACGCCGGAAAAGTCTACATTCACACCTACGATTCCCTTGTTCAGCCTTTCGTGGTCGTCCTTATTAGCCGCAGGGAATTTGGGCACAGTTAGCAACTGCTGTTGACGAATATGCCTTCCGGCGTACTATTCGGCTCCACACAACGCCTCCATGGAGAAGGAGGTGCCTTATGGTCGGAAGACGTTTCAAATGGCTCTAAGCACTATGGGACTTAACATCTGAGGTCATCAGTCCCCTAGACTTAGAACTACTTAAACCCAACTAACCTAAGGACATCAGACACGTCCATGCCCGAGGCAGGATTCGAACCTGCGACCGTAGAAGCAGCGCGGTTCCGGACTGAAGCGCCTAGAACCGCTCGGCCACAAGGGCGGCGGTCGGAAGATGATATGTGTAGACTGAAACCGGTCACCACTAATAAATTATCTTCTGTATTGTGACCAAGGCTGACTGTTTTCATTATAATTGAATTTATATCGATGTATTAAAATATGTTATCAAAAATCATTAAATTATGACCACTTTGTTGTTCCCAATTTTATGTCGAGTATATTTGCTAATAGCACTGGTTGAATTTTAGTTGTAGCTTGTGCACGAGATATTGATACTATTTTGCTGAATTTTTGGGCTTAAAATTCAGTTTCACTCGTGTTAGGCAGTGGTCTGTGCCAATACTTCCTCTTTAGCGTACTTGAACGTTTAAAAATCTTCTTGCGATATAGATACTATATTACGATATGATCAGTTCGGAATTTACCTATATTGTTGTTGGGTGATCGCCATGTTAGTTGTTATGAGGATTTGTTTCTTAAAATACGTTGATATAATTTTGAGGTTGAAATTTATTGATTATTTTTATTTTAGCTGTTCCAATATCGGGTACACGTCCATCTTTAGAGGCTGTATAATGTATCTGGTTTTTAGCACTTCCTTGTCTGTGACACGAAGGAAACTAAATTACCGTTGATGATAGGCTTGTAGTCCAATTTCTGGCAAGCCATAATCAAAATAAACTATAAAACAAGCAGGCTTCTTTATGTACACCACACCCTGTTAGTCAAAAAATTTCGAGATTATATTAATAAAAAAATAGTGAAAAGTTAAGATGGTAACTTAAATGCTTCAGGTGTTTTACATCAACTCCTCGCTCTCCTCCCCCCCCCCCCCCCCCCCCCCATTCCACCATTTGAGTGCAACTCTCAGAGCGTTCACATAACTGTATGAAATTGTCAGAAAAGTCCTTCAGGGTGTTGTTCAACACTCACGTCACATTGCACTTCATCGTTTTGTGGTACATTTGTACTGATGTCGCCAAGTCTCGTCACCTGTGATGATTTTTTTTCTGGAAAAGTACTGTCCGCGATTTACATGTCAGTCAAGGCACGGAAGGCGTCCACGCGCCATTGTTTCCACTGTGTGGGACAAACTCAGCACACACTTTTTCCAGTCTTCAAAACATTCTGGGAAAGTCTTGAACACGTGATTTAGACAATATGCTCCATTGCGATTTGTCACACAACAACGTTAACGCATTACGGCCCTACGCTAACTAGTTAACACTCCCTGCTCACAACTGAATGATTGAATGCACATCTGTTGTTCACAGTTGTCAGTTCAAACTGCCACGTAGTTACTGCGCTGACGTCGCTTATACGCCAGAATTAAAATCAGTCTTGTAACTTTCCTGGTGGATGGTGCACATAAAATGTCATTCATCAACTTAATTCTTCTCTTTTTTTCACATTCCTCTATTTCTACTGCCACTCTACATTTTACATTCTCTCTACGTCGTCCATTGGCAGTTATTTTGCTACCTATACAGCCAAACTCATCTACTGCCTTTATTGTCTCATTTCGTAATTTATTTCCGTCAGCATCTTCTTTCTCTTGTGCCTTTGTCCCGCAGTGGCGCTGGGTCGGCATGGTTATTAACAGATTGTGTTCGTTAACTTTAGGGGGTAGCCGGCTGCTCTTCCTATCGCCACTTCGTTACCACCCGGAACGGAAAATGTCTACCCCAGGTGTCCGCCTGTGATGTTATTCATGTGAAAGTGTGCGAAAGTTTGAAAATGATTGCGACTCGTGTAACTGAGGCGAGTTGGGTACCAGCCCGGTATTCACCTCGTAGAATGTGGGAAACTGCCTAAAAAGCACGGCCAGGCTGGCCGGCATACCGATCCTCGCCGCTAATTCGCCGACTGATTCGATCTGGGACCGGCGCACGCCTCCCCACTCCCTAGAACGCTTTTAACACGCACGGCTATCGTGGACGTATTAAGTCTCTCAGCATCGTCTGATTTAAACAGACTGTAAGACAATATCCATTGTTTTAACTGAGCTTCCAAGCACTTTGCCATGTGCGACGGAATTACAACGTCATTGTCAAACACTGATTTTTTTTATTTTCTCACTCTAAACTTTAATTTCTCCTCGATTTTTTTTACTATTTGCTCTATACACAGAATGAATAACCTCATGAATACGCTACAGCTTTATTTCATTCCCTTCTCCACTATTACTTCCTTACAGGTCCTTTGACTGTTTTATTAGATTATTTAATTATTGTCGAAAGCCCAATACACGACAAAGAAATAGCGCACCCAAGAAACTAATCAGTCATTACCACCGTATGTTTATATAATCTTCCAAAAAGCACTTACAGAAATTATAGAAGAAATTCTAATGATTTAGCGGGCACTGTCACTGGTTTCTGCTGTCGAGTTTGCTTTCCTGTGTTATGTGACAAACTGAATTTCGGAGCAACGCAGATACTGTAGTATGCTTTATACACGTGTACTGAAACACGCACGTAGCCTCCCATTACCATCGCTTGCCCCTAAATGACTGACGACGTTACAGAAAGTGAACAATAGCGTTAAATTCTTGTTTCTATTGGGACAATACCACGCATAGGAAAGGAAGCGATGTATTTGTACCCCGTCTCTTGGAACAAGAAACTCCGTTCTTCATGTAGGCTGCTGCGAGGAACTGCTTCCTTCCATTGTGTGGGCTGTGTGTATTATCCGCGTGTACGCCAGTATATTTCACACCGTCGCATTAGCCAGTGGGGGCCCTAGTCCGTGTTCAGTACATCACCGCTGACAGCCGGCACTGTTTGTGCACGCGCTAGTATGTGTGTGTGTGTGTGTGTGTGTGTGTGGTGTGTGTGTTTCAGAGAGAGTACCAGAGAGGGAAGGACAGAGACGCAAAGAGAAAAGAGAGAGAGAGCACTGTAATAAAAGTAAAAGGTATGTAAACGGGTTGTAGCAAACCTTTTAAGGTTAAAATTATGGAGAGCGTAGAATATCCTGAACGGAATTCGGTTTGGAGTTGTGACGTACGAAACAAGGGACAGGGGAAAGAGGAGGCACAACTTCGCAAACCAAACTGGCATTCTGCGCGAACTTATCGATTCAGTATCAGTATCAGTATCAGTGCTTCCAGAACCATTAGTCGTTAAATCTCAGAACTATTTTGCAGGTCACTCTTATTCTCTTTACAGATGAAAGCTGCCAGCTTCCAGTAGCGTTGTAACTTCAGTTTACAAGGTCTTTCCTCGTGTCGCCAGACATGTTAAAATCTATTGTAATATGAATATAAAAGGTATTACCATGTAACGGAACATTGCCTGGCTGACAGTAAATTAAGATGTACAAATGTTATATCATGTTTTCTCTCTTAGTCAGGAACACTGAATGTAGTTGACGCCAACGGCCTTGCTGCAGTTCCCGTCAGATCACGGAAATTAAGCGCTTTCGGGCTTGGCTAACACTTGAATGGGTGACAGTCGGGGTTTGCCAAGCACCATCGGCAAGCGGGTTTCATTCAGCCCTCGTGAGGCCAATTGAGAAGCTACTTGACTGAGAAGTAGCTGTTCAGGTCACAAAAACTAACAACGGCCGGGAGAGTGGTACGCTGACTAGATGCCCCTCCATATCCTCGTAAAGTGGCGCCTATATCCTGAGGGGTAACGATTTTGGTTAGTAATCGGTCCCAGGTTCGAACACCGCCACTGCTCCAATTTTTGTATAAAAATCATCAGATTGGTGGCTGGAGACTTCCGGCATAAGAAGTCACCTTCGTTCTGCCAATGGCTTTGCTAAAGAGGGCGGAGGTGCAGACAGAATTCAGGACACTCTCTTGCTCTTGGGGTGGGAAACTGCCTCTACAGACGGAAGAATCAGCAATCATCAACGGTATGAGGATGCAGAACGCAATGGAACCACTGCGTTAAAAATACGTAATATACATCGCCAGCCCATATGGCCTGTAATTGAAAAACTGTCATGATGATCTCTCCACTGTCAAAAAATTCCCAACTTGTCCCCCATTTGGATCTCCGGGAGTGGATTGCCAAGTAGAAGGTGTGGTGTCACCGCCAGACACCACACTTGCTAGGTGGTAGCCTTTAAATCGGCCGCGGTCCGTTAGTATACGTCGGACCCGCGTGTCGCCACTATCAGTGATTGCAGACCGAGCGCCGCCACACGGCAGGTCTAGAGAGACTTCCTAGCACTCGCCTCAGTTGTACAGCCGACTTGGCTAGCGATGGTTCACTGACAAAATACGCTCTCATTTGCCGAGACGATAGTTAGCATAGCCTTCAGCTACGTCATTTGCTACGACCTAGCAAGGCGCCATTACCAGTTACTATTGATGCTGTAAAACATGTACCGTCAAGAGCGATGTTCACCTTTTATGGATTAAAGTTAAGTATTCCACAGCTACGTCCTTTTTTGTTAGTCTCATTTCCTTGACCTGTTCCAGACCTCACGCCAGCCTGCGTGAGTTAAAACGCGTGCCTTTCGGCTTCCTCTCATAGTGGGTTGGCTCTCTTGCCAATCCACAACAGAAAGTGACAAAAAACTGAATAACCAACGAAAGGATAACTTCTTACGAGTCGGGGCGTGGAATGTCCGAAGTTTGAACGCGGTAGGAAGGTAGAAAATCTGAAAAAGGAAATGCTAAGGCCCAGTCTCGATATAGTGGCCGACAATGAAGTGAAATGGAAAGAAGACAAGGATTTCTGGTCAGATGAGTATAGGATGTTATGGGAGTACGACTCGTTATGAACAGGAAGGTAGGACACACAGTGCGCTATTGTGAACAGTTCAGTGATAGGGCTGTTCTCCTCAGAATCGACAGCAAACCAACACCAACAACGATAATTCGGGTGTACATGCCGACGTCGTAAGCTGAAGATGAAGAGACAGAAAAAATATAAGAGGATATTGAACAGGTAATTCAGTACGTAAAGGAAGATGAAAATCTAATAGTCACGGGGTATTGGAATGCGGTTGTAATGAATGAAAGAGGAAAAAAACTAATTGAATTCTGCAATAAATTTCAGTTATTAATAGCGAATACTCTGTTCAAGAATCACAAGAGCAGGAGGTATAGAAAATCACACAACAGGGGGAGGGGGGGGGGGGGGGGGGGGAAATGCCGGGAGATGCGGGAAAATTCTAGTTACATTACATCATGGTCAGGCATGGATTCTGAAATAAGGCACTCGATTGTAAGGCATACCTAGGAGCATATATAGACTCAGATCACAATTTAGTAGTAGTGAGAAGTAGGCTGAAGTTTAAGAGACTAGTCAGGAAGAAGCAATGAAGTGGAATACGGAAATAATAAAAAATGAAGAGATACCCATGAACTCTGAGGCTATAGATACTGGGATAAAGAGTAGCTCAGGAAGCAGTTTGGTTGAAAGGAAATGAACATCTCTAAAATGGACAATCGCAGAAAATGGAAAGAAAAACATCGGTACAAAGAAGATAACCGCGAAAAAACCATGGGTAACACAAGAAAGACTCTAGTTGATCAACAAAAGAAGCAAGTACAAAAATGTAGAGGGAAATTCAGGAATAAAGAAATACAAGTCACTGAAGTGCAAAGAAAAATGGTTCAAATGGCTCTGAGGACTATGAGACATAACTTCTGAGGTCATCAGTCCCCTAGAAATTAGAACTACTTAAACCTATCTAACCTAAGGACATCACACACATCCATGCCCGAGGAAGGATTCGAACCTGCGACCGTAGCGGTCGCGCGGTTCCGGACTGAAGCGCCTAGAACCGCTCGGCCAACACGGCCGGCTAGTGCAAAGAAGCTAAGACAAAATGGCTTCATGCAAAATGTGAGAATCTAAAAGAAAGGATTGTCCGAAGGACTGACTCAGCATATAGGAAAGTCAAAGCAACCTTCGGTGAAATTAAAAGCAAGAGTGGTAACATTAAGAGTGCAATGGAATTCCACTGTTAAATGGAGACGAGATAGCGGATAGATAGAAAGAGTACATTGAAGGCCTCTATAAGGGAGAAGATTTCTCTGATGTGATAGAAGAAGAAACAGGAGTCGATATAGAAGAGATAGGAGGTCCAGTGTTAGAATTTAAAAGAGCTTTAGATGACATAAGATCAAATAAGGCAGAAGGGATAGATAACATTCCATCAGAATTTCTGAAACAATTGGGGGAAGTGTCTAAACGAATATTCAAGTTCATATGTAGAATGTATGAGTCTGGCGATATACCATGTGATTTTGGAAAAGACATCATCCACATAGTTCCGAAGACTGCAAGAGGTGACAAATGCGAGAATTATCGCGCAATCCGCTTGAAAGGTCAAGCATCCAAGTTGCCGACAAGAATAACATACAGAAGGATAGAAAAGAAAATTGAGGATATGTTAGATGACGATCAGTTTAGCCCTAGGAAAGATAAAGGCACCAGAGAGGCAGTTCTGATGCTGCAGTTGATAATGGAAGCAAGACTAAAGAAAAATCAAGACACGTTCACACGATTCGTTGGCCTGGAAAAAGCGTTCGACAATGGCAAATGATGCAAGATTATCGAATTTCTGAGAATAATAGCAGTAATCTATAGGGAGAGACGGGTAATATACAACATGTACAAGACCCAAGAAGGAATAATAAGAGTGGAAGACCAAGAACGAAGTGTTCGGATTAAAAAGGGTGTAGTTTTCGCCCTATTGTTCAGTCTATACATCGAAGAAGTACTGATGGAAATAAAAGAAAAATTCAAGAGTGGAATTAAAACCCAAGGTGAAAGAACATCAATGATAAGATTCGCTGATGACATTGCTATCCTCAGTGACAGTGAGGGAGAATTACAGGATCTGCTGAATGGAACGAATAGTCTTAATGAGGACAGAATATGGATTGAGAGTAAATCGAAGAATGACGAAGGTAATGAGAAGTAGCTGAAATGAGAACAGCGAGAAACTTAACATCAGGATTGATGATCACGAAGTAGATGAAGATACGAAATTCTGGTACCTAGGCAGTAAACCAATGACAGACGGAGCAAGGAGGGCATCAAAAGCAGATTAACACCGGCAAAAAGGGCATTCCTGCCCCAGAAAAGTCTACTAGTATTAAACATAGGCCTTAATTTGAGTAGAAATTGCTGAGAATGTACATTTGGAGCACAGCACTGTACGATATTGAAACGAGGACTGTATGAAAACCGAAATAGAAAAGAATCGAAGCATTTGAGATGTGGTGCTACAGACGAATGTTGAAAATTAGGTGGACTAATAAGGTAAGGAAGGAGGAGGTTCTGCGCAGAATCAGAGAGGAAAGAAATATATAGAAGACGCTGAAAAGAAGAAGGGACGGGATGATAAGGACATTTGTTAAGACATCATGGAATAACTTCCCCCATGTTACTAGAGGGAGCTGCAGAGGGTAAAAACTGAACGGGAAGATAGAGATTGGAATACATCCAGCAAATAATTGAGGACGTAGGCAAGTGCTAGACTGAGATGAAGAGTTTGGCACAGGAGAGGAATTCATGGCGGACCGCATCAAACCAGTCAGAAGACTAATGAAAAAATTTAGGATGACATGGCGGTCGGTCGGTACTGTTTTGCCTTCAAGCCCTGTTCGGACGGAGTTAGTTACGTAGTAGATACCTATTATAAAGTGATAGTGTTAGTATGCTTGTTGTAAGAAATTGTGCTTAAAGTTCTCCACCCCTTCCATTAAATTAATATTCCAAAATGAATTTTCACTCTGGAGTTGAGTGTGCATTGATGCGAAACTTCCTAGCAGATTGCAGTTGTGTGCCGGAACGGGAGGCGAACTGGGACGTTTGCCTTTAGCGAGCAAATGCTGTTTCGACTGAGCTGTACAAGCACGACTGACGACCCTCCCTCACAGCTTTACTTCCTCCAGTACCTCAGTTCCTATCTGCCAGACTTCAAAGAAGTTCTTCTGCATATCTTGAGGGACTAGTATTTCTAGAAGGAACGATATTGCGTACACATGTCTTAGCCACAGCCCCGTCTTCCTCCCCTATCTCCCCCGCCCAGATACTTCCTTTCATAGGAAGCGAATATTTTGCTTTTTACGTCACCTTACAAAAAAACTTAAGCATGTAGCAGCTATTCAACGGGACGGTCGCTCTTCGCAATACATTCATCACAAGATTTTGCTACCCTGTCTCAAGTATCCTTTGTGTCTGTTGTACAACGAGACCAAACAATTCCTGTCAAGGTTACCTGACATAGCCAGTAGCAGAGGGATGTATAGATTTGAAAAATGTAATCTTTTTACTAGAGAAATTTTATTTGCCCAGATCGCAAAAAATTATTTTTATAGGAAAGACTACAGTTTATTGCCGTCTTCAGATCTGAAAAGGTGGTAAGCTTTTTTTTAAATATTTAAATAGTCTAATGAAAAAAAAAACATTTTTTCCCAATACGCGTATTACATACCATTTACATACGTAAACAATTGTGCCACTGAATGTAGTGCACAGCATCTAGTCATAAATATATTTGGGAGTAACTGTAATATAAGTAAAACCAATTATGGAAAATCCAGCTTCACGATTATAAATAGAAAAAGCCAAAAAAGAACGTACTTCATTGAAGAAGATGCACCAGTGTATCATCATATATCATATAATAAAACCATACTTGTGGTAAACACTCAAAAATAATCGTTACGTTGGATTTTCCTTAACTATTTTTACTTATATTACAGTTAATCCCAAATATTTTTGTTACTAGATGACAGTGCGCTGTATTAAATGGCACAATGGTTTATGTATGTAGGTGGTATGTAATACGTGTATTAGGAAAAAATTCGTTGTAATGAATATCGATTGTCCGTAACATCTGAGATCATCAGTCCCCTAGAACTTAGAACTACTTAACCCTAACTAACCTAAGGACATCACACACATCCATGCCCGAGGCAGGATTCGAACCTGCGACCGTAGCAATCGCACGGTTCCGGACTGAAGCGCCTAGAACCGCTCGGCCACCGCGGCCGGCAAAATTTTACAATTTCTGCTAAGTTTCTACTGGTGTTTCATACATCAGTGGCTTATTATAACTTAATACGAAAAAATTCATCGCGGGAACATCACAGAGGATAATCTATTGTTTTTCAATGCACTACCACCAATATTTATACACAAGCAATTCACAAACATGTTCCTGACAACCACTGCTTGTTCAAAACTGCCTGAAATAATAATTTCGTTACCTGAAAATAGCTGCTCCAGGATCCTCTATTATCTGAATAATTTTCACCCTGAGGGTTTGGACACCCTTTATAAATATATTTTCTCTGCTCTCTCGCTTTTAATGATATCAAACATCCACTCGAAATGACGATTGTTATTGAACTGTGATGGACATGGCGGGAAGAGACTAAACTAGGCACTGTTGTAGTATCAATCCCGACCATTTTTCTCAAGTACGTTCGGAAACGCAAACTAAGCGTGTGAGTTTAACACTCTTGACGAATACTCGTCCACTAAAACACCCATTTTGTCACCGTTCTTGGTTACACCGTTGACTTGACACAGCTTTCATCCACATGAATCGATTATGACTTCACAGTGGGGCGTTCGGATGCGCGCGCTGCTTCAGGGTCATATCTTCGCTTCAGAACCAGAAAAAAAGACTACGTCACCGTCTCATACACGCTGTTATGATTTACTCCTTGAGCGTAGTAATGTTAATTTATGCATGGCCGCTGCGTGTCCGCTTTCGCTTAAGATTCCATCTTTCTTACTTACCTAATTGCGTCATCGCTTCTGAGAAACAGCACTGGGAAGACTCACAGAATATTTATCAGAGATTTTGCTAGGTAGAGCCTGTAATTAGCAGCGCGCTCTTTGAGTCACGTTGGTTATGTATGGCATGGAAATGTTGCTCTGCAACAGACGGGTGTGGTGCCGTTTGTCTGCGCTCGGCGCGCTCTGTTTGACCACTGCAGGTGAGCTCACGACCAGGCATAATTAGAGGACCACATTCCTTAGCAGTGAGCAATGTAGCCGCAGTAACTACTCTGTACTACAAAGCGAATGCAGATACCGACCCAAGTGAATCGTAGAACGACCGACAGCTATCATGTAACAGCGTCACTTGGTCTCGCGTACCCCCACAATCACAGTGCAGACGGAATCGCATCTACGTTGCAGTCTGTAGCGTTTTACTTTCCAGCAACACTAATCCCCTTCTGTTCACACTCTGCATCTGACCACAGCGCTGAACAAAAGGAGAGCATATAACACTTGAAAAAAAGAGACACTGTGAAACAACACGGCGACAGCGAGACCGCCAGTACAATAACGTAGAATCTACGTCCTCCAAAAGATAGGGCTCTGCAGATTGAACATGAAGCAGATGTCACGTGCAACAAAAAAATGTCTGTCCATCACGGAAGCTGCTCCAGTCATTTACACACGACAGGCTCAGAGACTTCCAAATTAGTTCGTGCGACACGACATAAGAAGGGTTGACTTAAAGCGCGTATGTATTGCTTTCAATAAAGTAAAAACAAAAGCCAGGTATTGTTAATAATGCTGTTTATTAAGAACATATAGTGCCGTCACTGGTTTCGAACCAACAGGTTCATCCTCAAACGGCTATTCAAGTTTAAAGTTACATATATCGTACTGTGTGCATACGATGTTGGCTGATTTTCGTTGCTGAAGTTCCTTCGTTCCTGGTACCCTGCAGCAAAGAAACTAAGTAAGAAATATGACTTCTTTACTGAAACTGGATTGAACACTAAATTAAAGCAGTCTAAACGACTTTCTAAGATAAGAACCGAGCTTATCACCTCTCGGGCGTGCATCCAGGATAGTACTATTTCTTTCCCGACATTTCACCTATGTAAGGTTGCAGATATAGTTACTCTATGAGGATCGATACCTGTACCTTACAGGAAGTGACCTAGCGCAGCAGCACTGCCGCCAGGGAAACCCCCAGTGATCGAGAAGCTCGATTTGGAGCCAAACGTTACGGGCGGCGCGTACGGCAGGGGTACTGGAGAGTAGTGGCTGAATGTCAAAATGGTTCAAATGGCTCTGAGCACTGTGGGACTTAACTTCTGAGGTCATCAGTCCCCTAGAACTTAGAACTACTTAAACCTAACTAACCTAAAGACATCACACACACACACCCATGCCCGAGGCAGGATTCGAACCTGCGACCTTAGCGGTCGCGCGGTTCCAGACTGTAGCGCTTCGAACCGCTCGGCCACTCCGGCCGGAGATGAATGTCAGACGTGGCTGGACGCTACATGTCCGCTTGGCGTGAGAAGTTCGATAAATCTGTTAAATGTTGCAGCGTTCGTGGACGGGATTCAGAACTCAACAGTACTAGAAGCGTGTCATTAGCAAATATCGGTAGAAGTAAGGTTACGTCAGAAAAGCCGAAATAAGAGTGAAAGTCAGCTCGTGTACTTAGAAACGTTAGGAACGTGTACCGTGCCTTGTACTAGAGACATTAAACTTCTCAGTTCTATGAAGTCAGTGTCTGCTTTCGTATCCTTTTCATATATATTAGAACTAACAGATTACGAAGATTTTTAATGGCGAGCATGGTGATTTTGACAGGGCATGTACCGGTAGGCACACGGTCTCAATTTTAGTCTTCCGGCGCATGTTCCTTGGGAGTAAAACACCCACTGCAAGCTGCGTAGGATAAATATTAGACCGAACAAAAGCACGGTGAGTCGTTGGACGAGGCATCTTTCATCATCACAAAAACGTCACGCAAACCTGATCGATTTCTCGCGTGCCGGCCAGCCACACACAGATGTGCCTCCTGCGATTTTCGATTTGAAGAAACGACTTCAGCCTCTTAGACGCCTGAAAAGTGTCAACAAACTTTTCCTTCTCCATGACACCTCGAAAGAACTCACAAAACTTCGTTCGAGTGTTCTTCCTCATCCCTCCTACGGTTCGGATCTCGCACCTTCCGAATTCTGTCTGTTATGCCCAATGAAGGATGCACTCCTCGGGCAGCAGTACGTGCATGATGGGAAGGTTGCTGATGCAGCAAGACTTTGGTCCCGACGTTCAGCAGTAGAGTGGTACCATCTGGGCATAGAGGCCCTCCCAGTATGGCGACGTAAGACCGTCGCATTGTACGGAGATCATGTTAAAAAATAGCGTTATTTAGCCAACAGAGAGGAGCACAATATGGTGTATTAGAATCATGAATAAAACTGACCTGCTTTTAGACAAGAAATGTGTTATAGTACCTTTTTAACACCCGGCGTATGTCATCGAGCGTGACTGGTAGCGTTTGGAGGCGGTTTCATTATCCACAACGTATAAACCGTTACTACATCTGGTCACGAGCACATCGCAAACTCACTAGTATTGAACTTAAGTGCTGCGATCAACAATTAAATTCTCACTACCAGAGGGAGCGCGGTATCGATGTGGACAGCACGCAGCGATATGACTATACGCTTACACAGTAACTATTACCGTGGAAAGTTGCTATCGTTTACTGCACGCTCGCACAAAAATTCCCAGGGAGACTGTGAGTAATTAGAGTCGGCGAGGGGAAGAGCAAGAACTTGTTTCAGGTTTGTTAATTACGCGCACGGGATCGCTTCGGTCAGCTGCGACGGTCCGCTAAGCGAGTAACCTGACCCCGCGTTGGAACTTGTTCTCTTGCTTTATTTGGCTCCCTGGTTACGCTGGGCAAACAGGTGTTTACAGCATCAGATTTGCGAGGTATTGAATAAACTGTGGCCGGCCGGCTCATATTCCTCCTGCTCGCTGGGTGTTCCGGGTTCCACTCTGCGTAAGTTAGAGGGCTCAGCTGGTCTCAAAAAATCCTAGACTTTGCTCTCAGTAGTTCAGGCGAATGGAAAAGTGTTTCTCTAACAATTTTTCCCTTCCTACACCCCAGTGTGACAAGTGGTATTCGGTCTCCTGTTACCTAATTGTCTAGGTGCGTTTAACTTTTACTCTGTTTCTTCTCTCCTGTTTCGAAATACGGTAAAAAAAAAAAAAAAAAAAAAAAAGCGGGGGCCGAATTGAAATCTATAAAACCTCTAGTTTCCCGATGACTCGTAATGTTGTCGGAGATGACTTGGAAGATCAACTGAACATATGGATAGTGTCTCGAAAAGAGGTAGATGTCGATTATTAAGCGAATCACGATCATACGGAGTATCTTCGAAAATTTATAATTGGCCCAAGGAATATTTGATTAATAGCGCATTATAAATCCTACTCAACGGAAGATGTTGGATGGAAACAATGTAACGTCGGGTGTGTCGTAAGGAATTTTCTCAATGTAGTTAAACGGTTTATCAGACAGCACAAGCAGCATTATGCGATAGTTCGTTGACGACGCTGTTTGGTGCACGAAGGTATCGTCGTTGGCGATAGTAAAAGACTGCAAAAATATTTGGATTAAGTTCCACCTGGTGCCATGAATGGCAAGTCTCTTTAATGTGGGTAAGTGTAAGATAAAGCCAATAACAAAGAGAAAGAACACTATAATATCTGCTAGCAAGTTTGTTGGTGAACATTCTGAACACGTAACGTTGTACACGCATCTAGAAGCGATATGTAATGGAATGGAATGATCACGTAAAGTCAGCATTAGAGAAGGCAACGGAAGGTTCGTTGGAACGGCACTGGGAAAATGGAACACATTTCCCAAGATAATCGTATACGAGACGCTAGTACGATCAACTGTATTATTCCGTTATTTGCAAACCTTATGAATACAGCATGGTAACAAGCGTCGAATGAAGTCAATGACGCGCTGCTAGATCCGTAACAGCGCGGAACAGTCCACACGAAAGTGTAACAGAAATGCTCTGAAAACTTAAATGAAAATCCAGCTATAAAGAATGATAACTGGAAGGCGACGAGAAACAGCGTTATTGCGTTTAAAACATTGCAATAATGTGCTTTATTCATATTAGTTGAAATGGTAGCTCTACCTCTAATTGCTGACCGCTGTGGTCGAGCGATTCTAGGCGCTTCAATCCGGAACCGCGCTGCTGCTACGGTCGCAGGTTCGAATCCTGCCTCGTGCATGGATGTGTGCGATGTCCTTAGGTATAAGTGGTTCTAAGTCTATGGGACTGATGACTTCAGATGTTATGTCCCATAGAGCTTAGAGCCATTTGAACTACCTCTAATTTCAGATTCCCTCTAATGGCAACTCTGTCGGAATGTGTGTATGTAAACAGTGGTAACTGCCGAAACACGGCTGCTAGTAGTAGTAATGCGTGCGGTGTTCGTGCCAGGAAAATGCGAATCAGGCGCGATTTGTAGAAGTCCGTGTAGATGTCCGAGAATGATGTGGATAACTACGACGCAGATAAACATCCTGGATATGTTCCTGAACGCACATGCGCTTCCAAGATTGTTGCTAATGGGATAAACATGAATAATTATTTAAGCAAGTAAACAATGGTAAGTTGTGCCCTCACCATGGCTGACATCAGTTTACATGACAATATAATGGCAGGAATGTTAAGGATTATCCTTTTACTTGTCTACAGCCCGCATCTCGTGGTCGTGCGGTAGCGTTCTCGCTTCCCACGCCCGGGTTCCCGGGTTCGATTCCCGGCGGGGTCAGGGATTTTCTCTGCCTCGTGATGGCTGGGTGTTGTGTGCTGTCCTTGGGTTAGTTAGGTTTAAGTAGTTCTAAGTTCTAGGGGACTGATGACCATAGATGTTAAGTCCCATAGTGCTCAGAGCCATTTGAACCATTTGAACTTGTCTACATGCTGTAGTGAGGCAATAATAAAATGAAATTTTATATTGTGCTGACTCAGATTAATTTCAGCGTTTGTTATACTTTGTCGGTGCAAAAGTCGGTAATGCAAATCATAATTTAAAAAATTCAGAATTTTTAAGTTTTTTTAGTTATGAGAGGTTTCACAGTAATGTATCGTTAACTCACCCAGCAATTAAACAGCGCTAAGTCATTGCTAAGCCATGTTAAGCGCACTCACTTTGCAAGCAAACGACGTATCCATTGACAGATTTCTAAGAACAAAATGTTGGATAGAATTTTCGCTTTTACAAATAAGTAATATTTGAAATAATGACTAATCGGAATAAATAAATCACTGTGGATAGACTTAACGTATCTATGAGATTTTACTGAAATTTTAGCGCACAGCTTCTCAAAGGAACCATCTTTCGTCCCTTACCATTGTTTATATCCGAGGTCTTGAAATGCCAATCCTTGGACGAAAGACGACACAGATCTTGGGAAGCCTTGTCGGATAAATTTAGAGAGTCAGTATTCGAAGAAGACTGTGCAATCATTATGCTGCCAGCATAATAAATCTCCGTTAGTGATCATGAGAATAAAACACGATAGATTAGGTCACTCTACACGTCAATGCACAGAAATATAAATAGTTGATATTGGTACGAAGTACCCTTCGCCATTCACTGTACAATACAGTGGCTCGAGGAGTATATATGCGGATGTAGTTTGCAACATGTCCACTTGTGGTTACTGCTGAGAAAGAGATGAATTTGGCTCGCATTCCACGACGGCTTTGCAGTTGGTACACGTCGCGAATGTTCTTTCCACTCACCTTGCGTCTTCTAAAGTTGTCCCCCCTGCGTAGAAGGTATGGCTTCGTCGTTGGCCCATTGATAGCACTCACCTTGACTGCAACAGTGATACCTACAAAAGATTAATAGGCTGCTTGGCTAGTGGTGGTGAATATTCAAACATTTTCTAGCAATGCTAAGATTTTTTTTATTTATCACGATAGATATCCTTGTGGAATGTGTACCACTAATACTCACAATCACTTTCAACTATAATCACACAAAGCTGAAATAAAACGTAATTAAAATCACAACTACATTCTTGTTCAAAGCACCTTCAACGACTAGAGACAGGACGTTCATATTCACAGGACATGTACATTAGTACGTTCTGCAGAAATGATTAGCATTTGATCCGGGTCGGTTCATGGGTTCAAGGTCAACATCGATATCGCGGCCCAATACTACCTACGGGAAAATGTGCCTGCTGCTCTCGTCATCTACATCTACATCTACATCTATACTCCGCGAGCCACCTTACGGTGTGTGGCGGAGGGTACTTATTGTACCACTATCTGATCCCCCCTTCCCTGTTCCATTCACGAATTGTGCGTGGGAAGAACGACTGCTTGTAAGTCTCCGTATTTGCTCTAATTTCTCGGATCTTTTCGTTGTGATCATTACGCGAGATATATGTGGGCGGTAGTAATATGTTGCCCATCTCTTCCCGGAATGTGCTCTCTCGTAATTTCGATAATAAACCTCTCCGCATTGCGTAACGCCTTTCTTGAAGTGTCCGCCACTGGAGCTTGTTCAGCATCTCCGTAACGCTCTCGCGCTGACTAAATGTCCCCATGACGAATCGCGCTGCTTTTCGCTGGATCATGTCTATCTCTTCTATTAATCCAACCTGGTAAGGGTCCCATACTGATGAGCAATACTCAAGAATCGGACGAACAAGCGTTTTGTAAGCTACTTCTTTCGTCGATGAGTCACATTTTCTTAGAATTCTTCCTATGAATCTCAACCTGGCGCCTGCTTTTCCCACTATTTGTTTTATGTGATCATTCCACTTCAGATCGCTCCGGATAGTAACTCCTAAGTGTTTTACGGTCGTTACCGCTTCCAATGATTTACCACCTATGGCATAATCGTACTGGAATGGATTTCTGCCCCTATGTATGCGCATTATATTACATTTATCTACGTTTAGGGAAAGCTGCCAGCTGTCGCACCATGCATTAATCCTCTGCAGGTCCTCCTGGAGTACGTACGAGTCTTCTGATGTTGCTACTTTCTTGTAGACAACCGTGTCATCTGCAAATAGCCTCACGGAGCTACCGATGTTGTCAACTAAGTCATTTATGTATATTGTAAACAATAAAGGTCCTATCACGCTTCCCTGCGGTACTCCCGAAATTACCTCTACATCTGCAGATTTTGAACCGTTAAGAATGACATGTTGTGTTCTTTCTTCTAGGAAATCCTGAATCCAATCACAAACCTGGTCCGATATTCCGTAAGCTCGTATTTTTTTCACTAAACGTAAGTGCGGAACCGTATCAAATGCCTTCCTGAAGTCCAGGAATACGGCATCAATCTGCTCGCCAGTGTCTACGGCACTGTGAATTTCTTGGGCAAATAGGGCGAGCTGAGTTTCACATGATCTCTGTTTGCGGAATCCATGTTGGTTATGATGAAGGAGATTTGTATTATCTAAGAACGTCATAATACGAGAACACAAAACATGTTCCATTATTCTACAACAGATTGACGTAAGCGAAATAGGCCTATAATTATTCGCATCTGATTTATGACCCTTCTTGAAAATGGGAACGACCTGCGCTTTCTTCCAGTCGCTAGGTACTTTACGTTCTTCCAGCGATCTACGATAAATTGCTGATAGAAAGGGGGCAAGTTCTTTAGCATAATCACTGTAGAATCTTAAGGGTATCTCGTCTGGTCCGGATGCTTTTCCGCTACTAAGTGATAGCAGTTGTTTTTCAATTCCGATATCGTTTATTTCAATATTTTCCATTTTGGCGTCCGTGCGACGGCTGAAGTCAGGGACCGTGTTACGATTTTCCGCAGTGAAACAGTTTCGGAACACTGAATTCAGTATTTCTGCCTTTCTTCGGTCGTCCTCTGTTTCGGTGCCATCGTGGTCAACGAGTGACTGAATAGGGGATTTAGATCCGCTTACCGATTTTACATATGACCAAAACTTTTTAGGGTTCTTGTTTAGATTCCAGAATGAGATTTTCACTCTGCAGCGGAGTGTGCGCTGATATGAAACTTCCTGGCAGATTAAAACTGTGTGCCCGACCGAGACTCGAACTCAGGACCTTTGCAGAAGTAAAGCTGTGAGTACCGGGCGTGAGTCGTGCTTCGGTAGCTCAGTTGGTAGAGCACTTGCCCGCGAAAGGCAAAGGTCCTGAGTTCGAGTCTCGGTCGGGCACACAGTTTTAATCTGCCAGGAAGGTTCTTGTTTAGATTGTTTGCCAATGTTTTATGTTCGAATTCGTTGAATGCTTCTCTCATTGCTCTCTTTACGCTCTTTTTCGCTTCGTTCAGCTTTTCCTTATCAGCTATGATTCGACTACTCTTAAACCTATGATGAAGCTTTCTTTGTTTCCGTAGTACCTTTCGTACATGATTGTTATACCACGGTGGATCTTTCCCCTCGCTTTGGACCTTAGTCGGTACGAACTTATCTAAGGCGTACTGTTCGATGTTTCTGAATTTTTTCCATTTTTGTTCCACATCCTCTTCCTCAGAAATGAACGTTTGATGGTGGTCACTCAGATATTCTGCGATTTGTGCCCTATCACTCTTGTTAAGCAAATATATTTTCCTTCCTTTCTTGGCATTTCTTATTACACTTGTAGTCATTGATGCAACCACTGACTTATGATCACTGATACCCTCTTCTACATTCACGGAGTCGAAAAGTTCCGGTCTATTTGTTGCTATGAGGTCTAAAACGTTAGCTTCACGAGTTGGTTCTCTAACTATCTGCTCGAAGTAATTCTCGGACAAGGCAGTCAGGATAATGTCACAAGAGTCTCTGTCCCTGGCTCCAGTTCTGATTGTGTGACTATCCCATTCTATACCTGGTAGATTGAAGTCTCCCCCTATTACAATAGTATGATCACGAAACTTCTTCACGACGTTCTGCAGGTTCTCTCTGAGGCGCTCAACTACTACGGTTGCTGATGCAGGTGGTCTATAGAAGCATCCGACTATCATATCTGACCCACCTTTGATACTTAACTTAACCCAGATTATTTCACATTCGCATTCGCTAATAACTTCACTGGATATTATTGAATTCTTTACTGCTATAAATACTCCTCCACCATTGGCGTTTATCCTATCCTTGCGGTATATATTCCATTCTGTGTCTAGGATTTCGTTACTGTTCACTTCCGGTTTTAACCAACTTTCCGTTCCTAATACTATATGCGCACTATTTCCTTCAATAAGAGATACTAATTCAGGAACCTTGCCCTGGATACTCCTGCAGTTTACCAATATTACGTTGACTTTTCCTGTTTTTGGTCTCTGAGGACGGACGTTCTTTATCAACGATGATAATGTCCTCTCTGGTAAGCCGTCAGGTATTTTATCGTTTCGCCCAAGGGGGGGGGGGGGGTCCCTCTAACCTAAAAAACCCCCGTGTGCACGCCACACGTACTCTGCTACCCTAGTAGCTGCTTCCGGTGTGTAGTGCACGCCTGACCTGTCTAGGGGGGCCCTACAGTTCTCCACCCAATAACGGAGGTCGATCTCTACGAACTGAAGACTATTGATCAGTCTGACTTGAGCAGATGCGCAGGTTTCCTCACAAAAGTACGCGCGAACCGTACCGTCAAATCAGTGAGTCTGAAAGAGGGCGCATTATTGGCATGAGAGAATATGATGCGTCCATCCCGGAAACTGCTGCTCGCGTGAGGCGAATTGTTTCGGTAGTGCAGTAGGTACGTGCCAAATGGCTCACGGAAGGCCGTAGAACACAGCATGGGTCAGGTCACACCACCTAGACCACCCCTCCCCCCTCACGAGAAATCAACGCCTCATCCGAAAGGTATTGTAGGACAGATCTGCGTCCTCCTCGGCTCTAGTGCAACAGTGTAGCATACTGTACATTATCGGGGATGACAGTCCGTCGCTGTTTACTACGGCATGGGTTACGTGCGCGTCGTTCATTTCTCCGCCTATCTCTGAGGAATGTGCAGAAACATGGCTAGACGACAATGGTGTACGGAACGACGTCACTGGGGACAGGAATGGCATCAGATAGTGTTTTCTGACGAATCCAGGTTCTGTTTGTTTGAAAATAATGGTCGCATTTTGGTTAGCCCCAGACAGGGGGAGGTACATCACAGTGAGTACATTCGCACAAAACACACAGCGCCAACTCAAAGTCTTATGGTGTGGGGCGCTATTGGATACAACCACAAATAACGGTTGGTGTGTGTCCAGGTCACTGTGACCAGTATGATCTACGAGAATGAAAAACTGATACCGGTAGCCATTCCCTTTCTGCACACCACCTCAGAAGCCATTTTTCAGCAACACAATGCACGACCACATGTTGCTGCACGAACATGCGCCTTCTTGGTGTCACAGGCTGTCAGCCTTTTGCCGTGGCCCGCGAGTTCACCAGAATTGTTGCCAATTGGAAATGTGTGGTATTTGGTGAAACGACGTGTGCAGCGCTGTGACACAATACCAACCACCGCAGACGACCTTTGCAACCAGGTGAATGCAGCATGCATTCGAGACGCCATTCACGCCTTATTCGCGTCGATGCCATTACGCATGCTGAACCGAGATGACTGGAATACTAATCATTTCTGCAGAGCATATTAATGTGTAATACATGTCCTGTGTGTATATGAACATCCTATATCCAGTCGTTCAAGGTGTTCTGTTTTTCTGAACATGAGAATATTTACAGCATGCGCCTGAGGTTGCTTGGAGTTTCTAGTCTTGCAAGCTAGCCAATCAGAAGCCAGAAAAGGCAATGTTTCCTTACAAGGACTTGTTCTGAGCAGCCAACGTTAGACGAGAAACGTATTTTTTTAGTCGTTTCAGGTGTTCGACGAGGCACTTTGTATATGATCACAACACAGTACCGGTAGGTGCTGCCCGCTTGATTTGATCCCACACTGCGTAATATTTGTGTTTCCATACACCAAATGGTTTGGCTGAAAAGACCGACTCGCAATAAAAATGTCTCAGCTTAGACCCAACTGCCCAAGAATATTACAAGTTCCATTTTAAAGCGTTCTGTCATGGCTAATGTTAGACCTCGCGGTCGTACTGCGAGTCACAGATAGAAAAGTGTCGTAAAGCCGTCGGCACACGGACCGTGCATTCGAACGTTGGGAGTTGAACGTGGTAAGCTTTTGACGAGCCTGGAAAAGTCACTTTGCGGAGTCTTACCCCAACGTGCAGAGCGATATCTAGCACGACAGATGTTCTGAACTTGCATCTGAACGTTGACCAGTGAGATGGAAGAACGCCACCTGCGTCACATACACGACGTATTGCTTCAGTAGCGAGTCACAGGACGCCATATTGGCTTTCAGCTGAAGCCGCTATGCATATGTACCGTTTCTAAGCATCTGCAAATTGATGATGTCTTGAAAAGCCTCCGGTTAATTGTATGATTTGTTTTAATAAAATGACGGGAAACGTCGTATTGGCCGTTAACTTGAATATTATGAACTTGAATATTATGAAAGTATGCCGTTCCAAGGCGACGGCGCACTGAGAATCCATAAAAAATGCAAAGTTGTTGGTTCAAAAATGTTCAAACGTGTGTGAAATCTTATGGGATTTAACTGCTAAGGTCATCAGTCTCTAAGCTTACACACTACTTAACCTAAATTATCCTACGGACAAACACACCCACCCATGCCCGAGGGAGGACTCGAACCTTCGCCGGGAGCAGCCGCACAGTCCATGACTGCAGCGCCTTAGACCGAAAGTTGTTGGTACTGTTTGTTATAATTAAATGTCAGTTAATAACATATCAACGGCTAAAGCTTTCAGTTAATATTTGTACGATTAAAGCTTTGAGGGGACAGTAAGCTGGAAAGCACAGGGTGTTTCAAAAATGACCAGTATAGTTGAAACGGCAATAAAAACTAAACGAGCAGCGATAGAAATACACCGTTTGTTGCAATATGCTTGGGACAACAGTACATTTTCAGGCATACAAACATTCTAAATTACAGTAGTTACAATTTTCAACAACAGATGGCGCTGCGGTCTGGGAAACTCTATAGTACGATATTTTCCACATATCCACCATGCGTAGCAATAATATGGCGTAGTCTCTGAATGAAATTACCCGAAACCTTTGACAACGTGTCTGGCGGAATGGCTTCACATGCAGATGAGATGTACTGCTTCAGCTGTTCAATTGTTTCTGGATTCTGGCGGTACACCTGGTCTTTCAAGTGTCCCCACAGAAAGAAGTCACAGGGGTTCATGCCCGACGAATAGGGAGGCCAATCCACGCCGCCTCCTGTATGTTTCGGATAGCCCAAAGCAATCACACGATCATCGAAATATTCATTCAGGAAATTAAAGACGTCGGCCGTGCGATGTGGCCGGGCACCATCTTGCATAAACCACGAGGTGTTCGCAGTGTCGTCTAAGGCAGTTTGTACCGCCACAAATTCACGAAGAATGTCCAGATAGCGTGATGCAGTAATCGTTTCGGATCTGAAAAATGGGCCAATGATCCCTTTGGAAGAAATGGCGGCCCAGACCAGTACTTTTTGAGGATGCAGGGACGATGGGACTGCGACATGGGGCTTTTCGGTTCCCCATATTTGCCAGTTCTGTTTATTGACGAAGCCGTCCAGGAAAAATAAGCTTCGTCAGTAAACCAAATGCTGCCCACATGCATATCGCCGTCATCAATCCTGTGCACTATATCATTAGCGAATGTCTGTCGTGCAGCAATGGTAGCGGCGCTGAGGGGTTGCCGCGTTTGAATTTTGTATGGATAGAGGTGTAAACTCTGGCGCATGAGACGATACGTGGACATTGGCGTCATTTGGACCGCAGCTGCAACACGGCGAACGGAAACCCGAGGCCGCTGTTGGATCACCTGCTGCACTAGCTGCGCGTTGCCCTCTGTGGTTGCCGTACGCGGTCGCCCTACCTTTCCAGCACGTTCATCCGTCACGTTCCCAGTCCGTTGAAATTTTTCAAACAGATCCTTTATTGTATCGCTTTTCGGTCCTTTGGTTACATTAAACCTCCGATGAAAACTTCGTCTTGTTGCAATAACACTGTGTTCTAGCAGGTGGAATTCCAACACCAGAAAAATCTCTGTTCTAAGGAATAAACCATGTTGTCTACAGCACACTTGCACGTTGTGAACAGCACACGCTTACAGCAGAAAGACGACGTACAGAATGGCGCACTCACAGACTGCGTTGTCTTCTATATCTTTCACATCACTTGCAGCGCCATCTGTTGTTGAAAATTGTAACTACTGTAATTTCGAAAGTTTGTCTGCCTGAAAGTGTACTGTTGTCCCAAGCATATTGCAACAAACGGTGTATTTCTATCGCTGCTCGTTTAGTTTTTATTGCCGTTTCAAATATACCGGTCATTTTTGAAACACCCTGTATGATCGTCTGATAGTCGTTGTCGGTATACTGCAATGCGTAGAGTCGTAGAATTGGAAGGTTTTTACTAGCCTGCGCGTTTTATAATAGTTTCTGATACTTTCTTATTAGTCTGATAAAAATGTACCCTATAATATTCGCTGTAACGTAAATATAAGTACGCTCTTTATGAGCAGTAAGTTTGTTCGACTGGTTCTGTCTGCAAGACAGCTTGTGCTACTTGCAATAAAATAATGACCGAGCAAGGTGACGCAATGGTTAGCACACTGGACTCGCATTCGGGGGGACGACGGTTCAATCCCGCGTCCGCGCTGCTGCTACGGTCGCAGGTTCGAATCCTGCCTCGGGCATGGATGTGTGTGATGTCCTTAGGTTAGTTAGGTTCAAGTAGTTCTAAGTCTAGGGGACTGATGACCTCAGATGTTAAGTCCCATAGTGCTCAGAGCCATTTGAACCATTTGAATCCCGCGTCCGGCCATCCTGATTTAGGTTTTCCGTGATTTCTTTAAATCGCTTTAGGCAAATGCCGGGATGGTTCCGTTTAAAGGGCACGGCCAACTTCCTTCCCCATCCTTCCCTAATCCGATGAGAGCGATGACCTCACAATTTGGTCTCCTCCCCTAAATCAACCCATCCCACAATAAGATATTTTGCACTTTCTTGTTTTAAGTTTTGTATTTCACATGTAAAGATTCTGCTGCTGAATAGGAACGGTTATCAAGGAAGAATGACCTCAGCTTTTTACCAAAATGTGAGAATGGTAAAATAATTTTTATCTTATGTGGAGAACTATTGTAAATTTTCATCGCACTATTTGTATTGGAACTTTTATAAGCCGATGTCCTTACTGACTGGACATGGTAGTTTCCTTTTTGGCTTATAACATGTCCCTGGATATTGAAGCTTTTATTTATTTATGTACAGGCAGAACATAACTAGCATATGGACAATGGAGGAAACGTGTGTTTTAATAGAGCTAACGTGGGAATTTTACCTGAGTCCATTTCGTAAAAAGTGTGATTTGCGTGCTAGACATAGCGGACAACTGCCGCTAGAGCGTGATGAGGTCGCGCATACCACATTGAGGCACACGTACTGTATGCAAAAATCGCCTCGTTTTTTGAGAATGTAAACTCCCCGTCTCACCCTCTTCAGATTTACTTGTAAGACGGCACAGTTGACAGCCTGTCAAAAACTGAACAGAGATTAAACGTGAAAACAAAGAAGAAGGTGTACTGAATTCCGAAAAAAGAAAAAAAATAGAAACAGTGAACGGTTGAAGCACCATTGAACACCCTGCACCGTAGCTCAGCGTGATCGGTCAGAGGGTTAACTGCCCTGAGTGAATGGGTCAACTATGAATTAGGACAGGTGTCATAGGACGTCCGCCCAGAACAAATGCAACGAACTATTACGAACAAAATGAGATGATTAAAAAAAAGAAAAAGAGTGGTTACAGTGTTGGACTGCCAAGCGGGCGAGCCGTGTTCAAAGCTCTCTCGTACCTTTTTATTATTTTATTTTTTTCGCTGTTTGCTGTATTCAAATTTGTGTCCGTGTCATGGTGTAACGTCCGTTTGGAACAGCGAAGTGTGAAGAAGGGACCTATAACGAAAAATGATTCTGCACAAGCACTCTATTAGCAGCCGAAAGGAAGCGGTTTTCGAATGGGAACCGCAAACCTATGATGAAAAGGTCAACCAAATCCTTCACCGGAAAACATGTCCGGTGTGTCATACACAGCATTAGTGACACTACGTGTGCCATATGAAAGGAATCTCTTATCGACGCACCTAATTTGTACGCCTGTTGAGTGAGATATGCCTCCCTGCCCGATGTACGCGTTCATATCAACATGAATGTGAATGTGATTGCGATCGCTCCCAAGTAAATTATGAAAACATAAGTTTTGGCTCTTGAATTCCTTTTTCGTAATATAGTTCACTTCCGTTTACTTGTTGTTTCCATTTCTGTAAGACGTCTGTGTGGTATCTCGCCTGCTCTCACTATTCATCACATTTACTTGCGACGGTAATGTATTGTTATCTCATGACTTATATTCTTTAATCACTTATAGTATGACATCTGTCAACGCAAATGACCGGGTGGACAGTTCATAAAGTTGTGTAACAAAATAAAACAAATGGCACAATGGGGTTCAGAAAGAGGCTCGTCCACTTCGCAACCCAACACCGTGACCATTACACCACGACACCATGGCTGTCATACTTAACTCCATGTTGCACTTGTTAAGCTCGGACTGTTCGCTGCATCTTTTTTTTTTTTTTTTGCCGGACGAAGTGGCCGAGCGGTTCTAGGCGCTTCAGTCTGGAACCGCGTGATCGCTACGGTCGCAGGTTCGAATCCTGCCTCGGGCATGGATGTGTGTGATGTCCTTAGATTAGTTAGGTTTAAGTAGTTCTAAGTTCTAGGGGACTGATGACCACAGATGTTAAGTCCCATAGTGCTCAGAGCCATTTGAACCATCTATTTTTTTCTTTCTTTTTCGTAGTTCAGTACACCGTCTTCCTGTTTTCATACTTGATCCGCATTCAGTGAAGACGGTCTTCACATTGGGCTATCTTACCACTAAATCGGAGGGAGGTGCGATGGAGAGGTTCCCTTGTGAGCATTCTTAAGTACGCTGAACTCGGCACGCTCAACGCTGACGTTCGACAGCACGGTCCGTGTGCCGACGGCTTAAGGCAGTGTACCTCGTTGCGCTCAGGTTATTCACTCGCCAGTGCTCTGGCTGTAGCCGCCTCATCAAAATGGAAATTGGGAGCCAGGGTCATAACAGCCAGCCCCCTCAGAATTGTGTGGCGGCTTTGAGACCGACTGGCGACCGCTCGTCAAGACGACCTGGAACAGCAAGTGCGGTCGATTTGAGCCTAGCCTGTACTGTGCTCTGCTGAGATGGCCTGTCCAGACGCCGCCGCTGGAAGTGACGGAGGAGACAAGATTGGGCGGCGAGTCTGCCCAGCAGGGGAGCTCCCTCTGGGGTCCATACTCTCGTTACCTCTCCTCCTCTGGTGGACATCCCATTGCGGCTTTCATCTGTACTGCTGCGTTTTAAGTTCGTACAAGCGTGTCGAACGCCGTGAAAGGGAAGCCGTAGTGGAGAAGGAAGTGAGCCTGGGTTATAACCTATCCCCTACGTTATTCAACCTATACACTGAGCAAGCTGTGAACTCACCCAAGATGAAATTTGGAAAGGGAATCAAAGTTCAGCGGGAAGAAATAAAAACATTAAGGATGGCATCGTAATTCTGTCTGAGACGGCAGAGGAGTTGGAATACCAGTTGAACGTAATCTACAGTGTCTTGATAAGACGTTATACAATGAGCATCGACAAAAATAAAATGAAAATAATGAAATGTGGGCCAATTAAATTTGGCTTTGTTGGACTAATTAAATTATTAAATAAGCACCAAATGGAACTTCCAAGGAAAATACTGGGACCTAGAAGTAATAGTAATGTTGAATAGAAATTAAGATCAAACAGAGTTCCACCCGAAAATGGAAAAGCTAACTGATTCAATGAGTAAAAGAAGACCACAGTTTTATCGACACATATACTGAATAGATAATAACAGATTAACCAAGCAGATCTTCAACCTGCTAAGCATCTAAAAATCCAAAATCCCATTGTTCATCGATGTTGACAAAGGTATGAAAAATACTGGAATTAGAATGAACATAACAGATAACAGAATACTTATTGGAGAAGGGACGCAACACGAAGGAGCTCAGGATAGAAAGAAGGCTGCAAAAGGAAGAAAGTGGACCCAGGAAGCAAAGGACGACACTACAAGCACTACGTCAGTTTTGTTGCAACCTTGCAAACCCAAGAAAAGCATTTCTGAAAAAGAGAAATTTGTTAATATCGAATATAAATTTAAAAGTCAGAAAGGCTTTTCTGAAAGTATTTGTCGGCAATGTAGCCTTGAACGAAAGTGAAACGTGCAAAGTTCAAACAAGAAGCTGTTGGAATGTGCGGCATTATGAAAATTCTGGAAATTAGATGGGTGGATCAGGTACTGAAAGGAACTGAGGGAAAAGAAATTTACGACACAACTTGGCTAAAATAACGGATAAGTTCGTAGGACATATCCTGAGGCATCAAGCAATCGACAATTTGGTTATTTTAGAACGGGGGGGGGGGGGGGGGGGAGCGAATTGCAGAGTGAGACCGAGATTTGACTGTAGTAAGGAGATTCAAATAGATGCGTGATCCAATAGTTGTGCAGATAAGAGGAGGCTTATGAATTACCTCGAGCAAAATGAGATCCAGACGACATCGTTCTTGTGAAACGCAACCAGCTCTTTATTCCCACGAAGTAATAGGTGCTATTAAGAGAGAATGTCAGACTGATTCTTTATTTTTAGACATCCAGAAATCTCTTGATATAGTTCCTCACAAGAGACTTCTAATCAAACCGCTTGCCTACGGAGTATCGTCTCAGTTCTGCGACTCGATTCGTGATTTCTTATCGGAAAAATCGTAGATCGTAGTAATTGACAGAATGTCATCGAACAAAACAGAAGTGATATCTGGTGCTCCTCAGGGAATTATTATGGCGCCTCTGCTGTTCCTAATCCATATAAAAGATTTATGAGACAATGTGAGCAACCATCTGCAAAATAATTCAGTCAAGTTACGTGTATGGTGGCAACCGACCCTAAATAATGACAAGTGTGACGTCATGCACATGAGTATTAAAAGAAATCCGTTAAATTTTGTTTACATGATAAAACACACGCGATTCTAAAGGCTGTCAATTCAACTAAATACCCAGGAATTACAACTGCGAACAACTTAAAATTGGAACTATCACATAGATCATGATGTGGAAAAGCAAAGCAAAGATTGCGATTTATTGGCAGAACACTTTGAAGATGGAGCAGGTCGACTAGATAGATTGTGTACACTACTCTTGACCTACAGGGCCGTGGTTTACGAGGAAGTATTTGGACCGATAAACGATTTCGACAATCATTCGACTCCGATTAAACCACGCCTCTTTTCCTCTGTATCTACACAGAATCAACATTTACGGCTCCTCTGCACGTGTGTGTGATTCTGAGTCAGAAGCCGATGTAAACCACGTCTTGTGTCCCAAAGATAAATAACGTTAAAATCGGAATTTTTGAAGACATTGAAAAGTATGGGATACCAATTCCCTCAGTCAAGTTGTTCTGTTTTGTTTAATAATGACATTCGCCGTTATAGGCTATTAATTTCATATAGGGTATAAGAAAAAATGTGTTTTTTATACTATTCTCATTTCTCTGTATCACTTATGATTAAATTTAAGAACGAGTGTGAATTAACAGCACAAAATCGTCTAATTTACTAATCACGCTATTTCTCAAAAATTTAGTATAGATAAAATTGTGACAGCTTCAGCTTTTAATTCTGTAAATGTGTATTTAGTATTTTCTCCATAAAATTAAGCAATTAAGTATTGACTGTAAAACTGAATTTTAGATGGCTAAGTAGAGTACAAACTCTGGAAAAGTGCTGATCGGTGCTTAGTTTCCGGACCATACGAACATATCCAAGTTTAGTCTCGAGTAAAGCTGTTGTATACATGTTTTGCATTACCTCAGTCGAATTTTAGGAGAATTTCCTTACATCAACTGATATGAACCACTTTCTGAGTTTTGGTCAAATTATACAGAATTCACCAGGAGCAGACCTTGATAACAGGCAAATGTTCTCATAAAATGAATGTACTGCAGTCTTCAATATGCCTAAGAATGCCTTGTAGATGTGCTGTGTTAGCGGAATGACAGAAGCTAGGCGTTCCACCTCTACCGTTTGCCCTACCATCAGGTTAAAATGATCTCATCTGTGAATCTTCAGCTCCCTGTACCGTGGAGACATGGGACAGCGTCTGTTACAGCGTGGAATTCGGTTGCCGCGATGAATAATTTGATTAAGGAAGGAAAAGGGGGAGACTACAGACCAGTAATAGACAGACAACTGTAATTAAACGAGTTATATTCTCGATAAAATACAGAAATGCGAAGCAGTCTCATTACAAAAAGTGATAAGCCAAATGTAAATGAGAAATAGTGATACCTTTGCCACTCCCAAGAGAAAGTTTTGATCAGGAAAGCAGAGTTGAATCTCTGGAATTTAGAACCGCGAACGAAATTAATTAGCCATGAGTAATAACGCTATGCGAGCATGCAGACATGACCAGCACGTCAATGCTTACCGCTCTAACACTGATGGGAGCGCAATGCTGATTTCTCACTGTGCGAAACGCGTATTTGCATCTTAATCACTGTCGAATTTGATATGAGCGCTCTACCACTAACGTCTTGACAAAAGCCGAACATAAAATTGCGCGGCTGCTTCCCAGGTGGCGGAAACCACCACATGTATCGCGAAAAAGATGGTAGTTAACGCACTATTGCTAGTCACGAATCGATGCCTACCAAGAACTGCAAAAAACTGATGCTGGGAGGACATCCGTCAGTAGCTCTGCTTCCTCTGCTGCCGCACAGTGTGTGCTTCCTTCGACAGGAAAAGGTTCCTGTAGCAAACTTGACTGGAGGTGGCAATGCAGGTAGTCGGTACACGTTGTCGTCCTTGGGGTGGCGTTAATTCTCATAACTGCGGAAGGGGCTAGCTTCCCTCCGCGCCAGCGTTGCCTTGGTTTGAATTTGAAATTACCGGCCCCTGGAACCTTTGCAAATCTACATCATCTTGTGTATTTTACGAACTAAATGATTGGCGTTCATGAAAACTGCTCCGCCCCCACCATTCGATAGTCCTCTACTTAGGCAAGCTAACAGTGGTTTCAGTTGTCTGGAAAAAATTACTTTAATGTAAAGGTAAACAGATTCATCTACTTCTTAATTAATTGATTTACGGGCTCGTACCTCCTACCATTTAAATCTTACGCATAAGCAGTCCGAACCTGTGAGTGGAAAAGTCACTATAATTTTTTTTTACTGTCTCTCTCTCTCTACCGAGCGAGGTGGCGCAGTGGTTAGCACACTGGACTCGTATTCGGGAGGACGACGGTTCAATCCCGTCTCCGGCCATCCTGATTTAGGTTTTCCGTGATTTCCCTAAATCGTTTCAGGCAAATGCCGGGATGGTTCCTTTGAAAGGGCACGGCCGATTTCCTTCCCAATCCTTCCCTAACCCGAGCTTGCGCTCCGTCTCTAATGACCTCGTTGTCGACGGGACGTTAAACACTAACCACCACCACCATCTCTCTCTCTCTCTGTTTCTTTGTAATGGGACTGCGCTGGAGGTACGCTCAGACTTCGCCACGTGCTCCAAAGGTCTCCGAAAAGTCTCTGGGTTATAACCTACGACTCTCCAACCCTCTTCCGGCATCTAGGTTCTTTGTAACCAAAACCGGTTTTGGTCGGCCTAAAGATACTCGTCGCAGACAGAAGCATGACCACAACGAAATTCTGGAACCCAATAGTAATTAGTCTTTTCTGATGGCGACAGATTAGCAACAGTTGAACAAAGGGATTCGAGGCATGAGTGCTGAGTTAGGCCATTACGACAATCGTAGACATTCATCCAACGAAAACCCTGATGCGAAGTTTCTGTTTTTCCGCACGTTTTTCTTTAAAACCTCGCCGTAAACAAACTAATCGTTCAATGTTTGACACGTCGGAACCCTATGAAATGGCTTCCAGTTCACAGGTCAGAGCCAGGCGGTGAGCCTTGTGGGAAGTAAATATTTCAACAGCACCTGATCTAATTATCTGTTGTGCAATTTCCTATTGCCCAGTGTTGCAAAAATATTTTTAAGCAAAGAGGACCTTTAATAAACTTCCAGAATGAAACACTGTAAAGAACCACTTTCAGCCGGGGAGGTCTATCGTGTGCACGAAAGATCGCTACAAGCGGTAGCCCCGGGGCGTTGGGAACGTTTTCACGGTCCCGTGCATTCCAGGAAAAGTTAACGGACGCGCGCTGAATCACCGCCCCTTAACGGGCTTTATACTCTCCAACTGTTGCTACTGCATTCAACAGCTTTCTCCTGGCGCGATCAACCTAGACCTAGGCAACGGTTCCCAACCTTTCCGATACCATTAACCCCGACTCAACCAGATACTAGCTACAATTACCCTGCTCCCACCACTATAAACATTAGCGCCTAACTAAACTTTAGAAAGAAAAGTTATTGTCTTTGAACAGATCAAGAACTAATGAATCAGTGAGGCAATTGTTACTGTTTATTTCTAAAGTTATTTTTAATATAATGATAAGCACTTCTCAGTGCATTGTGAGCGTTATCTGCAACCCCTCCGCAGAAAAAAAGCTTATTATCCACGTTTGGGATAGACACTCGTTACAAAACGTGCTTCCTCTGCAACACTCCTCTCACTAGCGAAATTTCCTTCACCCACCCCTTCATTCCTATTTTAAATGCACCTGGTTACTCTCTTACACTTGCCTTCTGGACTCTACTTCTGGAATTACAGAAACTGGAGTCGGTTGCCAGTTATTTTGTCTGACCGCTGCCATTAATAATAATAATAATAATATGTAGTACCTACGGCACTGTAGTAGCCATTACATAGTTACTGTTCTATTATAGTATCAATGTGTTCCTTTATTGTTGCGAAGTGAATAATAAAGCAATTTCTGATGTGCTGCGAGAACTACATACAACTTTTACTGTTATTGATGTATCGTACAAAATACAAAGGCTGGGTGTCGTGAACGGACTATGCGAGGAAGATGTTCGTATATTCGTTCGACAGGCTGTAACGTCAAACATAGTCTCGTCACTCACGTATTACTGATAGACGTGAAAAAAATTAATTGTTGGCAATGTATGTAATCAGTAGATCTTTCAAAAGTAATTTAGTTTTGAGGCCGTAACAGAAATGAACGCTTATGTTTTCTACCCCTCAGAAAGTTTCATTCTAGGCATCGGGGGAAATTACCTCCGGTTCTGGAAACATTGCCGTAGAGAATGAACGGCAACTTGTGAGTGTCATTAAAGGGAACAATTGCTTACTAGAAACTCAGTAAAGGTATTAAGCATAGCGGCGGTTTCAGACTTTGGTGCTGTATCAAATGCTTTAGGAAATAAAATGATCACAAAATGTTATGAAAAATTGAGATTAGTTGGAGTGTTTCGTATAGGTTATGACTGGAATTTAAAACAACATTTTCAATTTTGAGCTCTGAAAAAACAAATCCTATGTTTTCGAAAGGGCACTCCGGTTTTCGACAATTTTTAGTGTACAAGCTATACTCAAAAGTCTTAATATGTGATATGTTTTCCAGTCTTCGATGTATCCTCCGGAGTTTACATTCTGTCTTGTCCTCTACCTGTTTCCTCCATATACTAAAACGTCTAATTATTTAATATTTTATTTGCGCTCTTTACTTTTTACATTCTTTGTAGGCGTTATGTTCTAAATGGGCACAATTAAATCTTTTCTGGTTTCCTTACTACCCTTGTTTCAATTCCGTATAGTCTACAGACCAGCTCGTGGTCTCGCGGTAGCGTTCTCGCTTCCCGAGCAGGGGTCCCGGTTTCGATTCCCACCTCCCCCGAGATGACTGGTTGTTGTTGAGTCGTCTTCGTCATCATCATTCATTCTCATTACGGTCGGAGGAAGGCAACAGCAAACCACCTCCATTAGGACCTTGCCTGGCGGTGCGGGTCTCCCGAATCGTTCCCCTATGATCTGTCAAGAAGAATGCGACTTCATTTCCATAGTCTACAGACGGATTTCAGACGTTTAATCTTCGATTGTGTCTTCCAGTCATTCAGTGTTAATATTAAAGAATCAAGTTGTGTTCTTGAGCTTGAAGCTTTGCGGCAGATTTAAAATCTTGTACTGCTTTCGGAAGAACGCCTAAGGATCGGGCACTGGCTTGGATGCTATAGGATGAGATGGTGCATATTTAGCCATTCCGATTTTTTTGACTCTAGTAGACGCCGAAATGATTCTTTCAACAATTTCAACACCGATGTCCGTTCTTGTCCAGCTGAGATAGTTGTTCATCTGTGCTGACCTAGATGCTGACAGAGTATTCCACATTTCGTAACGATGTCAACATAATAAAGTTACGCCACATGTGTGTAACACAGCTCAAGAATTACATGAAATTAGGGACAACGTAATGACGTTTCAAAATGAGCTAGGTAACAGTGGCACATTGTAATTACTACAGTAGGTTGGTAGTCAGTCAAATACTCGTTCCATAACGAATGTGTCGCTCTACAGCGAACTTGTTTCGGTTCTGCTATTTATATCCGAAAGATTGGCTTTAATAGTTACAACCTCCAGTTCCTGAGAGCTAACTTTACTCTGAACTTTACCATTTCTACCAAGTTACCACGGATGAACCAGCGATAACAAGAGGCCTAACATAAAAATCCCCGATTAGAGGAACAGATCCTGTACATAATGTCCTCCTGGAGCCTTGAATCTGCGATTAGACTTCGTACTCTGACCTACTCCCTATGATGATAGAAATTCCGCCATTCTGGGCGTATAGTAATGCAAAGAGTAATCAGCATTAATTCAAACAAAACTAGCTCTCCCTTCTTCACATAATACTAATCAAATGAGGAAAAAAGCTGCACTGTATTATAAATTAGTAAAATAATTATCACACTGTCTCCCATATCTCTCATCACGTAGACGAAAACCTAAGAATTGCTGAACACAAAATTAGTCACATATATTCTGAAACAACAACTACGCCTTTTTTTTGTTTTTTGTTTTCTCGACAACAGCATCTGTTGACTCCGTGCTGTCCAGATCATCGTTATCTTACCACCACTGCTCACAAACCCTCCATACATGTACTCCATCCCCTAGTGGTTGCAGTTGGGTAGTGGCTCGATACACCAACAGATTTGCAAACCAAGAGCAATTAGAAACATGATTATTCCCCACTTACAGCCCTCAGCAAACAGTTTCATTTTTAGTGTCTTTTTTTCACTACTACGTTTCTAACCACTCGCTTTATCAGCGGATTAAAAAAAGTCATGTACGGCGAATATGCCGGACCATTACAAAGAGTGCACTGCTTTGAAATTTCGTGGTGTATTAAAACTATGTGCCGGATCGGGAGTCAATCCCGGAATCTTGGCTTTAGTGGGTGAGGCTCTCACCGAATGAGCTACACGACCCTTGCTCCGCCCCCCGCCCCCCCCCCACCCTCACAAACACACACACACACACACACACACACACACACACACACACACACACACACAGACACTTTCATTTATACTTTCTGTTGCTTTCCGCAATATTCATTCTTCCAGGAACGCTAGCCCTGCAAGATTTGCTAGACAACTTCTGCGAAGTTTGGAAGGTAGGAGGAGAGGTACCAACAGAAGTGAAGCTCTCATGGCGGGCAGTGTGTCGTGCCTGAAAACAAATACATCATTTCACTGTAGCAGAAAGTACGTAAAGCAAATTACAAAATCTTTTGTGTCGGCCATTTTTCTAAATGGAGTTCTTCTGTACGCGTTCTTTCTTTATTTTTTCTTTGTTCTTCTTTGTTTTTTCGATTTTTCCGCAGTTGCAGATAGACAAGCTGTATAGGTTAATTTTCGTCTTATGCAGCTGTAATGAAAGACCAGACGCGTTTCTCTTTATTTCAAAGCATCTTCAGTGGACAGATTTTTTTTGTTGTTTACTTCATTCTCCCTCTTTTTTTCTCTTGTATGTGCTGTGTTCTTGCACGCAACACTTGTACTGCACTAAATATATTCACATTTCTGTATTGAGAAGTATCCCCATCCTCTGCCCATTCCGTGTGTTTTGGCGAGATACTTACTTCTCAACACAGTAAGGTGAATATATTTAGTGCACTAAAAGTGTTTTGTACAAAAAATCCAACACATACACGAGGAAGAAGAAGAAAAAGAGTGAAGTAATCAGCAACAAAATCTGACCACTGAAGATGCTTTAGAATAAACCGAAACGCATCTGGTCTTATTAACACTTTGATTACATTTGCAAAAGACTGGAATTAGCACATACAACTTGGATTTCTTGTGTGTTCATCTGTATTTATTTATAATTTGTTCTTGACATATTCCAAACAGCAAAAATAGAGACCACTGATTAGAATATGTCAACCATGTGTTATAAATAAATTAAAAATTAATATTTGTGGTATATGAACATAGGTTCTCCGACAGCACGTGTATCGTATGGAAAACGAAGTTTCAAAAGAAAGGTGTCATAAATGGCCACAATAAACTGTTTGCCATCGATATAAGTATATTTAGGTGCTTTAAAGACACGCTTTATCCATCTGAGTGTTTGTCAATTGCACTGTCAATAAGGATTGAAAGTATACTCTTTATTTATGATAGGCTGATAACAGGGACGGAATACTTTATTCAATTTTACGCTCTGAGCCGTGAAACTGACTTTATTTAAATTTCATAAGCGTCCAAACCACGAGGAAGTAAATCACAATATTTTGTTCCTAACGATCAGATAATATCGCCTCGTCGCTTGAAGAACTGAGAATATCGAAAATTGGTTGTTATAATTCACACACTTCATTCGAAGCGACCGGAGAGCATCAAGCAGAACGCAGGTGCACTCGTAAACATCAGGACAGGTGTCACTTTTCCGGGCTCTGCAGAGCGCGTATTGGAAATGATTGATGAGAAGAGGTGGAAACGTCGGCGGAGGACGAGCGAACGCGGTGCTCTGGACGGGTTTACGACGGATGATGAGGAAGGAGGTGTCTAGTGGGAACCGAGTGTAGCGACCTTCCAGCGGACCGGAGAGCGCGGTAACAACACGGGATGGAAGACTGGGAGGGTCCGCGCTCCACAATCAGTTACCTCGCCTCCCACGTTGGGAGGGATCTGAATTGTAAACCTGGAGCCGGCAGCGCAGGCGGCAGCCACTTGTTGCGTGGGCGGCGTGGTGCGGCGCTCTGAGTGGTCCGACCCTCGCAACGCCGGCCGCGTTCCCACACGGCGCGGCACGGCGCGCCGGTGCCTTGTTTACCCGGGCGCCGCCACCGCCGCCGCTGCCGAGTGTTTGGTCTGCCCACAGGCTCAATGCCTACCTCGTTGCGGCCCTCCAGGATCAAGCCCTGGCGGAATTCCTATTTCATTTCACATTAACCCTAGATTAATAACCATCATAAAATTTACGGTCGCATTAGGGTATAAACCAGGAAACTTTCGGTTTGCAACGTACCGTTGGAGATCTAGTAGCTACAATTAACTAATACGTAATCTACACTGAAGAACCAAAGAAACTGATACACCTGCCTAACATCGTGTAGGGCCCCCGCGAGCACGCAGAAGTGCCGCAACAGATCGTGGCATGCACTCGACTAATGTCTGAAGTAGTGCTGGAGGGAACTGAAACCACGAATCCTGCAGGGCCGGCCGGAGTGGCCGAGCGGTTCTAGGCGCTTCAGTCTGGACCCGCGCGACCGCTATGGTCGCAGGTTCTAATCCTGCCTCGGGCATGGATGTGTGTGATGTCCTTAGGTTAGTAAGGTTTAAGTAGTTCTAGGGGACTGATGACCTCAGATCTTAAGTCCCATAGTGCTCAGAGCCATTTGAGCCATTAGAAAACCTGCAGGGCTGTCTATAAATCCGTAAGAGTATGAATGGGTGGAGATCTCTTCTGAACAGCACGTTGCGAGACATCGCAGACATGCTCAATAATGTTAATGTCTTGGGAGTTTGGTGGACAGCGGAAGTGTTTAAACTCAGAAGAGTGTTCCTGGAATCACTCTGTAGCAATTCTGGATGAGTGAGGTGTCGCATTGTCCTTCTGGAATTGCCCAAGTCCGTCGGAATGCACAATGGACATGAATGGATGCAGTTGATCCGACAGGATGCTTACGTACGTGTTACCTGTCAGCTTTGTACCTAGACGTATCAAGGGTCCCATATCACTCCAGCTGTCCACGCTCCACACTATTACAGAGCCTCCACTAGCTTGAACAGTCCCCTGCTGACATGCAGGGTCCACCGATTCATGAGGTTGTCTCCACATCCGTACGCGTCCATCCGCTCGATACAATTTGAAACGAGACTCATCTGGTAAGGCAACATGCTTTCAGTAATCAACAGTTTAATTGACGGATCCAGGCGAGGCGTAAAGCTTTGTGTCGTGCAGTCATCATGGGTACACGAGTGGTCCTTCGGCTCCGAAAGCCCATATCGACGATATTTCATTTAATGGTTCGCACACTGACACTTGCTGATGGCCCAGCAATGAAACCTGTAGCAATCTGCGGAAGGGTTGGACTTCCGTCACGTTGAACGATTCTCTTTAGTAGTCATTGGTCCCATTCTTGCAGGATCTTTTTCCGGCAGCAGCGATGTCGGAGATTTGATGTTTTACCGGATTCCTGATATTCACGGTACACTCGTGAAATGTTCGAACGGGAAAGTCCCCATTCCATCGCTACCTCGGTGATGCTGTGTCCCATCGCTCGTGCGCAGAATATATGAGTAACATCAAGATCAGAACTCACTTAAATCTTGATAACCTGCCATTGTAGCAGCCGTAACCGATCTAACAACTGTGGCAGATACTTGCTGTCTTATGTAGGCGTTGACGACCGCAGCGCCGTATTCTGCCTGTTTACATTTCTCTGTATTTGAATACGCATGCTTCTACCAGTTTCTTTGGCGCTTCAGTGTATAAATTGTGGCTTTCTGTGTTAAATTGGGAGTAGTACAATTCACGATGGTTGAGTAGCAATGTAACATTTCGCCCCCATTTAGTGTTCCATGATTAAAGGGCTGTTCCTCATAAAGAGTTACGCAATTTCTGCAAATTCATTTTAAGTTAAACATCACCTTGCTTCAGTAAATAACTATGTTTGAAAAGGATTGTGGCATGAGCAAGCACAATTCTCATATTTTTTTCAGCCATACATGTTTCAGTGAAACTTTTGGCATCATCATACGGTTAACTTTATTTCTCTTGGTAGTAAATACTGTTGTTCATTTAGCTGTCTGCCATCTGTAGTACAGCAGACTTTCGGTGCAGCTTTTCATCTCAAATTTTTCCGGTTTCCACGTTGTCACGACTCTACGGAAATGTAATAGCTAACACCTACACGGTATCACTGTTTGAGGAACGTTGAACTTGTAGGCAATTTCGGCGTTCCCTTCGGGATTTGTAAGTAGGGGGATGTCGGATACTCCTACATTTGTCACTCAGAACTGTTTCTTGAAACTCTGTGAGTAGGCTTTCGCTGAGAATTTGGCGGCTTTCTTCAAGTGTCTGTTACTTCAGGTTTTTTTCTGGATCTCAGCGCCGCTCTCCCGTAGGCTAAACGTACGTGTAGCCGTTCGTGTTATCCTTTGTATACGTTCAATATTCTCTGTGAATCTTACTTGGTATTGGTCACAGAAACGTGAGCAATATTCTAGAATGGGCTGAACGAGTGTTTTGTAAGCAATCTCCCAGATGACGTAAGATGTGTGATCTGGGGCAGTATGCACTTTCCCAGTGTGCTCCCGATGATCTGATGTGTTCCACCTGCCTTACGTGCGACTGAATCCGTGTGATGATCCCATTATCCATGCAAATTATTACACCTAGGTGTTTCTATGAGTTGACTGATTCCATTTGGGAGTCATTCAAATGGTAGTCATGGGATACTACACTTTAGCGTTTTGTAAACTGTACATTATTGCATTTCTGGACATTTAAAGCAAGTTTCAAATTTTTATACCACTTTAAAGTCTTATCAAGACCGGAATGAAAATTTGTGTAGCTTCTTCCAGACAGTTCTTCATTTTAGATATAGTACCGTATGGAAAAAGTTTGGGGCTACTCTTAATATTGTCTGCTAGCACATTAATGTACAACATTAAAAATATAGACCCCAATACACTGAACTTAAAAAAATGCCGCTAAAATGTATGCCGTTCCACTGGCATTTTGCATAAATCTGTCAGTTTGGCTATGTTGACAAACTGAGTTCTGGTGTAGCCCGAGGTCTAGGTTAAGTTCAATGGCGATCATTTGTCTGTGAGATGGCGAGGACAACGAGTGTGAATGACAAGTAAAGATTCTTGTAACAGATTCAGCTGTAGCGTAGCCTAATGATTACCCCCGCGCCATATTTAATCTGTCGATTTCAACACAACAGTAGCTGTGCTGCACTCATTTTAGTTCCTCGTTTTCTCACTTCTAAGTTTACCATATCAACCGGGAAGCAAAGCTCTGTGGGAGGGAGACAGTCGTTGCTCACTGTTGTACGAACAATGCGAGAAGTCGTTTTTTTTATTTATATATTTATTTTTCAATCTAAGCGTGCGTTATCGAGTAACTTAGAGCCGGGTATGCAAGCGTACCTCAAGGCGAGGGGCCGCGGGAGAAGGGGATACAGAGAAACTGAATCAGAGTTATATCGAATATTGTGAATATTAATCTTGAGATAAATGATGGAATGCAAGAACTGTACATGTGACAAAAGGCAGCAGTGAATAATCAGAAGTGCTCCTGTATTGGTTAAAAACAGTCTTGGTTGTAATTTTAGTTTTTTTTATTTTTCAATCATGAAGATGCCTAAATAAGGCGAAACGTGTCGTTGAAAAATAAAAAACTGAAATTGCAACCAAGATTATTTTTAACCAGTAGTGTTAAGCACTGGTTTGCTGTATGCCACATACGGATTGGAACAATTTCTATAGAAGTTCTCCTGGTTACTATTAAGTGTAACGCGGGTTTCTATCTTATCTGCCAGCTTGAAACAAACAGTGCTTCAAGCGGTAGCAAAAGATCTACAAATGAACATGGGATCTGTGACACGAGTAGACAGGACCGAAGTTCTTAGCCTTACCGCGTTCCCTCTAATAAATAATTTCCAATTGTCTTTAACTAAATTTGTAGCAATAAATAAGCAATCTCAGTACAGCGAGAGGGAGAGAAGTATTATATAGTGACGCTTCTATTGTCAGACGTAACAACTTACACACCAGCAGTGCCGTGACTGTATCCTATCAGATCAAAAGTATCCGGACACCTACTTGTGGACGTTAATGTGGACAGTGTCCCCCCTTCCCCTTTGTAATGGATAGTACTCGGCTGGGGACACTTTCAATGACGTATCTGAATGTCTGCAGATAAATGGCAGCAAATTCTTGCCCAACAACCGAAACCTTAGAACACAGTGATGTTGTACGCTGAGATTTTTAGCGAAGCGGCCGTTCTGACTTATCGCAGAGGTGTTCTGTTGGGTTCAGGCAGTGATTCCGGGCAGGCCAGTCCATTTCAGAATTTTGCAGTCACAAACTATTGCCTCACAGGGTGCGTTGTCATGCTAACGCAAAGAACCATCGTCTCCGAGCTGTTCCCCTAATGTACGCAGAACACAATGCTCTAAAGTGTGTTCATATCACGCCTTAGCGTTTTCTTAAGCGCATTAACAGGATCACAAACAGGACCACACCCTAAACGCGAAAAACACCCACATACTGTAACACCACCTCTTCTGTGCTGCAGTGTTGCCACTGTACGTGGTGGCAGTAAACGTTCTTGACGCATTCTCAAAATTCAAACCCTTCCATCGGATTGTCACCGGATATGACGTGATTCATCACTCCAAATCACTAGTTTTCAGCCATCCACTGTCCTGTGGCGTCGCTCTTTTCCCATTATGAATTACCTCTAAGAAAAAGGTCTATTGACACACAGTCAACATGAAACAGTTTAGAAAATATCGTTCCTGTAAAACGCAACTAGCTCTTTATTCACATGAAGTGTTGAGTACTATTGACAAGGAATTTCAGATCGGTTCCGTATTCCTTGATTTCCGGAAGACTTTTGGCACTGTACCACACAAGCGGCTCGTAGTGCTTATGAAGTATCATCTCAGTTACGTGACTGGATTTGTGATTTCCTGTCAGAGAGGTCACAGTTCGTAGTAATTGAGGGAAAGTCATCGAGTAAAACAGAAATGATTTCTGGCGTCCCCCAAGGTAGTGTTACAGGCCCTATGCTGTTCCTTATCTATATAAACGATTTGGGAGACAATCTGAGCAGCCGTCTTCGGTTGTTTGCAGATGACTCTGTCGTTTATCGACTAATAAAGTCATCAGAAGATCGAAACAAACTGCAAAACGATTTAGAAAAAATATACGAATGGTGCGAAAGGTGGCAGTTGAACCTAAATAACGAAAAGTGTGAGGCCATCCACGTGAGTGCTAAAAGGAACTCGTTAAACTTTGGTTACACGATAAATCAGTCTAATCTAAAAACCGTAAATTCAACTAAATACCTAGGTATTACAGTTACGAACAACTTAAATTGGAAGGCACACAGAAAATGTTGTGGAGAAGGCTATCCAAAGACTGCTTTTCATTGGCAGGACACTTAGAAAATGTAGCAGACCTACTAAGGAGACTGCCTGCACTACGCTTGTCCGTCCTCTTTTAGAATACTGCTGCGTGGTGTGGGATCCTTACCAGATAAGACTGACGGAGTAGATCGAAAAAGTTCAAAGAAAGGCAGCACGTTTTGCATTATCGCGAAATATGGGACAGAGTGTCACAGAAATGATACATGATTTCGGCTGGACATCATTAAAAGAAAGGCGTTTGCGACGGAATCTTCTCACGAAATTCCAGGCACCATCTTTCTCCTCCGAATGGGAAAATATTTTGTTGACACCGACCTACATAGGGTGGAACCATCACCACGATAAAATAAGGGAAATCAGAGCTCGTACGGAAAGATATAGGTGTTCATTCTTTCAGCGCGCTATACGAGATCGGAATAATAGAGAATTGTGAAGGTGGTTCGATGAACCCTCTGCCAGGCACTTAAATGTCATTTCCAGAGTATCCATCTAGATGTAGATGTAGATGTCAATTGTCGCTTAACATTGACTACATATATGTGCAACTTATGTGTCAGCTGCTTGGTCATTGTATCCCACTCTTTTTAACTTGCAGCGCACAGACATCGTGCTGGTTGGACTGCTGGTAGCACTTTGGAAGTCACGAGTGATTCCTTCCGCTGATTTCATCCGATTTTTTTTTTTACAACCACTCTCCGCAGTGCTTTATGATCCCTGTGCGCCATAAAATGAGTTCTGTCTGGTCTTCATTTGGTGTGCGGTCATTTGTAACGCCGGACATTTGCCACGACTTTACCTGCTCCGAAGGGTTGGATCCCTTGTCTCCCCCTCCTCCTCCTCCTCCTCCTCCTCCTCCTCCTCGTCGCTTACTGAGCCTTTCCGTTGGTTTACTTAACATAGATCCAGAATCTCTTTGGGTTTTCCGCCACATTTATAGAGAGATTTTCGTTGTGGAAACTATTAAATGCATCTCGCGTTGAAATCCGCACCAAATTTCGATCCTCAGTAAAACTTCGCCAAAATTGGAGATTTTACGTTCGTCTAAATTATACGTACCTTTTTCGGTGCTCTTGCAGCAGCTTTCTGTCGTGTTTTGTGTACCATGGAGGATCAGTACCGTCTCTTATTATTTTATTTGGTATGAATCTCTCGAGTGCTGTTGATACTATTTCTTTGAACTTGAACCACATACGATCTTCACTTACATAGTTTGGAAGGATTGGAGACTGTCTCTTAGAAAGACGTCAACCGAATTTTTAGCTGCTTTTATAAATAGATATATTTCGCGTTTAGTATTGGCGAATTTCTTTGTTACGGAATTGAGCCTCGATACGACTGTGTGCTCACTAGTCCCTGTATCCGTCGTGATGCTCAGGATTAATTGTGGCTAAGAGGTCAAGTGTGTTTACGTGACCATTTACAATTTGAATGTCCTCGTGAATTAATTGTTCAAAATAATTTTTAAAAAAGCATTTAGAACATTTACGGAAGTTGTTTTCTATCTACAATAGGGTTGAAAACGTATTTTTGTCAACATACGGAATGGTAGATTGAAGTGACTGCCAACTATAATTGTATGAGTAGGGTACCTATTTGTGATGAGACTCAAGTTTTCTTTGAACTGTTCAGCAACTGTTTCATCTGAGACCAGGGTCGGTAAAAGGAACCAGTTATTAATCTATTCCGGTTGCCGAATATAACCTTTGACCACACAAAGTCACAGGAACTATCTGCTTCAATGTCGCTCGTGAGCTGGAACACACATTACATTATTTTTCCTTAAGTTGTGCTTCTTGTTTCTGTTGTAGTGCAGATCATTACAATTATGTCTTTTCTCTGTGACCCTGTAAATACCAGAGCTAAACAATGTAGAGCAACAATGTACGTTACAAGCATAGCATTCTGTATTACTTCATTTCATTATTTCTAACATTTTAAAATTGTACGTTGACTTTAGATGACATGTCAATCATAGATGTTCTTATCTCCATTTAGTGAACGTATTTTCAATCATGTTCTGAACGTTGTCCCGCAAGGGATATCGGATTTTTGGGAGTAAATTAATATGGAGTATGTTGTCGTTCTTTTCAAACATTCCCATTTCTTCTTTCCTTATTGTCTTTTGTGCATGCAGATGTAGCAATTAAAGTAGGCTCAAATCCGTGAAAGGAAGCTACCGTACAGACAGAGGGACCTATACTTATACTTGGCAGAACTAATTACATACTGACATAATCGTCGGTATTGTTTTCGTTTCCCAAAAGTTATAAATATTTCGATTTTGGAAAAGAACCTCTGTATTTGGCGAAGATGTCGATGAAGAAGGTCCCTTACGTGCTGGTTGTATCGAATAAGACGTGGAGACGGCGGTTTGAAAGCGGACAGAAGTAGTACGAGGAAGGGCGTCCCTTACCTGAGGGATCGATAGCTGGCGAAGGGGCAAGTGTGGCAAATGTCCGGCGTGGCAAACGTCCAGTATTCCTTCATTTAGCTGTTGTCGTTTCTACGCGTTTCCACTCCACAGTTACATCACCAACAGTCGGTTTAGAAGGGTTGAAATGCCCTTGATGGCTTTGTTACCCAAGTGACATCCAACGAGTAGTCTACATCAGAAGTCACTGAGCTCTCCTAACCGACCCATTCACCATTACTGCTACTCTGCTGACAACTCAATACTCCCCGCCTCCTGTTATACTGGCAGCGCCGCGTCCTGTGACATCTAGTGGTCTGTTCTGCATTACAAATCGATATCTGAATACTTCTGATCAAACAGTATACTCGTACGTTCCAGACCGTGGTATCAGCGGTGTCATTACGAAGAATGGCATATTTCTGTGCGCTGCTCATGTCTGGCGACCGTGCCGGGAGCTGCGGACTAGACGCGCCTCGGGCGGCGGCCGTCTGGCCGGGATGGCCTGGGGCGCGGGTGAATGAACCTGGCGCTGGCGCACACCTGCAGCCCAAGCCGCCGCCCCTGCCGCCCACTCAGGACGAGGTGTCCGCCGGCTTCAGACCTCCGGCGAGTCGCTGTGACGACCCGCCGCCACTCCCTGGACTAATGAGCTGATTAAGTAGGCCCCAAATAACCTTCCCCTTCTCTCGCTCTTTCCGTCTGCGCGCCTCGGAAGCCCAATTCCCGAGCATCCTCAGTCCTCTTTTTTACGTCATTCCTCCTCCAAGTTGCGCAGCCGGGTTGCAAATGGGAGCCGCCTTTGCGATTCGCGAAATTACCTGCTGCGGCCGGGTACTCCGTTGTCTCGGGCGCCTAATTGCTGCTCACAAATTAGCGCCCCGACGTCTTATTTTTCGTTGCATCTTCGGTAATTGCGGCAGCGGCGCCGACTCGCTTCCGCTGGTTTCCTTTATTCGCTGCGCCGATTCGAGAACCTGTAGATGTATCGGCCGCCCTCTCCCCAGCAATTGCTGGCGTTAATCTCCAGGATGCGGCGGAGACTGCAAGACAGATGAGTGCTATCTCGAGACGGAAACTTCGACTAGCATTCGCTTTCCCACGTTGCGAAATGCACTTTCAAAGACCGAAAAAAACCACAACATTTTGACCAAATGGAAGACCGGTTACAAATATCAAAACCACATTTCCAGCAAATCATCACACACAATGAGCAAGGTTTTTCTTTGGGGTTAACAGTCATTACTCTATGTCGTGCTTGGTGGTCTAGTGGTAAACAGCGGGCAGGGAGGTTGTAAAGTTGCGGCATCGAATCCCGGTCCGACACCGGAATTTTTCAGTGTGCGTTTACGCTAGCCTTCACCTCTCAATGATGTGAAGACACGCTAGGAACGAAACGTGGTTTTGATTCCACATTTATATGTAGGACTCATTTCACCCGTAGGGGTTAGCTTAAGGGCACTCTAGTAGAGGAAGTGGCTTCCAAGTGAAAGAATTTATAAGCAGACACCCGACCGTCCCTCTTGAGGGACTCCCAGACAATCATTGTTATTTATGCCAGAAACGAGCGTATGAGCAAAAATGACTTGGAGTATGTTTGGTAAACTATGTCTACAGTCAGTCGGCATTGCCAGTTTTGACTTATGGCATTTTATTGCGGGACCATTCAGCACTGAGGACTGCTTTACAAGCAATGAAGACATGCGTGTTATGAATTACAGGGGACATAGGAAATCAAACAAATGGATCAGTTATGGTGTAGTTATGACTGGACCAAAGGCCAAGATAATGAGTCACGAAACTCCCAGAGGTTTTCTGCAGCGCCGCCAAGCGGCTGGCATGTGCAAACACACTGCGAAACTATAGTATATTGGGTATATGGAGTCTAGAAGCACATTCAGAATGCAAATGAGATAGTATTTCGGAGTTTTTTGTCACGCTATAAACTGTAGTATCTTCAGCTGAGTTTGACATACGTGAAGGACCGTTATTGTTCATCAAGGACAGAAAACTAGCACAATACAATTAATTGATGACACGCCACAGGTAGCCGAAAATTACCAGGAATTGCATTTTGTGGAACATGTGCTGGTCGTAGTTTAAGATACGCACTTAAACAGGAAGAAACCGTCACTGGTGAACATGCTAAAAATCGGAAAGAGAATGTTGAAGATCTGTATACATGTTAATACCTGGTAAGCAGAATGGAGAAACACGATAGGTGAACGCGGGCGTAAAAAGCGAAGACAAGGCCAAAAAGGCGTTTATAAGAAAAAGTAAGAACGTGAAAACTTTGTGTACTAAAATGAGTCTGAAATCTGCAAAGAAAGTCGTGAAACTAACTACAATTGTCGCAGAGCATCAGAAAGAACGTAGCAAGCACGCGGATATACTCGTAATAAGTTCCTTTTGAACTTAGATTCATATGGGTACAATTCATTTCTCGTTATACAGGACTTTCAATGATGCGAGTACGAGTCTACTGCTGTGAACTGTATGATTACACTGCATTGAGATTTTGTTATTACATGTTGTCATTAACAGAGACGGAATGTTATTTTAATTACTTTTCCTATTCATATTTAAATACACACAACAACGTTTAGTGACTGGCAAATATGGAAGTAACATCATTAAAAACAGCACGTTCTCAGTTTATATCATGCCATTCTTCTGTTACTATATGCTAGCCGCTTGGACCGCTAGCGTCGCTTCAGTTGTTAAGAGATATTATATATATATATATATATATATATATATATATATATGAGTCTCGTGATTTTTTGTAGGCTGTGACTGTACTGACAATGAAATGAATGGAACATGGAGATAGGCGGATAGACACTAGATGGGTCAAAGAACTTTCTATGCGGAATTCTAAGTGATAAGAACAGATCTACTCGGCGACCTGGTGAAAGGAGGACGACTTTAGAAAACATGCACGGGAGACATGGATGTGTATATTTCAGAATCGAATTGCGTGGAAGAGTCTAGAGAGACGGTTACAGTTCAACGTCCTAGCGACAGTGAGGTCTATATCCACGCAAATATTCTGCAAACCACTGTAAAGTTCATGACAGAGAGTACTTAGTATTTGAGCTCATGTCAGGGTTTCTGTCCGTCCCGTTCGCCTGTGGATCCCGCGGAGAAGGACTTTGTCTCTGTACGTGCTGTAATTAGTCTGATCTTGACTTCAGGTCCATACGGGAGCGATGCACAAGAGGCAGAAGTATATTCCTATATTTTTCTCTTACTACTTCAACTTTTGAAATAGGCTTTCGCGGGATAATTGACAGTTGTCTGGAAGCGACAGACAAACCAGGTTTCCAGTATTTTCGTGACACTCCGGCTAGAGTGAAATAAACCTGTGGCCATACATGCTGCCCCTCTTTGTACACGCGCAGTATTCGCTGTTAGTCCTATCTGATATGCGTCCCACACACTTGAACAATATTCTAAGGCGGCTCGCCCATATGTTTTGAGAGCCGTCTGGTTTGTAGACTGGCTACATTTTCCCAGTAACCTGTCAATAAGCCGGTCTACCGCCTGCTTTATCGACAACTGATCCTATGTGACGGTTGTATTTCATATCCCTACAAAGTGTTAAATGCCTCTGAACACTATGGGACTTAACTTCTCAGAATTTAGAACTACTTAAACCTAACTAAACTAAGGACATCACACACATCCATGCCCGATGCAGGATTCGAACCTGCGACCGTAGCGGTCGCGTGGTTCCAGACTGTAGCGCCTAGAACCGCTCGGCCACTCCGGCCGGCTACAAAGTGTTACACCCAGTTACTTCTATGTCGTCTGATCCCAACTGTGAATTTGTTATATTGTAGTCACAGGATACTACTTCTTTGCGTATTCTGAACTGACAAGTTTTACGTTTCTGTGAACTTAAAGCAGTTTGCCAATCTTCGCAACGCTTTGAAATCTTATCAAATTGTGACAATATTTGTGTACGGTTTTTTTTTTAGCTGCAGGTCACTACAGACGGGACACAAGCTCGGTTTTGGGAAGGTGTGGAAGGCCTTCCTTCAAAGTAACCACGTCGGTATTTGACTTGACAAGTTAACAGAAATCATGGAAAACAGAAATCTGGACGGTCGGACACGAATGTGAGACCAGTGGTATGCGTCTACAGGAGATCTTCACCCATCTGTGGATGATAAACGGCTCATGTTGACAATTGTGACTTAAATGTCGTTAAATCGATGTTACAATGCGGTTACTGGGGGGCCTGAGTCATTACAGTTTTCACGAGTATTCGAAAAGAGTTGTGGCCAGAGATTTCAGCTATGTAACGTACTTTGCTGTAGAGCATTTATTAAGTGCGAATAGGACTCATGCTCTGGGGGTTCAAAACAAACTTATTTATGTATATAAATAGTTCAGCTATAGATCTTGATGAGTGTATTTCCGATTATCAAAGTATGTGACATAAATGGCCGTATCTTTTACCTGCATTGACTTTTTTTACATCGCCAAGGAATCTTAGATCTTAGTATTTGCCATAAATTTCAATCTGATATCACTACCTGTTCCTGAGAAAAAGCCCTAAAAAGACTGGTCACTAAATATGAAGTTGGAAATTAGTGGTAAGTTCCTATGGGACCAAACTGTTGAGGTCATCGGTCCCTAGGCTTACGCACTACTTAACTTTAAACTAACTTACACTATGGACAACACACACACCCATGCCCTACGGAGGATTCGAACCGCCGACGGAGGGGGGGGGGGGAGGGGGGGGGAAGCCGCGCGAACCGTTTTGGGAAGGTGTGGAAGGCCTTCTTTCAAAGTAACCACCTCGGTATTTGACATTTGACTTGACAAGTTAACAGAAATCATGGAAAACAGAAATCTGGGCGGTCGGACACGAGACCACGCGTCTACCCCACGCGGCTCTAAATATGAGGGATGAAGGCATATGTCTTCATTCTGTTTGCGATGTTTATTTGCAATGGAACTAAAAGTGCATTCTGTTGGTAACACTGCTACTCACATTCAGCATATTTTAGCTATTTTAGAAAGAAGCTTCAATGTATATCACTCTTGTCCTCTTTCCAAGGGCTATGCTGTTAAGGTTGGTATACCGTTTCATTAAAAAATACCGCAGACGACTTACTACAAAGCAGTCATCGAAGTCTCGTATTAAATTACTCACCTCACTTTCCACCACAAACCTTTGTAATATCCATAAGTAGATTTACTTACGGATATTACAAAGGTTTGTGGTGAAAAGTGATCACATTCAAAGAGATGATGCCGAAATCTCTACTTCAAGGCAAAACCATTTCATGTACTTGAGATCCAGATTATATACTTACATTTCTCGAAGTCTAATTGAAACAAATAGTATCTGACGTGCATTGTTCGCAACGAACTAAAAACTACTTTTTCCTCCTAGTGTCCAATTCTCTGCACGAGGTGAACCAGCGAAATTTGGTGACTTTTTCCGTACTGACCACACCGAGCCCTATTCAGTTTTCCACCGTGAGACGACAACCCCGATCGCAGATCACGCACGCTAAAATCTGTCTCTCGTAAAATGTATGTTTCTTGCGGATCTATTTTACTTGACGAAGATTTACACTCTCGATTTCTATGACGGAGGATTCGCCTTCAGAGAATTACATTTTCTTTGACACGGGGTATTTAAGCCCATATCGAGCACTGCATTTCTAATTCCAATGGCCTCCTTCGCGACAAACTAGCAAGTGGGACGCTTTTGCGCATCCTTAATGGTCACTGGCTTTTTGTTTGGCTCCGACGGCTATGTTTTTCCTGCCGCCTAAAGGGCACGTTGTTCGTCCTCGTCCAAATAAACTGGCCATCTATCATTCGTATTTGCACGCCGGCGAGAATGTCCCTCCTTGGGAGACGATTGTTGATCAAACAAACATCTCAGCCACGCTCCGGCTATGCTTGTTATTCGAGCCGAGCCCCGGCAAACAAGGCGGAACCCCCTGTTTGATGCAGTAGCTGGGGAAGCCCCCCGTCCCCCTCCCCCCTCCCCGCCAACCAAACGATTGCTGGCGATCGCTGTTTGGCTGCTGAGAGCCTGGTGTTAGCATCTGGTTAACAACTGTCCGGAGTTGATATAAAGCTGCTCCCCATAAAACCTACCTAACGTTTCGCAGTACAGAAGCAGACGCACGATTAAAAGCTTAAAAGTTCCTGTAGATGAATTTGAAGCCATTGTGACTATTTTTCGACCGTGACTGTCTCAAGAAATATGTAAAGGCTTTTTTTTTTAATTACCGCTACCAGTCACAAACTTTGTTAACTAATGTATTATTTATTTATTGTTCGACATGTTTCGAGGGAAGACCTCATCTTCAGGCTAAATGGCATTACAAAAACAATTTCACAATAAGATCATATAAATGTTACACAGTCTTTTCATAAATGCTGTGGTTATGCTGTGGAAGAAGAGAAAACTAGTAAGAGGCGATGTCACTTTATATGCTGGACTGATGTTTGCATGGAAATGTTTTGTAACAGTCACTCACTTTGTTCTCCTGGCGTGGCAGTCTCGTTCTGATGAGCGGAGGTGTTTCCATTTCCGTGGCTATCTTGGCTTTCTTGATCACTATTCACAAATTTTCACAAACTCTGTTCCGTTTCCACTCATCTTAAACGTAATGTGATGCCTAAGCTATTGATAAAATATATTAAATTTGCTATAAGGTTATTAGTTAGATCCGTCTGTGCCACGTAACGTTGAGGTGCTATGATGCAGGGCCACTATTTCAGGTTGCCGGTGAATCTTTCTGGTGCCTTCAGTACGTGACACTCCTTGGGCAGCACACACACTACTGGCCATTAAAATTGCTACACCAAGAAGAAATGCAGATGATAAACGGGTATTCATTGGACAAATATATTATACTAGGACTGACATGTGATTACATTTTCACGCAATTCTGGTGCATAGATCATGAGAAATCAGTACCCAGAACAACCATCTCTGGACGTAATAACGGCCTTGATACGCCTGAGCATTGAGTCAAACAGAGCTTGGATGGCGTGTACAGGTACAGCTGCCCATGCAGCTTCAACACGATACCACGGTTCATCAAGAGTAGTGACTGGCGTATTGTGACGAGCCAGTTGCTCGGCTACCATTGACCAGACGTTTTCAATTGATGAGAGATTTGGAGAATGTGCTGGCCAGGGCAGCAGTCGAACATTTTCTGTATCCACAAAGGCCCGTACAGGATCTGCAACATGCGGTCATGCATTATCCTGCTGAAATGTGGGGTTTCGCAGGGATCGAATGAAGGGTAGAGTCACGGGTCGTAACACATCTGAAATGTAACGTCCACTGTTAAAAGTGCCGTCAATGCGAACAAGAGGTTACCGAGACGTGTAACTAATGGTACCCCGTACCATCACGCCGGGTGATACGCCAGTATGGCGATGACGAATACACGCTTCCAATGTGCGTTCACCGCGATGTCTCCAAACACGGATGCGACCATCATGATGCTGTAAACAGAACCTTGATTCATTCGAAAAAATGACGTTTTGCCATTCGTGCACCCAGGTTCGTCGTTGAGTACACCATCGCAGGCGCTCCTGTCTGTGATGCAGTGTCAAGGGTAACCGTAGCCATGGTCTCCGAGCTGATAGTCCATGCTGCTACAGACTTCGTCGAACTGTTCGTGCAGGTGGTTGTTCTCTTACAAACTTCCCCATCTGTTGACTCAGGGATGGAGACGTGGCTGCGCGATCCGTTACAGCCATGCGGACAAGATGCCTGTCATCTCGACTGCTAGTGATACGAGGCCGTTGGGATCCAGCACGGCGTTCCGTATTACCCTCCTGAACCCACCGATTCCATATTATGCTAACAGTCATTGGATCTCGACCAACGCGAGCAGCAATGTCGCGATACGGCAAACCGCAATCACGATAGGCTACAATCCGACCTTTATCAAAGTCGGAAACGTGTTGGTACGCATTTCTCCTCCTTACACGAGGCATTACTACGTTTCACCAGGCAACGACGGTCTACTGCTGTTTGCGTATGAGAAATCGGTTGGAAACTTTCCTCATGTCAGCATGTTGCAGGTGTCGCCACCGGCGCCAACGTTGTGTGAATGCTCTGAAAAGCTAATCATTTGCATATCACAGCACCTACTTCCTATCGGTTAAATTTGGCGTCTGTAGCACGTCATCTTCGTGGTGTAGCATTTTAATGGCCAGTAGTGTAATTTGATACTGCGGCTTGGAGCAGATCGCCAAACCAGGCCTGTGCGCCACGCCAGAAGTTACTTCATCGGCGCCGCTCCCAGGTTATTACCGCACGCTGGGAGCTATCAGCGAACAGATCTCGCAGTCAGCGCCCAGACGCGCCACGAGCCGCGGATCAACAGGTGTCCGCCCCCACGCGTCGTGACCTGTTGGGCGTGTCATGGAGCCGCCTCCACCTCCAGCCGCGCCCCTCACGCTGTCCGGGTCATGGCCACGCACCATGTGCGTATGAGGCGGTCGCCATGAATCGCCACATACAAGGCGTTCCAAAAAAAGAAAGAAAGAAAGAGAAGTGTCACATTTTCCTACAGAAGGTAGCATTCGTCAAGACTAGAAGAAAAATTCGCATAATTCATGTCCGGAAACCAATTGCTGCTGAGATACAGGCCGTAGTACTCGGTGGTATAGGCAGTCTTATTGTTTCAGTTCATTGTGCGTGTGTGAATGGCTGTAATTTTCAGAAGACTGGTGGTTCCTCTTGCCAAAAGGCAATGACTGACGTTTATACACGACGGATCACTACCCCATTTTCTACGGGTAGTGCAACAGTTCTTCACCGCAACATTTCGTGGGAGTTGGATAGCTCGAGGAGGCTCGGTATTGTAGCCCCGTCGTTCATCGGATCCAAATCCGTAGGATTTCTAGCTATGTGAAAATTTAAAAGCGTTGGTGTGTGCCTAACGCAGCGGTAATGTCCAGACTTTATAGGAGCGTGTGATCATTGCATATGACGCAGTCCGAATCGAATCAGATGTATTTGAAAGAGCGCGTGATTCATTGAAAGGCGGAAGAATGGTAACCACATTTAGCACTGCCTACAGTGCCTACTTGTACGGAGCAAGCAGATGGGAATGAGAGGACACATCTACCCTTATCTCAACAGGTACTGGTTTCTGGACATACAGTATAAATGTAGGAAGTTTTCTTCTTGTTTTGACCAATACTACTTTTTCTAAAAATATACGACACTTTTTTTTAAAAAAAATCACCCTGTACAGAGTCTTCTACAGCCCTTGATTGGCAGTGCTGTCAGTTGTTTATTGCTCCTTGTTGGACACGACTGTGGAAAGCAATACTCTTTAATGAACAACAATGGAGCAAGATATAGTATCTCATTATGAGGCTAGTGCTGATGAACATCTTCACCACGTCACATTGTGCACATATTTAGGTGTAATACTGCGAAGCGATGTGAAATGGGACGGTCGTGTGAATCTGGTATTGTATAAGGCGATAAGAACAACAATGCAGGACCTGAAACACAAATAAACGTGAAAGGATGTATCGAGTGCTCAAAGTCGAACTCGGTTATTGATAGCGGCACGACACCTACAGTACTTCGACAGTCAGGTTGGAGTTCAAGCATGCATAATAACACAGCTTGCAGCTCCTGAGGAAGACGACTGTGTCGGTCGTCGAAACATCGGGAAGAAAAATGAAATCGATATACCGGGTGATTTTGGTAAATGAGGGCAAACTATAGGAAACTATCCCTGTGAGGATAAGGAGCAAGAAAGGACACACGCCGGAAATGTGTTCCAAGGCAGGAAGACCCACTTGAAGGTGGAGTTAAAAGATCTTTGATAGTGTGGGTTTCAGTGACTGAAAAACTTGAGAACACACTAAGTAGGAATGTTCTGTCTGTACCAGTGCCGCAGCTGCATACGCAAGAGGTAATTTTGCTGGAGCACCGTCATCTGTAGCCAAATTACACTTCGTATCACCAAAGGCACGCCTTCCAATAGGGGAGCAGGCTCAGCCGCAGGAAATACAGATGTGCTTCGCTTGTGAGGCGTTGTGGAAGGATAACTGGTCCCACGAGGCAGTCGCCAATAATTCTCTCCCACACACTTGAGACCGAACTGGTGCTGATGGATCGCTGCAACCATACTCCGGGGATTCTCCGTAGCACACACGTGGGTATTGTGAAGTTTGATGATACCGCCCTTGCAAAGGGGCGCCGTGGCTGCCTTTTGCGACGAACCAGTGACAAAACAATCAGTATGGAGGCAAGGCTGTACGTAGTCAAAGCAGGAGGCCCAGGAGAGGATACAACGGCCTTATGACACCTTTCCCAACCGATTAAAAATGGTTCAAATGGCTCTGAGCACTATGGGACTTAACATATGAGGTCATAAGGCTCCTAGACTTAGAACTTCCTAAACCCAGCTAACCTACGGACATCACACGCGTCCATGCCCGAGGCAGGATTCGAACCTGCGAACGTAGCAGCAGCGCGGCTCCGCACTGAAGCGCCTAGAACCGCTCGGTCACAACGGCCGGCCCAACCGATTCAGCACTTGCATCGAGCCCAGAATGTGTGCAACGTCATGCTGATTAGCGGGTTCATAATACCAAATTCTTTCTAAATTTCACTCGAATTTCTTATCAGAGAAATAACATCACACACTGTTGTGACTTGGCAAGACAGCCAAGCCACTATGAGGTAGCCGAAAGGCACGCGTTTAAGCTCACGCATGCTGGCGTGAGGTCTGGAACAGTTAAAGGAGTTGAGTACAGTAAAAAAAGAACGTAGCTTCTGGAATACTTAACTTTAATCCATAATTGGTGAACATCGGTCTGACGGTACATGCATCACAAGATAAATAGCAATTGATAATGGCGCCTTGCTAGGTCGTAGCAAATGACGTAGCTGAAGGCTATGCTAACTATCGTCTCGGCAAATGAGAGCGTAATTTGTCAGTGAACCATCGCTAGCAAAGTCGGCTGTACAACTGGGGCGAGTGCTAGGACGTCTCTCTAGACCTGCCGTGTGGCGGCGCTCGGTCTGCAATCACTGATAGTGGCGACACGCAGGTCCGACGTATACTAACGGACCGCGGCCGATTTAAAGGCTACCACCTAGCAAGTGTGGTGTCTGGCGGTGACACCACACACACCCTCTCAAACCGTGAAGTTCCGTTTCCTCTTCTCCTTTTAGTTGAATGACTAGAGAGTGTGTTTAGTATATCTTATGTGCAAAGAAGTGGGATACGGAAATACTAAGAAACGAAGAGATACGCTAGAGGTTCTCTGAAGCTATAGGTACTGTGATAATGAATAGCTCAGTAGGCAGTACAGTTGAAGAGGAATTGACATCTTTAAAGAGAGCAACCGCAGAAGTTGGATTAAAAAATATAGGTACAAGGACGGTAACTGCGAGAAAACCATGGGTAACAGAAGAAATACTTGAGCCGATCGACGGAAGTAGGAAGTACAAAAATGTTCAGGGAAATTAAGAAATACAGAGATACAACTCTCTTAGAATGAAATAAATAGGAAGTACAGGGGAACTAAGGCGAAATGTCTGCAGGAAGAATGTGAAGAAATCGAAAAAGAATAGATTGGGCCGACTCAGCATGTTGGAAAGCCAAGAGAGCCTTCAGTGAAATTAAAAGCAAGGGCGGTAACATTAAGAATGCAATGGGAATTCAACTGTTAAATGCTGAGGAGAGCACGAATAGGTGGAAAAAGTACACTGAAGGTGTCTGTGAGGAGGAGGACTTGTCTAATGGCCTGACAGAAGAAGAAACAGAAGTCGATATAGAAGAGATAGGGGATCTAGTATAAGAATCAGAATTTATAAGAGCTCTGGAAGACTTAAAATCAAATAAGGCAGAAGGGATAGATGGCGTTCCATTGGAAGTTCCGAAATAATTGTGGGATGTGGCAACAAAACGGTTATTCACGTTGTTGTGTGGAAAGTATAAGCCTGGCGGTATACCATGTGACTTTCGGTGGTGGTGGTAAGTTCCTATGGGAGCAAACTGCTGAGGTCGTAGGTCCCTAGGCTTACACAGACTTAATTTAACTTACGCTAAGGACAACACACACACCCGTGCCCGAGGGAGGATTCGAATCTCGCGACAGATGGAGGGGGGGGGGGGGGGGTGCCAACCGTGCCAAGGCGCTCAGACCGCGCGGCCATCCCGCGCAGCTGTGACTTTCGGAAAAACATCATCCGTACAGTTCCAAAGACTGCAACTATCGCATAATCAGCTTAACAGCTGCTGTGAAGTATAAGATAGAGAAGAATGGAAAGAAAAATTGAGGCTCTGTTAGATGACAATCAGTTTGGCACTACCAAAGGTAAAGGCATCAGAGGGGCAGTTCTAACACTGCAATTGATAATGGTGTAAGACGTGTATATTTCTATTGTCTATTGTCGAACCACAATTTATGAAAGATTATAAACGGATGTACAGAGACACCAGCTAACTACTATAATAAGAGGAACTAATATTATTGAATTAATTTTTTGAGAAACTCAAGACTACTGAAGGTATGTTTCCGCATTGCTAGTTGTAAGATTATTGTAAAAAGTAAGTCCCATTTGAACGTTTGTAAAATCATTACATTCAGAATATAATTAACTTTTGCCAGAAATATTGCATTTCTAATTATAATCCATCCCAAAAACCATCAACGTAAAACTTTGCAAAATTTTGTTGTTGTCAAGAAAAAGTTTAACTATGAATTACGTAACTTCAGTCAAATTAATTAAAGAATGACGTCAGCTTTGGTAATAAATACAGCCACTTATTATGAAAGCCCACCAGCAGCTAATAAGAGTATAGTAAAACAGAGTAAGTATATTCATGTCGCAGTTCGATGTAGCAGTCAGATGGTGATCCAGTAACAGTAAAAAAAGGTAAGAAACAGTTTTGGGTTATTACAGATAACGACTGAGGGCCACACGACGACGACACATTGTATGTTTTGTCGAAATAATCAGCAAATCACTTTTAATAAGCAGCAATTAAATTTGTATGCGAAGATTGAGAAAGAGAATAAATTTCAAAGGGAAGATTTCATTTGTTATTATTAAGCAAGAGAAGGGAAGGTTACATAGATTATTGTAAAAGGGAAGGTTATCGTTAACAAAAGAGGTATAGAGGAGATGGGAAGGTTTCAATGGAAGTAAGACTGAAGAAAAATCAAGACACGTTCGTAGGATCTGTCGGCCTGGAAAAAGCTTTCGATAGTGTAAAATGGTGCAAAATGCTTGAAATACTGAGAAAAGTAGGGGTAAGAGATTGGAATACGTGCAGCAGATAATTGAGGACAAATGGTTCAAAATGGTTCAAATGGCTCTGAGCACTATGGGACTTAACATCTGAGGTCATCAGTCCCCTAGAACTTAGAACTACTTAAACCTAACTAACCTAAGGACATCACACAAATCCATGCCCGAGGCAGGATTCGAACCTGCGACCGTAGCAGTCGCGCGGTTCCGGACTGCGCGCCTAGAACCGCTAGACCACCGCGGCCGGCAATTGAGGACATAGGCTGTAAATGCTACTCTGGAAAGGAAAGGTTGGCACAGGAGGGGAATTCGGAACAGGGCACATCAAACCAGTCAAAAGACTCTGACGACACTTTCTGTATAAAGGCTTCTATACTAGGGCTTCCCAACGTGTGGTCCGCGGACCCCTTAGGGGTCCGCCGGCTCTTTCTAGGGGGTCCGCCGCCACCCTTCACCAAATCGTGTAAAATAATGAGTAAAATTATTGAATAAAAATGTGAAAATCAAATTCATCATTATTTTTTTTCGTATGAAAAGCATGTGTACTTTTACTTCACATCGTATTCCCGAGTAGCCTTCGCGGTTCCTAAGTGATAACGCATACACAGTTTAGCGCCGGAGAATGCGGCTTCTCTGATCGACTGTTTCGCAATAATACGGGCGTCGTTTGTGCGCCGGCTCACGGCGGTAGATGCGCGGAGCGAGCTTTGTAGACCAGTCACAGCGCTCGCTGGCACGTATGCGGCCCCAGGCATAATTAAATGTTGAACTTGCTTTGTCAGTGTACTACCTATTTCATAAGTCGATTTTTGACCTTCAAGTTGTTTTCATTCATCTCTAAACCAAAGACTATTGATACTTCAGTGGGGGGGGGGGGGGTGGGTCATTGGGAAAATGGAACTTGCATTAAGAAACTTTCAGTTCCCATGGGTTTCGCTCTGAAATTTAAAGTTACTGTGCTCTTGACTGACTAGGGGTCCGCCAAGGATTTTCGACTGAAGAGGAGTCCACCAGCTGAAAAGGTTGGGAAGCCCTGTTCTAGAGGAATGCGCCTCGGAGGCCAGAAGACCAGGCCTGGCGCAGACACAAACCACTGTCTGCACCTGACGGTACATACCTGTAGCCGCGAAGCCGCCCGCAGATGGCGAGCGGCCGTCGCCACCGAGGCGGTAGCTGCCCGCGTTGCGGACGTCCAGCCGGCCCTCGTTACGCCGCGCTCGGTCCACGCGGCGGCCCATCGCGCGCCGCTGCGCCTAGCGACGGCCGTCCGTCTCGCCTAATGCGACGCGGCCCTCCCATTAAAAGTCAATGCGTCCGCGGCGAGCCGCGGGCACGCAACCGGCCGAGCGCTTCCCCCTGCTCTCTGCAGGTACGACCGGCAGCACGGCACGGTGAAAGTGTACACGCCGTCTCGTTAGGCCGCCTTTCATACGGAAACTGTGGCCGTAATTAAGGACGGACGCACCTGCGCCGCGGAATATACGAGAGCCGGGAATTCTCACCACGCGGAAGACGTCCCGGCATCGAGCGTTGCGCCCGAGGAACCCGGGCCACTTGTCATGCAGCTGCGCGCCCTCTACCCGAAATACGCTCACGGCGTGCTGACGGCTTTGAACACATTACAGGCCGGCGACGTTGTAAATAGCTTGTCTTGGCCCACCTGTTCCTTATACATACTCCTCTCCGTATATTTTCCTTTACTCTCTCTACATATCACTTTCGAGGAATTACTTACGGCTCGATACTCGGAGTGCCTCCCATCATATTGTTTCTTCCGGATTTTTAGCCTTTAAATTTCACAATGCCTAAAGCATCCTCTGTAACTAACTGGTTACATCCACAACAGCAATTAACGGATATTGTGGCCTTAGTCCACGGATTCGAAAACTGGCTAGGGAAACTTTCATCATACCATGTGACGGCAGTACATTTCAGTCAATGTAGAAAATAACCATGTGAAACTTTGTTGATTGTTTGGTTACGTAAACGGTATATTTGTGTGGTGTGCGCACTGTAAGACCTTCGTTATACACACCATCAGATTACTTGATTTGTCGCTCTAATGAAGTAGGCGAGTGTCAGCAATATGTCTCGTGGTCTTATTGTGGCGTGTTTATCTTCTGCCGTTAGGTCAGACGATAGAAATGCCACTTGCACGCTTAGAGTAGCAGATTGACGGTGACCAACTTTAAACAGAACTTGATTAATTTTCACACACATTTATTAAATTAATAAAAAGGCATAGATATTACGTAACTTGATTCTGGATGCTGTTTGCAATTGACAATCTGAAGTTCCTTTGGTCTTGTTACGTTAATCTTATTCTCACATATCTCTGATACTTTACAAAGTGTCTATACATTTCTCTTCATGGTTAAGTACAGGAATATGATAATCGTATTAGGTGCAGACTGAATCTTGACTATAGACTGGTACAGACTAATGCAGACTGACTAATCGGAGGTCTGTACACTCGTTATAATACCTCGAGCGTTCAGGTATCACTGCGCGAGTGTTATCCGCGAGGAGAAAAGGTTCTACGTTAGCAGCAATCTCATTGGCTGCGTTACATATTAATACGCGGATCGGCGGAAGCAGAATTTGGTCCGTCTCTAAAGACAGCGCCATCTCGTAGTGCGGAGACGGACGAGTGCTGCGCCTGCGCTGTTGTGCTTAGTGGGGCGCGCTTTATTGGGAAAGTTGTGTACGCGCTGACTACGCGGAACTATGTACACAACAATTTGATATTCAGTGATGACTGCCACACATAACAAAATGTCCTTTATTGTCATTCTACACTGGTGGGCTCGTAAGACATCTGACCCATTCTTAGTTGCTGACTGGAATCGCGTAAGGTTTACATAAAGGCACTGGGATAATTTTCATGCTAATAACACAGACGTAGTGCCATGGCAGTAGCGTTTGTTATTCTGATTGGGTTGTAGATGTGCCGTGGCAATAGATGAATTTCCGGAGTAAACCGCAGTTATATTTGTATCTTCATAACCGTCAAGGTAATTGTACGTTAATTGAGAAAGGTATATCCTGGCAAGGTGGCTATATGCGTCTCAAAACACACACACACACACACACACACACACACACACACACATATATATATATATATATATATATATATATATATATATATATATATATATGTGTATAATGAAGTTCCATTGAAACTGGCATAGGTATGCGTATTCAAATACAGGTATATCTAAACAGCCCTAACACGGCGCTGCCGTCAGCTACGCCTACATAAGACGACAAGCGTCTGTTGCAGTGGTTAGATCGCTTACTCTTGCTACAATGGCAGGTTATCAAGTTTTATGAGAGTTTCAACGTGGTATTATAGTCGGCGCACGAGAGGTGGGTCACAGCATCTCCGAGATAGCCATGGATTGGGGATTTTCCCGTACCATCATTTTTACGGGTGTACCGTGAATATCAGGAAGCCGGTAAAACATCAAATCTCCGACAACGCTGCGGCCGGGAAAACATCCTTCAAGAACGGGACCAACGACGACTGAAGAGAATTGTCCAACGTGACAGAAGTACAACCCTTCCGGAAATTAATGCAGATTTCAGTGCTGGGCCATCAACAAGTGTGAGCGTGCGAACCATTCAATGAAACATCATCGATATGGGCTTTCGGAGCCGAAGGCCCTCTCATGTACCCTTGATGACTCCACGACAAAAAGCTTTACGCCTCGTCTGGTCCCTTCAACACCGAGACTGGACTCTCGATGACAGGAAACATGTCGCCTGGTCGGACGAGTCTCGTTTCAAAACGTATCGAGCGAATGGACGTGTACGGGTATTGAGGCGACCTCATGTTCAAATGTTCAAATGTGTGTGAAATATTATGGGACTTAACTGCTGAGGTCATCAGTCCCTAAGTTTACACACTACCTAATCTAAATCATCCTAAGGACAAACACACACACCCATGCCCGAGGGAGCACTCGAACCTCCGCCGGGACCAGCCGCGACCTCATGAATCCATGAACCCTGCATGTCAGCAGTAGACTGTTCAAGATAGTGGAGTATGTGTAATGGTGCGGGGTGTGTGTATTTGGAGTGATATGGGATCCCTGATACGTCTAGGTACAACTCTGACGGGCAACACGTACGCAAGCATCCTGTCTGATCACCTGCATCCATTCATGTCCATTGTACATTCTGACGGACTTGGACAATTCCAGCAGGGCAATGCGACACCCCACACGTCCAGAATTGCTACAGTGTGGTTCCAGGAACACTCTTCCGAATTTAAAAACTTCGACTGGCCACCAAACTCCCCAAACATGAACATTATTGACATATCTGGGATGCCTTGCAATGTGCTGTTCAGAAGAGATCTCCACCCCCTCGTACTCTTACGGATTTGTGGACAGCCCTGCAGGATTCTTGGTGTCACTTCCCTTCAGCACTACTTCAAACGTCGAGACCATGCCAAGTCGTGTTGCGGCACTTCCGCGTGCTCGCGGGGGCAATACACGATATTAGGCAGGTGTACCAGTTTCTTTGGCTCTTCAGTGTATATTCATTACAGTTTTAGAAACAATGGTCAGCGGTGTGGCATAAAACAAATGGATTCAATACTACGATCCCAAGACACAGTAGTTCCCCACAGTTTTTAATTACGTAATTGTGACAAAAAAGGTTTCGGAATATCACTTGCATACCGTTATCCGAAAAGAAATACGTCGTATTGAACACCAAAAACTGAACATGTTGTTGGATTTAGTGTACACGGTATTGTACTGTTAAACTGTAACGCTTTTTACAACTGGCGTCTGTCTTGATTTCCTAAATAATATAATTACGTAGAAACCAGCTGTAAAAGAAAATTATCCAGGATAACGACCTAACCGTTAAAATACACATTTGAAATCGTGATCTATATAACTGCAAAATTACGATTGCTACAAATTTCACGGCAGTTATTTGAACGGAAAGAGTGACAGAGGAGATGCACGCAGAAGTGTCTAGAAAATGAGCATGTGTACAGAAAAATCACTTACTTGTGTGGAATAAGGTATTGTCAAACCATATACAGAATTTTCATGTCGTGGACGTCAATCCGATGATCGGTTAATTGCAGATCTCGGTGCTAGTCTATCCTGTGCTAGTTTCTTCATCTCAGCGTAGCTACCTCTTCATTAATTATTAGATCCACCCATAAAATCTCCAGCAGTCTTCTCTTACAAAACGTTTCGACAGCTACTGTTCTCCACTTATCTCTACCGTTTATCTTCCACATCGTATCTGTACAAGATAAAACTCCGGATAAACTTTCCTGAAAGACTTCCTAGCATTTACAACGATAACAGGTGTTAAAAATTCCTCCTCTTTGCAAATGCTTGTCTTGTTATTGCCAGGCTGCATTTTATATCCTCTCTACTTTGCCCATAATCAGTTATTTTGCTGCCCAAACAGAAAAATTCATCTACTACTTCGAGTGTGTCGTTTCCTAATCCAATTTGCTCAGCGTTACCTGACATAATGTTACTACATTCCATTACCCATATTTTTATTGTTGTTGCTGTTCGTCTTATAACGTCGTATCTAGTCACTTTCCATTACGTTGAACTGGTCTTCGCCGGCCAGGGTGGCCGAGCGGTTTTAAGCGCTTCAGTCTGGAACCGCGCGACCGCTACGGTCGCAGGTTCGAATCCTGCCTCAGGCATGGATGTGTGTGATGTCCTTAGGTTAGTTAGGTTTATGTAGTTCTAAGTTCTAGGGGACTGATGACCTCAGCAGTTAAGTCCCATAGTCCTCAGAGCCATTTGAACCATTTTGCTGCAGCAAATCAAAAATAAACAGCGACGGTAGCACGCACGTATAGTGACCCGTGAATCAGATATTCCCAGCTGTAACAGGTAGCAAGGGGCCTCGCAAGCCACCGTTCGCAGGAATGCGACGGTCCTAGAGCGCACGTACGGACGGAAGCGTGTTGCGTGCCGGCCGGTTGTACAGGGCTGCAAATGAGGCCGGCTACAACCGACCACGCTTCCAGGCACCGGGGCAGCTACAGCTACGGGCAGGTCGGAGCGTCGGGGCGTGAGAACCGGCTTGCCGTCAAGCTGCGGCGCTGTGCCGCGTATGTAAATAACTCACTCTCTACTCGCCGCGACTGGACTGGGCTGGACCACTTAGGGTCTGCCTGCCTGAACTCACCTGTCCTGTCTGGTAGGCGTCACGCGTCACTATGAGGCACAAGGAGAGAACAGTCCAAGAAGCGTGGCCTGTACATGCCATCGGCCGATCCCTGTGGCCGAGCGGTTCTAGGCGCTTCAGTCCGGAACCGCGCTGCTGCTACGGTCGCAGGTTCGAATCCTGCCTCGGGCATGGATGTGTATGATGTCCTTAGGTTAGTTAAGTTTAAGTAGTTCTAAGCTCTAGGGTACTGATGACCTCAGATGTTAAGTCTCATAGTGCTTAGAGCCATTTGAACCATTTTACTTGCCATCAAGACATCCAGCGGCACTAGCGATTTCTCAGGAGCCCGCTTCCTCTGGCAAGTTCTATTTATCAAACCGATACTACCAGGACGAATATGGACTAGCTAACTAGTAGCATGGAACAACGGAGGACTAAGAGAAGGCCGGGGGGGGGGGGGTGAGGGCGGTCTCTGGAGGGTGCCTGTGACTCCAAATCTCGAGAGTTGAGGCCCCTCAGGACCACGTTTTTAATCAAATCCCAAACTATATATATATATATATATATATATATATATATATATAGGGTGTTACAAAAAGGTACGGCCAAACTTTCAGGAAACATTCCTCACACACAAAGAAAGAAAATTTGTTATGTGGACATGTGTCCGGAAACGCTTACTTTCCATGTTAGAGCTCATTTTATTACTTCTCTTCAAATCACATTAATCATGGAATGGAAACACACAGCAACAGAACGTACCAGCGTGACTTCAAACACTTTGTTACAGGAAACGTTCAAAATGTCCTCCGTTAGCGAAGATACATGCATCCACCCTCCGTCGCATGGAATTCCTGATGCGATGATGCAGCCCTGGAGAATGACTTATTGTATCAGAGCCGTCCACAATACGAGCACGAAGAGTCTCTACATTTGGTGCGGGGTTGCGTAGACAAGAGCTTTCAAATGCCCCCGTCAATGAAAGTCAAGAGGATTGAGGTCAGGAGAGCGTGAAGGCCATGGAATTGGTCCGCCTCTACCAATCCATCGGTCACCGAATCTGTTGTTGAGAAGCGTACGAATACTTCGACTGAAATGTGCAGGAGCTCCGTCGTGCATGAGCCACATGTTGTGTCGTACTTGTAAAGGCACATGTTGTAGCAGCACAGGTAGAGTATCCCGTATTAAATCATGATAACGTGCTCCATTGAGCGTAGGTGGGAGAACATGGAAAATGAGCTCTAACATGGAAATTAAGCGTTTCCGGACACATGTCCACATAACATCTTTTCTTTATTTGTGTGTGAGGCATATTTCCTGAAATTTTGGACGTACCTTTTTGTAACACCCTGTATATATGCAAATTACACTGACGGAAAAGTATCGCAGCAACGAGAAAGAGTTGTTCAAATGGCTCTGAATACCATGGGACTTAACTTTTGAGGTCATCAGTCCTCTAGAACGTAGAACTACTTAAACCTAACCAAGCTAAGGACATCACACACATCCATGCCCGAGGCAGGATTCGAACCGTAGCGGTAGCGCGGTTCCAGACTGTAGCGCCTAGAACCGCTCGGCCAATACGCCGGCACGGGCCTACGAGAAGCCAAAAGTTGCTTCGGCGACACTGCAGAAAGACTTGGCATGAATGTAGGAGGTCATGGCACAACCTGACTAGAAGAAAGTAACGGGAGAAAGGACACGTCCTGAGGCATCAAGGGAAGTGTGGGAGGTAGTAATCGTAGAGGAAAGAGAAGGCACTTGTACAATAAAAAGACTTACATTGATGCACTTATGCGAAGATGAACCGGCTCGGTTAAATTGTTCTTTTTATTGTCCATAGGAAGATTAGTGGCAACGGCCTTGCCGCAGTGGATACACCGGTTCCCGTGAGATCTCCGAAGTTAAGCGCTGTCGGGCGTGGTCGGCACTTGGGTGGGTGACCATCCAGGCGACCATGCGCTGTTGCCATTTCTCGGGGTGCACTCAGCCTCGTGATGCCAATTGAGGAGCTACTCGACCGAATAGTAGCGGCTTCGGTCAAGAATACCATCATAACGGCCGGGAGAGCGGTGTGCTTACCCCACGCCCCTCCTATCTGCATCCTCCATGAGGATGACACGGCGGTCGGATGTTCCCGGTAGGCGACTCGTGGCCTAAAGACGGAGTGCTATAGGAAGATTAGTAGGGTTTAACGTCCCATGAACAATGAGGTCGTTAGAGACGGAGCACAAGCTTGGATTTTTTCATTTTTTCAAGGGCGGGTAATCGCTAACCTCTGCGCATACGTCGCTCGGTTTTATTTTCCGACACAGTCAAAGTTATCTTTAAAGATGAACGGATCACCCATCACAAACGGCCGGTTTCAGATCCAACTGCTTCACAGGAGAACAGTGCGTGAAAAACGGTCATCTGTAAAGTTTAATGGAACGGAGTAAGTAAATAAGGAGACAACCAGCTAAATGTTAGGTGTCGTGGTTGCGATGAAAAATGAGCTTGCGTGCGGTGGCCGGTAAAAAGTGGCCCGCCACACTTGGCGAGGGCTTGGAGGGACACCGTAGCCTTTTGTAAAAAGGTGGAACCTGTGCGCCACGGCGAAATTCCACCGACGGGATGGCGTCATAATTCCCGTGGTCCTTCCTGTCTCGCGTGCATAGAATACTGGGATCCGCCATAAATCGGAGCATTTTATTTTATTTATGCATTTTAATTATGTATGTCCTGTTCACTACAAAGAACAATTATAATATCGAAGACATGCAGCAAAGAGACTATGGTTTCAATTAAGCATTCTGGAGAGATTATTTTTCCAAGCCACAGCCACTATAAAATTGTATTAAAGCCTAAAATAGCGTGCAGGGATGTACCGATCCCTGACTGGCTGGAACAGACACTAGTTGAGCGAGCCAGGCCGGAAACGATGTCGCTTTAAAACCTAGTGGCTGACGCTCAAGATTTCGTCATTGACACTCATGAGCTGGCGGATAGGTTTGAGTATAGCGATGCGCAATATTCGTGAGGTGTTGTGTATCGGTTACGTTGCTAAACTGCTTACCAACATTATTGTTTAACATCCTCCGTTTCCGTTACTTAAGTTACTTAAAAGGAAGACATTTCAGGATCTTCTGTGATATTGGTGAGTACAGTGTACTTAACTGCAATTAACATAATTAATTAATTTCGTTGTTTTGATTGTAATAATGTTGAATTCAATCTGCTGACATAAGTGCCCACACTAGTAATGAATCTCGGTCCCTGTGTTATACAGCGACATGAATGTGCTGCCAGGCTTAACGCGTCCCATAAGCGAAACACACGGACCTCACCGCTGCGGAGAGACTTCGCGTACGCACTGTATCAAATGTTACCTTGATATAGTTGGCTTACAACAATGGTCGAAACTTTGCTACATCATTTTTAAACGAGACGCGCTCTATAGCCGGCCGAAGTGGCCGTGCGGTTAAAGGCGCTGCAGTCTGGAACCGCAAGACCGCTACGGTCGCAGGTTCGAATCCTGCCTCGGGCATGGATGTTTGTGATGTCCTTAGGTTAGTTAGGTTTAACTAGTTCTAAGTTCTAGGGGACTAATGACCTCAGCAGTTGAGTCCCATAGTGCTCAGAGCCATTTGAACCATTTTTGACGCGCTCTATAACGAGGAAATATTTTATGGAAAATATTTCACACTCACGGCGAAATGCTTGCACGCGTGTGCTTTTTCTCAAATCCTAGAGCTTTCGTTTAACTCTTGAGTAGAGCGCGTGCAAGAACACTCGGTTCAACACATCTAGCGCATCGCGCAGCAAAACATGTAATGCAGCCGAGGTGTGGAGAGAGGCGTGAAAATAAACACTGGAGGGCGGTTTCCTCCAGAGCCGGTAATTGCTGTTTACGCGGCGTATCGGATCCACCTGTTGCCAAAAGCTAATCTGCGCTTGCGGCTGCGGCATCGCCATCGCCGTGGGAGGATCTCCGCCGGCGGTGTGGGAGCCCCGTGACCCGCGGTGACCCGCGGTCGCCGCTAATTTACACCCGCGCGGGTACTGACAGGCGCACGCACTGCTATCGGCGGCGATAAGTCCCCTCGCCGAGGCTCCCACCAATTTGTCGGAGGTCCGTAATTAAACCCACCGAGCCTCCGTACACCACGGACTTCCCTGCTCCATTGTCTTGCCGTCTCACCACATACGTGACTCGCTTCGGCCAACGTACGCTCCCTCACACGTTGAATGTTAACAGCGACCAGACGATGGGCAAGATAGCGTCGCGTGGATCGAGAAAAATGAGATACGTTGGGCCTGCCGGTAAAAGACTGTCGGTATTATACGGCTTCCCTTGTGTTTCCTACAGGGCGAGGCAGCTAACAGGCCACCCACATATACGAGGGTGAGTCAAATAAAAACCTTAAATTTGTAATAACAAATCGAAATTTCGCGCTGTTATCCTGTACGTTGGTAAGCGTGTTACAAACAGCGTGCAGAATGGCCTGTAGGTGGCAGCATAGTGCAGATGCACACATACCGTTGCAGTATCAGTATAAAGACTTGCGACTTGCACCAGGGAAGAACAGCGTTCTGTTATTCGGTTTTTGCGTAGTGAAGGTGTGAAACCTATTGAAATTCATCGACGAATGAAGGTTCAGTACGGTGATGCATGCTTGTCACAGCAGCAAGTCTATAAACTGAGTAGGAAGTTCGCAAATGGTGTGACTTCAGTGGAAGATGCTCCTCGTCCAGGTCAGGCACAACGAGTTGTGACTCCACAGAACATTGCAGCAGTTGAAGCCATAGTGAAGGAAAACCGCCGAGTGACACTGAATGATACTGCAGCATGTTTACAGATTAGTCATGGGTCAGCACACCATATTGTGCATGATGTACTCCAGTTTGACAACGTGTCTGCAAGATAGGTGCCACGGCAGCTGACTCCTGAAATGAGAGAACGACGTGTTGATGCTTGTGTTGAACTACTTCGGCGCTTTGAACGAGAAGGTGATGGCTTCCTCGCAAGAATCGTTAGTGGGGACGAAACCTGGGTTCACTTCCACCAAACGGAAACGAAGAGAGCGAGCGAGGAATGGCGCCATTCCTCATCACCAAAACCAAAGAAGTTTCGAACAGAACCATCAACAGGGAAGGTTATGCTGACTCTCTTTTGGGACGAAAAAGGCGTCATTTTGGATCATTACATGCCTAGAGGGACCACTGTCACCAGTGCATCATACACAGATCTCCTAAAAAATCATCTGCGGCCTGCAATCAAATCAAAGCGACGTGGATTGTTGTCAGCAGGTGTCCTTTTGCAACATGACAATGCAAGGCCCCACACTGCCCGTACAACAGTTGCAACAATCACAGACCTGCATTTTGAGTGTCTTCCTCATCCACCATACTCACCAGACCTTGCCCCAAGTGATTTCCATATGTTTGGATCACTCGAAGACGCAATGGGAGGAAAGAAGTTCCGTTCTCATGAAGAGGTACGCCACGCGGTGCATGAATGGTAGCGCGGACTACCAAAAGAATTTTTTTCTAACGGAATTTATGCACGTTTTAAGCGCTGGAGGACTTGCATTGAGCGTGGGGGACATTATGTTGAAAAGTGATACAGCTTTGTACCACTTCTGTACATTAAATAATATTTAAAAGAATATTTAAGATTTTCATTTGACTCACCCTCGTATATGGGAAGAGTGCATACGGGGGGGGGGGGGGGGGGGGGGGGGGGGGAAGGGGGGGGGGATAAAAATATTTTTTTATCATCACCTCGAAAAATAGAGTAACATACCGCTAATTATGTTTTGTTTATTATGTCCGCAGTCCTGGTACACCTTCAGACCAAGGTGCAGTTTTGGTTAAGACATAGCCGACAGGCCCCGCGCGGTCTTTGTGCGTCTTTCACGGTCCGCGCGGCTGCCCCCGTCGGAGGTTCGAGTCCTCCCTCGGGCATGGGTGTGTGTGTGTTATCCATAGCGTATGTTAGTTTAAGTTAGATTCAGTAGTGTGTAAGCTTAGGGACCGATGACCTAAGCAGTTTGGTCCCATAAGACCTTACCACAAATTTATAGCCGACAATGCGCAGAATTTTCCAGTGCACTCAAGTAATTTTTAACAATTACTAGCACAGAAACCCAGCGTTGCCCAGGTATTTATTTACAGCTGTGCGTCCACGGTCGTATCAGTCACCGTCTGGCCGTGTGCTTAATGTGTAAGACGACGTGTTTCCTGAACTACGATATGATGTAGTAGGTACATTCATTGGCATACGTGAATATTGTCTGCAAAATGTGTTGCAAGTGGAGTAAGTAGCATCGAAGTAATAAATTTAAACATCATGCACGATATGGCAGATTTTTACCAACCTCAGTGTTTGACGTCATTTCTCCTGCACTATTTCTCGTACACAGTTACATTCAGTGATATATGCTGCCCACTGCCTGCAAAATATGCCACGAATACAGTCATTAGTAAAGAAGTAATAAATTTTAACGTCATGCTTCATGCGGTACTTTTACTGTTTGGACAGTGATAAAGTACTAAATGATAAACGTTTTTTCATTTCACCATTTTGCAGAGGTTGTCACCGAGAAAAAGTTCTGCAAAGGTTTGGAACTATGTGTAAATTTCGTTGCAAGTCGCTAAGTGCTGTCATTCTTAAATATTGGGTGAATAAAGTGTGGAAATTCAAGGGACGCGGGCTACGATTCTTTTTCACCCCAACCCTTTTGATAGGTAGGTGGTTTCTACTCCTACAGCGGTTGTTGCCTGACAGTAAGGTATAATTGCATCAAGTTTAGTTGAAATAGGTCCAGTAGTTTAGGAGGAGATGAGGAACATGTAAACACACACACACATCCATTTTTATAAAATGAGTAGATAACTGCCGAATTAATATATCGACTTCATCTTTTTTAATGGATTTCATGTTTTCGGTGGCACTGGAAAGAACCTTCGAAGAGAAATTCGACGTAACATGTGTGTAATTAGAACAGCTGAATACAAGATAACAATGCAGCGAACCCTGTTTCGCCGTCAGCAGAGAAGGTCGCAGAAACGTCTAGCCTACTATGTCACATGTAAGCAAACAAGTAATTAAGGGGCGGTTTGAGCGTTCATCCACGCGCTTGAAGCCTGCCAGACTGTGCTCTGCTGTTGTGGTGACCAGACAACTTCCTTGCGCAGCTGTTCAGATTCTCATAATTTATACGACAGTCTAAAAAGTGGGTAAAGTTTTCGTTTTGGTGAATCTCGCCAAACTCGGTGTGGTTGTTTACTGGTCGTCCCAAGCACTCACAATCTGTCTTCGCATACATTATTTTTTTAAAAAAACTGGAAGTTTGAACAATAAATCACCGAAATATCCCAACGAAAAAGAACAACAACTTCTGAGGGAAATGCAATTAAAATAAAGGTGACACACAATCCACATATCACTACGAGGCAGATTGAACGTGCGAGTGGGACCAGCCAAAGGACTGTTCTGAGAATACTACTGACCCACTTATTTCGACTGTATCGTAAAACAAAGAGCACATATCCGTACTTAAGTATTAACTTATAAATTCCTTAAATACCTTAATTATGTATGTAAATATAAATGTGATATTTAAGGTAATTGTTAAGCTTTGACCCACTCCAGTTCTCTAGCTGGAAAATAAGACTCCTAATGTAACCACACGAGTTGTAACATCTTACTTGATCTAAAGCTCTACGTGTAGCATTTGAAGTTAATCTTCAAACACCTAATACTGCACTGTAGTGGGGCATGTTCAATACATAGATCACTTCCAGATCTCGCTTCAGGGTAGTTACTTTCAAAGTCGATTACAGTTCCCGAACGGTGCCTCTGAAAAGTGCTAAGTGATGCGGCGTTTCTATGGAAGATCGGGTTTACAAACCATGGGAAAAACGACCTTCGCAATATTAACTAATGGTCAGCTCAAGATCCACTCTGGTTGAGAGAAGTGGATAATCAGCTGACTTTTCGAGAATCGCATCATTGATCCCTGTTTTATTGATGGTGATGTGTAGGTAGTCGGGGTGACTAATAAAAACAATTAGACGTATACAAAATTATAAGATATTGGTAACTTCATTTACATTATGGATACTTAATAACTGAGATATACATAATATTGTGTAGCTGTAGGTTCTGGTGCGGTGCTGAGTTACATACAATGAAAATAATGTTCTTCATAGAAACAAATAGTTTTGAATGCTGATTCATTTAGATAAGACATTGACACGAAGTAATTGTTAGTAAAGTCTCACTACGTCGATGTATTGCCCTCACTATAGTCTTCCGAAGTTATATCGATACGTCTGGATATTCACTGAAACTGGGGGTGGAGTTGAATTGTTGCTGCTTAAAAAGACGCGTCACCAAATCAGAGTCGCGAGCAGTGAAGTAATATCAGTTTAGCGTCCCCTGACGCCGTGTGTGTATGCCCCCCCCCCCCCGCCATCCCCCGCCATCCCCCCCCCCCTCCCCAACCCAAATCGGAGATCGCGAACGGTGGAAGAGCTAGCTCACCGAGAGACACGTTGACGGGAGATTTGAAAGTGCCATCTCTCGCTTAGCTGTGAGTGGCTCGTGGCACTCCGGTTGCATTCGAAGAAATGCCATCGATACCGCAGACGGGACTGTAAATAGCCACAAGTGTCCACAGTTCCTAACGGATGAGCTGCCGCAGTTAGTGCGTAACATCTCATTGGACGGTTGCATTCGAAGAAATGCCATCGATACCGCAGACGGGACTGTAAATAGCCACAAGTGTCCACAGTTCCTAACGGATGAGCTGCCGCAGTTAGTGCGTAACATCTCATTGGACGTAAGGCAGTCCGTGTGGTACCGTGATGACAGATGCATGGTCCATTCCGCACAGGTAATTACAGACCTTCTTAACAGAACATTTGGAGATTGCCGCGTCGGCCGTTTAGGGAGCGAAAAATAGCCTGCACACTCACAAGATTTAACACCTCTAGACTTTTATTTTTGGGGAAATTAAAACACGTAGTTTACAAAGAAACACCAATGGCTGTTGAAGACATGAAACACAGTAGTAAACACGTTACCCATGCCAGAGTTAGGACTGCTGTCATTTGGTCCAGCAGCACAGACGTTTGTGGGTTCTCTACTCCTGACACGGAACAGTGGTTTGCGGTGCTGTTATCTTGTTGCTGTTTGATCAAAATCCGCACATGTTATGTCATTGAAACCTATGTCGAAGGCTGTTTCCAGTTCTAAAGAAAAAAAGAATGTAGTTTCACTAAGAAGAGTCAGTGCCATAATTCGGTACCTACAACGTTAGAAATTACTTGTAGAAGTGAAAAACATAAGTTTTGCAGCCTGGTGCGCCGCAAGAAGTAGATCTGTCATAGCGCGCTGAACCTATGATGAGGGCGGAATAAAACACGCCACAGTGAGTTAGTTTTTCCGTATTCATAGTTGGGATCCACATGATGTAGTAAACCTCATTTACACTACTGGCCATGAAAATTGCTACACCACGAAGATGATGTGCTACAGACGCCAAATTTAACCGACAGGAAGAAGATGCTGTGATATGAAAATGATTAGCTTTTCATAGCATTCACACAAGGTTGGCGCCGGTGGCGACACCTACAACGTGCTGACATGAAGAAAGTTTCCAACCGATTTCTCATACACAAACAGCAGTTGCCTGGTAAATGTTGTGATGCCTCCTGTAAGGAGGAGAAATGCGTACCATCACGTTTCCGGATTGTAGCCAATCGTGATTACGGTTTATCGTTTCGCGACATTGCTGCTCGCGTTGGTCAAGATCCAATGACTGTTAGCAGAATATGGAATCAGTGGGTTCAGGAGGGTAATACGGAACGCCGTACTGGATCCCAACGGCCTCGTATCACTAGCAGTCGAGATGACAGGCATCTTATCCGCATGGCTGTAACGGATCGTGCAGCCACATCTCGATCCCTGAGTCAACAGATGGGGACGTTTCCAAGACAACAACCATCTGCACGAACAGTTCGACGACGTTTGCAGCAGCATGGACTAACAGCTCGGAGACTATGGCTGCGGTTACCCTTGACGCTGCATCACAGACAGGAGCGCCTGCGATGGTGTCCTCAACGACGAAGCTGGGTGCACGAATGGCAAAACGTCACTTTTTCGGATGAATCAAGGTTCTGTTTACAGCATCATGATGGTCGCATCCGTGTTTGGTGACATCGCGGTGAACGCACATTGGAAGTGTGTATTCGTCATGGCCATACTGGCGTATCACCCGGCGTGATGGTATGGAGTGTCATTGGTTACACGTCTCGGTCACCTCTTGTTCACATTGACGGCGCTCTAAACAGTGGATGTTACATTTCAGATGTGCTACGACCCGTGGCTCTACCCTTCATTCGATCCCTGCGAAACCCTACGTTTCAGCAGGATAATGCACGACCGCATGTTGCAGGTCCCTTACGGGTCTTTCTGGATACAGAAAATGTTCGACTGCTGCCCTGGCCAGCACATTCTCGAGATCTCTCACCAATTGAAAAATGGTGGCCGAGCAACTGGCTCGTCACAATACGCGAGTCACCACTCTTGATGAACTGTGGTATCGTGTTGAAGGTGCATGGGCAGCTGTACCTGTGCACGCCATCCAAGCTCTGTTTGACTCAATGTCCATGCGATCAAGGCCGTTATAACGGCTAGAGAAGGTTGTTCTGGGTACTGATTTCTCAGGATCTATGCACCCAAATTGCGTGAAAATGTAATCACATGTCAGTTCTAGTATAATATCTTTTTCCAATGAACACCCGTTTATCATCTGCATTTCTTCTTGGTGTAGCAATTTTAATGGCCAGTAGTGTAACTAGTATTTGCGTTGTTCCACGTCAATGTATTACCGTTCTCCATAAAACTCAGCCCTTCTGATGTCCTGTAGTAACTTGTCAGGCAGGTTTCTACCCCTCATTCATGTTTTTCCATTGATCCATATGATCTCTTTATAGTGAGTTTGTAAGCTGTCGGTAATTCTTCATAACGCTCCACCTCACCCGCCGGTGTGGCCGAGCGGTTCTAGGCGCTACAGTCTGGAACCGCGCGACCGCTACGGTCGCAGGTTCGAATCCTGCCTCGGGCATGGTTGTGTGTGATGTCCTTAGGTTAGTTAGGTTTAAGCAGTTCTAAGTTCTAGGGGACTGATGACCTCAGATGTTAAGTCTCATAGTGCTCAGAGCCATTTGAAGCATTTGAGCGCTCCTCCTCGACCGAAGTCATGACCTGCAGTAAACCTGTCCATGCAAAGAATACTTACTGTACTTCTGGTACTTTGTAAATCACACACCAGTACAGGTGTTTGCTGGAGCTATTCCTGCTGCGAGGTAAATTTTTTCGAGTGGTGTGAATATGACGACTAGTCATAAAGATGCAAGTGCTGTGTAATGCGCAGTGAGAGTCTTATCGTCTAATTTTCCTATTACGCGAACTCATCAGCATATGTTGCCAGAATGTCCATCCTTATGATGGTGACGCCAAAAAACAATGACTCGTTGGCAGATCCAGTAGAGCTCAAACAATGGAAAAATTAGACGTTTGAGCAATGACATCACGTCCAGTTTGAATTACGTGGTTTTGAAATAAGAAATAACCAATTCCCCTCCGCGAACGTGCCTGCAGCATTTTCCGCTCTCGGGATCGCTGCCATTCATCCCTGCAAGAGCATTGTCCATTGAAGGAAGCGCACGGTATCTGCTCGCACGTGTGATACGACCAGCTCGTTATTTATGCCCCGTGGAGGGGGCAACAATAGCAGCGGCTGCTGGCTCGTTAGCGGCCAGACAAAGGGCGACTATTTGTTGCCACGCACTCCCACTCCGTCTGAACAAACGCGGACGGCCGCATCCGTCATCGCATCTGGGCTAATTATCTCGCCTCTTTATGAAGCACGCGAGGGAGCTCTGCTGGCGTGCGGCTTAAGTGGACCTGAAAGCAGCTCTCCGTTACTGCGTTTCGCCTGGTAGGCGCGAAATACAAATGTCGTTGAAACGTTCCTGCAGCTCGTCAGCGGAGCTTCCGCGATTTTCCACGAAGTGACACTCGCGTCCTCGTTCAGCGGAGTCCACGCACTCGAGCGATGTGCTTCACGCGAGTCCGATTACTTAGTGGACTGATCTCATAATTATCTACTCCGATGAGCCAAACATTACGTCCATCTGCTTAACAGCGTGCTGGATCACCTTCAGAACACAAAACTGCAGCATTGTGAGTGGCACTGATTTGGAAGACTCTGGTAGATTTCCGGAGGTATGTTGTAAGTTTCCTAATTTATTTTTGGTTGTCAATGAAAGTGATATGAGCTCTATTTTCATTCGATGTATCCTACTTCGTATCTGTACACTGCATATTTCTCAAACAAACACCTCAATAGTCGATATGAGAGACTACAGACGTTCTGAGAACAAGCAGTACGATCTAATGTTGTGAGTCCCATTGTAGTTACTAGTAGCAATCTTTGAGAAGTATCTGAGTGAGATGGGCGTTTCTCACAGTACTGAACTGACTCAAAATTTCTAACAGAGCACAGAGACAAACATACAGATGGTGTTGGATTTGGAAGAATGATTTGATAAAAACTGATTTTAGAAGTCTGAAGATCTTTAGGTAGTGTCACTGCATTAATTGGCAGCACGTAATTTATGACGTGTTTGAGAAAAGGAAAGTTTTAGTGGAATCTCTCTTTAATGATTCAGGCTAGTTAGTTTGATTGTTCAGACGTGATTAAACAAAGTTATCTATTCACGCGGCTTCCACTCAGAAGTTATAAATTTACAATTCCTTTACCATCTCAGTAACTAATCTCATGGAAGAGTAAAATTTCTTTGTATAAGTGATTTTTGTAAAGATGGTGGGAATTGTTAAGAAATCAGAATTTCAGCATGGTTTTTGAACACTAGATCCTCTTCAGTCATTCAGTAAGCGCAGTATTTTCCAGTGTCCCTTCACGAAAATTTTGTTTTGTAATTGTGTGTCGCCGCATTGCACTTTGCGGAACACTGCGGCTAAAACTGAAGCACGATCTGCTTAGAATAGCTTCACGTCCTTGCATTGTGCTGCGCAACGCTTTCTTTCCTTTAACTAGTTTGCTGTTGCACTGCATTTTAACGTTCATCACTTCAGGCAGTACCGAGTTTCCGTTGACGCAGGTAAACAATGAAAATTTGTTATGGACAGTTTTAAATTACAGTCTGGACAACAAGATCATTCACAGTTAAGCATTGCATTTCAAAATTATTATCAGATTCACTTTAGGTAAATTTAAATTCAGATTCCTCTCTTATGCGGACAGTCTTATTCCCAAAGTGCAGTGTTACACGCGCTTGTGAATTATTTTATGTTTGGAATTTTATTTCGGCTATTTGCGTTGTAACGTTGTTGCAGTGATTTGCTATGAAAGCGGAAAGCGGATAGACAATAAAAGCGGGTTAAAAGCTGTGAGCTGTCTGGGGAAGTTAACCTTGCATTACTGCGCAACTGTTTCACCAGGTATCCAGTCTAGCTTACCAAATTCCCAACCAGACTAACATTAATTATAATCTTTTAATAGTCATACGACAACCGGTGATATATATATATATATATATATATATATATATATATATATATACAAAAAGAGAATTTAAATAAAAAGAAATAAATCAGTTTATATTTGGAAATTTATTTTCACATTGATCATTGAAATTTCAGCGTATTATACTTGATTCATAACTAAACTGGTGCCTTATTTACGATTGTGAAAATGTGAGACTGTAATCTTACGGAACACATCAAATATGGAGATTATGATCTTACGGAACACATCAAATATGGAGCCAAGATTGGGAGACTGCATACAACACTGCATTCATGAAATAACACACAAAGAACGTTGAAACATATGCAAGAGGAAATTAACCACAACCAACCGATTCAATTTTCACCCATAGAAGTTACGTTCGCAGCGCAATCCTGTCCGTCATGAAATTACCACACACTGGTATACTAAATTCATACTAACTCTGCGTGAAATCTTCCCGAAAAGAATAGCTGAGGGCTACTTTGATGCTTTCACCACATGCTTCACGTGGTCAACGTGGTTTACACAAAGAGTGTAACTCCACAATAATTTTGATAATTAAAATAAATTAGATCGAAAAGCAATTTACAAAAGAAAAACCTCGAACTGGTTACTATCGTCTTACTATTAACCTGATGGGTCAAACAGTTGTATAAGCACGTGGTACTGGTCTCACAAAGTACACCCCACGTGTGTTGAACATAAAGAAAAGTTGCTATATTGAAAAATATTGTCAAGACGAGACGTTATAATCACACGAGCATTCACATTTAAGATTGATGATCTTAGTTAGAGTTACTGATCAACATGTGGTTCCACTTTACTCACAAAGTAGTGACAAAGCAACTACCGGAAAATATTCTGAACTTCACACGCGAATTACACTGCGTTGCAATTTAAGGTAACATTAGATATTTCAGAGCTAAACCTGAAATAAAGGTGATTAAATTTTCAGTTAGGCTGAACTTAAGAAATCCATTGTCCTGTGGACTTAGCAGACACGCGCTTAGCCGGAGATCTTACCACTTCAGACGCTCGCCGCGGACAGACTGCCGTGGTCCCTTCCTGAGGGTGGCTCACAAATACAAACGGAAGTGGCCAGAGAGGCAGCTTCCTATACCAACATGACAAGGGACGGACAGGACCATACTAAGGATAGAAACCTCTTTGCTTTTAGAAAGCGTAGCTACCTGTTCCGACGTTGGTCCTACTGTTCTCTAGGAGACAGGCTTGTCTGCTACCATCCAGCATGCAACTAGAAATACATTTGCACATTCATCCTCTCACACAGAAGGGAAGGGGGATGACAGTAAAATGGTTCAAATGGCTCTGAGCACTATGGGACTGAACTGCTGAGGTCATTAGTCCCCTAGAACTTAGAACTAGTTAAACCTAACTAACCTAAGGACATCACACACATCCATGCCCGAGGCAGGATTCGAACCTGCGACCGTAGCGGTCTCGCGGTTCCAGACTGCAGTGCCAGAATCGCGCGGCCAGGGATGACAGTATCTTATCATATACAGTATATAAAGGAAAGCGGATGTAGGTTCCGTATGAGACTGTGTGACATGAATTACATATAAACTGTGTTTTAAAGTGTAGTAGTGTGACAGATCGTTCTTGTTTATGTGTAAAAGTAACACGTTTCACTGCTCAGTCTCCTCCCAGATAGTCAGAAACACCACAGTAAATTTAGAAGAGGAATTTATGCCGTAAATGACAACAGATTTAAGAAATTAACATGAAAGGAATCCAACAGAGACCTTTCAGCGTACGTAAATTTGCAGGGGATTTTAGTAGAAATATTTTGGACATTTATTCTTTCAAAATTCAATTTGCAGTTTAATGTAGACTTTTTACTGTGTTAGTCTTGTGTGTTGGAACTGCATGCCACATATTGTGACGTCACATATTGTAGCACTGTTCACTGCACTGCACAATACAGAGTTTCACAGGACAGCTTCTTCAGTTTACAGCTTTAGGTTCTCTAATTAATTTGGCTGAAGTTAAGTGCAATACAGCTATAGAGTTTCAAATAGTTTTGACCACTCATATCATCAAATGTTAACTTAATTACTCCAGCAGAGGTTGAAAATACCACTTCAGTTGTAAATTACTTTATTTTCACACGACCGGTTTCGGACTGTTATAAACCCATCCTCAGGTGTCGTATTGGAAATCACAAAAGACGGGAAATAATTTTGACACTTCGCAACACACATAAAAAACTAGTTTAATCGCAGGATAATAAAACGGCAATTCTGGCAGGGTTGGGGAAGTTAACCAGAGAATAAGTTTTCACAGTGGCAGGAATGGTTACGAAATTAGTGATGACAAGATTGTTTGCTAGAGCGAGGAAGGAGGAGGAATGGTGACATCACACAAATTATATGGAGGAATATGACGATTCCAGATTTATGAGATAATTTCGTACTACTGCTTTTCGATTTCATGCTTGAGAAACTGGAGCGTATGAATGAAATATCAAACTATTTCCCAGCATAGAACTTTTTGCTTGTAGGCATGATAGGCATTTGATATTGGTATTTCGTGAATTACGTTCTGTCGTGTTATTTATGGAAATGTGATACATAAAAATGACCTTTTGTGCCAAAAAAAATCTCACGTGTTCGGCGTGTGTCACAATTGCTGCAATATTAGAAAGACCTATTTCGTTTTATCTAGTACACAGCGACAAAACGGAAGTAAGAAAAATCGAGAAACCACACCAGTCTTGGGTACTATTCGTATTAACAGCTTTTTCAGTATTAGACAGCGACATTTTGATTTTTCATGTAGCAAAACGCTTGACGAACTTATTCTTTCGCAGAAAGGACATCAACGCCATGTAAAGCTGTAGCAAGATTAGAGAGAAAAAAATGCTGGGACGTAAGAATCGAAATGTGTACTGTCTTGCTTTTTCTTGTGTTTCCTGGTTTTATGTTTCCTGTATTTAATTTTATGTCACACGAAAGAGAAAGTTATTAACTAACAGGCAATAAAGAGTAGAAATTTTCTGAAGATTTCTTATTCTCCTCGTCACAAATAATCCTACCCAGTATTAATTGTGAATTTTTTTTAAGGGGGTTAGGACGTCAAAGTGGCCTACTGGGAGGGGGAGAGGCATCGCAGGACATTTTAGTTTCCACTGTCCTGAACAAAGGGTTGATGGCTTCCAGTACAAAATTTACACGTTTGAATTCCACTGATCAAAATACAGTGACGTATGATAAAAGAACGCTGTGTGAAGAAGTGTGGCACTGCACTTTGGAAAACTTAAGACCAAATAACATGTCTTACATTTCCTCGAACATATATGTTTTATATTTCAAACTCTTCAGGGAGACGGTCGCTACAAAGTGAACATATTTTTGTAAAATCGATTTTTTTTTAATTTTTGATGTTCTATGGGGGAGAGGGGCGCCACTATGAAGTTTTTGCTCCGGTTATGAGATATCACAGATCCGGGGTTGGAAACACTACAGCCACGCGCACTTCTTCTCTCACGTGTTATGCGAAGTACCTCGTATAATAGTATACTGTCTGTCAGCTTGTCCAGACTGCTGCGTTCGTTTCTAGCTAGTCGTCTGGCAGCTAATAACAAGACGTAATTTCACTCTGTGTCGACTGAAACAGCTTAATCAGTCTTCACCGGACATAAATAAACGAAGAGAGCAGGTCTATAAGCCCGTTTAATGACGCATACACCTCGTGTTATGCGCCGAAACACATTTACGAATGGCCAAAGGATACCCGTGACAGTTTCAAGTGCCTTCTGGCAGGAAGGGAAATGAGAAATAATTTGACTCGGTAAGAGCCGATTACGCTAGCTTAACTTATTAACGTGTACCGAACGGTGACAGGTTTCACTTAGGGGCGCAGAAACGCCCACCGTTGGAGCAGGTATCGTAGAGCAACAGGTGCCTGAAGAACTGAGCAGTTAGCTGTGACTGCGTCTATTTCTGGCGGCTGGCGGCGCCGCCATGAATTATTCCGGCGCGGCAGCAGTAACAGCGGGGCGAGGAGAATGCCGGCCGCTGCCCGCTGACCACGTCACTCCATTGTGCTGGTTCGGCCCTCGCCCTGCGCCTGCGCGCGCACTGTGCGTGGGCGGAGAGCAGCCGGCCGGTAGTCTCGTATTCTCGCGCTTGTCTCTACCAGGGCCCAATTCGGCAGCCCCTGTCTCCTCCCAGCGATCATCCCTCGATGAACTCATATCTTTCGCGAACGCTTGAAAACATTCGAAGGGCGTTCAATAAGTAATGAAACACACTTTTTTTTCCTGAAAGCAGGTTGATTTTATTTAGAATTCCATTACACCATATTATTCTCCACTCTTTTTCTACAAGGCCCTGTTTTTGTTAATAATCTTCGTTCAATGTGACAGCCTTACGCCACCTTACTGGAAGGGCCCGTGTGCCCACATGATACAACTCTACTGGTTGACGTTGGAGCCAACGTCTTGCTGCATCAATAACCCCCCAATCATCCACGTACTGCTTCCACCGAGTGCATCCTTCATTGGACCAAACAAATGGAAGTTGGAAGGTGCGAGTTTCGGGCTGTAGGGTGGATGAGAAACAACAACCTAAGCAACGCGAAATCTTGTACGTGGCTGCACGTTCAGAGACCGTGGATAGTTACAATTGAAAGAAAATCAGCCCTCGGTCACTATTTTTAAGAAACTAACCTGGTTTCGAAACTGCATAAAAAAGCCTTCTTTCATTCTGCTGTTCACTGAGCCATTTCCATCCCACTTTCTAAAGAAAAATTCAACAACGAAATCAATTTACTTAAAACAATAGCAGTTAACGAGTATAAACCTAACATAGTAGATGACGTCCTTAAAAAGAAAGCTGCTAAAAGACTTACTACGCTAGGCTCTTCTGTTGTCGAGTCTAACTCAAAAAAATATTTCTCTATTCCTTTCGTGGGGCCTGTCTCTTATCAGATCCAACGCATTCTTCGAAAGAAATACGATTGCAACGTTGCTTTTTCTACTAATAACAATTTGAAAAAAACTTCATACATAATTTACATTCTATCCATTCCCCTTTAGAAAATTCTGGTGTCTACAAAATTGTCTGTGATACTTGCTCCTCGTACTATATAGGACAAACAGGACGTGCCTTCACTACCAGATATAAAGAACACTTGCTAAGAAAAAATGGCACTAGCCCCCAAAATTCGTCTTTTGCCGACCATCTTCTAATTACAGGTCATTCACCTAAAGCCATCTGCGATAGCAATATTTTGCACACCGAAAAGAAAGGGCGTCGACTAGATATTCTAGAAGAATTAGAGACTTTCAAGCATTTTGCTCGAAGGGATAGCCTCATCCATAACTAACAGCTACAGCTACGTAACAAAAATTGTTTCAACGGTATCAAGCCGTTACTCGATTTCTGACTTCGGGTCTCCTTGCGCAGATTTCCGAAATGTTCTTTTCCTTCTAAGTCAGTCCTATCTACATTTTCATAATGATGTTTTCATGTTTTATCTTACTGTTATAAGCTTTGATGTAGATAGAATGTTATGTTGTATGCTACTATCAAACAAACATTGCTCTCCATTATGTACCAAATACTGTTTATTTATAATCATTTCTGCTATATTTCAATATGAAGTAGCCTAGTTGTATCTACGGCTACTAGATGGCGCGCTCGTGGCAGTGCCATCTTCACCTGGCCGCATTTGTTAACGCGGACACCTCAGTCCGTTTCGCAACTTGCACCACGCAAGTAACGAGCAGCCCTTAGTGACTCGCCATCACAGTCTTCTTTATATTAAATATCTTTGTGACTAATGCCATTTTGGCATATTTATTATTTTATAAATGACATATAAGTACTGTCAGTCTTTCACGACGATCCCGTACTGCCGGCCGGTGTGGCCGTGCGGTTAAAGGCGCTTCAGTCTGGAACCGCGTGACCGCTACGGTCGCAGGTTCGAATCCTGCCTCGGGCATGGATGTGTGTGATGTCCTTAGGCTAGTTAGGTTTAAGTAGTTCTAAGTTCTAGGGGACTGATGACCACAGCAGTTAAGTCCCATAGTGCTCAGAGCCATTTGAACCATTTGATCCCGTACTTACACTCTATCATACATTTTTAGTCATAATTCTGTGACCATGTTATAGAATACAGACCATTCTTTGTTTTAAATTCTGACGAAGACACTCCTAGCAGTGTCGAAACCAGGTTAATTTGTTAAAAATAGTGACCGAGGGCTGATTTTCTTTCAATTGCAACCCAAGGAAGTTTTGTTGCGATGATGGCAGACGCCACGCCCAACGACTCACCGTGCTTTTGTTCACTGCCAGGTCTTCGTAAACATTCTGCAAGCGCCTATGATTATCTAAGATGCTCTGGTTTTCCGCCAAAAGAAATCCAATGAGAGCTCTCTACCTGGAACGCACCTCCGGTACAGACGCCATTTTGAAGGCAATGTATAACGCTGCCATCTATAGGAACTTCATGAAACTATAAGGCTGAAGCGGGAATATTCCACGATGTCCAACAACATATCCTGCTTTTTTTTTCTTTTTTTTCATCCGGAACTGTGCCAGAAAGAATGTGTTGCATTACTTATTGAGTGCCCCTCATAATACAGTATTTCATTTCGTCGCTTCGAGAAATACGAATAGTTGGAAAGAACATATGTCTAGTGTTGTTGTTGTTGTTGTTGACGTCAGTATGAAACTGGTTTCATGCTATCGCGTGCCAGCTTCTTCAAAACTGCATCAATTCCACACCGTACATCCTTTAACATATCTTGTTTTGTAAATAAAACCGACTTTTCCTGCTGCCACTTAATTTATCTATCCCAGACGCAATATTTACGTTGTGAAAAGCAGTGTCCGACGAAATAGTTATATCGAGTGGTAAAAGAACAATAGCACACCACAAAAAAAGAGGGAAAAACATGGTGAACAGTGTGAAGAAGGTCAGAACGCAAAATTGTGCTTATATGTCAGTAATAAAGTGGTAGTGCAATCTCCAGACGAGATGAGAGGAAACACAGATCAGCAAATCGTAAGTAATTACTTTTCTACATAAAAAATCGCTACGTGAACTGTTTAATAATCTAAAACTAACAAAACTGTATCATTATAGATCTCACTGATGATGCCTTAGAACAAGGAAAAGGCGAAACGCGTCTGGGATAAATAAATTAAGTGGCAGCAGGAAAAGGCGGTTTTATTTACAAAACAAGTATTTCTATGCTTGCTGCGGAGGATGGCCACGCAAACAAACCTGTTGTTTAACATATCGTTTGCCGTCCTCGCTAAGGACTTCTCTCTTGGACTGCTGTATTCTGTGGCGGAGTATCGCGTTGCAGTATGGATCAACATGCCACACACGACACACTCGTTGACACGCGACTCAACCAGACTATTCGCATCATCACAGGAACACTCAGAAACATCCGAACTTTCCTATTGCCTATCCTCAATCATATATTTCCTGCATTTTTTTGCGGCAAGAACCTGCTCTCGTACGGGGGTTTATATAAATAGTCGGTTATCCGTATGTCACTGTACTAGAGGACATTCCTGCACCCAATGAAAACAGACTTCGCTGCCGTCATCGACCTCTATAAGCCGCAAAATTTCTGAGGGACGACAGAATAACAATAACAGATCGATGGGCCGAAATATGGCAGAACAATGCTGCCCCAGAATAGATGAAGATGTTCTGCAACTCGTCCAGCCCACCAGGTTTTGAAGAGCACCTCAATATCTGATGTGCGCTCAACAAAATAATTAGTAATAGTCCAAGGTGTGCTCACTCAATGTATAAATGGGGATTAACATCATCACCCAGCTGTGACTGTGGTGCAGAACGACAAACTGTTGAGCATACCTCAGGCGCATGCCCAAAACAATCATTTCCCGGCGATCCGGGCCTGTTTCTGATGGGATTAGCCGAACAGTCTTAAGCGCTGCAGTCATGGACTGTACGGCTGATCCCGGCGGAGGTTCGAGTCCTCCCTCGGGCATGGGCGTGTGTGTTTGTCTTTAGGATAATTTAGGTTAAGTAGCGTGTACGCTTAGGGACTGATGACCTTAGCAGTTAAGTCCCATAAGATTTCACACCCATTTGAACATTTTTTTGTTCCTGATGGTAACAAAAACATCATTTGAGTATATTCAGCGGTTGGATGTATATCTGTGTTTTGTAAACACTCTAAATTTAATTGACTTATAATTATGAATATTTCTGGGTGTTAAATATGTGTACATGTATTATTCAGAAATTTTTGTTGTGAGATGTTATACTAGCCATACACTAGTCGCCTCAGAAAGTTTCCAGCTGCTCGAGGAAGGGGGTTTCCTTTCGCTCTGAAAGTGACGGGTCGGTCTTTCCCTAATCGTTCTAAATGGGTGGCGGTCGTAGCCGATTAGGCTGATTTTCTGATACTTGTATCAGAAAAATTTCTAAAATAGCTGCCAGGAAGCAGCACCTCACAGAATCTTAATGAACGGGACCACGAAATGGCCAATTAGAATGCCTACATTCTGCTCCTGATTCCTATTGGCTGGATAGCTAAATGTTAAATAACTTCCTGAACGATTTGGTAGCTCGTGGAGTTAGGGAGTCGTCCGGTAGCCTTTTGAGAGTTGCAGAAGTCGTGACTGGTTGACCCTTCGTGATCTGCGGGGTTATTTCTTACATTGAGAGATTCCAAAATTGGTATCCGCGTGGGGGCGTGAATTTCGTCTCGAGTCATTCCAGTTCCATAGGCGAGTGGTGCTGTTAAGCGTGTATGCAGGCGCTCGGTAGGCAGTGGAATTGTGAAGTCAAGAAATTAGCTGACCGGTCGGTGTTTTAGTGATACGGGCGGACTTGGTGAGGTTTCAAAAATGGTTCAAATGGCTCTGAGCACTATGGGACTTAACATCTGAGGTCATCAGTCCCCTAGAACTTAGAACTACTTAAACCTAACTAACCTAAGCACAGCACACACATCCATGCCCGAGGCAGGATTCGAACCTGCGACCGTAGCGGTCTCGCGGTTCCAGACTGAAGCGCCTAGAACGGCACGGTCACACCGGCCGGCCTTGGTGAGGTTTAAATTGAAGTAAACACATTATATTCGTTTCCGTGGAAATTTGTATGTGGTATTTTGTGCTTGTTTTTCCCTATTAACATTCAGCTGCATTTCTGTTTTGTTTTGAAAATTGTCCGTAGAAATTCCTGGGAGCGGTTTATGAAATGTTAGCGGTGAACATATTCCATTTCAGTGTTCGGGTCTTCGAATCTTCTTGAAACTGGTTAGGTTGCTACAGGGATTTTAATAACTGAGTCTGGAGTTGTAAGCTCAACCATGCTTCGAGGGTCAAAGCTAGGCTGGTGACCTTTATACACAGTTTTTACGTATGCAAAGTATTAAGCTGGAGGCATAAAATAGACACATGTTATTTCCAACAACAGCACTCCACGTATGTTGAGCACCAGATTTAAATACAGTGTTTCTACTTGACATAAGAGGGGAATTGTAATTTGGCATTTCTTACAGCACTATTTATCATCTCACAGTTGTCACCATTGTTGTATCATTAAATCAGAACAAAAGTTTAATTCTGTGTCATAGACGAGAGAGCACATTCCGGGAAGAGATGGGCAACATATTACTACCGCCCACATATATCTCGCGTAATGATCACAACGAAAAGATCCGAGAAATTAGAGCAAATACGGAGACTTACAAGCAGTCGTTCTTCCCACGCACAATTCGTGAATGGAACAGGGAAGGGGGGATCAGATAGTGGTACAATAAGTACCCTCCGCCACACACCGTAAGGTGGCTCGCGGAGTATAGATGTAGATGTAGATGTAGATAGACCGGAGATAACGACAATACTGTTTCATTTGAATAGTAATAACACGGCAATGACGATCTAGAAACGTTAGCATTCTTAATACAGAATGAAAGCATTTCGAATACTGCTGAACAGACGAAAGATGGTTCTTCCGACATGATTCACGTTAGTAAGCCATTGTTCATCAGCAGCAGCGGCCCGCAAACAATAGCGCAGTGTCGGCGACCCGACGAGTAAGAACATGAAAACAATAGGTGTACGGTCGCCGCTGCAGCGTGCAAAACACGTGTTCCTTTCTGCCTCGTCCACGAAAAGAGCAAAGAAAGCGCAAACGAAAAAGAACTCACTGCAGATTTACAACAAATGCTTGTCGTGTAATTCGTTGCCAACAACTGGAGCTATCATTTGAACACTGATCTCCACAGATTCTTAGAGTTCTGTGGAACGCTAATACGGGTACAGCGCGAAAATTCAGCTCAAACTGAAAACAAGCATTGAAAGTGTGCATATCAGTACTCGGAAGCGAACTGAATTAGTGAACTTGCAGATAGGCAGAGCAGTTAAGATTTCAAGATGTGGAATGATCTATCAAATGTTCCGGGACCGAAAAGCGAATCAGCACAGGAAGATAGATCAGGGTTTAACAAACTAAAGTTGTGACTATTGTGCAAAATGCGCTCACTCCCACGTCCCCAACCCTGCTCTGTCCTTTTTATCAAATTTGATCGACCTGCGTAATGCAAATCCACATCAAAAAAGAAATCAACATTCCACATACTGGCTGAGTGGTCACTAAAATGTGTCAGCAGCCTGAATATATTTTAGATCACGTAGCGAACAGGAATATTAGTAGAGAAGTAGAGGACGTGCAGATAAACAGGCCAGTAATTATGTTCAATGTGGAGTATTTGCTTCAACAAAGCCCCAGCCGATCTTTTCTCCTGCCGTTACCCCTACTAGTTGCTGTGACTGACCTTGACGTCGACAAGACATTAAAAAAAATTTATTTTTATTTCAGTGTCTGTATCTACATCGATGTTTATTCCCCTCGTGCTATCTTAGGTATTTTGCTGAAGTACTTAGGATACCAGCCTCTTTCCTGTTCCATTCGTGAATGGTGAAAGGGAAGAGTGACTGTCGGTTAGCCTCCGTGCGAGCTCGAATTTCCCTGTTTTTGCTGGAAGACTCATTTCATGATGTATTAGTCCGAAGAATTAATCGTGGCGCTGAGTGTACCTGCTGCGAAGTGTATTGGGCCAGTATTACGTGCTCCCAAGTAAATACTAAAAGAGGACACTATGAAACGAGTCAGCTTACTGTCAGCTGTTAGGTTTCATACTTCATTGCTATTGCACCGATTTACAGAAACCCGTAAGATGACTATATTGATTCGTAAGTATCTGTATGTTGACGTCATCAGCAATGATCGTGAAACCGAGCCGCTAACACTCATCTCATTTCTCTTTCCCATCTATCTATTTATCCACATATATTATGAGTTGCAAGAGTCCAGATGGGAATGGGTGTGCCACTTAGTAGGCAGAATAAAAAGCCGCTGCAGGCGAGGGCACGTCTTTGGGGTGGGGTGACTTCTAGGGATAGCCGCGCGGATCAGAGGGCAGTGGCCCCTCCGCTATTCGGCAGGTAGTATTTGCCAGCAAAGCTGCATTGTCCACTGCGGTCCCAGGCGAGCGCGTGCGCGACCCGAAGTCCTTAGAGTAGCAGTCCCCACCCTCTGCAGCCAGAGGCTCTTTCAAAATAGCTCTGCCGCGTGGGGAACGAAGTTGTGCGTCTCACCAGCAAAAAATAAATTATTTTACAAGCCAGTACCTCTACTCAAAGAACAGCTTGTTGGTGCGGTTCTGGCCGACCGGCCTTCCGAGAAAGCTAGTGGAAGCCATACTGGCAGAAAATAGCCATCGCCCTGCTTTCACGTCGGAAAGCTATGCGGCAGTTATTGTTAAAGCTTATTCCTTCTGCTGTTGTGGGGAGAAGTATGGCGTGATCCGAATACTAATCCACGTGGACAACAAATTCTCTCTTTGCAAAGCGGAGAAGCACCTCATTAGGTAACTTAAGGAAATAACTTCTAGGTGGGAGTTTGAAAATCCGGTTCTTAAAATTTCATACGCGGGAAAGCACGTCATTGGGGGACATGAAAAATTATCTGCTAGGTGAGGTGTTAGCCGCCATCTGTAAAATTTCATTGATTAATGGCTGGTCGTGCTTTTCCGTAGAGGACCTGATCGCGGGATGGAGACGAAGACGCTTTTCGGGGGACGGAAAGACAGCCACAGATTTGCGTATCGAGAAGTAGCTCATCATTCCACCACACACGGGTTTGTTGCTGCCGGCAGACAGCAGCAGACGCAGATCCTGTAACGCTGAGTCGTCGATTCTGTTGAGAATACTCTGCAGTTTGGGCTATCATGGGAGGAGAATGATACGGTGTTTACGATCGTTTCTATTAAATTTGAGTAGACAACGCTACTTGATATTTCATCTCGTAGTAGAGGGCTCATCCATGACTGAGTGGGTAAGTTGTTTGACGTCAAACCAATTTTCTGGTTTCTGGTATGATCTGAGCAATCATTTTATATCTAATGGCGATTATGTGTTTGAAAGACGGACTTATTGAGGTCATCATTACTCTTATCTCATCCTTTTCTTGCAGTACTGTCAATCAGATCTGCTTTTATTTCCTTTTTTGTGTTTTATGAATCACGTTAATGTTGCTTCGTTTTACTTGTGTGCTAGCAGAGAGTAGTAAATTTGGGGTTAATATAGACCAAGATTCTCAGTTTAGTGGATAACCTTCCCCAGTTATTAATCCTATAGTTATTTTGTGAGAACCCACTCCCATAAGCCGTATACGGGGGCCTTTCATTTCCCATTATGCGATCCATTGTGCAACAAATTCAGTTCCGAATCTGAGTTCATGGGGAGCGATCTGTCTCTTGTTCGGTTCAACAGGAACAGATTATCAAAACGACTGAAAGGTTTGCAGCTCGAGTCGGCTTCTTGTCGCTGTCCTGAATAAATTCCTGCATTAGCGACGAAATTTCTTAGATAAACCTCCATATCTAAATTTCATTTTCTTACACGTACACGCTGTCAGCCTTCTTAATTACTAAAATGGTCTGTTTGATTTTACGAGAGACAACTGTACGAAACGAATTCGTTTTACTGATGGCATTCTATTCCCTGCATATAGTACACATAAATTTTAACAAGTAATGGAAGAACTGAATTGGGCAAGTTTCGCCGCAAGGGATATCGGATTTTAGAGAGTAAATTAATATGGAGTATGTCGTTCTTCTTTTCAAACATTCACATACCCATTTCTTCTTTCCTTATTATCTTTTGGGCACGCAGTTGTAGTAATTAAAGTTGGCACAAATGCAATGATCAAAAAGAAATGATTAGCGTACATTCGCATCCTCTTTACATCGTTCCTTTCTTGTTGCTCCCGCGGCGATGGACTGGTTCTATCGTAACCAGTAAGCGTGAAAGGAAGCTACCGTATAGACAGAAGGACCTACATTTATATTTGGCAGAACTAATTACATACTGACATAAACGTCGGATTTGCTTTCGTTTCCCAAAGGTTATAAATATTTTGATTTCGGAAAAAAAGCTCTGTATTTTGCCAAAATGTCGAAGAAGAAGGTCCCTTACGTACTGGTTGTATCGAGTAAGATGTGGAGACGGCGGTTTGAAGGCGGACAGATGTAGTACGAGGAAAGGCGTCCCTTACCTGATGGATCGCTACTCAAGCTACCTGGCGAAGGGGAAAGTGTGGCAAATGTCCGGCGTGGCAAATGTCCTGCGTGGCAAATGTCCGGCATTCTAAATTTCAGCAAGATAATGCCTGCCAACACACAGCCAGAATTGCAATATTTCGTCTGACAATAGTATTGAACTACCTACGTATAAACCAAGAGAGTAAAACAACTCAGTTTTTGTGTTAAGAGTAAATCAATAACATGATAACAACGACCAAAAATAAGGGTGAGGAAAACAATTGACAAGAGGTAGCGGAGGAATGAGCAGTAACTGTCAAGCATTATGTAATGATGTGATTAAGGCAAAAGTCTGCATCAGGAGCGTAGTATTATTTGTGGGATTACAGTTCAGTTTTTAGTTGAATTTAGGCCCCGCTGAAGATTGTTCTGTCTCTCCTGTCTTAAGTTGAAGCGTCCCCTTTGAAAATTAAGAATGACTGTGCTGGAAAACCTCTTACGTTATTTGATTTTCAAACAGCTGAGCAAAACTGAACGTACTCAGACAGTTCTCTCTTTACTTATTCTGATCATCACTAAACTGACACACAATACTTCTAGCGCAACGCAATCTGACTTTTCAAAAATCCCTACAAAAGAATGGCCCTGACTAACAGTAACCTATACCTTTCACGAATCACTTACCTCACAAAAATCTTCGCTACTCGAACTACTGCAATACAGCGAGCGCCAATACTGCCAGCTAAATAAAAGATTCTAACTACTGAAGGCACTAACTACTGATAGGCTTACTTAGCAAATCAAAGATTTTGATAGAGAACAAACAATGTATTTACCTTAATAATGTTCAAGTCATCCAGATCGTCCGCTTACAGTAACCTCTCAAAACTCTGGCATCTCTCTCTCCACATCCACCACTGCTGGCGGCTCACCTCCAACAGTCCAACGCTACGCGCTGTTCACATCCAACTGCCCAACGCTACACAAGCGAATATTCCAACAATGCCAACCAGCCACAGACTGCACACAGCACAGTCAGTGATTTTCATACAGAGCGCTACGTAGCGTTACCAATCAAACCCTGAACAGCCTACTTACAAAGTATATGCTTTAGGTATTACATCGATCAGGAGTCAAGTCGACTGTGGACAGTAATATTTTTATTCCACATTGTCATTGTTCCCTCACAAAGATTTTCCCATCCTTTGCAACACCTGAGGTACTCTAGACAGGCTTCCTCATTGGAAAAAGTCCACCTCACATTCGTAGACATACTGCTGTTGACGTTGAAAGATCTAAAGTGATGCCTGCCGTTTTATGCTGAGTGTGTGAGCTGCATTGAGATGAAGCAATTCACGAAGCGTTTCCCGCACAGTAAGGAGGTGTAAGGACACTACGCAGAAGTCGTATTTCGTGAGCTGTAAGTTTGTGTTGGCACCCAAGACCATATATCTCAATTCTGCGAGTTGGACCTCCCCCTGCAAGAAAGAAGAACTGCTGATCGCTGCTAACTAGACCCGCACAGCAGTTAATTTTTGGAAATACGTGAGCGAATTGTGTTGGCTGGACACACGTAACACAGTGAGCTACGAGTAAATAAATATCCATGAATTAAGTGACCTCATTAAAGCAAAGCACAGAAGCTGTTCACCACTGCTTGCGTGCCTCATTCCAATTTAGTCGCTCCTCGGAACTCACCTAACAGAAGGCGTTGAAAGGAAACGTAGTAACGAAATTACTCCGTTTGAAGAATAACGAGATCGACTGTTAATCTTACGCTGCGTAAACGCCTTCCCGGTACAGGAACGATGTTTGCCTGTAAACAGCCAGGGATACTTATAAACGCATTAACGATCGCGTTTCTCCCGAAAATAGGTCTCGTGTACAAAGACGTCGGTGCTTCATCATTACTTCGCCCTCTGTAGCCGCGGAAGTGTGCCGGCCCAGTTAAGTAATTTACCGCTATTACTGTCGGGTATTTCTCGCCTCCGAGAGGCAATCTGTGAAGTAATAGCGCTATCGGAGACCCCGTAATTGGGACTCCGTGCCCGGGTTATCCGTCCTCCTGTAGCTCTGCTCCTCGTTATCTTAGAGGGGGCTTCGTTTGGTGCATCATTACCGTCTCCTGGTGGAGGGTGGCGTCCAACGCGTTCCAAGGAGGGCTGTTGAATTTGAACTCATCAGTTATAAATGTACCAGTAATGTAGTGTTTCTCTTTCCTGTTTACCTAGAACACTGCCAATTTCTCATATTGCAACTAGTCGTGTGTTTTTACAGTTAAACTAAACATTCAAATGGGATAATCTTACAGTGCAAATGCAGCGGGACCTAGAGTAATGACCAGTGCTTTGTTCAATTGTAAATAAGTGTTGCTCTTATTAAAACGTAGTTTCGATTTAAAATTGAGTCATAATGTGACCAGAGCTGCCTTATCTGTATTCGAACATTACTAATTACCTCGAAGAGAACGTCTGTTGACACATAGCAAGACCGATTTAGGAAACATCTTGTGAAACACAGCTAGCTCTTTCCTCACACGAAGTGTTGAATGCTGTCAAGAAAGGATATCAAATTGATTCCATATTTCTAGATTCGCACGAGGCTTTTGACACCGTACTTCACAAGTCGCTTGTAATCATATTCCGTACTTATGGGATATCGTCTCAGTTATGCGAGTGGATCCGTGACTTCCTGCCAGAAAAGCCACAGTTCGTAGAAATTGACAGGAAGTCATAGAGTAGTGTTGTATTGCGAAACCATCGAATGGTGTTTACATGTCAATGGCATGTTAGATGGATACGCAGTATTCGGCGAATATTTACTATTTGCGCGATATACGAGAGAGAATTGTCAGAGCATGTGCTTCGGTGAGTGCCGCAGTTATAAGGACTACCACTCAGTCCATAATAAGAAGATAGCAGCACTGCACTGATAACAGAGGTCATCACTCCGAACACCTGTAAATGGACGTTCGTGCCACCTTTTTGAGCTTCGTTGACCTTCAAAGACCTTACTGCTACGCATAATTGGATTCGTCTCGATAGCACTATCAGAAAATAAGCACCAAACTATAGCATCCCATTTAAGAAAACAAAGTTGAACTTCGTACGTCTGAAGCGACGCCACCTACCAACAAAAAGCCAAAGTCATACTATTGCCCCCGTTGTCCAATGCAACATTTGTCCCAAAAACTTTTTAGCTACTATCATACTTTCGCAGTTATTATAGGTGGCAACAGTTATTGACTCACCCTGTATTAATTAAAATTATTACGTGTTACCTAGATCTTATTCTAAGCCATTAACTTGTAAGTAGTGCCATTGTGGACGAATACACCGATTCCAAAGTTTATAGAAATTTTGAAATGCGTCCTCAAAGTCTTTATTTGTTTAGGTATTTAGGACCCTCTGAAATTCCTATTTAATCTCATACATCGTATTCAGATCTTCATCCACTTCAACTTGATTTCCGTCTTGGGGAAGAGTAAAGTGTCAAAAACAAGCTAAGCCTGCTTGGAACTGTGGGTGAGGAACAACCGACAGCCAGCTTTTAGTCGACAAGTCTTGAATATGAAGGCTGTAAGTAGGTTGTTTAGGTTTTTTTATTAGTAACGCCACATAGCGCTCTGTATGAAAATCACTGGCTGTGCTGTGTACAGTCTGTGGCTGGTTTGCATTGTTGTTTGCTATTGCAGTGTTGGGCAGCTGGATGTGAACAGCGCGTAGCGTTGCGCAGTTGGAGGTGAGCCGCCAGCAGTGGTGGATGTGGGGAGAGAGATGGCGGAGTTTTGAGAGCGGATGATCTGGACGTGTGTCCATCAGAGACAGTAAATCTGTAAGACTGGATGTCATGAACTGATATATATATATATATATATATATATATATATATATATATATATATATAATGACTTTTGAACACTATTAAGGTAAATACACTGTTTGTTCTCTATCAAAATCTTTCATTTGCTAACTATGCCTGTCAGTAGTTAGTGCCTTCAGTAGTTAGAATCTTTTATTTAGCTGCCAATATTGGCGCTCGCTGTATTGCAGTAGTTCGAGTAACGAAGATTTTTGTGAGGTAAGTGATTCATGAAAGGTATAGGTTATTGTTAGTCAGGGCCATTCTTTTGTAGGGATTATTAAAAGTCAGATTGCGTTGCGCTAAAAATATTGTTTGTCAGTTTAGTGATGATCAGAATAAGTAAAGAGAGTACTGTCCAAGTACGTTCAGTTTTGCTCAGCTGTTTGAAAAGCAAATAATGTAAGAAGTTTTCCAGCACAGTAATTCATAAATTTTTCTAAGGGGACGTTTCAAGGCTATAAGCGGTCGTGCATTGCTATGATCGAGTACCCAGTCGTTCGTACACTAATTCTGTGGACGTTTTGTCCGTACGTCCTGCCTCAAACGTCTTAGAACATAGCGATAGGAAATTCTATTGATTCTCTGACCAGGAGGGATGAACTCTTTATGATCAATCCCGTCAGTATCAAAGAAACAAATCAACAAGGATTTAATGTTATTCTTGACTTGTCTAGCTTATTTTGGCCGCGGTGAAGAAACACTCTTCCGTATGTTGAGGTATTTGCTGCTTAGTTTCAGAGTCAGAGCCATAAATCCAACTTCTATCAGCGATGACAAACTTTTTCCGTAGACTTCCACATAATGTTGCTTTTTACAGCAATCCTTCTCATGCTTATTGACTAGATACATTCACATGTATCATAACTTATTCCCGTGGTGTTTCAGATTTCGCGGATGGTCTGTCGATAATGTTTCAGAAGCAGATCCCTCACGTTCTGAACTGTTCTGTGCGGCGAACGACCGGAACGGTCTTCACCATCAATCCATGTTCGTCCGTTTTCGAATCCCTTATTGACCTAAACCTTTTTCTCCAAAACCTTGCATAGCATCTCATGTGTTTCTGCAGCGGTTTTTCCTGTTTGAAACAAAAGTTTATAGAGACATGCTACTCTTTAGGGTCAACCATCGCAAAACTACAAACTCACGGAAACGCGAGAATGCAGAAATGCTCACCAACAATTAACTATACCACTCACGTTATAGCTAGTTCAAAAAATGGGTCAAATGGCTCTGAGCACTATGGGACTTAACTGCTGAGGTCATCAGTCCCCTAGAACTTAGAACTACTTAAACCTAACTAACCTAAGGACATCACACACATCCATGCCCGAGGCAGGATTCGAACCTGCGACCGTAGCAGTCGCGCGGTTCCGGACTGCGCGCCTAGAACCGCGAGACCACCGCGGCCGGCTATAGCTAATTGCCAGACATACAAGTGAGAAAGATGGGGAGACACATAGTTACATTTAACTGTACTAGTAATCATTCGAGCGCAGAATTCAAATTTGGAGAACTTTAGGATTCCAACTCGTATATCGGGTGTCTGAAGTAGGAGCCGTCAGATGCCATTTATCGGATTTAATTACAGAATGTGCGTATAGCCACCTCGGCTGCATAAAATTGTTGTCAAATTGACCATGGTTTCGACAGCTCTGAGGTGGTCTTCATGAGAATAAAAATTACGTAGGATTACATGTAATGTCATGAAGACCGCTGTCGAAACCATGGTCAATTTGACAACAATTTTATGCAGCATTCTGTAATTAAGTTAATACACGGTTGCTGGACTTCGGCCTATAACAATGTTTAAAATTTCATTTATCGGATTATTCGAAAGAAATTAATTTTATTTTTGTTTAAGTGGAGTCCCAGTTTTTTAATTTCTTTATTCCCGTCTTTTTACTTAACCTCGACGTAATCGTGCACGTGTTGCTGATGTCCATGCATGAGCGTTAGAAGGTGACTGACCGAAAGGCGAGTTGGCACCCTGCTGAGCGGGGAGACAGCCGCTCAGACTGCCCCTTGTCGGCCTGCATTGGGACCCAGCGTGGGGCGCGACTGCCTGGGTCGTAACTTGGGCCCTGTACTGCGCCACGGACCGCCTGTCACTACGTCGATGCCCCTGCACCAGAGGCCGCAGGTGTTCGCTCGCTTTGCGTTCCAGCCAGCGGGAAATTGGTAGTTGTTACTGACCTGTCGTAAATACTGGAAACATCTTCAACCGAATGAGATCCTCTTTCCCCTCCAAATCACGTTCCGAGCACCAGTGTCTGGAGAGTTGATTCGTAAAGAATGAATGACACCGTCTGTATACGCCAGCGGCATAGAGGCTGCCCTGATTTTCGGTAACGATGTTCATGTGGCAAGTAATCTAAATCTACATCCATACTCCGCAAGCCACCTGACGGTGTGTGGCGGAGGGTACTTTGAATACCTCTACCGGTTCTCCCTTCTATTCCAGTCTCGTATTGTTCGCGGAAAGAAAGATTGTCGGTATGCCTCTGTGTGGGCTCTAATCTCTCTGATTTTATCCACATGGTCTCTTCGCGAGATATACGTAGGAGGGAGCAATATACTGCTTGACTCCTCAGTGAAGGTATGTTCTCGAAACTTCAACGAAAGCCCGTACCGAGCTACTGAGCGTCTCTCCTGCAGAGTCTTCCACTGGAGTTTATCTATCATCTCCGTAACGCTTTCGCGATTACTAAATGATCCTATAACGAAGCGCGCTGCTCTCCGTTGGCTCTTCTCTATCTCTTCTATCAACCCTATCTGGTACGGATCAAACACTGGTGAGCAATATTCAAGCAGTGGGTGAACAAGTGTACTGTAACCTACTTCCTTTGTTTTCGGACCGCATTTCCTTAGGATTCTTCCAATGGATCTCAGTCTGGCATCTGCTTTACCGACGATCAACTTTATATGATCATTCCATTTTAAATCACTCCTAATCCCTACACCCAGATAATTTATGGAATTAACTGCTTCCAGTTGCTGACCTGCTATATTGTAGCTAAATGATAAAGGATCTTTCTTTCTATGGTCGCAGCACATTACACTTGTCTACATTGAGATTCAGTTGCCATTCCCTGCACCATGCGTCAACTCGTTGCAGATCCTCCTGCATTTCAGTACAATTTTCTATTGTTACAACCTCTCGATATACTACAGCATCATCCGCAAAAAGCCTCAGTGAACTTCCGATGTTATCCACGAGGTCATTTACGTATAGTGTGAATAGCAACGGTCCTACGACACTCCCCCGCAGCAGACCTGAAATCACTCTTACTTCGGAAGACTTCTCTCCATTGAGAATGACATGCTGCGTTCTGTTATCTACAAACTCTTCAATCCAATCACACAATTGGTCTGATAGTCCATATGCTCTTACTTTGTTCATCAAACGACTGTGGGGAACTGTATCGAACGCCTTGCGGAAGTCACGAAACACGGTATCTACCTGGAAACCCGTGTCTATGGCTCTCTGAGTCTCGTGGACGAATAGGGCGAGCTGGGTTTCTCACAATCGTCTTTTTCGAAACCCATGCTGATTCCTACAGAATAGATTTCTAGTCTCCAGAAAAGTCATTATACTCGAACATAATACGTGTTCCAAAATTCTACAACATGGCGCAGTTAGCTGCAGTCAGTATTTCCCGTTAAATAATGCTGCACGAGTACTTTTCGTTAACATACGAGGGTGACTCAGATGAAAACCTTAAATACTTTTTTAAATATTATCTATTGTGCAGAAGTGGTACAAATCTGTATCAGTTTTCAACAAAATCTCCCCCACGCTCAATGCAAGTCCTCCAGCGCTTACAAAGTGCATAAATTCCTTTAGAAAAAAATTCTTTTAGTAGCCCGCGCAACCACTCATGCACCGCGTGGCGTACCTTTTCATCAGAACGGAACTTCTTTCCTCCCACTGCATCTTTGAGTGGTCCAAACATATGTAAATCACTTGGTGATGAGGAATGGCGCCATTCCTTGCTCGCTCTCTTAGTTTCCGGTTGGTGGAAGTGAACCCTGGTTTCGCCCCAGTAACGATTCTTGCAAGGAAGCCATCACCTTCTCATCCAAAGCGGTCTTCTTTATACTGATACTGCAACGGTATGTGTGCATCTGCACTATGCTGCCACCCACAGGCCATGCTGCACGCTGTTTGTAGCACGCTTACCAACTTACACGATAACGGCGCGAAATTTCGATTTGTTATTACAAATTTAAGAATTTCATTTGACTCACCCTCGTATCCAAAAAGACAGAGATTCGTTTTACTAACCGAATTACAAATTTTCCGTTGCACGAAGCTTTCGTTTTCTGTAGTAATCTCTCCTTCTTGATAACATATCCCAGTCATAATAGGGTTACAAAGAGGGTCCATTATTTTATACATTGCTAGTAGGATATTAAGGAAGCCGAGAATCAATCAAGGGACGAGGCGAGGTATCATAGTTTACTTAAAAAGTTAGTTTTTGATTGATTCTTGATATCTGCTTCCAAATCTAAATACATACCATGTACCACTACTGGTAATTTCCTTTCCCATTCCACTTGCAAACAGAGCACGGGAGAAACGATTGTCTGGCTCCGAGCTAGCCCTAAATTATCTCGTCTTAGCGGTCTTTACGCGGAATATATGTAGGTGGCAGAAGAACTATTCTGCAGCCAGCTGCAAATACCTGTTCTTTAAATTTTCTCAACAGCGTTTTGAGAAAAAAACATCGTATTCCTTCTAGGGATTCCCACCTGAATTCAGGAAACATTTCCGCAACACTCGCATATTGCTCTACTCTACGGTAATAAATCTAGCAGCACGCTTCTGAATTGCTTCGCTGTCATCCTTTAATCCAACCTAGTGGGAATCTCAGACACTCCAGCAGTACTCAAGTGTTCTATCGGTGATCTCCTTTTCAGATGAGCTACACTTCTCTGAAACTCTCATTCGCCGTCCATAAGTGCTCGTTCCATCGCTTTGCAACGTTACACATATTTATCTAATCGACATGTCCTTGCCAAGCTGCATATGCCTAATTCTGTATTGGAGTATTGTAGGATTGTTTTTCCTGTTCATCAATATTAACTTACGTTTTTCAACATTCAGAGAAAGCTGCTATTCGTCACACCAAATAACATGCCATCCTGTATCGTTGTAACGTCACTCAACGACGATAGTTTCCCTTACACCACAGCGCCTTCAGCAAACAGTTGCAGATTTTTGCTCACCCTATCGGTCAGATAATTTGTGATTGTAGTGAAAAAGAGCGGTCCTGTCACATTTCCCTGGGATACTCCGGACGAGACCCTAATCGGGTGTAGATAAATGTACTTTTGAAATACTTTGATATAATTTAGTGATGTCGGCCTTGCTCCTCTTCCTGCAGTAATACTTCGTCCCCATGAAGGGATGGCTCATTCAGTGAGATCACAGCCGACTTATTCTTCTCTCCTTGCCGTTATTAGTTAGTGTCCCGTCCATAACGGAACGTTAAACTCTAATCGTCCTTGTCTATGGTAACCCTGAGTGGCTGTACTGCAAACTGTGCCACATACAACATAATCTCCAAAAGGCACCAGGACACAGTGAATATTGGACTTGCGATTTCAATAGCACCCAAGCATCTAAAGATCAGCTGCCACGCCATTCACCGTGCCCCGAACCTGGGACGCTCATCAGCGATCTCCAGCTGGCAGCTACATGGGAACATTCCGAGGAAATCGACCGGGATACACTCATTTTACGAGTCACTCGTTTAGTCGCATCGATAGGATTTATGTCTCCCGTTCTCTCGCAACAACTGTGAACGACGCGGAGGTGTGGCGAGTAGCCTTTTCTGATCACGAGGCCTATATATGTGCCGTCACCCTTCATCGCCAATGGGTGTGGCGCAGCCGACATCCCTGGAAATTAAACCTTGCACATCTCGCTTCTCCGGATTGTCGACGCGCCATCGAGTACACGTGGAGTTCGTGCGTCCGCCGCCTCCCGACGTATGCTACATCAATCAGTTGGTGGTTAAACTGCGTCAGGCCTGCCTGCAGAGAACTTTATTACGCATGGTCGTGAGAGCGCTGCTTAGAGGCGGCAGACTCTCGATTTTTCTCTCGCGAATGTGCCTCATGGCCACCTACACCGGAAATACAGATGACAGTACAGCGTGCGAAGACACAGATCGTAGCCCGTATGCGCCGACACCTCGAAGGGACGATTGTCCGAGCGCGAACACGTGACAGACTCGCAACGGAACGACCCACAATGTACTACGCCATTCGAGAACGTAAACTGCGAGGACAGGCGCTGACACAGGCCATCACCACTGCGCAGGGCCATCACCACACCACACAACGCGATATTAGTGCAGCCTTCTTCGACCATTGCGCACGACTTTATTCTGCTTAATGTTCCGACTCGACGACGGTGACATGAGTCCCGCGACTGGTTTATGGCACTGTCCCACAGGATTTACAAACTGAATTATTGAAAGACATTACGGAAGACGAAGTTACCGACGCCATCAGCAAAGGAACGGCGTACAAGTCTCCTGGCCCCGACGGGATCCCTGTGGAGTTTTATACTCCTGGCCCCGACGGGCTCTCTGTGGAGTTTTATAGATCTTTCCAGTATTTAACTGACTCCCAAGTTGACAGACATCTGTCGGGAGCTTATGTCCCCCGCCGTGCCGCTACCCGCGGCCTTGTAGAAGGAATAATTATACCGATTCACAAACCTAAAGTTGGGGCTCGAATACGTGATTACCGCCTACTAACACTCACCAACTGCGAAATGAAGATATTCACCTGACTATTAGCAAAACATATACGACCGACCCTGCCCTCACGTCATCTCACCAGATCAGGCTTCCCTAGGGGGTATCAATAATATCGTTCGGCCACGGTAGCTGAGTGGTCAGCGTGACAGAATGTCAATCCTAAGGTCCCGGGTTCGATTCCCGGCTGGGTCGGAGATTTTCTCCGCTCAGGGACTGGGTGTTGTGTTGTCCTAATCATCATCATTTCATCCCCATAGATGCGCAGGTCACCGAAGTGGCATCAACACGAAAGACGTGCACCAGGTGAATGGCCTACCCGACGGCAGGCCCTAGCCACACGACATTTCATTTCATCAATAATATCCACTCAGCACTGTGTCGATACACTGATATACTAGCCCTAGCGAGGGCACGCCGCAAACCCGGGAGCGCTGGCATCGCTAGATTTTAGCCAAGCTTTCGATCGAGAGGTTCACGCATACTTAACATCCATTCTCCAATAGATGCAGTACCCACAGCAATTCACTGACGTCGTAATGCGCCTCCTCCAAGGTGCTCGCTAACGGGCCTCTCACGCAGTCCCTCCTGATTTTCAGATCGGTGCGTCAAGACTGCCCCCTGTCGACCTTACTCTACGCTCTGGCACTGGAACCGCTCCTCTGTAGCCTCCGTCTAACGCCTCACCGGACTCACCTTTCGTGACGTCACATTTCGCTGTACAGCATGCGCAGACGAGCTAGTTCTCGTACTCCGCAACTGCGACGATGTAACCAGCGCACTACAATGGATTACCACACACGGTGTGGCTTCCGGCAGCTGTCTCAACGTCACCAAATCGGTCACCATGGCCATAGGAGACGGGCTGACCCAAGCGTGTGTCGATCCCCTACAGCTTAGTGGCACTATCAAATGTCACAGAATAGAGTTTCACGGCGACCGCCGCTTATTACAACAAATTGGAGTCCAGATCTCCAACCTCCGTCTGCGAACCCTCGACATTCTTCAAAGAACACACTTGGACAATGTTTACCTCGCATCGCGCCTTCCGCACATAGCGCGTGTCCTTCCAACACCGTTACTGATGGCTCGACGTCTATTAGCGACATTTGGAGCCTACGTCAGTACAGGCACGCTCTTCAAAGTCAATTATGAGTCGCTGACCCTTCCCCCAGGAAGGGGAAGTCTTGGTATACTCCATGTCCACGACAGAGCGGTGGCCCTGTTTGTCAGCTCCCACATCATTCTGTGGCGCCACAACTCGGAAAGTTTGACAGGATTGCTGCTGGAGTCCTTAGCTCCGACCTCTCTTATGCCCCCACTGACGACGCAAGACATACCCCCACCCTTCTACTACTTCGGGCGCTTTTACAATGAACACAGTTATGTCCGTATCGGAGTAGCAGCCCACTTACAACATACCTGGATGACGGAACGTCAGGAGAGTAGCGACACACCCTTCTGCATCGTGTACGAAGCACATTTTTCGTTTCCCCATATATATTACCTCGGTGTAGGAAAGTACCGAGATATTTGCTTTGTTTACTCAGACCACGACGCGGTGCTAGGTACATTTATTTTCAGTGTGGTATAAAGTAAATACAAATTGCAAATATATAAAAATAAAAAATAAAAAAATTCCCTCATTTGACTTCCCCACACCATCCCTGACACCTTGACGGGTGAGGGGGACACAGTGGCCAGGCCTCGGGTTACAATCTCTGCCCACTCTGCCCTCCCCGTCCTCCCTTCCATACCTTCCCTAAATAAAAAAAAAAAAAAAAAAAAAAAAGCGATGTGCAGTAAGAGATTCAGTGAAGTTCTGGAAGGTCCCGAAAGGGATGTGAAGCCATGCTGACTCGAGTGCCGTGTACAGCTGAGCTAGATTTCTCGGTTGACAGCCCCTTCGAGGTGGTCTCACAGATCCTCGATTGGGTTTAAACCGGGGAGTCCGGTGGTCAGGTGATTACCGTTAACTCATATCGGTGCTCTTCGAGCCACGCACATGCATTGCAAGCTGTGTCCTTCTGGAGAATATGTTAACCTGCTGGCAGATGCCACTGTAGGGGTGGTCATGGCCCCCAAGGATAGATGTCTTCTTGTGTCGACCCATTGTGCCTTCCAGAATTTCAAGATAACCCAGCGCATGCCCTCCGGCCTCGACCATTCCGACGATTGTTACAGGCTGTTTTCATTCAGACAATTGACGCCATACACGTCCACGGTCATTTGTCTGTTGGATCATAAGAAAATGATTCAACTGAAAAGGCCACCTGTAGCCACTCAGTGGACGTCAAATTGAGGTGTCGTCGTTCAAATTCCAGACTTCGTCACCGATGAACGCCAGCCAGCACGGGCCCATAAACCAGGTGCCTGCTGCAGAGGCCCATACGCAGAAATGTTCGCTGAAAGGTAGTTGAGGAGACGCTGTTGACAGTCCCTTGGTTCATCCCGGCGGTCAGTTGATCAACAGTTGCACGTCTGTTCGCCCGTACATATTTCTGCAGTCGTATTCACCCCTGTCATACACTACTGGCCATTAAAATTGCTACACCACGAAGATGACGAGCTACAGACGCGAAATTTAACCGACAGGACGAAGATGCTGTGGTATGCAAATGATTAGCTTTTCAGAGCATTCACACAAGTTTGGCGCCGGTGGCGACACCTACAACGAGCTGACATGAGGAAAGTTTCCAACCGATTTCTCATACACAAACAGCAGTTGACCGGCGTTGCCTGCTGAAACGTTGTTGTGATGCCTCGTGTAAGGAGGAGAAATGCGTACCATCACGTTTCCGACTTTGATAAAGGTCGGATTGTAGCCTATCGCGATTGCGGTTAATCGTATCGCGACATTGCTGCTCGCGTTGGTCGAGATCCAATGACTGTTAGCAGAATATGGAATCGGTGGGTTCAGGAGGGTAATACGGAACGCCGTGCTGGATCCCAACGGCCTCGTATCTCTAGCAGTCGGGATGACAGCCATCTTATCCGCAGGGCTGTAACGGATCGTGCAGCCACATCTCGATCCCTGAGTCAACAGACGGGGACGTTTGCAAGACAACAACTATCTGCACGCACAGTTCGACGACGTTTGCAGCAATATGGACTAGCAGCTCGGAGACGGTGGCTGCAGTTACCCTTGACGCTGCATCACAGACAGGAGCGCCTGCGATGGTGTACTCAACGACGAACCTGGGTGCACGAATGGCAAAACGTCATTTTTTTCGGATGAATCCAGGTTCTGTTTACAGCATCATGATGGTCGCAACCGTGTTTGGCGACATCGCGGTGAAAGCACATTGGAAGCGTGTATTCGCCATCGGCATACTGGCGTATCACCCGGCGTGATGGTATGAGGTGCCATTGGTTACCCGTCTCGGTCACCTCTTGTTCGCATTGACGGCACTTTGAACGATGGACGTTACATTTCAGATGTGTTACGATCCGTGGCTCTACCCTTCATTCGATCCCTGCGAAACCCTACATTTTAGCAGGATAATGCACGACCGCATGTTGCAGGTCCTGCACGGGTCTTTCTGGATACAGAAAATGTTCGACTGCTGCCGTGGCCAGTACATTCTCCAGATCTCTCACCAATTGAAAACGTGTGGTCAATGGTGGCCGAGCAACTGGCTCGTCACAATACGCCAGTCACTACTTTTGATGAACTGTGGTATCGTGTTGAAGCTGCATGGGCAGCTGTGTTTGACTCAATGCTCAGGCGTATCAAGGCCGTTATTACCGCCAGAGGTGGTTGTTCTGTGTACTGATTTCTCAGGATCTATGCACTAGAATCGCGCGAAAATGTAGTCACATGTCAGTCCTAGTATAATATATTTGTCCAATGAATACCCGTTTATCATCTGCATTTCTTCCTGGTGTAGCAATTTTAATGGCCAGTAGTGTATATGGCCCGTGTTGCACCACAGTTGCCAGGGCTCCACTTTTATATAGCACCATTTTACCACGCAGGTATACTTTAACCATGGCGGCACGCGAACAGTTTACAAAGGCAGGCCTATATGATATCGCAGTTAAACGACTCTCAGGTGTTCAACATACACAGTTTTCAAAGATGACATTACAGTTACCACGTAGCATTTCACTCTTCAACATATACGCAGCTGAGGTGGTGCTGCGAACATCTGCCCTGAGACGTGACCACAAGTAACAGGGATGTCATAGCTTCCGCGGTTTTTATAGGTACTGGTCCTTTGCCTACTCTTTATTCAAATACAGTTTCTTAGCAACAGTATCTTTTAATTAGTAAATTACTGTAAAGCGAGCGAGAGAAGGAGAGCCGCCGCCATTCTTTTTTAAGAGAATCAAATTGAACGGTCTGGGCTGCTGTGGAAGCCCTTTTGTGGGAACTACTTTTTGTGTCCTCTGCTTCTTGCACCTCATGAAGGTAGCACTTTTCGATGGTGTTGAGAGTACTGTATAGCATATTACCTCAGAAATAATTTAAAATTAAATAACAGTGTACTGTCTAGTGCTATTAAAAATCTAAGACTACCAACAGGGACAGAAAAAAAAACACAATTTCACGGTTGCCCTCTTGTAAGAAATTAGAGACAGGATTTGCCCGTTTGGTCTTAATGTAAGAAGTTTGAGATAATCACCGTAACGTTGAGGTGGTAAATGTATGCGCAGTATGGTATCACAGCATATGACCACGTTATTGTTGACCACTTTACCACCACACTACCAGGTCGACGTAATGATACTAAATAGTCCTGTAGAATTGGTGATTCATTTTGATGTTGAGAATGAAGACAAACTTGATCTCCCTTCTCCTGAAGGTAGTTACATCGTCCTGTGACAGGGAGCAAGAAATTCGTCCTGTGACAGGGAGCAAGAAATATCGCCGTATTATACCTTCTTCTGCACAGCGTTCTGTGATGCTATCCTTCGGTAAATCACAGCGCTGTGTCGTGTCACTGTGTATAACATTTCCGTTGCTATTTTTGAAGTCTGTACATTTTTATCCCTACACAACTGCTACCCTTCGTTTCATTGCAGCGATTTTGGGTGACTTAGCGACTGCTAACAACTGTTGTCAGTTCCTGTAGGTGTTGTGGCGTTGCTGTCGTCGGAGATAAGTCATCCAGGAGTAATGGTGATCCGATTGGACGGGGCAAATTAAATGTGGCGCTGACGTATTACTCTCTTCGCTTCACAGAAGACAGCGTTGAAACAAATTGCCATGAAGTGCACATGTGAGGCTCTCCGACTTAACAGAGAGAGAGATAGAGAGGAACATCGGAGTTTCTGTCGGTCTGCCTCAGCTAGAAAAGTAACTGTGGGGACAGATAATAGCGTGGGGAATTCTTGTCAGGTAGCCGGTAAACGGGCGTAGGACGCTAGTCACGTGCATCATACGAAAGGGCGGGAGCGGAGGTCGTTGTACCTTTTATAGCCGTCTGCCGAACGTTGTAAGGAACGTACAACCGCTTCATCTGCTCATATTTTAATAAACTTTTAAGATTCTATTTGTGTCGTCCGTCTGTATTTTCAGTAATGCTTTTCTATGTCAATGTACATTTCGAAGTGACAGCTTCACCATAGGAGCCTGAAATATTGCGTAAATATATTCATAGCACTATCAACATGTCACAAACGTGTATCTGCGAATTTTGTTTTCAGTGGTATCATTTCTTAAAACTGCGTGTGTTGGTATAATAGTGTAAACAACATGTGCGAGATTTCATACATAAAAGAATTCAACAAAATTCGCAGTTACACATTTTCTGATGTGTTGACGTCGCGATGATGGCCCTTACTAACATCTGAAGCCCTGAGGATGAAGCTGTGACTTGAAAAGGTACATTGTCGTACTAAAGCCGGCACTGAAAAGATAGCAGATGGATGTCTTTATTAAGTTTTCTGCATAATTCATTGTCTTGGTTTTGTGAAGAATAGCCCGTATAGCTACCACGAAAATATTTATGTTGTTGTACTGTTGTAATATCCACCTGTTACTGCAGAAAAATTTTGTTATATCGGGTGGCGTGTTTGGATGCCATCGTTAGCTATGAGCCATACGCGATGCGTGACAAGAGTTGAGTAGATCCCGTGTGATAATAGTTTCCGAGAAAACCGCATAAATTATAATTGCGACAGTATTTGAAACATTTAACCTCCTAGTCGCCTTCGAGTTTGATCAACTTGCACCCAATTGACCGTTTGTCATATTTCATTTGGTGAATAATGTCTCGATGGCACACGACCAACCTATCCCGTGTTCCTTCATTTGCACAGTGCCATCTGTTTTTCTGGACCCAAATGGTTCAAATGGCTCTGAGCACTATGGGACTCAACTGCTGAGGTCGTTAGTCCCCTAGAACTGAGAACTAGTTAAACCTAACTAACCTAAGGACATCACACACAGCCATGCCCGAGGCAGGATTCGAACCTGCGACCGTAGCGGTCTCGCGCTTCCAGACTGCAGCGCCAGAACCGCGCGGCCACTTCGGCCGGCTCTGGACCCAAATGCTGCTACGTACAGATGATGCAGTCTGATTATATTGCTGTTAATTTCCAGGAAGTATTTCCTATCTACTAACGATTGTTATTGCAAAAAAAACAGCCATTGTTAATAATGCTACTTGTTTACACTAATAGGGCAGTCGGTTCGAAACCGGTAACTGTGCTAGTTTTGTAAAGAAATAGCATTATTAACATTGGCTAACTGATGTTTTCTTCTTTGCAAGAATCAACCTGTGGTTCGTACACAGCCACAGTCTCAAAATGTCAGTTTTCGAGAAAATAGCAGTCTCTACCTAATTTATAGAAGGTTTTACGCAGCACCGCCCCAATTGCGATGTCGGTGGTCGCCCGGCGAACCCCTTCTGCAGGCTGATCGGCGGTTGAGTCACGTCGCCATTGGTGAGCGCCGCTGTTCTTCCTGTCGTGGCAGGCAATGCTAAGCGCGCCACGAGGAGGTGGTAGGCATGAGGCCTCTGCCCGTAAGAGATGCACTGCGCGTCGCCCGGCAGCAGTAGCGACGCCTTCCGCCTCCAGTGGCTGGTGGCGGCTGACGAGACACGCGCGTCCGGCCCCAACCGAGAAGAGGCGTGGTCCGCCTCACAGCCAGGTTGCGGCCTATCCATCTCGTGGTCGCCACTCACCGAGATACTGTGCTCGGCTAAATGGTTCAAATGGCTCTGAGCACTATGGGACTTAACATCTGAGGTCATCAGTCCCCTAGAACTACTTAAACCTAACTAACCTAAGGACATCACACACATCCATGCCCGAGGCAGGATTCGAACCTGCGACCGTAGCGGTCGCGCGGTTCCAGACTGAAGCGCCTAGAACCGCTCGGCCACACCGTCGGCGTGCTCTGCTAAAACAACTCGAGCATCCGTCTAAAAGGCAGTAGAACCACCTCTGACATCCATAACATCCCGAAACTGAAAACTACATCTACATACATACGCTGCAAACCACTGTGAAGTACATGGCAAAGCGAACCTACCACGTGTTAGGTTATCTTCCTGCTTCAATCGGATACCGACTGCGGCAAGGATCACTACTTATATCCCTGTGTGTATGCTGTAATTAGTTTAATCCAGTCTCCGCGGTCCCTATGGAGGCGATTCGTATGGAGATAAAGAATATCCCTTGGTTCTTCATGTAATTCTGGCTCTTGAAGCTTTGTAAGTAGGCTTTCGAGGGCTAGCTGGAATATGTCTCCGAGTGTCTGCCATTTCAGGTTTATCAACATTTCCGTGACGCTCTCCCGTAAGTCAAATAAACCTGTGACGATTAGTGTCACCCTTCTTTGGATATCTTCGATATCTACTGTTAGTCATACTCGTCATGGGTCCCACACATTTAAACGGTGAATGTTTTCCACAAAATCACTATTAGGCCAACAGAATTTCAACTGTTGTCACAGGTACACAAGTTAATTCACAGAGAGAGCATTTCCTATCGCTGGAAGTTTGTGCTGTCCGGGGCGATCATCATAATGATTACGGATTTTATCGTTTAAGGGGAATCGTTTTCAGGAGGGAAAGTCTCTAAGGGAATAATCACAGCATTGACAGGATGCCACTCGGATGGATCTGAAACACTACCCTTAATTCTCATTGGGAATAGTTTAAAATTGTGTGTGTGTTTTTGTTTTTTTGTTTTTTAACGAGAACAATACCAGTCAACTATAAATCTCGGATGATGGCCGCTAAGTTCACCGATTAGATTCCCAATTTTGATAAACGGGAAATCGAATTCAGTTTACGAGATCGAAAATAAAGTGTTTGTTTCTCTTGCGTCGCTCAACACGATATTCTTTAACACGACAAGAAGGTCTCAGTGGTTAACCTTGCGCAGTTTACTGTACTGTTGGGAATATAAGATGGAGACTTCAATGCGTGAGTGGAACAGTAGCTCGCCAGCGAAAGTGGGAGTTACTTTATATCTCTTATAAAGCATCTCTGAAATTGTATAGCATGCTTTGAGCAACCATTTTTAATGGAATTAAGTCACTCTTTAAGCGACGAGTACTTTCTGGAGGTATAAAGTAGGCTGCCCGAACCGAAGAAAAGACATGATATATTGGATGAATCAGTACGTGGATTATCTTGATAAATACTATAGCAGGCTCATCCTTGACGTGGCCGTCCTCGAGTTTCCATGTTACCCGCAAGCAGGATCGGCGCAGCGCGTTGTTTACTGACCAGGTGGGCGCTTGTTAAGTTCCTCTAGGCAGCCTCGTTGATCCGCCGAGCGTGTACGCGGGGCTCTCACAGTCAACACACACACACATAGCTCGGAGGGAGACTGTAGGAACGGCAGGCGGCCTGCAGTATTAGCGGCTGACGTGGGCAGTAAAGCAGCCCGCGTCGGCTAACAAACGGCAGAGGGCGGCGCAATTGTCCGGCGCGCCTCGAGGGATGCGCCGCGGCTGAGAGAGAGAGAGAGAGAGAAAGAGAGAGAGACAAACGGTCGCTATTAGTGGCGAGAAAGCGGCCACCTGGCCGGCGGCGGGGTGGCCGGCCATCCATCACCCAGAGGTCGCCCGCGGCGTCTTGTCTGGAAGGAGCGGGTGGAGCACGGAGCAGCCCGCGGGGAGGCGCGAGCGGAAGGCCTCTCACTGGCAGGCGCCCATTACTGGCCGCGCCGTCTTCTCTCGGCTTCCATTTCAGCAAACACGGTGGAAACATACCTAGCGTATTACAGACGAATTTCACTTGATGGAATGGAGCGTGACGGAACGGAACATCAAAACATCTCACAATGCATTTCAAATGGCCGCATTCGCACACGCGTGAACGTACCGGGATTGGACGGGACGTCAGGGTCAAGGTTTGACGTTGACATTGATGATGGAGGAGGGGGCGGAGGTCGACGACACATCGTCGTCTGCTAACGTAGGAAGTTAACCTATTTCCGTCGCACTCACTCATGTTATAGTAGTGGATTTTGTACTTTGCATCTTCTTACACTTTATGGATTTTCTGGGCAGTTGCTGAGTCGTTCTTACGTTAACTACATTAGGTATGAAGACAGTTCCTATTGACGACACATGAAAAATTGTGCTGAACCAGGGCTCAAACCGGGTTTCTCGCTTGTCTTTAGCCGTTGTCTTAACAACTTGAGCCACCCGGGAATGCTTTCAGCACCGACCAAACTTCCATATGCCATATTGTCTACGACACCATCACTCGCAAACTTACTTGGGTGCCTAGTTTCAAACAATACTTTTTTTTTTTTTGCAGGAATTTAAGTAAAACTTCGCCATATGGAAGTTTTGGCGGACCTGAACTCGTACTAGGGTAGCTGAAGTGGTCAAGGCGACTGCTTACGACAAGCGGGATATACGGATTAGAGTCCCGGTTCGACACAATTTTTCATGTGTCACCAATAACTTCATAACTAATGCAGCTAATGTCAGAAAGATCCCGCAGTTGCGAATAACTATCATAGATTTAGTACATCTGTTAAATCTTCGCCAATATCTGTTTCTTCAAACATCGTTAAAAATAAATTGTTACTCTTTATTTTAGTACTTTTATTTGTTTTCGTGATACATAGGAAATGTTCCACAACGACTTGGATACTTTTCTTCATTTAGTGTTCTTCCACAAGCGTGTCCAGATATATGATAGCGAAAATTAACTTACGTATTACAAACGTGACACAGGAAAAGCCCACGCTGTGTGTATATAAGGATATAAATTAATGAAGCAATTTTCATTGAATAACCTTTTTTCAAGAATGATATGGTTAACTTTATTGAAAGAGAAAAGTGCAATGACTTTTGACATTACTTTATGCTTAGCAAAAGCTACACAAGATAAAACAAACAGCCTTATTTATTACCTTGTAAATTTCAATTGCGAAACTTTTCATCTTGTTTCACTTCCCGGCAGAAAATCCATTAGAAAGCTAGCTTTGGGCGTTAATGAACTTTAACGTTGTTAGTCCCTTAACTCTGATACCATATTCGGATTGTATGTGTCACGGATGGTATCTTGTAATCTCAGTTTTATCGTTCGGCACTACGTTAAGTGAAGTGATGTTGTGCCATGTGCCATGTTCCATGTTCCATCTAGTCTGAATACTTCTCAATTTGACTGTAACGTCGCCCGCTGTTCCGTTCTGTTGACCTCCAGTGTGAATTGACCTTAAAGTGAATCGTACACGATATTTAAATTGTGCATTTTATCATGTGATACTCCAGTAATCGCGTTAATCCCGCAGCTTTCACGCTATTTTTCGCGGTCCCCTGGGGTTAAGCAACATTTGTAGCAGTGATCAGCGCACATTTCACCTATATACAACAGCAGAGTCAAGAGATTCAACACCACTGCACGTATCCAGGTCGAAAGACCCGTTATTGTATGATTACACGATTTCCAAAAAAATGCTGGAAACAGTCAAATTCATTAAATATGTGGGAACTTGCTTACGGAGCGATGTAGAGTGGAACGACGGCATAAAATTAATAGCAGGGAAGTTAGACGACAAACATTTTCATTGGAAAAACCCTCAGGAAGTGTAGGACACCTACAAACGAGATAGCTTACGAAATGCTCGTTCTACTGATTCTTGAATATTGCTCAACTTTCGCCAATCGAACCAAATAGAACTAACTGAGGAAATAGAGAAGATCCAAAGAGCAACAGTGTGTCTCGAATATTGTTCTTTATTCTGCCATCAGTACCGGATGGGACTGATCGAGGAAAGAGAGAAGATTCAAAGAACAACAGGGCGTTTCGTACAGACTTAGCAAGCGAGAAAGCATTATGGAGATGCTCATGCATCTTCAGTGGCAGACGTTACAAGACAGGCGTTGTGCATGACGGAGCCCAAGTCCCTAGAAGACTCAATAATGCCGGCCGCGGTGGCCGTGCGGTTCTGGCGCTGCAGTCCGGAACCGCGGGACTGCTACGGTCGCAGGTTCGAATCCTGCCTCGGGCATGGGTGTGTGTGATGTCCTTAGGTTAGTTAGGTTTAAGTAGTTCTAATTCTAGGGGACTTATGACCTAAGATGTTGAGTCCCATAGTGCTCAGAGCCATTTGACTCAATAATGTATTGCTTCCTTCTACGTACTTGTCGCGAAGAGATAAATTTAAGTAAATTCGAGCTCACACAGAAGCTTACTAACAACCTTTCTCCCCGCGCCCCATTCGAAGTATAAGTGTAGATTCTCAGTAGCATTAAGTCAAGTTTTCAGATGAAGGTAAGAGACGGAAAATGTTTTAATAGAGCATGTCTAAACCGCCTCAGTTTTGCGGGTGAAATTGTACAGTTTGTCTCAGAGCAAGTTTGAAAGTATTTCAAATTTCAATAATAATGAGGCAAAAAGTAATGCATAACGAACATTTCGAATAGAAAATATTACAAATTAACAATGAAGTGGTAGATCCAGTGAATGAGATTTTGCTATTCATTGCACTCGAATGCAGCAATATAAAATTAACAGAATGAAGCTTTCACTCTACAGCGGAGTGCACGCTGATATGAAACTTCCTGGCAGATTAAAACTGTGTGCCATGCCGGGACTGTAACCCAGGACCTTTGCCTTTCGTGGGCAAGTGCTCAACCAGCTGAGCTAACCGAGCGCGAGTCACGATTCGTTCTCACAGCATTACTTCCCCCAGTTCCTCATCTCCTACTTTCTGAAATTCACAGAAGTTCCGCTGCTTAACTTTCAGGACTGGCTCTCATGGATGAAAATATGTTGCGGAGACTTTGCTTTCCCGCGTGGATTCCCTGTCCAGCACACAGTCCTAGGTGGCCAGGAGGTTTCAATAAATAACAGAACAATAAAAATGGATTTAATGCTCTGATAAACTAAGAAGGGTTTTCAAAATCACGGTTCTGTGTCATATCTGAAAGCAGTGTGTATTAGCAGTTTTCACATTCTGGGCAGTTATTATTAAAAGTGTTATCGCATGCAACAAAACTTGGAAGATATTCGAATGCGTTAATTCGAAACAGATTAACACGGCAAAAAATTAGTTCCAGTTTTGGCCACCAGGTGCAACTCCGGCAGCCGGCCGGTGTGGCCATGCGGTTCTAAGCGCGTCAGTTTGGAACCGCGTGACCGCTACGGTCGCAGGTTCGAATCCTGCCTCGGGCATGGATGTGTGTGATGTCTTAGGTTAGTTAGGTTTAAGTAGTTCTAAGTTCTAGGGGACTGATGACCTCAGTAGTTAAGTCCCATAGTGTTCAGAGCCATTTTTTGCAACTCCGGCACTGTGAATGCAAGAAAGATATATAGAAATGTTATCTTATGTAACGGATTAGAAACAGCAAGTGGCTAAAAAAGATCAAATAAGTGAGAAAGGCATAATGTTTATTTTATTATTAACCACCGCTTACACAATTTCTTCAATATAAGCACCAGAGACGTTGACGAGATTGCTGTACAGCGTCATATTTGCACCTAGTGTCCAAAATTGGAACTATTATTTTCTGCGTTAATTGATTCCGCATTAGCTCATTAGAATATCTACTAAGTTTCGCTGTCATACGATAATTACAGCCCACACTGGACCTCTGTAAGTAGCTGCACATTAATTATAACCACACGGTATGACTGTAAGTCATGAGATTTTAATGTAAAATTCATTCAGAAACTGAGGGTAGATCCGCAAGCAATGAAGACATGCATGTTAGGAATTAATAGCCAAGACAAGACAGCAAATTATTAGTTAAGATTTATTACAATTATTAGTTGTGATTTATTGAGCTTAACGTTTTACGCGATACTACTGTGAATAAAATCATATAGTGTAAGAAGCATTTATGAGTATGGTGAAAATTAAATGGAGGTGGGTGGAACATGTAGCCAGGTGAACGGACGGTAGGTGGACTAAGCAAGTTCCTCGTTGGATTCCAAGATTTAAGAAAATACAGAGACGACGACCTAATGGAAGGCGGGCAGATGACCCTTGGAAATATGGATGCATGCAGCTGATAACCGTAATGAATGGGAAAGTCTAGAGCAGACGTTTATCCAGCAATGGGTCCCAAACGAATGATAATGATATTTATGGTGGTGATCTGCAGTTTGAGAAGAAGGGTGTGATTATCATTTTACCTCCATCCTGAACAGTTCGATGGTGATTTTTCGAAGTAACTATTGTTGGTGCACCTTTATGTAAGCTCTAAGCACTGTGGTGTCATCATTATCATGTGAAATTTATCTGGGACAAAGAGATAATGATTCAGTCGTCACAGTCTACTTGAAAATATCGTGACAGCTTCTCAACCCATTAACAAGAATGAACTGATATACATAAAAAATTTACTATACAATTATTAGTTGAGATTTGTTGAACCTAACGTTTTATGTGATACTACATGCGAATAAAATCAGCCCCCAGGAATAAGTACAATGGAAGATACATTCCAATGTTCTAATTTTAGCTGATTGTTTTTTAAGGAACATCAGAGGGAAGTGTTTCTTGTGCAGAAGAAGAAATTGTAACACATCGTCAAAAGTTCGACCCGTTGCTAAATCACAAAGTACATCTCAACCTCGGTGCTTCTTGTTCTCTTGTAAGTCACGTCTTTTCAGTGAAAAACAAAAGTTTGTTTCTCCATTCTTATACAATTCCAGTAGACAACTGCTTGAGAATCTCTCTGTTTTCGGAACGGCACAGACTGATGTGTTACGCTAGCCTTCTCTTGATGCAGATGCTTCTGTGGCACTTCCCACCTTCGACTGAGGACCCATCCTTCATAAAGATTTATACGTCTTTATTGTGGCCGTCCATGGTCGAGACAGACAGTGGACGCGTGCCTTTGCCTCTTCACGCATCAACTGCTGGCAATCTAACTATACGATACGCGTGCCTCGACTGTAGCTCGCCTAACTTCCGTTCTCAGTGGCCATCGCAAACTCTCGTATCGTTAGCGAAACCTGTGAGCCAAGTTATGAACTGTGGACGTTGAAGGAACATTTCAGGTTGTTCATTTTAAGTTGCCTTATATCCACAGACAAAGTACCAGCATAAAGGTGGTACGCGAAGAATGAAGGTGCTTGTACGTTACACAAAAGCGTTCTTTGATGCGCCCGGAGAATAGTCGGGCAATGATCACGAAATCATTAACTATCTTTGCTACAAAAATCTTTAGGTTCTGGCACACATGCATGTGAAGCGTTTTAGTTTTATTAATTCATGCAGCGCATTGAAAACCCCTTTAAACGACGACACTCTATACAATGCATGGTGGAGGGTACTTCGTACTTCCCCTTTCATTCTTTCTTCCTTTTTTCTTTTCGGCCAACTAGAGAACACGTCAATTCAGCTGTCTGTTTTTACGAGTTTTAACTGTCGCTCAATTCTCCTGCATTCATTTCCAGTGTTTTAATCTGTCTTGGGTCCACGCCTTCCTGTCTTTTCCTGAAAATCTTAGCGCGTTCCTAGCACATTTTTAAGCAGATCACGCTCCAGGATGTCATGGATAAATTTACAGTTCTCGTAGATCTTTTTCAGTTTATATGAAACACGCATCCTTGGTTTTGTTAATTTGAAAGTAGGTTAATATCTTTATAGATATCCTTTCTGGGCTCGTCCGTGTGACGTGGCCATGTAGGCATTTCTTTATTTCTCAAACGTATCACTTATCTTCTCCAAGTGCTTATGAAGGGTAATTCAGTTGCCGCTACCGACTTGTTTTATGCAACTTGCACTACGTCAGTATCAGGAACAGTATCCAGACAGGAGACAACTACGTAATCGATGTAAGTTCCCTCTCAGAATTTTGGGCGACTGTTAGCAAACGTAATCTTACTGTAAAAAGTACAAGTGAGGATTGGCCATGAGTTACACGATGTTTCTGAACGAAGATATACCTTACTTCTGCCACACATAAATATGTTTCCAGTCCTTTTTTTGTGTAATTACTGGTGTAATCATACAGGTTTTGGACGTCTCTGTAAGTTTATTTCGTTTATAGTACTTAATCTTTCGTAAATGGTTGAGAGGTTATATACCGGAAATTTGTTACTTCCACGGTTCCCACTTCGAGATCTCCTGTTGATTTTGTTGTTTCCAGTGGTGTAATACGTCTTATAAGGCAATTTTTCTGAACCATTTACGAAATATTAAGTATTATAGACGGAATAAACGTACAGAGACATCCAAAGCGGTTCTAGAAGCTTCAGTCCGGCACCACGCGGCTGCTACGGTCGCAGGTTCGAATCCTGCCTCGGACATGGATGTGTGTGATGTCCTCAGATTAGTTAGGTTTAAGTAGTTCTAAGTCTAGGGGACTAATGACCTCAGATGTTAAGTCCCATAGCGCTTGGAGCCATTTGAACCATTTGAATTTGCTGAAATGTAAACACCGTGTACCTCTTGGCCAATTCTCACTTATTTTTCCTAACTTATTCCGTTTGCTAACAGTTGCCCATAGCTCCGAGAGGGGACTCATGCTCAGGATCGCAGCCAGTCAAGGAATATTTTAGGGAATTGATTTAAAAAAAATTATTTCAAAGGCCCAGTGGAATCGTTACAAGTTCTTTCCGAGAGTAATTCACGCCGTGTCTACGTGACACAAGTCGCTTGCCTTTCAAAACCGAGGCGGTTCTGTCCAGTTAGAGTTGCTGATAGGAGACGCCCTGAGTCCTCTGCTGAAACTGCTAGCGAATTCACGCCATTGGTTTTAGCCAATGCCGATCACGTGTGTGGACGCTGGAGTGGTCTGCGGTGCAGGACACACTTGCTTCTCTCTCTTGTAATCCGGATCTTGAGCAGAACAGACGTCTTTTTGGAAGGCAGAGCCTCTGTTTCTGCTTTTCATGACCGGCCACCAACATAAGTTAACATGAACCGCTTCCCCCTCCGTTACCCATTTTAATTAATTGTTCGACCTCCTAGACTGGCCTAAACCTGCTAACTTCTGACCCTAGGCACGCACTTTGTACTTCGTGTATTGAAATATAACCTCTTTATTGTAGTTAATTTCCTGTTTTGACATTTAACGGCAGCCGTGGATGCCCACAATCAAATCCTGGCCGCTCGACCTCCTGCACACTGCTGCCACGAGGCATATTTAGCAACCTTCTTACCCCTTCCCTGCCATTTTATACATTAACATTGGTGTCAGAAGTTTCTCTCCCCACCCCTAAACCACGTACTCTTTTACGCTTATATCGATTACATGGTTGTCGCCTCTCTGGATACCTTTCCTGATACAGACGTAGTGCAGGTTGCATAAAACGAATTAGTAGGGGCATCTCAATCACCCTGTCAGTTCGTAGTTGTGACACCTTCTGTATTCGCTGTTTTCTATGGTGGGACCCAGAAGTTTCCTCACAATCTTTCTTTCTTTGGCCATTAGTTTCAACACTAGACCCTTCTTGTGCATTGTAAGAGTTTGGCGCATGTAGAGCCTCCATCCGATGACAGTGCAGTATTGTCTGATTTGGGCGTATAAAAAATCGATCTCTTATTGTAGATGGGCAACGGCCTTGCCGCAGTGGATACACTGGTCCCAGTGAGATCACGGGAGTTAAGTTTTGTTGGGCGTGGCCGGCACTTTGATCGGTGACCATCCAGCCGCCATGCGCTCTTGCCATTTTTCGGGGTGCACTCAGCCTCGTGATGCCAATTGAGGAGCTACTCGACCGAATAGTAGCGGCTTCGGTCAAAAATAACGACCGGGAGAGCGGTGTGCTGACCCCACGCCCCTCCTATCCGCATCATTCTTGGAGGGTGACACGGCGGTCGGATGGTCCCGGTAGGCCACTCGTGACCTGAAGACGGAGTGCTTTTATTATAGATGCCTTTAATTAGTTGGTAGGTCATTTCTGTTTTGTTAATGCATGACACGAAGGCTTCTTTCTCTGATGGGTTAGGCCCTATCCATTCGTTCAACTATTTAAATTTCGTATTAATATTAGTAACTTTCTACGATGTTTGGAGGTGAAAACATAACGAGATGATGGTAGGCTACAGGGCAGGGTTAGAGATGCTGGTAATACTGATGTGGCATCAGACGCGCCGTCTGGCGGCGCTGACATCTCCATCGCATTTCCATAGGCAGCGGCAGGCAGGCCCGTTATTCACGGCGGGGCACCACTTGCCGGGAGAGGCCGTGAAGCGCTCCGGGATGCCATTCTGTGGCAGAGGAAAGCGAAGGGTCTGGGCCGCACCTGCAGCCTGTGCAGCCAGCCGCTGACGGACAGCGGGAGCGCCGCGGTGTCGCCTGCCCGGTTGGGAAACGCTCGAGCACTGCGTGTAGAGGTATGGCAGCCACCTTAGTGTGCGGCCGGCACTTTATTACGGCTGCCGTGAAGCGTAACAGCGACAACGCGCAGCCACAAGCGCGTCCATGTGAACAAGCCTTACAAACTGTGGTCTCTAACACTATCAATGTAAAAATAAATTTGGACTGTTATCACGCTTTCTCTTTCCACGTCGCAGCCACCACGCGAAGAACGCGTCTGACGCTACACAGTGAGATGTAAACATATACACTAAGACAAAGAAAGGGCACTGAAGTCAGTAGATGTGATACACATGTACAGACAAACAAACAACTGCTATTTCAGGAAAATCGGATGATTTATTCAAGAGAAAGAGCTACACAAGCTGAGACAGCGAAAATAAAAGGGGGATACAATAGTTAAAGTCTGTAATAAGCTTATAAAGTATAAAAAGTGTTACTGTAGTTTATTTTCGCTGCCTCAATTAATTATTGAAAACTAGTGTATGCTGACATTAGCGACATCTGGTCAACTTACTACACAAACATCTTGTGGCTACTGTACGGCAGCTTGTTTTAAACAGTAGTTTCACTGTCAACATGACTCGTGCATGTGATGTGGACGACGCTGGTGCTGATTCCGCATTTAACAGTTGACTATGCCACTATGGCTGCAGTGCATTAGGACTTTGTTTTTATGAGACAGGTATGCCTCTTCACATTTAAAGCGCACAAATGTAAATTTTGTCAGTACTACTTTTCAATATGCTCTATGTATTGTTGTTAAGCTGTATACAATTTGCGAGTGTATTTATATATTTCCCATTTTTGCTGCAGATGTGATGATGGTCATTAAAGACCGAAACCGGTAATCTGCTAAACAGAAAAGATTGTGACCATAGACGTAAATTAAAGGAAACTTATTACATATAAGCGTCACTGTGTTCTTTCGCGACGATGTCGCAGCTTGTGAAAGTATGAAAATGGTTCGATGAACCCTCTGCCAGGCACTTAAGTATGACAGACACTTAAGTGTGTGAATTGCAGAGTAACCATGTAGATGTAGACTTTCATTAATATAAGTTTGCTGTACTGTGAATATTGCAGAGCGGAGGGGGTAGTTCTCCTCAGGTCCCCCCACCCCACACCCCCTCTAAGGACGCCGCTGGCTGGACCAGCGCTTCACTGCTCGCCGTGTGCTCGTGCTTCTCGCCGCCGGCCGCTGACTGTGATTTATTCAAAACAAAAAGGGCTGGGCTGGTGTGTGCCGCGTCGCGCCTCATAACTCTGCACGCTGACAATGAGGACGGCGGGGCACGCCGGCACCCCCCTCTGCTGCTGCCCGGCGGCTTTTATCCTCCCCATACTTTACGGTCCGCAGCACGCTCACACTTTACAGGCATGTGGAGCGTGTGGTATCGCCTGCTGCTGCCGCCGCCGCCATGAAGTGTCTCACACCACCAGGCGACTTCGCAACTGCAGATTGTTTTCCTACATATCACAGGATAGTCTGCTATGTTCGGATAGCGCAGGTGGTGCAATGGTGGTTACGGCGCTGGATTCACTTTCTAAATCAGTAACGTTTGAACCGAAGCCTGAATCAGGCCCAGATGGAAAGCTAGGTTCTGGGGGAGAAGGTGGGGTCACAGTTGGCTACCGTTTCTCTCAACGCCTCGCTCCGAATATATATTACCTTCACCCTCACTTTTAACCCGCCGCAGCTCCCTACAATTGTAATAATTGCGAGGTGCCGGGGCTAGCAGTGTATTTAACACTAAATTCTAGAATCTACACATGTAAATGATGCTCTAAGCCCCCCCTATTCTAACTCCGACTTTTGCTGTTGCACAAGAATTAAAAAATATACGCGAACTGACTGTAATCAACCCTGCAAGTGGAGTAGAAAAGAGTTTGGCACCTTCAATAATTTAATTTGGTAAATAAGTTAAATAAAGGAAGGTTTCATTAACGTAGTGAGAAATGATGGGTTGCTCTACCGATTAACAGAATAAAAGTTCTGTCCAAAATAACAATATGATTTATTAAGACTAAACACAAAATAATAAACAAAAACACATGAAACATTTATAATACATCAAATTGGCTCAAATTGGATACACAAACAAACGCTCTGAAGGTGAAGTTGTCCCTAAACTACATTGTGAGGTTTGTGACAAAGTGGTATGTGGAGTCAATTCCTTGCCACTCAAATCTTAAGAGAGACACACAGCTAACCCAACATTAATTGCTGCTACTCAAGACAGAACAAAGTTAGAAAAAGACGAACAGGCACACTCTGCTGAGCTCTGATTATCACCTAGGAAAATCCCTATCTGCCGGTGCTGCGGACATACATTACCAAACTGTCTTCTTAACTGCCAGAACACGATCTGGCTTACCGGAGGCGATGGCTGGTTGCTTCGACGTCCTCGACCGAAAGGCGAGAGGCGACTACTTAGAGCACCCGTACAGGCCGAACACACAACATTCCCGCCCCCACGACAGTGGCCGTGGTTAAACGTTCCAATCAGCAGAATGAGATTTTCACTCTGCAGCGGAGTGTGCGCTGATATGAAACTTCCTGGCAGATTAAAACTGTGTGCCCGACCGAGACTCGAACTCGGGACCTTTGCCTTTAGCGGGCAAGTGCTCTACCATCTGAGCTACCGAAGCACGACTCACGCCCGGTACTCACAGCTTTACTTCTGCCAGTATCTCGTTCCTACCTTCCAAACTTTACAGAAGCTCTCCTGCGATCCTTGCAGAACTAGCACTCCTGAAAGAAAGGATATTGCGGAGACATGGATTAGCCACAGCCTGGGGGATGTTTCCAGAATGAGATTTTCACTCTGCAGTGGAGTGTGCGCTGATATGAAACTTCCTGGCAGATTAAAACTGTGTGCCCGACCGAGACTCGAACTCGGGACTTTTGCCTTTCGCGAAAGGCAAAGGTCCCGAATTCGAGTCTCGGTCGGGCACACAGTTTTAATCTGCCAGGAAGTTTCGTTCCAATCAGCAACTCGAAAACCGGCGGAAAATTCCACTCCATTGCCGGAGCACTACCATTCCACCAATGTAGATTCTTGGCGCCAATTTCTGCGCTGATTTTGCTACGTCACGGAGCTATGCCCTGAGCCAGCCAATCACAGTTACTATTTTGCAGAAAGCGCGGGAATTTTCCCGCCGCAACTGCCTGGGTACACAAGTCATTCCCACGCCTCGCTGGTAGCCCGCCAGAAAGTGTTTCCGCTAAGATTCTGCGAAGTAACGGAACCTCTAGCCCAGCCGCTACTTCAGACCCCTCCGGGCGCGTCTTTTGACAATGTCGGCGTCTGCAAAGCATTCACTCGACTTCCTCACACCCGTCGGCTTAACCCTTTCCAGATCAGGAGAGCCCGCCTGTCACCGGACCACCCGGGTGACAAGAGACGCTGCGTGGGAAGTCCGCGTGTGAAGGAATAGCAACTTTTCACTGCATGCAATTAGAGACGAAAATCGTAAGATAGAAATATGGGAGGGGGCTCATGCCACCTCTCATAATAACCACAATTTCAAGAAGTTTTGAAATCACGACAAGAGTAAAACATGGAGATGCCTCCCCCCCCTCTTTCTCTTAAGTTGTGGACTGGAACAGATATTATGAGAGTAGCGAAACGAGTTAGCTAGACAGGGACATCCAAATGGTATCCCTCTGGGGCACAAGCGCTACGAGATGAATGTTGATTGCCTGATATTTGCTGACAACATGACACTTCTACCTGATAGAAACTTCAGTGAACCAGCTCAGCATTCCCAGACAACAAGGAGCTAATGTAGGGCTAAATGAGACGCTTCAAAAACCGCAATACATGACGAGCATCAGTGTTTCTCCCGCCACACTGCATCTGGACCATGAAGAAATCAAGAAAACCAACAGGTTTAAATGTCTAACAGAATGGCTGGAATCCAATAATTCCGAACGAACAGCTTTATCAACTAGACTAAATGAGCTGGACTGACGTACCAACTGACCGAGTGCGCTCACAACACTAAATGTCTCTCCTGTAACAGAAAAATGAATCAGTATCGGGAAGTTATCCACCCCGAAGCTCCGCGTGCTTCATAGTGTCTAGTGCGCAACAGGAAGGGTCTCACAGACGAACTTGAAAACCGAAAGAAGGAAACAATGACGAAGTACTGGAATTCGTCGAGGGAGGTAATTAATATAAAAGACGACCAAACCAAGAACTCAACAAATGATGTCACTGACATTTCTAGGAAGAGACATCTAGTCTTCTATGATCTACAGAATGCGTCCCAGTAGGCTGACCAGCCAGCTTTCCGCATACTGGCAAAAAAGGAAGACCTAGTCAGCATGGTTGATGATAGTGATAGAAGATCTGCAGGAAGTGGGAGGCAGAGAAAGAGGCCCAAAAGACCGGTCGTCTCTCATGAGAATGCTTAAGCAAGTGAGGATCCAGTACGAACAACCAAGAAAGCAGACAGGTGTCCTCCAGACAAAGGAGAGGAAAGGACAACGCTGCCGAGGGGGTGCAACTACTGCGCAAAAATCAAAACCCTTTCCAAACACGGTGGCTGAATGTCGTGGTCCTTATGGATTTTGAGAAACAAGAAAAAGAAAATGTTTTAATATAATAGTAAATTGTTTAGTAACAATAAAATATTTTATTACAATAATTTTATTTACGTCGGTGTTTACTAGTTCGCTTGATTAGTTCGCTTTAGTAGTTCGCAGGGAGTTTGAGATGCATACATTCCGAACTTTAGAAATACATGTGGCAGTTAATTTAAGAATAATCTCTCAACTCCCACATAAGAAACTGAGTCTGCTGTGTTGAACGTGGCTTCTAATTTCTAGAATTCTGTCGCATCTTCGAGACTCCTGTTTTTCTTGCTGTAAGCTGGCTGTGATAATACAAAATCGACGTACCGGTATATAAAATATAGGCACTTCTACTGAATGTTATTTGATCGGGCCCATGACCCTCTACTGGGTCCGTTCCTGGTTGGGATATCGTTACTACATCTTCCGTAGTTTAGCTAACTCACTTCAGATGACACACAGGGGCGGTATTACCCGGCAAAGAGAACTGCTTACCTGTACATGGTGGCAGCATCATCGTGTTTACGCCTGAGAAACAGAGAGGGCAGGTAGTCTCAGTACATTCCAGTACTCTCACAAACGGAGCTTCCTTAAGAATCAGATGCTTGTACACACCACTGAGTGGAGAGCCCATTTAGAATAAGAACAGAAACAGTATGTGCAACGTATCTCATCCTGGCTGCCCGCGACGCTTCAACGGCAGTATCCTTCAGACTACCTGCTCCAGCGATGTCGCTATTTTCCACAACTATGTCATTGTTTCGGTCGTCTGCTGTTTCATCCGGGGATGATAATCCAGACTCTTTGTTCGAATCTGCGCCGACCGATTTTATTGTATATCAGATTATTTATCCGTCAAATTACCTCTTATCCTGTAGTGAGCGCACTTTTCTCGGCGTTATGCACGGTCTAAAGTTACAACAGTGAAAGCTGATGTCACAGGAGCGAAAGCAAACTGACCGCGTGACGTAGTGATTAGCGCTTTTGGCTAGAGACGACGAGTTCTCACGTTAAACTCCCGGTGACTATCTCTCATTTTTCTCTAGTGGAAATGTCTGATAAGAACCCCACCCAGGCTCGTGAGGCCATCTGAAACGTTAATTGGATATAAAGACATCAAAATTGACGCGCAACTCGTCGAAAAACTTCAGCAGCTTGGATGACACGACGACAGCAAAAACATCAGCCGTTTTTTTTTTTTTCAGTTTAGAGAGCGATATGCTTAACGTATTGTGACTACAGATCTTAATCTTCGAAAGGTTCCAGATCGGTTCTATATGATTTAGTTCTGGAAATATAGACGGTATGACGGCAGTAGTAAAAGACCGTTTCTTTGCCAATAGGATAAAGAGGACAATGTCTGTAAATAAATCATTAGCCACTTCGATATTGATGCTTCATTTTTTCATAAAAAATCCATTGTAGAGTGCTCTATTTACAAGTAGGTTCTCTCGTCTACACAGAGTGACTCCTTCAGTCTGGTATCTCTTAAAATCAAACCCCGCAGATGAAACAGTTGTTCTCAGTTTCTGAGCTACCCTGGAAGTCCAGTTCTGTGTGACAGTAACTATGAAGTTCCCTAAGGATGATATTTACTTTCTTATTCATGATATGGCAAAAAATGTCGCCCAATAGCACATATATCATACATGAAATATGTATTGCATTTTGCTTGCTCAGCTTTGAGCCAGATACGTGAATACTGCTCCACTACGGGTGCAGTGTCGAGTAATACTTCTGAATAAATCTCAGCCGATTTTCTGCCTCATCCGCTGTACTGGTGCTGTCATAAGGCTCAGGATTTGTATTAGGGGGCACTATTATTCAATTTCTCATTCTGGCTTTATTTAGATTCTCCGTGGCTTCCCTAGATGCATTACTTTTGTTTCAGTTTCACATATGTTCATCTCATAACTTCTTTTCAAGTTACCGTTTTATCCATGGGAGCTGGAAAAGCCCGCTGCTGTTTTCTGGAAAAATTTATTTGATCTCTCACAACTTCACCAGCCTCTGTTAAAAAAGGCCTGTCAGTGGCTCTCGACTCAGAGGTTGCCTGTTCGGTTTCTGGTGAAGGAAAAAATTTTCATCGCTTTTTTCTGACCAGCTAAAGTAAAGAACGTGGAGGTTCCTGATAGCTAGACTTTTACGCCAATATTCTGGAGGAAATTCTAATCGTATTGTCTGATCGACTGACGGTACGTGACATTGTAGATCCTTCCGTTGGAGGGGACGTTATGCCCTTCGGTCGTCTAGGCGTAGACGGACACGAACTCAGCAGTTCAAAAAAGGTTGCGAAACAAACCACAAATCCCCTACCAGTGTGGTTCCTAACTTGCGAGTAATTACCCCCTGATGGATAAAACCTAGTTTCCTGAGGGGTAAAAACAAAAGGCTTCAATTGTATTTCGGTCATGAAACTAAATTATTTAAAACGCGTGACAAATCGTTGTGAGGGTTACTGTTCGTGGATCCTATTTATGAACATCGTCTTCTCACACAGGCCAACCATTACACACACGCTTTGTACTTTGTACACTGTATTATGACAGTAAAATTGAGACATATACGTCACAGATGCTTAAATATATCATTAAAATGCCTTCTCCAAGTTGTAGGTAGTTCCTGAAATAGACCAGAAATCTTCATTATTCACTTCGCAACAGTAAGCGAAGAAATTGACAGCACAACGGTAAATATGTAATGGCTACTATACTGTTGTAGGGTCTACAGTATATTAGTATTATCATCACTACTACTACTACTACAACTATTGTTATTATTATTATTGCTATTATTAGTGACAATTGCCAGACTAAAGCACTGGCAGCCAGTTCAGGTGTAAGAAGTCCAGCATCAAGTGATTTCCAAACAGTAGGCCTAGGTATAAACACACATTTTAATTTGGTTGATTTTAAATGTATGTGCAAGATATGGGCGAAGCAATTGTCTCTAGGAAGAGGAGTGGGGCAGGGAAAGAATATTTTGCAACAAGGATCTATCCTTAATGTGGATAGTTAGTTTTATTTTGTGAGAAGTAGTTTTCGGTAAGTCTCAGAATGCACTCAGAATTACTTCATGATTTTATATAAAAAAAAGTTGTTAGAAGCTAACTGTTGCAATAGTCTCGTAGTTTAAACAGCACCTACAAAAAATTTCATATTATTTATCATCAGCCATTTTAAAAATGAAAGTGTTCAGAGAAAAGTCTTCAATTCTAAAGTGTAGTTAGGAAGTTAGGTAATAATGTTCTGGTGATGGTGGGAAAGGGGAGGGGGGGGGGGGCTGGACACAGGAGTAATAATTTCAATTCAGAGACGTTCCAGACCACTGCCGTACCCGAATTCAGTAATTTTCCCTTCAGGCCGAAGAGCTCGTTCGCATTTTGGCAGAGGGCTCATCATAGGGTTCCTCTGCACTACAGAACGACAAATGCAAGAGTTGTCATTCGAGTTTTAATTCTTTGTTTAAATTGACTCATCTGAACATTTCGGTTTAGTTGAATAACTTAAAAAGCGTACAAAAATGTCTTACAATATGTAAACACACGTGGGGCAATACTGACCCTACGAATTATCTTAGAAAATAGATTAAGGAAAGGCAAACCTACGTTTCTAGCATTTGTAGACTTGGCAGTTTTAAGAGTCGAGGGACATGAAAGGGAAGCAGTGGTTGGGAAGGGAGTGAGACTGGGTTGTAGCCTCTCCCCGATGATACTCAATCTGTATATTGAGCAAGCAGTAAAGGAAACAAAAGAAAAATTCGGAGCAGATATTAAAATCCGTAGAGAAGAAATAAAAAATTTGAGGTTTGCCGATGACATTGTAATTCTGTCAGAGACAGCAAAGGACCTGGAAGAGCAGTAGAGCGGAATGGACAGTGTTTTGAAAGGAGGATATAAGATGAACATCAACAGAATCAAAACCAGGATAATGGAATGTTGTCGAATTAAATCGGGTGATGCTGCAGGAATTAGATTAGGAGATGAGAGGCTTAAAGTAGTAAATGAGATTTGATATTTGGGGAGCAAAATAACTGATGATGGTCGAAGTAGAAAAGATATAAAATGTAGACTGGCAATGGCAAGGAAAGCGTTTCTGAAGAAGAGAAATTTGTTAACATCGAGTATAGATTTAAGTGTTAGGAAGTCTTTTCTGAAAGTATTTGGATGGAATGTAGCCATGTATGGAAGTGAAACATGGACGATAAATAGTTTGGACAGCAAGAGAATAGAAGCTTTCGAAATGTGGTGCTACAGAAGAATGCTGAAGATTAGATGGGTAGATCACAAAACTAATGAGGAGGTATTGAAAAGAATTGGGGAGAAGAGGAGCTTGTGGTAAAACTTGACTAGAAGAAGGTATCGGTTGGTGGGGCAAATTCTGAGGCACCAAGTGATCATCAATTCAGTATTGCAGGGCAGCGTGGATGGTAAAAATCGTAGAGGGAGACCAAGAGATGAATACACCAAACAGATTCAGAAGGATGTAGGTTGCAGTAGATACTGGGAGATGAAGAAGCTTGCACAGGATAAAGTAGCATGGAGAGCTGCATCAATCCAGTCTCTGGACTGAAGACCACAACAACAACAACATGTAAATACAGTCGGCTTTGTTTTCTTACCAACAACTGACAACGGGACCAAGTAAAGAGAATTATTCGTCCAGAACAAAATTGTTTGGTCACAGGGTTGCACGAATATATTGATGAACTCTCAGGCTTCCTATTGCACCTCGACTGGCCAGCTAAATCATCCGATCCCTTATAAAATGTCTACGACTGTTTGGAATAGACAGTGCAACGCAGCAATCAGTACCCCGCAATTTCGGACATCTTCTGAATCATGTGGCAGCTCGATACGTCATAGTGGACTCTTCTTAGCCGAATTAAGACCATTATCGATGTGAGAGGTGATTTTACGTGGCATCAGCTTGATGTCTCTTGCAAGACGACTGATTTTTTGTCTGGTGCAGCATGTAAGCGACTCGGCAGCTCTTGCAAGGTGGGTGGAGACTGAGATGAGACTCGTGCAGAGTGACAGCGGGTGCTTTGCTCGTGTTGCAGGTGGACCGCGCTGCTGCTGTTGGCCGCGTCGTCGCTGCTACAAGCAGAGGCCGGCCACGTCAAACGCCGCCCCACCGACGTAAGTACTGAGCGCGCTGGTCGTCGAGGCAGCAGTAGCGCCTGCCAGCTAGACTCGCCCGCGGAGCTTGCTGTCGGCCGCAAACCCCCGCAGCCTGCGCGGCTCCTCTGAAGCTGGCGGATCGCGCTTTTTATGCGACTACCCACCTCCTGCTCCGCCGCCCGCCACGGAAACATTCAATAGTTCGACTGCGGGACTGTTCCACATTACGTTCTTACGAGATAGTAAATTGAACTTAAAGCAGCAACCACTTTATAACACGATAGGATGGTCGATCCAAATTTAATTACTATAACCCTACAGTACCTACGTTTATAGCATTTCGAGACTTAGGGAAATCTTTTGACAATGTTGACTTTCAAATTCTGAAGGTATCAGGGGGAAAATACAGGGAGCGAAAGGCTATTTACAATTTGTACAGAAACCAGATGGCAGTTATAAGAGTTGAGGGGAGTGAAAGGGAAGCAGTGGTTGGGAAGGGAGTGAGACAAGGTTGTAGCCTCTCCCCGATGTTATTCAATCTGTATATTGAGCAAGCAGTAAAGGAAACAAGAGAAAAATTCGAAGTAGGTATTAAAATCCATGGAGAAAAATTAAAAACTTTGAGGTTCGCCGATGACATTGTAATTCTGTCAGAGACAGCAAAGGACTTGGAAGAGTAGTTGAACGGAATGGATAGTGTCTTGATAGGAGGATATAAGATGAACATCAACAAAAGCAAAACGAGGATAATGGAATGTAGTCGAATCAAGTCGGGTGATGCTGAGCGAATTAGATTAGGAAATGAGACACTTAAAGTAGTAAAGGAGTTTTGCTATTTGGGGAGCAAAATAACTGATGATGGTCGAAGTAGAGAAGATATCAAATGTAGACCGGCAATGGCAAGGGAAGCGTTTCTGAAGAAGAGAAATTTGTTAACATCGAGTATAGATTTAAGTGTCAGGAAGTCTTTTCTGAAAGTATTTGTATGGAGTGTAGCCATGTATGGAAGTGAAACATGGACGATAACCAGTTTGGACAAGAAGAGAATAGAAGCTTTCGAAATGTGGTGCTACAGAAGAATGCTGAAGATTAGATGGGTAGATCACATAACTAATGAGGAAGTATTGAATAGGATTGGGGAGAAGAGAATTTTGTGGCACAACTTGACTAGATGAAGTGATCGGTTAGTAGGGCATATTCTGAGGCATCGAGGGATGACCAATTTAGTATTGGAGGGCAGCGTGGAGGGTAAAAAATGTAGAGGGAGACCAAGAGATGAATACACTAAACAGATTCAGAAGGATGTAGGTTGCAGTAGGTATGGGGAGACGAAGAAGCTTGCACAGGATAGAGTAGCATGGAGAGGTGCATCAAACCAGTCTCAGGACTGAAGACCACAACAACAACAACAACAACAACAACCCTACAAGAAAAGTACCACATACAGAATACCAAAGCAGAAGAGAAAACCCTGTTGAATGATCAAGCAGACAGGCCAAACAATTCATTGTTTACACTAATAGATAAAATAATAGAATAATACACCAAAAGAGGAGTATCATAATAAAAATAATACCACCCACCACCTTTTCACTCACTGGTCCATGAACCCCTCCACAGTATATTTAAACCAAAACTCAAATCAGTTGATCACCAAAGCTTTCAGCCACTCTCTGACAGCTATTACATTCACATTCAACACTCTACAACTGAAACATTTGAACACCCTTCCCACCCCCCACCCCCCAGCCCTACACAGGTATAAACACCATGAACAGATGTTAGTTTTCAACATATACATCGTTGGTTGGCAACAAGTAGTTAAATAAACCAAACAGGAGGAAACACATAGTGAATGCACAAATGCACAATATTTAGGTATTTAAAATCACAGTTTTCGAATAAATGTTTGTAACTAGTAGCGAAAGAGTAATAGCGCACCACAAAATTAAGGGTAAACAGGGTGAACAGTATGAAGGAAAAAGTATGGAATACAAAAATGTGCCTATGTTTCGGAAATGAAGTGAGAGTGCGACCTCCAGATCAGGTGAGAGGAAACGCAGATGCCAACGAACTGTAGGTAATTCCTTATTTACATAAAAAACGCTGGGTGAACGGTTCTATAATCTAAAAATAACACATATCGAAACAATCTGTATTGGTATAGATTCCACTGAAGATGCCTTAGAGAAAAAAAAGGCGAAACGCGTCTGGGACAAATAAATTACAGTGCAGCAAGAAAAGGCAGCTTTTGATGAAATCTTCTCCGGCATCCATCCGAGTAGCTGCGTCGAAAATCCGCGGATTTTCGACGCAACTACCCAGGTGGAAGGCCGAGAAGATTTCATTAGCAGTATACGCCGGGAAAGCCTACATTCACATATAAAGGCAGCTTTTATTTACAAAAAATATTAATTAGTGTAAATGACCACATAATCAAGTTGTGACCTAATGTCGTTATGACCCTGAATGACATCAAGTGTTGAGTGAGTAATTCCACGTGTGAGGTCCTGTGGTAAAACGATTGAAGTTAAATTTACTGCCCTACTCAAAATTACATACTCCTCCTACAAGTATACAAAAAAGCGGAGACAATAAAATTAAATAAATATCGTTATTTGACAGTAGATAGAGGGCTCACAAGTTTATATTACCACCACTGTCGAAAAGTAAGTATGCATGAACCCAGAGATAGACTCAGTCATTCGCAATACACTGACGCGCCCGACCCGTGCTACTTGCGTTATATTGCAAACAAATCGGCACCAAACAGGTATACACCATCTGTCAGACTACGGAGGGAGCGCCTGCTGGCGTTCGCGCCAATCAGAACAAAGCACATTTAAGCAAGTTCGCGCGCATGTTGTGTAATGGAGATTTGTTAATCTGTCCTCTTCACATTTCAAATTATTTATTACGTGACAAATTAAAATCTGAGGAACATCGGAAATGCACTGAAGGAATGGGAGCACGTGGGACTAATATTTTATAAATTATCAGAAAAATTGTGGGGAGGAATATTACATTGATAGGTTAGTACTGTTGCGGCATTGTTGACAATACTGTTAATCTACGACAATATTACAAGTGGAACAAAATTGAAAGGGCCCGGCGAAAAAATCAGGTAACCCACTTTTTTTTCGAAAGTTACTAGTAAACCTGAGCCAAGGAAAAGCAGTTAGAAGGTGGCTGTCTGCATAGATTTTGCAAAAAACGTATTCCTGCCAAATACAGCAACCAATGGCGTTTACTTTAAGCGAGAACTTTCGATGGATTCATTTAATATCTATGTTCCTGCAACAGGGAATTCTTTTTTATGTTTATCCTGAATGCATTGTGAAAAAGGGCGCAACTGAAGTAATGTCATTAATATTTCACTTCATCACTCAAGCCTTGAATGAGGACACTGAAGGGCTCTATGCAGGACGACCCACGAGGAACGGACGATATCACAGGAACGATCATTTTAAGCATAAAAGCTCAATAAACATGGGCTGTACGATGTATAACTTTACGAGACATGAGCACTTGTTCAATAGAAGAAATAGTGTCTCACATAGCGAAGACGAAAAAGTGCTCATAGCTCTTAAGTTATGCCCTTTAGAGCCCTTCATCACTGGACGTTTTTTTCTTGTTCTGGTCCATACCATCACCGCTCAAAGTATGGGAAACAAAAGTACGCAGTAGAAGAGGTTTGTTTCACAGTATGGGAGATGAATTAGTACTCATAGCTCTTAGGGCATGCATTGCAAAGCCTGATTAAAGCCTGGTGCTGTGAAGTTCTTCAACCAGCTCGGCTAAATATAGATGATATGAGTATTATCACTGTATTATCACAACCAGAACCTTATTATTCGTGATTATTACGAAATTATGGTGTCTGTTTCGCTTGAGGTAGCTGTTTCTTTCCCACTAGAAAGCGAAGTTTCACTACATTTTGGGAAATTACTTCATTCCGGAAACATTGGATGTCAGTAACGCTAGTTCTACATTCTATGCACCCATGATGTTTAATTTATGAAATGAAAAGTATTGTATGTCGTTATATATTGAGGTAATCACAGTTCAAACATTAAAATAGTTTTTTCTCAAATTTCGTAAAAATTGACTTACCTCGTTCTTTCTACTGACCATTCACCATTCATTATAATTTAAAGTGAAACGCATAATGCACAACTTCTGTGATAGACAGCCTGATCCCATTTGGCAGTCTGTTTCAAAAATCTCCTCTTTAGTTATACAACACCTCGCTGCAGGATTCCGGTAAAGTACGGTGATGAAGAAGCGCGATGCTAGTATTTGACGGTTCTGCGTTGAAAACAATATCTCCAGATCCGTTAAATGTCTCTTACACGCCATGGGTCGAATCCGCACTGTCGCAGCTGTCGTCAGGACTGCAGTTCCAGAGTGTTCACAGTTTGGAACACGCGTGGTATTATTGTACAGAGGAAGTCCCACTCCGTGGCACCCGCGAAACAGTTTCTACTCATGGGGAGTTACAACGTACTTCAAAGCTTATTGACATCAAAGCACAGCCCTCATAATGTTTAAATTAAATTATTGCGCACTTGCATTATTCCACCAACGACCTACCGATAAGCATGACTTGAATACGAAATAACTTAGTTCATTCAGAAATGAAACTACAACGTATAGTCCATTGTTCACTCAACAATAATCTCTGTCATTCAGCAATTCACAATGATACAATTCACACATCAGTTCAAACTTTTTATCCATGTCCTCTCACACAAAAGCTAACCCAACAACAGTCATGCTAACACGTCAACCGTCTCATCGTCACCCACCCTACTCCTTGGTAAGTCAATTTCTACAGTAAAAAATGTTCTCTTATACTTGTACCAAAGATAGGTACATAAGGATACATTGAAGTTTCTGTGTTCAGATAAATGTAATAATTGAATGTGATGGTATTTAATACCAAATAAAATGTATAAGCTAATAAAAGGAGAAAATCATTTATACAGGCTCCCTAGAGCTAGTTGCCTTCACTGTGTTAAATGCTGTTACAGTAGTGGAACGTAGCGATTAAACAAGAAAAGACAAGGAAAAGAACTTCCCAGAATTACGCAGTATGGAAATATTACGATGTGCTCTTCTTCGCAAAGCCAAAGCTCTCTCTTCTAGGAAAGACGTCACGACGCAGACACAGATGCGATAACGATGAGTTGTTCGGATAAGCGGATTATGTGGTTCATCTGCAATGCATGCAGTTGACCACATGAGAAGAGGGTGGTTCCCAGAACGCGCCCGCGCTACTGATCCACTCAAGGCGCTTGTAATCACTCAATTCCCGAGGATGACTCGCGCCATCCGCTTGTTGTGCCCGCGACGAATAGCGGCCCCGTTCACAAGCTCAGGCTGTGGACGACTTTTCTGCCTCCATCCTTCTCCAGAGCTGACCCACTTCGTGGCGCTTGGCTGCCCTTCCAATAACGGGGAGACGTCATGCTGGGCGTGGGGGTGGATAGCCAGACGCACAAAGCACGGGTTTTGTGGGTGCCGTAACAGAGAGCTTTGGTAATCAACATCCATATAAACTCAGTGGCCACGCGGGGTAGCCGTGCGGTGCGAGGCGCCTTGTTACGATTCGCGCGTCTGTCTCCCTCGGGAATAGGTGTGTGTTTTGTCCTTAGCGTATGTTAGTTTAACTTAGATTAAGCAGTGTGTAAGCCTAGGGACCGATGACCTCAGCAGTTTGGTCCCATACAACTTACCACAAATTTCCAAAAAACTCAGTGACCGAAAATGATGGGAAGGGTTGTCCAGTTTGTAGACGTGTCGTGTAGGACGCCCGAATGTTGCGGCGTATGGCGTGACTGTATATTACGTCTTTATAAGTAACAACTTAAATTTAAGCAGTATGTATTCCGAACTGTTGAGGCCTATACCAGCTATAAGGAAGTCGTTACTTGCTACCTTCGTTACTAACTGCGTCTGACCACAGACACTCTGTTACTGATATGCTGTGATTGGCTGACGGGGAGAGAGGATAATATACACACAGTATTTTAGTTCTTAAGGGGGGTAGGACGTCAAACGGGCCGACCTGGAGCAGGAGAGGCACCACAGGACATTTTAATCTCCACTGTCTATACTTTTACGAATAAATTCATAAAACTTTAACAGCATGACCAGGAAGGATTCAGGATCCATACTCATAGCAGTGGAAGCTCAAAAACGTAACAAAACACATTTTTTTTGCATGTGATATTTCATCATTGTTTCATTTACTACTGGCTGCATTTGTTGCTATAGGTACACTTTTCTTCCTAAGTAAGAGAGATTTTTCGATGACTTTTGCACAGCATACAAACCATAGTTACACGTGTATGAAACTCCAGAAGTTATTTAATTTATGAAAAAATGAATGAACTGTTACATTTTAAACTTCATGTTTAGAAAAAAAACTCAAGTTTTATAGTTAATTATCTCAATTTTTTCCACAGTTTTTTAATAGATCTGGAAAATTCTAGAGTTTCATACACGTGTAACTATGGTTTGTGTGCTGTGCAAAAGTCATCGAAAAATCTCTCTTACTTAGAAAGAAAAGTGTACCTATAGCAACAAATGCAGTCAGTAATAAGTGAAAAAATGATGAAATTTCACATGTAAAAAAAAATGTATTTTGCTACCTTTTTCAACTTCCGCTGCGATGAGTGTGAGTTCTCAATCCTTCCTGGTCATGGTGACAAAGTTTTATGAATTTATTTGCAAAAGTACAGACAGTAGAAATTAAAATGTCCTGTGGTGACTCTCCTGCTCCAAGTCGGCCCGTTTGACGTCCTACCCCCCTTAAGGTAAAGTGCCATATTTGGTGTTTTTTGCATTAAAACTGCATGCAACGAAAAGATACAACGAAAACTCGCTACCGATCTGGCCGACATTAAGAGCAACGAAATGGGATACGCATTCGCTTCTCCGAGTCGCTGCCGACTGGGCTCGAATCAGAAACGAACAGCTTACGCCGTGTCGTTGCTCGTTAACTACGCACTACGTTGAGACCAGCTGCTGGAATAACAAAATTACAGACGCGGTCCGAGTGAGACACGAATTACCGCATTGGAGTAAAACGACCTTCCGGTAGCGGGACGTTACTCAGTATATAATACGTACGATTTGCAACTGGCCTAATGTTGACGCGATATCTGAGCTGTTTGCACATGGTAGCACATCGCAAATTAACTGACTTTTAGCGTGTGGTGATGATAGCTGCAAGACGCATTCACGATAGCATATTTGAGGTAACATAGGAAGTCAGGTTTCTGAGGTCAAGAACGTCTAGGGTAGTTCTTCAACATCGTTTTGAGATAATGTTTCCGCACACGTAAAGGGCCGCACAATTTGGTCGAAATTCTTTGACGAACGGACGTCACATCGCCTCTGCAATTGTCACAAGAGTTATGTTGACTGCCCGGTGCAGTCATGCGCTTAACGACATGAAATAGAATCCTGGCTGACTTGGTTATGTCAGCGATGGTGTCCAGTGTGTAATGAGTCTATGGAAAGGCATCTTGAATACCTGTTTTCTTCTTTACCAACGTATATGAAGAAAAGGGTGTAGTTGGTTGAGTGATGAGTGGTCGAAAAACAAATAAAAAACTAAGCAGCCACTCCTGGCTGATCATTGTCGTGGTAGATACAGAAAATGCCGGTGCCTGCTCTTCCCCAGAGCTGGACTTCCACAATCGTCTGGGGGCAATGAAATGACTGGGGAATTCTTGCCTTGTTGGCCACCTGATCCCGTATTACATTCAGAGTGCCCACCACGTGGAGACACCGTGAAAATGTAAATAATGGTAGGTAAAAGAGGAAAATGCAATGGATGATGCTATTATTCTGCTTAAGGCAACCAGTGAGTTTGTATCTCATTCTTACCAGAGCAGGCATTTTCGACACTCAGCGTTACTAGCAGTTGTGAAGTCGCTGACGTTTGTGTATAAGGGCTTGACCCTCAAAGTCCAGAGTCAAGGGGAGGCGCATTGCGATCCGACGTCGTTCTCGGAACGGGAGGTGGTGTTCTTCCACGCCAATTCTTCCTCGGTGCACGCCACGCCCACATTCCTGTGTCGGAAGGCGAGCCGAAACGCTTGGCAGGTCTGCGCGCGGCGCTGTTTGTTGTGCCTGGACGACTGATGAGCTGCGCACGCCAGCCCCCTGTGTTGATAGCCGCTTTGTAACACAGTCGTAGTCGCTGACCCTCTTCCCCCCCTCCCCCTCCCCCTCCCCCCCTCTCTCTCTCCTTCTCCCTCTCCTTCCTCCCACACTCCTTCTCCATCCCCCCCCCCCCCCGTATATATATTTATATATATGGTGATGCAGCTGCGCCTTTTGATAGGTTTATGTAATTCTCAACACCTTCACAAACCTCACGCGAAATTTTCACATTCTTTCCCTCACTAAAGTGCAAACTATTAATCCCACAGGAAAAAATGAATGTAATCTCTTTGTAGGAAATTTAATGTACTGAAATTTTGTATCAGGATACATTTTCGCTAGAGGCCACAGTTTTCGAGTAATTCATGAAAAACATATTTGAAGGGCACTTTTTCGCGTTTCTCTTGAATAATTCGACAAGTATGGCGTCTACATTAAATTTCCTACAAAAAGATCCTATTCATTTTTCTATAGGACTGATAGTTTGCTCACAGAGTGAGAGAATATGAAAATTTTGCGTGTGGTATTTGAAGGCGTTGCGGGTTGCATAAGACCCAGGGGTAGGTGCAGCCGCATCATCCTATATGTATCTGTATTCTCATGGCTGGATCACGCTGTAAGCTAATGCGCCATCTAAGCTCTGTGTGACAAAATGGTGCACTACCTTGTAGAAACATTGCACCACTTCAAATGGGGTAAACATGTTATTGCATTATACCACCTTATAAGTGGCTGCGCTATTTGCTTTTGGCTCTTCTATAAGCTTGCTCCGGTACTGTGACGCGTAGATGTCGATGTATTTCCAGAACTACAGGCATGTACCTGCTTGCCAACAAAAAAATAATTAAATACTTTTATTTTTTCGAAGTGCTAATTGAAACTTTAGACTGCCGCTATCATGTCTCATTTAATATACTGCAATTTCTTGACGACGCCTTGAGGAATCAAATGGTTCAAGTGGCTGTGAGCACTATGTCCCCTAGAACTTAGAACTACTTAAACCTAACCAACCTAAGGATATCACACACATCCATGCCCGAGGCAGGATTCTAACCTGCGACCGTAGCAGCAGCGCGGTTCCAGACTGTAGCGCCTAGAACCGCTCTGCCACTCCGGCCGGCCTTGAGGAATCATCTTCACCCCAGACATACATGGCGCTCACATTCGAGGAGTCATCATGAGTTCCAAGGTTATCTACCCACCCTCGTGCTTATAATAAGCCACACCACTTGTCATTGTGATTTGCGCAGACAGAAATCTACTTTTTCCAAAATTGTTTCACTGAACAAGATCGAGACGCGATTCATCCTTTAAATCGTCCAGCGATCATCAAAACGACAGACATCGAAACAAATGACCGCGGTGTAGAAAATAAGCTAAAATCCCCGAACAGGAAAAAGGCGACTGGACTTGATGAATGTCTGTACTACGAAAGAACTTGCACCTTTTCTACCAGCCATCTACGGTACGTCGCTGGAGGAACGAAGAGTTAGCACTGATCGGGAAAATGCGTAGGTCGTTACTATTTTCCAAGAGGGTCATCAAACGGACGCTGAAAACTATAGGCTTACATCACTGACGTAGTACGTTGTAAAATTTTGGATTTTTTTTTTATGCTCGCATTTTATGAAATTTTTGGAGACCTAAACTACCCTCTGTAGGAAACGACATGGATTTCGCAAACAAAGAAAATGTAAAAACTGTTCGTCCACGAGACCCAGAACGCAGTAGATACCGCCGCCCAGGTAGATGCCGGGTTCCTTGGCGCACTGCACTGTCATCTGATGAAAAAAATTAAAACGAACGGAATATAAACTTTTTTGTGATTTGATTGAAGTGTTCCTAGGAAATGGAACTCACCACGTCAATCTCAACGAAAATAAATCTTCAGACATAAAGGTGCATCCGTGCGTACAACAAGGAAGTGTTTTAGGACCACTACTTTTCCCAGTAAGGATAAATGACGTAGTGGATAATGATCGACGCCCCACGAGCCTGATCGTGGATCATGTTGTTGCATGTAGATATATCGCAATGTTAGAAAATTTTAACGAAGTGCATGAGAAGCTGGAAAGTGCAGAGTGTGATAGTCGACGATCAGTATAAAAAAATCTAATTTATTGAACACAAATAGGAGGAAAGATTCTATATTATATGATTAACGGTTGCTGAAAATCACTGGTAACAATCACAGCTATTAAATATCTGGGAGTATGTGTACTGAGTAATTTAACATGAAACGATCACATAATGTTGATAGTGCGAAAGACAGATGTCACACTGATATTCATTGTAAGAATCTTCACGAAAAAGGTGCCTTACGAAACCCCACTCCTACCAGTACTGGGATTTGCTCAAGTGGTTTTCTGCGAGAATACTAAGAGCGCTAAGTTCAAAGAAGAGTGAACCAGCATAATACTTCCCTCTTAATATATTTCACGAAAAGGCCATGATGTCAAATTAGAGAGATTCGAGTTTGCAAAGGCTTACCTAAACTCCTTCAAGTAGGCCATTTGCAGCTGAACCAGGAAAGATGGTAATTGGTATTGGTACACAAAGTACGCGCTGCGACACACCACAGGGTGGCTTGGATGATATAGGCGTGGATGTAGAACGTGCGTGGATGAAAACTTGGACGAACGTCTATGGTCGGTATTTGACAGTGTACACAACATACTCTTCGCATCACAAGATAGTTGGCTTGCATAGTATACGATCTTACAGATTCACACAAAGCACTCGGCCTCATTTAAGCATTCTTTCTGATCTTCTACAATTTTCTCATTATTTCTCCATGAAATCTCTTTCTATACTCAGGCCACTTTCTCTCTGGTTTCTTTGGGGTTTCGGTCTGTGCCCTAACATTCTACTTGTATATCTTGTCTCCGTATATATTGTCTCGAACTTCTGTTTGATCGATTTGCGCTTTTTTTACGTCAAGTTTGACTTGTGTGATCCATAATATTGTTTACTTGACCACTTATATGTATGTCAGAACTCTGTTGGTGAGTCTTGTTGGTGGTAACCTGCTCATGAGCTTGTGGAACTTTCACCTTCTTGTTCTGACATCTGCTGCTAGATCTGAAATCTTCCCTGTGGTCTTCCTAGAGTGTTAGAGTGTAATCTGTATCCCTCTTCTGTCAGCTTTGGATCGAGAATTTTTATCATGATTACTTCAGTTTGCTTTCCATATCGCTTTTCGTATGGAATGTTAGTGTCTTATTTATTTACAGTATTTCAGGTTTGTTTACTATGTTGTAGTGTCCGATCTTTGTTTGAATGGGCATGCATTGCTTATTACATATGTCTTGTGTTCTGCCGTAAACTCTCTTAATTTTTTGTAAACGAGTCTTCTATAAGATCTATTCTCCTCCTGTAGGTTCGAGGATTTCACCATTATGTCTGAAATGTGTAGCTCTGTTTATCTTCCCGTATTTTGTGCCCAATGTTTGTACGCTTAATTTTGAGCAAAATAATTAAGACTTCTGGAAATGGGGTCAGGGATTTTCTCTGCCTCGTGATGACTGGGTGTTGTGTGATGTCCTTAGGTTAGTTAGGTTTAAGTAGTTCTAAGTTCTAGGGGACTGATGACCATAGATGTTAAGTCCCATAGTGCTCAGAGCCATTTGAACCATTTGAACTTCTGGAAAGAGATTTTCGGGTCAACTTTATTTGCACATTTTTTTAGTATTTCTGTTTGTTTGTTCGTCTACGAAAGCTAGGTTTGAGATTTATGTCTTGTCCGGCAATCGTCCTAGGCGTGTTGGTTTCCAGTGTTGATGGATGTTCAGTTCTTTTTCCCATTCCCTCATTACTTTGTCCAGGACCATGGTGAACTCCAGTTTTGAACATTAAGGCGTCAGAAATTTCACCGAAGAATTTAACTGTTGTACTATCCAGTGTCTGTTTGATTAGTCGCAGAGTTTTTGGTCGACTACCTGCTCTTCTAAGACGTTGAATAAGGATTATCGGTCAACAGAATCGCATACTTTCTTGAAAATCTATGAAAATGCAAAAGACTGTAGTATTCGTGATACCTTTGCATTTTAGAATTGTTTTCGGATTGAAGATTTGTTCTGTGCGTGAATGATGTGGGCGGAAGCCTGCCTGGAATTCACCGATTTTGTGTCCCAACGTTCTTGTGTTCTCTGGAATAAGCACGCTGAGAAAATTTTATAGACGACTTGTAACAGGGAGATTCCGCTGTAGTTGTTGACGTTCGTTCTATCTCCTATAGCGTTTGGATAAGTACACATATCCAGTCGTCAGGAAGTTTTTCTGCTTGCCAGGTAATTGAGATTATTTGTGTAAGTTCCCGTAAAGACTTTCGTCCGAGATTCTCTAGTAGTTTTGCAATGATGCTGTCTTCACCGATGCCTTGTTGTTTCTTAATTTAAGGATATCTTTGTGAATCTCTTTCTCTGTTGTTGGGAGTAATTCTGGGTGAGTGAAGGTGTAGTCCTGTGTAGGGAATCTTGTTTCACGTTCAGGGCAGATAAATATCGTGCCAGTTCCTGACAATTCTCGTGATTAGTTAATGCGAGTTTTCCATCTTGTTTTCTGAAGCATAAGTTCTGAGGTGTGTACGCGCGCACCTTCCTTGCGGAAGTCCTGTAGAATTCTCTCGTGTTGTGATTGCGGAAATTTTCCTCTATAGCGTCCAGTTGCTCCTTCAAGTGCCTTCTCTTGGTTTGCGTAATGAATATTTCTGCTTGTTTCGTGGAGTCGTTAAAACGATGTAGGAGGATTTTTTTATTGTTGTATTCCCAGAAGGCTTGCTTGCGTATAGAGGGTGGTCCATTGATAGTGACCGGCCCAAATATCTCACAAAATAAGCATCGAACGAAAAAGAACAAAGAACGAAATTCGTATAGCTTGAAGGGAGAATCCAGATGACGCTATGATTGGCCCGCTAGATGGCGCTGCAATAGGTCAAACGGATATCAACTGCGTTTATTAAATAGGAACCCCCATTTTTATTACGTATTCGTGCAGTACGTAAAGAAGTATGAATGTTTTAGTTAGACCACTTTTTTCGCTTTGTGACTGAAGGCGCTGTAATAGTCACAAACGTATAAGTACGTGGTCTCACGTAACATTCCGCCAGTGCGGACGGTATTTGCTTCGTGATACATTACCCGTGTTAAAATGGACCGTTTACCAATTGCGGAAAAAGTCGATATCGTGTTGATGTATGGCTATTGTGATCAAAATGCCCAACGTGCGTGTGCTACATATACTGCTCGGTATCCAGGGCGACATCATCCAAGTGTCCGGAGCGTTCGCCGGATAGTTACGTTATTTAAGGAAACGGGAAGTGTTCAGCCACATGTGAAGCGTCAACCGCGACCTGCAACAAATGATGATCCCCAAGTAGGTGTTTTCGCTGCTGTCGCGGCTAATCCGCACATCAGTAGCAGACAAATTGAGCGAGAATCGGGAATCTCAAAAACGTCGGTGTTGAGAATGCTACATCAACATCGATTGCACCCGTACCATATTTCTATGCACCAGGAATTGCATGGCGACGACTTTGAACGTCGTGTACACTTCTGCCACTGGGCGCAAGAGAAATTACGAGACAAAGACAGATTTTTTTGCACGCGTTCTATTTAGCGACGAAGCGTCATTCACCAACAGCGGTAACGTAAACCGTCATAAAATGCACTATCGGGCAACGGAAAATCCACGATGGCTGCGACAAGTGGATCATCTGCGACCTTGGCGAGTTAATGTATGGTGTGGCATTATGGGAAGAAGGATAATTGGCCCCCATTTTATAGGTGGCAATCTAAATGGTGAAATGTATGCTGATTTCCTACGTAGTGTTCTACCGATGTTACTACAAGATGTTTCACTGCATGACAGAATGGCGATGTACTTGCAACATGATGGATGTCCGGCACATAGCTCGCGTGCGGTTGAAGCGGTATTGAATAGCATATTTCATGACAGGTGAATTGGTCGTCGAAGCACCATACCATGGCCCGCACGTTCACCGGATCTGACGTCCCCGGATTTCTTTCTGTGGGGAAAGCTGAAGGATATTTGCTGTCATGATCCACCAACAACGCCTGACAACATGCGTCAGCGTATTGTCAATGCATGTGCGAACATTACGGAAGGCGAATTACTTGCTTTTGAGAGGATTGTCGCTACACGTCTTGCCAAATGCATTGAGGTTGACGGACATCATTTTGGGCATTTATTGCATTAATGTGGTATTTACAGGTAATCACGCTGTAACACCATGCGTTCTCAGAAATGATAAGTTCACAAAAATACATGTATCACATTGGAACAACCGAAATAAAATGTTCAAACGTACCTGCGTTCTGTATTTTAATTTAGGAAACCTACCTGTTGCCAACCGTTCGTCTAAAATTGTGAGCCATATGTTTGTGACTATTGCAGCGCCATCCCTCACAAAGCGAAAAAAGTGGTCCAACTAAAACATTCATATTTCTTTACGTACTACAGGAATATGTAATAAAAATGGGGGTTCCTATTTAAAAAAAAAACAGTTGATATCCGTTTGACCTATAGCAGCACCATCTGGCGGGCCAAGCACAGCGCCATCTGGTTTCCACCATCAAGCTAGTTTCCATCTTTGTAGTTTTTTCGTTTCACGCTTATTTCGCGGGATATTTGGCCCGGTCACAATCAATGGACCACCCCATATATATATATATATATATATATATATATATATATATATATATATATATATATATATATATATTGAGATAGAGAGAGAGAGAGAGATGCGCGTCTTTGACTGGTAATTGATAGTGGTTCACAAGATATCTTTCGGGGACCACGGTAAGGTGGCTTGCAGAGTGTAAGCGTAGATACAGAACCTGTGTGTGTGTGCGCAGATCTGGACGGACATCTAGGGACGGCTGCCAGCCACCCTGCGGCTGCCCCGCGTGCCCTCACGACCTGGGCCGCACGTGTCCACGAGGTGGCCGCTCCATCAGCTACGAGCGTCCTTTTGTTCCAGAGCCCGGCATTAATGAGCCCGCCCGCCGGCCGGCCGCATCACTCGCTCACAGTTTTTCTGGCCGCGTGGCCTACTATTGTTCGGGAGGAGGCACGCCGCTACCATTTTAGTCCTTAGGATTACCCTTTTGCGGCGAGGCGCGGCCGGCCTCTCTTGCTCGGACCTCCTATGCGAGGCAACCGCACCCACGCGCATTTCCTTTTCTGAACAGACGCGGCCTCCGGTACTATTAGGAGAGAAGCGTGACAGCCAAACTCGTCTGAATACAGTGTGTACAGCAATACGCGAGGACATACCGATCACACTGAGGTGACAAAAGTCACAGGATATCGTGTCGGACCTACTTTTGGCCGGTGTAAAGCAGCAACTTGACGTAGCGTGGACTCAACGAGTCGTTGGAACTCCCCTACAAAATACTGAGCCATGCTGCCTCTACAGCTGTTCATAATTGCGAAAATGTTGCCGGTGCAGAGTTTTGTGCACGAACTGACCTCTCGATTGCGTCCCCTAAATGTTCGATGGGACTAATGTCGGGCGATCTTAATGGCCTAATCATTCGCTTGAACTTTCCAGGATGTTCTAAAAGCCGACGGTGAGTGATTGTGGACCGGTGACATGGCGCATTGTCGTCCATTAAAATTCCATCATTGTTTGGGAACATGAAGTCCATGAATTTCTGCAAATGGTCTGCAAATAGCCAAAAATACACCAGAGGACCCTATATATTCAACGGAAACACAGCCCACTTCATTATGGAGGCACCAGCACTTTGCACAGTGCCATGTTGACAACTTGGGTTCAAAACTGGCTCTGAGCACTATGGGACTTAACTTCTGAGGTCATCAGTCCCCTATAACATAGAACTACTTAAACCTAACTAACCTAAGGACATCATACACATCCCTGCCCGAGGCAGGATTAGAACCTGCGACCGTAGAGGTCGCGCGGTTCCAGACTGTAGCGCCTAGAACCGCTCGTCCACCCCGGCCGGCAACAACTTGGGTTCACAGCTTCGTGAGGTCTCCGCCACACTCGAATCATACCATCGGCTCTTACCAACTGAAACCGGGACTTGTCAGACCATACACGGTTTTCCAGTCATCTAGGATCCAAACGATGCGGTCACGAACCCAGGAGAGGCGCTGCAATGCAGTGCTGGTAGCAAAGGCACTCGCGTCGGTCTTCTGCTGCCATAGCCCATTAAAGCAATATTTCACCGCTCCGTCCTAACAGATACGTCGGGTACGTCCCATACTGATTCTGCGGGTATTTCACGCAGTGTTGCTCGTTTGTTAGCAGTCACAACTCCACGTAAACGCCGTAGCTCTCAGTCGTTAAGTGAAGGCCATTAGCCACTGCGTTGTCCATGCTGAGAGGTAATGCCTGCACTTTCGGTACACTCTTGACACTGTGGATCGCGGACTACTGAATTCCCTAACGATTTTAGACATGGAATGTCCCATGCGTCTAGCTCCACCTGCCATCCAATGTCTGTTAATTCTCATCGTGCAGCCACAATCACGTCGGAAACCTTTTCACATGAATCGCCAGAGTACAAATAACAGCTACGCCGATGCACTGCCCTTTTACACCGTGCGAATGCTATACTGCCGCCATCTGTACATGCGCATATCGTTATCCCATGACGTTTGTCAGTTCAGTGTAAACTGGAGGTTAGCTGTTGGCAATTCTTCTACGTTGTACAGTTTTGGTCTGTGAAATGGCCGCGGGGGGGTAGCCGCGCGGTCTCGGGCGCCTTGTCACGGTCCGCGCGGCTTCCCCCGTCGGAGGTTCGAGTCCTCCCTCGAGCTTGGGTGTGTGTGTTGTCCATAGCGTATGTTAGTTTAAGTTAGATTAAGTAGTGTGTAGGCTTAGGGACCGATGACCTCAGCAGTTTGGTTCCATAAGAACTTACCACAAATTTCCAATTTTCCTTTGAAACTTTTCCGTTCGTAGCGTTTCGTGTAGAGCTGCGCTGGTCCTCCTTGTTCAGCTTAGTCTTGCCAACTGACGGGTCGGCTGTAGGAAGCCGATATAAATACTGTGGAACAGCGGCGTGGTCGAAATCTACACACGACCGTCAGAGATAAACCGCGTCAGAGAGATTCTTGATAGTGTAGTCACTTAATACGCATAACTAACAGGTAGCTTCACTCAATTGTTTTGTATTTACTGTGTTTCGAAATAGATGCGTACTCCATATATTACTTACCGGTCATATTTCTACTGACTTAACAGAGAACATCTACAGACGTCGTGCACACATCTAAACCCCAACCGCCTTCAGCGTTTCGTTTCTCATCACAAAAGAAAGGATGAAACGAACTAGTGCGGAGGCACTGGGGGCGGTCATAGCCATGAAATGGAGGTATTAATTGGAGCGCTAGTCAATGGCGGCGAAGGAAGCCCTGTTCAGAAAATAGCGCATCATATTCTAACCTTCTTGTTTACAGCCATCGACGCCAACTCATTTCGGAAGTTTCACGTACTTGACTGTTCCTTAACTGAATACGGTTTATATATGATATTGTTAGCAGTGCCCAAATGTCGGGACTTTTGATGTCCCACTTAATGCGCATTTACTTGATTGCAAAACTATGTAGATCTCAATAAACGCATGAACAGGCAGACCAGCGGTGATTATTTAGAACGGCTAGCTTCAGTACGCTGGTATGGTTGCATCAGAAGCAGACCACAAGGTCCAAAAAGCTAAGCCATTTTTGCTTTCGATTGCAGTTTTAATTTTTGTCGGTTTGTGGTCAAGGAATATAATGAAGATGTGGTGAAATGTCACAAATTTTTATGTTAAGAGGGACAATTATGATGTAACAGAAAAAAATGTTTTGTGTGATACAGTTTTCACTGTATGTGCCTTACGTTAATATGTTATATAAACTGGGCTGAATTCTATCTAGTTTTTCTCTCTGTTCTATAGGCTCACCACATATATTCTATAGGATTATAACTTTAATTCTAAGGTTTCCTGTTTCCAAAGAACACAATAACTTGCTAACGATTTGTAGCAGACAAACAATAAGAGCATTTGATTATTCGTAATTATTTAAGCATTGGTTTATTTCGAAGCGCAAGTCGCCGAAGTGGCATCAAATCGAAAGACTTGCACCCGGCGAACGGTCTACCCGACGGGAGCTCCTAGTCACACAACATTTATTATTGGTTTATTCCATTTTCGTAAGAGCTTACAAGTTTAGACAGTTCGGTTGCTTAGGAGTCAGGAATTGCAAATTCCGTGAGGTCTTGTTGAAACAAATAACCTAAAGTTTCCTTGCCAGAAACACGACAGTTATTAAAAAGTACGTACATTGCGATTTTACTTCATTGGTATTTTTAAATATAACAGATTATCAAACACGGATGGAAGGAGATGTGTGCTGAAGATTAAAAAAAAAAAATGTTCGGGGGGAGGGGGGGGGGGGTTGAATCGCAAGCTTTAAGTTCTCAAGTTCTCCCCGGCGCCATTCATCTTATTTAAGCCAGTGCATGTGAGTGTACTTGTATATGTTGTGACCGTGAATCTGTGACGTTACACATCTTTAAAATAAATGCCGGCCGCGGTGGCCGAGCGGCTCTAGGCGCTTCAGTCTGGAACCGCGCGACTGCTACGGTCGCAGGTTCGAATCCTGCCTCGGACATGGATGTATGTGATGTCCTTAGGTTAGTTAGGTTTAAGTAGTTCTAAGTTCTAGGGGACTGATGACCTCAGATGTTAAGTCCCATAGTGCTCAGAGCCATTTTTAAAATAAATCACAATGCATGGTTTATTAAGTCGGAGAACAATTATTTATATTTAGTGCAATTTTGAACTGATGCGTTGAAAATCGGTTCCACTTAAAGCTGAACTGCTTTCCTTCTGTGCGCTAAGCGTTACGTTTGGTCCCATGTCGACTGAATGAACCGAGTGTGTGCAAAAGACCGGCGAGCAAACACTAAAAAGTGGAATCTACCTCTCTGGACCAATAGATTCGCGAATAAATTGAGAGACCTCGTGGTGCACAGAAAAAAGAAAAAAAGAAAAACACGGCGGTGGTCGGCTTTGTAGAGGAAGCGATGGCTCTGCCCCGTCATAACTCAGCAAGTATTTTCGCTCGCGGAACAAGCAAGCGCCCCAATGGCTTTCGGAAAGAGTTTCTTCTTAATACGAGTGCGGTTTCCGAGCCGTGAGCGGCGCAGTTTTGCATCGCATTTAAAAGCCAAAAGGGAAAAACCCGTCGCGTAATGGTATTCGCGGCCGCAAGTCACTCGTGATAAATAACGCGCAAGCAGCGAGGCGCGCCGGTACTTGCTACGGCAGATAAGCCATCTCGCTGTTGAATTTAACGCCGGGCCGTAAGAGCACGTGGGTCCGTGCATCTTTTTAACGCATGCCGAATTTTACAAGCTTGCCCTTCTGCCGGGCGTTCGCAGCTGTGAAATGTTTCATTTCGTTAGCGGCAGTTTATAGTGCCTCGTAAAGTATTTCGTAGCTCGTGTTGTATTTGCCGGTGCCACTTAATGGAGCTACTCGCAATAAAACGGGGCTCTTATGAGAAAGTGCTGTCACAACAGACAGCTATGCGTGCCCAAAAACCCGCTGGTATGATTACCACCGCGCTACCGCCGTCACTACCACATACACTCATTTGCTTTTTCTTCCGTCTCCTACTGATGGTTGCTTCATTAAATTTCTGTAGCTGGCGTTCTCTAGAAAACTCAGTGACGTGTGGTTTTGTGATATATAAAAGCGAGCTACTGCAATAATCGATTTCTGTTTTTAATTAGTTTGGGATTTCGTCGTCCACTCTCGAATTTAATAGCGGGCCATAAAAATTAGTTTAACATGTTTAAAGTGCTGCAAGTTAACAAAACTGGAACCACTGCTAAGTTATCAATCTAATTGAGAATTATAAAACTGATTACAGCTACATAGCCGGCCGCTGTGGCCGAGCGGTTCTAGGCCCTTCAGTCCGGAACCGCGCTGCTGCTGCGGTCGCAGGTTCGAATCCTACCTCGGGCATGGATGTGTGTGATGCCCTTAAGTTAGTTAGGTTTAAGTAATTCTAAGTCTAGAGGACCGATGACCTCAGATGTTCAGCCCCATAGTGCTTAGAGTCATTTTGAACAGCTACAGAATACACTTACGTTTACATACACTGTAAAAGACTGCCAGATAAAATAGGGAAAAGTAACAAAAAAACGTTGTCCCTAGTTTATATTAGGTGTTTCACAAATGGCAGCAGCGCAATTACCACAGTTCCTTGCGGTTATCAGCGGTCTTTTAGTCGACCTGTCTGCTCTACTGTGTACGTGGCGTCTGTTCTTTCGGACATTTCCGAAGGAATAGATACCATTCTGATCCTGTAGCCATATGAATCAAGACACAAAAGATTTACAGATGTCGGCTACAAGTGGACAGTGATTTAACTCAATGGAGAAAGTTGAAAATTTTGTTCTGGCCTGGGATTCGAACCCAGGGCTCCTGCTTACTAGACAGATGCTCTACCCGGATAGATCGGTCATTACAACAGCACGGACTACGCTAGCACGTCTCCCAGCAGACCCAAATTTTCAACTTATCCACACACTACTGATGTTTAGCTACTTCCAACAAACGTTACACATGATTTCAAACCTTTACGAAACTTTTTCTAGCGACACCCCCTCTCCCTCCAGAAAATGATGGGAGAGAAATATTTATGGTTTACCACAATTTTGCTATTCATGCAGTCAAACTTCAGCATCAAGCGTGACGCTTTAATTTATTACTGCTATACCATCGATTCAATTCGCAATACAGTTTGCAGACAGTATCCAAATATACCAGTGAACGTATCTTCAGAAGTATATCATTGTGCGACACATAGGTGAAGATATGGTGTCATAGACTTTTAGATTTGAGAAAACTAGTTACTCCTTAAAATGGACCGCAGTAAAACTTGAGCATCAGGCATGACGTTTTAATTTATTACTACTTTACTACTAACTCTATTCGCAATACACTTTCCGACAGTATTTACTTACATCAATGAATGTAACTGCAAGATTACATCTTTGTGCAACACTGGTTCAGGAGATATAAACAATGGAATGCGTAAAAAACTAGCTTTTGCTTAAAATAGAGAGCAAATTACTGGACTATATTCTTGCAGTGTTTCGTAATGAGAGCACTTGGCGACTTCCAACAAACTATAAGCATAATTTCAAACCTTTGCAAAACTTTTTCTCGCTTACATATTTAACAACAAATACTTAACACGTTACCTCATTTGTAAACTAATCTCTAAGTTTTTTTATACGCGAGAGTTCGATTCTTTGAAGAATCGGGTGTTTCCTGGTAAGTACTGTGTGGTTATAATTAAAGTGCAGCCACTCACAGAGTTACAACGTTAGTTGTAATTATCGTATGACAGCGAAACTTGGTAGGTATTCTAATGCGTTAATGTGGAACCGATCTATGCTGGAAAACATTTTGGCCGTTAGGTGCAAATCTGGCGCTGTGTATTCTAATGCGTTAGTTCAAATGGTTCAAATGGCTCTGAGCACTATGGGACTTAACATCGGAGGTCATCAGTCGCCTAGAACTTAGAACTACTTAAACCTAACTAACCTAAGGACATCACACACATCCGTGCCCAAGGCATCGAACCTGCGACCGTAGCAGTCGCGCGGTTCCGGACTGAAGCGCCTAGAACCGCTCGGCCACCGCGGCCGGCTAATGCGTTAGTACGGAACCGATCTCCGCTGGAAAAAGTTGGTTCAAATTTTGGCCATCAGGTGCAAATCTGGAGCTGTACTGCAGCTGGTCGACGTCTCTGGTGCTCATGTAGAACAAAGTGTGTAAGCAACAGACACAATGACATCAGCTTTCTCACTTGTTTGGCCTTCTCCATTACACATGGAAACGTTTCTATGGGTCTTTCTCGCATTTATAGCGCCAGATTTGCATCTGCTGATCAAAATTGGAACTAATTTTCTTCTACCATAAATCGGTTCCGCATTAACGTATTACAATAGCTATCAAATTTCGTTGCCATATGATAATTACAGCCCATACTGGACTCTGTGAGTAGCTGCACTTTAATTATACACACCCAGTACTAACTCCTTTGGCAACACGAGATGGAACAGAAGTAGGTTCAAGCAGACTGCAATACATTTCCCAACACTCAAAAGACCTTTTTTTTAAATTTTATTTTATTCCTCAATATATGATACATGAACAACCCACCACCTTAAACAGTTAGTGGGTCCTAATTGATACATGCAAGTGTTGTTACTGCAGCTTATTCTACAAAGGTTAGTTCTTTTACTCACACTACGGACAGTACTACTATGTCGTAGGTTCTATGTTAGCCTATTACTACTTATGCTAACCTACTTTACCTGCAGCGTTACAGGTGTGCCAACATTGTATAAACCTACGTTGTTGGCCTTGTTCACCGACCTAATCCCGGTGAACATGACCCTGGCACCGGGCTGGCCCGGAGTGGTTGATCGCTGCAGTACTATACTAGTGTTGCTATCCTAGCTTATCCTACATCTAACCTAATATTTAATCTAATGTCAAATCCGGTAAGTGTCTGAATCGGTAAGAAAGGCGCACCCTCCCCCTAATCCCAGACGTGGCGGATTCCAGCCGTGAAGCGGCTAGCCAAGTCAACGCCTCGGCGGAACGGGACAAGTGCACGGAGTCAGGTCGGTATCAATGTGAGATCTTAATTATTGTTCCTTAGAAATTCCTTTATGACTTTTTGTGAAATTTCGTTTACCAATTTATTCAAGACTGAGAAGGGGTCCTCATGCCTGAGCAGGTGATACGTGTCATGGTTGGGTAACTGTTTCGTAATTGTGCCGCTACGTCGTCGAAGAGGTGGCACTCATACACCACATGTTCTGGGGTGCTTGGTGTGGCCCCGCAGTCACACGCTGGTGTAGCCCGTATCCCGAACCGGCATAGGTATGCCGGGTAGGGTCTATGACCCGTAAGAAAATGCAGCAGTCATCTTGAAGGCTTAAAATGTCTTAATTGCAGTCGCTCCGTGATATTGGACAGTTATTCGTGTGTTTTTCGACCGTTTTCTTCATCGTCCCACTGTTCTTGCCAAAGCTCTTGCCCCCTACGTCTGATTTCCAGTTTTTTCCCGACGTGAATCCCCATTAGTTCGATTATTTTGTCCCTGTTTCCCTTTTTGACCCAGTGCCATGTCGCTTGCTCTCTAATCTTTACTCAGGAGCATATGGCCATGGCAGGCATGACCCTCGTGAGCCTTTGGGCCCAGACTCCTGACCCGTATCCTACAATTGACGTCAAAATGGTGTTATGGTATAATTTTATTAGTTCTGGTGGCAGGTGGAATCGTTTGTGTCCGATCGCTATCAGATTTTTGAGTGTTTCTAATGATCTTTGTGTAACGGTCTCAATGTGTTATGTATAATTCCACCTCTCACCGACGACTACTCCCGAGTATCGTGCCTCATCGCGTCTAAGAAATGGTGAGCCGTCTGTTCTTACGGTCGGATTTCTGGCTAGTTGTCCTTTCAGTAATAAGCATGTGGACTTGCTTGGTGAGATCTTCATTTTGGCCGTGACTCAAAAGACCTTGTCGCGGCTCCTGGGTAGTGGCCAGGGGCTGTGCTCGTAGGTCAGTCACCGCTGGCTGAGACGCTGAGAAGATTAGGAGGGCCGCGGCTAACAAAGAAGCAGTATGGGCAGGGCGCGTGTACCTGGCCGAAGGCGCGCTCGGTCAGAGTTATAACAAGTGGCGGCCGGTTTCACGGTTCCTCGGCTCCGCCTCGACGCTTTTATGACTGGGCGCCGCGCCGCGCAGCGACGGACCGGCGGGTCGAGGCTGGCCAAGCAGGGTGCGGTGGTAAATCTGACAGCGCCGACGACCCATACCTGCAACAGTAAGTGACTGTGCGTGCGGCAAAGACACCTGCTGATTACAATAGGGTGCCGCGAAGGGAGACAGTGTAGGCCCTACCCGAATACCGGGACATTCAGTTCAACTAGGAGAAAGCGTTTTCCTCCAAAGAGGTGCCTCCAGCAAATCACATAGATGGTAGATGAATGTGAAGCCGCCCAGTCACAACACGACCAGTGCACCAACTCGTTCGCTGGCCCGTCTGGCTGTGTGTAGCCTAGAACGACTGCTTGGCGGAACTTGCCTGCTTGCAATGGCGGAGTGTGAGCTGGCAGGTGGGAATGGAAAAAACCTAGACCTGTATTTTAGTTCTAAATAACCGGTATTTTTCGATAATTGTTTGGTCTAGGTTACAACAGATTTTTCCCTATTTTACTAATAACTAGGTAAAAGACCGGCATATCAATTTACCATAGCTGCAACGGTACCATTTTCGGTTTTTTAATAAATATTTTTTGAAAACCAGTGATGTTTATGAGTAGAATTTCCGTACTTTGAAATACTGAATTATTTACGGATTCTTCTGTCACTTCTGAGTGGAACAATTCAATATTTAAGGATGAATAAAAAGTAAACTGTTTTCGTTCTACTGGTTAGAAATCAGTAGAACGAAAACAAATGGTTCAAATAACTTTGAGCACTATGGGACTTAACTTCTAAGGTCATAAGTCCCATAAAACTTAGAACTACTTAAACCTAACTAACCTAAAGACATCACACACATCCATGCCCGAGGCACGATTCGAACCTGCGAACGTAGCGGTCGCGCGGTTCCAGACTGTAGCGCCTAGAACCGCTCGGCCACTCCGGCCGCGCGCGACTGCTACGGTCGCAGGTTCGAATCCTGCCTCGGGCATGGGTGTGTGTGATGTCCTTAGGTTAGTTAGGTTTAAGTAGTTCTAAGTTCTAGGGGACTGATGACCACAGTAGTTAAGTCCCATAGTGCTCAGAGCCATTTTGAACCACTCCGGCCGGCGAACGAAAACAGTCTGCTTGTTAGTCAACCTTAGAGACTGAATTGTTATAGAAATTGGCAAAAGAGATCAGCACTATTTCAATAACAACGCCTACTGTTAGAAACTCGCAATAAGTACGTGACACAAGAACTGGTGCAGCATGTTCAAATGTGTGTGAAATCTTATGGGACTGCTAAGGTCATCAAAATGGTTCAAATGGCTCTGAGCACTATGGGACTCAACTACTGTGGTCATTAGTCCCCTAGAACTTAGAACTACTTAAACCTAACTAACCTAAGGACAGCACACAACACCCAGCCATCACGAGGCAGAGAAAATCCCTGACCCCCCCGGGAATCGAACCCGGGAACCCTGGCGTGGGAAGCGAGAACGCTACCGCACGACCACGAGATGCGGGCTAAGGTCATCAGTCCGTAAGCTTACACACTACTTAACCTAAATCATCCTAATGACAAACACACACACCCATGCCCGAGGGAGGACTCGAACCTCCGCCGGGACCAGCCGCACAGTTCATGACCCGGTGCAGCATTTCAGTGACAATAATGTACCTGTTGCTGCGTGGCGTGGCATACTGGACATTAAGCATGGAGATGCAGTGTGCAAGACTACTTGCTCCCACCTGACCGAGTGAGGTGCCGCTGTGGTTAACACACTGGATGCAAGTCCGGGGGGGGGGGGGGGGGGGGGGCACGACGGCTCAAATCGATCATCGACCCACATTTAGGTTTTCAATTATTTCACTTAACTGCAATAGGCGATTACACCTATTTATGCCACAGCCCTCTTTAAGCCAAGGGAGGGAGGTAGCGTGCGCCATCTGTCTGTGAATTGTATAAACTTTTATTCTGTGTGTTTTCGCGTTTTAACTGTTTGTATATCGTACACTTGTTGACCCTCCGGTATTTGCCTAAAGTATGTGGAAAACGGCTGAAGGAACACACTCAGAGTGACTGTGAATCCAGTCTGCGAGTTAAGCTAAACGACCACGTCAATTCCCCCCCCCCCCCTCCCCCCATCCCAATATCTGTTTGTGAATAAGTGTACTAAATCACAGGCGCAGAAATGTTTACAGTTTTTAATGGGGCAATCGAGTTCTCGTCTGCGAGTAGATATACGGCCGCGACATTAAGTGGCCAGTACTGGCTGGGGCGTTCCCCTCCACCGGTGCGCGAAACGAGCAGCGAGCGGCCCGGCTGGCAGTCTGTCTGCGGGCTCCGGCGGCGGCTGCGGCCAATTAGCGATGCTAATGGATGCTGAAACCCGAGTCTGCCGCAGGGATTTGAGCCGGCGCTGTCTGCCGCCTGCCACCAGCGAGTGATTGTAACGAGCCTGCGTTGTGGGAAGACATATGGGCCGGCCATCGGAGGCATCCGGCCCCTGGAAAAAAGCAGGGAGACGCGCGTGGCGAGGCCATGTGTCGCAGTTCTCACGAGACGGTGCGACGCGAGCCTGGCGCAGGGCAGTCGCGGCCGCCCGAGGAAAAAGAGACTCCGCACAGGCGGCCTGTGGCCTGTGGGGTCCACACGCGGCAGCGCGGAGGTCCGCGGGCCGCCGTCACGCCGTAGCGTCGTGCCGAGACACATGCGAGAGCGCTTCTAAAGTTATTTGAGGAATGAAAGAGGAAGCCGCCTGGTAGAATTTTGCACAGAACATAACTTAATCATAGCTAACACTTGGTTCAAGAATCATAAAAGGAGGTTGTATACATGGAAGAAGCCTGACGATACTGGAAGGTCTCAGATAGCTTACATTATGGTAAGACAGAGATTCAGGAACCAGGTTTTAAATTGTAAGACATTTCCAGCGGCAGATGTGGACTCTGACCACAACCTATTGGTTATGAACTGTAGATTAAAACTGAAGAAACTGCAAAAAGGTAGGAATTTGAGGAGATGGGACCTGGATAAACTGAAAGAACCAGAGGCTGTAGAGAGCTTCAGGAAGAGCATTAGGGAACGATTGACAGGAATGGGGGAAAGAAATACAGTAGAACAAGAATGGGTAGCTTTGAGAGATGAAATAATGAAGGTTGCAGAGGATGAAGTAGGTAAGAGACGAGGGCTAATAGAAATCCTTGGGTAACAGAAGAGATATTGAATTTAATTGATGAAAGGAGAAAATATAAAAATGCAGTAAATGAAGCAGGCAAAAAGGAATACAAACGTCGCAAAAATGAGATCGACAGGAAGTGCAAAATGGCTAAGCAGGGATGGATAGAGGACAAATGTAAGGACGTAGAGGTGCATATCACTAGGGATAAGATAGATACTGCCTACAGGAAAATTAAAGAGAGCTTTGGAGAAAAGAGAACCACTTGCATGAACATCAAGAGCTCAGATGGAAATCCAGTTCTAAGCAAAGAAGGGAAAGCTGAAAGGTGGAAGGATTATATAGAGGGTCTCTACAGGGGCGATGTTATTGAGGACAGTATTATGGAAATGGAACAGAATGTAGATGAAGATGAAATGGGAGATATGATACTGCGTGAAGAGTTTGACACAGCACTGAAAGATCTAAGTTGAAACAAGGGCCCGGGAGTAGGCAACTTTCCATTAGAACTACTGACAGCCTTGGGAGAGCCAGTCCTGACGAAACTTACCATCTGGTGAGCAAGATGTATGAGACAGGCGAAATACCGTCACACTTCAAGAAGAATATAATAATTTCAATCCCAAAGAAAGCAGGTGTTGACAGATGTGAAAATTACCGAACTATCAGTTTAATAAGCCACGGCTGCAAAATACTAACACGAATTCTTTACAGACGAATGGAAAAACTGGTAGAAGCCAACCTCGGGAAAGATCAGTTTGGATTCTGTAGAAATGTTGGAACACGTGAGGCAATACTGACCCTACGACTTATCTTAGAAAATAGATTAAGGAAAGGCAAACCTACGTTTCTCCCATTTGTAGACTTAGAGAAAACTTTTGACTATGTTGACTGGAATACTCTCTTTCAAATTCTGAAGGTGACAGGGGTAAAATACAGGAAGCGAAAGGCTATTTACAATTTGTACAGAAACCAGATGGCAGTTATAAGATTCGACGGGCATGAAAGGGAAGCAGTGGTTGGGAAGGGAGTGAGACGGGGTTGTAGCCTCTTCCCGATGTTATTCAATCTGTATATTGAGCAAACAATAAAGGAAACAAAAGAAAAATTCGGAGTAGGTATTAAAGTCCATGGAGAAGAAATAAAAACTTTGAGGTTCGCCGATGACATTGTAACGGAATGAACGGAATGGACAGTGTCTCAAAAGGAGGATATAAGATGAACATCACAAAAGCAAAACGAGGATAATGAACTGTAGTCGAATTAAATCGGGTGATGCTGCGGGAATTAGATTAGGAAATGAGACGCTTATAGTAATAGATGAGTTTTGCTATTTGGGGAGAAAAATAACTGATGATGGTCGAAGTAGAGAGGATATAAAATGTAGACTGGCAATGGGCAGGAAAGCGTTTCTGGAGAAGAGAAATTTGTTAACATCGAGTATAGATTTGTCAGGAAGTCGTTTCTGAAAGTATTTGTATGGAGTGTAGCCATGTATGCAAGTGAAACGTGGACGATAAATAGTTTAGACAAGAAGAGAATAGAAGCTTTCGAAGTGTGGTGCTACAGAAGAATGCTGAATATTAGATGGGCAGATCACATAACTAATGAGGAGGTATTGAATAAAATTGGAGTGAAGAGAAATTTGTGGCGCATCTTGACTAGAAGTAGGGATCGGTTGGTAGGTCATATTCTGAGGTATCAACGGATCACCAATTTAGTATTCGAGGGCAGCGTGGAGGGTAAAAATCGTAGAGGGAGACCAAGAGATGAATACACTGAACAGATTCAGAATGATGTAGGTTGCCATAAGTACTGGGAGATGAAGAAGCTTGCACAGGATAGAGTAGCATGGAGAGGTGCATCAAACTAGTCTATGGACTTAGAACTACTTTAACCTAACCAACCTAAGGACTTCACGCACATCCATGCCCGAGGCAAGATTCTAACCTGCGACCGTAGCAGCAGCGCGGTTCCGAACTGAAGCGCCTAGAACCGCCCGGCCACAGCCGTCGGCTATTGTATTTTGAGAAGTTACCATACTGACACTTGTTTTTGCAATTCAACCTGCTTAGTTGGTAGGTACGATGTTGTTATATTTTGTTTCTGTGTGTGTGTTCCTTAAGTGCACTGAGACTTGCTAGTCAGTTAGTATGTGAAAATTCAAGCAGTATGTCGTGAGTGAACGATGGGTCGAGATGCTCATGGTGTAGGGAGAGTGTAGCAAGAACGCTATTCGATCTTGTACGATGTATTCGGCACGATATCCCAATAGTCGTCAGCCGTCTCGGCAGTTGTTTATCAACCTCTTCAACCTGTTACGTGGAAGTGGTAGTGTAACACCTAGACGACGTAACAGAAGCAAACAAGTAACAACAGAAGAGAGGGAAACTATTGTAGTTGGTGCTGTTGCAGTTGATCCTCATGTTAGCTTCCACGCAATTGAGCCAGGAAGTGACACGAGTCAAGCAAGTATCCATCGACATAGATTGCATGACTATCACATTTCCCTCTACCAAGAGCTGCATGGAAACGATTATGAGATTCATACTTACTTTTGTAAATGGGCATTGAGACAGGATACTCCAGATGTATCACTCATCTTTTTTAGTGACGAAGCTTCATTTACCAATCATGACCAGACAACTGCCGAAAACTGCACTATTGGTCTGTTGACAAACCCCGTTGGCATCTTCAGGTGGAACTTCAGCGCTCAAGGAGTGTAAACGTGTGGTGTGGGGTAGTGTACTATCAGCTCATAGGCCCGTGTGACATAGACGAAACACTGATCGCACACAAATATAGCAACCTTCTAACAGACTATCTTCCACGGATGCTAGAAGACGTTCCCCTGCAGACTAGGAGGAACCTATGGTACCAACATGATGGCTGTCCATCACATAGAGCACGAAGTACTACAGTAAGTCTTTATGAATTGCTTCCAAATCGTTGGATTGGACGCAGAGGACCCGAACCTCGGCCGGCCCATTCCCCGGATTTGACGCCGGTAGACTTTTTTTTGCGGGAAAGCTGAAAGACGCTGTCTTCATGAACCTACCAAATACACCCGATCATATGCAACAACGTATTTCTGCATCCTTCTCGGACACCTCCACTAAAAAGTAGCACGTGTGCAGCAGTCGTTCTATAACAGACTGGAAACGCCGGCGGTCATTTCGAACACAACCTGTGATAGTTGTCTAGTTACTGGTCAGAATCTATGCAACAAGTGTATGCACTTCTGTTTTTCTGTAGTGTGTGCTACCACAGATATTGTAAAAGTGTTGGTGTGGCAACTTTTCAAAAACGATATCTCGTAAACGACTCGCATTAGAAATCTGTAACAAATATGACTGACTTTTAATTTACCCTATTTTTAGTTTGTTAATGTCATTAGGCATTGTTCCATTTAAATAAGTATATGTTTGCACAAAAATACACTTTCTAAGTATTATTACAATCTATGTGTTGGTTAGTAATACGAGCTCCTGACTACCAATCCATTCTGTGAAAACCGCACATCGATAACACTTCAATTTCCGCAATATTTGCAGTGCAATTTTTAAGAAATTCCCCTGTATATAGAATTTAGATGGCACTACTCCCACCTACTTCATTCTGTTGTGTCAGAATGCTAATCAGTTGCATATGCAAGCTTATAGTTCACTTCATGACAATCTGACGTACGCTGAATGCCATTTCCGTGGAGCTGCAGTTTTAATGACCAGCAGTGTAGATGCAGTGTCTGCTCCAGACGGCAGTTATTCTGGTTTCGAATGTTGTAATTGAGTATTACTATTAATTCAGCCGAGACATCCACGGTAGCAGAAAACGATTACTCTTCTAGGTCATGAAAAAATGTGGCAGTTTTGCACGATATAACTAATCAAATACTTGCTTAACAGGGCGCCACTAGAACAGAAATGTGGCAACACAATGTGAAGTAACCAATAACATTTATGAAGAGTTTGCGTCTGTCCACAATTATCTGTGACTAAGGCATTTCACGAAGTTCACTGCCTTAAATTACCGCCCGCATCTCGTGGTCGTGCGGTAGCGTTCTCGATTCCCACGCCCGGGTTCCTGGGTTCGATTCCCGGCGGGGTCAGGGATTTTCTCTGCCTCGTGATGGTTGGGAGTTATGTGCTGTCCTTAGGTTAGTTAGGTTTAAGTAGTTCTAAGTTCTAGGGGACTGATGACCGTAGCAGTTAAGTCCCATAGTGCTCAGAGCCTTTTGAACCTTAAATTACCATAGTTTTTGAGTACTCAGAGGAACCAGAAAAAGAAATATTTAGTGAGTGATTGGTTCAAGATTGTTTACTGTGCAGCAAATAAAAAGACGTAAAAACTGGTCAAGGTTAAAACTAATGCAATTTTTACATCAGTCTTAGAACATTTAGAAATCTGTTTAAATGCTACACATTTTAGATTAATTGAAGCACTTGTATCGACCTTGGCGGTGTATTCTGTTTTACCTGCCAAAGCTGTAACTTTGATACCTTCCCCGGCGGCCGATGAGGCCGAGCGGTTCTAGGCGCTTCAGTCCGGAACCGCGCTGCTACCACGGTCGCAGGTTCGAATCCTGCCTCGGGCATGGATGTGTATGATGTCCTCAGGTTGGTTAGGTTTAAGTAGTTCTAAGTCTAGGGGACTGATGACCTCAGATGTTAAGTCCCATAGTGCTAAGAGTAATTTGAGCCATCATAGCTCCCTCATAGAGACAGGCCTGATTCAAAGACTGAGCATAATACAATTTGTTCTCAGTTTCTTCAGGAACAAGAGTTGTTAGCTGTCCATAGCAATCTGCAGCATTTGCAAAACCTTGAGTATAGAAGTAACAAACACAAGTAATGAAAGCCCAGCTCTTGAATGAAAAAAGTTTCAAAATAAAGAATTTAGTGGCAGCACAAATATGCAGAACTTACAGAGCTTATGTTTCCACATAATTAAAAGCATTTGACCGAAAGAACTTTTCAGTTTGGAGAGGTAAGATAATCAATTCAAATTAGGAACAAAATATAAATTATATAATAAAGAATTCAAACATTTTGAACAAACAACATCATTCTAATGACAGCCTCCAGTGTCAACACACTATTAGAGTCTTTTCCTGGATTATCACATCTTTAAGAAGAGGAAGAGGGAGAGGAAACTTTTCGTATCAGTTTCTTCTACTAAACCTAATAAGAGGAAATCTAAATTACTTTGCTGTCTCTTGGAAGTCTGTGATATTGATACTATGATGGTTCAAATGGCTCTGAGCACTATGGGACTCAACTGCTGAGGTCATTAGTCCCCTAGAACTTAGAACTAGTTAAACCTAACTAACCTAAGAACATCACAAACATCCATGCCCGAGGCAGGATTCGAACCTGTGACCGTAGCGGTCTTGCGGTTCCATACTGCAGCGCCTTTAACTGCACGGCCACTTCGGCCGGATTGATACTATGAATGAATGTTATTATGGAGAACCTCGTTTGATTGTACCTATTACTCTGTAAATAGCAACTGCTGTGCTCTTCGGAACGGTATTCGTGGAACTGTTCAAAAATGGCTCTGAGCACTAAGGGACTTACCTTCTGAGATCATCGGTCCCCTAGAACTTAGAACTATTTAAACCTAACGAACCTAAGAACATCCCAAACACCCATGCCCGAGGCAGGATTCGAACCTGCGACCGTAGTGGTCGCGCGGTTCCAGACTGTAGCGCTTAGAACCGCTCGGCCACTCCGGCCGGCTCGTGGAACTGTGCTCTGCACTTTGGGAAGCGTCCTGAGCTGGCTGCAGGTGCGAGACTGTGTGGCCTAACTGCAGGATCAGAACTGTTCGAGTGTCTGTGACGCGTCGTCTTTTCTGTCAGTAGGATTTGCATCTCCGCTAGTACTAACTAGAAGCAAAGTCGTCCCCAGTTGACGTCGCACTCTTTGATGGCTGGCTACATTATCGGCGGACAAGTTAGACACGCTGATGGACTTGGTGCGCAGAAACAGAAAGAGGTCCACATTTGTCAGCGCCATCTGGAGGCTGCCAGTCGGAACTGAGAGGCGCCAGACAAGTCATTGCAACTGCGTGGTGGCAGCCTTTCGTGGTATTTGTTGTGTACCTCTTAAGCCTGATACACAGTACTCTGGATGCTGGTAGACAAGCACAGTAATGTCACTGGATAGGACTGCGGCACGCTTCTGATTCAGAAATCACATTTCATTAATGGTTGTTTTTGAGAGCATCATGTTATGTCTCATGTAAAAAGGAGAAGTGTCTAACAGTACGTGGTGGAATTCGACAGCATCGGGTCATCACCTACAGACACTGCAGTTTATTGTTCTTGATATTGCTACTCGTGTTGTTGGGGCTCTCACCACAGTCACGTGAATATGTAGTCTATAGGATTGGCGGTGGTGGGAAGGAAAAGGGGGGGGGGGGCATACTCAGTACCATGCCACATCTCAACGGCACAGTGCGACTAGGCCCGAGGGAAAATAAACATTGATCGGTCGATTGTGTAGGAACTTGTGCCGGGATGTGGGCTTATTTGCAGCAAGACGTACTTCTCGTCGACTGGCGACAATGCGTGGAACACTAGGGCTGTCAACGCGGCAGCCATTATAGCGGGGTTACCTTCACGCTGTAGTAGAGGAAAGTGTACAGATGTAATGTGCCGCACGACAGTACTGGATACAGGTGTGGAACAACGTCACCTTTTCAGACGAGTTGCGCTTGTGCGTGCAGTATCACGATGACCGTATCCGTGGGTGAAGGCTCCGAGGAGAACGAACGTTGATAATGCATTCAGCATCTTGATAAGTCCCCAGCAGATTGTCCCATGTTATTTCGTGCGATTGGGTACACTTTATGGTCACCTCTGTTTCGCGCTGTCCGTCATCTGAACAACGGCCGTTACCTTCCTCACATGCTGCATCTACTAGCTGCTCCCTAGCTTGGAAGTCTCCGCGACATTACTTTTAACAAGGTAACATAAGACCCCATGTTGCCCTTGTTGTCTTCACGTACCGTGATAAAGAGGGTGTTCAGCTGTTGCCCTGGGCAGATCTCTCACCCGCTGAAAACATCGGGTCTTGGATTTTAGAACGTTTGACACATCACTCTCGCTAGCCACTACGATTAATGGCGTCTGGCATGCTATGATGTACCCGTGCCTGTCATCGATTCGACGTCCAGCTGAGTTAGAGACGTTGTTGCTGCCAAAGGTGCAGCTCTGTGTACGAAATGTCGCATCCTGTGTACCTCAAATCAACCACAACTAAATACTAAACTAAACTCCGTCCAAACAGGCCTCGGAAGCTCCAGTGAGACCACTCATTTTTCACTTCGTTTATTGCATATTTCAAAACCTGCTGGCTATTTTAAAAATCAAGTGGTACATTTTATAATTTTACCTCTTATCTACATTATTCCATATTTCTAACAAAATTTGTTTTTAGCAACAACACAAGAGTTAAAAAAATGGTTCAAATGGCTCTGATCACCATGGGACTCAACTGCTGTGGTCATAAGTCCCCTAGAACTTAGAACTACTTAAACCTAACTAACCTAAGGACATCACACACATCCATGCCCGAGGCAGGATTCGAACCTGCGACCGTAGCGGTCGTGCGGTTCCAGACTGTAGCGCCTTTAACCGCTCGGCCACTCCGGCCTGCACAAGAGTTACAATAATGTGTTAATACTGGTACAAAATGAACATAATTTGTCGAGAAGAAAACAGAAACAATTTGTTTATTTAAGAAGAAGCTAATAGATGATTAGGTGAGCCTTTTATAGAAGGAGGTGTCCCAGTGTCCCACTACCTGGCTGCTCCAAGTGGGAGGTTATCGGAACAACTTCGAGCCAGACCCAGATGGAGCAGCAGTTTTCTTAGACCTAAGTACAAATTGTACTGAATTACGTTATTTATAATTTTTCATTATATCTAATGAACTAGTAAACATTTCTAGTATTGATTTTACTGTTATAGCACAATTTCTGGTAATACATTGGGAAAATGATCTATTATGGGAAATTTACAGCTTAGATGGCATTTGGCAGTAGTACGACATTCTTGAATAATTACTGCCAATGACACGGCCACGGCTTTTCTTATGGGAGGCAAGTCTCGTAAGTTCGTCGAGCCTCAAACCCATGAAGTTTTAGCTCAGTGTATTTATGTAATGTAAGGCGTTAGGAAATTAAACTTTGCAATTATTTACGTGTTACTTATCCATAGATACAATCCCTACACATTTTCTATCGATGGTGTTGTTGTCGGATTCGTGTGACGTGCTGTGTTGTCTTGTAGAGTGATTCCATATTATCCGTCACATGTATGGTTGTTCCAGTCTATATGCGGTGTGGAGTCCTTGTGAAATTTTGTCTGTGATGATGTTTACTTCTGACCAGTCATTCACCTGTCTTATCATTTGTCATACGTCACTGTCATGGTGTTGTGGTCGTATGTGTCTAAACATGTTGCAATCTAATGTGATCTGTTCCGGCGTGCCACTTTCTCCACATGTCCTTATGTCTCTGTCACTTAGTCCAACACTATAGAGATGTTGTGGGTACAGTCCACTTCCTGTAAGAAAGTGGACCATACCACGTGTCGAATCTATATATTTCATGCACATTCTTTCTCAAATGTTCGAGAAGAACGTGTGTATTCTGCGTTCTTTGTCTGCCCTGTCCCACTAGATCCGTCAGGAGTCATGTCGCCAGTCATTGTTTCTTGTCAGTTATTTGTTGGCCTGTAATGCCGTGTACTTTGTCCTGTTGTCCCTTTTTCACGCAGGATGCTGAAGCTCTGAAACGTATAGTAATGTTATTGGAAACACACTCAGGAGAGCGCATAATGCTTCTATAGATGTTGTGCCAAACGCTTCTGGCATTCTTAAAAGGATACTTCTTTGTCCTCATCGTTCTCTGGTTTTGTGTGATGTGGGGCAGACGTGATTGGCCCATGTGCTGGCTGCAAATCTCGGAATGGACTCAAACAAGGCGATATGGTAGTTTCGTATCATCTGTAGTGCTAGTCTAAACTTTGCAGTGTTGAGTCTGGCTAGTTTATGGATCAGTTTCGTCGCTTTGTCAGTCGCGAGTTTTGCGTGGTCTTTGAATGAAAGTTTTCCGTCAATATGTATTCCGAGGAATCTTGTCGTAAGTTTTCGTTGTATGATGGTACTGTCAAGTCTTTGGGACTGCCGTGTCATCCTCGACCTACAGACGTCACTGGATGCGAATATGGAGATGCGAATGGTCAACACAGCACTCTACCGGCCGTTGTCAGTTATCGTGACTGGAGCCGGTACTTCTCAGTCAAGTAGCTCCTCAGTTATGGTTCAAATGGCTCTGAGCACTATGGGACATAAGTGCTGAGGTCATTAGTCCCACAGAACTTAGAACTACTTAAACCTAACTAACCTAAGGACATCACACACATCCACGCCCGAGGCAGGATTCGAACCTGCGACCGTAGCAGTCGCGCGGTTCCGGACTGAAGCGCCTAGAACAGCTCGGTCACCGCGGCCGGCTCCCCAGTTATCCTCACAAGGGCTGAGTGCACTCCGCTTGCCGACAGTGCACGGCAGACTACGACGGTCACGTATCCAAGTGCTAGCCAAGCCCGGCAGCGCTTAATTTCGGTGATGTGAAGGTAACCGGTGTTATCGCTGCGGCAAGGCCGTTGGCATTAATTACAACTGAAATTATTTATTCTTTCTATTACACTGTACACACACAAAAAGGAAAGTTTAGTTATTTTCGATCTTTCCTGGTGGAGAATTTACTATTGCCACCATTGTAGCACTCCGTCTTCAGGTCACAAGTGGCCCATCGGGACCATCCGACCGCCGTGTCATCCTCGGGTGAGGATGCGGATAGGAAGGGCGTGTGGTCAGCACATCACTCGCCCGGTCGTTATGATGGTTTTCTTTGACCGGAGCCGCTACTATTCGGTCGAGTAGCTCCTCAATTGGCATCACGAGGCTGAGTGCACCGCGAAAAAAGGCAACAGCGCTTGGCGGCTGGATGGCCACCTATCCAATTGCAGGCCACGCCAGACAGTGCTTAAGTTCGGTGATCTCACCGGAACCGCCACCATTGTAGAACCCCTTCGAAATACTGTCGTTGCTTCCAGTGATATTCTTAGCGCGAAATGGAACCTTCTCTTTGTGCACCCCGGACTCTCGATGGAACTGGTATCATCATCATCATCGTCATTTAAGACTGATTATGCCTTTCAGCGTTCAGTCTGGAGCATATCCCCCTTATAAAATTCCTCCATGATCCCCTATTCAGTGCTAACATTGGTGCCTCTTCTGATGTTAAACCTAATACTTCAAAATCATTCTTAACCGCATCCAGGTAACATGACCCCACCATCTAAGCCTGTTCGCCCTGACTGCTACATCTATAGAGTTCATTCCCAGTTTTTCTTTGATTTCCTCATTGTGGACACCCTGCTGCCATGGTTCCCATCTACTGGTACCTGCAATCATCCTAGCTACTTTCATATCCGTAACCTCAACTTTGTTGATAAGGTAACCTGAATCCACCCAGCTTTCGCTCCCATACGACAAATGGTCGAAAGATTGAACGGTGCACAGATAACTTAGTCTTGGTACTGACTTCCTTCTTGCAGAAGAGAGTAGATCGTAGCTAAGCGCTCACTGCTTTAGCTTTGCTATGGAACTGGTAAGGGAAGAAAAATTGCCGCTAACAGCAGTGTGGTAAATGGGGTGGTGAGGAGTGAACTGCAGCAGGATACGGAGAGCTTTTCCGAGAAGACAACTGAAGTTGCGCTACCCACTTGGCGACAGCAGACTGTGAGCCGTGCAAAAAGCCTGGCGGCGCCGGCGGTGGCGGCAGCAGCCTGCGTGGCGTCCGTCGGCGCCGCTATATATAGCGCGGCACACTGTGAATGGGCGGTTGCGGACAGTGGCAGGCTGCCAAGAACCCGCGCTCAATGGATGACGCCGCCCGTCTGTGGCTGCGGCTGCAGCTGCGGAACCGGCCGGCTCGGGGAGTCCCCGCTAACGTAGGGGCGCCGGCCTCGCTTCTCGCTTCTAGCCCAGGTACCCTCTGACCGTTCATGAAGACGGTCACAGGTCGGGGCGATAGTATGGTGCCGTGCAGGGGTTTCTCCGACGCTGCGGAAGGAACCAACCTTACGTCCTCGGAATGGAATTCCCTATGCGATCCAGAATGTTATACACTACTGGCCATTAAAATTGCTACACCAAGAAGAAATGCAGATGATAAACGGGTATTCATTGGACAAATATATTATACTAGAACTGACATGTGATTACATTTTCACGCAATTTGGGTGCATAGATCCTGAGAAATCAGTACACAGAACAACCACCTCTGGCGGTAATAACGGCCTTGATACGCCTGGGCATTGAGTCAAAGACAGCTTCGATGGCGTGTACAGATACAGCTGCCCATGCAGCTTCAACACAATACCACAGTTCATCAAGAGTAGTGACTGGCGTATAGTGACGAGCCAGTTGCTCGGCCAACATTGACCAGGCGTTTTCAGTTGGTGAGAGATCTGGAGAATGTGCTGGCCAGGGCAGTAGTCGAACATTTTCTGTATCCAGAAAGGCCTGTACAGGACGTGCAACAAATGTCGTGCATTATTCTGCTGAAATGTAGGGTTCCGCAGGGATCGAATGAAGGGTAGAAACACGGGTCGTAACACATCTGAAATGTAACTTTCACTGTTCAAAGTGCCATCAATGCGTACAAGAGATGAGCGAGACGTGTAATCAATGGCATCCCATACCATCGCGTCGGGTGATACGCCAGTATGGCGATGACGAATACACGCTTCCAATGTGCGTTCACCGCGATGTCGCCAAACACGGATGCAGCCATCATGATGCTGTAAACAGAACCTGGATTCATCCGAAAGAATGACGTTTTGCCATTCGTGCACCCAGGTTCGTCGTTGTGATGCAGCTACGGTCGCAGGTTCGAATCCTGCTTCGGGCATGGGTGTGTGTGATGTCCTTATGTTAGTCAGGTTTAATTAGTTCTAAGTTCTAGGCGACTGATGACCTCAGAAGTTAAGTCGAATAGTGCTCAGAGCCATTTGAACCACTTTTTGTGATGCAGCGTCAAGGGTAACCGCAGCCGTGGTGTCCGAGCTGACAGTCCATGCTGCTGCAAACGTCGTCGAACTGTTCGTGCAGACGGTTGTTGTCTTGCGACGCAGGGATTGAGACGTTGCTGAACGATCCGTTACAGCCATGCGGATAAGATGCCTGTCATCTCGATTGCTAGTGAAACGAGGCCTGTTCTCGCTTTCCACGCCCGGGTTCCCGGGTTCGATTCCGGGCGGGGTCAGGGATTTTCTCAGCCTCGTGATGACTGGGTGTTGTGTGATGTCCTTAGGTTAGTTGGGTTTAAGTAGTTCTAAGTTCTAGGGGACCGATGACCATAGATGTTAAGTCCCATAGTGCTCAGAGACATTTCTTTTGAAACGAGGCCGTTGGGATCCAGAACGGCGTTCCGTATTACCCTTCTGAACCCAGCGATTCCATATTCTGTTAACAGTCATTGGATCTCGACCAACGCGAGCAGCAATGTCACGATAGGCTACAATCCGACCTTTATCAAAGTCCGAAAAGTGATGGTACCCATTTCTCCTCCTTACACGAGGCATCACAACAACGTTTCACCAGGCAACGCCGGTCACCTGCTGTTTGTGTATGAGAAATCGGTTGGAAATTTTCCTCCTGTCAGCACGTTGTAGGTGTCGCCACCGGCGCCAACCTTGTGTGAATGCTCTGAAAAGCTAATCATTTGCATATCACAGCATCTTCTTCGTGTCGGTACACCTGGGTGCATGGATGGCAAAAGTCATTTTTTCGGATGAATCCAGGTTCTGTTTACAGCATCATGATGGTCGCATCCATGTTTGGCGACATCGCGGTGAACGCACGTTGGAAGCGTGTGTTCGTCATTACCATACTGCCGTATCACCGGGCGTGATGGTATGGGGTGCCATTGGTTACACGTCTCGCTCATCTCTTGTTCGCATTGACGGCACTTTGAACAGTGAAAGTTACATTTCAGGTGTGTTACGACCCGTGGTTCTACCCTTCATTCGATCCCTGCGAAACCCTACATTTCACCAGGATAATGCACGACCGTATGTTGCAGGTCCTATACGGGCTTTTCTGGATACAGAAAATGTTCGACTGCTGCCCTGGCCAGCACATTCTCCAGATCTCTCACCAATTGGAAATGTCTGGTCAATGGTGGCCGAGCAACTGGCTCGTCACAATACCCCAGTCACTACTGTTGATGAAATGTGGCATCGTGTTGAAGCTGCATGGGCAGCTGTACCTGTACACTCCATCCAAGCTCTGTTTGACTCAATGCCCAGAGGTGGTTGTTCTGGGTTCTGATATCTCAGGCTCTATGCACCCAAATTGCGTTAAAATGTAATCACATGTCAGGTCTAGTATAATATATTGTCTAATGAATACCCATTTACCATTTGCATTTCTTCTTGGTGTAGCAATTGTAATGGCCAGTAGTGTAGCTTGTGTACACGATATTACTGTTATCTGTATAAGTGCTTATCGTTATTCCATGACTTTTGCACCTCAGTATATAACGTCCGCTTCCTATAGTTCATCCGCTACAGTAGACAAGCGTCTGGGATCCAGTGTTTCATTTTTGTCTCAACATTTCCACTATTTTTTATGATCTTCAGCAGCTGTTGCAGACGATGGTCTGAGATATACGCTTTATCTCTGTCCGAAGCCGTCTGTGTCATAACTGCTACGTTGACATCCTTAAATTTATCGGACCACTGCTGGTGCTCGTCGTGTCGTCTCTGATGTATTCACGGTGGTGCGGTAAACAGTGTTATTGTGCAGCGGACAAGAGTCGGCGGCGTTGAACAGCCTCGCTCTGCCTTGTCGCCACGCCGGCTACCGTGACAGGCCAAGGTGCCTCGCCTCGTACCCGGCTGCCGGTATCTGTGTTCATCGCGACCCGCTGGCCGCCCTCGTGCACCTATCCCCGGCAGCGGCCGTCGCCGCCAGTTACTCGCCGGCGCGCACTTTGTTTACTTCTTCTGCCCGGTGCTCCCCCCGCTCCTTTCACGCACCTACGCCCACCCGTCGTAAAGCATCTTCGCTGCCGGCTCGTCTCCGAGGATTTCATCATCTCGTACAATGTGAGTCATTTCACGTTACGGCGAGCAATACGCTTAAGACTCCGAGGTGGAAATACGACGTGTCGGATCCTGCCACACCTTCTCTTTGCTCGTGCAGCTTTCCGCAGCAAACGCACGGAACACAGAGCAGTTCTCTGTTTACGACAGCAGCAACTATTCCTCCGATTCCAAGCTGGCAGTGACATTCTTTGTGGTACCACCCTTACCTTTTCCTCTCAGTATGCGTTTAAAATACGATGACAAGCATATAGAAGAGACTGGCAGTGTTAAGGTCTTTTGATTACAACTTGATTATAAATTCAATTAGGAAGAGCACACCACAGAACTCCTGAAGCGCATAAACAAATCTTCTACGTCTACGTCTAAATTCCTACTCTGCAATTCACGGGCGGCCGGGGTGGCCGAGCGGTTCTAGGCGCTACAGTCTGGAACCGCGAGACCGCTACGGTCGCAGTTTCGAATCCTACCTCTGGCATGTATGTGTGTGATGTCCTCAGGTTAGTTAGGTTTAAGTAGTTCTGGGTTCTAGAGGACTGATGACCTCAGAAGTTAAGTCCCATACTCTCAGAGCTTTTTTTTTTTTTTTTTTTTTTTTTTTTTTTTTTTTTTTTTTTTTGCAATTCATTCTTAAATGACTGCCAGAGGGTTCGAACCCCCTTCAGGTTACTTCTCTACCGTTCCACTCCCGAACAGTACAGGGAGGAAATAACGACCTCATAAATCTTTGTGTGTGAGCTGTGATTCCTCTCTGTATATTACGATCAGCTGGGTGTCAATATTTTCGAATTCTGAGGAGGAATTTGGTGATTGAAATTTCGTGAAAACATCTCGGCGCAACGAATAAAGCCTTTTTTTAAATTATTGCCACATGAACTAGTGTATTATATCGGAGACACTGTCTTCGCTAATCGTGGTAGTAAAAAACGAGCTGCCCTTCTTTGAACTTCCTCCTGTCCTTTGTCAGTGCTCTCTGGTACGGATCACATACTGCACTAAGTGTTCTGTGAATAAAACGCAGTCTTTGGTTCGCGTTACTCACAACATTATCTACGTGATAAAATGTCGTGTGACTAGGGCCTCCCGTCGGGCAGACCGTTCGCCTGGTGCAAGTCTTTCGATTGGACGCCACTTTGGCGACTCGTGCGTCGATAGGGATGAAATGATGATGATTAGGACAACACAACACCCAATCCCTGAGCGGAGAAAATCTCCGACCCAGCCGGAAATCGAACCCGGGCCCTTAGGATTGACATTCTGTCACGCTGACCACTCAGCTACCGGGGGCGGACATCTATGTGATAATTCCACTTTAATTTATTCGTAGTTGTAATCTCTAGGCACTTAGCTGAATTGGCAGACTTTAGATTCGTGCAATTTATCGTGTAACCGAAATTAAGGGATTCCTTTTAGTAGTCATGATGATGAACTCACATTTTTCATTATTTAAGGTTAGGTGCCACTTTTCGCACAATACAGATATTTTGTCTAAATCATTTAGCAACTGGTTTTTTTCTGCTGCTGTCTTTGCTAAACGGCAAATGACAGCATCACCGGCTAACGATCTAAAATGGTTGCTCAGACTGCCTACTACATCATTTATATAGATTCCGGACAGCAGAGGGTCTATAACACTTCCCTGAGGAACGGCAGATATCACTGCTATTTTACTCGATGACCTTCCTTCAGTTATTACTGTGATCTTTTTGACAGAAAATCATGTATCCAGTCGCACAACTGAGACGATATTCCATAGGTACTTAGTTTGATTAGAAATCGCTTGTGATACATGGTGTCATTTGAAAATGCGGATGTTATCAACCATAGACGGTATAAAGAAATAGAAAATACTAGCATACTTCGCTTATTTTCATTCCGTAATGTCATACGGGATCTTTTTTTGGGAGGTGGGGGGGGGGGGGGGGGGGGTAGCTCGTCAAGCCAAGTTAAAGCTTCCGAGACCAAAAAACGGTAATATGATTTATTTTGGAGTATAGACACAAGAGCATCCTGGAGAGGCCTGTTCAAGGAACTGGGTACACTACTTACCGCATCTTCATACACTTACTTCTAAATGAAATCTGTGATGATATATATCTTCCAAACCAATATCTCAGTTCTTAGAATCAGCAGTAGAAATAAGAATTATCTACACAGAGCTTTGAAGTCAGATCAAAAAAATTAATTTTTGGCCAAAAAGACGATCGACGACCTGATTGAGGAAGTGTACATGCCATTAGAAAACGTGCAGAAGGAATGAGTGCCCACTCGAAACGAAACACCACGTAGTGCATCAGATTCCTAAAACTGAAGTGAGCTAAACAAAATAGACATGAATAATGACTCTGTGATTGAGATAGCTGTCGGCCAAGTCTAGCAATCTACACATCGAAATTCTGCTGGCCAACATGTATGTACAGTGTGCAAAATTTAAGAACTGAAATAACTGGCGTGATGTGTCAATGCTGGTAGTACCGTGCGTAATCAGTACCTTTGAATAAAAGTGTATTTTCTGTTCGTCTCATTGCTTATTCTTTCAGTTATCTTCCGACTGTAATGTAGCATTAGCGCGCTGGACTGGAATTCGGGAGGACTACGGTTCAAATCCGTGTCCGGCTGTCCTGATTTAGGTTTTCTGTGATTTCCCTAAATCACTTCAGGCAAGTGTCAGGATAGTTCCTTTGAAAGGACACCGTCGATTTCCTTTCTCATCCTTCCACAATCCGAGCTTGTGCTCCGTCTCTAATGACCTCGCTGCCGACGGGACGTTAAATACTAATCTCTTCCTTCTTCCCCCTGTAACGTAGCAGTTCTGACATACAAAGTTTCATCCAGCTATGTTACTTGCCAGTGACACATCATGCAAATGTTACTTTCTTCCATGGGTTTTGCACACCAGAGTAGTTCAGCTGTGCATACTTATGTGTGTGTCGTGTTACGCTCTCTTCTGTGTCACAGAGAAACCGACGTACGTAAAGTGCCGACGCAGACATAATTAAGGGATAAAGGAAAACAACAGCCACAGGACGCAGTATTCATGATCAAGGCTGCTTTTTCTGCTCGAGTTTGCCTTAATGGAAGAGGTCCTTTTTCCAGTGTCAACATCTTTACTCGGGCATTATTCTCAATAAAATCCTGCTCGCTCCATTACGAAGGCTACTGCGCCACTGTCCGTCTTCGTTGTACCGCATCTCTTCTCCTCTTTCAGTAACAGCCGCTAGTTCTTGTAAGTGATGCTCTGGCGGTATTTCTTAAATTATTTCTGTCCTGTCATCGTTTCGGAACTGGTGAACAATTTTCCATTTGGAATCCTCCTATCGGGAACTGTTATAAATCAAACTTATCGATTGCAGATTTCTCCTAGTGAAGTTGAACTTTGATAGAAATTGAATTCCCGGAATCTGCTGTTTTATACTGGTGTTCAAGAGGAACTCTTTACAAAGTCCCCCTCCGGACGTTTAGATTTGGACTTGATGTATTTTTCTAAATCGCTTCACGCGGATGCCGAGGTACTACCTGTGAATAGGTTCGGCCGATGACATCTATCTCTATTGACCACGTTATCGGAGCGACGCTAAACTCTAATCTTCGATCTTTAGAAGCGGCCACATAACAAATCCCGGATGAATCTTTCGTCCTATAGAGGAAAGCGCGATGTTTCGATACTTCATGGTAGATGAAAACTATGTTATCTGTTTCGAGACTCGAACCTTCTAAGGGCATGCCCGCGGAAGGCAAGATTCCGCGCTCTGGTCCAGATTCGGCACACAGTTTTAATATATCAGGAAGTTTCCAAACAAAACAACGTATTTGGTAGCTGAGTTTTCTGATTCGGCCATACGATTTTCTTTGGCGCTTCTCGTGAGTTATGCTTTGGATCACAACCTCCGTCTGTTACAAACGTTGTGTGGTAGACTAATCTGTCCATAATTAGTGAGTCAGAGGGAAAATGAGTCAGACCACCTCCTTCCTCCAGAACCGTGCCTTCTAAAGCTCTATGGTACTGAAAAAAAAATCTCTTCGAGGGTTGCCTGCTCTATTTTTTTTTTAACTTAGTCAATATACGTGCGATTGAGAATAAAGGAGCAGTGAGCAGTGTAATAACAGCTCTCACCAATAAACATTACATGACATTCATTCGGATTGGCACTCATCATTTTTCAACATTGTCTCCTTAGTGTCCAAACATTAATTTCGTCACAGCAAAGTGTTCATGCCTGTCGAGAAGAAAGTTGCTTAAGCAATGCCTACCAATTCTGGGCGATAGCCAGAGCTCCGATATGGATTGAGAAAAGCTTGACACCCAACAGCTTGTATAATTGATGAAGACCAACTTGTATAATTAATAAAGCGTCCATGTTTTTAGGCAGTCTCGGATCACATGGATCCTAACCGCTCCCACTATTGAGGTATCCATTGGCTGGTAGTAAGTAAGTTATCAAGTGCTATGATTTTACCTCTTTTCTGCTAATATAGTGGTGGTGTGTAGAAAGAGATGACTTGAATGTCAGTACTGAGTATTACTGTCGCTTATAAAGCAGTATATTGGTATGAAACAGTGTCCTAGGATTGAAGAAAAAGTTTATGCCATGGTACTCTGCAGCAGTATGTTGGCATGAAACGTTGTCCTGGGACTGAAGAAAATGTTTCTGCCCAGGAGTTATATGCAAGTGAGAAATGCAGAAGCAAATGAAAACAATTCGGATATGGTGCTACAGTAGATGTTCAAATTAACTGAACGGATATAGACGAAATGAAGAAGCATTAAAAAAATATATGCGAAGAAGTCTGTGGAAAGCCTTTACTGGAACAGGCGATATCATGGTTGTCTATGTGCTAAAGTATCCAGAAAGACGTACCGTTAATAACTATGTGAAGATGAAATTAGCAGAGTTTAGGATGAGATGTAGAAAGATATTATTCAGCCAAGAGACACCTGTAATCGAGAAAACAACAATACACCACAGTAGGTTGAAAGTGCTATAATTTTATTTAGTGCTTCATTATTAGTTTTGTACGTCCCCGGTAGCTGAATTGTCAGCGTGACGGATTGTCAATTCTCTGGGCCCAGGTTCGATTCCCGGCTGGGTCGGGGAATTTTCTCCGCCCAGGGACTGGGTGCTGTGCTGTCCTCATCATCCTATCACCCTCATCGACTGCAGGTCGCCGAAGTGGCGTCAAATTGAAACACCGGCACCCGGCGAACGGTCTGCCCGACAGGGGGCCCTAGCCATACGATTAAATAAAAATTATTAGTTTAGATTCCGTCTTTTGCCTCTGATTTTTAGTCGTGTGTGTAACTGCTATCCGGTGCACAACGATCACTGTCGTTGTTTCTTATAAACATACTTCCCATAATGCTCGAGAAACGTGTGCTGATGTTATTCTGACACTGCTAATATACGACGATGACTATTGATGCTTCTTTTCGTGGTGTAAACCTATGCTTTACAACCCGGTCCTGATAGATGAGCGTTTGGCTTCTGGGATGTTATGCACCACCTAACTAACTGTCTGCTTGATGTTGACTAAGAAATCGACATTAGATAATGGCGAAGAATGATTGCAAATAAAATGCACTCTACGCAGGAAAATAAAAGTTGTCATACAAGACATTTAATCAGTGGTATGTCCAAATATATCACAGAGTTAATTTGCTGTCCCGACGATGAGATTGAGACTGTGAGTTAGTTTTAATTTCTCTACGACATTGATGTCGCACTTCCTGCATTTCTCCGCATGGGCCGCGCGGGATTAGCCGAGCGGTCTGGAGCGCTGCAACATGCACTGTGCGGCTGGTCCCGGCGGAGGTTCGAGTCCTCCCTCGGGCATGGGTGTGTGTGTTTGCTCTTAGGATAATTTAGGTTAATTGTGTGTAAGCTTAGGGACTGATGACCTTAGCAGTTAAGTCCCATAAGATTTCACACACACATTCTTCGTACGGTAGAAACTGCATTCAGCAGCACCAAGAGACCCAAACTGAAATCTTTTAACGTAAAAAATACGAATGATGACAACATCAATTGCTCTATTTTCAACTTTCGTGCATTCAGTGACAAGATACCGAGGTACAAGCCAACGAAACAAATTCTGTTGTACTTAATGTAATGTGTACGATAGAGTCAAGCCATACAGTAGGTCCTTATACATTAATGGTAACCCAAATACGTTCTTTTATCGGTATGTTTAAGAACTTGATGTTATTCCACACAGTAACCTTGATAGAAAAACATTTCAAATGTTGTCACTGCTGAAATTCAATAGTAATGCAGTCAATAACTGCAAACAGTGTGTGTCAAATAACACAGATTTACAGAAGTCAAACGCCAGACATATCAGTTATGAACGTTCATGTCCAAAGAGAAACGTCACATTAACAAATGATAGTTAAATGTACACATTTTTATCTATTCAAAGAGGTATATTTGCACTAGTCTTGTAGCTGCAACAGCCATTAAATGTTTTTATTTTCTTCTTACAATTTTTAAAGGTTTTCAGGACGCACAATCGCTTCTGCCAAACGTAACTAAGATGAGAACTGCGACGGCCATTTATCATAAGTCTCCTCTTGCAAATTATCCTGTTTACACACAGGAATTTGTTTAGTAACGCAAACATGTAGGTTAAGCAGAGGAAACAGCAAGGCAATAAAGCAATTGGGCCTTCATGACATGGAGAGGGGTCGTTATTAAACAGAGTATAGATGAGGTTTTCATATTTAGAAGATTTATCAAATTGCACTGGTAAACAGTTAAAAGTTTTAGTATGGGTAAGGGTACTAACAAATAATTTATACGAAAAATTACGTTATAGATGTCGCTGTTAATAGAAAAGCTTTAAATTTTGTCCACCATACTACAGTCCCCGATATGTAAAAAAATTGCAGAATGAAGTTCTTCAAATTGTCGGTTTGTTTACGGATTTAAAAATGTCTCACATCAGCTACTTTCAATAAAATCGGTACTTATTCGCTATCGGTAATAATGAGAAGGCCATGTGCTTTAAACCGGAAGAATTACCTGATTTGTGAGTTATGCTACTCATGTAATTACCGTAGAGAACGACAACGTCTAAAATGAAAAACGAAGTTTGTCGACATCACTTTCACTTCCAGATTTAAGAAACTTTGAATTTTTAACATCCTATTAGAGATAACGGGTTCCACAAGGTATCGTCTTGTTAATATATCAATATATACATATGGAAATTGATGTCAAAAGTAAATTATTTATGATTTTGATAGTTTTATGCATTCTATAAATAACTAAAAAGGTTCTATTAAATTTTGACGTATACTTGGAAGCAACATACTTTTCTTGCAAACTAAAGTAAAACTGAAACTGTCGCATCTGTCTGTAATGGGTTATATTGTGCTCTGCTTCCGATTCGTCTGTCCCGGGTTCGATTCCCACCCGAGTTGGGGATTTTCTCTGCCCGGGGACTGGGTGTTTGTGTTGTCCTCATAATTTCATCATCATCATTCGTGACAGTGGCTAGACTGGACTGTGTAAAAATCGGACTGTGTAAAAACTGGGACTTTGTACTGGCGCCGATGACCGCGCAGTTGAGAGCCCCACAAACCAAACATCGATTCGTCTGTAGTGTGAAAATTGAGTCAAAATTCCAAAAGCACAAGCTGTATGAAATAAAATTTCCGAGCACTAATATGGGCTACTTTTTAGAGTTGGATTTCTTCAAGATTCTCCACAATTTTACAGTCATATACTGAGATTTACAATGTTCAGGTTCTGGTGCCGTTGAATGCAACTTAAGTATCATACAAACAAACACAGGCCCTGCATGCCCAACGATATCGAGGGCTGCCGTGTCATCCTCAGCCCTGAGGCGTCACCGGATGCGTTTACAGAGGGGCATGTGGTCAGCACACAGTTCTCCCAGCCGTTGTCAGTTTTTGTGACCAGTGTCGCTTCTTCTCAGTCAAGTAGCTCCTGCCGGCCGGGTTGGCCGAGCGGTTCTAGGCGCTACAGTCTGGAACGGCGCGACCGCTACGGTCGCAGGTTCGAATCCTGCGTCGAGCATGGATGTGTGTAATGGCCTTAGGTTAGTTAGGTTTAAGTAGTTCTAAGTTCTAGGAGACTGATGACCTCAGAAATTAAGTCGCGTAGTGCTCAGAGCCATTTGAACCAAGTAGCTCCTCAATTAGCCTCTCAAGGGCAGAGTGCAATCCACTTGACAACAGCACTCGGTGGGCCCGGACGGTGACCTATCCAAGTGCTACCCAAGCCCAACAGCGCTTAACTTCGGTGATCTGAAGGGAACCGGTGTTAGAACTGCGGCAAGGCCGTTGGCACTTAAGTATCATACCAAACAAAAATAGGTTAACAGGTTATTGAACACGAACTACATTGTGTAACCTGAAATTAAATCTGATATATTGTCAATGATCTCAGAAGGCATACGTTCAAATGAATAAATTAGAAAGTCGTCGATAGCATGATACTTCGTAATGCTCTGTCTGACATGCGCACTGCAAAAAGATTGAAATTGTGAGGAGCCCCCGCTCTTTGAAACCGTCATACTGGCGGCTAGCTCATATTAACACAGACGATCGCAATTGAAACATTACCGTTATGTCAGTTTTGATTTTCATACCTTACAACCATTAAATATAATGAATACTAGCAGCACAGCTCACTGAAGCCCAAAGTCGTGCAAGATGCGCAGTAAACGGGTAAAGGACGGGCGGAATTAAACTCCTTAATTTCACGCGGTAATCGTTTCGTGCGTCTCTCATCAGCGCGGGGGCGTGAAACAGAACCAATTACCTCTTTGTAAATTTATCTCCACATGCATCATTAATTAAAATTCCGGAAAGCGTCAGGATCCAACGCCGTTTTCACAGCCGGACGCATGTTTCCGAGTCCCGTTCCGTACTGAGGTGCGGCCTACGCCTGGACGTGCTCGCGAGTGTCCTGTGACAGACAGGGAGGGGCCGCTGTCTGGCAGTCCTCATCGTCGACAGATCGTATCACGTCACACCGGCGGCTGCAGGGCTTTGGCCGGCTCTTCTCTCTGACTCTGATCCTCAGCAGCCCCCCCCCCCCCCCCCCGCCTCCCGCCCTCCCACCACACCTCTTCCTCGTGAGCATATGACTGAAGACCTGTACCGCCCACCAGGACGGTGAATGATGTCTCTTACTTTCGTTGACAAGCATCGGCTAGTCTGATTTAAGTTCGTTGGCATAGCAGATGAAGTGAATATTACCGAACCAACAGTTTTTTTTTTAAATCGTGGTTGCTAAATAATGACGCGGATTGTTTACAGAGAAACTGATAGAGCCGACCTCGGGGAAGATCAATTTGGGCTCGGTAGGAATGTAGGAACACACAATGCGATGCTGACCGTAAGACTTAGATGGGCTGAAGAGAGGTGAACTTATGTCTGTAAAGGCTCCATAAGTAATGCAACGCCAGTTTCGATTGAAAAAATGTGGAATTTGTTGTGGGACATCGTGGATTATCCCGCTTCAGTCCCTATAGTTTCATGACGTTCCGATAGGTGGCGACGCTATACATATCGTTCAAAACGGCGACTGTAACAGAGGTGCAGAGAGCTGTTACTGAATTTCGTTTGGCAGAAGACCAGAGCATCGCAGTATTCATAGGCGCTTGCAGAATGTCTACGGAGACCTGGCAGTGAACAAAACCACGGTGAGTCGTTGGGTGAGGCGTCTGTCATATCGCAAGACGGTCGCGCAAACCTGATCGATGTCTCCCGTGCCGACCGGACGCAGACAGCTGTGAAATTGAAGAAATGACGTCAGGGTATTCGCTGCCACAAAAGTGCAAACGAGTTCTCCTTCGTCATGACAACCCAAGGCCTCACACAAGTCTGTGAACTCCGGAGGGGCTCACAAAATTTCATTGGACTGTTCTTCGTCATCCACCCTACATCCCGCGTCCCGCACGTTCCGACTTCCATCTGTTTGGTCCAATGAAAGATGTACTCTGCGGGAAGCAGTACTTGGAGAGTTTACTGCTGCAGCAACACGATGGCCGCGACGTGGACCAGTAGAGTGGTACTATGCGAACATACTGGCCCTCCCAGTAAGGTGGCGCAAGGCTGTCTCACTGAACGGAGAGTGTGTTGAAAAATAGGATTTTTAGCCAAAAGTGTGGGGAATAATATGATGTATTGGATCCTGAATAAAACTAATCTGCTTTGAGAAAAAAATGTGTTGCTTTACTTATTGAACCCCCGTCGTAGATTTACGGATGGTTGTTGACTGGAATACATCCTTTGAAATTTTGAAGGCATCAAGGATAAAATACAGACACCCAAAAGTGATCTACAGCTAGTACAAAAAGCAGACTGCAGTTACAATAGCCGAAGGGCATGACAGGGAAGGAGTAGTTCAGAAGGGAGTCACACAAGGTTACAGCCTATCTCCGTTATTATTCAATCTGCTCATTGAGAAAGCAGCAAAAGAAAACGAGGAGAGGCGATTAAAATTCAAGGAAAAGAAATAAAAAAATTGAGGTTTTCTGATGACACTGCACTTCTCACAGAGACAGCAGAGGACTTCGAAGATCAGTTGAAAAGAGGTTTAAAATGAACGTCAGCAAAACTAATATAATAGGAATGGAATGTAATCGATTTAAATCAGGCTATGCTGAGGGAACTATTTCAGGTGATGGCACACTGAAAGTAGAAGATACGTCTCGCTATTTGGGCGGCAGAATAACTGACGATGGCCGAAACAAAGAGGACTTGAAATGCAGACTGCCAACAGCAACAAATGCGTTTCTCAAACCAAGAAATTTATTATCTCGAATACAAACAGGTGTTAGGAAGCATTTCCTGAAGCTATCTACGGTGAAAGTAGCCTTATACGGAAGTGGAACGTGGACTATAAATGGTTCAGACAAAAACATAAGCTTTTGAAATGTAGTGTTACAGAAAAATTCTGAAGATTGGGTAGCTACATGAGGTACTGAATGCCACTGAGGAGAAGGGAAACTTATATCACAATTTGCCTAAAAGAAGGGGTCGGTTGGTACGACACATCGTGAAGCATTAAAAATGATCAGTTTGGTAACAGTGGAAAGTGTGCAGCCGGGGGGTAAAATTGTGGGATGAAACGCTACAAGTTCAAAGAGATATAGAATGCGTACTTATGCAGAGGGGAAGAGGCGATTACAGAATGAAATAGTGTGGAGAGGCAAACCAGCATCCGGACCACAACAGCAATTGACGTTTAGTTATTAAGTTGCGAAGTTTTCGAGACAAGTTCTGCCTGCAGAGGAACCCCTGCTGTTCCTCATCTACATAAACTATTTGGAAGACAACCTGAATAGCCCTCTTAAAGTGTTTGCCGATGGTGTCATCGTTTACTGTCCAGTAGAGTCATCAGGAGGTCAAAACGAATTGCGAGATGATGAAGAAAAAATATTCGTATAGTGCGAATAGTGGCAATTACTCACTAAACGACAAAAAGTGTGGGGGTCATCCAGATGAGTGCTAAAAAACCGTTAAATTTCGGTTACACAATAAATCACAAATTTGAAGGTGGCAGATACAACTAAATGCACAAGAGTTAAGGTTACGAACAACGTAAATTGGAACCATTGCACACAAATTGGTGTGGGGAACGCCAACCAAGAAATGAGTTTTATTGACAGTAGACTTAGAAGATCCAACATAGTTACTAAAGAGACTGCCTACACTACCCTTGACAGACGTATTCTGAAATACTGATCTACTGTGTGGGATACTTACAAGACAGGATGTCAAGACAACAACAAAAAGGCAAAAATGGGCAGCCTGTTTTGTATTATCACGTATAGACTATCAGAGACATGATAAGCGAGTTGGGGTGGCAATCTTTAAAACAAAGTCATTTTTCGTTGCGCGAGAACGTTTACAACATTACGATCACTTACTTTCTTCTCCGAATGCCAAAATACTTCGTTGATTCCCACCTAGTGGAAATTAGAGTTCGCGCAGAAAGAATCAGGTTGACATTTATGTGATTGCAGTTCTCGGCATATTCCAGTGAGGAAATCGTACCGGCTTATCAGACGAGTGATGGCGTCGTCCTGCCGCAATGTTTCGATCAGTCAAGCGAAGATGATGGATACGAAACTTATCGAAATGTTGCGACGTCACCAACACTCGGCGAATCACCCTAGTGGATTTTATCATAGGTGTACATTTTCGCACGTATTATTCTAGATCGGAACTCTAGGGAAATAAACTGAAAGTGCTTGTATGAACCCTCTGATAAACAAGTCTGAACTGCTCTTAGACACTGAAGCGCCAAAGAAACTGGTATAGGCATGCGTATTCAAATACAGATATATGTAAACAGGCACAATAGGGCGCTGCGGTTGGCAACGCCTATATAAGACAAGTGTCTGGCGCAGTTGTTAGATCAGTTACTGCTGCTACAATGGCATGTTATCAAGATTTAAGTCAGTTTCAACGTGGTATTATGATCGGCGCACGAGCGATGGGACACAGTATCTACGAGGTAGCGATGAAGTGGGGATTTTCCCGTACGAACATTTCACGAGCATACCGTGAATACCAGGAATCCAGTAAAACTTCAAATCTCCGACATGGCTACGGCTAGAAAAAGATCCTGTAAGAACAGGACCAACGACGACTGAAGAGAATCGTTCAACGTGACAGATGTGCAACCATTCCACAAATTACTGCAGATTTCAGTGCTGGGCCATCAAGAAGTGTCAGCGTGCGAACCATTCAACGAAACATCATCGATGTGGGTTTTGGGAGCTGAGCCGGACGTAGTGGCCGAGCGGTTCTAGGCGCTACAATCAGGAACGCGACCGCTACGGTCGCAGGTTCGAATCCTGCCTCGGGCATGAATGTGTGTGATGTCCTTAGGATAGTTAGGTTTAAGTAGTTCTAAGTTCTAGGGGACTGATGACCTCAGAGGTTAAGTCCCATAGTGCTCAGAGCCATTTGAACTTTTTTTTTTTTTTTTTTTTTGAAGCTGAAGGCCTACTCGTGTAGCCTTGATGACTGCACAACAAAAATCTTCACGCCTCGCCTGGGTCCGTCAGCACCGTCATTGGACTGTTGATGACAGGAAACATGTTGCCTGGTTGGACGAGTCTCGGTTCAAATTGTACGGAGCGGATGGACGTGTGTGGGTACGGAGACAACCTCATGAATCCACGGACCCTGTATGTCAGTAGGAGACTGTTCAAGCTGGTGGAAGCTCTGTAATGGTGTAGGGCGTGTGCAGTTGGAGTGATATGCGATCCCTGATACGTCTAGATACGACTTTGACAGGTGAAACGTAGGTAATCATCCTGTCTGATCACCTTCATCTATTCATGTCCATTGTGCATTCCGACGGACTAGGACAATTCCAGCAGAACAATGCGACATTTCACACGTCCGGAATTGCTACAGAGTGACTCCAGGAACAGGTAATAGCAGGAAAATTAAGGGGGGGAGGCACTGCCATGAATGTTAAAATACCAGTGGTTACAGGTGTTGGAACAGCACCTTTTTTAGGATAGGTAAGACAGAAAGATGTCAAGTTCTACGAGAGGTCAGGATTGAAACAAATCTTCAGTTTAGGAAAGAAATTCAACAGCACAATTCTAGTGCATTGGATCACCAATCACAGCTATCAATTATAAATTTTCACCAATCACCAGAAATTTTACCTCCACCAAGTTGTATCTCAGTCCTAGGTAATTGCATTGATGAATTAAAGTCACCCAACCCAATTGACATAATCTGCCTCTCTGAACACCATGTGACCACGTGTATAGGAACTAGGCCTAAGCACAATGAGAAACTCAGACAGGAGAGTACTGCAAATGTTAGAATAAGCAAAGGTTCTCATAAAAGTATAATTAAAAATAATGTAAGTATATTTCATCAAAATATTGGGAGTTTAAAGAATAAAGTAGATGAGCTTCTGGTTTGTTTGGAAGATTTAGAAGCTGAGAATGAAATAGATATACTATGCCTGTCTGAGCATCACATTGTTACTGATATGGATAAGGTAAATGTAAGTGGTTATAAGCTCTCTGCACATGTAATGAGAGAAAATATGGAGAAAGGAGGAGTTGCCATATTTGTCAAAAGTTATCATTGTGCAAAAAGTATAGAAACAAAAAAGTTTTGTGTAGAGAAACATATAGAAGTATGTGCCTGTGAGCTTAAATTAAATAAAGGCACATTTATAATTGTAACTGTATATAGGTCCCCATCAGGAAATTTTCATCTATTTCTGAAAAATTTGGACTCCTTGTTGTGCTATCTGTCAGACAGGGGGAAGCAAATTATTATTTGTGGGGACTTCAATGTAGATTCTCTGAAAGAGGGTAATAGGAAAAATGACCTTGAAGTATTACTCGGTTCTTTCAATTTGACACCCGTTATTGATTTTCCTACTCGGGTGGTAAAGGATAGCAGCTCACTGATAGATAACTTCTTTATAGACCAAGATAAGTTTAACCAGATAAATGCTCAGCCTGTTGAGAATGGTCTTTCTGATCATGGTGCATAGCTAGTTACAATATATGACATAGCTCCATTCAGCAATACTAAACAGTCCTCCAAAGTAGTACGTTCAGTCAACAATTTAACAATTGCAAATTTCAGGGAAAGCCTACAGCAGTTAGACTGGGATGAGGTGTACCGTGAACCTGATGCCAATTTAAAATATAATTTATTTCATGACATTTTTGTAAATGCATTTGAAAACTGCTTCCCCAAGAAAATACTTAAATATACTTGTAAGAAACCTTGTAACAAACCATGGCTTACTAAGGGTATAAAAATATCTTGTAACCGGAAAAGGGAAATGTATCTGACAGCAAGAAAGAGTAGTGACCCAGAAACTATCAAAAATTATAAAAACGACTGTGTTATATTAAGAAAAGTTATTAAAAAATCCAGAAGTATGTGTATCATGTCTGAAATCAGCAACTCTGATAATAAAATTAAAACAATTTGGAATATTATTAAAAGAGAAACAGGTCAACCAAGAGCAGAGGAAGACAGTATTACCATCAAATTGAATGAAAACTTTACGAACAAAAAGTCAGAAGTTGAAAATATTTTTAATAATCATTTTCTAAATGTTGTGGATATAGTAGGATCCAGGTGTTCATTAGAAGATGCTAGGCTGTTAATGGAAGAGGCCATACCTATGCAATTTGATACAATTGAAATCTCACCCACTTCTCCCTCTGAAATTAGGAAAATAATAAACTTGCTTAAAAGCAAAAACTCACATGGAATTGATGGCATTTCCAGCAAAATACTAAAAGCTTGTTCTCAACAGATAAGTAAGATTCTCAGCCACCTGTGTAATAGCTCTCTGGAACAGGGCATTTTCCCTGATAGACTGAAATATGCTATTGTTATACCTTTGCATAAAAAGGGGGATAGATCTGATGTCAACAATTACCGTCCAATCTCCCTTCTAACAGCTTTATCCAAAATTTTTGAGAAAGTAATGTATTCAAGAGTAGCTTCACATATCTGTAAAAATGAAGTACTAACAAAATGTCAGTTTGGTTTCCAGAAAGGTTTTTCAACAGAAAATGCCATATATGCTTTCACCAGTCAAATTTTGAATGATCTGAATAACCCAACACCACCCATTGGGATTTTTTGTGATCTCTCAAAGGCTTTTGATTGTGTAAATCATGAAATTCTGCTAGACAAGCTCAAGTATTGTGGCATGAGTGGGACAGTGCACAAATGGTTTAATTCGTACCTAACTGGAAGAATGCAGAAAGCTGAAATAAGTAGTTCTCGTAACATGCAAAGATCAGCACATTCCTCAAACTGGGGAACTATCAAGAATGGGGTTCCACAAGGGTCAGTCTTGGGTCCTTTGTTGTTCTTATTATATATTAATGACTTGCCATTCTATATTCATGAAGAGGCAAAGTTAGTTCTCTTCGCTGATGATACAAGTATAGTAATCACACCTGAGAAACAAGAATTAACTGATGAAATTGTCAATACTGTCTTTCAGAAAATTACTAAGTGGTTCCTTGTAAACGGACTCTCACTGAATTTTGATAAGACACAGTACATACAGTTCCGTACAGTGAATGGTATGACGCCATTAATAAATATAGACCTTAATCAGAAGCATATAGCTAAGGTAGAATATTCCAAATTTTTAGGTATGTCCATTGATGAGAGATTAAATTGGAAGAAACACATTGATGATCTGCTGAAACGTTTGAGTTCAGCTACTTATGCAATACGGGTCATTGCAAATTTTGGTGATAAACATCTTAGTAAATTAGCTTACTACGCCTATTTTCACTCATTGCTTTCATATGGCATCATATTTTGGGGTAATTCATCACTGAGGAATAAAGTATTTATTGCACAAAAGCGTGTAATCAGAATAATAGCTGGAGTCCACCCAAGATCATCCTGCAGACATTTATTTAAGGATCTAGGGATATTCACAGTAGCTTCTCAGTATATATACTCTCTTATGAAATTTGTTATTAACAACCAAACCCAATTCAAAAGTAATAGCAGTGTGCATAACTACAATACTAGAAGAAAGGACGATCTTCACTATTCAAGATTAAATCTAACTTTGGCACAGAAAGGGGTGAATTATACTGGCACTAAAGTCTTTGGTCACTTACCAAATAGTATCAAAAGTCTGACAGATAACGAACAAGTATTTAAGAAGACATTAAAAGAATTTCTGAATGACAACTCCTTCTACTCCATAGAGGAATTTTTAGATATAAATTAAGAAAAAAAAGAAAAAAAACAAAAATATTAAAAAAAATAAAAAAATAAAAATAAAAATAAAAAATAAAGAAAAACAAAAAAACACAAAAAAATAAAGTTGTTATATTAACTTAAGTATGTTGTTAAATTAACCTAATTATGTCATGTATTGGAAAATTCGACTCGTTCCACATCATTACGAAATATCGTATTCATGATCCATGGAAATAGTATTAATCTAATCTAATCTAATCTACACTCTTCTGAGTTTAAACACTTCCGCTGGCCACCAAACTGCCCAGGCATGAACATCATTGAGCAGACCTGGGATGCCTTGTAACGTGCTGTTCAGAAGAGATCTCGACCCCCTCGTACATTTATGGATCTATGGACAGCCCTGCAGGAGTCATGGTGTCAATTCTCTCCAGCAGTCATTCAGACATTAGTTGAGTCCATACCACGCCGGGTTGCCGTACTTCTGAGTGCTCGCGGAGGCCATACACGATATTATGCAGGTGTACCAGTTTCTTTCGCTCTTCAGTGTAGATGTAAATCTACACTACTGGCCATTAAAATTGCTACACCATGAAGATGACGTGCTACAGACGCGAAATTTAACCGACAGGAAGAAAATGCTGTGATATGCAAATGATTAGCTTTTCAGAGCAATCACACGAGGTTGGCGCCGGTGGCAACACCTACAACGTGCTGACATGAGGAAAGTTTCCAACCGATTTCTCATACACAAAGAGCAGATGACAGGCGTTGCCTGGTGAAACGTTGTTGTGATGCCTCGTGTAAGGAGGAGAAATGCGTACCATCACTTTTCGGACTTTGATAAAGGTCGGATTGTAGCCTATCGCGATTGCGGTTTATCGTATCGCGACATTGCTGTTCGCGTTGGTCGAGATCCAATGACTGTTAAGCAGAATATGGAATCGGTGGTTTCAGGAGGGTAATACTGAACGCCGTGCTGGATCACAACGGCCTCGTATCACTAACAGTCGAGATGACAGGCATCTTATCCGCATGGCTGTAACGGATCGTGCAGCCACGTCTCGATCCCTGAATCAACAGATGGGGAAGTTTGCAAGACAACAACCATCTGCACGAACAGTTCGACGACGTTTGCAGCAGCATGGACTATCATCTCGGAGACCATGGCTGCGGTTACCCTTGACGCTGCATCACTGATAGCAGCGCCTGCGATGGTGTACTCAACAACGAACCTGGGTGCACGAATGGCAAAACCTCATTTTTTCGGATGAATCCACGTTCTGTTTACAGCATCGTGATGGTCGCATCGGTGTTGGGCGATATCGCGGTGGATGCATCCGTGGCTCTACCCTTCATTCGATCCCTGCGAAACGCTACATTTCAGCAGGACAATGCACGACCACATGTTGCAGGTCCTGTACGGGCCTTTCTGGATACAGAAAATGTTCGACTGCTGCCCTCGTCAGCACACTCTCCAGATCTCTCACCAATTGAAAACGTCTGGTCAATGGTGGCCGAGCAACTGGCTCGTCACAATACGACAGTCACTACTGCGGTATCGTGTTGAAGCTGCATGGGCAGCTGTACCTGTACACGCCATCCAAGCCGTTTGACTCAATGCCCAGGTGTATCAAGGCCGTTATTACGGCCAGAGGTGGTTGTTCTGGGTACTGATTTCTCAGGATCTATGCACCCAAATTGCGTGAAAACGTAATCACATGTCAGTTCTAGTATAATATATTTGTCCAATGAATACCCGTTTTTCATCTGCATTTCTTCTTGGTGTAGCAATTTTAATGGCCAGTAGTGTAAATATCGAAAATTGTAGATGGTTATATGCAAACTTGAAACTGGTTAAACTCCTATTTCTTAAGATTTCTGCAGGAAACAGCTTATCTCCAGTTAGTGTTTGCAACCTGAGTGTTACGGAGAATTCAGCACACGGCCTAGGCAGAGTACAGCAATGCTGTGTGTGTCGCTGGCGCCACGGAGCGCTCCTCGCCGGCACCGCAACCGAGCCAGACGTGCGGTGTTTTTGTGCAGTCGCCCTCTGCTCTGCATGCAGCTGGAGCGCCGCGAGGGGCCTGTGAACTCCGCGGCTTCAGCCATTCTTTCTTCGCGGGAATCCGAAGAAGAAAACCACGAGCCCGGGGGGTGGGGGTGGAGGAGACACATGCGACGCTGCTGTTGATTTTTCACACGCGCCCGCTAAAAGAAGTGCCGAGCGCGGCTGGCCGGCCTGCCGGTGCTAAAAGAACCGGCGAGTAGCATGTGAGCACTGCGCCGGCGTGGACTGTGTGCGGTGCGATGCGACGCGGCGAGAGCGCGGCCGTTATACTCGCGAGGTCGGCTGCGCGCCTGCGCACGTGCATCGCACGCTGCCGCCGGGGTCACTCCAAGGGCGCGCCGGGGAACTGCAGCGTCATCCGGAGAACACTGTCTGCCCCTGTACCTGCTGCTCTCCTCCTCTCTACATCTCTCCCTGCGTGTGTGTGTGTGTGTGTGTCTGCGGCCTCGCGTCCTTTTTCCCAAATTCACACTTTTTTTAAAAAATTATATTCTACACCACGTTTCTTGCATTTGTAGACTTAGAGAAAGCTTTTGACAATGTTGACTGGAATACTCTCTTTCAAATTCTGAAGGTGGCAGGGGTAAAATACAGGGAGCGAAAGGCTATTTACAATTTGTACAGAAACCAGATGGCAGTTATAAGAGTACAGGGGCATGAAAGGGAAGCAGTGGTTGGGAAGGGAGTGAGACAGGGCTGTAGTCTCTCCCCAATGTTATTCAATCTGTATATTGAGCAAGCAGTGAAGGAAACAAAAGAAAAATTCGGAGTAGGTATTAAAATCCATGGAGAAGAAATAAAAACTTTGGGGTTCGCCGATGACAATGTAATTCTGTCAGAGACAGCAAAGGACTTGGAAGAGCAGTTGAACGGAATGGACAGTGTCATGAAAGGAGGGTATAAGATGAACATCAACAAAAGCAAACCGAGGATAATGGAATGTAGTCGAATTAAGTCGGGTGATAATGAGGGAACTAGATTAGGAAATGAGACACTTAAAGAAGTAAAGGAGTTTTGCTATTTGGGGAGCAAAATTACTGATGATGGTCGAAGTAGAGAAGATATAAAATGTAGACTGGCAATTGCAAGGAAAGCGTTTCTGAAGAAGAGGAATTTGTTAACATCGGGTATAGATTTAAGTGTCAGGAAGTCATTTCTGAAAGTATTTATATGGAGTGTAGCCATGTCTGGAAGTGAAACATGGACGATAAGTAGTTTGGACAAGAAGAGAATAGAAGCTTCCGAAATGTGGTGCTACAGAAGAATGCTGAATATTAGATGGATAGATCATATAACTAATGAGGAGGTATTGAATAGGATTGGGGAGAAGAGAAGTTTGTGGCACAACTTGACTAAAAGAAGGGATCGGTTGGTAGGACATATTCTGAGGCATCGAGGGATCACCAATTTAGTATTGGAGGGCAGCGCGGAGGGTAAAAATCGTAGAGGGAGACCAAGAGATGAATACACTAAACAGATACAGAAGGATGTAGGTTGCAGTAGGTACTGGGAGATGAAGAAGCTTGCACAGGATAGGGTAGCATGGAGAGCTGCATCAAACCAGTCTCAGGACTGAAGACCACAACAACAACAACAACAACAACATTCTACACTGCTGACTTGGAAGAATAGCAAATAACGTAATTTTACTTATTGTGCATATACAGTGTAGTAGGAACAATACAATGATAAATTTGTAACGTTATTTGGGGCTAATAAGGCTGCGAAATTGAGCACACAGAGCTTCCAACTTAGGCAGCAACAAGGGTTTTAACGCGGCTGGACAAAGAGTCGACCTCAGCTTGCGTGACAGATACGTTTACAACATTCCTTGCTGTTTCAGCTGCACGAGGGGCATTTGAAAAGTCCATGCAAAGTCCGAGAGATGGCACCACCAGCGCGTACCAAGGTCATGTTTAGTCGGTAGCGTCTTTGGAAAGAACGCACACGAAGTATCAGCCATATTGGTCTATTTCTTTGCGTTTGGCATTCGTGTGAATCAAGGAAGTCGAGTGATTTTTAAAAAATTGACGGAAACGAATTTTGTGTGGTGATTAAACATTTCTTTATAAAAGGCAAAACGCCTCAGGTGACTAAATAGAAGCTTGATAAACATTACGGTGACTCTGCACCTTCAATTAGAACAGTTTATAAGTGGTTTCAAAATTTTCGGAGTGACCATATGGACACAAGTGATGCTGAACGTTCTGGACGCCCTGTGGAGGTTACGACTCCAGAAATCATTGATAAAATCGATGATAAGGTTATGGTAGCTGTCTTTTGGGATTCGCAAGGGATAATCCTCATCGACTATCTGGAAAATAGTAAAACTATTACAGGTGAATATTATTCATCGTTATTGGACCGTTTGAAAACCGAGCTGCAAGAAAAACGCCGGCGATTGCACCGCAAAAAAGTCCTTTTCCGTCACGACTTTGCACCAGCACACACCTCAGCAGTTGTGATCGCAAAATTAATTGAATTAGGATTCCAACTCTTTTCACATCCCCCCTATTCTCCAGACTTGGCTCCCTTGGATTACTATTTGTTCCCAATTTGAAGAAATGGCTGGTGGGACAAATATTTTATTCAAATGAGGAGTTGATTGCAACAACTATTAGCTGTTTTGCAGACTTGGACAATTCCTATTATTCGGAAGGAATCAACAAATTAGAACAGCGTTGGACGAAGTGTATAAGTATAAAAGGAGACTATGTCGAAAAATAAAAAATGTTTACCCAAAACACGTAAGTAGTTTTCATTTTTGCACGGACTTTTCAAACGCCCATCGTATGTGAGTTCGTGACCTGCTACGTCTGGTAAATGGAGTAGTGGTGTGCGTCTGTCTGGGCAACACATGATCAGACGTTTCATTGGATGAAGGCTCTGGACAACGTACTGGCCAGGGTAAGAGTCCAATACCCTCTGTATCGAGTCTGGTCAGGACATCATGGGCAACTTGTGAAACTGAGCTTTTTTTACTTGTCTCACGCCGACGGAGGATAGTGAGAACACAGCCGCGGTAAGCATTGCAAAACAAGAAAGAACATAAGCAAAAGCTCCTTCTTGGAGTGCGTTATTTGCAGGAACTATATGTAGTAGTTCGTGGTAATCACTGATTTTACACATATTCATAAGTAGGCAGATGGCCCCAGTAAGGGACAAAAAATCTGAATTTACTCTGAAGTCGAACAGATACCTTGTAAGATAATGGCGACGGCCAGTACCAAAGTCATCTGCAGTCTCCGGTGTAGAAGACACTTCCTAGCGATGCCTGAAGTAGTCACTGGAGGCTCAACGTTCTGCGGTGATTGGCGGCGGCACGGGTCGACGACTCCGACAGTTTGCTTAGCAACAGCTCTGATCAATGGGCCACAAGTGTGGTCCGAGCTTGATCCAGAGGACTCGAGAGACCGAACTGTCGTTCCGTGGTTGTGCACTGATGTACCGCTGCTGCACACGGATACGGTGAAGCCTTTAGCAGACACGTGACATCCAGTAGGAAAATGGTGCCCGCAAGCACAGAACTGAGGTCGTGGAAGCGCCCTCTGTCATCAGTGGACCTGTCCGCAGCTCATGGTTTAGTGGCTATCGTTGCTGCCTCTGGATCACGGGGTCCTGGGTTCGATTCCCAGCTGGGTTGCCGATTTTCTCTGCCCGGGGACTGGGTGTTTGTGTTGTCCTCATTTCATCATCATCATCGTCATCATTCGCGACGGTGGCTAGATTGGACTATGCAAAAAAAATTGGACTGTGTAAAAATTGGGACTTTGTATGGGCGCTGATGACTGCGCAGTTGAGCGCCCCAAAACCAAACATCATTATCAGTGAACCTGGTGCCTCTCCTGGTGGCTGCCAGGCACTCAGTGGACAATAAATCGGCTTGTTATTGTTCTCCGGAACGTTTACCAACATATCAGGCGAAAGTGGATCAGTGCTTAGCTTGCAGACGTCTGTACCTGTCGCGGCGGACGATACCAGAAGCGCCCGCCGCTGTTGCTGAGCCGTTCTAGGCGCTTCAGTCCGGAACCACGCAGCTGCTACGGCTGCAGGTTCGAATCCTGCCTCGGGCATGGATGTGTGTGATGTCCTTAGGTTAGTTAGGTTTAAATAGTTCTAAGTCTAGGGGACTGATGACCTCAGATATTAAGTCCCATAGTGCTCCGAGCCATTTGAACCATTTGATACCAGAAGCGTGGCCACCCCAGGAACGCTAGAATGTGGTTTGCTGCAGGTTGTTGTCTTGTAGGAGGCCCGTAGCAATATTGTTGAAAGATAGTGTCGTGGAGACCTCGAAGATAGGGCATAACCAACGGGCTGGATTTGTCAGAAATGTAAATGCCGTGTGACGGTAACGAATGCAATACGGCATAGTTCATTCTCCTCAGAGCCTCCGTGCACGGATATGTCCATCATTATGCATTAAGCATAAAAAGGACTCGTTTGGAAAGACCAGTGGAGCCATTCCTATGCCCAGTGTTCTCGTTGGCGCACCACCGTCGGCGCGCCTCTCTCTGCTGCAGTGTTGAGGGAAGTAGCGGTGATGGTGGCCATGCTGACAGTTCGTGGTGCTCCATATACCGTCCCAATGTCCGTGTGGATATTTGTCTTGCTGCAGGCAAGCACATTTCATGAACCAGGAAACGTGGAGAACAATATCTCTGTCCTCTCGGACGCTGGTTGTTTGACGCCACATAACGTTCAGTATGGCTCTCCTGAACACACCGATTCCATATTCACATGACAGTCGTGCGTTTTCACTAACACGAGCGGCAATATTGTGGAATGATAATCGGGGGCTGTCCAGCAAAGTTCCGATTGATCGCGAAATGTAAACCACGGTGAAAATCAGAAATATTTTATTTGTAACAGTTAGCTACGCCTTCCAGCTACTTCTCTATGTAATCGGCGTTCTGACTTAGACATTTGTCGTAGCGTCGTACCAACTTTCCAATACCCTCATCATAGAAGGCAGCCGCCAGTGCTCTCCGCCAGTTCTCTACACTGGCCTACAGCTCGTTGTCAGTGCCAAAATGTTGTCTTCATATCCAGCGGTTCACGTGAGCAGAGATGAAACGCAGAGGGAGACAAATACGGGCTATATTGTGGGTAATCAAACATTTCCAATTGAGAACGATTCACTGCCCCTACAGAATGCCGCTGAAAATTGTCTTGAAGAAGAAACCGCACGACACTTATGTAATGTTGGCTGCGTACCTTCAGGCGAAATTTCTCACCAGCCCCTCGTACTTGGCGGGAGACACTAATTTCTAGACATTTTTACGTGCTCACTGTGAGCTCAGAAATGAGAAGAGCGACGTGATGCTATCTAGGGTCATACTAGAGGCAGTGCCCAACACATCTGTGCAAAGCTTCTTCGGATTTTCATAGTCGTTTCCATTTCGCGACCAATCGGAACTTACTTTCTGGACATCCCTCGTACGTTTTTATTCGCACGAGACAAACGCGAACTTCTCACAAATAAACGATATTCAGTTACGCTCCACTCCTCACCCCACAACCTTTCCTTGTTTACAGAATTTAGATGGTATTACTCAAATGTGCAGTTGTGCTGAAATGCAAATAATTTGCTTAGCCAAGCATATAGCTAACTTTATGACAATTTGATGGCAACGGCCAGCACTGTGAAATTTGTATCTTAAATAAACAAATAAAATTTGCTGCTATCAATTATCTTAGTAATTTTTAGATTAATATTATAGAATTTAGAAGTGTGATATCTACATTACTAAGCAAGGTATGAAGTTGGAATCGCATCGGGGGGAGGGAGGGAGGGGACAGAGTTTCAAATCCTGTCCAGCCATTCAGATTTATTTTATTCTGTGGTTTCCACAAACTACTTAAGGCGAATATTGGGATGATTTCTTCGAAAGTGACATTCTCAATTTCCTATCTCAGACTTCTCCAAACTTGGCTTTTGCTGAACCGTATCTTTCTTCTTTCATTCCAATATAATTTAACTATACAGAAGCCAGGAAGGTTGATATTAAACTTGAGAAACTCCGAGCATGTGAAGTGTTACCGTGACAGAAAAAAATCATTAAAAGCCGAACATGCCTTTAAGATCTAAGGTATAATTTAGTATGCGCTACTTTAATGTATAACATGAATGATTCAAGGCCCTAGCTATAGATTCTAAATTGGATGTTTCCACAGGGTATTATTTAATACGAAAGGTAGGTGTTTAAAAGAAATAATCTTTCGATTAACTCAGTAATTGATTCAATTAAAAACATATTTATTCCAAACAGATAATAAATGAATATGAAATGATTCACAAACTCTTTATACGGACTCTAACTAGTGGATTTGTTGATTTGCAGTGTTACTGGAATCAACAAGAAATATGCCCTACTGAGGATAGTAGCGTTCTGAAAATCATCCTCTTGTTAAAGCCAGTGAAAAACAATGACTGTGGCCCTGACAGATTTTGAAAAACTCATAGATTTACTCCAGTAATACTGGTCCTGAAACAGGTTATCTTATCGATTTCTGCAAGCGCAGATCAAGTGCTTCTGATCACCATAATTCTTCACCGATAGTTGTGCAGAACAGCACCATCGTGCGAATGCGTTTGTGGTAGAGGACGAGAGTCACTCTGCTGTCGTAACAACTATGGACCCCACTCGTCCGCCAAGACGCACGCCGCTGTCCGTCTCCGATGTCCACGGTTGATATTCACAAGATGTGCACAGCTCCACGTCTCCTTACGAAACATAATCTATAGATTTTCCCAAGACGTGAATATGGTGTCACCGCAAGGCACCAGACTTGCTGGGTTGTAGGCTTCAAATCAGCCGCGGTCCGTTAGTACACATCGGACCCACGAGTCGCCACTGTCGACGCTAGCAGACCGAGCGCCGCCACTCGGCTGGTCTTACGAAACAAGCTAGCGCACTGCCCAGTTCTACAGCCGACGTTAATAGGAATGGTTCACTTGTTATAGCTTCAGAGATCTCATTTGCAGAGACGCTAGTTACCACAGCCTTCAGCTAAATCAGTAGCTACGACCTAGCAGGGGCCACGTAGAGTTTATGCATTGACAATTGATCTACATGTGTGAAGCAATCAGAGTTGTAAAGCAGCATTCACAGTTCGGTCTATAACTGCACTTGTAAATATTATTGTACAAAGTCGAGATCGACGTTCATCGCTGTTGCTGAATTAAAGCTAAGTATTTAATTGTATTCCTGTCTACTAACTTTCTAATTACCTACGATGTTCCATATACATCCCGTCAAGTATAGTTCATTGATCCTCACGTCAGCCTACGTGGACAACGCGTGCAGTTAATGGCCAAACCTCGTGATCAAACTAAGAGTCAAATTGCGTGACTCAACCGGGTCACCGTTTTTCCATGAGGCCCATAGTTCCGCCTCATACATAACAGCGAATACCTCCATCTATTTCTGGCCGCCTCCCATATATTAACCTGTCTTACGCCCTGCTATTTCTTCCTGTCTAAAAGGACATGCCCGCCAATAGCGGAAAACGCATACACAGCCACCCAATAGCGCGGTTGCATCAAGTGCACAAAATCCCACCAAGACAACGCACCATGATAAAACACCAGCAGCAGTACAATACGCCCTTACACTTCTAAGAAACTGTCACTTCAGCTCCATCTCCATGACGTCACCGACAAATTTACCAATGATATATTTTCGCATCCAGCAGCTCGCCTCGCATCAGAGGTTCTCTGAAATTAGAGGGCTGTTCATGAGGCTAGCCCATTATTTTCTGCAAGCCGTATTTCTGTTGAAATGTTTAAGATGGTTATCTTCAAAGGACTCTCTCCAAAACATGAGAAAGTGCCACTCTCCTGCTGCAAGAGCTACTTCCCGTCCTCAGTTTGGCCTACGGACAGGACTCAGTTGTAAAATGCATAATAGTCCGCTACCCCCCCCCCCCCCCCCCCCCCCGCCCCACGCCCACCTACCCTTGGCTGGTACCGGCATCCCGATTTCTATGGAGACAACAACTGAGATTTCAGCCTGGGCTGACTGCAAGGGGCATACATTCTCGCTGCATTCGTTGCCCTACCTGTACCAAGTCACATAGTTACAGCAATACTGACCATTTTGTTTACTTGCAAATGGCAAGTTAATAGTTACAGATAGTGCTGGTAGTTAGCGTTTTGGTACATAAATGATAACTGCGAGAAAAAAATTATCTTTTCCTTCTTTTTTCAGAAAGAAAGTGATTAAAATTTTGTTAATGCGTATTGCAAAGGTTAAAGAACATGAAGCTACATTATGAAGTAACAAGATAATAAATGTCGTGTGACTAAAATAGACGAAGCAAACAAATGCTGTAATTTACTGCATGACATAATTCACCGTCATTCATTAGCAAAACCATACAAATTAATAAAATTATTCACCAGTACATAACATGGAACAGTTGATAAGGTACATTTAAAATTAAATGCAAGTAATGAGGACGATGCACCATCTCGTGGGAAGTGACAGCACGAAGAGTCGTCGTTGATCTGTAGGCGCCGCTAGATGGAAATTGGTGGCATTCCAACCCACGGTCTTCGGGCTGCCACTATCGTCGCGTCTCTTGCTTGATTGCCGCCAGTTAGAGTACCTCGTCATAGATACAACAATAACAATTTTGATTAAAGTCAGTTTGTTCATTTAATATACGATCTGGCACGCGCTTCTTACCGCTATAAATTTCCAATTCTTGCAACAAATCTAACCTTCTTCCCTTGGACGCATTGTGTAATACTTTCATTCCGCGTGTAATGTCTTGTACTGTATGCTTCACAGTATTGATGTACGTACCAAAAGCTCTTTTATTTTGTCCTATTGTTTTTCAGTACATAATATATTTGCCCTTATGTTCGTTTTAGGCTGTAGACAGGATATGTGACCTGAAGATTTAAAATAAGAATATTACGGACGATGCAAAGGCGTTGCACACTGCGTACGCATTTATAATACTACATGTGGTATATTAATTCCCTATAAATCTTTTAAAAGGAAGCCAATAGCAATTTTTACAGAACTCTGTTACTTGAGACAATTTTTGTTTTGGTTTGTCTGTTCTCAGATCTGAAGATCGTAGTTAAGCTGCCGAAACTGGTCATCACTTTGTAAGAAAAAAAAAAGAAGAAAAAAAAGGACAGAAATTTTTTGAAAGTTTTAAAAAGTTTTATAGTATATTTTTACAAATGCTATAATTTTACATTTGATTATGTGCTTACAATCGCCTTCTCCTATTCTGAGAGTATGAGATGTATTGAAATTAGACCGTGGTTATCCCAAATTACTTCGGGAAAATTCTGGAAACGTTCCTGCCATAAGACCACACTCGACTGCTAGCCCGATGCTTGTCAAACTGGACGTGTACGAATCGTCTTCCGGATGTTCTAGCTATTCGTATGTTTCAAGCTAGCAAAGAAGAGTTGAAGAGAAATTCCGCCTAATGCAAAAGGTAATTTATTTATTTTTGCATTGGTCATATAAATTTCTCCACTTTCTGGACTAGTTGCAGCTTTTTTTTATTACACGTATTCTGCTTGAAAATTATTATGTCCTATCGTAGAAATGGCTCTGAGCACTATTGCTCGGAGCACTTGGGACTCAACATCTGAGGTCATCAGTCCCCTACAACTTAGAACAACTTAAACATAACTAACCTAAAGACATCACACACATCCATGCCCGAGGCAGGATTCGAACCTGCGACCGCAGCGGTCGCAAGGTTCCAGACTGAAGCGCCTAGAATCGCTCGGTCACTCTGGCCGGCTCCTACCGTAGAGATTCATATTATTTTCAGTTTAACACCATTTAATATCAAAGGCTTTAATTTTATATTAGATTATATATATAGACAGAACAAAAAACACCCACTGAAGATCTCCTGGAAAGTTCTGAAACGAAACAAAAATAAACAAATTGCACCTTGCTTAAGATAATATTTCTCTTCAGTTTGATCTGTAAGTATTTAAATGCCTGTGAATATGAATTTATTTACTCTTAAACTGTAATACCGTACACGTAAAATCCCCCGCCGCCCACGCGCACACTCACACACCTTTGCGTTCCGCGAGTCTCTGACCACCTCTGCCCGGCGCACAGGCGGCAGCCGTCAGCTCCGTGGGAAGAAGCGCTGATTTAATTGCTTGAAACCCCGCCGGCGGCGCTGCGTGCACCTGGCGCGCCGCATTCTTCGGCTCAGATTAACTCGGCGGCACTCGCCGGCCGCCATCGGCAGAGGGAAGTGTCCATACGGACGGTAGGGCGCTGTCCCCTGCCTCCATTACGCCGCCATGATTTATGTCGCGCCGTAAAGCGGACTGCAGCGACGCCCGCCGATACGAGCCCAGCAGCGCGCAATTTCCCAGCACTCTATTACGAAGTAATTGTCGTACTAAAGCTGCGACCTGTCTGTCGTCGCTCCCTCGATGATGGCGCAACGACCGCGGGCAACGTGTCATTACAGGTCAGTAAAGGAGGAACGTTTATCCTGGCGCAGAATTTGTATGCCGACGTATGAGAAAAAGGCAAAAATTTCCTTACAAGGGAACCTCCCCATCGCACCCCCTCAGATTTAGTTGTAAGTTGGCACAGTGGATAGGCCTTGAAAAACGGAACACAGATCAATCGAGAAAACAGGAAGAAGTTGTGTGGCACTATGAAAAAATAAGCAAAATATACAAACTGAGTAGTCCATGCGCAAGATAGACAACATCAAGGATTGGGTGAGCTCAGGAAAGCCGTGGTCCCGTGGTTTGCGTGAGCAGCTGCGGAACGAGAGGTACTTGGTTCAAGTCTCCCCTCGAGTGAAAAGTTTACTTTCTTTATTTTGGCAAAGTTATGATCTGTCCGTTCGTTCATTGACGTCTCTGTTCACTGTAATAAGTTTAGTGTGTGTGTTTTGCTACCGCACCGCAAAACCGTGCGATTAGTAGACGAAAGGACGTGCCTCTCCAACGGGAACCGAAAACATTTGATCGCAAGGTCATCGGTCAACAGATTCCTCCGCAAGAAAACACGTCTGATATATTCTATACGACACTGGTGACGGCATGTGCGTCACATGACAGGAGTATATTGTCGACCCACCTAACTTGTACACTTGGCGAATGGGTAAAAAGATTCTTCTACCTTGCCCGATTTAGGTGTTCTTGTGGATGTGATAATCACTCCCAAAAAAGTGATGGAAACATAACGGACGGTCAGATAATAATTGTCTGAAAATAAAAAATTGAAGTTTTCACTCGAGGGAAGACTTGAACCAAGGACCTCTCGTTCCGCAGCTGCTCACGCTAACCACGGGACCACGATTCTCCTGATCTTGCACCATCTTCGAAGTTGCTTATTTTGCGCATGGACTACTCAGTTTGTATATTTTGCTTATTTTTTTCATAGTCCCACACAATTTCTTCCTGTTTTCTCGATTGATCTGTGTTCCGTTTTTCAGGGCCAATCCACTGCGCCAACTTATAACTAAATCTGAGGGGGGTGCGATGGGGAGGTTCCCTTGTTAGAATATCCTCGACGCCTCAACTAAAATCTACCTCCACCCTGCGCAAGCCACCTATCTGTGTCAGGAAGAGAGTACTTCTGGTATCACTACCATGTTTCCTCCTTCCTCTTTCCATTCGTGAATGGGGCGTCGAAAGAATCACTGCGATAAATCTACGTGTCAACTCTATTGATCTTTTCGTCACAGTAATATCGCGAGTCTTATGTGGGAGAAAGAAATGTGTTTCCAGACTTCTTCGAATATACGCTGTGGATATCAACAGTGAACTACTCTGTGATACGTGGATGAAGATGAGAAACCTCTGATCAAAACCACACTTGACGGTACATAATCAAGAAGACTGGCCTTGTAGAACTCATGGGTCTTTTCGATCAAACTCCAGTGAGCTGGAAGTGGGGCAGGGGAAATGTGAAAGTTCGTGTCAGTATCACTGCGACATACGTAACTGCAGGACTTTGCGAACTGCAGACAGGCGATGTGAACCATCAATTTCTGTTTCTCGACGGGATCGTATCTCGAGAGTATTTTTCCAGGTAGAATTTAAAAAAAAGCTTTGTCTGAAGAGCTGTGTGTGTTAGATCAAGTGTGTATCTGGAAACATGAAAATTAAGAGAACAATATGACATGAATTCGATGGCATTATTACAAGTGCCACGTTCTTTTACATGTTGCGGCGTACCAAATATGTAAACATGGTTGGCATGGAGACTAGTCCACGTAAAAGTAAAGAATATACATTGGCGCACTTCGTAGGGTGCTATCATTTAAGAGCGACACAGTATCAGCCGACCACGGTGGCCGAGCGATTTTACACGCTTCAGTCCGGAACCGTGCGACTTCTACGGTCGCAGGTTCGAAACCTGCCTCGGGCATGGATGTGTGTGACATCCTTAGGTTAGTTAGGTGTAAGTAGTTCTAAGTTCTAGGGGACTGATGACCTCAGATGCTAAGTCCCATAGTGCTCAGCGCCATTTGAACCATTTTTTTGACACAGTATCCCAAATCTCCATTGTGAGTAAATCTATACGTGATGGTGTGTGACGGAGAGTAGTTATGGTGTCACCATACGTTCCGCTCTTCCATTTTCCATTCGCGGATGACACGAAGGAAGAATTATTGCCGGTAAATCTCCGTAATAGCTCCAGTTTCTCAGATCTTCTCGATGTGGCTGTTTCGTGAGACGTTTGTGGAAGGTACCAACGTGTGTCACGTTCGGCTTCTGTAGCTGAGGGGTCAACGCGGCGAATTGCTAACCGAAGTGGCCCGGGTTCGATTCTCGGCCTGGTCGAATATTTTCTCCGCTCGGGGACTGTGTGATGTGTAGTCCTTACCTTCGTATAGTCGTAATTGACATTACACTTACTGAGATGCGTGTTTGGGCACGTCCCGAAAGCTAATAATTTTAAAAAAAAAGTGTTTCACGACTCCTGCAGGAACGTACTCCTTCGGTATTTCAATAACAAATTTATCTGTAATTCACGACGCCTTTTCCTTAGCGTCTGCCACTCCAGTTTGTTGAGCATCTCTGTAACGCCCTCAATCCTAGCAAACGATCCCGTGGCGAAACGCAGCATTCTTTGTTGGATCGCCTCCATCTCTTCTATTAATCCAACTTGGTAAGCGTCCCATACAGATGAGCAATACTTAAGAATCGGTCGAAAAAATGTTCCGTAAGCCACTTCTTTCGGTAGTAAATTACATTAAGATTCTTCCAGTGAATCCCAGCCCGGCAACTGCTTTTCCTACAGGTTTTTTCATGTGGTCAATCCAGTTTCGGTCGCTCCGGACGATTATTACGACATGTTTTATGGTAGTTTGTTTTCCAGTGAGTTTCGCCAATAGCGTAATCGTACAATCCAGGCGGAAAATGTCGTTACTAAAATACTGTAGGACTGTCGACTCAAGTAAACGAAAAATAAGAAATACTTTGTGGAAGCGAGGAGGAAAGTTATTTATGATTCAGTTTCACTAAAACTGGAATTGGTTGACAGAACACATCCCGAGATATCAAGTAGTAGCTAACTTGGTATTGGAGGGAATCGTGTGGCCGGCCAGTGTGGCCGTATGGTTCTAGGCGCGTCAGTCTGGAACCGCGTGACCGCTGCGGTCGCAGGTTCGGATCCTGCCTCGGGCATGGATGTGTGTGATGTCCTTAGGTTGGTTAGGTTTAAGTAGTTCTGATTTCTAGGGGACTGATGACGTCAGAAGTTAAGTCCCATAGAGCTCAGAGCCATTTTTGAGGGAATCGTGTGAGGTAAAAACTGTAGTCTACAGTAAGCAGATTAAAATGGAAGCAGATTTCAGTAGTTGTACAGAGATGAAGAGACTTGCCACAACAGACTACTGCGAAAAGTTGCATGCAACCAGTGTTTTGACTGAATTCCACCACGAGAAAAACACACTGTGAAGTGTGCTTCTCTTTCTGCATCGACATTTGTGTGCAGTAATTTTTTTCTGTGGGTTTACTTGAAGACGTTGGTAGAACTGAAGATGGAGTGGTTACTATAGACCTATCTCTCTCTCTCTCTCTCTCTCTCTCTCTCTCTCTCTCTCTCTCTCTCTCTCATAGTTACAGTAAATACACATGAAAAAAAAGTTTTGCATCACCCTAGTTCCCAGAACTCCTGAAGATAGACGTTGACTGTGGATATTGTATCACAGACACAGTCCCTTTGACTGTTCAGAGATGTCACTAAACCCTCCCAGCCCGCATCTCGTGGTCGTGCGGTAGCGTTCTCGCTTCCCACGCCCGGGTTCCCGGGTTCGATTCCCGGCGGGGTCAGGGATTTTCTCTGCCTCGTGATGGCTGGGTGTTGTGTGCTGTCCTTAGGTTAGTTAGGTTTAAGTAGTTCTAAGTTCTAGGGGACTTATGACCACAGCACTTGAGTCCCATAGTGCTCAGAGCCATCAAAAACCCTCCCAAAGATGTAAACAACCATGCATGAGCAGCGCCTATTAGGCGGAGGGGGTCCGACAGCCGATCAGTTCCATTCATTCCACCAGGAAGGAGGTACACGGCTCGTGTTTTCTGTAGTTGAACCACGCCTACATGGTCGATACCGCGGTTCGATCGCGTCCGCATTGTTATTTTGAGCCAGAAAGGGCTCTCAAAGAGGGAAGTGTCCAGGCGTCTCGGAGTGAACCAAAGCTATGTTGTTCGGACATGGAGGAGATACGGAGAGACAGGAACTGTCGATGACATGTCTCGCGGAGGCCCCGCAAGGGCTACTACTGCAGTGGATGACCGCTACATACGGATTATGGCTCGAAGGAACCCTAACAGCAACACCATCGTGTTGAATAATGCTTTTCGTGCAGCCACAGGACGTCGCGTTACGACTCAAACTGTGCGCAATAGGCTGCATGATGTGCAACTTCACTCCCGACGTCCATGGCGAGGTCCATCTTTGCAAACACGACACAATGCAGCGCGGCAAAGATAGGCCCGACAACATGCCGAATGGACCGCTCAAGATTGGCATCACGTTCTCTTCACATATGAGAGTCTCATATTCCTTCAACCAGACAATGGTCAGAGACGTGTTAAGAGGCAACCTGATCAGACTGGCCTTAGACACACTGTCCAGCGAGCGCAACAATGTGGAGGTTCCCTGCTGTTTTGGGGTGGCATTATGTGGGGCCGACGACGCCGCTGGTGGTCATGGAAGGCGCCGTAACGGCTGTACGACACGTGACTGCCATCCTCCGACCGATAGTGCAACCAAATCGGCAGCATATTGGCATTCGTCTTCATGAACGACAAATAGCGCCCCCATCGTGCACATCTTGTGAATGACTTCCTTCAAGATAACGACATCGCTCGACTAGAATGGCCAGCATGTTCGCCAGACATGAACCCTATCGAACATGCCTGTGATAGATAGTAAAGGGCTGTTTATGGACGACGTAACCGACTAACCACTCTGAGGGATCTACGCCAAATCGCCGTCGAGGAGCGGGACAATCTGGACCAACAGTGCCTTGGTGAACTTGTGGGTAGTATGCCACGACAATACAAGCATGCATCACTGCAAGAGGACGTGCTACTGGGTATTTGAGGTACCGGTATGTACAACAGTGTGGACCAGCACCTCTGGAGGTCACTCTGTATGGTGGTACAACATGCAGCGTGTGGTTTTCATGAGCAATAAAAAGGGCGGAAATGATGTTTATGTTGATCTCTGTTCCAATTTTCTGTACAGGTTCCTGAACTCTCGGAACTGAGGTGATGCAAAACTTTTTTGCTGTAAAGCATGTGCTGAAACGCAGTTGTTAATTTGAATAGTTGCCTCAGATAAATGAGTTGCTAAGGGGTGAAAGAGAATAGGACAATTAAAAGGTAAATATTTATTTCAGGCCATAAATAATATTTAGTTTAATTTTAACTCCACAGCTTTTGAGACAAGGTGAGTCACCAAACCTGTTAACTTCGAATATTTATGAAAAGGTTGAAGATAAGATAATGTTCTTCTTAACCAGACGATGAATGGTGCCTTTTCACAGCACTATTATTAACACGATTCTGCATTAACTACTTTTTTCCAAGCGGAAATCCAGCAAGGTCTTTTCAGACCGTCATAGCTTTACTGGAGACGAATTCCACATCGTTTCACCTTCCGAGATCCGATAAATATTTTTGGAGAAATTAACGTATTTAGAATTCATGATTTTTCTGCTTTGTTTCGCTATTTTTATTTATTTATTTTTTATTTACTTAATCTGCCTCGTTAGGGGCATCAGACCCTTCCTAACGTACATCGGACCAGCGTTTCACACATACAGTATCTTTTTTTACATCATAGTTACGGAAGAAATAATAAGTTTAATATGACAACCAGTATTAAAATGATTTGAGTGTCAGAAGTGGCAGTGTGATTAAATTATACTAATCATGAACTAATGTAGTCAATACTGGTAGTAGTTGTGCTACTGCAGCTGCTGCCACCACCATCTTATCCGGAAATTCGTGATTTTGTATCCAGATAAGCAAGTACGTCAACGTCATGTGGGATGAGCAGAAAACGGAATGTTGCACTTCCGCAATACAGGTTTGAAAGGGGCAGACTTTTGTAATTTATCTGTCTACTATTCTGAATCTGTGTTTGGTATCGCTTAGTAGTGTCAGCCTGGAGCGTTGAAACAAGCCGGCCTTAACAGTTCAACTTCCTCATAATGTGTGGTACTTAATACATTCTACAGTCTTTCATCTCTCCGAAACTACTTAACACATTTCGGAGAGTGGAACGTCGTTTCTTTCGAATCTTTCAGACGAATAACTACAGCAATAGCAAACTTTACTGAATTCCATTTTTTTACATTGATATAGTTACCTCTGTAATTAATATTCTTATCAGAAGAGACGGCTGATATCGTTACCTCTGTAATTAATATTCTTATCAGAAGAGAGGACTTTTTTTTATTAATAAACTAGCTGGAAATGGAACTGGAATCTGTTACACTCTTGCGGAATATTTTGAGCTTAAATGATTCACCGTATAATCTTGTCCGTTCTTGAGGTACACGGCAGATTACCATAGCTACTTGTGAAAAGTGTGCTTCAGACGTAGAGATGGTGTGGCTCGTGATAGAGGCAGCGGATGCTCGGCAGGGCCAGGGACAGGTTTGTCTGTACGCCGCGCTGCCCGTCCATCTCTTTCATTGCCCTCTCTGGTGTGAGAATGCGGAAGCTATCAATTTACATCTGCATAGTCGTTTACAACTCATCACTGAAAATCCATACGAATTTATGCGTGAAAGAAATAACTGAGCGGGACAAATTTACGACGCGTGGGTTCATATGTCGTGTTTGTGCCTGTGTTGCGTTAATTCCGTTTTCCGCGAGACACTTGATTCAGCGGTAAAGGTAATTAGCAGTACCTTCTTCTTGATAAGAAAACATATTTATTTTGTTTTTCGTGGTCGGCGTCCACAAGGAAGTATTGTACTGGCGAAAGTTTTAAGCAACATGTCTTTGAATCCAGTGGAATAACCTTCCACAGGAATTTATTTATTCGGAAATGGAAGATTTCACAAATAAGAAAATTTTGATCAGAGAGTAGTGAGTGACGTCTAGGAAGATGGAAACGTGCTACAGCGCATTCACAATTATTTTAATTTTGACGAATAACGTTGCCTTGTATTGTCTTCAAGACAACAGAAGTCGCTGCAAAACGGTTACTACTGAATGTCTCTTTCTCTACTGATTACTGTTTTGTGGAATGATGTCGTTATGGCTGGTATTCCATTGTTTTGTCATTTGTAACGACTTCATGTTTTATGAACTCTAAACTGATGTTCCCATTTGATTAGACAACTTGGAATATTGTACCTCGAGTGTTCAGGAAACCACAGAATTCGTAGCGGCATCATACGAAATTTAAGCTGCTCAACTAATAGACAGATTTAATCGAAATAATATTACTTGTAAGATATCACTTCTACGCAAAGTTAAGCTATTAATTCAGGCTGATTTAACACATATGCAAGTATGCTATTAGACACAGCATAATTCACTCCAACATACAGACGTTGGAACTCTGTATTTCTTGCCTGACTCTCTAACAACATGAAAATTTTTGCACCAGTCCATCAGAAGGAAGGGCCGATGAAGAGCTAGATGGCTGGACAATGTGTTGGCTGACATTACCAAGACGTAGAACAGAGGATGGAAAAGAAAAACAGAGAATGTGTGCAGTTCGATTGTTGAGGAGCTGTAATGCGAAAGACGAAGAAGAGTAGGAGAAGGGGGGAAAAAGATAATAAGCCTGCATGTTTAGTAATATAACGTGGTGTTCGGTCTCTGCTCACGAAATCTATTGCTGGGAAATGTGCCGCTGGAGATTCATTATTTACGAGTTCATGACTTCCTTCTTCTCGAGAAGAACAATCACAAACTCTAAAATAATATGACGGCTGCGATGCCCTAACTGGAGTAGACTTACCAAGCCAACACCATGTATGTTCCATAAAGTTCAAGCTTACACCTTCCATCAACTATGGTAGCTAGTATTGTACCAGTATATTCAGAATAAGTGGAGAGCAGTACACCTACCATCACCTATGGTGCACCTTCCATCAACTATGGTAACGAGTATTGTACCAGCATACATAAATAACTGGAGAGCGGATGGTATCGTCCTTACACTCTATAGTCTTCTAGTAGGAGTTACCAGGTACTATACCGATCCGTACTCCTGGCAACGCTGGTTTCTCCCCACATCACCACAGCGCATTTATGATATGGAGATTAAGTTCGAGACTGAATCATGACTCGCCAGAGAACAACACACGTCTACATTCGATGCGTCCGCCTACAATGTCTCCGGGCTTTGTCATGTTTCTAAAGGAAAACACGCAGTAATGCAACGGCTGTGGAGGTCGTCCATCAGATGACGTTTTCGGACTGTTTTGGTTGATCTCGAGCGTCCTTTTATTGTTTGAAAGGGTGGGTATCAGTTATTACATGCGAAGTCATGCGTAGACCCGACCACAGTGAGAATTAATTTCGTCACAATTAGGTACAGACACGTTCCTGTTCAAAGTAGTCCACGCTGTCACCTTGAAGTACAATTACGGAAAATTATGGCGGAAAATGCCTTCACGAGTGGCCGTGACGACTTGCTGTTAACGCCAATAAATATACTGACGATGGTAATGAGAAAGGAGTGATAGTGTTTGCGGATAAGATGATGGAACGAGCAAGTAAAATGTTAAAAGCTGAGAAGGTCGATGGGGCAAATGACGGCAGAAGGAGCATGGTGTTCAGCGGAGTGGAATTCAATTATCCGCCATGAAGAGGAAGAAGAAATTACACTGAACGCACATTGAAAATATGGATTAAGGTGGCATAAATTTCTGCTGTATTATGAACAGTGAAAAGAAATGCCAATTTTGGAAAACTTCACAGCTTTAATCGTACAGAACTGTATCGCATCTCTTCAACACGAAAAAAAAATTGTTCTGTATATGGGTTCTGGTTTTAAAAATAGCCAGATTAAGCGAGTCATCACGCACGAACGAGACGACGCACTTCCAAAAAAGGCATATTATGTCAGAATTTTACAAAAAGAATGAAAAATCAGAATTAAACCAGCCAGTGATTTATTCGGACGAAACGTGAATTCCCACATTGTGATTAAATCTTGCCGGCCGCGGTGGTCTAGCGGTTCTAGGCGCTCAGTCCGGAACCGCGCGACTGCTACGGTCGCAGGTTCGAATCCTGCCTCGGGCATGGATGTGTGTGATGTCCTTAGGTTAGTTTAGTTTAAGTAGTTCTAAGTTCTAGGGGACTGATGACCACAGATGTTAAGTCCCATAGTGCTCAGAGCCATTTGAACCACTTGAATAAATCTTGCCACGGCGTAACTGAGACACTGCTGCCACCCTACTGGTCAGGTTTGAAGGACATCTCACTGACACTTATTATTACCACACACTGTAATTTACCAGATACTTCCCAACTTAAGTTTCGCCATAATACTGATTCCAGAAAATCACGTTGCTGAGACCTTGTTATATCACTCTTACTTGACGACATGCGAACACAGGTTGAAGTAATAAAATTTGTCATTAATTTCCACATTCTTTTTGCGTCACTCATTATGACGGACCGTTTCCCTGCTGATACGAGGGTGAGTCAAATGAAAACCTTAAATTCGTAATAGCAAATCGAAATTTGTCGCCGTTATCGTGTAAGTTGGTAAGCGTGCTACAAACAGCGTGCAGAATGGCCTGTGGGTGGCAGCATAGTGCAGATGCACACATACCGTCGCAGTATCAGTATATAGATGGCCGCCCCACTTGCGACTTCCACCAGGGAAGAACAGCGTTCTGTTGTTCGGTTTTTGCGCAGTGAAAGTGTGAAACCTATTGAAATTTAAAGACGAATGAAGGTTCAGCACGGTGATGCATGTTTGTCACAGCAGCAAGTCTACGAATGGAGTAGGAAGTTCGCAAATGGTGTGACATCAGTGGAAGATGCTCCTCGTCCAGGTCAGGCACAACGAGTTGTGACTCCACAGAACATTGCAGCAGTTGAAGCCATAATGAAGGAAAACTGCCGAGTGACACTGAATGACATTGCAGCATGTTTACAGATTAGTCATGGGTCAGCACACCACATGGTGCATGACGTGTTCCAGTTTCACAAAGTGTCTGCAAGATGGGTGCCACGGCGACTGAACGACGTGTTGATGCTTGTGAAGAACTTCTTCGGCGCTTTGAACGAGAAGGTGATGGCTTCCTTGCAAGAATCGTTACTGGGGACGAAACCTGGGTTCAGTTCCACCAACCGGAAACGAAGAGAGCGAGCATGGAATGGCGCCATTCCTCATCACCAAAACCAAAGAAGTTGCGAACAGAACCATCAGCAGGGAAGGTTATGCTGACTCTCTTTTGGGACGAAAAAGGCGTCATTTTGGAGCATTACATGGCTAGAGGAATCCCTGTCAGCAGTGCATCATACACAGATCTCCTAAAATATCGTCTGCGGCCTGCAATCAAATCAAAGCGACGTGGATTGCTGTCAGCAGGTGTCCTTTTGCAACATGATAATGCAAGGCCCCACACTGCCCGCACAACAGTTGCCACAATCAAAGACCTGCATTTTGAGTGTCTTCCTCATCCACCATACTCACCAGACCTTGCCCCAAGTGATTTCCATATTTTTGGACCACTCAGAGACGCAATGGGAGAAAAGAAGTTCCGTTCTGATGAAGAGGTACGCCACACGGTGCATGAGTGGTTGCGCGGAATATCGAAAGAATTTTTTTTTCTAAAGGAATTTATTCACTTTTTAAGCACTGGAGGACTTGCATTGAGCGTGGGGGAGATTATGTTGAAACGTGATGCAGCTTTGTACCACTTCTGCACAATAAATAATATTTAAAAAAATATTTAAGCTTTTCACTTGACTCACCTGCGTATCATCACTTCCACTGGGCACCATTGTCCTCGGACGAAAATCCACTCTCTGATCAAAAGTATCCGGACACCTATTACTGCTCACTTCCCTTCGTAACGGCTTCATCTCTGCTGGAGACTCTTTAATGAGGTGTCTAAATGTCTGTGGGGGAATGTCAACCCATTCTTTCTCAAGCACCGAAATCAGACAACGAAGTGATGTTGGACTCGGGGCTCTGGAGTGCAGTCGACGTCCTAATTCATACCAGAGGTGTTCGATTAGGTCCTGCGCAGGCGAAACTATTTCAGGAATGTTATTGTCCACAAATCATTGTCTCACAGATGCTGCTTTATGAAAGTGTATTGTCATGCTGATCCAGTCAGTCGTCGCTTCCGAACTGTTCCTGTACTGTACGCCGTAAACAAAGCTGTAAAGTGTGCTCATATCCTTCCGCGTTTCGCGTTTTCTTAAGTACATTAAGGTGACCTCGCCCTAACTACCAAAAGCACTCCCACACTTTAAGAGTTACTTTTTCCGTAAATCAGTGTTGGCCCTAGACATGATGGCGAGTAACATCCGCCAGGCATTCAACAATCCCAAACCCTTCCATCTCATTGCCACAGAGTATAGCGTGATTCATTACACCAAATCACTCGTTTCCAGCCATCCACTGACCAGTGACGTCGGTCTTTACACCGCCTCGACACTTCAAGCGTCGCTCATCATTGACTACAGAAATGCGTGTGTTACGAGGAGCTGATCGTACGTCGTATACCATTATCTTCGATTCCATACGCGCCATCACGGTGCTAGATGCACTGCTGGTAATACACTACTGGTCATTAAAATTGCTACACCAAGAAGATATGCAGATGATAAACGGGTATTCATTGGACAAATATATTATACTACAACTGACATGTCATTACATTTTCACGCAATTTGGGTGCATAGATCCTGAGAAATCAGTACCCAGAACAACCACCTCTGGCCGTACTAACAGCCTTGATACGCCTGGGCATTGAGTCAAACAGAACTTGGATGCAGCTTAAACACGATACCACAGTTCATCAAGAGTAGTGACTGGCGTATTGTGACGAGCCAGTTGCTCGGTCACCATTGACCAGACGTTACCAATTGGTGAGAGATCTGGAGAATGTGCTGGCGAGGGCAGCAGTCGAACATTTTCTGTATCCAGAAAGGCCCGTACAGGACCTGCGACATGCGGTCGTGCATTATCCTGCTGAAATGTAGGGTTTCGCAGGGATCGAATGAAGGGTAGAGCCACGGGTCGTAACACATCTGAAATGTAACGTCCACTGTTCAAAGTGCCGTCAATGCGAACAAGAGGCGACCGAGACGTGTAACCAATGGCACCTAATTCCATCACGCCGGGCGATACGCCAGTATTGCGATGACGAATACACGCTTCTAATGTGCGTTCACCGCGATGTCGCCAAACACGGATGCGACCATCATCGTGCTGTAAACAGAAACTGGATTCATCCGAAAAAATGACGTTTTGCCATTCGTGCATCCAGGTTCGTCGTTGAGTACACCATCGCAGGTGCTCCTGTCTGTGATGCAGCGTCAAGGGTAACCGTAGCCACGGTCTCGGAGCTGATAGTACATGCTGTTGCAAACGTCGTCGAACTGTTCGTGCAGATGGTTGTTGTCTTGCAAACGTCTCCATCTGCTGGCTTAGGGATCGAGACGTGGTTGCACGATCCGTTACAGCCATGCGGATAAGATACCTGTCATCTCGACTGCTAGTGATACGAGGCCGCTGGGATCCAGCACGGCGTTCCGTATTACCCTCCTGAACCCACCGTTTCCATATTCTGCTAACAGTCATTGGATCTCGACCAACGCGAGCAGCAATGTCGCGACACGGAAAACCACGATCGCGATAGGCTACAATGCGACCTTTATCAAAGTCAGAAACGTGATGGTACGCATTTCTCCTCCTTACACTGGGCATCACAACAACGTTTCACCAGGAAACGCCGGTCAACTGCTGTTTGTGTATGATCGGTTGGAAACTTTCCTCATGTCAGCACGTTGTAGGTGTCGCCACCGGCGCCAACCTTGTGTGAATGATCTGAAAAGCTAATAATTTGCATATCACAGCATCTTCTTCCTGTCGGCTAAATTTCGCGACTGTAGCACGTCATCTTCATGGTGTAGCAATTTTAATGGCCAGTAGTGTACTTTGGGGCTCACTAGTGTTACTTTTACCTGATTTTTTTTTCTTTACAATCGGCCTCTGCACAGCTCGAGCTCGGTGGTGACTGTTCGTCAGTACATGAGTTTGCCTGGTCTTGGTTTACCTCTAATTGCTCCTTCACGTTTCCTCTTCACAATCAAGTCACCAAGAGTCGACTTGGACAGCTTTAGAATTGTTGAAATCTCCCTGATGGATTTGTTATGGTTCAAATGGCTCTGAGCACTGTGGAACTTAACATCTGAGGTCATCAATCCCCTAGAACATAGAACTACTTAAACCTAACTAACCTAAGGACATCACACACATCCATGCCCGAGGCAGAATTCGAACCTGCGACCGTAGCAGTCGCGCGGTTCCGGACTGCAGCGCCTAGAACCGTGTGGCCACCGCGGTCGGCCCTGATGGATTTGTTATTCAAATTACATCCAATGACGTCCAGTCACTCAGGTCTCCTACCCAATCCATTTTGCTGTTGTTGTTGTTGCTGCTCCTGCTTCTACAGTGGCTCTGGTGGTCAGTCCGAGTTACGTAGAGGTGTCCACATACTCTTGATCAGACAGTGAAGTTGTCCTACGTAGGTCTGCCGTTGGAAACGGAGCCCGGTTGCTTGCCGAGAAGAGAATGGAGAGTACCTGCAAAGTAACGAGGTCTCTGCCGGAGTTAACGAACCCGTGACTCCGCACTGACTCGAGTGCCGCCTGCAGCGGCGCAGCGGCGACCCCTCGGCAGGCAGGCAGCACCTGCACGCCCGCAGCATCCTGCAGAGAAGCAGACACCGCGAGGCCAGAGCTGTTGGCGTGTGCAGGCGGCGCCCCGCCCCCTCGCCTTGTCGTGGGTCAGTGAGCAGGCGGGCTGCGTGCTCTGAGAAAGCCGCGGAGTTCCCGCGTGCTGCGGCCGTGCGGATATCTCGCGGATCAGCAGTCGGCAACAGCCTACAGCCCACAGCGACTGCCGCAGCAGGGTACGCTGCCCTCGAAAGGGGCCGCCGGCAACTCAGGTGCTAGCCGCAACCGCCCCGCCTGCCACATATTACAAAGGCGTGTCTGGAACTGTTCCGGCTGAACTCGTACACTGCTGAGCAGTCGAAAATCAGCGTTATGCAATAACGAACCAAACGCCGGAAACGATTATATCACTCGATTTGTTATTCTTCTTCTTTTTACAAATATTATTACGCTGAAGCGCCAAAGAAACTGGTATAAGCATGCGTATTCAAATGCAGAGATATGTAAATAGGCAGAATAGGGCGCTGCGGATGGGAGTGCCTATACAGGGTGGTCCATTGATCGTGATGGGGCCAAATATCTCACGAAATAAGCGTCGAACGAAAAAACTACAAAGAACGAAACTTGTCTAGCTTGAAGGGGGGAAACCAGATTGCGCTATGGTTGGCCCGCTAGATAGCGCAACAACAGGTCAAACGGATATCAACTGCGTTTTTTTAAAATAGGAACCCCCATTTTTATTACATATTCGTGTAGTACGTAAAGAAATATGAATGTTTTAGTTGGACCACTTTTTTCGCTTTCTGATAGATGGCGCTGTAACAATCACAAACATATGGCTCACAATTTTAGACGAACATATGTTGTAGGCTTTTTAAATTAAAATTAGGAACGCAGGTACGTTTGAACAATTTATTTCGGTTGTTCCAAAGTGATACATGTACCTTTATGAACTTATCATTTCTGAGAACGCATGCTGGTACAGCATGATTACCTGTGAATACCATATTAATGCAATAAATGCTCAAAATTATGTCCGTCAACCTCATTGCATTTGGTAATACGTGTAACGACATTCCCCTCAACAGCGAGTAGTTCGCCTTCCGTAATGTTCGCACATGCATTGACAATACGCTGACGCATGTTGTCAGGCATTGTCGGTGGATCACGATAGGAAATAACCTTCAACGTTCCCCACAGAAAGAAATCCTGGGACGTCAGATCCGGTGAACGTGCGGGCCATGGTATGGTGCTTCGACGACCAATCCATCTGTCATGAAATATGCCATTCAATACATCTTAAACCGCTCGCGAGCTATGTGGCGGGCATCCATCATGTTGGTAGTATATCGCCATTCTGTCGTGCAGTGAAACATGTTATAGTAACATCGGTAGAAAATTACGTAGAAAATCAGCATACACTGCACCATTTACATTGCCATCTATAAACTGGGGGCCAATTATCCTTCCTCCCATAATGCCGCCCCATACATTAACCCGCCAAGGTCGCTGATGTTCCACTTGTCGCAGCCATCATGGATTTTCCTTTGCCCAATAGTGCATATTATGCCGGTTTACGTTACCGCTGTTGGTGAATGACTCTTCGTCGCTAAATAGAACGCCTGCAAAAAATTTGTCAGTGTCCCGTAATTTCTCTTGCACCCAGCGGCAGAACTGTACACGATGACAAAGTCGTCGCCATGCAATTCCTGGTGCACAGAAATATGGTACGGGTGCAATCGATGTTGATGTAGCATTCTCAACACCGACGTTGTTGAGATTCCCAATTCTCGCGCAATTTGTCTGCTACTGATGTGCGGATATGCCGCGACAGCAGCTAAAACACCTACTAGGGCATCAGCATTTGTTTCACGTCGTGGTTGACGTTTCACATGTGGCTGAACACTTCCTGTTTCCTTAAATAACGTAACTATCCGGCGTACGGTCCAGACACTTCGATGATGTCGTCCAGGATACCGAGCAGCATACATAGCACACGCCCGTTGGGCATTTTGATCACAATAGCCATACATCAACACGATATCGACCTTTTCTGCAATTGGTAAACGGTCCATTTTAACACGGGTAATGTATCACGAAGCAAATACCGTCCGAACTAGCCGAATGTTACGTGATACCACGTACTTATACGTTTGTGACTATTAAAGCGCCATCTGTCTGAAAGCGAAAAAAGTGGTCCAACTAAAACATTCATATGTCTTTACGTACTACACGAATATGTAATAAAAATGGGGGTTCCTATTTTAAAAAACGCAGTTGATATCCGTTTGACCTATGGCAGCGCCATCTAGCGGGCGGGAACCATAGCACCATCTGATTTCTCCCTTCAAGCTAGACGAGTTTCGTTGTTTGTAGTTTTTTCGTTTGATGCTTATTTCGTGAGATATTTGGCCCGGTCACTATCAATGGACCACCCTGTATAAGACAACAAGTGTCTGGCGCAGTTTTAGATCGGTTACTGCTGCCGCAATGGCAGGTGATCAAGATTTCAGTGAGTTTGAAGGTGGTGTTATAGTCAGTGCACGAGTCACGGGGCACAACATCTCCGAGGTAGCGATGAACTGGGGATTTTCCCGTACGACCATTTCACGAATGGTACCGTGAATATCTGGAATCTGGTCAAACATCAAATATCCGACATAGCTGCGGCCGGAAAAAGATTCTGCAAGAACCGGACCAACGGGAACTGAAGAGAATCGTTCAAAGTGACAGAAGTGCAACCCTTCCGAAAATTGCTGCAGATTTCAACGCTGGGCCACTAGCAAGTATCATCGTGGGAACCATTAAACGAAACATCATTGATATGGGCTTTCGAAGCCGAAGGCCCACTCGTGTACCCTTGGTGACCGCACGACACAAAGCTTTATGCCTTGCCTGGGCCGTCACCACCAACGTTGGACTTTTGATGACTGTGCGAATTGCCGGCGGTAGCAGTGTATTTAATTCTTCTAGAATCTACATATATAAATGATGCTCTAAGCCCCCCCCCCCCCCCCCCCATACTAACTCCGACTTTTGCTGCTGCACATGGATTAAAAAGATACGCGAACTGACTGTAACAAACCCTGCAAGTGGAGTAGAAAAAGAGTTTGGCACCTGCAATAATTTAATTTGATAAATAAGTTAAATAAAGGAAGGTTTCATTAACGTAGTGAGAAATGATAGGATTGCTCTACCGATTAACAGAATGAAAGTTCTGTCCAAAATAACAATATGATTTATTAAGACTAAACACAAAATAATAAACAAAAACACATGAAACATTTACAATACATCAACTTGGCTCAAATTGGATACTCAAATAAACGCTGTGAAGGTGAAGTTGTCCCTAAACTAGATTGTGACGTTTATGACGAAGTGGTATGTGGAGCCAATTCCTAGCAACTCAAATCTTAAGAGAGACACACAGCTAACCCAACATTAATTGCCGCTACATTAGTGAGAACTCAGACAATGAACACCCAAGATAGAACAAAGTTAGAAAAGACGAACAGGCGCACTCTGCTGAGTTCTGATTATCGCCTAGCAAAAATGCCTGCTTTGCCGGTGCTGCGAACGTACATTACCAAGCAGTCTTCTTAGCTGCAAGGACACGATCTGGCGTACTGGAAGCGATGGGTGGTTGCTTCGACGTCCCGTCGTGGTGATGATAATGTCGCGAGTATAGCCCGAAACAAATTGTCCTGGTCTGTTTGTTCCAGACTAAAGACTTCCTATCAATACAAATGCGCCTCTGAGGGAGACGAAGAAGGCTTGCCACACAATCACTGACGGTGCAGTGATTGATTTTCACAAGCGAAGTCACACAGTAACTCCGATACAGTCAACTTTAGCCAAAACTGCCCAAGACAGACAACATAGGCCGCTTGTACGCAGAACGCTCAATTGCCAACTGTACTCGGAAAGTTACGTTGAAGTCGAAACTTCAGCAACTTCCTTAAACAGTTACAATCAAATAAAAGTATATTTGACAGCCAACGAAAGGCAGGCTGTCCAGAGCAGCGAGAGCTCAGTGTTGTAACCTACTCGGACTGAAAGGCGAGAGCCGACTCCCTACAAGAGCACACGTACAAAACCGAACACAGAACATTCCCGCCCCCACGACAGTGGCCGTGGTTAACCGTTCCAATCAGCAACTCGAAAACCGGCGGAAAATTCCACTCTATTGCCGGAGCACTACCATTCCACCAATGGAGATTCTTGGCGCCAATTTCTGCGCCGATTTTGCTACGTCACGGAGCTATGCCCTGAGCAAGCCAATCACAGTTACCATACGGCAGAAAACGCGGGAATTTGCGCGCTAAGGCTGCTTGGGAACACAAGTCATTACCACGCCTCGCTGGTAGCCCGCCAGAAAGTGTTTTCGCTAAGTTTCTGCAAAGTAACGGAACCTCTAGCCCAGCCGTTACTTCAGACCCCTCCAGGCGTGTCTTTTGACAATGTCGGCATCTGGAAAGCATTCACTCGACTCCCTCACACCCGTCGGCTTACCCTTTCAAGATCAGCAGTGCCCGCCTGTCACCGGACCACCTGGGTGACGAGAGACGCTGCGTGGGAAGTCCGCGTGTGAAGGAAAAGCAACTTTTCACCGCATGCAATTAGAGAGGAAAATCGTAAGATAGAAATATGGGAGGGGGCTCATGCCACCTCTCAACTGGAAACATGTTGCCTGGTCGGACGAGCCTCGTTTCAGATTGTGTCGAGCGGATGCACGTGTACGGGTAAGGGTGACAACCTCATGAATCCATGGACACTGCATCTCAGGAGGGGACTGTTCATGCTCGTGGAGGCTCTGTAAAGATGTGCGGCGTGAGCAGTGGAGTGATATGGGACGCCTGATACGTCTACATACGACTGCGACCGGTGACATGTACGTAAACATTCACTCTGATCACCTACATCCATTCATGTCAATTGTGCATTCCGACGGACTTAAGCAATTCCAGCAGAACAATGCGACACCCCACACATCCATAATTGCTACAGAATAGCTCCAGGAACATTCTTCTGAATTTAAACACTTTTGATGGCCACCAAACTCCCCAGACATGGAAATTATTGGAATGAAAATAAACAAGAAAAAGACTAAAGTGATGGTATGCAATACAGGAGCAGAATATGAACATCTGAGAATGAGAATTGGAAGAGAGGAGCTGGAAGTGATTGAGGAATTTACCTACCTGGGAAGCAAAATCACAAGGGATGGTAGAAGCCCGAAAGAAATTGTGAGCGGAATACAACAGACCAGAACTGAATTTAATTTGTGGAGGAACTTACTCACCAGCAACAAAAGCAGTTTGAAAATAAGGAAACTTATAAAAGCTTTCGTTTCGAGTGTCGCCCTATACGGATGTGAAACTTGGACAATGGGAAGAGAAGAGAGAAGACAGCCAGAGACCCTGGAGATGTGGTGCTATAGAAGGATGATGAAGATCAGGTGGAGAGACAAAGTAAAAAATAAATAGGTGCTTAGAAGAGTACAGGAAACCTGATATCTGTGGAGGCACATCCAAACAAGTAGACACAAACTTATGGGGAACATCCTAAGACACAACAACATCATTGGAACAATAGGAGAAGGAGCTATTGAGGGGAGGAATCGGCAGGGGTGACAAAGGATATCATACATGCAACAGATCTTGAATGATGTTGGATGTGACACATACGTGGAAATGAGGAGGAAGGCAGACAAAAGAGAGGAATGGCGCTCTGCTGAAAACCAACCTCAGGGGTGAACATTAAAAGAAGAAAGAAGAAGAAGTATAGCTGTACAATAGTGGATTTCTTTCCCTATGTATGCGCAGTGTCTTACCTTGTACTACACAGAAATTAGACTGCAGTTATAGGAGGCGTCAAACATGAAGAGGAAACAGTAGTTGGGACGGGAGTGGAGCAGATTTGTAGCCTGTCCCCGATGTAATTCAGTCTATACAATAAGCAAGTTGTGAAGGAACCCAAGGGGAAATTCGGGAGGTATGTTTGCCAATTACGTGGTAAAATTCTGTCAGAGACCGCAGAGGACTTGAACGATCAGTTGAATGAAATGGCTAGTGTCTTGAATACATAAACGAAAGTGAAACGAGGTTAATGGAATGTAGTGAGGAAATGAGACACTATAAGTACCGTAAAACTAATCTGAAGATGCCTATATGGTTGTCAGCCGAAATATCGTGGCAAGATGCGACATCACAATCACACGCAGCACTTTCGCAATAAAATTACTTCTTCAAGATGTGGCCACATCTCTAGTCCTGTTCGGGAGCGGTTAGGTCTCGGTCGCTCGCGACGGGGAATTTCAGACACTGAGATCTTCGTAAATGTCTTTAGAATTATTTAGGCATTTGGGTGTGGATACTCATTCAAGCGACCCTTCCACTTCTCCATGATACTGGAAACGTCTGTGACCTGAAGGTCGGTCCAAGATGGCTTCAGACATATAGCTGGTGGTTTCTGGAGAGTGCTAATGGTTCAAATGGCTCTGAGTACCATGGGACGTAACATCTGAGGTCATCAGTCCCCTAGAACTTAGAACTACTTAAACTGACTAACGTAAGGACATCACACACATCCATGCCCGAGGCACGAATCGAACCTGCGACCTTAGCGGTCGCGCGGAGCCAAACTGAAGCGTCTAGAACCGCTCGGCCACCACGACCGGCGGAGAGAGCTATTTAGAAACGATTTCTTATGGACTTCTGTGTTTGTGACAGTTTGTTCGCATTTTGAGTGCTTTTCTTCAGAAATTCAGAAAAATGATATTCGATAGAAAAGGCAACCGTAGAATTGGAAGTATATCTGTGAGTGAGCCGGCCGCTGTAGCCGAGCGGTTCTAGGCGCTTCAGTCCGGAACCACGTGGCTGCTACGGTGGCAGGTTCAAATCCTGCCTCTGGCATGGATGTGTGTAATGTCCTTAGGTTGGTTAGGTTTAAGTAGTTCTAAGTCTAGGGGACTGATGACCTCAGATGTTAAGTGGAATAGTGCTTAGAGCTATTTGAACCATCTGTGAGCGACAGTGATGGTTTGCGTGACTTAGTACTATATTTTGACTTAGCAATTTCATAATAGACAGTTGCCTGCCCCACAGACGTTGGTGGCGATACTTTAAAGAACAATACATCGGCACAAGGTATTAAATTTCTCAAGCGTTTCTTTAAGACAAACTGACTTGTTTCGAATCCAAGGTGAAATATGAATAGTTATTTACATTTGCATGAGCCAACTACTGTAAAAATTAGATACATACGTAAACAGTGAAGCCAACGGTCACATCACCGAAGTTAACAGCTGGTAGGCTTGGCTAGTACTTGGATGGGTGACCGCTCAGGTCTACCGAGCGCTCTTCGCAAGAGGGGTGCACTCTGCCCTTGTGAGGCCAATTGGGGAGCTACTTGACTTTGAAGTAGCAGCTCCGGTAGCGAAAACTGACGAAGGCTGGGAGAGCGGTGCGCTGACCACACGCCCTCCATAACTGCATCCAATGACACCTATTACTGAGGATGACACGGCGGACGGTCGGTATCGTTTGGCCATCCGAAGCATTTTCGTACGGAGTAAGAAGTAAAGGACAAATAATCAAGTACTCATTATGAATAAAATGAATTCATATGTGCGCAGTCCATTCTGCGTCTGGTCTCTTCAACTTGAGAGAATCGTGAAATGCTGAAACTCCTCTTGGGTCGCGGTGCCGTGTGAATTACAGTAAGGAAAGGATCTTCCTAAAACTGCTGCTCGTAGAAACTGGGTCCCAGAATCTCAGTCCGTTAATAACTCTGATCGGAAAATGATTCTAGAAATTATAGTTCTATGAAGTGATCAACGCACCAGGAAGACCATATCGGCACCCACACGAATCGGCAACTTACAACTGGCACCATAAACTTTTAGTTTCGATAAGTAGGTTAAAATTCGTCATACGGTTGCAGCTTTATTCACATAGAAGATATAGTTTCTTGAAATCAAACGCTCTTTTTGAAAGGCCCTCTATTTTAAAAGAGAAAGGGATACGCTGTCAAAATTCTAAGACTATGATTAAGATAATCGTGGTTGGTTTGTTCACTTTCTGATAAACTATGAACCAGCCTCTCTGAAACGTATTCGAATAATCTACTCAGTAAACTGGGCGTGACTGTGGACTACATACAAAACAGTGAAACCTTTTCCATACTATGTTATTGTTGTTGTTGTCTTCAGTCCTGAGACTGGTTTGATGCAGCTCTCCATGCTACTCTATCTTATGCAAGCTTCTTCATCTCCCAGTACTTACTGCAACCTACATCCTTCTGAATCTACTTAGTGTATTCATCTCTTGGTCTCCCTCTACGATTTTTACCCTCCACGCTGCCCTCCAATGCTAAATTTGTGATCCCTTGATGCCTCAGAACATGTCCTACCAACCGGTCCCTTCTTCTTGTCAAGTTGTGCCACAAACTCCTCTCCTCCCCAATTCTATTCAGTACCTCCTCATTAGTTACGTGATCTACCCATCCAATCTTCAGCATTCTTCTGTAGCACCACATTTCGAAAGCTTCTACTCTCCTCTTGTCCAAACTATTTATCGTCCATGTTTCACTTCCATACATAGCTACACTCCATACAAATACTTTCAGAAACGACTTCCTGACACTTAAGTCTATACTCGATGTTAACAAATTTCTCTTCTTGAGAAACGCTTTCCTTGCAATTGCCAGTCTACATTTTATATCCTCTCTACTTCGACCATCATCAGTTACTTTGTTCCCCAAATAGCAAAACTCCTTTACTACTTTAAGTGTCTCATTTCCTAATCTAATTCCCTAAGCAAAACCCGACTTAATTCGACTACATTCCATTATCCTCGTTTTGCTTTTGTTGATGTTCATCTTATATCCTCCTTTCAAGACACTGTCCATTCCGTTCAACTGCTCTTCCAAGTCCTTTGCTGTCTCTGACAGAATTACAATGTCATCGGCGAACCTCAACGTTTTTATTTCTTCTCCATGGACTTTAATACCTACTCCAAATTTTTATTTTGTTTCCTTTACTGCTTGCTCAATATACAGATTGAATAACATCGGGGAGAGGCTACAACCCTGCCTCACTCCCTTCCCAACCACTGCTTCCCTTTCATGTCCCTCGACTCTTATAACTGCCATCTGGTTTCTGTACAAATTGTAAATAGCCTTTCGCTCCCTGTATTTTACCCCTGCCACCTTCAGAATTTGAAAGACAGTATTCCAGTCAGCATTGTCAAAAGCTTTCTCTAAGTCTACAAATGCTAGAAACGTAGGTTTGCCTTTCCTTAATCATTCTTCTAAGGTAAGTCGTAAGGTCAGTATTGCCTCACGTGTTCCAACATTTGTACGGGATCCAAACTGATCTTCCACGAGGTCGGCTTCTACCAGTTTTTCCATTCGTGTGTAAATAATTCGCTTTAGTATTTTGCAGCTGTGACTTCTTAAACTGATAGTTCTGTAATTTACACATCTGTCAACACCTGCTTGCTTTGGGATCGGAATTATTATATTCTTCTTGAAGTCTGAGAGTATTTCGCCTGTCTCGTACATCTTGCTCCCCAGATGGTAGAGTTTTGTCAGGACTGGCTCTGCCAAGGCCGTCAGTAGTTCTAATGGAATGTTGTCTACTCCCGGGGCCTTGTTTCGACTCAGGTCTTTCAGTGCTCTGTCAAACTCTTCACGCAGTATCGTATGTCCCATTTCATCTTCATCTACATTCTGTTCCATTTCCATAATATTGTCCTCAAGTATATCACCCTTGTATAGACCCTCTATATACTCCTTCCACCTTTCTGCTTTCCCCTCTTTGCTTAGAACTGGGTTTCCATCTGAGTTCTTGGTATTCATACAAGTGGCTCTCTTTTCTCCAAAGGCCTCTTTAATTTTCCTGTAGGCTGTATCTATCTTACCCCTAGTGAGATAAGCCTCTACATCCTTACATTTGTCCTCTAGCCATGCCTGCTTAGCCATTTTGCGCTTCCTGTCGATCTCATTTTTGAGACGTTTGTATTCCTTTTTGCCTGCTTCATTTACTGCATTTTTATATTTTCTCCTTTCATCAATTAAATTCAATATTTCTTCTGTTACCCAAGGATTTCTACTAGCCCTCGTCTTTTTACCTACTTGATCCTCTGCTGCCTTCACTACTTCATCCCTCAGAGCTACCCATTCTTCTTCTACTGTATTTCTTTCCCCCATTCCTGTCAATTGTTCCCTTATGCTGTCCCTGAAACTCTGTACAACCTCTGGTTTACTCAGTTTATCCAGGTCCCATTCCTTAAATTCCCACCTTTTTGCAATTTCTTCAGTTTTAATCTACAGTTCATAACCAATAGATTGTGGTCAGAGTCCACATCTGCCCTTGGAAACGTCCTACAATTTAAAACCTGGTTCCTAAATCTCTGTCTTACCATTATATAATCTATCTGATACCTTTTAGTATCTCCAGGTTTCTTCCATGTATACAATCTTCTTTTATGATTCTTGAACCAAGTGTTAGCTATGATTAAATTATGCTCTGTGCAAAATTCTACCAGACGGCTTCCTCTTTCATTTCTTAGCCCCAATCCATATTCACCCTCTATGTTTCCTTCTCTCCCTTTTCCTACTGTCGAATTCCAGTCACCCATGACTATTAAATTTTCGTCTCCCTTCACTACCTGAATAATTTCTTTTAGCCTCGTCTATAATACTAAACGCCTAACCCGTTTCTAGTTCATGGTGCAAGGTCCCACTTGCAGGCTGCCTATTTAATGGTTTCCAGGGCAATAGGTGCTTGATTTTCATTGTTTCATATAATTATTTTCTTAGTGAAAAAATTTAAAATGCTGCCATTATCTACTCATTAAGAGGTATAATCTTACATGAAAGATTCAACTCAATAAGAGAAGTACTGCAATAAGAAACTGTGTATACGTCGCGAGGCACCGTAACTTAACGGCGCGCAAGTACTTAGACTATATTCATCCAGTATTTTAGAACGAGAGCACTTAACAACTTTCAGCAAACTTTAGACATAATTTCAAACAAATGTTTTTGAGTCGGGCCCGCCTTTAGCAAAACACAATTGAACAAAATTTTCGAAATGGGGTGTTACAGAAGAATGCTGAAGATTACATGGGTCGATCACATAACTGATGACTAGGTATTGAATAGAATTGGGGAGAAGAGAAATTTGTGACACAACTTGACTAGAAGAGGGTTCGGTTGGTAGGGCATATTCAGAGACATCAAGAGATCACCAATTTTGTATTGGAGGGAAGCGTGGAGGGTAAAAATCGTAGAGGGAGACCAAGATATGAATACACTAAACAGATTCAGAAGAATGTAGGTTGCAGTATTTACTGGGAGATGAAGAAGCTTGCACAGGATAGAGTAGCATGGAGAGCTACATCGAACCAGTCTCTGGACTGAAGACCACAACAACAACAACAACAACAACAACAACGTAAGACATGCACGACGCCTCTGCACTGTTGTCCTTTTGATGAAGGATCGTTCAGAATGGCTGTGAGCACTATGGGACTTAACATCTGAGATCATCAGTCCCCTAGAACTTAGAACTACTTAAACCTAACTACCCTAAGGACGTCACACACATTCATGCCCGAGGCAGGATTCGAACCTGAAGCGTCGTAATCTTCCACTTGTGGCCATAGAGTGCTAGGACTAGAGAAGATGTTGATGATAAGGAATGACCTGCCTTGCACCTCGTTCCAGGAAAATTGGGCATCTCCCTGCAGTAATTCTTGCAAGGGGCGTGCAAGGGTACAGAGCTCCTTTTTGAATCGCCGATGATACGAGCACATTACGAAAAAACTTACCACACCACGAATGTGCTGAAGAGTCGGAAAAATCTGTGACTGTTCTTATATTCTCTGATTCGGTACGGGGCCCTTCGCCTTTCACTAGATGCCCCAACATTTGAATTTCTCGGGCAATTAAGATGCACTTTTTCGGGTTTGGGCGCAAGCCTACACTTTTCCACACAGTTATCAGGTGGCTCCAACAAAATATCATCCGGATAGGAAAGAGACGTCCTTCACTGAAGATGTCGCAGCTTGTTGTCCATCACACGTTTGAAGCGTTACATAGTCCAAACGGTATAACTTTGAACGCATAAGGCCATCAGCATTTATGGATGTAGTCTTTTCCCTGTCAGCCTTGTCAACCTCGATTTGCCAGTAGCCTACTTCATGTTCATAGTTGAGAAATACTCGTACTTTCAAGCAATCTAGGGTGCCACCAGTAAGTGGCAATTGGTGCCATCCTTCTGCTTCACATGGACCATAGGAGAAGACCAAGGACCGAGTTCTATTGATGTCATCTTACAGTGAGAGGCACCCACATGTCTTGCTCATACTGTGGCATCAAGCAGTCAGGCCTGCAAGATGAGTGGTCTGCCAAGCGAGTGGATTCATTCCTATTTATCGAGTAACATGAACTCTAGTACTCACACCTAAGTTACAAGTTATCCTCCTATATGATTAATACGCAACGGAAACACGCATCTGACTATCACTAATTTACGGAACTCTGACTGTACACTACGCACTGCCAATACCACATTTTCTTTCTTTTTTTATTTAACGGCTTTTGTCAACACGTGGCCCACCGCACTGAATATGAATGGCGTACACATTATAAATTCGGGACATTATGACAACATACAATTCGAAGGAAAAGTCCACCAATCTTTTTCTTTTCACTATCTTATTTATTCCGATAAATTCTCTAACCTAAACACACAAATTCTATAACCTACAACAATAACACATGAGAAATTCCGCCCAGTGGGCATGGCTTTACATTGGTGAATCTCCATATTATGGTCTCGTAATTATTTAACGCTACAGTGCACTTTCTGGATAGGATGGTGGATCTTTTATTATACCTCACACTTCGACTCTCACAATCATCATCACGAAACTTTCCTCCAGACCGAGCGGTACCGAAGGAACAAGCATAACCCACTAATCTTTTGAAACTACCTTGCTACTCTCCCAGCCGGCCAGTGTGGCCACGCGGTTAAAGGCACTTCAGTCTGGAACCGCGCGACCGCTACGGTCGCAGGTTCGAATCCTGCCTCACGCATGGATGTGTGTGATGTCCTTAGGTTAGTTAGGTTTAAGTAGTTCTAAGTTCTAGGGGACTGATGACCTCAGATGTTAAGTCCCATAGTGTTCAGAGCCATTTGAACCACTACTCTTCCATGCAAACCACACATACTCAAATTACATGACATACACCACACTACAATATGAAATACTACACAGAGAATAGTCACAACATTATCACTTTCAGCTTTCCCACTTCAATTAATATTTATCCCAGTTTCACACGACACTGCCCCACTTCGTAATTCTACTTTACTACTATGAACTCTGGAGATATATGCACGTCTTCCTGTGCAATGCAAGCCAAGTGGCGTTGCTGGATAGACGGCCGACTCACCTCGATTCTCTCTCAGAGTTTAAATCAAGCGTCACACGGAATCATATCACGCAAGGTAATATTAAGAACATATTCATCACACACGCGAGTCCTCAACTGATACCATGGACGAGTACTTCTCTTTATCCTTTGTCTCATACACAGATTGAGACTCACACAGTACTCACCACGTGGAAGTACTCGTCTCTAATTTCAAGTCCTGCACACGCCATTTCTTAAATATTTCAACTTACGGTACACGTGCTATTTCTTAAATATTTCAACTTATTGTACACACGCTAGTAATTCAGCTTAACTTAAGCACACGGAAGTATTTCAACTTATTGCTACACGTGGTTTCATTGTGACCGTTGGTCACTTCCGAAGATTACTACAATCCCATTAATATTACCTGCCTGACACTTAATTCTCCCCACAAAAGTTTCTGAAATAGAGAAATTATTATTTCAAACTACTCTTAAATATTCCACATGCATACCATGTCTCCACTCTTTTGTCATTATGGAGCACAACTAAAACAGGTCTTAACAGCACAAGATCCAGCGGCAGAGTGCTGAAACTCGGCCGTTCTCCAGGTCCTCTCGCACCTTTGCTGAAGTGGGGGAGCACCTTGCTACCGTATTGGTCAGCCACATTTCAGGCGCTCAAAGCTCAGGTAAATTTCATCTCTTTGGTCCCACCAAAGGTAGCCAAAGGATCGTCTCAAAGATGATCATATATTCACATTCACTATCTGCGGTTAGCAGACGACCATACATTCATTCATTTCACAGATCTCACCAAACTGGATGTAGGGATTTATTTTGTGGGAGTGCACATGTGATCAATTAAATAAATAAATTGTCATTCTTTCCCACACTGGTATCCGGCTTCGCTGTATTAATTGAAATTGAGTTATTTTACAAAAAAAATGTGTTGTTCTGACAAAAATAATGAAGTATGTTGTACCTATTTTCAATGTCGCATGGTACTGTACCCTTTCAACAGTACCTTCTCCACTTTTTCCCGGATTGTCCGTCGTTGAGCCTGCGACTCTGTTACAACTGAGAAGACGTTCACCGTAGAAAAATGATAGGCTTCAGCAGCCTTAACTTGTTATTTTGTGCATCCAGCTCCACCATTCCCCCACTGACTCGTAACTCTCCTGCTCAGTAAAGAACAAACGTCTCTTCAGCACCCGCAGGCAAGACCGCTCAGTCAGCTACATGCCAGTTGAGTTCCAGCCAGCGCAGACGTTAACTTGTCCAGTTCCGGACGACCGCTCTTTGCGGCTCGCTGGTCGTTGAGCGTAACAGCTGCGCTGCCCAAATACCCGGACAGCTCCTGCGCCGCCGGTCTCATAAATACGCGCACCTCGCTAGTTCGTAATGTGCTCGCCAGATTTAAAACCTAGATTTGGGGCCGTTAACGTTCCAAGGGGACGTCTCATTCACAATCCAGTCAACATTAGCCACCATTTTATAATTTAGCGTAAGAGATGGCATTTGTTGTGCTTCTACCTCAACGACAACCCGGAAGCATAACATGGGATTTATCACAAATTCTCTTCTGTCAGACTGCGTGCAAGGTAGTTCCTCTATCTTCCGTAGAAATATAACCCCATCACACGAAAGTATATTTTTTTTTGACATAATTTACTGTCCCTCCAAACTAATTTCTACCGGTCTTATGAAGACTGGTTTAATACTTTTTGCTTTACAGTGCTTCTACGCGAGCGAGATTTTCACAGACAGAATTCTAGTAAAAGTTGATCAACGAATATGCAATATCTCTTAAGATACGATCCCACCTTTCCCGTGGAATAACTTTAAAAAGTCACTAAAAGCACCTGAATTGGAACAAAGGGTTCCCTGTTAGGCATCTAAGTGCCCATAGCTCTTTTCGGTCCCCGAATATCAGTTTTAACTCGCTTCCAAAAGCATTGTTGTTTCAGAAAAACGGGACGCACATAATTGAGTAGTATTCGAGGATGCATCCCGCAAGTGCTTTGAAAGACATCTCGGCCGGAGTGACCGAGCGGTTCTAGGCGCTACAGTCTGGAACCGCGCGACAGCTACGGTCGCAGGTTCAAATCCTGCCTAGGGCATGGATGTGTGTGATGTCCTTAGGTTAGTTTAGTTTAAGTAGTTCTAAGTTCTAGGGGACTGATGACCTTAGAAGTTAAGTCCCATAGTGCTCAGAGCCATTTGAACCATTTGACCCAAGAAATCTCCTTTGTAGACTGACTGCATTTAACTAGGATTTCACCAATGTCCACAGTCTATAGAGGGTGGTCCATTGATAGTGACCGGGCCAAATATCTCACGAAATAAGCGTCAAACTAAAAAACTACAAACAACGAAACTCGTCTAGCTTGAAGTGGGAAATCAGATGGCGCTATGGTTCCCACCTGCTAGATGGCGCTGCCATAGGTTAAACGGATATCAACTGCGTTTTTTAAAATAGGAACCCCCATTTTTATTACATATTCGTGTAGTACGTAAAGAAATATGAATGTTTTAGGTGGATCACTTTTTTCGCTTTGTGATAGATGGCACTGTAATAGTCACAAACGTATAAGTACGTGGTATCACGTAACATTCGGCTAGTTCGGACGGTATTTGCTTCGTGATACATTACCCGTGTTAAAATGGACCGTTTACCAATTGCAGAAAAGGTCGATATCGTGTTGATGTATGGCTATTGTGATCAAAATGCCCAACGGGCGTGTGCTACGTATGCTGCTCGGTATCCTGGACGACATCATCCAAGTGTCCGAACCGTTCGCCGGATAGTTATGTTATTTAAGGAAACAGGAAGTGTTCAGCTACATGTGAAACGTCAACCACGACCTGCAACAAATGATGACGCCCAAGTAGGTGTTTTAGCTGCTGTCACGACTAATCCGCACATCAGTAGCAGACAAACTGCGAGAGAATCGGGAATCTCAAAAACGTCGGTGTTGAGAATGCTACATCAACATCGATTGCACCCGTACCATATTTCTATGCACCAGGAATTGCATGGCGACGACTCTGAACGTCGTGTACAGTTCTGCCACAGGGCACAAGAGAAATTACGGGACGATGACAGATTTTTTCCACGCGTTCTATTTAGCGACGAGGCGTCATTCACCAACAGCGGTAACGTAAACCGGCATGATACGCACTATTGGGCAACAGAAAATCAACAATGGCTGCGACAAGTGGAAAATCAGCGACCTTGGCGGATTAAACTATGGTGCGGCATTATAGGAGGAACCCCATTTTATCGATGGCAACCTAAATGGTGCAATCTATGCTGATTTCCTACGTAATGTTCTATCGATGTTAGTACAAGATGTTTCACTGCATGACAGAATGCGATGTACTTCCCACATGATGGATGTCCGGCACATAGCTCGCGTGCGGTTGAATAGCATATTTCATGACAGGTGGATTGCTCGTCGAAGTACCATACCATGACCCGCACATTCACCGGATCTGACGTCCCCGGATTTCTTTATGTGGGGAAAGTTGAAGGATATTTGCCATCGTGATCTACCGACAACGCCTGACAACATGCGTCAGCGCATTGTCAATGCATGGGCGAACATTACGGAGCCGGCCTGTGTGGCCGAGCGGTTCTAGGCGCTTCAGTCTGGAACCGCGCGACCGCTACGGTCGCAGGTTCGAATCCTGCCTCGGGCATGGGTGTGTATGATGTCCTTAAGTTAGTTAGGTTTAAGTAGTTCTAAGTTCTAGGGGACTGATGACCACAACAGTTAGTCCCATAGTGTTCAGAGCCATTTGAACCATTTGAGCCAGGGGTATTAGGTTCCTCTCCATGATGAGTACTGTGTAGATAAGTATGAAGCACATGGTGATCTGTTCCTTTAAACATCAGAGACACAGTTGTTCCACATGCTCCCCTCCAGAACTAAATATTTACAGTCCCTTTTAGAGATACCACACTACTGCCTCTGTTTATAAAGCAGTTTTATTTAAAGCAGCTAGTGTGATTGGACAAACCCTGTGACCCACTCTAGTGATACTCTTATCACGCTAATATTTCTTTCTGTCGTCAAAGTACGCATCACCAATGTGAGCTGAGCTTGTAACCTTATTTTCTACGTTTTGGCGAAATGAATGGATATGCGTGATAGTCCTGGAAGTTCCACGAGAAAAAAACTTGACTGTGATGAGCCGAAAGACGGAGAGATAACAGGGCACGAGGTCTGTGGCGCGGGCGATGCGGTCACTGACAGGGCCGCTATAAATCACGGCGACGCAGCTGCCCCTCTAGTTATCTGGATAGACATATTATGCGAGCCTCTGTCCGACACACGCACTTTTATTGCTTCGTAAACCGGTATGAAATACATCCCCACCCTCCGCTTCACGAGCCAGGTTTTACGGCGACGGAAATATTGCCCGGGTCGGGGAAGCTCTCAGTCTTGGTACCGACGTCGTGAGCGTTAATAGAGGGCTTCCTGTGACGGCGGCATCAGATGTACAAAGAAGTACTGTGCTCCGATGTCGAATGAAGGACGCCCTGCGCCCGGGCTGTTCCTCAAGCGGCCGGCGAGAGAAATATCGACGTCCGGCGCTGCAGTACCTTCGGGGAGAGGAAAAAAGTCACTGCCGCGGCCGCTCGTTGCAGCTTAGTGTCCCGGGAGCACCGCCACCACCTTCTCTGCTGCTCCTCCTCCTCTTTTAACTCGGGTCTGCTACCGTTAATAAAACGCCGTGAAGATCGCTGGTTCCTCCCTATGAAAACTTCTGCCGGCACTTGACATGTTTTTGCATGGCTCGGACCTGCATTACACAGTAAAAGTTCTTTGTCAAATATCTTTCATAAAAGATGTGTGATGTTGAAAATGTACTTATTTATTTATTTATTTGACGTGTCAAGAACATACTACACTACTGGCCATTAAAATTGCTGCACCAAAAAGAAATGCAGATGATAAACGGGTATTCATTGGACAAATATTTTATGCTAGAACTGACATGTGATTACATTTTCACGCAATTTTGGTGCATAGATCCTGAGAAATCAGTACCCAGAACAACCACCTCTGGCCGTAATAACGGCCTTGATACGCCTGGGCATTGAGACAAACAGAACTTGGATGGCGTGTACAGGTACAGCTGCCCATGCAGCTTCAACAGTTCATCAAGAGTAGTGACAGGCGTATTGTGACGAGCCAGTAGATCGGCCACCATTGACCAGACGTTTTCAGTTGGTGGGAGATACATCAAACCAGTTTTCGTTCCGAAGACCCCTACAACAACAAGAATACGAGCTACAGCAGCAGCTACAACTTGTTAAAAATAGATGTTTATCTCTAAACCACGACTAGGCAGTTTCGACCCTAGTGGCAGTTTTCAAGTAACACCAAGAAGCTGTCATAATCTTGGGAAGCGTGACACAGCACATGTCTCGAACAACATATATCTCGCTACAGGTCGCAGACTCAGGAACCATCCCAGGATTCGTCTTAATCGATTAAATGGGACCAGGGAAAATCTAACTCTGATTGTACAGGAATTTTATTCGCAGTTGCGAATGTCAACCGCCATCGTCTGTATATTAGAATGACAACAATGAAAATTTACATCGGATCGGGACTCGAAACCAGAATTTCCCACTTTATGCGAACGGTCGCCTTAACCGTTTCGGCTATCCGCATACAAATCACGGCCAGACAAAAACTTCCATATGTCATGGTCCATATGTCACAACCTGCACTCGTACGTTACGTCCAGGTTTGAGTTCCGGTCTGGTACATATTTTCAGTGTCGTCATTCCCTTATAGGAACATTGCACCTTACTTCTTAATGACACAGACACTATTGATTCGAAGCTCTGGTTGACCCTAGAGGAGGATTTAAATACAGCTCCTCCGGTGTCCCAAACACTCGCTCGGCGCTTCTATTCAGGCGCTGATATTTATCTTCAGCGTTGGTGAAAAAATTGCCTTCTGGCATATTCTAGCAGTTTATAACGACGCATAAATACAGGCTGCATTACAGTGCGAAAACTGTAGTGCTATTCAATTGCAAGTAGTCCACGATTTCTGAGCTCTGTATCTCGGTGGACTTTTTACGTTTTTGTCTGTTGATTCATACGCTAGTCCACTGAAGAAACAATATCTATTACATTCTATGAAGAATAGACGTTGCTATAGGATAAATAAGAGCGACTTTTTGTAAAACCTATTTGGATCGAATAGCTTAGACGTGATGCCTCTCTTTCCTTCTTTCCTTTAAACATCTATTTTTAACCATCATTTTGATTTGCAGCTGCTTGTATTGGCCGTGTTTGCAGTTAAAATTGTTGGATGTGAGGTCCGCCAGTTATGCAAAACACCGTTTTTCTCAGTACCCAAACATGTTTCAGCACCACTGTGCCATCATCAGTGGGTTTTCGTTTTTATTTATTCTTTACATTTGGTGTGCATGAATTTTCGTGTGGCAAGTACATCCATTCTCCGCATAATGCTGAGGTGTTGTGATGCACACGTAATTATAACAAGTATTTTTCACAAATACCGTAGTAAAACACTTTTCATTTCACCAGAACACAGTGTGATTGTCTGATGATGAAAATATTTGTGAAAAATACTTGTTATAGTTACGTGTGCATCACAGCACCTCAGCATTATGCGGACAATGGATGTACTTGCCACACGAAAATTCATGTACACCAAATGTAAAGAATAAATAAAAACGGAAACCCACTGATGATGGCACAGTGGTGCCGAAACATGTTTGGGTACTGAGAAAAACGTTGTTTTGCATAACTGACGGGCCTCACATCCAACAATTTATTTTTAAGTTTAGGTACAAGTTAAAAGAGAAATTTGAGAAGCATGTCTAAACGCAAAGTCTCGGCATTTTGACGCTTTAATATTTTTCGTGATTCACGGATCCCACAGGGATTCGTCTACTACAGCTAGACAGTAATTTGAGAGCGGCGTCGCAGGAATCAGAAAAACACAGCAAAAGAAGACGTGCAACCAACAATCCCCCGACGTTCCCTTTCTTGGCTATGAATCCGGACGGAGTCACATGCAGGCGAACAGGTCTCTCGCATCGGCGTCTTAATCTTGCGGCTGTGTAAATCAATGACGAGAAATGAATCGATCCTGAAATTACAGGGCGGCGAGTTGGGGGCTCTGTGAAATACGCGCCCGGAACCTGCGGAACATCTGGAAAATATACGCGGTAACGGCGCAGCCAAGCCACTTTAGCCCTAGAGGATGGCGCAGCCATTAACTCTGGAGTTGCAACCGAGGAGGTCCTAGCAATCTGTGAGCCTGATATTTCGGTAGCTCCGAGTTCGCAACGATCACGCCAGTGCTGCCGGAATATGTGTAAATCTCTCCCCTCCCCCACTTCCCGCGCCCCCGTGTTAGTGCTCTTTCTTGGAGGTTGTTCACACCGTTTTCGGAAGGTACGATTTCCTGCTCTCCCCCTCCCTCCCTGTCCCTCCTTCCCTCTCTCTCTATCTCTCTCTCTCTCTCTCTCTCTCTCTCTCTCTTAGCGTCAACTTTTTGTTGGGTCTCCTTTACCAGTGCTGGTAACATAATTCACTCCTCGCGCCGCCTTTTTTAATGCTCCACTGGTCGGGTCTAATGATCTGTTATTTCGGTCGGATGCTGTTACTTCCGAAATTTATTCGAGTGGCGGCAATAAATATCCGAGCGCAGCGGGGTCACGCTTCCGCCATGCCGGCGTGCTGTATGTCCCGAGGCTGTTCTCACGTCTGTTAGCACGCAACTCTGTAGCAGGCGGCCGCTATGCATCACGGTTATCCACGAGCTAGCGTTCGTGTTGCACCGTGATGAGCTGTTTACGTCCTAAAACCAGCATCATTCCGACCTGCAAGATCACCAGCCACGACTGTGGTGGAGAGAAGCGAACGCACTGCACTTACTATTATAAACTTTACAGGTCGGTCTAGATCGTGGTTGCAACTGCAATTGTGGAAAGCCACTTTCGGATAAACATCGTGTTTGCAGTGTTGTGAATGAAAGGAAGAAAGAGGGGGAAACCCAGTACCGGCACCTTCCCCTCTCGAACAGCAACAATGGGAGCAAAAGCTTTAGCGTTCCCACACAACGCATGGGTCACGGACAACAGTGCAGTAGGCCCTCACATCACGAGAGATTGAGAGGTAGTTCGAAAGCTGGAAGATTTAGAGTGGACCGTTAGAACAAAGTTTGAAATTCGTTAATTATAACCCACGTTTCCTCTTGTAAGTACGGGTAACGAGAATTCCTTCCATCAACAGAATAGGACCAATAACCTCCGATTTCAGTGTCACCGAAGTAGAGAGAGTTTAAGACTTCAGCCACGGAGGGATGGCAAATATTAAAATGGTGCGAAATCGTTGTATTTATGAGTTTAGTTCCCCCTTATAATTTTCTAAGCACTTTGCAGAACCTCCCTCCCCTCCCCCTTTTCCTCTCGATCACTATGTGTGTCTGTGCGCGCGCATGTGTGTGTGTTATGATGGTGGGGGGGGGGGGGGGGGGTGTTAAACGATGCTAAACTTAAGAAGCAAGTCCATGTCACCACGTTAGCGTACTTAGAAAGTTATATTTAGGAAATTCCCGACTGGATTCACGCAGTGGCAGTAACAACTTCAAACATGTCTAAGAAAAACTACGTTTTTTATGCCACTCCTGGTTTCGACTGTGATTCTCGAAGCTACCGGCATTTCAGCAATAACACGGCATTTCTTACAAACCTTCACTAAAAACGTCATTTTAATATCGCGAAAGGCTTTAAATATATGCTCTCATTAGTATACATTAGTCAAATGAATTCGTAATATCAGATAGGAAAAATCGGCAAGAAAAGAAATATTTGCAAAAAAAAATTATTAGAAGAATAGACAGGATGGTAAGACATGTGATAAGACATCAAGGAGTAATTTCCATGGTACTAGAGGGAGCAAAAATGGTTCAAATGGCTCTGAGCACTATGGGACTTAACAGCTGTGGTCATCAGTCCCCTAGAACTTAGAACTACTTAAACCTAACTAACCTAAGGACATCACACACATCCATGCCCGAGGCAGGATTCGAACCTGCGACCGTAGCAGTTGCACGGTTCCGGACTGCGCGCCTAGAGCCGCGAGATCACCGCGGCCGGCACTAGAGGGAGCAGTAGAGAGCAAAATCTCTATGGGAAAACGGGAATTGGATTATACCCAACAAATAATTTAGGGTGTTGGGTTAAAAACCTACTCTGAGATGAAGAGGTTGGTAGCGGAAGTCCTGTTGGTTCGCATCAAATCAGTCAGAAGAACGTCGACATACAGCGAAAATATGACAAAATTTTACTCCTTGGTGATGATGATGATGTTGGTGGCAGTTGTGGTTGACGGCAATGATGATGCTGATGTGATGTAAATTTCGGCGAGTTTCTCCCATTTTAAAATTGTAATGGCTCCTCATTTTGACGCTAACTGCACTGTTTCAGGGACCGTCCCTTACCCACCTCTTGGAGCAGCCGCATGTTAAATCGTATTTAGAGAACATCAGCTACTCGCCTGAAACCGCACCGGTGCGGGCAGGCTCCGCCGCTGTCGGCTTGTACACGTACGTACCTTTCCCAGCCCTCCGGTCCCGGGCCGCAAAGCTGCTTAGGCGTCGCTTAGGAGCAACAAGAAGCCGCAGGGACAGCCGCGCGGTGCGGCGCGGCGTGTGTGGCGACCGTGCCACGGGAAACCATCTGTCTGCCGGCTTATCTGACCGCTCCGGCCAGCTCCTGTATCTGGCCGCTTTTAAGAGCTCGCATGCCTCCGTGTAGACAAACTCGCGTGCACGCACGCACACACTCACACAAACACACACACACACACACACACACACACACACACACACACACTCACACACACATTGTCCTGTAGTGATCGAGTAAAGACTCCGGATACATGTAAATTCCGCAACCCACCTTACGGTTTGTGGGTGAGGATACTTCCGACGGTTATCAATTTCGCCTTGCATTTTCCATTCCTAAATGGTGCATGGGCCGACCCAATGTCGATAAGCTTCCGTAAGAGCACTAATTTTCTCGATTTTTCCGATGCGCTCATTTCTAGTAATATGCTACCTGCCCCTTCTTGGATTGTATGAGTATCTCTCGGAGAGTATAGATTTAAGTATCAGGAAGTCGTTTCTGAAAGTATTTGTATGGAGTGTAGCCATGTATGGAAGTGAAACATGGACGATAAATAGTTTGGACAAGAAGAGAATAGAAGCTTTCGAAATGTGGTGCTACAGAAGAATGATGAAGATTAGATGGGTAGATCACGTAACTAACGAGGAGGTATTGAATAGGATTGGGGAGAAGAGGAGTTTGTGGCACAACTTGACTAGAAGAAGGGATCCGTTGGTAGGACATGTTCTGAGGCATCAAGGGATCACCAAGTTAGTATTGGAGGGCAGCGTGGAGGGTAAAAGTCGTAGAGGGAGACCAAGAGATGAATACACCAAGCAGATTCAGAAGGATGTAGGTTGCAGTAGGTACTGGGAGGTGAAGAAGCTTGCACAGGATAGAGTAGCATGGAGAGCTGCATCAAACCAGTCTCAGGACTGAAGACCACAACAAGGACAACTCCTGGAATTTTAGCACTGACCTCCGTGGCGCCTAAAGCCTCTCATGTAGCCTTTGCCACAGCAACATAATGACAATTCCCGTGACTGTCCCGCGCTTCCTAAGCGGACCTATGACGAAACTCGACGTTCTTCTTTCCATCCTCTCTGTCCCCATTATTATCGGTACGCTCCTAGTCAGCCTATCAGTACGCAAGAACCGGTCAAACGAAGGCGTTCATCTCTTTCGACAGTGAGTTACATTCCCTTAACATTCTCCCAATGAATCTCAGCTTCGTGTCTCCTTCTGCAAGGAACTAGCTTCACTTGGTCGTAGTTGTTAACTCTTGTAAGTAGACTGTTAATGTTTCTATGTTGGTAACGCCACGTAGCGCTCTGTATGACAGTCACTGACTGCGCTGTGTGCAATCTGTGGCTGGTTGGACTCATTGTTGGAATATTCGCTTGTGTAGTGTTGGACAGTTCGATGTGAACAGCGCGTAGCGTTGGGCAGTTGGAGGAGAGCCACCAGCAGTGGTGGATGTGGGGAGAGAGAAGGCAGAGTTTTGAGAGCGGACGATCTGGACGTGTGTCCGTCAGAAAAACGAAATTTGTAAGACTGGATGTCATGAACTGATATATATATTATGACTTTTGAACACTATTAAGGTAAATACATTGTTGTTCTCCATCAAAAATCTTTCATTTGCTAACTATGCCTATCAGTAGTTACTGCCTTCAGTAGTTACAATCTTTTATTTAGCTGGCAGTATTGGCGCTCGCTGTATTGCAGTAGTTTCACTAACGAAGATTTTTGTGAAGTAAGTGATTCATGAAAGGTACAGGTTATTGTTAGTCAGGGCCATTCTTTTGTAGGGATTATTGAAAGTCAGATTACGTTGCGCCAAAAAAAATATTGTGTCTCAATTTAGTTTTGATCAGAATAAGTAAAGAGAGGAATGTCTGAGTACGTTCAGTTTTGCTCAGCTGTTTGAAAATGAAATAACGTAGAGGTTTTCCAGTACTGTCATTTATAAATTTTTCTAAGGGTATGTTTTACTCTTTCCTGGCAAATAAGTACTCCTATTTAATTTACGCTCGCTACTGTTTCCAGCGATTAATGGTAAATAATACAGCGCAAGAAATACTGCAGAATGACAAAAACTGCCTACTGCAAATGTGAGTCAACCGCTGCTAGCAAGGAGAGAAGGAGCAGAATATGTAAAGAAACACTGTAAGTAACTTGCAAACAAACTTTATAAACAGAACGCTGTTTTTAACCCAAAACAACCGAAAATGTACAAATTTATGTAACAACTTGCAGAATAACCACGGAAGATGCTTTATAAATGGTTCAAATGACTCTGAGCAGTTTTTAACCCAAAACAACCGAAAATGTACAAATTTATGTAACAACTTGCAGAATAACCACGGAACATGCTTTATAAATGGTTCAAATGACTCTGAGCACTATGGGACTTGACATCTGAGGTCATCAGTCCCTTAGAACTTAGAACTACTTAAACCTAACTAACCTAAGGACATCACACACATCCATGCCCGATGCAGGATTCGAACCTGCGACCGTAGCGGTCGCGCGTTTCCAGACTGAAGCGCCTAGCACCGCTCTGTCACAGCGGCCGGTTCAAATGGCTCTGTGCACCATGGGACTTAACATCTGAGGTCATCAGCCCCCTACAGCTTAGAACTACTTAAACCTAACTGACCTAAGGACATCACACACATCCATGCCCGAGGCAGGATTCGAACCTGCGACCGTAGCGGTCGCGCGGTTCCAGACTGAAGCGCCGAGAACCGCTCGGCCACTCCGGCCGGTTGATGATTTATAAATAAAAGCGAAACACGTCTGGTGTAATTCTTTTTAATTAAATTGCAGTCAGCTCATGACGGATAAACAACAGTAACAGATTAATGGTACTATCCCCTTATTTATATGCAACACGCCAAATTTACTTACGTTGAGAGCAAACTACCACTTACTGGACCAAGCGCCGACTCTTGTACGTCTCCCATACCATAATATTCAGTACGCTATGGCAATCTCTTGGACTACTAGTTTGATGCGAATTAGGGAAGACCATCCCATGAACTGCTGTTGCGGACAAAAGCGAGCATTCCCAGCTCATAGGGCCTGAAAAAGTAAATCGCAAGTTCTACCAGACGCCTGCTCTTCCCTCTCTGACAGCTACAAGCCCGTTACAACACGCGGTCGGCTATTGGGTACTACACAAACGCATGTGATATCACTACCGTTTTTAAACCACAAAACATGCGAACACTCCTGCTACCACTCGTCTCTAGAGACTCGGAATAATGTGTTACTAGGTCAGTGTGACTCCAGCTGCCTCCCTTGTGCGGGGTCCCTGGTGGGACCGCCACATTCTTGTGGCTCGCTGCTCTGATCTGAAGGGCAAAGCTCCCTCCGCGCCGCCAGAGATTATCCGCCCTTTGTACGGGACCCTCCCACGCACAGGTGCATGGCCCTCAACAGCGCTGGACAGGGCCTCTCCTCCCGGCTGGAAAATCTAGTTCCTTCCCTGTAAGAAGTCTTTTAGTTCACGGTTATTCACCAAATGGAAAACCAATTAAAAGGGAGTAACGTAGGGCCGCAATTTTTTTTATCGCCGTTTAATTTATTTTCTGAAAAGAGCTTTGAACGAGATAAAAAATATGATGAAAACAGTAATGAGGTTCTGTGTGTGAGTGGTTTTGTAAGTAATAGGGGAATCACAATACCTTGACGAAATGACGACTGCAGTAAAATTCAGAACAACGAACAGGTAGGCATGTTCATGCGGCCCTCTTAACTTTGTGCAACTGGGAAAATAAATAGTTGTTTTAGTAGTATCCCTGCTTTGAAGCTGACTAAAAGATCTGAAAATGAGATGCTTTAAATCGATATTTGGAAATGAATATCTGACAACGACAAGGAGCACCGAGCTGCAGCTTGCCGTGCTTTCTTGACACAATTTGCAAATGCCGCGCCTCGTTAAAGAGCATTATTTTTTGATGAACGCAAAATGTGTCGTACTTCACACAGAAGCAATATGGTTTTCTTTTTTGGCCTAAGGAAAATCCTCGTTATATGCAAGAGTTGGAAAGGAACCCGCCATATGATACAGGCTACGAGGCCATCACGATATCTGTTCGAATCATATCCTTTTTTAAACGTACATAAATGGGAATACTTATTTGGACATGCTACAAACGTAGCTACTATACGGAAGACAGAGGAGTCCTAGATCATGTGTTGTAACATCGATGTGGAGCACCAACGCACTTTGCTATCGTGAGTGAGTTCGTTGATGAAAGGGTGTGGTTTGGCGGTCCTAAACGCGGCAAACAACTTTGAGGGGAATTATCAAGAACCATCTGTTCTTCGTTACTCTTGTACCGATTTTGAGTCAAAGTAAAGTTTTCAGGGATGATGACGATGATGATTAGTGTTTTACGGCGCACAACAGCGAGGTTATCAGCGCCCGGAGTTTTCAGGGAGGCTTCCGAAACATAACTCTGTGTAAGGCTCGATGATGCACAATTAGATCCTCTGGATGCCTAGGTTTGTATCTAAGTACTCCAGCATACAATACACTGTTTGACCTAGCGATAGTGTGACTTCTCGGATACACTGTACAGGATGTTTACGTGATTCTTGTATCATCACCGCCTCGCGTCTAGGCGAAAGTCTCTCTTTTCAGTTTCTTTCTTTGAATTGCGTAACGTTTATGCTATCGATCAGAAAAGGATGTCTGTGTCAGTATAATATTCCATTCCACTTGCATTAATCGCTGTGAAAGGGGAAGAAGATGACAACTGTAGACAGAGAAGTTCAGATGTATAAGTTGATTTCTCTAGCTAATACGTGTACGTCATTGCGTGACCAGGACAATATTACCTGGTAAAATTGTGCAAACAAGCATAAACTATGGTGAATCCCTTATGGAACTAGTGGGATCGGCTACGTTATTTTACGTCCTTAAACAGTTTCCGTCAGATGATACACAGTCCTCACGCTGGATGTATCAATGAAATTAAAATCAGTATCTGTCTGAAGGAATATAAGTAATAAACTCACATGTCAACTGCTATTTTATGTAACAGTCTTTCAGAGTTAATGGAGAAGACCAAAGTATCAATTTGAGCTTGGCACTCTAGTCCGGAAACGACAGTGTCGATAATTTTAAACGACAAAGGGAAAGTTTCAAATCTGCCAGAGTTCTGCTGACAATGATAACCATCAAAGTAAACATATTTTTGCAATATTTTTTATTCTCTGGGCAACTTGCGCTAGGTACGAGGGCAGTTCAATAAGTAATGCAACACATTTTTTTCTGAAACAGGGGTTGTTTTATTCAGCATTGAAATACACCGGGTTATTCCCCAATCTTTTAGCTACACAACACTATTTTTCAACGTAATCTCCATTCAATGCTACGGCCTTACGCCACCTTGAAATGAGGGCCTGTATGCCTGCACGGTACCATTCCACTGGTCGATGTCGGAGCCAACGTCGTACTGCATCAATAAATTCTTCATCATCCGCGTAGTGCCTCCCACGGATTGCGTCCTTCATTGGGCCAAATATATGGAAATCCGACGGTGCGAGATCGGGGCTGTAGGGTGCATGAGGAAGAACAGTCCACTGAAGTTTTGTGAGCTCCTCTCGGGTGCGAAGACTTGTGTGAGGTCTTGCGTTGTCATGAAGAAGGAGAAGTTCGTTCAGATTTTTGTGCCTACGAACACGCTGAAGTCGTTTCTTCAATTTCTGAAGAGTAGCACAATACACTTCAGAGTTGATCGTTTGACCATGGGGAAGGACATCGAACAGAATAACCCCTTCAGCGTCCCAGAAGACTGTAACCATGACTACCGGCTGAGGGTATGGCTTTAAACTTTTTCTTGGTAGGGGAGTGGGTGTGGCGCCAGGTTCGAAGTGATGAACCCATGTTTCATCGCCTGTAACAATCTATGACAAGAAATTGTCACCCTCAGCCACATGACGAGCAAGCAATTCCGCACAGATGGTTCTCCTTTGCTCTTTATGGTGTTCGGTTAGACAACGAGGGACCCAGCGGGAACAAACCTTTGAATATCCCAACTGGTGAACAATTGTGACAGCACTACAAACAGAGATGTCAAGTTGAGCACTGAGTTGTTTGATGGTGATCTGTCGATCATCTCGAACGAATGTGTTCGCACGCTCCGCCATTGCAGGAGTCACAGCTGTGCACGGCCGGCCCGCACACGGGAGATCAGACAGTCTTGCTTGACCTTGCGGCGATGATGACACACGCTTTGCCCAACGACTCACCGTGCTTTTGTCCACTGCCAGATCACCGTAGACATTCTGCAAGCGCCTATGAATATCTGAGATGCCCTGGTTTTCCGCCAAAAGAAACTCGATCACTGCCCATTGTTTGCAACGCACATCCGTTACAGACGCCATTTTAACACCTCAGTACAGCGCTGCCACCTGTCGGAAGTCAATGAAACTATACGAGACGAAGCGGGAATGTTTGAAAATATTCCACAAGAAACTTCCGGTTTTTTCAACCAAAATTGGCTGAGAAAAAAAATGTGTTGCATTACTTATTGAACTGCCCTCGTACTACATTGACGTTCAGACTGGTGTCCTCCAGGCTCTATGCAGGTTCCACATCGTAAAAAAAAAGTATTCCCCATTCGATGAACCGATATGTTGTTCGAAGAGTGTCACAGATATTGAGAATTCGTGCCAGAACAACGTCTTCAATCTCGACAGAGATCTCATATATAATCCTTTTCGCATGATCTCTTTAAAAAAATTAAGTGGTGTCATGGTGAATGACCTGATTACAAAATACGAGTAGAATCTCCTCTTCTTATTCACCTTTCATGGAACGTCTGACGCAGGTGTTCACGTGTAAGATATGAACTGGGGTTCCATGATAAATTAGTTTATTCTTACTTTTCATTGGCGTTTATTCTATCTATTACGAGGCAGACTCTTTCATGATTCGGCAAATTTTTTTACTGAACTCTTGTGGCCGGATGTCCTTCCTGACGCCACAGCCGTCAAGGTAAACTACGGAAAAACACGCACAGTTCCCAGACGACCGAAATTGCAACGGGGCAGTCGCATGAGCCGGCAAGTAAGCATAAATGGTTCAAATGGCTCTGAGCACTATGGGATTTAACATCTGAGGTCATGAGTCACCTAGAACTTAGAACTATTTAAACCTAACTAACCTAAGGACATCACACACATCCATGCCCGAGGCAGGATTCGAACCTGCGACCGTAGCGGTCGCGCGGCTCCAGACTGAAGGGAAGTAAGCATACACAGCGTAAGACGGGCGTAAAGGCAGGGAAGTTGTGTGCGCCTTCTGTCTGTGAATCGTATAAACTTTGTTCTGCGTGTTATTGTACTTTAACTGTCTGTGTATCGCATTCTCAGAGGCGGAATTTGGGGACCCGCGCAACATTTGCTTAAAGGAGCGTGGGAAACCGCCTAAAAGAGCAGGTTCAGGCTGTCTGATGTACCAGCCTACGGTCGTTAATACGCCGCGTGAATTCGATTCGGTATGGCGCACCTCCCTGTCTCGTAAGGTAGGGCGATGCGCATTATGCTAAACGAGCAGATCAGTAAATCAGTTCATTACAGCGAACAAAACAAAGACTCGTAGTATCTCGTGTTTCAGTGGCGGAGCTACTGCACAAAAAGTTTGGCTTCGCAACTTCCGACTAACTCTTTTCAGGGCCAGATTTCCTTATAATGTCAAATCAGTAGATTTGCCCTTCTGCATCACCCCTAAGATCTTGTGTCATCACCTTGGAATTTTCATTGGATCTGATTTATTGAAACATCGTGACTGAAGCAGTATTTTTTCCTCCTTTGAACCTACACCTCCGATCCGTAAAAAAGAGAATTCCGCCATCCGCGATGCTGAACGGCTGCATTTGACGATCTCTGACAATGGCGTCATTTGGACGCGGTATTGGAGGGGCATGGTGTCAGCCCGCTGCCCTCCAATCTGTTGTCCGATTTCCAGACCTTGGAGCCTCTACTTACTATTCGAGTAGCTCCTCACGAACCACAGGGAGAGATAAAACCACGAATTAACAAGTGCGAATTAGTGCTGTTATGAGATTAAGAGATCCGAGACGACAGCTCTTATCATTTAGCTACAATGCAGCTCTTATCATTTAGCTACAATATGGCAGGTCAGCAACTGGAAGCAGTTAATTCCATAAATTATCTGGGAGTAGGCATTAGGAGTGATTTAAAATGGAATGATGATATAAAGTTGATCGTCGGTAAAGCAGATGCCAGACTGAGATTCATTGGAAGAATCCTAAGGAACTGCAATCCGAAAACATAGGAAGTAGGTTACAGTACACTTGTTCGCCGACTGCTTGAATATTGCTCACCAGTGTGGGATCCGTACCAGATAGGGTTGATAAAGGAGATAGAGAAGATCCAACGGAGAGCAGCGCGCTTCGTTACAGGATCATTTAGTAATCGCGAAAGCGTTACGGAGATGATAGATAAACTCCATTGGAAGACTCTGCAGCCGAGACGCTCAGTAGCTCGGTACGGGCTTTTGTTGAAGTTTCGAGAACATACCTTCACCGAGGAGTCAAGCAGTATATTGCTCCCTCCTACGTATATCTCGTGAAGAGACCATGAGGATAAAATCAGAGAGATTAGAGTCCACACAAAGGGATACCGACAATCTTTCTTTCCACTAACAATACGAGACTGGAATAGAAGGGAGAACCATAGAGGTACTCAAAGTACCCTCCACCACACACCGTCAGATGGCTTGCGGAGTAGGGATGTAGATGTAGATGTAGACAGCTAGGCTCAGTGACTTGTGAAGCTGACACTAAGTGTTTGTATCCTTACAAATTATGGATTTTATTCCCTCTCACTGATTTCATGCGTTCTGTCCATCTTCAATGACCTAAACAGTTTCCTATGCGTTTGTATCAACTTCGACACTTGCAGCTTCGGCTTCCAGTGGCATGCTACGTCGTGAACTATACTACAGAGGAGGGGGCGCACAGACTTAAGTGAGTTCTTGCTTGCAATGCGCAATCAACATCAGACGTACTTACGGGCCGTTGCACTCCATTACGTTTGTAAGTAGGCTGTTTAGGTTTTTTTATTGGTAATGCCTCGTAGCGCTCTGTATGAAAATCACTGGCTGTGCTGTGTGCAGTCTGTGGCTGGTTTGCATTTTTGTTTGCTATTGTAGTGTTGGGCAGCTGGATGTTAACAGCGCGTAGCGTTGCGCAGTTGGAGGTGAGCCGCCAGCAGTGGTGAATGTGGGGACAGAAATGGCGGCGTTTTGAGAGCGGATGATCTGGACGTGTGTCCATCAGAGACAGTAAATTTGTAAGACTGGATGTCATGAACTGCTGTATATATTATGACTTTTGAACACTATTAAGGTAAATATATTGTTTGTTCTCTATCAAAATCTTTCATTTGCTAACTATGCCTTTCAGTAGTTAGTCCCTTCGGTAGTTAGAATCTCTTATTTAGCTGGCAGTAGTGGCGCTCGCTGTATTGCAGTAGTTCGGGTAACGAAGATTTTTGTGGGGTAAGTGATTCATGAAAGGTATAGGTTATTGTTAGTCAGGGCCATTCTTTTGTAGGGATTATTGAAAGTCAGATTGCGTTGCACTAAAAATATTGTGCGTCAGTTTAGTGTTGATCAGAATAGGTAAAGAGCGAAATGTCTGAGTACGTTCAGTTCTGCTCAGCTGTTTGAAAAGCAAATGACGTAAGAGGTTTTCCAGCAGAGTCATTCATTAATTTTTCTAAGGGGACGTTTCACGTTTACATATCAACTTGATTCACACATTACTCACGTACTCGAGTATAATAACCGAAAATCTCTTGCAAATCGTGAAAGAAGTCTGCGAAAGCTGGTGCTCTTATTAAATTTCACCATTAAATCTGCGAATGTTCAAAATTTAGATCGGGATTGTACGGGTCCATTTAACAAGTTGCTCGTAGTTTCCCAGTAGCGCAGACGTGCCGCAGAATCTTCATGGTTTTCTTTTAGACAGGAGGAGAAATTCGCTGGAGACAGAGCGGAGGCAGTGCTGCAGCTCGTGCCTCACTGGGGAAACGTGTTGGCACAGATCCTAGCAGCACAGTAATGGCGTGTTTAGTGTGTCGCATCACAGTAATTAAAGGCCGCGTTCCTTTATTACATACCTGCCGGCAGACACGGGAGTTATGGACACGTGAGATAGTTGAGTGGGGGGTTGCGTGGGCAGTAAAGCACGGCATATCGAGGGCCGTGCATCTGGCTGCCGGCTGCAGGAGCCAGCGGTCGGCCGGAGAGTAGAGAGCGCGCCTCGCCGGCTCTCATTAGCTGCCCGCGATCCTCATCTGCCGACCGCCTAATGAAGAGTTACCGCCGGGGAAGACCCGCGCTTTACGGGCGAGGCGCTGCGCTGCTCCGCTCCTATCGCGGCCGCGTTAATTCTGGGCCGTAATCGTCGCCGGCTGGTCTGCGCTTTGTCATTACGTGCAGCGGCCGCCAGCCCACACCAACGGTAGGGATAAACCTGTCTCTCCCCGCCTCTACCCTTACACGTCGATTCCCTACGGCGTTTCCTTAAAAAAACTTGCTAATTGCCCCAAGCAGAGCATTCTATCACCGCTCTGCGAAACTTTCTCCGCTCTGACTTGAACGCGTCAAACTACATGTCACCGAATCAGCCAAATCGCCGAATTACCCACATTCACACATCAGGTCGAAGTAGCCTCGTTAGTCATTACTGCCGACGATCTGAGACTTAACATATTACAGTCCCTTACAAAAGCAAACCGGTGATTTGGGAGCGCTGCAGAACGGTGTACGACAGAAACCAGTCGCTCATGTGGCTCTCCACTGTTAATTCAGTCACGACAGTGAAGTATCGTATCTGCACCAGTCGGTTGTACAGAATCACAGCCGTAAGATGGGTAGAACCAGGGACGTGAAGCAATCACAGAAAGGAGCTATCGCGATTGGACGTGCCCCTGCCCACACTGTCAGTGAAGTTGCCGGATTTGTGATATATCATCTGCGACTGCTCAACATACCTACACTCATGCTCATGAATTAAGGATAATTGCAGAATGGTGCCACACAACGAGGCAGCACACAAAACTGGCGCTAATAGCATAGACACATAGGGAACACACACGACACAGATTTGTAAGTCCACGGTATTCGTGATAAGTTGAGAAAACTGTCGCGAAACACATGTGCTACAAAACGCCACTGTTTCCTGCGCATGTACCCCGACATCATTATGGGATATGATAACCATGCACACGTACACAGGCCACACAACGGGTTGGCATAATCTCGATCACGTGGTCGAGCAGCTGCTGCGGTATAGCCTTCCAGTCTTGTACCAGTGCCTGTCGGAGCTCCTGAAGTATCGTAGGGGTTTGAAGACGTGCAGCGATACGTCGACCGAGAGCATCCCAGACGTGCTCGATGGGGCTTAGGTCTGGAGAACAGGCAGGCCACTCTATTCGCCTGATATCTTCTGTTTCAAGGTACTCCTCCACGATGGCAGCTCGGCAGAGCCGTGCGTTATCATCCATCAGGAGGAACGTGGGACCCACTGCACCCCTGTAAAGGCGGACATACTGGTGCAAAATGACGTCCCGATCACTTGACCTGTTACAGTTCCTCTGTCAAAGACATCATGGGTGTACGTGCACCAATCATAATCCCACCCCACACCATCAAACCACAACCTCCATACAGGTCCATTTCAAGGAGATTAAGGGGCTGGTATCTGGTTCCTGGTTCACGCCAGACGAATACCCGGAGAGAATCACTGTTCAGACTATACCTGGACTCGTCCGTGAACATAACCTGGGACCACTGTTCCAATGACCACGTACAGTGTTCTTGAGACTAAGATTTACGGGCTCTCCTGTGACCAGGGGTCAGTGAAATGCACCGTACAGGTCTCCGGGCGAATATACCATGTCTCTTCAGTCGTCTGTGGACTGTGTGTCTGGAGACAACTGTTCCAGTGGCTGTGATAAGGTCCCGAACAAGGCTACCTGCCGTACTGCGTGGCCGTCTGTAGGCACTGATGGTGAGATATCGGTCTTCTTGTGCTGTTGTACACTGTGGACGTCCCGTACTGTAGCGCCTGGTCACGTTTCCTGTCTGCTGGAATCGTTGCCATAATCTTGAGACCACACTTTGTGGCACACTGAGGGCCCGTGCTACGGCCTGCTGTGTGTGACCAGCTTCCAGTCACCCAAGTGTTCTACCCCTCATAACGTCATCATGTGTTCTTTGAGCAATTTTCAACACACAGTCACGTCTGAAAAACGTCTGCATACTTACTCGCTGCACCGTACTCTGACATGCACCAACACACCTCTGCGTATGTGGACTGATACCAGCGCCACCGTGCGACGACCGCAGGTCACCGCATGGTCATACCCCGAGGTGGTTTAAACCCGCAAATCGCCCACCAGAGCGTTGTTTCATCATGTATCAGCATTATCCTTAATTTATGAGCATGAGTGTACATGCAGTGGTGTACCGCTCCCAGCAATGTAAGGTTTGAAACTCGTTTCATCCGTGCCTCGGAGCTCCCGTAAGGCCGCACCAAATCATACTCTTGGGCCGCGGCCAGAATCCTCTTGGCGAAGTGGGGCGCGCGAGGCAAATTACCCGACGTTCAACTCCGTGGATTTAATTGGATACATTCATTGGCGAACCTTAGCTAACCCACTGGTCTGTTTCACTATCAGAGAGTCGCCAGCCTCGCTTTGACCCACAAAACAGGGCTAAAGTTGTTACAGCTCGACTGCCAATAAACAAAACCCTGTGACAATCCAATTTATTTTCAGAACGATTCAGAAGTCAGACCACTGGACTGCAATATGTATGCCGCTAATAGTTCTATAGAACCAGTGTGGTGTGGGGGCGAGACACCCGAAGAAACTAGTAAGACCACATAAAACTCTTTGATTCCAGAGACCTTTTCAAGCCTGGAACGTCTATGATGCATATATGCAGACTGAAGCGACGAATAAAAATTAGTACCAAGGCCGGGATTCGATACTGATCATGATATTTTGTTTGTGGGACGCTCGACTACGTGGTTATCACCGCCCATACAAATTCCCAGTCTTTCCACAGTCCAGTCACGCCACTCATCCCGAATGGTGAAAATTTTCTAACAGGCAGAGAGCAGTATGTCGTCCTGCATGGAGAGACTTCAACAGAAACAAGCGTAACGTCAGATGTGCCCTAGGGCAGCGTAATAGGTCCGCTGCTTTTTACGATTTACATAAACGATCTGGTGTATGGTATTGACAGCGGCATTAGACTGTTTGCCGACGAGTCTGTAGTCTACAGGAAAGTAGTATCACACGAAATTTGTGAACGAATCAATGAGGACTTGCAGAAAATAGATGCGTGGTGTAATGACTGGGCCGGCTGGGTGGCCGAGCGGTTCTAGGCGCTACAGTCTGGAACCGCCCGACCGCTACGATCGCAGGTTCGAATCCTGCCTCGGGCATGGATGTGTGCGACGTCCTTAGGTTAGTTAGGTTTAAGTAGTTCTAAGTTCCAGGGGATTGATCTTTCTATATGAGGAGTATCGTTTCAAAACGTATTAAATGCAGCGGAGGTCAAAATACGGTTTGATGAGTTTTCACCCCAACTGTGGTATAATCTTTAACGCTTTTGAGTCAGATCGGGTCATTTCGTATTCTTTCACGTAGTGATTTATTGCTGAAAAACATCAATCGGATCAAATCGTATTATGTACACCACAGCCGACGTTTCAAAACGTTCAAGGCACGTTTCTCGGCCTGCATTATAAGCCTGCTGTTTTGTTGGCTGTTCCCACTATTGTCATCTTGTAACTCGCATTACGGTGTTGTCTGCATGACTGTGCACTTTTGACCACGAAAGAGGCCTGCTTACTCGTGGTAGAACGATGGGAACGAAGTAGAATGAGAATTAGAGCTGCGAAAACTAAAAAACAGCGTGAAGAAGTTGCTCAGTAAGTAATAAGACATGTAGTCTACGAATGATCACTTTCCGTGAAATTTATAACTAGTACATTGATGTGTTATTCGTGTAGGAAATATAGCATAAATGCATGTTGTCGTACTATGATTAGGCTTTGCTATCTGTAGACGTGAGGAGACGCATTTCGTTTTACTCGTAGGTGCTTCAACCGTAGATCTAAGCGTGGAAGCATCGCACTATTCTACGTGGCGAAGTTGAAAAAATAAAGTTTACAACGCACCGAATAAAATGAAAGAAGTTTACAGAATCACTTATATAAAAATAAAATTAAAAAAATTAAATGAAAGTTTTCAAATCACGTTGTGTGAAGACATGATTGGGTCAAAAAGTATTTTGTTCATTGAATTGGTTCAAGTCGTATTCAGTGCAATTTAAAATTAAAATAGCGCCTTTATGTACTGGAAAATGATTTAAATCATGCCTAATTCTGGAACATAATCTAAGTACCTAGGTCCTGCCGCCGATAATTATGACGTATTTCATTTGGCTGGGAAGCTTTCTGTAAAATTATGATTTGTGCTCGTAATACGATTTGAAACTATACTCCCCATACGTGTAGCTATTCTTGTGATTGGGAAATTCTTTATGTATGCCGTACAGTAACCAAATACCTTAAATGATATGACATGCTATTTATCGTGGAGCTAGAGTGCAGTAAGCAGAAAAGTTGTCGAACGGGACGAGGCAGCTAATGTTGACGTTGACGTGGAAATGCAACGTCACGAGACACGGCGTCGTCGTCACATGCGATTGGCTGTTTAACGCGATTTTGCGCTCTCAGCGATCTCCAGTGGCAGCTTTCGTTTATATTTGGTTCTCAAACCACGCAGTTTGTTTATGAAAATTCCTATGTTAGTTTTATTAAAACGCATAATTGCTCCCTTGTCCATCTTGTTGTTGTGTCTGTACTATGCATAAATAAAAAAATCATTATCCAAGAACGTGTAATAAGACAAGAAGTGAAGATACATGTCCAGTCAGTGGGGACATCAGCTTATAAAAAACTCACAAAATCGGAAAAAACTCACTCCTGACAGGGAGCGCGGTTGTATTTACACAACATAAAATGTTACAGAAATTATTTTTATTAATTTAATAACGAAGTCTAACAACCTTGAAAAAAAAATCTGGTTGAGCGGGACATAAACCCGCTACCCACTGTCTCGTAATCTGGCGCCTCTACCAGCTACGCTGAAGTTCTGTTCGGGCCGACATTGCATTTTATGTTATGATCTCCTGGAGGCTACAATCGCCAATATTTTATTAAGTGACCTTTGATTGTAACAGACCCTACCAACAACCACGCGTCTTTGATGGGTCTTCAGTATGCCGTTCTCATAAAACGGTGTACTTTCCTAGCACGCGAGTTACAGCACAAAAATAACTACGTATTAAAACTGTTTAACTGCCGATATGACATTTCCCATCAGATTATAACATCAAATCGTAGCAATAATGACGCGTTCTCGAGAGATTCAATGCGCTGGTGCTTCGACACGAAATATAGTCATAGGATGAAAATTATAAAATAATAGCCACCGAATACGGGCTTTAGCTCAACAGGAAAAATACAATATGATGTCTCTCATGTTCTTTTTGTGACGTACATAGAGTTCTTGCTTCTCATTGGCTCTACTTTACGTGGCACGTTTCCGAAATGCCGCAAAACTTATTTTGTGTTTCACGTGGCGAAAGCACTTCTTAACATGCATAGCAGGAAGAGACGTCTCAAAACTCTCAGAGTGCCACGTCAACGTTAGCTAAGTAGTTCCGACCGACGACGCCTTAAGAGTGAACTCGGAACACTTTGACCCAGTGCCCTCTCTTAGGAGCGGAAATGACGACGTAAAACAAACACTCGTGGCCGGGATGAGAGGCCGTGCCTGAGGGTGCAGTCTGTCCGTCGAGGGCCCTCTTCCGCCGCCTGATCCTCCGGAGCCACAGAGCGCAGCCGACGTCACTCGAGGGGGGGGGGGGGGGGGGGCTTAAAAATACGCCGCCCACTACAACAGCCAGCCGCCCCCGCCGTGCAGGGATACCTGCGCGGGGCGTGACGGGGCTTAACGAAAATAAAGGCCTGCTCCGCGCACGGCAGCAGCGACTTCAAAGAGCCCTTTCCGAGACCTGCCGACTTCTGGCCCAACAGTGGGATCTATCTTCAGGGCAAAGATAACACGTCAGGCTCGCCCACCTACAAAGGGGACTGGGACGTTCTGACAGGCGCCTCTTCGGCGATGCGCTGCTTGTGCTCCGGGCAATTTTAAAAGGCTGTAGAGTTCGAGTTGGAGCACATCTACATCATTAATCCGCAACTCACACTTAAGTATCTGGCAGAGGGTGCATAGCACCACTTTCAGACTGTTACCACACTCGAACAGCATGTGGAAAAAATACGCTCTTTCTGTGTGAGCTACGATTTATCTTATTATATCGCGATGTAGATGCGAGTCAACAAGTATCTTAACTTTCGGAGGAGAGCTTTGGTGATTGAAACGAGTGTGGCACGGACGTTGGTGACGCAAATACACTCCCGGAAATGGAAAAAAGAACACATTGACACCGGTGTGTCAGACCCACCATACTTGCTCCGGACACTGCGAGAGGGCTGTACAAGCAATGATCACACGCACGGCACAGCGAACACACCAGGAACCGCGGTGTTGGCCGTCGAATGGCGCTAGCTGCGCAGCATTTGTGCGCCGCCGCCGTCAGTGCGAGCCAGTTTGCCGTGGCATACGGAGCTCCATCGCAGTCTTTAACACTGGTAGCATGCCGCGACAGCGTGGACGTGAATCGTATGTGCAGTTGACGGACTTTGAGCGAGGGCGTATAGTGGGCATGCGGGAGGCCGGGTGGACGTACCGCCGAATTGCTCAACACGTGGGGCGTGAGGTCTCCACAGTACATCGATGTTGTCGCCAGTGGTCGGCGGAAGGTGCACGTGCCCGTCGACCTGGGACCGGACCGCAGCGACGCACGGATGCACGCCAAGACCGTAGGATCCTACGCAGTGCCGTAGGGGACCGCACCGCCACTTCCCAGCAAATTAGGGACACTGTTGCTCCTGGGGTATCGGCGAGGACCATTCGCAACAGTCTCCATGAAGCTGGGCTACGGTCCCGCACACCGTTAGGCCGTCTTCCGCTCACGCCCCAACATCGTGCAGCCCGCCTCCAGTGGTGTCGCGACAGGCGTGAATGGAGGGATGAATGGAGACGTGTCGTCTTCAGCGATGAGAGTCACTTCTGCCTTGGTGCCAATGATGGTCGTATGCGTGTTTGGCGCCGTGCAGGTGAGCGCCACAATTAGGACTGCATACGACCGAGGCACACAGGGCCAACACCCGGCATCATGGTGTGGGGAGCGATCTCCTACACTGGCCGTACACCACTGGTGATCGTCGAGGGGACACTGAATAGTGCACGGTACATCCAAACCGTCGTCGAACCCATCGTTCTACCATTCCTAGACCGGAAAGGGAACTTGCTGTTCCAACAGGACAATGCACGTCCGCATGTATCCCGTGCCACCCAACGTGCTCTAGAAGGTGTAAGTCAACTACCCTGGCCAGCAAGATCTCCGGATCTGTCCCCCATTGAGCATGTTTGGGACTGGATGAAGCGTCGTCTCACGCGGTCTGCACGTCCAGCACGAACGCTGGTCCAACTGAGGCGCCAGGTGGAAATGGCATGGCAAGCCGTTCCACAGGACTACATCCAGCATCTCTACGATCGTCTCCATGGGAGAATAGCAGCCTGCATTGCTGCGAAAGGTGGAAATACACTGTACTAGTGCCGACATTGTGCATGCTCTGTTGCCTGTGTCTATGTGCCTGTGGTTCTGTCAGTGTGATCATGTGATGTATCTGACCCCAGGAATGTGTCAATAAAGTTTCCCCTTCCTGGGACAATGAATTCACGGTGTTCTTATTTCAATTTCCAGCAGTGTATAATGTTCGAAGGAAAGACGACGTCAGAACGACTGTATGCTTACAAGTAGTTCTACAAGGCGGAAGCGTAAAGTTTGCGTGCAGAGTGTGGACGAGCATTGAGAGATCGGACGAGCTGCTGCTGACCTGTACACTCAGGTAGCGCTCTCTGCGGCCTGCCTGGAGCAGAGGCCGCCGCTTAACGCGTCTTCCGCCCCGGGCCAGGCTCGTCTGCCGCCTCCGATACAAGTTTTTAAACGCTTCCATTAGCCTCAGGAATTCAGTTACCGGGTTCATTAACCGTAACCGGAATCACGGGGGGAGAGGGAGGGGCTGCCTGGAGATGATTTATCTCCCCCGTCGAATGTCGGCAGCGCACCTAGGTCAACCAGCAGTGAGGTCCACTTTCACCGTGCAAAGAGCGGCAGGTGCGCCGCTGTTCCAATGCACCTGGCCGCATTGTTGCTGATTTCGTGAAGTCTGCGTTGCAATCTGCATGCTGCTGCTTGTAGCGCTTTCACAATGGAACCACTACTAAAGCACCATATGCCCAAGATAACTGATTCAATTTCATACGGAACGGGTGTGCTCAACTACTGTGTTTATGAAAATTGAGAAATATCGCGAATAATCTGTTTATTGCAGATATAGCTCTATGGCTACCATCATTGTACGGTAATACTGAATTCAAACCACCATACGATGCTTTTAATTGCATCTTACGGCAATGATGACAGCCACACACCGGTTGAAATCTAGGTAGATCTGCAATAACCTGACTATTAGCCACTGGTTGTTGGAGGTTTCTCAATTTCAAGATAAAACCGATCCAGCGACTATAATACGCACATTCAGTATAGGAAAAACATGATTTTATTTAAAATCGGAAAATACTTTAAAAACTACAATTTAAATATTACGACAGACACTGAAGAGTCAAGATTGTAGCGCATTGGTCCACTTTTTGAAACTGACATGCGTGGATTCACAGGATCCTTGGTAGATTTCGAAAGGTATATGCCAGCACACTTGTACGCTCAGATCGTGCAATTTCAGTAAATTACGGGACACTGGTTTGTGGGCACAGAGGTGGCGTCCGAAAGCATACCAAATATGTTCCACCGGGTTCGGATGAGGTCGATTTGATGGGCAAGACATCAGTGTGAGTTCAGCATCGTGCTCCTCAAACCAATGTAGCACATTACTGGCTGGCTTTCTGACGCATCAATTATAGTGTTGAGAGATGCCATCGCCGCTGGAGAAGATACTAAGCATGAAGGGATGTAGGTAGTCCGCAGTATCATCGTGAATGATGTCCACAGCTGTTGTGATTTCTTTTATTAGTATCACAGGACCGTGGAAGCCCATGTGGACGCCCCACACTGCGTAATAATACCTCTACCGGCCTACGTCCGTGGGGTGGTGCACACGTTTCACGCAGCATTTCGACGGCATATCCGTGCGCTACCACCAACCTGGTGTAGCAGGCGACGTGTTTCCTTTGATACACGACCCAATATCGTTGATCTCGTGGCCACTACGAACGCATTTGACGGCGTCGTTGCGTCACGTTAAGAACACTTAGGAGTCTTTTGATTCAGAGTCCTAAATTCATTTATGTACGCTGAACGGTGTGCTCCGAAACACTTGTGCCTGCACCAGCAATTTACTTTGCCGCCAGGTCTGCCGCAGACAGCCGTCTGTCCTGCTTTACAAAATGGGCAAGTCTCCTAAGTTAACGTTCTGTAACGAGGCGCGTATGTCCCTCAAAACGTCGCAAACTCGTGTTTTTACCATCCTTCAACCATAGACATAAACTGAAGTAGCAGGCGAACCGCCGACCAGCTTCAACGTTTCCGAGTTGCTAGTTCCCAGGCACTGGATTACCGACATATAACAGTCTACCCTTTGTCAAAGTCGGGTATCACGTTGTATTTCCCAGTTTACCTCCCATATCCTCGCTAAAACGATTTCCCATTCGCCTCTGTTCCACTTATATACCGAATGGCTGAAATTAAAGTGTAGCTACTGACAGAGGTCCACTGTGGGCATAATTACTGTATTGCAGCGAAACTTGGTAGACATTCTGATGCGTTAATGCGGAACCGATTTACGCTCGAAAAGAAATAGTTCCAGTTTTGTCCACCAGATGCAGTTCTGACGCTATGAATGCAGGGAAGACGTATAGAAATGTTTCCTTGTATAATCAATTAGGAGCGGGACGTGGGCAGAAGAGGTCAAACAAGTGAGAAAGCCATTACCTTCGTTTTATTATTAACTATTATTAGCCACCTCTTCAATATGAGCACCAGAGACGTGGCCGAGATGCTGCATCCGCAAAACGACGTGATCAACGGTTGCTCGCAGCAGTCCCTGTGAAATCTGAACACCTGTTCCTGTATACAGGCCTTCAGATCACGTCGCGTCCGCAAGTGTCTCTGTACTCGTAAACGCGTTCTTTAGATATCCCCTGAGCCAAAAGACACGCGGATTGAAGTCAGGTGATCTTGTAGGCCATGCACTTGGAAAACTTTTGGAGATAGCACGTTCGTGGAAGGTTGTATTAAGAAGATCTTTCACTGGGTAAGCGACCGATACCGGTATTTTAGTTCTGAATAACCGGTATTTTTCGGTATTTGTTTGATGTCGTAACAGGCTTTTTCCATTTTTTGTTAATAACCGAATAAAAAACTGAAATATCAATTGCGGTAGCAGTGCTAAAATTTTTCGACATTACGTATTTTTTAAAAAAAGCAGTAGTTCTTATTCGTAAAATTTTCATTGTTTTGAGATATTATAGGACATGAAAAAAGAGATCAGTGCTGTTTTAATAACAATGCCGACAGAAATGAGCAATAAACACATTATAAGAATTGGTGCAGCATTGTTGAGACAATAATATTCCTCTTGCCGTCTGTCTTGACTTAAGACACGCGTATACGTGCAGTGTGGAAGATTCGCCTCCACTTGTTCTATACAGTAGTTTCTCGCTGTCACCGCCGGACACCCTTTGTATTGCAGAATGGCACCAACCATAGTCTGGAAATATTTTTGCGGAGTGACTAGACACGTGCTGCTTGGTCAGCTACAGCAACAACATCTTTTTCAGAACGCCTTCCGCATCCAGGTGCCACCGTTGTTTTCGAATTGCATTATCATCTTTATAACATTTACTGAAATCGAGATCTAGTCAGACTTCTCAGTTGGCGATGCTCTCTCAATGCAGCGTCGTAATCGCTGCCGTTCACACAAAACAGTTTCACTAACAGCACACGGTCTGTCTTCCCGATAGCCATACTGTTCATTGACGTTATGGCTGGTCAAATGACAGCATGGATGTCACAAAATCATACAGGCAGTGTGTAGCGCCGAATTTGCACCTGGTGGTCAAAACTGGAACTACTTTTTTCCAGCGTAAATCGGTTCCGCATTAACGCATTAGCAATCTACCAAGTTTCTCTGCCATACGATAATTACATCCAACAGTGGCCCTGCGCGCGGTATTTTAAGGTAATCCATAGCAATTTATTTATTCGGATAATTCATTGTTTTCAAATATTTCTGGAACAATTAGATATTTTAAAAAGCGTCATGTGTCGTGGTGGGCAGTGCTCATAATGCTTTGGCTGGTCAGTTTTAGTTGAAAAAAGGTAGCCCTACCTCTCTACGCACTTTTGTACTCGCGAAATCACATTCAAATTTACTTTACAGAGAACTAAAATCTCGGTTGTTTAAGTACTCCGACATACGTTATTCTACAGTTGGTCTACCGTTTTAAGATTACTTTCAAAACTTGTTTCCTTTCAAACATCCTCACAGGTAAGATCCACAGAAGGCGATGCGGCGAACGAGGCCACAGATCTTTGGTTATTGTGTATTCATCGGCGGAGGCTTCTTGCATACGAGACAGTGAAGAACGTACGTAGCTCCACCTTGCTGTAAAGGCAATACTGTTTTTTCATGTTTCTTCAAATAGTACAAGTTCTCGAAAATCTGGCAGCTGATTCAAAGACACTCCACCAATAATTCAACAATTATTTTTTAAATCGAGAAGAGGAATTTTCTGCACAATGTGAGACGCTGCAATTAGTCTGGCTATTCACTTGGCCAGAAAGGAAAAATCAAGCTTCACAACTCATAAAATACAGCATTGGGTTATGTTCATCATTCACAGACATTTTAAGAAACCCCTGGCCACACTTAACCTGACTGTCTTTCTCAGCTGGAAATAATGCATCAACATTTGAAACGCGATAACATTTCAGCTGTAGTTTTGACACCTGCCTGTTGCGACAGCCTCCTGATATTATTATTATTATTATTATTATTTTGACAGTAGCAGAAATATTCTGAAAAATATTTACAATCGATTCCGGTGTCGAACTAAAGGCCTGTGGTTAGGCATAGAAACAGAGATATCGCCATTGTACCGCCATTCTGTTACCAACTTCTGAACACGTCTTTTCGCGGTAGTTCCGAAGTTTGTGAACACTTCACGAAAAATTTCTCTAGCCTTCTCTTACGCGAAACTGTACAGGAGTAATCATCAACTGTATACACCTTTTCCTTTATAGAACGTGACGTACTTTACCTGAATTACTCTGAGAACGACAAAAGAACACTCATCATCTTCTTCATTATTTTCGGAGAAGATTTCTATTTGACACTCCGTTGCAAAAAAAGTTTGTATTGCTAATATGAGTTCCTCAGCTACATTTAGTTTCTATTTTATTTATTTATATTCATTTTTTTGCAATTGACTGCCTTATTCTCAAGCGCTTATGTATAAAAATGATTCAGAAATATACAAATTTTGAAAAATTATAGTGTCAGCATCACACCGCCATTAATTTATGCACTACGCGACAGAAGATTAATCTCTACAAAACATAAAATCTATTGTAGGTTACAAATAGCTGAGTAAACAGCAAGCAAATAACTTCGCTTCGTCATAGGAATAAAACGTGTATCACGAGTAAAACGTGTATCACGCATTTAAAGATAGTGAAACTGTCCAGAAGAAAATGATGTTAATCTGAATACAATCAACATTTATTCGCAACAGAAATTCTCTCAAAGGGGCTTGATACAGCTGTAAGATTTCATCTTGTATCTGTGCTTAAGATCAAATATAATACGGGATAATATGGAATGTGCCATGGTTAACTTATTACGAGGTGTAATAAAATAGCAAACAGAGCACTAACAAACAGATGTTAATGCGGATCAACTCTACCAGACATTGAGTATAAGCATAGATCATCTGTAAGATGTAAGTCATTGGATCACGCGGAATTTTTAGTGCACTGTGTGCCAGAATGCTACACATCGTAACACGCGAAAATTTTTCTAAAGGGCGCGGCAGTCAGTGTCAGTTTTGCAGCAACAAAGCCAGGAATTTCGAGCTCTTGCTGAAATCTGGCAGGAACTTCTGTTTTGTCCACTACTTCGTGCATATTATCTTCCTCCAATCTCCCAAAGATATTTTTTTACTCTAGAGCATTCCGCAGTATTTGTACTAGTTAGTAGCATCAACATTTTGGATGGTTGGTTAGTTGGGGGGAGGGGACCAAACAACGAGGTCATCGCTCCCATCGGATTTGGGAAGGATGGGGAAGGAAGACAGCCTTGCCTTTTCGAAGGAACCATCCCAGCCTTTGCCTGAAGCGATTTAGGGAATTCACGGAAAACGTAAATCAGGATGGCCGGAAGCGGGTTTGAACCTCCCGAATGCGAGACCAGTGCGCTACCTCGCTCGGTGAACATTTTGGACTGGACATTATAGTTTAGAAGTCTGTGCAATGGTCTGTGTGGAACGAGGGAGTTGAAACTTTTCTTTACAGTTAACGTCGATAAGCTCTACAAAAATATCTCACGGGGTTTAAAGATAACACCAGTCACATAAAAAAAACTGCAAGAGTTTATACAACATGCTGCAGTAGTCGACACGTAAGCGAGGATTGTTTTCTCGTTGTTCCTTTTCTGACTGCTTCAAAGACGTAGCTAACACAGCTTGTGTTTTAAGCTCGCGTTTATTGGATCAGGATGGTAGCGGTGCTCTTAAAGACACACGTTGGCGAGCTGTTCGTTGCGAAGACTGGTTTGATGCAGCTCTCCAGATTAGTATGTCCTGTGCAAGCCTCTTCATTTCTGCGTAACTACTGCAACTTACATCGATTTGAACCTATTTCTTTCCATTACCAAACTGACAGTTCCTTATTGTCTGAGGACCTGGGGAGGAAGGCTAACTAAACATTGTCCTTACTGGAACGCAATGAAGAACCAAATGAACTATTTTTGTGCTTGTGGGTGCGCGTGCGTGTGTGTTCGGAGGGGGTGGGGGTGGGGTGGGAGGAGAAGGGCCTTTCATCTGATTGGTTTGATGCAGCCCGCCTCGAATTCCTACGTCCTCAATTATTTGCTTCACGCATTTCACTCTCTGACTCTCCCTACAGTTTTTACCCTTTACGACTCTTAACACGTGTCCTGTCATCCTGTCCTTCCTCCTTGTCAGTGTTTTCCGTATAATCCTTCGCCAATTCTGCGGAGTATTTCTACATTCCTTAACTTATGAGTACAGCTAATTTTAGGCATAGCACCGCATCCCAAACGCTTCGATTCTATTCTTTCCCCCTTTTTCACACAGTTCCTGATTCACTGTCATACAACGCTGTATTCCACACGTACTTTCTCAGAAATTTCTTCCTCAAATTAGGGACGACGTTTGATGCAAGTAGACCTTTTCGCACAGGAATTCTCTCTTTGTCCGTATTAGTCTGCTTGTTTCATGCGTCATGTGTTATCTTGTTTCCAAGATAGCACAATTCTTTAACTTCGTGTGCTTCATGGTCACCAGTTTATCGATGATCTCGTTTGTCCTACACCTCGTTACTTTCGACTTTCTTCTATTTGTTCTCAATCCGTACTGTGTACTCACTAGACCGTTAATTCCATACAACAAGCCCCACTAATTTTTTTTCACTTTCACTGTTGATCGTAATTTCGTCAGTGAATCTTATCATTGATATCCTTTCACCTTCAATTTTAACTTTTTTTTTTATTTCTGTCATTGCTTGTTCAATGAATATCTTGAACAGTATGAGCGACAGACTGCAACACTGTCTTTCACACTTTTCAATCGTAGTGCTAAGTTCCTTGTCTTTCATTCCTGTTGTTTCCTCTTGGCTCCTGTATATACAGTATATTACCCTTCTTTTCCTATAGCACGTCCAATTTTTCTCAGAATTTTGGACGCCTTGCAGCGTTTTACACTGTCGAAAGCTCTTTCTAGATCGATAGATCCTATGAACGTGCATTGATTTTTCTTTAGTCTTGCTTCCATTATCAAGAGAAACGTCAGAATTGCATGTCTGGTCACTCTACATTTCCGAAAGCCAAACAGATCGTCAGCTAACAGATTTTCTTTTCCATTCTCCGCTACATTATCCTTTTCAGCTGCTTGGGTGCATGAATTGTTAAGCTGATTGTGTGATAGTTCACGCACTGATCTGACCTTGCTCTCTTCGGGATTGCGTGGATGATATTTTTCAGGTCTCGTGGTATCTATCCAGTCTCAGAGATTCTACACACTAACTTGAAAGTTTTCACTTACCGCAACGATTTTAGAAATTCCGATGAAATATTATCTATCGCTTCTATCTTATGTAATCTCAAGTCTTCCAGAGCTCTTTTAAATTCTGACTGTAATATTGGATCCCCTATGTCTTCCACATCACCTGCTATTTCTTCTGCTATCACGTAATCAGACAGTTCCGCCACCTCATGGATTCATTCAGTGTGCTCTTTCCACCTGTGTGCTGTCTCCTCCTCGTTTAACAGAGGAATTCCAATAGCACCCTTAATGGTGGCCTCGTTGCTTTTAAGATCACTGAAGATTGTTTTGAGTTTTCCATATACTGAATAGTTCTTCCAATGGTCATTTTCTTTTCGATTTCTTCATATTTTTTTCTGCAGCGATTACGCCTTGACTCACTGCGCTTCCTGTCTATCACTTTTTCTAGTGACTTATATTGGCATATTCTTTCCTTTCCCTGAAGTTTTTTGTACTTCTTTCTTTTGTCGATTGACTGCTGTATTTCTTCTGTTACCCAAGGTTTCTTCGCCGTTACCTTCCTTGTAACTATGCGTGTTTGTACAACTTCTGTGATTGCCCTCTTTAAAGCTGTCCGCCCCTCTTCATCTGAACTGCCTATTGTGTATTCATTATCGCAATATCTACAACCTTAGAGAACTTAAAACACAGGCTGTCATTTCTCAGCATTCAGTATCTCATTTCTTTTAATATTCATTCTTCCGGATGAGTCTCTTTAACTTCAGCGTACACTTCACCATTATTACATTGTGATACAAGTCTGTATCTTCTCCTGGGTACATCTTATTTATAGTAGCATAGTTATCTTTCATGATTCAATATAAACAATGTTTACTGTCGCATGTAATTAGTTTGATTATAGGGACTTTTATCTTGATGAATTGAACTAAAATTGAAAATAATTTTTAAAATAACTTCAAGCCTTGAAGTTTACTTCAGGAAATTAGTCTTCTCATTTATATAGAACCAACACAGACGTGTGCAACAGTATCAAACCACGTGGCATTAATTACTGATGCGCATGAACTATGGAAAATCACCCTTCTTCAAATTCAATGCTTTTTTTGGTTTTGTACCTTAGGCTGTAACGAACACATCAAAAAACAAAAAATCAGATACAACAAATAATACAAAGAGTAACATGGCCCAGGCACTATCCCTTGCCTGAAATCTAGTCCTCCAAGGCTTTTGTATTAGAAATTAGAACTTATTTTGAAATTTTATTTTTTTATGTTCTAAGCTATTTGTCGAGAAGCGATATCGTTAGTTACAGCAACAAAAAAATGCTGAGACAATTAGGTGACAGCCGCCGAACGTTTAAACTTCTAGTCTGATAATTGCGAAATCGCCAACTTTTAACTAGGGAATAAATAAGCATGTCACAGCAGTTCAGCCGTTTACCTCCTGACACAAGTTGATTTGTTGTGGGACCTCCCTTTTTAACAATCAGCTCAGATCATCTCCATGGCTACTTCATTATAGTGATTAATATAGAGTTTGATTGAAATGGCTCTGAGGACTAAGGGACTTAACATCTGAGGTCGTCAGTCCCCTAGAACTTACAACTACTTAAAATTAACTAACCTAAGGACATCACACACATCCATGCCTGAGGCAGGATTCGAACCTGCGACCGTAGCGGTCGCTCGGTTCCAGACTGAAGCGCCTAGAACAGCTCGGTCACACCGGCCGGCCTTAATACAGAGTTTCATAGCTGCAGTTAGAATACCAAGCAATACAGGTGTGCCTGTATGAATCTAGATACCCTCTCACGTCCAGAAAAGATGAGGTTGGTCCTCGAGTTTTTAAATAGCATTTACATAAAATCTTTACTGAAGCTTTATAACGAACGACAACGTCTATAAATCCTGCAGCTTACTCACTAAAGCGTATGTGGTGGCTTCTGGTTTTTATTTGAAGAAACGTTCTTCCCATTACGGACTGCAAGGTAATTTACAGATAATGAAAATGTCGATGTGTAAGACTTTTTCCCTCTCTAGCGCTGCGCTAACGACTTTATCTCGTCAAAAAAGTACGTCGAACGTATGCTAAACGCAGGCGTGATTTAGTCACAAAAACCACGTGTAGCATGTGGCCGGAGTAATATTTTGTCATCACGCTTGCAGCGGCAGCCGTCAAAAACGCGCATTACATAATGGCAGCGTGCCTTTGAAGTTTCAAGTTACTCTGTGTCATTAGGACATTTATAGTACGGCGTTTCTGATTTTAAAAGCACGCGGTCGTTGACCCTGGATATATTTGGGAGGCGTCGACCTCGCGGCAGTGAAACGAGCCCCCTGTCGGTCTGTTGTTTTAATTAATCATGACTGTAGCGTGGCTGGCAAACGTCAAGCAACGCGTGGCCCCTGATGTGCAGGCATCCCACATTACTCAGCAGAAATGGTATAGCCTGCAGGCGCTTCGCTTCTCCTTAATTCCATGACGTTTCCGGCGAAAGCGTAAAGTTACGGTTGCAGTATGTTCACACCTCTGTACGTAAATGTGAATTAGCTATAACAACACAATGGCTGCTGCAGTACACATAGGGATCACACAAAAGGCTGAAGCATTTCTGATTTAAGGGACGTAGTTAATGTAGAACAGAAACGTAGCAGATTTTGCTGAGAACTACTGATGTTCGAACTGTATATGAGAAATCTTTAAACAACTTCAATTAATGATTGGTGAAGTACAAATTCTACAGTGATTTGCAAATAGCCTTAGAAACGTTTGAACTAGTCTTTCTGTAGTTCCTCATTCTTCATCTTCTTCATTTGATGGTTTAGTCTCTTAGCGTTCTGTTTCTAGGGGGCTACTAACATGCATAAATGTATTGAGCCGTGGAAGGAAAGAATGAAGACGTGTCTGCACTCGAATAGGTCCTATTTTTAAAGACGACAACCGCTAATTTGAACAAATCTTGAAATTATAGAAACTGGCAGCACCAGTCTTTTGTTTTGCGTCGTACGTCGTATACGGCGTATTCCGGTGGAGAGCAAGAACACATGAGTAATAAACTGCTTGTAAATACTAGCCATTGCAATATAAGAGCACGGTGGTCGCACTGGAGAGAAGTTGACAGCGTAGAACTTGTACGAGGCGAATGCGTTGCATTGGTCGTTTCCGGCTTCTCTTTCATGGATAAACAGATTTCAAATGTGATTAACTTTACTACTATTTAGCTAAATTCCATCACTCTTTCCACTTAGATCTCGTACCTAGTTATAGACCGTATGGAAATCTAAATGGCAAATGGTAGGAACGCTATCGATTTCGTAATCGATGTGGGTTCAAACGTTGATGATACTGGGGTTCGTGTATGATACCGTTCGGTTGGCTATTTCGGACGCCCAAAGCCGAACACGTTTTGGTCGTTCCCGGTTCGGCGGAGTTTACCTTTGTCGCTGTCGGCCGTCGAACATTTATGCGCTCTCTTCGGTCCCCCATCCCAGACGGCTTTTCCTCTCTATAGGGGCGACTGCCTTCCATTCACGACGCATTTTCTACGTAAACGCAGACACTACACAATCAACCGGAAGTTAACCAAATTACTGTTGAGCTGCCAAAAAGAATTATCTTTCGTTTATTTGAAATAGTACTGCCAGTCTGTACTACAGACTGTTCGAATTCACTAGATACGAAGCAGTCCCGAGAGCAGCAAACGCCGAAAGACTGTCTCCAGACTTGAAAAAGCCTGGAACCACATACATACATCAAAACAGGGGAAATGTAGCTTCTATACTAAAGAAAAAGGAGAAACTACCGCATTGTCAGAATTTTTGAAATATTAGCTGTTAAAGTACAGGGCTAGTATAAATGAATTATTCGCTTTCAATGTTCTATATATTACGAAGTATTGCTTGAAGAAATACACTCCTGGAAATTGAAATAAGAACACCGTGAATTCATTGTCCCAGGAAGGGGAAACTTTATTGACACATTCCTGGGGTCAGATACATCACATGATCACACTGACAGAACCACAGGCACATAGACACAGGCAACAGAGCATGCACAATGTCGGCACTAGTACAGTGTATATCCACCTTTCGCAGCAATGCAGGCTGCTATTCTCCCATGGAGACGATCGTAGAGATGCTGGATGCAGTCCTGGTGGAACGGCTTGCCATGCCATTTCCACCTGGCGCCTCAGTTGGACCAGCGTTCGTGCTGGACGTGCAGACCGCGTGAGACGACGCTTCATCCAGTCCCAAACATGCTCAATGGGGGACAGATCCGGAGATCTTGCTGGCCAGGGTAGTTGACTTACACCTTCTACAGCACGTTGGGTGGCACGGGATACATGCGGACGTGCATTGTCCTGTTGGAACAGCAAGTTCCCTTGCCGGTCTAGGAATGGTAGAACGATGGGTTCGATGACGGTTTGGATGTACCGTGCACTATTCAGTGTCCCCTCGACGATCACCAGTGGTGTACGGCCAGTGTAGGAGATCGCTCCCCACACCATGATGCCGGGTGTTGGCCCTGTGTGCCTCGGTCGTATGCAGTCCTGATTGTGGCGCTCACCTGCACAGCGCCAAACACGCATACGACCATCATTGGCACCAAGGCAGAAGCGACTCTCATCGCTGAAGACGACACGTCTCCATTCGTCCCTCCATTCACCCCTGTCGCGACACCACTGGAGGCGGGCTGCACGATGTTGGGGCGTGAGCGGAAGACGGCCTAACGGTGTGCGGGACCGTAGCCCAGCTTCATGGAGACGGTTGCGAATGGTCCTCGCCGATACCCCAGGAGCAACAGTGTCCCTAATTTGCTGGGAAGTGGCGGTGCGGTCCCCTATGGCACTGCGTAGGATCCTACGGTCTTGGCGTGCATCCGTGCGTCGCTGCGGTCCGGTCCCAGGTCGACGGGCACGTGCACCTTCCGCCGACCACTGGCGACAACATCGATGTACTGTGGAGACCTCACGCCCCACATGTTGAGCAATTCGGCGGTACGTCCACCCGGCCTCCCGCATGCCCACTATACGCCCTCGCTCAAAGTCCGTCAACTGCACATACGGTTCACGTCCACGCTGTCGCGGCATGCTACCAGTGTTAAAGACTGCGATGGAGCTCCGTATGCCACGGCAAACTGGCTGACACTGACGGCGGCGGTGCACAAATGCTGCGCAGCTAGCGCCATTCGACGGCCAACACCGCGGTTCCTGGTGTGTCCGCTGTGCCGTGCGTGTGATCATTGCTTGTACAGCCCTCTTGCAGTGTCCGGAGCAAGTATGGTGGGTCTGACACACCGGTGTCAATGTGTTCTTTTTTCCATTTCCAGGAGTGTATAATTGATGCAGGAATAGAGCCGTAAACTAACCGCGTTTGCATTGTGCCCACCATTTGGCGTAAAGAGAAAGCAGGAAAACAGTTTCTGTGTGTTGGTATATGCGAGATGTTTAACTGTTACAACAGTATAGTGTGCATTCAGAAGAAATTATGGGAATGAACCGGCATGTAAACAGAGCATTGTGCGTTGGCAGCGACAATTTAGAGATACTGAATGTCTGTGCCAGATTAAACCGTGGAGAGGTGGAGAGGGTGAGGGAGAGTTCAGTTCAAATCGTTCAAATGGCTCTGAGCACTATGGGACGTGCCGGCCGGTGTGGCCGTGCGGTTCTAGGCGCTTCAGTCTGGAACCACGTGACCGCTACGGTCGCAGGTTCGAATCCTGCCTCGGGCATGGATATGTGTGATGTCCTTAGGTAAGTTAGGTTTAAGTAGTTCTAAGTTCTAGGGGACTGATGACCACAGATGTTAAGTCCCATAGTGCTCAGAGCCATTTTGAACTATGGGACGTAACATTTGAGGTCATCAATCCCCTAGAACTTAGAACTACGTAAACCTAACTAACCTAAGGACATCACACACATCCATTCCCGAGGCAGGATTCGAACCTGCGACCGTAGCAGTCGCGCGGTTCCGGACTGAAGAGCCTAGAACCGCTCGGCCACCGCGACCGGCGAGAGTTTAGTACGTAGTGGGGAAAAAAAATCAATGCTCCGCACAAGGCACTCACCTGGAATATCGCTGCAACTTGTGGAAGATTTTGCGACGGCGATTGCATTTCAAATCGTACCGCCCGCAGCTTGTGCAACAATTGAAACCGGAAGATTACGGCCGCCATCTTCAGTTTTCCATCACAGCGCAGGAAATACTTGAGAATTAACGTTTCGCCTCCGAGCTGATATAGAAAGGTTAATCTCTACAATTTTAGAAAATGGGTCACTGAAAATCCTCATGAAAGTGTGGTGCATGAACCAGATTCGCCGAAGGTTGTTTTCTGTGCAGTGTCACCGACGAATCTGTATTGGCAGTTTTTCTTGCGTTAGAAGAATATGACGATACCTCTTACCTTTACATGTAGCAGTTGTGGTTTTTGCGCAACTGACAGCTGATTCCGATAATTTTATCTTCCAGCCAGATGGGTCACCTCTATATTCGTGCATCGGTGTTCATCGCTGTCTATACGACGAACTTTCTCATAACTGGAATTGGCGTATTGATGAAGATGACGTGGAGCTATTCTCTCGGCCCGACGTCACCTGACCTAACGCCTTTCGATTTTTTTTCCTTTAGTGGTACATTAAGGACCGTGTTTACATACGCTTAGTGCTCAGAGAACGCACCATTCCTATTGTGATAGCTATTGACAGGATGCTATTACATAAGGTATGGAATGAACTTCATTACCGCTTGGACGTGTGTCGTGTGATCAGAGTTGCTCTCACAGAACATCTGTAGAGTGCCAGAAGCAGCTTGGTGAGTTTACGGTTCTATTCGTGCATCAATCATATTTCTCCATGTAATACTTTAGAAAATATAGAGCTTTAAAAACGATTGAAACAGTTATAGTAGCCCTATATTTCTTCTAGTTACTGAGAGTTTTAGACCAACAACGTGAGTTTTATTCAGATGGAACTGTTTTACAGAAACTGAACTTTCTCACATGTTAAGTCATTTACACAGTATTAACTGAATAAGTGACGCACAAACGTTGACTCACGAGCAGTAGTCTATTTCTTCGCAATCAAATGGATGTTATTCACTTGCTGGCGATTTCGACGACGCGGTACCCTCTGCGACGCCGACTACTGCATACTGCGTCCCCACCAACTCCCTACCTCTCGACATCCTTCTGTAAATGCCGTGTGACTAGGGCTCCCGTCGGGTAGACTGTTCGCCGCGTGCAAGTCTTTCGATTTGACGCCACTTCGGCGACTTGCGTGTCGATGGGGATGAAATGATGATGATTAGGACAGCACAACACCCAGTCCCTGAGCGGAGAAAATCTCCGACACAGCCGGGAATCGAACCCGGGCCCTTAGGATTGACATTCTGTCACGCTGACCACTCAGCTACCGGGGGCGGAAGACATCCTTTTAATAAGCATAATTCTCGAAAGGCGCTTCAAGATGAGTTTGGAGGCGAACAACCAAGTAGGACAGTCGCGAGTGGATCGGCAGTACTGTTTTTAATCAATTAATAATTCACTTTATGTCTAGCCAACAGTTGTATTGACTCATCTGGACTGTCTCCAATAGATACATAACACAATACCTACTGAATGACGTGTTGATGCCAAGTTCGCTACGACTGAAGCTGGCTGTTGGGTGTTCCATTCACGAGGAGCAGTCAAATGAAAACCGAGCACCCACCACAACGGGACCATGGAATGGTTCCATTAAAAAGTAATCTTCAACTGGGAGACGAGACGATAAATTCCTGTTTGGAAAACGCGATCGGCCGCTGACAGATCCACGACAGCACGCACTGTTTCACTCCCTCATCCGACTGCAGCGGGCGTCCACGCATGTCTTTCTTCAGCTCGCCAGAGGTATGAAGATCACACGGTGGAAGATCCGAGCTGTGCGGTGCACAGAGGATATTGCAGTATTTCCCAACCAAATCAATGAAACTTAGCCTTCCTCCCATTGCGGTTCCTCGCCCAAGGAACCGTGTAGCGAGTGTGTGAGGAATGCAGGCCACGACTGCTGCACAGCTGTCTGAAGGGTAGACGATTCGTAGGCTCTAGTCGTACGGTACTATGACAGCTGGACGATTACACTAGGCCAGTCTGCCAACAACCAAGGTCATAATCGAACAGCCGTGTGCGCCTCTGATGTGGCACTACCACAGCGGTGATAGTGTCGAAACGTAACAACAGTGGAGCGACATCTTGCGCGGGCTGTGTGTTATTGCGGGTGTTCGGTTTTCATTTGTCTGCCCTTTATACCTTCCCTGACTGACATCCAACATCTTTTGTCAATTGGTATTGCCGTAGTAAGTAGTATCCTTTCTTACATACAGGTAATTTACATATATTTACAGTCTCTGTCTAATCTTTTTCCTCTCCTTAAGTTTCTTCCATTTTAATATCTAAGACAATTTTAAGATTCAAATCGGCCTCCTCATTGTCTCCACCTACAGGCGGACTCACTGAAACATTTCCTTATTGCTCACCCTGCAGAGGACACTGTGCTTATGCGCTACAGCACTACACTTCACTATCGAAAATAAATGGAATTTTTTTCCTGAATGAAGTGTAATCGTTACAGAGTTACAATCCACCGCTGACTCAGGTCACGGCAGTGAAGTGGGGTGCATTTGCCAGTCGGTTTCATGGAACCGCTTTGATGAATTGGGCCATCGTGGAGGTGAGACAGATTGCCAGGAAGCGGTTATCGTGTTTCGATGTGGCCCTGACCACATCCTGGATGGAGCTGTCTGATTTGTTGGTGTATCACCGCCGAATGTCCAGCATGTCTACAGCTTGCAGCCATGTACCACAGCTTAAGTTCAGTGATCGTAAAAGTCTCCTGAAAGACAAGAGGAACTCCTTGTCAATGACGATCGATTTCTAAACTGACAGGAATTGTGAAGGTAGGCCTGTGTTAACCAGTTTCCCAGCGAATGTTTCGAAAATTGACCTTTGGAATCGGCTACCTCGCAAAAGGCCACTGCTCACAGCAGCAAACAAAACTGCACGTCTTAAATGGGCCAAACAACAGAGAGACTAGGCAGTAACTCAAGAAGGCGTGTAGTGTGGTCCGGTGAGTTCTCAGTTTTTCTCTCTTTGAGTGACGCAAAATGATCAGTGCGCCGAGGGCTCTGAGGGCATTCAGGTCCAAGGTGGTTCCATGACGTTTTGGGCTTGTTTTTGTACCACGTGTTTCGTGAACAGGAACCAGGATGTTTTTTATGATTATGGATTATAAAATGTTGCGTTTTATTCTAGATCTTCATTCTGAGTATGTTGTGGTTCAAATTGCTCTGAGCACTATGGGACTTAACATCTGAGGTCATCAGTCCCCTAGACTTAGAACTACTTAAACCTAACTAACCTAAGGACATCACACACATCCATGCCCGAGGCAGGATTCGAACTTGCGACCGTAGCGGTCGCGCGGTTCCAGACTGTAGCGTCTAGAACCGCTTGGCCACTCCGGCCGGCGACATGCAAGGTACATGGATTCGTGAGGTTGTCTCTACAGCGGCTGTTGTACAACTGCGTGGACTACCCTAGCACGCTTCCTTCCACTATCCAAATTCCCGTTCACGCCTCAGCCCACTTACTATTCCCCTAAACTCGAATATCATGGTAGAGACCCTCTAACTGAATTGGAATAGCACCTCAGCATCGAACGAAACAGGAGATCATGCTTGGAACTCATGCATAGGTGCTTTCGTCAAATGACACTATATCGTTCCGCAGACTTTTTCAGGTCTCAAACATCTATCATGTATACGTACAGATAGATGCAACAACCGAAAATTTGTACCAAGGCTGGAACTCGAACCCAGGTCTCCCGATCTCTACGTAGATGCGCTAACCACTACGCTACCCTTGCACAGTGACTTTGCACAACTGCACGGACTACCCTATCACACCCCCTCCTCAATCGAAATTCCCATTCAAGTCAGCCCACTCAGGATTGAGGAGAGGTGTGCTAGGAAAATCTTTGAAGTTATGTAAAGCCACTGCGCCAGGGTTGGTATAGAGGTTAGCGCATCTACATTATGAGCAGGAGACGTGGGTTCGAGTCCCAGCGTTGGCACAAATTTTCAGTCGTCACTTCAGTCTGTATATACATAACAGATGCTGGAGACTTGTGAAAGTCTCTAGAGCCACATAGTTTCATTTGATACGTTAAGGCACTCTCGTTTTACAAGATGACAGCAACCGCCTTCCCGAGTCTGTACGTACATATTCCCGGTTTGACGAACACTCACGCACTCTATTGCATCTTTACTGACTTGGTAATTCAGCCGATCTTAATCCCATAGAAAATAAGACAATCATCGAGGCACGATTCGGTGTAGCGTCATATTATCTTGGCATCTCGTGCGGTGACTACTTTTTTGTCCGGTGTGCTTACGAAACAGCTAACAGTTCTCTACTAAAGCTAGCAATTGTGTCGCGGTAGTATTATGAGATAATTAGATGACGGCTGGCGCATATTTCCCTCAGAATCGATTCCTCCAAGTGGAAACAATTATCGGAGGTCTTCGCCTAAGAGTTAAAGGAACATCAATGAATCTATAAGATATAAGAGGACTATTCAGAAAGCAAGGTCCCATCGGTCGTGAAATGGAAATCATATTGAGAGTTAAAAAATTTTTATTTGCAGCAGTTTGCTGTACATTCCAGCAACTTCACTACATAGTCGCCGCTCCAACTTACACATTTGTCGTAGTGATGTACCAATTTTCCAATAGCGTCTTCATAGAAGGCAGCCTCCTGTGCTTTTCTCCCTTCTCTACGCTGGTCTGCAGTTCGTTGTCTGTGTAAAAATGTTCTCTTCATAGCCAGCAGTTCGCGTGAGTAGAGATGAACATTAGATGGAGCCAAGTTCGGGCTGTATGGTGGGTGATCAAACGCTAGCCAACGAAAATGCTGCAGGGGCGTCCTCATTGCCCACGCACTGTCCCCGAGAATTGTTATGAAGCAGGAAATGTATGACACGTACATTATGTGCGGTTGCATGAAATCAGGCGAAACCTCGCAGCAGACACTCGTACTTGGCGGGGGCCACTATTGTTCTACGGATCTTCACGTTCTCGCTGCGTGCTCAGAACAGAAGAGGGTGACGTGACGCAATCGACATTCATACTACAGGCAGTGGCCAATAGATCTGTGCAAAGATTCATCGGATTTTTCACTATCGTCTCCATTTCGCACCTTATCGGACCTTACTTTCCGAACAGCCTGTAGGCGCCCCGGTGGTCCCGGTGGCCTACGGTGGACTGGAGGCCGAGCGCTGACCTCTCCAGTTCTCAGGATGCTAGGAAATGACTGTGGACGCGTCAGAAACGGCAAAGAAACATTATTAATTCATGACACCTTTATTCTTGCCGAGTACAATGTGGCCCGCGTAACACAGGCTGGCTGAGCTTGGTGATATCAACGACCTTCCCCGAGTCCTCGCTGACTCGTAGCGCACCAGTCTTGCTAGCGCAGCGCCGCGTGCTGTGACGTAGCGGTCGAATGCCCTTACTTCGGCCGCGCGTGGCTTGCGACGCCCGGCTGGCCGGCCAGCTCGGGAGGCACCGGGTTGGAGTCCCGGTGCTGTCGGCACGAGAGGCGTTCTCGTAGTGCGGAGTGTACTCTATCCCACCCCGTCTTCTTCCCTGCTCCTCCTGGTGGCTCGTCCGCGGTGGATGGGCGGAACGAGCTGCAGTCCCCCAGCGTCGTCAGCTCACCCGGTTATGACGGCGGATGCACAGGGCCTAGGCCCCGCACGATCTCGACGACGGCTCACTGATGTGGTCAGCATTGGCGGCGAGCAAGTCTGCCGCGATGTCTGCTAATCCTGGGTTGATGTTTGACAGCGGCAGCAGAGAGGACCAGAGCTGGTACTGTCCCCTCACGTCTGCTGCTGGATGTGCCGCCCTTACTGCAACATCTCCTTAACAAAGATTAACATGTCTATCACCGAGCTGAGCGCTACGCAGCGACCCAGTACACATCTAACTGCAAGTCTAACTGCGAGTGCCTTGCTGCTATCAAAGCTGGCGTATTTAAAGGAAGCACGAGCGACGTCCAGACGTCATGCTCGTTTGTAATGGACGCATTCATCCCACTTATACTGCTGACTTATCTGTCCTACTCGCCCCTTAGGTGTTCTTGTGACAGAGTTACGTGTTGTTACGGCGGACTTACGCGAAGTTGTGAAATGCAGTACAGCTGACGCTATACCTCTGTCTTACACTCTACGAAAGTCTCCGTCTAACACAAACCCGCGTGCTAAGCAATTCTCTCTCGCCTGTTGTGTGTACCCAGGCCATTGCCCCTGCGTGATGACACATTCCTATACATGCGCAATCCTCTTACCTCTTGGCTAACCTACTGCCTCTGGCTCTCGGCATAGGCGACGAAACTTTAACAATATTCCACACTACAAGCCTTTGTCGTTTTTTCATACGGAACATCAGCTTTGCAACTTTTCATTTGACCGCCATTACGCAATCCGACGCGCAGATCATACAGCAGAAGAAATTCTTCAAAGTAATAAGGAGTAAAGCATCTTTGTTGTCACAGGAACGTGCTGGCAATTCGACGCCTTGCACCAAAGTCACAAAAAGACACAGCGCCGTGCAAGAGGGACAAATCACATAAACGGGAGCCCGCTTCTCGGTCGACAAAAAAGAGTGGCCGCCTCTGTAGCGACTGGAATCTTGGTACGTGGCAATAACAATAAGAAAGCGACCCCTGCAGTTGGAGGCAAGTGCTATAATTGGAAGGGTGGCATTGTCCGGCCGCGGGGTCAAGCGTCGTGGTGACGTCAGCGAAATTTCGGCGGCGGCTGACTTCACGAGTGGGCCTGCCGCCTGTAAAAAGAGCTCCCGCCGCGTCCCCATGCATTGTGTGTCGCGAGGCGAGGGTGACTCACGGATGCGGCCGCCTCCACTGTGGCAGCATGCTAATAGCCGGCTAGCTGCGTCGCTCCAGCCGCAACACTGTGGTTTCCAAAGCGTCGCGCGCTGTCGGCGCCTTTGTTCTCGAGCCGTATTCCTTAACAACTCGTGGCAAATGAGTCTACTCCAGCGCCCCTATTGTTTCATTCTTGTCCTGAGACTCGCTTGTGACGAGTGCGCGTTTATTTTTACACGTCGACGCAAAAATACCGTGTGTTCTAGGTGCTGTCTGGTATGCAGTTTGGCACTTGAGCGGTGAAAGTGATGTTTTGAGATACCAACCTTCTTACAAAACGTCGAAATGTAGTAACAGCACTAAGCATCCGATAATGAATTTATTACTGGCCAATTATAACTCGCAGTAGATGTTCTTGACAAAAGATATATGGTAAACTCTCTACACTTGACAGCTGAAAGAATAGAATAGTGTCGTCCAAACATTTCAATATTTGCACGAGAATATAGCTACAAACATGATATGAGGCAGGAAGGGGGGAGGGGGAAGAGAACTGGATTTGTTGGTGTAGTATCTTCTTTCCTCTTTTTACCGCAACGGTACAGGGTCGGCATGGTTATGAACGGATTTGGCACGATACTTTAAGTGTCCGGTTGCCCTTCCTGTTGCCATTTCTTTACCCAGGGACGGAATACGTGTAATCAACTGTGTCTTAGTGCCGGTCCCCGGCACGCCTTCACGCCCGGAATGCAGTCGTTAGACCGCACGGCTAACCGGGCGGACTAATATCCAATGTTAGTTGACGACGCCGCAATCCGCCAGCCGGCCTGGGTGGCCAAGCGTTCTAGGCCCTACAGTCTGGAACAACGCGACCGCTACGGTCTCAGGTTCGAATCCTGCCTCGGGCATGGATGTGTGTGATGTCCTTAGGTTAGTTAGGGTTAAGTAGTTCTAAGTTCTAGGGGACTGATGACCTCAGACGTTAAGTCCCATAGTGCTCAGAGCCATTTGAACCACTTGAACGCAATCGCCAGTTTCCGCGCGTGCGCAGTCAGGAGAATACTCGGGAGACGCTAGTGTCACTCGAAGCTTACTGGGCGGTGATGTCAAAATGACGTGTCGTCCACAACATTGGACGCGACCGCGACGCTCAATAGCAGTCGACAAATAAAGGACTTCAGAGACGTCGTATTGGATTTCGTCGTTTTCACGTACGACTTATGAATATATGCTGACGTCACTCTTGGTATGATTTGTTATAATTAACCGTCAGTTAATGACGTATATGTGATAAAAGCCCTCAGGGTACCCTAAGATGAAAGGATAAGATGAAATCCTAAGATGAAAGGTGGAAGTTCTATGGGTTCAGCGTGGTGTAGAGTGTAGAGGCATGCAGTTTCGAAGTCTACAGGAGTACGTTCGTGTCCTGCTATATTCACTTGTTTTTATACATCTTCGCGTTAGAAGATTCTGAGTCTTTCCTGTTACCTTAATAGAAGTGTCTTTTGTAATATTCTATGTTATAAACAAATAAGGGCGTGTTTTCTCCAGGGCGAGCTTGTGTTCTTTCATATACTCACTGACAAATGCATATAACGTACCAGAGTTGTACGATAACTTTCGCTTTTTAATTAGACTAACGTGTATAATTGCGACTAATTGCCTCTATTCTTTTTCTGCCAAAGCAATTACACTCGTTTTTGGACCCTACGCGCACTCTTTCTGGAGTACGTGTACTAATACTGCATTTTTCATTACTCTGATATGGAGAGCACGTATTAACTACACGTTTCTCTTTCTTAATTGACATCAAAATGAATGTACTTCTGACAGTTGTCTTTCATCTTAGGAGCTCGTGGAGGCTTTTAGCGCCGGTATGTCTTTCTTAATTGACATCAAAATGAATAAACTTCTGACAGTTGTCTTTCATCTTAGGAACTCGTGGAGGCTTTTAGCGCCGGTATGTCATTAACTGACATTAATTGTGAGCTTCAAGTGACGCTGGCTTCTCCCTTCCAAAAAAGTTCTCTACGAGCTGGCGTTGTATCAACACGATGACACCGTCCTTGTCATTAGAGGGGAGATCTCGTCACTTCCAAGTCAGCTTCCAGTGTAAGCATCCACCCCTCAAGCAACCTTATTTCACCCCTTCAGACACCATGCTACCGTAAAAGTCGATGCGACCACAAAACTCGATAGTAATCGACAAATATGCTGACGTCATTTTCCAGCAAGCTCCGAGTGAAACTAGCTTTTCCCCGACATACTCAGAATTTTAGAACTCCGCCCCGGCACAGTCAATATACCATCGACGTCACTGATCAGTCGCCACGGGGCAGGCGCTTGATTTACACGCAGCCATGTGAAGCGCACCAACCACGACTAGGCGATTTCAACCAGCAAGTCACTCGTGTAAAACGGGCTTTAGCATTGGGTCACGCTCCGAGAATTTACGAGAAAAGGTATATTGGAGAACTAGAGTTTAATCCCTTGCTCTGCCACAAGAACAGCCGTCCGGAGCTCGTGGTCTCGCGGTAATGTTCTTGCTTCCCAGGCACGGGGTCCCAGCTTTGATTCCCGGCGGGGTCAGGGATTTTCACCTGCCTCGAGAAGACTGGATGTTGTTGTGTCGTCTTCATCATCATCATCATTCATTCCCATTACTGTCGGAGGAAGGCAATGGCAAACCACCTCCACTAGGACCTTGCCCAGTACGGCGGTGCGTGTTTCCCGAATCGTCCCCTACGCTCTGTTACGGAGTATGGGACTTCATCATCATCATCAAGTAGAACTGCCACTACGAGCTTAGAGGATGCGACAGAGTGAATCCTTTGTTGTTTCCCTTCTAATACTGGCAACTCACGAGAGTGCGCGGACATACCAGGCAGCTGATATGACATAAATTTTGACATGAAAGTAAGTCGATTCGTCAACGCGCATTATAGTGACGATCATCTTCAAATGCGATTCATATTTGTAGCAAGGATTATGAAATTAAGTTAAGGTTGTTGCAAAACAATGAAATGAATAGAAGAAAAGTGACATTTAAAACATTTAGTAAACATCTGCGATCGTGTCCCATATTGCATAAGGCGTTTAAATATATTAAAGTTACTGTTATTAATCAGTTAATCGTCTGCTCACAAAGACAGCACAACAACATTTCGTCAGTGTCACAACTTTGGGATCACTGAGAGTGGCAGCGATATGAACCAGAGAACAGTCAACACGAAGTGTTCCGTATCTGCTGCGCGGGATAGCCGCGCAGTCTTGGGGGTCTTGTCACGGTTCGCGCGGCCACCCCCGTCGGAGGTTCGAGTTCTCACTCGGGCATGGGTGTGCGTGTTGTCCTTAGCGTAAGTTAGTTTAAGTTAGGTTAAGTAGTGTGCAAGATTAGGGAATGATGACATCAGCAGTTTGGTCCCATAAGATCTTACCACAAATTTCCAAAAAAATTGTTCCATATCGTGCAGCGATCAGTACTAAGGGGCTGGTAGCTGACTTGCCTCGCCCTTACTAGTAGCTAGTCTAGTGGGGGCTTATAATATACTAATGTATATAGGTCAGCGATTCCTAATAAGATCGGTACATATGCAACCCAAGAAGGCAGCCCATATTGTCTATATTGGCTCTTGAGCAAAAACGTTTGACGGCCTCTACCTTACGCCAAAAGCAGAAAAAAGGCCAGTAGACAAGCAAAGCAGCGGGCCACAGGCTTCACAATACACATAAATGACCTAGTAGATAGTGTCGGAAGTTCCATGCGGCTTTTCGCGGATGATGCTGTAGTATACAGAGAAGTTGCAGCATTAGAAAATTGTAGCGAAATGCAGGAAGATCTGCAGCGGATAGGCACTTGGTGCAGGGAGTGGCAACTGAACTTTAACATAGATAAATGTAATGTATTGCGAATATATAGAAAGAAGGATCCTTTATTGTATGATTATATGATAGCGGAACAAACACTGGTAGCAGTTACTTCTGTAAAATATCTGGGAGTATGCGTACGGAACGATTTGAAGTGGAATGATCATATAAAATTAATTGTTGGTAAGGCGGGTACCAGGTTGAGATTCATTGGGAGAGTGCTTAGAAAATGTAGTCCATCAACAAAGGAGGTGGCTTACAAAACACTCGTTCGACCTATACTTGAGTATTGCTCATCAGTGTGGGATCCGTACCAGGTCGGGTTGACGGAGGAGATAGAAAAGATCCAAAGAAGAGCGGCGCGTTTCGTCACCGGGTTATTTGGTAACCGTGATAGCGTTACGGAGATGTTTAATAAACTCAAGTGGCAGACTCTGCAAGAGAGGCGCTCTGCATCGCGGTGTAGCTTGCTCGCCAGGTTTCGAGAGGGTGCGTTTCTGGATGAGGTATCGAATATATTGCTTCCCCCTACTTATACCTCCCGAGGATATCACAAATGTAAAATTAGAGAGATTCGAGCGCGCACGGAGGCTTTCAGACAGTCGTTCTTCCCGCGAACCATACGCGACTGGAACAGAAAAGGGAGGTAATGACAGTGGCACGTGAAGTGCCCTCCGCCACACACCGTTGGGTGGCTTGCGGAGTATAAATGTGGATGTAGATGTAGAAATACAAAAAATTAAGGAGGCGGACTAGATGGTTGGCTCCCGTGTTGCAGGACCGGCGGCTGGCGGCGCACCACCGCATCCGGCACGCGCAGCAGCGCCTGAAGCGGCAGCACGCGCACGTGGACCGCCTGCTGACCGACAGCTACATCGTCGCCGGCGCCGAGGGCGTGGCCGCCCGCGCCCCCTCAGCCGGCGCCGAGCCCGAGGAGGGCCAGTGGGGGCCGTGGTCGCCGCCCAGCGACTGCTCGCGTTCCTGCGGGGGCGGCGTCGCTTCGCAGACGCGCCGCTGCGAGGACCCCCGGTCAGTACGCTGCCCGCTCTACACAGCCTAGCCTCGCGTGTTGATCTGTACAACCGCTAAGTGGACAATACGACAGCCAAGTGACAGTGATGTCCACAGATGCAGATGTAATTTCGGGAGTAGCCCCAAAGCCCCTTACTGTTTCCAGTACTGCGTGGCCAACAATTTTCTGTTAACCCAGGTCAAAACAGTGTGGTAGCATATATATTCTGTATCTATACAAGGTACTTCACAATTTCTATAACAGGATTCTAGAAATTGTAGGGGCACTTTATCTATTAAGTTTTCATGAGGAACCCACTCCATAAATGTACCGTTTGGGTGGAAAATAAGTTTGAAGATCGGAGCACTTTCGCGTCTCGCACTTCACGTGCGGCATATGATGGTAGAACTGCACAGTGCATGTATTGAGTCGGTTTTCCATGTCACCCCATCCACCACATATCACTGACTACAACAGGCTGCGACAAGCTGGTACATATTCAATTAGAAGGGATGCTTGTGGTGCTTCACAGACGCACACCAGAGGTTGTGGACTTTGTGTATGAAAGCCTACGCCGCAGATACATCTTCTCTAACGGACAGCGAGCCTACGCCACAGATACACCTTGTTTAGCTAACAGCAGGATCGCCACAAAGCCTATGCTGTAGGTACATCTTGTCTAACGAACAGCAAGATTACCAGAAAATCTACACTGCAGATAAACGTTGTCTAACAACAGCACGGTCGCCACAAAGCCTACACCACAGGTACATGTTGTCTAACGAACAGCACGGTCGCCAGGAAGCCTACACTGCAGATACACTTTGTCTAACGAGCAGCAGGGTCGCCACAAAGCCTAAGCTACACACACGCCTTGTCGAACAGTAGGTTCGCTACATAGAGCAGCTCCTGTAGAGCAGACACGTGAGCTCAATCCTCCACTGTGTGCATACAATGAAATGGAAGATTTGAAAGCGATTTCGATCGTCAGATTTATTTCACATCCAAACGGTACATTTCAGGACAGGGATTCCTTATCAAAACTTCATCTATTAAGTAGTGTCTAAAACCCCTAGATCCCTTTAACAGGAAGTGTGAAACATATATTAATACCAACTGGAAAACACTCTGTAATTCTGAAGGTAGATAGGATAAAGTACAAGGAGTGAAACGGTATTACAACTTGGACAGAAACCAGACTGCAGTTGTGAGTGTAGAAGGACGTGAAAGGGAAGGAGTGGTTGAGAAGAGAGTGAGACAGGACATGGGTTCTTATCAAAACTTCGTCTGTGAAGTATCTTCCACAATCCCTAGGAGTATATAATAGGAATTGCGAGACGCCTATCCACTAAGTTATAATCTCTGCATTGAGCAAGCAGTAAAGGAAACTATGAAGAAATTTGGGAAGGGAATTAAAGCTCATGGAGAAGAAAAAGAACTTTGAGGTTTGTCGGTGACATTGTCGTTCTATCAGAGATGGCCAAGGACTTGGAAGAATAGATGGACGGAATGGATGTTGTCTTGAAAAGAAGCTGTAAAACGAACATCAATAAAAGTAAAACAGGGGTAATGGAATTTAGTTGAATGAAATCAGGCAATGCTAAACAAATTAGATTAGAAAATAAGATACTGAAAGTAGCAGATTAGTTACGCTATGGAGACCAAAATAACTGATAATGGCTGAAGTTCGGAGATATAAAACTAAGCCTGTCAATAGCAACAACAGCATTTCTAGAAAAAGAGGCATTTTTTTGCACCGGATATAAATTTTAGTAGTAAGAAGTGTTTTCTGGAGGTATTTGTATGGAGAGCAGCCCTATGTGGAAGTGAAACATGTATGGTAAGTGGTTCAGACAAGAACAGAATACAAGATTTTCAGATGTGGTGCTATAGAAGAATGGTGACCATTAGACGTGTAGATCGCGACTAATGAGAAGGTACTCAATAGAATTGGGGAAAAAGAAATTTATGGTACAACTTGACTAAAAGAAAGGATCTGTTGATAGCACACACGCTGGTGCGTCAAGAAACCGTCAATGGTAACATAGGGAAGTGTAGAGGGTAAAAACTGTAGAGATAAATCAAGGGATGACGCAGCAAGCAGGCTGAAGTGAATGTAGATTGCAGTAGCTATTCGGAGGTAAAGAGGCAACACGATATACAGTGGAGTGGGGAGCTGCATCAATCTGTTCATTAGATTGTAGACTAAAACAGCAAGACATCCTCCTCTCTCATATATGTCTCCGTACGCTCATTATGGGGAATAATCAACTGGCACGCAGGTCTACATCTACATTGATACTCCGCAAGCCACCCAACGGTGTGTGGCGGAGGGCCGGTACGGTACTAATAAAGAATTGTGAAAAGGTAGCGGGGAAACCTTTCGAAGCGAAGTTCCTTAAATAAAAGGGAAGCAGTAATTGAGAAGAGAGTGAGACAGGACATGTGTTCCTTATCTCTGGATCTGTATTCGTTGGACGTCCATCGTCATACGTGCTTGATAACGACGATAAACACTGAAACAGTATTCTAGAATCGTCGCAGTAGTGTGTTGTTGCAGTTTCCTATACAGATGCACCGCACTTTCCCAGCACCTTTCTAATATAGATTTTACACTAACCTCACCTAATACTGATTTTATGTCATCGCCCCATTTCATATCGTTTCTTAATGTCACCCCATAAGTATTGCATTTACAACGGAATGTAAAGGCATAGTGCGTCTCCATGTCCTCCGTTTGCCCACCATTCCAGGAATTTCGATTCGAAAAGTTTCCTCAATATTTCGTCGCAATTCTTCATTAGTATCCAACCAGCCTTGACCCGCGTGGCCCATGATTATTCCCCATTATGTGTTGTCTCATATTCAGACCGGAACCGCGCTGCTGCTACGGTCGCTGGTTCGAATCCTGCCTCGGGCATGGACGTGTATGATGTCCTTAGGTTAGTTAGGTTTAAGTAGTTCTAAGTCTAGGGGACTGATGACCTCAGATGTTAAGTCCCATAGTGCTTAGAGCCATTTGATCCATTTGTTGTCTCATATGATGAGGTCTGGCTTCGGAGTAGACATTTAATGGGTCTAGAGATGTTGCTGAAACGCACCAACCCCAACCACCACTAAATTGGTTGTCGAGGAACTCATGCACCGCGATTTCAAAGTTTGCTAGAGGTCCCTCCTGGTGCAACGGCACATGACTCTTGGTTCCCTTGTCTTAGAAGTGAGATATTAACCACGTACTCAAAATGTCCAAACAAGAATTTCTATTCACCTATCCTTAACGGTAAATATACACTCCTGGAAATTGAAATAAGAACACCGTGAATTCATTGTCCCAGGAAGGGGAAACTTTATTGACACATTCCTGGGGGTCAGATACATCACATGATCACACTGACAGAACCACAGGCACATAGACACAGGCAACAGAGCATGCACAATGTCGGCACTAGTACAGTGTATATCCACCTTTCGCAGCAATGCAGGCTGCTATTCTCCCATGGAGACGATCGTAGAGATGCTGGATGTAGTCCTGTGGAACGGCTTGCCATGCCATTTCCACCTGGCGCCTCAGTTGGACCAGCGTTCGTGCTGGACGTGCAGACTGCGTGAGGCGACGCTTCATCCAGTCCCAAACATGCTCAATGGGGGACAGATCCGGAGATCTTGCTGGCCAGGGTAGTTGACTTACACCTTCTAGAGCACGTTGGGTGGCACGGGATACATGCGGACGTGCATTGTCCTGTTGGAACAGCAAGTTCCCTTGCCGGTCTAGGAATGGTAGAACGATGGGTTCGATGACGGTTTGGATGTACCGTGCACTATTCAGTGTCCCCTCGACGATCACCAGTGGTGTACGGCCAGTGTAGGAGATCGCTCCCCACACCATGATGCCGGGTGTTGGCCCTGTGTGCCTCGGTCGTATGCAGTCCTGATTGTGGCGCTCACCTGCACGGCGCCAAACACGCATACGACCATCATTGGCACCAAGGCAGAAGCGACTCTCATCGCTGAAGACGACACGTCTCCATTCGTCCCTCCATTCACACCTGTCGCGACACCACTGGAGGCGGGCTGCACGATGTTGGGGCGTGAGCGGAAGACGGCCTAACGATGTGCGGGACCGTAGCCCAGCTTCATGGAGACGGTTGCGAATGGTCCTCGCCGATACCCCAGGAGCAACAGTGTCCCTAATTTGCTGGGAAGTGGCGGTGCGGTCCCCTACGGCACTGCGTAGGATCCTACGGTCTTGGCGTGCATCCGTGCGTCGCTGCGGTTCGGTCCCAGGTCGACGGGCACGTGCACCTTCCGCCGACCACTGGCGACAACATCGATGTACTGTGGAGACCTCACGCCCCACGTGTTGAGCAATTCGGCGGTACGTCCACCCGGCCTCCCGCATGCCCACTATACGCCCTCGCTCAAAGTCCGTCAACTGCACATACGGTTCACGTCCACGCTGTCGCGGCATGCTACCAGTGTTAAAGACTGCGATGGAGCTCCGTATGCCACGGCAAACTGGCTCACACTGACGGCGGCGGTGCACAAATGCTGCGCAGCTAGCGCCATTCGACGGCCAACACCGCGGTTCCTGGTGTGTCCGCTGTGCCGTGCGTGTGATCATTGCTTGTACAGCCCTCTCGCAGTGTCCGGAGCAAGTATGGTGGGTCTGACACACCGGTGTCAATGTGTTCTTTTTTCCATTTCCAGGAGTGTATATTCCGATCCGTAGCCCGTATTATGAGGCAGGTTGCAGGTAATGAGAATTTTCCTTAGATTGGAAAACACAATTCCTCTTGTGTGAACTGCAGTATATCGCAAGTTCATTACCAAATAACATTGAGCGGAGCACAGCATTTGCAAATTGTGCCAATAAAGCATGGTAGGGCGTAACTCACTGCTCCATGCCCTTGTCAGATAATTCATTCACAAACATAGGCCTAAATCCCGTCGTTTTCAAATCTTTTTTACTGACATGCATTGTTGACTGCGGTACTTGAAGTGCTGGTGTTAAACGAAGAAAAGGTTGGCATCTACTAACTGACATACGCACTATCTAGCAAGCAGTACTGTCAGCGTAAATTCGATTAGAAGGAAAGTGTAGATGCTTATCGACTTACGCTCGTACTATTGTCCGAGTCTATCATTCACACACAGTGCACTGAGGTGACAAAAGTTGTGAGGTAGCTCCTAATGTCATGTGGGGCCTCCTTTTGCCCGGCGTAATGCCGCAACTCGACGTGGCACGGGTTCAACAAGTTGATGGAATTCCGCTGCAGAAATATTGAGCCATGGTGCCTTTATAAGCGTCTCCAAGTGGCAGAACATAGTAATTTCCGGTCAATGGTCTGTTCAGTTGGATCAGAGAGCATCGTCTATTCAATGTAAACACAGCCCACACCTTTATGGAACCACCACCAGCTTGCACAGTGTCTTGTTGACAACTTGGATCGACAGCTTGGTGGCGTCTGCGTCACACTCGAACCCTACCGTCAGCTCTTACGAACTGAAATCGGGACTCATCTGGCCAGGCCACAGTTTTCCAGTCGTCTAGGGTCCAAACGATGTGTTCATGAGCCCACTAGAGGCGCAACAGGCGAGCCGCTCTCGGTCGTTAAGTGAAGGCCGTCGGCCACTGCGTTGTCTATGGTGAGAGGTAATGCCTGAAATTTGATATTCTTGGCACACTCTTGACACTGTGGATCTCGGAATACTGAATTCTCTAGCGATTTCCGAAATTTAATGCCCCATGCGTCTAGCTTCAACTGTCATTCCACGTTCAAAGTCTTAATTCTCGTCGTGCAGGAACGAGAGTCACTCCAAAAGAAATGCACACTATTTTTTTAAAACTCCATTTTTTATTCTAAATGTCTGAAAGTTTGCAGTGTATAGATATATCCTATAGGAACAATATTTTCATTTCTCCACATAATTTCCATCCCTCTCAACTGCCTTACGCTATCTTGGAACCCACACGGTAAAATTCTGGACCAATCTGTTGGAGCCACTGTTTGGCTGCGTGCACAAGTCATCATCTTCAAACCTTGTTCCACGAAGAGAGTCTTTCAGTTTCCCAAAGAGATGATAGTAACATGGAGCCAGGTCAGAACTGTAACGCGTGTGTTTCAGTGTTGTCCATCCGAGTTTTGTGATCGCTTCCATGGTTTTTTGACTGCCATGTGGCCGTGCATTGTCGTGCAACAGCAAAACATCCTGCTTTTGCCGATGTGGTCGAACACGACTCAGTCGAGCTTGAAGTTTCTTCAGTGTCGTCACATATGCATCAGAATTTATGGTGGTTCCACTTGGCATGATGTCCACAAGCACGAGTCCTTCGGAATGTAAAAACAACGTAGCCATAACTTTTCCAGCAGAAGGTGTGGTTTTGAATTTTTTTCCTTGCGTGAATTTGCATGATGCCACTCCACTGATTGCCTCTTCGTCTCTGGTGAAAAATGATGGAGCCACGTTTCATCACCTGTCACAATTCTTCCAAGAAATTCATCTCTACCATTCTCGTACTGTTCCAAAAGTTCGCTGCATACCGTTTTTCTTGTTTCTTCGTGAGCCACTGTCAACACCCTAGGAACCCACCCGGCACCAACCTTTTTTTTTAACGCTAACACCTTCAGTATTCTGGAAACAGTTCCTTCCTCTATCCCAACGTAGCGTGACAATTCGTTCACTGTGATGCGTCTGTCAGCAGTCACCAATTCGTTAACTCTCTGCACATTGCCTGGAGTGTGTGCAGTACGAGGCCTGCCGTTGCGAGGACAATCCTCAATACTGCCGTGCCCTCTTTCATCACGTAACCTGCTTGCCCACCGACTAACTGTACTGCCATCGACAGCAGCATCTCCATACACCTTTTTCAAACTCTTGTGGGTGTTTCCCACTGTCTCGTTTTCACAGCACAGGAATTCTATGACGGCACGTTGCTTCTGCGAACGTAAAGTGTAGCAGCCATCTTGAAGACATGCTGTGACGGCGCGACTCACGGGAACAGGTTGAACTAAGTTTGAAACCAAGCGGGAAGGATGTATCTACACACTGTAAAACTTTCACACATGCAGAATGAAAACTGTATTTTTACAAAAATAGTGTGCATTTCTTTTGGCGTGACCCTCGTATAATCACGCCGGAAACGTTTTTACATGAATCACCTGAGTGCAAATGACAGGTCTGCCAACGCACCGCCGTTTTATACCCTGTGTACGCGATATTACCGCCATCTGTGTATGCCCAGATCTCTATCCCATGAGTACTGTCGCCTCAGAGTATAAGATAATCATCAAAAACACCTCCACTCTGCATTACAGTTCTAATTAGCGAACTGAAGTGTTAGCGTTCTGTTCGCTTTTGTTCGTTGCGTCTGTTCGGAGCGGACGTCGTAAGACATCCGTTTAAGTTCGTTGATGATCGATTAACTCAGTTTTTTTTTATTACATAGGGCACGTAACCCTCTGACCGAACACGCTGAGCTACCGTGGCGGCGTGGATTGGACGGCAGTTGCACTGTCTCTCAGCGCACGCACACCTCACAAGGAAACCTCCCCATCGCACCCCCCTCAGATTTAGTTATAAGTTGGCACAGTGAATAGGCCTTGAAAAACTGAACACAAATCAATCGAGAAAACAGGAGGAAGTTGTGTGGAACTATGAAAAAAATAAGCAAAATATACATACTGAGTAGTCCATGCGCAAGATAGGCAGCAACAAGGATAGTGTGAGCTCAGGAGCGCCGTGGTCTCGTGGGTAGCGTGAGCAGCTGCCGAAGGAGAGGTCCTTGGTTAAAGTCTTCCCTCGAGTGAAAAGTTTAATTTTTTATTTTCAGACAATCATTATCCGTCCGTCCGACGCGAGGTAACTGCGCCGTCGTATGGGGACGCTACGCCTAAACAAACATCGAAACACACGACGTCAGTCGACTACAGCGCACGGAAGAGAGAGTATTCCTGCTAATGAGGCTCCCTGGCTGGCAGTTGACTGTTCGCTACTTTGGACGAGAGTGCATTAAATACGTGAGATGTATTCCGTGGGCAATATGAATCCAGCAAATATAGCTCGCGACTTCAATAACAAGGTCAATGAATATTTTAGCACGTTTTTTTGCGGTGCGGTCGCAAAACACAGACACTAAACTTAATGTTGTGGACTGGCAAGACAGCCAATCCACAGTGACGGGTAACCGAAAGGCACGCACTTAAACTCACGCAGGCTGGCGTGAGGTCTGAAACAGGATACGTAATGAATGCTATAAAGAAAAGTACGTAGCTGCTGGAATACTTAACTTTAATCCACAACTGGTGAACATTGGTCTTGTTACTGTACATGCTTCATTAGATACATAGCAAAGGATAAATGGCGTCTTGCTAGGTCGTAGCAATTGACTTAGCTGAAGGCTATGCTAACTATCGTCTCGGCAAATGAGAGCGTAATTCTCAGTGACCCTTTCCTAGCAACGTCGGCTGTACAACTGGGGCGAGTGCCAGGACGTCTCTCTAGACCTGCCGTGTGGCGGCGCTCGGTCTGCAATCACTGATAGTGGCGACATGCGGGTCCGACGATACTAGCGGACCGCGGCCGATTTAAAAGCTACCACCTAGCAAGTATGGTGTCTGGCGGTGCCACCACACTTATTACAGTGAACAGAGACGTCAATGAACGAACGGGCAAATCATAACTTTGCGAAAATAAAGAAAGTAAACTTTTCACTCGAGGGAAGACTTGAACCAAGGACCTCTCGTTCCGCAGCTGCTCACGCTAACCACGGGACCACAGCACTTCATCTACATCTACATCTACATCCATACTCCGCAAGCCACCTGACGGTGTGTGGCGGAGGGTACCTTCTCCCTTCTATTCCATTGTTCGTGGAAAGAAAGATTGTCAGTATGCCTCTGCGTGGGCTCTAATTTCTCTGATTTTATCCTCATGGTCTCTTCGCAAGACATACGAAGGAGGGAGCAATATACTGCTTGACTCCTCGGTGAAGGTATGTTCTCGAAACTTCAACGAAAGCCCGTACCGAGCTACTGAGTATCTCTCTTGCAGAGTCTTCCACTGGAGTTTATCCATCATCTCAGTAATGCTTTCGCGATTACTAAATGATCCTGTAACGAAGTGCACTGCTCTCCATTGGATCTTCCCTATCTCTTCTATCAACCCTGTCTGGTACGGATCCCACACCGGTGAGCAGAATTCAAGCAATTGTTTTTGGACTGCATTTCCTTAGGATTCTTTCACTGAATCTCAGTCTGGCATCTGATTTACCGATGAGTAATTTTATATGGTTATTTCATTTTAAATCACTTCTAATGCCTACTCCCAGATAATTTATGGAATTAACTACTTCCAGTTGCTGACCTGCTATATTGTAGCTAAATGATAAAGGATCTTTGTTTCTATGTATTCAAAGCACATTACACTTGTCTACATTGAGATTCAATTGCCATTCCCTGCACCATGCGACAATTCGTTGCAGATTCTCCTGCATTCCAGTACAATTTTCCATTGTTACAACCTCTCGATATACTACAAGCATCATCCGCAAAAAGCATCAGTGAACTTCCGATGTTATCCACAAGGTCATTTATATATATTGTGAATAGGAATGGTTCTACGACACTCCCCTGCGGCACACCTGAAATCACTCTTACTTCGGAAGACTTCTGTCCACTGAGAATGACATGCTGTGTTCTGTGTTCTAGGAACTCTTCAATCCAATCACACAATTGGTCTGATAGTCCATATGCTCTTAGTTTGTTCATTAAATGACTGTGGGGAACTGTATCGAACGCCTTGCGGAAGTCAAGAAACACTGCATCCACCTGGAAACCCGTGTCTATGGCCCTCTAAGTCTCATGGATGAATAACGCGAGTTACATTTCACACGATCGTCTTTTTCAAAATCCATGCTGATTCCTGAGCTGATTTCTGAGCTCACACTATCCTTGATGTTGCCTATCTTGCGCATTGACTACTCAGTATGTATATTTTGCTAATTTTTTTCATAGTTCCACACAACTTCTTCCTGTTTTCTCGATTGATCTGTGTTCAGTTTTTCAAAGGCCTATCCACTGTGCCAACTTATAACTAAATCTGAGGGGGGTGCGATGGGGAGGTTCCCTTGTCAGAAATGATACGCTGCGAGGCGTGTCTGAGGGGGAAATGAGGCCAGAGGCAGGCTGTGGCAGGCGGTAATGTGATACGGAGCTGAGAGGCCGAGCCGACGCCTCCCGTCGAGGGCGGCGCTCCTCCGCCCACGCCTCCTGTCCGCGCATTGTCTGCAGCCCGCTCGCGCCTCCCAGCCATCCACCCGTGGCCGCAGCGCCGTCTGGTCCGACGCCGCTCCGTCGCGGCTTCTCCGACACCCGGTGAAGGCCGTTCCCCTGCCAGCTCCGAGGTCCTGCTCCTGCGTCACGTACACTGTGAGCCCACAAGTCCCCGCACACACACACACACACACACACACACACACACACACACACACACACACATTTGATGCTTCTTCCGAAGAGACCACCCAAGTGATTGCAAAAACGCACCGATTTAAATCTTCTAGCTGACTTACTACGAGCGCAGGTGGAAAAAACCGCAGGTGACACCTGTATGTAGGGTGTTACAAAAAGGTACGGCCAAACTATCAGGAAACGTTCCCCACACACAAATAAAGAAAAGATGTTATGTGGACATGTGTCCGGAAACGCTTGATTTCCATGTTAGAGCTCATTTTAGTTTCGTCAGTATGTATTGTACTTCCTCGATTCACCGCCAGTTGGCCCAGTTGAAGGATGGTAATTTTGACTTCGGTGCTTGTGTTGACATGCGACTCATTGCTCTACAGTACTAGCATCAAGCACATCAGTACGTAGCATCAACAGGTTAGTGTTCATCACGAACGTGGTTTTGCAAATGCGGAATTGGCAGATGTCCATTTGATGTACGGATTAGCACGGGGCAATAGCCGTGGCGCGGTACGTTTGTATCGAGACAGATTTCCAGAACGAAGGTGTCACGACAGGAAGACGTTCGAAGCAATTGATCGGCGTCTTAGGGAGCACGGAACATTCCAGCCTATGACTCGCGACTGGGGAAGACCTAGAACGACGAGGACACCTGCAATGGACGAGGAAATTCTTCGTGCAATTGACGATAACCCTAATGTCAGCGTTAGAGAAGTTGCTGCTGTACAAGGTAACGTTGACCACGTCACTGTATGGAGAGTGCTACGGGAGAACCAGTTGTTTCCGTACCATGTACAGCGTGTGCAGGCAATATCAGCAGCTGATTGTCCTCCACGGGTACACTTCTGCGAATGGTTCATCCAACAATGTGTCAATCCTCATTTCAGCGCAAATGTTCTCTTTACGGATGAGGCTTCATTCCAACGTGATCAAATTGTAAATTTTCACAATCAACATGTATGGGCTGACGAGAATCCGCACGCAATTGTGCAATCACGTCATTAACACAGATTTTCTTTGAACGTTTGGGCAGGCATTGTTGGTGATGTCTTGATTGGGCCCCATGTTCTTCCACCTACGCTCAATGGAGCACGTTATCATGATTTCATACGGGATACTCTACCTGTGCTGCTAGAACATGTGCCTTTACAAGTACGACACAACATGTGGTTCATGCATGATGGAGCTCCTGCACATTTCAGTCGAAGTGTTCGTACGCTTCTCAACAACAGATTCGGTGTCCGATGGATTGGTAGAGGCGGACGAATTCCATGACCTCCACGCTCTCCTGACCTCAACCCTCTTGACTTTCATTTATGGGGGCATTGGAAAGCTCTTGACTACGCAACCCCGGTACCAAATGTAGAGACTCTTCGTGCTCGTATTGTCGACGGCTGTGATACAATACGCCATTCCCCAGGGCTGCATCAGCGCATCAGGGATTCCATGCGACGGAGGATGGATGCATGTATCCTCGCTAACGGAGGACATTTTGAACATTTCCTGAAACAAACTGTTTGAAGTCACGCTGGTACGTTCTGTTGCTGTGTGTTTCCATTCCATGATTAATGTGATTTGAAGAGAAGTAATAAAATGAGCTCTAACATAGAAAGTAAGGGTTTCCTTTTTTGTGTGTGACGAATGTTTCCTGAAAGTTTGGCCGTACCTTTTTGTAACACCCTGTATAAGAAGGGTAGAAGGAGGGATCCTCAAAATTACAGACCAATATCCTTAACATCGGTTTGTTGCAGGATTCTCGAACATATTCTCACTTCGAATATAATGAACTTCCTTGAGACAGAGAAGTTGCTGTCCATGCATCAACACGGCTTTAGAAAGCATCGCTCCTGCGAAACGCAACCCGCCCTTTTTTCACATGATATCTTGCGAACCATGGATGAAGGGTATCAGACGGATGCCATATTCCTTGACTTCCGGAAAGCGTTTGACTCGATGCCTCACTGCAGACTCCAAAACTTAGGCACGAGCATATGGCATTGGTTCCCAAATATGTGAATGGCTCGAAGACTTCTTAAGTAATAGAGTTCAGATGGAAATCCAGTTCTAAGCAAAGAAGGGAAAGCAGAAAGGTGGAAGGAGTATCTAGAGGGTCTATACAAGGGCGATGTACTTCAGGACAATATTATGGAAATGGTAGAGGATCTAGAAGAAGATGAAATGGGAGATATGATTCTGCGTGAAGAGTTTGACAGAGCACTGAAAGACCTGAGTCGAAACAAGGCCCCAGGAGTAGACAACATTCCCTTAGAACTACTGACAGTCTTAGGAGAGCCAGTCCTGACAAAACTCAACCATCTGTTGAGCAAGATGTATGACACAGGTGAAATACCCTCAGGCTTCAAGGAGAATATAATAATTCCAATCCCAAAGAAAACAGGTGTTGACAGATGTGAAAATTACCGAACTATAAGTTTAATAAGTAACAGCTGCAAAATACTAACGCGAATTCTTTACAGACGAATGAAAAACTAGTAGAAGCCGACCTCGGGGAAGATCAGTTTGAATTCCGCAAAAATATTGGAACACGTGAGGCAATACTGACCCTACGACTTATCTTAGAAGCTAGATTAAGGAAAGGCAAACCTACATTTCTAGCATTTGTAGACTTAGAGAAATCTTTTGACAATGTTGACTGGAATACTTTCATTCAAATTCTGAAGGTGGCAGGGGTAAAATACAGGGAGCGAAAGGATATTTACAATTTGTACAGAAACCAGATGGCAGTTATAAGAGTCGAGGGACATTAAAGGGAAGCAGTGGTTGGGAAGGGAGTGAGACAGGGGTGTAGCCTCTCTCCGACGTTATTCAAACTGTATATTGAGCAAGCAGTGAAGGAAACAAAAGAAAAATTCGGAGTAGGAATAAAAATCCATAGAGAAGAAATAGAAACTTTGAGGTTCGCCGATGACACTTTAATTCTGTCAGAGACAGCAAAGGACTTGGAAGAGCAGTTGAACGGAATGGATAGTGTCTTGAAGGGAGGATATAAGATGAAGATCAACTAAAGCAAAACGAGGATAATGGAATGTAGTCGAATTAAGTCGGGTGATGCTGAGGGAATTAGATTAGGAAATGAGACACTTAAAGTAGTAAAGGAGTTTTGCTATTTGGGGAGCAAAATAACTGATGATGGTCGAAGTAGAGAGGATATAAAATGTAGACTGGCAATGGCAAGGAAAGCCTTTCTGAAGAAGAGAAATTTGTTAACATTGAGTATAGATTTAAGTGTCAGGAAGTCGTTTCTGAAAGTATTTGTATGGAGTGTAGCCATGTATAGAAGTGAAACATGGACGATAAATAGTTTAGACAAGAAGAGAATAGAAGCTTTCGAAATGTGGTGCTACAGACGAATGCTGAAGATTAGATGGGTAGATCACATAACTAATGAGGAGGTACTGAATAGGATTGGGGAAAAGAGAAGTTTGTGGCACAACTTGACTAGAAGAAGGGATCGGTTGGTAGGACATGTTCTGAGGCATCAAGGAACCACCAATTTAGTATTGGAGGGCAGCGTGGAGGGTAAAAATCGTAGAGGGAGACCAAGAGATGAATACACCAAGCAGATTTAAAAGGATGTAGGTTGCAGTAGGTACTGGGAGATGAAGAAGCTTACACAGGATAGAGTAGCATGGAGAGCTGCATCAAACCTGTCTCAGGACTGAAGACCACAGCAACAACAACAACTCGCCACCCCCGCCCTTCTTATTACCGCGGCGAATGGGGAGCTGCACTCTCCTTGCAGTCAGGCCGATGGTCTGGTCACGAGCTTGCACCACACACTTCATCTTTACAGTTTCTAAAACAAGAAATGAGGAGGTTCTCTGCAGAATCGTCGAGGAAAGGAACAAACGGAAAACACTGGCAACAAGAAGGAACAGGATATTAGGACATGTCTTAAGACCAAAAGGAATAACTTCTACAGTACTAGAGGGAACTGTAGACGGTAAAAACAACGGACAATTCGCGACTGAAGTGGCACACGGACCGTGCATCCGAACGTTGAGCGTTGAGCGTGCCGAGTTTCTGACGTCATAGCGTGGAATAGCACACTCGGGAGTCTTTCCGAACGTGCAGAGCGATATCTGGCATGTCAGACATTCTGAGCGTGCGTCTGAGCGTTGACCAGTGAGATGGCACAACGCCACTTACGTCACAGGCACGCCATATCCCTTCAGAACAGAGTTGTGAGGCGCCAGATTGGCATTCATTTCAAGCCTATATGTATATATGCCGTTTCTGAGCACCAGCAAATTGAGAATCAGTGGAAAACCCGTTGTTAACTGTGTGATTCGTTCCAATAAAATAATGAGAAACATCATATTTGTGGCAAAAGAATTAGTGTAACTTGCGTATTATGAGAGTTGGCTATTTGAAGGTAGTGACACACTGACGAACACCCCAGACGCACTGTTCTTCGTACAATTTGTTATAATTAAATTTCAATTAGCAACATATCTACGATTAAGGTTTTCAGTAACGGGTAACATAATATGATTAGATTCCACAGGTGCGACGTTCGTTTAGCAGCCGGCACGGTAGCTCAGCGTGTTCGGCCAGAGAGCCGATTGGTCTCTGTAATAAAAAACTGAGTGGAAGGATCAACCACCGAACTTGAACAGGATGTCTTGCGACGTCCGCAACGACCGAACACCAAAAAAAGCGTAATGAGTAGCGTCACTATCCCGTAAAGAATTGGATGGTGGGGTGGTGGTTCGCGTTTTTATTAGGTTCTGATTCTTTATTATTAGTTTAATACAAGTCTATACTATAATATTTGAGTCCGCAGCTCGTGGTCGTGCGGAAGCGTTTTCGCATCCCGCGCCCGGGTTCCCGGGTTCGATTCCCGGTGGGGTTAGGGATTTTCTCTGCCTCGTGATGACTAGGTGTTGTGTGATGTCCTTCGGTTAGTTAGGTTTAAGTAGTTCTAAGTTCTAGGGGACTGATGAGCATAGATGTTAAGTCCCATAGTGCTCAGAGCCATTTGAAGCATTTTATATTTGATGTTATGTAAATATAAGTTCACCTTTTTTGAAGGGTGACTTTGTTCGATTGGCTTAATCTACAGGACAATTTGCGCTACTTGTATAAAGATATCTTGCTCCTTTTTCTTTTGTGCTTCGTAATTCGCATGTTGCAAAGATTCTGCTACTGGGTAGGAACAGTGATCAAGTAAGACTGACCTTGGGGCTTTACTAAAATGTGGGAATGATGAAATAATGCTTATCTTATGCGCACAAGTACTCCAAATTTGTAACGCACTGTTTGAAATGGAAATTTTATAAACCTGTGTCCTTATTGATTAGACATGGTACTTCCCTTTCGTGGACGATGGAGCAAATGTGCGTTTTAATGCAGTTAACGTGGGAATTTTACGCGCGCCCGTTGAGTAAACTGTGTGATTTACGAACTAGAAACATCCCTCAACTGCCACAGGAGTGCGTTGCGATCGCGAATACCACGTTGGGGCCCACGTACCGTATGCACAAGTCGCATCGTTCCTGAGCGATCAGCAGCACGTTGAACTTGGCACGTTTAACGTTAGCATCCGACAACATGGTCCGTCTGCTGACGGCTTAAGGTAGATTGCGGAGTATCGATGTAGGTGTAGACGTGTTTCCCACCGTTTTCTGTTGTAGGGTGGTTCTGTGTGATCCCGACAGCTATCGTACACAGCGCCCTGGGCCGCATTCCAGACGAACGAGCCCCGTGCGAGGGTGTGGGGAGGGTCCGCCTACCTGTTGGCGCTCGTTACAGCCGGGGTTGGCCGCCACTGCACGAGCCGGCGGGCGAGCGCTTTCTCACGCGAGCGTGAGCGATGGGTGACGGCTGACGGCAGCCGCCACTTGGCACCTCGGCGGGCCTCGGGCTGTTATTAGAGAGCCGCCATCACCGGCAATCTGGTCTCGTTAGCCCACGCGCCCCCGCCCCCCGCACGATAGCCATCTCCCGGCCCAAGCATTAAGCAAACACCCCATCACCGCATTCCTAGACCCTCCGAAATTAGGCGGCACGCTCACACCTCGAGTTAGTCCCCCTCTCTACAACCGCTCTGTGCTAACGCTGGTTTATTTATCTCGAACCGTTTCCACACTGAAGCGACAAAAGTCGTGGGACTGCGATATGCACATATACAGATAGCGGTAGCATCGCACAAACAAGATATAAACGGCCAGTGCATTGGCAGAGCTGTCGTTTGTACTCGGGTGCTTCATGTGAAAAGCTTTCCGACGTGGCTATGGTCGCACAACGGGAATTAACAGCCTTTGACCACGGAGTGGTACATTCCATTGCGAACATCGTTAGGGAATTCAATATTGCGAAATCCACAATGACAAGAGAATGCCGAGAACACCAAATTTCGGGCCTTGCCTCTCACCGTGGACAACTGGCCCTCTGCGGCCGTCGAGGTGACCAGCTCTTCACTCGTTTCGTTCCCCCTTTTTTCTGCCTAGCGATGGCTTTGTTACATTGGAACATAAGAGGTATTCGATCTACTCGGGAGGAATTACAACTGCTCCTCCGCCTGCACTGTCCGCTCGTCCTTGGTCTCCAGGAAACCAAGTTGCGCCCAACTGACCGTATTGCTTTTACCCACTATACCTCGGAGATGTCTGACCTCACCCCTGTGGACGGTATTCCAGCTCATGGTGGGGTCATGTTGCTCGTTCGGGACGATGTCTATTACCATCCCATCCCATTGACCACCCCACTCCAAGCAATAGCTGTCCGTATTACTCTTTCTGCCTTTACTTTTTCCGTTTGTACCGTCTACACTCCATCGTCATCCGCAGTTAGTCGGGCTGACATGATGCACCTGATTGTTCAGCTTCCTCCGCCGTTTTTATTGTTTGGCGACTTCAATGCCCATCATCCCCTTTGGGGCTCTCCTGCATCCTGTCCGAGAGGCTCCCTCTTGGCGGATGTCTTCAACCATCTCAATCTTGTCTGCCTCAATACTGGCGCCCCGACTTTCCTCTCGGACTCTACTCATACCTACTCCCACTTGGACCTCTCGATCTGTTCTACCACTCTTGCCCGTCGGTTCTAGTGGTATGTCCTTTCTGACACCTATTCGAGCGACCACTTCCCCCGTGTCGTTCGTCTCCTGCACCACACCCCATCCCCACGTCCTTCGAGCTGGAACATACCGAAAGCTGACTGGGGACTTTACTCCTCCCTGGCGACCTTTCCGGACCACGATTTTCTCCGTTGTGACAGTCAGGTCGAATACCTCACGGCTGTTATCATCAATGTCATCAATGCTGCCGAACGTTCCATCCCTCGTACTACCTCTTCTTCACGTCGCGTTTCCGTCCCCTGGTGGAATGAGGCTTGTAGAGACGCTATCCGTGCTCGACGACGTGCTTTACGCACCTTTCGCCGCCATCCTACGTTGGCGAATTGTATTGGATACAAACGACTCCGAGCGCAATGCCGTAGAGTCATCAAAGACAGCAAAAAATCTTGTTGGGCCTCTTTCACCAGTTCCTTTAACAGTTTACTCCCTCTTCTGTCGTCTGGGGTGGCCTGCGCCGGCTGTCGGGCATTAAGGCCCACTCCTCGGTACCTGGCCTGACTTCAGGTAATGAGGTCCTTGTTGATCCTGTGGATGTCTCCAACGCCTTCGGCCGCTTTTTCGCGGAGGTTTCAAGCTCCGCCCATTACCACCCTGCCTTCCTTCCCAGGAAAGAGGCAGAAGAGGCTCGGCGACCTTCCTTCCACTCGCTGAATCTGGAAAATTATAATGCCCCCTTTACTATGCGGGAACTCGAACGTGCACTTGCACTGTCCCGGTCCTCTGCTCCGGGGCCAGATGCCATTCACGTTCAGATGCTGGCCCACCTTTCTCCGGCAGGCAAAAGCTTCCTTCTTCGTACCTACAATCGCGTCTAGACCGAAGGTCAAGTCCCCATGCGTTGGCGTGACGCCGTCGTTGTTCCTGTACCCAAACCCGGGAAGGATAGACACCTTCCTTCTAGTTACCGCCCCATTTCTCTTACAAGCTGTGTCTGTAAGGTGATGGAGCGCATGGTTCACGCTCGGTTAGTTTGGATTCTCGAATCTCGACGGCTACTTACCAATGTTCAATGCGGCTTTCGTCGCCGCCGCTCCGCTGTTGACCACCTTGTGACCTTGTCGACATTCATCATGAACAACTTTTTGCGAAAGCGCCAAACGGTAGCCGTGTTCTTCGATTTGGAGAAGGCTTATGATACCTGTTAGAGGAGGTATCCTCCGCACTATGCACAGGTGGGGTCTACGCAGTCGCCTGCCCCTTTTTATTGATTCCTTTTTAACAGATAGAAAGTTTAGGGTACGTGTGGGTTCCGTATTGTCCGACGTCTTCCTCCAGGAGAACGGATTGCCTCAGGGCTCCGTCTTGAGCGTAGCCCTTTTTGCCATAGCGATCAATCCAATTATGGATTGCATTCCACCTAATGTCTCAGGCTCTCTTTTTGTCGATCACTTCGCGATCTACTGCAGTGCCCAGAGAACATGCCTCCTGGAGCGCTGCCTTCAGCGTTGTCTAGACAGCCTATACTCATGGAGTGTGGCAAATGGCTTCCGGTTCTCTGAAGAGAAGACGGTTTGCATCAACTTTTGGCGATATAAAGCGTTCCTTCCGCCATCCTTGCATCTCGGTCCCGTTGTTCTCCCATTCGTGGAAACAACTAAGTTTCTAGGGCTCACACTGGACAGAAAACTTTGTTGGTCTCCGCACGTCTCTTATTTGGCTGCCCGTTGCACACGTTCCCCTAATGTCCTCAGAGTTCTTAGTGGTTCATCTTGGGGAGCGGATCGCACTGTCCTGCTTCGCTTGTATCGGTCCATAGTCCGATCAAAGCTGGATTATAGGAGCCTCGTCTACTCGTCTGCTCGGTCATCCCTCTTACGCCGTCTCAACTCCATCCACCATTGGGGGTTACGTCTTGCGACCGGAGCATTCTACACTAGCCCCGTCGAGAGTCTTTATGCTGAAGCTGCCGAAGTACCATTGACCTACCGGCGCGACGTACTGCTTTGTCGATATGCCTGCCGGCTGTTGTCAATGCCCGACCACCCCTCTTATCAGTCCTTCTTCGCCGAATCTCTCGACCGTCAGTATGGGTTGTATGTGTCTGCCCTGCTGCCCCCTGGAGTCCGCTTTCGTCGCCTGCTTCGACAATTGGATTTTGCCCTCCCTACCACCTTCAGAGAGGGTGAGAGCCCGACACCACCGTGGCTCCAGGCTCCGGTTCATCTTTATCTCGACCTCAGCTCGCTCCCGAAGGAGGGTACTCCGGCTGCAGTGTATTGCTCACGGTTTGTCGAACTTCGTGCGCAACTTGCCAGTCACACCTTTATTTACACTGATGGCTCCAAAACTGACGATGGTGTCGGCTGTGCCTTTGTCGTCGGGGCCGTCACCTTTAAATACCGGCTCCTCGACCAGTGTTCCAGCTTTACGGCCGAGCTTTTTGCTCTCCATCAGGCCGTTCAGTATGCCCGCCGCCACCGCCATTCATCGTATGTACTCTGCTCTGATTCACTCAGTGCTCTTCAGAGCCTTGGAGCTCCATATCCGGTCCATCCCTTCGTGCAACGGATCCAGCACTCCCTCCATTCTTCTGCTGCTGATGGCTCTCCTGTCAGCTTTCTGTGGGTTCCCGGCCATGTAGGAGTGCCTCGCAATGAGGCTGCTGATGCTGCAGCCAAGGCTGCAGTCCTCCTGCCTCGGCCAGCCTCCCATTGTGTCCCGTCATCTGACGTTAGTGGGGTTGTTTGTAAGAGGCTTGTGTCTTTGTGGTGGGATACTTGGTCATCACTTCAAGGAAACAAGCTCCGGGCAGTAAAACCGTTCCCAACTGCTTGGACAACCTCCTCCCGACCATCTCGGCGAGAAGAGGTCCTTCTGACCAGGTTGCGGATTGGGCATTGCCGGTTTAGCCACCGCTACCTGCTCTCCGGTGACCCAGCCCCGCCGTGCCCTTGTGGTCATGCATTAACAGTGCGCCATGTTTTATTGTCGTGTCCCCGTTTTAGTCAATCTCGTGTTGTCCTGTCTCTGCCATCTACTTTACAGGATATTTTAGCTGATGACGCTCGAGCAGCTGCTCGTGTTCTTCGTTTCATTACTTTGACTGGCTTGTCCAAAGACATCTAACTCCTTCACTTATTTTATCTGCATCTTTGTAAGAACTTTCTGGTGTCCCCCCCCCCCCCCTTGAGTTTTACTAGATTCTATGTGCTCTAACAATTGTGACTGGGCGCTAATGACCTCAGTAGTTGAGCGCCCTTGAACCCCACACAAAAAAAAAAAAAACGTGGACAACGTAGTGACCGACGACCAAGAGCAGCGCAGTTTGCGTGGCGTTGTCAGTGCTGACAGACAAGCAGCACAGCGTGAAATACACTACTCGCCATTAAAATTGCTACACCACGAAGATGACGTGCTACAGACGCGAAATTTAACCGACAGGAAGAAGCTGCTGTGTATGCAAATTTTTAGCTTTTCAGAGCATTCGCACAAGGTTGGCGCCGGTGACGACACCTACAACGTGCTGACATGGAGGAAGTTTCCAACCGATTTCTCTTGCACAAACAGCACTTGACGGGCGTTGCCTGGTGAAACGTTGTTGTGATGCCTCGTGTAAGGAGGAGAAATGCGTACCATCACATTTTCGACTTTGATAAAGGTCGGATTGTAGCCTATCGCGATTGCGGTTTATGGTATCGCGACATTGCTGCTCGCGTTGGTCGAAATCCAATGACTGTTAGCAGAATATGGAATCGGTGGGTTCAGGAGGGTAATGCGGAACGTCGTGCTGGATCCCAGCGGCCTCGATCAGTAGCAGTCGAGATGACAGGTATCTTATCCGCATGGCTGTAACGGATCGTGCAACCACGTCTCGATCCCTAAGCCAACAGATGGAGACGTTTGCAAGACAACAACCATCTGCACGAACTGTTCGACTACGTTTGCAGCAGCATGGACTATCAGCTCGGAGACCGTGGCTGCGGTTGGTTACCCTTGACGCTGCATCACAGACAGGAGCGCCTGCGATGGTGTACTCAACGACGAATCTGGGTGCACGAATGGCAAACCGTCATTTTTTCGGATGAATCCAGGTTCTGTCTACAGCATCATGATGATCGCATCCGTGTTTGGCGACATAGCGGTGAACGCACATTGGAAGCGTGTATTCGTCATCGCCATACTGGCGTATTACCCGGCGTGATGGTTTGGGTTGCCATTGGTTACACATCTCAGTCATTCGCATTGACGGCACTTTGAACAGTGGACGTTACATTTCAGATGTATTACGACCCGTGGCTCTACCCTTCATTCGATCCCTGCGAAACCCTACATTTCAGTAGAATAATGCACGACCGCATATTGCAGGTCCTGTACGGGCCTTTCTGGATACAGAAAATGTTCCACTGCTGCGCTGGCCAGTACATTCTACAGATCTCTGACCAATTGAAAACGTCTGGTCAATGGTGGCCGAGCAATTGGCTCGTCACAATACGCCAGTCACTACTCTTGATGAACTGTGGTATCGTGTTGAAGCTGCATGGGCAGCTGTACCTGTGCACGCCATCCAAGCTCTATTTGACCCAATGCCCAGCTGTATCAAGGCCGTTATTATGGCCAGAGGTGGTTGTTCTGGGTACTGATTTCTCAGGATCTATGCACCCAAATTGCGTGAAAATGTAATCACATGTCAGTTCTAGTATGATATATTTGTCCAATGAATACCCGTTTAGCATCTGCATTTCTCCTTGGTGTAGCAATTTTAATGGCCAGTAGTGTGGCAGCAGAAATCAATGTAGGACGTACGACGAACGTATCCGTTAGGACAGTGAGGCGACATCTGGCGGTAATTGGATATGGCAGCAGACGATCGACGCGAGGGTCTTTGTCAACAGCACGACGTCGCTTGTAGCGTCTCTCCTGAACTCTTGGTCATGTCGGTTAGTCTGTAGACAACTGGAAAACTGTAGCCTGCTCAGATGAGTACCGATTTCGGTTGATAAGAGCTGATGGTAGGGTTCGAGTGTGGCGCAGACAGCATGAAGCCTTGAACCCAGCTTATCCAATAAGGCACTGTCCAAGTTGATGGTGGCTTCATAATGGTGTGTGCTGTATTTACATGGAACTCGACAGATCGTTGACTGGAAATGGTTATATTCTGCTACTTGGAGACCATTTGCAGCCATTCATGACCTTCATGTTCGCTAACAACTATGGAATTTTTATGGATAACAATGCGCCATGTCAGCGTGCCACAATTGTTCGCGATTAGTTTGAAGAAAATTTTGGACAATTCGGGCGAATGAGTTGGCCATTTAGGTCGCCCCACACAAATCTCGTCGAACATTTATGGGGCATAATCGAGAGGTCAGTTCGTGCACTAAATTCTTCATCGGCAATACTTTCGCATTTATGGATGGCTACAGAGGCACCACGGCTCAGTATTTCTGCAGGGACTTCCAACGACTTGTTGAGTCCATTCCATATGGAACTGCTGCACTACACCGGGAAAAAGGACACGATATTAGGAAGCATCCCATGACTTTCGTCACCTCATCGTATGTCTACAGTGTGTCTGAGAAGCCGCTGTACTTCAAGCTCGAGGCTGTATACACCGAGCTCCCGGGTATTTGGGTGCGGGTGATCTTTGCATACTTCGGCCGTTTTTGAAAAAAAAAAGGGATAACAATCCTGAAGTATTCTTCTATAATTAGAACAAATATTGTCATTTAGAATTAGATTTGCCAACAGGTCCACATAGTAAAATCGATACCAGAAGGTACAACAATTTTTGCCGTCGTACTGTAATGTAATTTAATAAAATTTTAAATTTGTTATATCTGCATTGATAGCCTTTAATAAAGTGACGTCAAAACAAAAGAGAAATAACTCTAATAATACAATTAACAGTGTAATATAATTTAACTTAGCCCGACGCGGATCAGCAATCCGCAAACTAGCTCAGTACTCAGGGTGGTTACGGGAACGTAAATAACTAATCGTCTCTCTCATGAATCCTCACAGATATTCTCATATATATATATATATATATATATATATATATATATATATATATATATGTGTGTGTGTGTGTGTGTGTGTGTGTGTGTGTGTGTGTGACGTGTGTGTGTGTGTGTGTGTGTGTGTGTGTGTGTGTGTCAAAAGTATAGTTAAAACTAATGTGCTTATAGCACCAGATAATATTTCCTATGACAGTTCAGTTTGAAGTAATAAAATCCGCAACTCCATATCGTGGTTTCGTCTCGAATACCAGTATAAGATAACAAGCATAATCTTTCGCAGATGACATCTTATATTAGAACTAGAATCCTGTGAGCAGGCCTTTCTGCCTTGGATATTACTCGCAACCTTGAGAAAATCTGAAAATGAAATATATTAAATTATTCGTAGCCGCCACATAGCTCGTAGAATCTGAAAGAAAGTTTAGTGTCCTAACCGGCGGCACATCTCGAAGATGAGCTGAAAGAAAATTACTAATTATTTTCTAGTATGGCGCTAACAATGGTCAATATTCCGTTAAGGCCAGGTCTACTCAGGACAAGTAAGGTTGAAGAATATAAGTTAGTGAATACCGTACACAAATTTTAAGTTATGAACAACTCTAGTTTTTTCTTCGTTTTCAACTTACATAGACTATTACAGCAAGATTAACTTCAGACAATCGTTCTTTTCTCTTCAAGTCCAATAACAGAAGAAGACGACAAAAGAATAGAGAGGTCAGGCACAGAATCTCAAACGTCCATGGAACTGCTATATAATGCATTTACCCGCTGGCATGCTTCGCCAGCCATTCATACAATAATTATCGATACATGGCATTTACACACTTCAAGACCATGACCACCTCAGGAGATACAGTATAGTACCTTGGTCAAGGCGCTCGCCGAGAACCCTAGAGAATGCTTGTCCTGTGTAAAATCGCTAAGTGGATAGATGACTTCTGTTCGGTCAGTCGTCGACCAGTCTGGTGTGGCAGCAGAAGGCAGCAAAAGGAAAGCTGAAATATTAAATTTCGCGTTTTAAAATCATTCACACAGGGTAAACCTATAGACTGCGGCTAATCCTGTGAATTACTTCGCTGCAGGTTACTGATTCTGAATGAGACGAATCTTATAAAACGTTCGTGCTTTAAACTAATGAAATGTTTTTCAAGCAAACTGTTGCTCTCGAACCCCCCATGTGCGTCTGCACAGTTTAAAATTGAAATAATAATGAATTAAATTAATAGACTAAACTAAACTCCGTCCGAACAGGCCTTGAAGGCTCAACGATACCGACCGACCGCCATGTCATCCTTAGCCAATAGACGTCACTGGATGCAGCTATGTAGAGGCATGTGGTCAGCACAGCGCTCTCCCGGGCGTTGTCAGTTTTCGTGGCAGGGGCCGCTTCTTGCCAATCAAGTAGCTCTTCAATGGGCCTCACAAGGGTTCAGTGAACCCCACTTGCCGACAGCGCTCGACAAACAGGATGGCCACCCATCCAAGTATTATTGGGGGCAAGGGAAAGGTCCCGAGTTCGAGTCTCGGTACGGCACACAGTTGTAATCTGGCAGGACGTTTCATATCAGCGCACACTCCGCTGCAGAGTGAAAATCTCATTCTGGGAACTAACTCCCAGGCTATGGCTAAGCCATGTCTCCGCAATATCCTTTCTTTTAGGAGTGCCGGTTCTGCAAGGTTCGCAGGAGAGCTTCTGTAAAGTTTGGAAGCTAGGAGACGAGGTACTGGCAGAACTGAAGCTGTGAGGACGGGGCGTGAGTCGAGCTTGGGTAGCTCAGTCGGTAGAGCACTTCCCGCGAAAGGCAAAGTTCCGAGTTCGAGTCTCGGTCCGGCACACAGTTTTAATCTGCCAGGAAGTTTCAAATTTACATCTATTCAGCAGCCTCTGTCCTCACCCTCTTTCCCTATGCCGGGTGTCCCTCGGCAACGGTTAAGCGCATCGTGTTTTGCCAGCCGCCGAGCCAAAGCAGCCGGCCGGAGTGGCCATGCGGTTCTAGGCACTACAGTCTGGAGCCTAGCGACCGCTACGGTCGCGGGTTCGAATCCTGCCTCGGGCATGGATGTGTGTGATGTCCTTAGGTTAGTTAGGTTTAATTAGTTGTAAGTTCTAGGCGACTGATGACCTCGAAAGTTAAGTCGCATAGTGCTCAAGGCCATTTGAACCATTTGAGACAAAGCAAAAGTACCTGCTGCTCTCCTCGAGCTGTCGGATTTCTCACACTGCCAGTGTCCCCCAATCAGTGAGTCCGAATACTATAATCGTCTGTTGGGTCTTACCGCCGTCTTCTGCTGGCGAAAGCTGCAGCGCTGCTAGGGCTCGCAACCGGTTTGAGGCTAGCGCCGTCGGCACGTCCCCTCATTTGTCCGATGTACTCAAGTCTGCCCTTAAAAGCGATCTCGTTCACCAATATTGTGCCGTACCCTCACAAGACGTACCACAGTTTGACCGTCGCACGCAACCCCGTATGGAGGACATAGAAGTACGCATACTTTTCGTTGAGAAGCAACTGAAAAAGTCGCCAGGTCCGGATGGAATTCCAATTCGGTTTTACAGAGAGCACTCATCAGCATTGGCCCCTTACTTAGCTTGCATTTATCGCATCCAGCGCAAAGGCCCAAACGAGCAGGAAAAAGCGCAGGTGATTCCTGTGCCTAAAAAAGTTGGAAGAACAGACCCACAAATTTACGGACCAGTATCGCTAACACCAGTTTGCTGCAGAATCCTTCAACATATTTTCATTTCGAATATAATAAATTTCCTTGAGACAGAAAAACTTCTGCCACGAATCAGCCACGGATTTTCTCGGCGATATCCTGCGAACCATGGATCAAAGGCAACAGACAAATTATGTATTCTTAGTTTTTCGGAAAGCGTTTGTCACAACGCCGCACTGCAGGCTGTCGGCGAAAGTCCGAGTATACATAATAGGTTCCCAGATATTAGAGCGGCTCGAAGACTTGTTAAGTAACAGAACCCAGTACGTTGTCCTAGAAGGCGAATATTAATTGGAGACAAAGGTATCGTCATGAGTGCCCCAGGAAAGTTGATAGAATCGCTATTGTTCTCTGCATGCATAAACGATCTGGCAGATAGGATGAGCAGCAATCTGCGGCCGTTTGCTGATAATGCTGTAGTGTACGACGGAGCGTCGTCATTGAGAATGACTTAGAATTTCTGTTTGGTGTGATGAAAGACAACTTGATTTTAATGTAGAAACCTGTAAATCAAATGAGTAGCAGAAACAATCCTCTAATGTTCGAACACAATGTTGGTGCTGTGCTGCTTGACACAGTCACGACCATTAAATATCTGGGCTTAACGTTGCAAAGCGATGTGAAGTGGAACGAGCAAGTAAGGTCGGTAGTGAGGATGACGAATGGTCGACTTCGTTTTATTGGAAGAATTCTTAGAAAGTGTCGCTCATCTATAAAGGAGACCGTGTAACCTGTAGAACACTAGTGCCACCCATTCTAGAGTACTGCTCGCGTGTTTCGGATCCCCAACAGATCGAATTAAATGAAGGCATTGAAGCTATCTAGAGGCGTGCTACTGGGTTTGTTACCGATGGGGTCGACCAGCACGTGACTATCACAGAAATGCTCCGTGAATTGAAGTGATAATTCCTGCAGGGTAGACCATTTTTTTCGCATAGCACGACTGAGTAAATTTAGAGACCTGGCATTTGCGGCGGACTGCACACGAATTTTACTCCCGCCGACGTACATTTCACGTAAGGACCGCGTAGACACGATAAGAGACATTAGGACTCGTAGAGAAGCTTATAGGCAGTCGTTTCTCCCTTGCTCGGTTTGGGAGTGGAATTACGATTTGACGTACTCAAGATTTTCACCCCCTAATCTTGCAACCAGGTATTATCAATTTCCTTCTCTTTGTTATGGACATTATCCTGCATTACCCACATTTAAAATATTAAAATCTGGGTATTTCTCCAGGTTGTTTTCACATAGTACTTCAATACTGATAGCTGCATCATCTCCAAATTATCTGACTTGTCCGTCAGATCATTAATACACAACCTGGGCAACAAGGAACCCAACACACTTCTCTGGGAACCTTCTCAGGTGGCTTCCACTTTGTTAGTGAGCCTCCATTCACGAGAAGACACTGAGTTTTCCTTACCACTAACCTCTCATTTCAGTCTAAAATTTTGTTTGATAGCTCTTATAATCGTACTTTTGTTAATAAATGTTGGTGTGGTACCGAGTCAAACGCTTCTCGGCCGTCTCCAAATACTGCGCTACTTGACTGCATTGACCCACGGGTTTCAGGATCTCAGGTGTTTTTTTTTTTGGGGGGGGGGGGGGAAATCCATGTTTGTTTGCATGGCGGAGATCACTGTGTTCGAAATATTTTACTGTGTTTGAGATCAGAATATGTTCTAGGGTTCTACAACAGATAGCCTCAATGAGATTCGCCGGTAATTTCGTGGATCGCTTCAGCTACCCTTGTGGTAGACAAGGTGCTTTCTTCTAATGAATGGACGCAGATTTTCGTTCAACGGATCTACGGAGTATTGTAAAAGTGGGAACTAACTTACCTTCAAATCCTTTATAGAATCTAACACCGTCAGGATCTTCAATCTATTTTTCAGGCCCATCCTACACTTTCCCATCCACCGCTTCCCATGACCCACGCTAGCTGCTCCACTATAATTAGGCCCCCTAGTACCATTACACAAGGTACTAAACAGGCTGATACGTGCGAGCTGCACAGATCCACCTGCAAGAGGCACATATTTTTACTAATGCGTCGTTAATGTGTCTATAAGCCTTTACCTCAGTTGTTATAATTATTTCTTCACGTGTTTCAGAGGTCCCGACGCCTGCAGAGGGGGCTCGAAGAGGTACTTCTCGTGCAACATTCAGGTAAGTTTCCGAGATTACAGGATAAATGACTTACTTTACATTGAAATTCCGTTCCATATATATCAGCTTTTTTTTACAACCACCGCGGGCTAATGACTTCTTCCAGGCGTCTCCACACGTTACGGTATTCATCTATGTGCTTCCACCCAATTCCTGCGTGTTTTCCTGCCCCTTCCACCCACTGTTCTTAGATCGCACGTCTTTTTGAAATTAGTAAATTGCACCCTATTCCTGGGCCCATTATCATTCGCCTGGCTGCCTGTATTGCCTTCCGCCCCCTCTCCCCACCATTTCCGTTTCGGTACAGTCGCAAATACATCTTGTTCTCCAGTTTGACATATATTTTTTGTCTGTAAAGGTACTTGTATTGGTGAACCTGAGTGAGAAAATGTGTTGTTAGATAGAAATAATTGTTCCTTTTCCTTCATTTATTGTGAGTAGCGTAAGGTATGCTTAATTTGAATTTTGCTCAGGTCAACGCAATTGTCTTTAAAATTAGGATGGAGAAATATGTTTTATTATGTGTCAGCAGTAGACGTTTCGTCCGAAAGAGAATGAAAACTTTCTACGCCATATACAGCTGGTGACACTGGTCGCGTTTTTCATTTATGATTATCTTTTTTATCTAATGACTGAAATCCGTAAATAATGATAATAGCTGACTTGAACATGCTCAAAAATGAAACTGTTTGAAGTAAAAGACGGCCTTTATAAACAGGCGGATGACTGGTAATTCATGGCCCATATAACAATCAAGTAGACAATAGCTGTGCAAATGCCATTTAACTTTTAAGTATCAGATTAATATCAGATTTTGAGTCTTCTGATAGTCGCCTGGATTCCCACCAATTTTAAGATGCTTCATAGCGTATTTACTGAATGAAGAAATTTGTCGTCAGTGATCCATTGCACCTTGAGAGATAAACAGATAATCACAAATACGAAACTAGAACAAAAACTAATCTGCACTGCATTCGGGAGGACGACGGTTCAATCCCGCGTCCGGTCATCCTGATTTAGGTTTTCCGTGATTTCCCTAAAATCACTCCAGGCAAATGCCGACTTCCTTCCCCGTCCTTCCCTAATCCGATGAGACCGATGACCTCGCTGTTTGGTCTCCTTCCCCAAAACCAACCAACTAATCTGCACTTTCCTCTAGCAAATTTAGCTTTGACACAGAAGGAGTGAAATAAACTGCTTTCCAAAAATGTGAAGCTGTCAGATGGGGAGGAGGAAACAAGATGAAGCTTCGCGGGTTGAGAGGGTTTGTAATGTTCTTTCAATAATTACAAAATCGAATCAGACTTACAAAGAACTTGGCAGTATGAACGCACTTATCAGTACGACATTGCACACCGTCTGGCCAGGATGTTTGCACGAATTCGGTTGGGGAAGGTGCCATGAAGCCATAGTATCCTCTCCTGAGGGAAGCTGGGATGGACTTGACGCACGAGATGATCTCTGTCGGGGCAGATCAGGGGGATATTGCTGGCCACGGAAGGACCCCATGGAGTTCATAGAAACAAGTGCCATGTATGGACGAGCATTGTCCTGTTGGAAAATGACACCACGATATTGTCGCCTAGAGGTGACACATGAGGATGCAGGATGACCGTGTCGAACCATTGTGTCGCCAGAGTTCCCACAGTTACAGTCATACATGATGTCTCCCCACACCATGACACCAGCAATTACACCGCTGCACCTGTCCAAAACATTGACAGAATGGGAACTCCCTCGAGCGCGCCGCTATATCATAGCCGTTTGCGTTATGGTGTTAATGGTAGCCCGCGCCTGAGACGGCAATTTCCTTGTCTGGCGGCTGTTAGTCTCGTGCCAATGGTGTGGGATGGTACAGAATGTTGTACGAAGTCCATTACTTACTCTCGGCGCACATGTGAAGGGATTACCATGTGTTTGGTGCACAGTATGGCGACCGTGCTACTGTGGTCGGCCGGAACCTTGACAACGAGTCCTTACATTTCTGTGCAGACCACCACGGGCCACTGCAACGTCTGGATGCCCCACAATTCTGGATATAGCACGATTCGACCAACTGGCCAAACGGAGATTCCACAACGAGGCCACTTTCAAACTCTGTCAGATACTGATGACGTTGTCTTACATGAATACGTAGGTAGCATCTCAGGATACTTCACGGCGACCAGTCAACATCTGACGCTGACGCTATAAGACGAGCCGAGTCCTTGGCTCGAGATGGTGCAGTTTAGACAGAATTGTCATTCCTGCAGTTCCCAAGGGGGCAGGGAATATTTACCTGGCTTCTTGGTTCGTCCTTGCTGGTGGATACCTGTAGACGAAGTGAAAACACTCTGCTGGGGGATTAGTAAAGCTTAATCCCTCAGCAGGTCAGGTCAGCGCTTGGTTGGCCTGTGATGTGGTTGTTGGGCCAGTCCTCGTATGAGTCGGTTGCGGCAGTGGCCCCCTTTCTCGTAGAACCTCCTGGCGGTGGCACGGATCCTTTCTCGGAGCGGCGGGGTCCCGGTGTCCTCGTGGAACTGGAACGTCGAATAGCGCCTCGGAAGATTCATGGCAGTGTCAGGGCGCGATTCTGTATCCGCTGCAGAGTCACAGCGTGAGCATCTGCGGCTCTCCCCCAGACCACGGCCGTATACTCTAACAGTGGGCGAACCAAAGTTAGGTATAGCGTGACGCCGTGTTGCGGTGGCAGTGACGACTGTGGGTTTAGCAGCGGATAGAGGGCGCGGAGGCGTCCTATTGCTCTCCTTTTGACATCACGAATGTAATGCTTCCAGGTGAGCCTGCGGTCTAGGGTAGCCCCTGGGTATTTCTCCGTCCCGCTCCATGAGATAGGTTCTCCCAGGATTTCGACTGGCGACAGCGCTGGCGGCAGTCAAGTCTGACGCTGTTCAAGCTCCTTAACACCTTGCCAGTCCGGGTAACAACGCTGAACGCGAACGACACTAATGCACTCTGGTGGTCATTCTACCTGTCGCAAAGGATTGCAACTCTAATCCTTCATATACCTACCAATGACGTGAACATGTATGAAGACGCATTCACATCCGACCTTGTCTTCGGGCTACTTCACTATTTTGTCAAGAAGTACACAGCTATAAAACTTTTAACAGCCTGAACATGAAAATAAAACGAAATGCAACAACTGTTTTGAAGGAATTCCACCGCGCCGAGTGTTAGTTTGGACTACATGTCCCACAGATCATATTCGCGGCGAACGTAGAACAAACCAATTGTCCAAAAGACTGCACAAGCATTTAATATATACAGGGTGGTCAGAAAAGTCTGAAACGCTTGTCGTGATGTTGTAGGGCAGATTGTACTAAGACATAAATGTTAAGAAAAAAATGCGATACGTTACGCCGTTTCCGAGTTATTTAGCACAGAATTTAGCCAATCAGGGCGTCGCGCGCTCGCATTCAAGCGGCGTGCCAAGGGCGGTGTTGCCCAACGAGTGCTTTGTCTCGTTAGCTGAAACTTGAATTTACGCGCGCAACCATCTGATTGGCTAACTTCAATGCTAAATAACTCGGAAACGGCGCAACGTATAGAATTTTTTTCTTAACATTTATGTCTCAGTACAACTTTCCCTACAACATCACTACAAGCGTTTCAGACATTTTCTGACCACCCTGTATATATGACTGTATGGCAGAATCTTTTCCGGTCGCTCTCATCAGCTACCGCTCCAAGTTTTGCTTGGACTGCACGGATTACAACAATCCTCCCAAGGCATTCCACCCAACAATACACTGCGAATCCGTAAAACCATAACGAGTTGTGTGATGGTAGAATGAACAATTAGAAAATTATTGGCGTCCATGTTGGTTAACTGTATTCAATCGTGACCGTTATAAAACGTTCTTTCGAATGACTAGCAAAGTCTCTGAGTCGCGCCGTGAAATTTTCGGTTGTGTGATGTGTGTTGAGATGTTTTTCCGCTAAATTTTTCATACGCATTTTCACCAGCTTCGAAATATTCGAGAGCTAACGCGAAGAAGGAGCTTACGATAGCGTTCAGTAACGTTTTTCATTTACCTAGTTAGCCATCCGTCGTCATTTCGTCACTATCACTGACAACTTATTAAATTAAGAGAAGTGATGGTGATAAATTAATGAAATGCAGTGATATGAAATGACGTCAGTGAAATCCTTTGGGAACGATGAACTTGCAATACAAAGAATATTCTGTGCCCGTAAGAGGGGGCAGGGGGGGGGGGGGGGGAGGAAGAGGTAAGTTTCCCTCCTGGAATCTGGGGCAGATTTTATACAACAAAAAAGAAAAAAAAAAAATCAGTCCTACCCCCAAGCAGACATCGGCTAATATCCTTTAACACCGCATCTGTCTTGGTCTTGATGAAGGCTCCACTTCGGTGATGAACAGAGTCCAAAAGTTTCTTCAGATATGCCATATTCAAGTGCAACCACTCATTAATGATTACACTCCATAGAGCTATAAAATTGAGGAGGATGTTAACTGCTACATTTCATCCGCTGTTCCAAATTGTCACACACATTCTCAGCGGGATTAAGATCATCTGATTTACTGGATCACTCAAGGAGCGATAGGATGTCCGAGTGTTCGTCGAACTAGGAGCGTACGTGCGCCTTCCTGCAAGCAGTGTTGTTCTCCCCTGAGAAGACGGTAGTGTCCACAGCATACTTATCATGATGATGCAGAAGCAAGGACAACACTTGGTCGCCGAGAACGTTGAAATATACATCCAAGTTCACGTAGATGATAACCTGAATGAGTGGGCCCAAGTCATGCCACGCGAAACACCCCAAAGCACCACAGAACAGTCTCCGGCCAGAACTACATCCAGCAAGCAAGGTGCCTCAGTGGTTAGCACGCTAGACTCCCATTCAGGAGGCAGACTGTTCAAATCCCCATCCGGCCATCCAGGTTTAACTTTTTTGGTTGTTTCCCTAAGGCACGCCAGGCAACTTCTGAAATGGTTCCTTTCGAAAAGGCATGTCCGACGTCCTTCCCCATCCGTTAGTAATCCGAGCTTGTGCTCCGTCTCGAATCACCACGCTGTCCACGAGACGTTAAACTCTAATCTTCCTTCCTTCCTAGAACAACACCCTCCACACATAGCGGGTTAAATGCCCTATTCTGCTGTCAGGTACTCGAAGCCTTGCATCATTTGTAAGGATCATGAAGATAAGATACGAGAAATTAGGGCTCATACGGAGGCATATAGACAGGCGTTCTATTTGCAGGTGGAACACGAAAGCACATGACTAGTAGTGGTTCAGGGTACCCTCCACCAAGCACCGTACGGTGGCTTGTGTAGTACCGATGTATATGCAAATGTAGATGTAGAAATCTATACGTCTCGACGCAGCTACAGCCCAGATTCTGTGTTGTTTGGTCCACAGAAGAACCGCTGCCTTATGAGACGCAGTGAGCCGTGGCCTTTGACGAGGACCCGGCTCCAAATGTTCACTGCATGCAGTTCATTTCGTATACAACGCTTAGCAACTTGTTGAGATGGACCTGCATTCACTGTCGGATTTGAAACCGATCGTCATTGACAGGGCACGGCAATAGTTTCCCGTCCGTGTCGGTCGAGTTTTTTTTTACTAGTGGCTCAACATTCCTTGTACGTTGGACAGTCTGCACTGATACAGCAACAAATCGGGCAACTTCATTTGTGGGCACGTCCAAACACGATAGCTCCTTTCTGCCATTTCGTCAATTCTCCACGTCGACGCATCGTACAACCGACTGGCACATGCACACCCATTCACTGGCCTGACTTATGCCAGCAGTGGAGGCTACGTGGCTGCCTGGTGACAGACTTTTACCCGGTGGGCTTATTTATCTGTACTGGCAATTTCTCCTTTCCTTCCAGATGGTGTCTTAAGTAGAAAACGCCTAGATTATAGGTAGGAAGTTCACGGTTTCAACCCCAGCACCCTCAGGTCCTGTTTTATATGTGCCACTGTGTTTTGATTTGGATTCTGTGTGGTTTTTTCGAATCATTCCGGCAAATGCGTCAATGGTTAATACTGAGCGAGGTGGCGCAGTGGTTGCGTCACCGGACTCGCATTCGGGAGGACGACGGTTAAAATCTGCGTCTCGCCGTTCAGATTTAGGTTTTCCGTGATTTCCCTAAATCGCTCCAGGCGAAAGCTGGGGTTGTTCCTTTGAAAGGGTACGGCCGATTTCCTTCCCCATCCTTGACATTACCCAAGCTTGTGCTCCGTCTCTAACGACCTCGATGTCGACGGGACGTTAAACTCAATCTTCCTTCCTTTCTTTCCTCTGCCCATAGAAGTAGATCAGTATATCCCGGATGAAAGTCAGTGTTGACTTCCCGCTGTCGATTTAGCAGTCAATGTTGTATTTAATCACAATTCTGAAATAATTTGGATGTAAGAGAATGGAGATACCATTGGATTTTTTTCAAATGTTCACCAGTTTTGTTGGATATTTCCCAATAACTTCCTTATGCCTTAGTCTTCACATTTACGAAGCTCTAACTAATGAAGAGAATCGTATATTTTACGGTCACTTACAGCTTAGTTTACACCTGAGGACAGTATTAAGTAATGTGTATTCATTTTGAATTATGTATATTGAATTAATGCTTCTTATTCACAGGATTGTCCAGAAGACTCCAAAGACTTCCGCGCAGAACAATGTTCCCAATTCGACGCGGAGCCTTTTGAAAATAGATATTTTACGTAAGTACAAGCAAGCAGCTTAAGGAATTTACTTTGCCTTCAATCAGCACTGTACTGCATCAAAACTGTTGTGATAAATCTCATATCATTGGTTTATTATGTTACATTTATCGTATTTAATATTGTTTGTGGACAGTTTCTGTTTCTATCTTTATATGGAAGTGTTTAAAAATGCACTATATTCGTACAGGAGATAGGACTAGTTAAAAGTAGAAAAGATATTCTTCAGACATATGACTGGAAACAAATACTTATTGAGATACGGGATATTTTACCAGTGTCAAGGAAGGTCAGCACAGAGTGGCAAAGGCTGTCTACATGTTGACGTTCATTGTTCATTTCTTAACGGCTGCACCAACGAGTAAAAATTTTAATTCTCTGGATTTCTGAACTATGGTTGTTTGCTTTTGTTCCTAGTCCTTGGAGAATCTGCTGTCAGACATAGCAGTTTGACTGTCTCGATCAATAATTCCGTACGAGTCAGTACAGAAGTATTAGGTTGATGTATAAGTTCGTAGCGTTTTTCCGTAACTTTAATAAACACAACAGATGGCCATAACAGTGGATTCACTCATCAATAACATATTCTCCTTCACTATTTACAATAGCCTGCCAACCATTGGGTGACTTTTCGATTCTATGGCTGTAGAAATAACGTGGTTTTGAGGCGAAGAACATGTTCGGAGCGCAGGTTTCAACTAGAAAGGAAGTTCATTGAAAGTTGTTCGACAGAGAGCGGAAAATATGGGTCGTTGTTCTTAGACTCCGTGTGCAAAACGTCTCAATTGTTGATCATAAATGTCAGCAGTGATTATTACACCTCGGGGGAGCAATTCGCAGTACATCACAGCGCTGCTGTTACACCCGATGCGTAACAATATCTTTTGTGAAGGCACGCAGGTCTTTGACGAGGAGTTGCTGCTTTGTTTGGGCTCAACCATTCCCTTCTTTTCCATATGCTGCATAAAGACATCATTTCTCGTCACCAGTAATGATGTACGTTAGGAATGTTCGGTGTTGCTCATGAGCCAGTTGATGACGAGCAAGCAGAGATGAACATATGGTCACCTGCTGATTTTTGTGATTTTGGCTTAGAGCCTGCGGTACCCATACATCCAATTTTTGAACATTACCCAATGCATGCAAGTGTCTCACGATGGTGGAATTATCACAGTTCACAACATTTGCCAGTTCTCGAATGCACCGACGTGTATCACTGTGGGTTAATGTGTTCAAACAATATTCGTCAAACCCCACAGGTTTCTTGAACGTGCCGTGCTCTGTCCAATGTCTTTATGTCTGGCTGCCCTCAACAGCCGTCACCCCTGCATTGAATTCAAACAGAAGAATATGCCGGAAATGCACGAATTTCTCCACTTGATACTCCATTTTCTAGCGTCCACAGCTCCACTCCCTATCTCCAAATGTCAAAATGACACTACGTAAAATCAAAAAGCAACAGTGAACTACAAATGAAAAATGAAAATCGATAAAAACGGAATACCAAAATGCAAAACAGAAATGATATGAACTTACGCACCAACCTAACGGTTGTAAATTACCCGATGTTGTTTATCATCAATTTCTACATAGTCAGTTAGCAGTGCTGTCGGAGAATTTTCGTTGCTCCTTATGAATCCGAAGTGTTTTATGGTAGTTTTTTGCTGTAATAGTCTTAGTTACTAATAAATATAATGTGCTGAATTTTCCTTTTATAATTTTCAACAAAACAGAACTCTGATATTAGCTCGTACAAACGTTACATGTTCTTAACACGAATTATACAGGGTGTTACAAAAAGGTACGGCCAAACTTTCAGGAAACATTCCTCACACACAAAGAAAGAAAATATATTATGTGGACATGTGTCCGGAAACGCTGACTTTCCATGTTAGAGCTCATTTTATTACTTCTCTTCAAATCACATTAATCATGGAATGGAAACACACAACAACAGAACGTATCAGCGTGACTTCAAACACTTTGTTACAGGAAATGTTCAAAATGTCCTCCGTTAGCAAGGATACATGCATCCACCCTCCGTCGCATGGAATCCCTGATGTGCTGATGCATCCCTGGAGAATGGCGTATTGTATCACAGCCGTCCACAATACGAGCACGAAGAGTCTCTACATTTGGCACCGGGCTTGCGTAGACAAGAGCTTTCAAATGCCCCCATAAATGAAAGTCAAGAGGGTTGAGGTCAGGAGAGCGTGGAGGCCATGGAATTGGTCCGCCTCTACCAATCCATCGGTCACCGAATCTGTTGTTGAGAAGCGTACGAACACTTCGACTGAAATGTGCAGGAGCTCCATCGTGCATGAACCACATGTTGTGTCGTGATTGTAAAGGCACATGTTCTAGCAGCACAGGTAGAGTATCCCGTGTGAAATCATGATAACGTGCTCCATTGAGCGTAGGTGGAAGAACATGGGGCCCAATCAAGACATCACCAACAATGCCTGCCCAAACGTTCATAGAAAATCTGTGTTGATGACGTGATTGCACAATTGCGTGCGAATTCTCGTCAGCCCACACATGTTGATCGTGAAAATTTACAAAAAAAAATGGTTCTGAGCACTATGGGACTTAACATCTGAGGTCATCAGTCCTATAGAACTTAGAACTACTTAAACCTAACTAACCTAAGGACATCACACACATCCATGCCCGAGGCAGGATTCGAACCTGCGACCGTAGCGGTCACGCGGTTCCAGACTGAAGCGTCTAGAACCGCACGGCCACACTGGCCGGCCGAAAATTTACAATTTGACCATGTTGGAATGAAGCCTCATCCCTAAAGAGAACATTTGCACTGAAATGAGGATTGACACTTTGTTGGATGAACCATTCGCATGTCAACACAAGCACCGAAGTCAACATTACCTTCCTTGAATTCGGCCAACTGGCGGTGAATCGAGGAAGTACAGTACATACTGACGAAACTAAAATGAGCTCTAACATGGAAATTCAGCGTTTCCGGATACATGTCCACATAACATTTTTTCTTTATTTGTGTGTGAGGAAATTTTCCTGAAAGTTTGGCCGTACCTTTTTGTAACACCCTGTATAGTTTTCACGACTTGGGCAAACATTACGTCTTCTAAAATGAAAGTTGATGACGAATACGAAAGCCAAGAAGCTGAGGATGCTGGAATGGCAGAACTAAAAAGTGAAGCATGAGAGACTTTTCTGAAACCAGAAATGTTATCCTAACATGAAAGCAACTTCAGTTGAACACTAACTCGAACAGCGATATGGGGATAAATAGCAACCTGTTGATAAGCGCAAACGGACAACAACAATCCTTGGACAATATAGTGCGCGAATGGTTCAAGAACAAATCCGAAAAAAAGCAGGAAATTTTTGTCTTCACTGCTCGATAAGGAAACTGAAGAACATGAGGTTTACAAATTTATCAAATGCATGGTGATATTTCTGAAGAAATCGTATCCAGAAAAACCAAATGCATGCCAAATTACAAAACCGTTAGAAGAAACTTCTTCTAGATCTTCAGCAATTGCAGTGTCAACTAATTACTATCCACATAAGCCTAGTATTATGTCAATTATACCTGCTGCTTAAGAATAATCAGCTTTCCAGTCAGACTGTGAGTGACACATCACGACGAACATGTCCGGTCATAATTTTCTTATGTGACCTACGTCCCTCGCCAAGTACGTCTGATGAGGATCAGTTCTTAAGTGCGTTAGCACACTTGATAACTCCTCTTTCCAAAAAAAGATGCGAGACCTATAGCACTCTATCAACGCAATAAAATTCCTTGAAAATAAATAAGTACGAAGTAACTACTAACGTGTATCTACGGTTTTGTTTCCCACCATTGGGCTAGTTCCATTTTAACAAACTACATGGCAGATTTTATGGATTAGCCTATGTGACAGATATTGCATGTATACTTCACATTTCACTAATCATACTTCATTAACATTATCTTTCCCATACTTGCTTTGAGATTTGCTGGTGACAATGCAATTCTATCAGAGACGCAAACGACTCGGAAGACCAACGGAACGAATCTGATAATACCTTGAAAAGGCTTAGTAGATGAACATCAACGAAAGTAAAACCAGGATAGTGGAATGTAGTCTAATTCAGTTAGGTGATGTGGGAACTAGATTAGGAAATGAGACAGTAAAAGTAATAGATGGATTTTTCATTCCGGTGATCAAAATAAGTGGCGATGGTTGAAGTAGAGAGTTCGTTCACCGTGTCTGCCGTTCAGCAAAGCCGGGATTTGGTGTAGGAAATAAGTCAGATCATGGCTCAATCCAGGTAGTTGGAGTTGGAGTTCCAGTGTCGTCAAACAAACACAGTCAGAGGAGCTTCACTTCTGTCACTAATCTAAGTTTCTCCACAGCAAAATTTACACAAATATTGTCCATATCCACCTTTAGGCGATGAGAATCGCAACTTCCTTCCTTTGCGATGTTGAGCTTCCTTTGCTTTGTTTGCCTTGTGTTTTGATGCCAGCTAGGGCACGTACTGGTGTCAATTTTAATTATTTGTGGATGAATAAGGGGAAACACTCGGTAAGTGTGGCACATAGGAGCTTAATGACAACAAGCAAATCCCCGCTAGAAGTCACACTCAGCTACGAAGTCGATGTTTCCTGAGGCGCTGCCAGTAACCTTACTGTAGGTGTGGCCAGTGATTTGTTGGTTCAAATAGCTCTGAGCACTATTGGACTTAACTTCTGAGGTCATCAGACCACTAGAACTTAGAACTACTTAAACCTAACTAAACTAAGGACATCACACACATCCATGCCCGAGGCAGGATTCGAACCTGCGACCGTAGCGGTCGCGCGGTTCCAGACTGTAGCGCCTAGAACCGCTCGGCCACTCCGGCCGGCGTGATTTGTTGTACTGTCTGACTCGTTAGCAGCATATCCAGCAAGATACTTAAATCTTTCTAAGCTGCAGTCAGAAGCCAATGATACTGACCGAACATCGTAATTTGCTACGGCGAATTCTGATCCTTTGAAATCCTCCTCGCCTTTAAATACTGTCAGTGCCTCAGACATACAGCGAGACGACAAAAGTCACGGGATAGCGATACGCACGTATACAAATGGCGATAGTATCGCATACACAAGGTGCAAAAGGGCAATGCATTGGCGGACCTAGAACTTCGAACTACTTGAACCTCACTAACCTGAGGACACCACACACATCCATGACCGAGGCAGGATTCGAACCTGGGGCCGTAGCGGTCGCGCGGTTCCAGACTGAGGCGCCTAGAACCGCTCGACCACACCGGCCGGCCGATCCGTTACAGCCATGCGGATGAGATGCCTGTCATCTCGACTGCTAGTGATACGAGGCCGTTGGAATCCAGCACGGCGTTCCGTAGTACCCTCCTGAACCCACCGATTCCATATCCTGCTAACAGTTATTGTATCTCGACCAATGCGAGCAGCAATGTCGCGATGCGATAAACCGCAATCGCGATAGGCTACAACCCGACCTTTATCAAAGTCGGATACGTGATGGTACGCATTTCTCCTCCTTACACGAGGCATCACAACAACGTTTCACCAGGCAACGCCGGTCAACTGCTGTACGTGTATGAGAAATCGGTTGGAAACTTTCCTCATGTCGCCGGCCGCGGTGGCCGAGTGGATCTAGGCGCTACAGTCTGGAACCGCGCGACCGCTACGGTTTGCAGGTTCGAATCCTGCCTCGGTCATGGATGTGTGTGGTGTCCTTAGGTTAGTTAGGTTTAAGTAGTTCTAAGTTCTATGGGACTGATGACCTCAGAAGTTATGTCCCATAGTGCTCAGAGCCATTTGAACCTTTTTTTTCCCCTCATGTCAGCACGTTGTAGGTGTCGCCAACGGCGCCAACCTTGTGTGAATGCTCTGAAAGGCTAATTATTTGCATATCACAGCATCTTCTTCTTGTGGGTTAAATTTCGCGTCTGTAGCACGTCATCTTCGTGGTGTAGCAATTTTACCAGTAGTGTACATTGGAGCTGCGCTACGCAGAGGAATGGAATTTTTTTGTCATTATCCACTCATGGATGGATGCACCAAGGTTCTTTCCACTTCAGTCGTGCACTACCTAAGTGCATAACGGTTTGGCACAGGGCGACAATCACTTCGCAAGGCCAACGTAACAAAGAGGTGCTGTATTGTTAGATCGCCAATGTTGGCGACAATCGGGCGCAGAACAGTATTCTACGGAAAAGTTGTGATCCGAAGCCAACCAATTTCTACCGGCGTCAGCCGATGCAGTGGTAGGAACCCCTCGTCTAGTATGTAGTGAATACAGCAGTGGAGAAGGTTAGCAGGCAAGCAGCTTACTCGTTTCACACGAGATTAGACAAGAACGAAGCGGCCGATTGGGTTTACATTAAAAAGAGAAGTACTTCTAAGAATCTACATCTTCAAACTGCCTAAATTTAACAAACGTAGTAAAATTAGCATTAAGCAGCTACGCGGGTTTCTCTGCCTCGTGGTGACTGGGTTCAAATGGTTCTGAGCACTATGCGACTTAACTTCTGAGGTCATCACTCGCCTAGAACTTAGAACTACTTAAACCTAACTAACCTAAGGACATCACACACATCCATGCCCGAGGCAGGATTCGAACCTGCGACCGTAGCGGTCGCTCGGCTCCAGACTGCAGCGCCCAGAACCGCACGGCCACTCCGGCCGGCAATGACTGGGTGTTGTGTGATGTCCTTAGGTTAGTTAGGTTTAAGTAGTTCTAAGGTCTAGGGGACTGATGACCATAGATGTTAAGTCCCATAGTGCTCAGAGCCATTTGAACCAACCAGCTACGCGGGTACTCCATTGGCCCAATATTATTCGACTTCTGCCGTTTGAGAACTACAGGTAGGAAGCTGAGGTGTCACGTAAATGTATGAGCACTGTATGGTCAGGGTTGCCAGACGTCCCGGTTTTTTGCGGTCGTGTCCGGCGAAATATATACACGTCCGGCCTATCAGGTTATTCTTAGGCATTTTAGCGATGAAGCAGAGAACGCACTGCTTGCAAAGCTTGTGGAATGAATATCAGAAGGAATAAAGAGATATACCTTCAGGATATGTAGATGTACCAACCAGTTCTATTCTTATGTCTGTGTCCTATGTTTTTCTTCACAGCAGGCAGAAGCCTAACATACAGTGTCACTCACAACTGTGCCAAGTTCAGGGCAAGCGAGGCAAAGTAAATGGTGCCGTCCAGTTGATGTTAACATGCCCCACCCTCTCGTCTCCCCTCGATATATGAAACAAACTGCACACAATTAATAACTGGGTTCTGTATTCATAAAGAAAGAGCTACTTAAATTTAAGTTTCTAAGTGCTGTGGTACAAGCTCTCTTCTGTGTAGTCCACGTAGCCTCAATGTTGTTGAAGTCCGCTATGTTTACTATAAGGCGCTGCCTGTCTCTGTGCTAGAGGCTAAGTCTGCGGCTCTGTCTCGCTGACATGCTGGAACTCCACAGCGTACAGACTCTAACTGGCATAAAAGGCTCGAACTAAACGACTAACTAACTGGATAAACTGGCCCTCTGGTCCGCAGCAGCGATCCTAAATATTGGTGCCTGACAGGGCGTTGGCGGCATGGAGGTAAAAATATTCTACCTCCATGGTTGGCGGCGTGTTTCCAGAGAGTCTTGTCATAGGCCTCTATCGACACTCTCGTAACCTCAATGCCGCATGGTGTACTGGTGCCAATGTACACCAGCACTGACTTTATTGTTTGTTTTGTATAATGAAGGACTTAGTTTATTTTGACGTTAGATTATCATAAGGACAAGACTGGGCAATTAACAAGATAGGGCAGTTAGTTACTATCATAATGGCCAAATTGTAAGGCCATTTACTGTTTTCTTCTGTTGTTCTTTCTTTTAAGATCAAGCACATTTCAGGTTACTATCGCTATAGACTAATGACTAATAAATGATTTAAAATGCCCAACTGACTTTATTTCTATTTGAAACAAGAATTTCGGCTTTAAGGGCAAAATATCCAGCAAAACATAACACAGAGTACCGGTACAGTTTTTGTATTTTCGGATCTGGCAACCCTACGTATGCCGGTATTGATCGTTTTCGATTGTTTGCTACCATGTTACAGACCGAACGACGAGATCTTATTTTGTTCCGGTTTGCTATGGTGTTTAAACCATGTGCCTATTTTAGGAAGCATGTTAATTGATGAGTTCTTTCTTTTGTAACCGTGTTTCCTTCATAACATGCATAGTAGCACCAGCAATAAAACTGTATTTCATGTTACTGCCTTATGTTGCAGGTGGGTGCCGTACACCAAGGCTGCCAACCCTTGTGAACTGAACTGCATGCCTCGCGGGGAGCGGTTTTATTACCGACATAAACAGGCAGTGATCGACGGGACGAGGTGCAATGATGAAAAACTGGACGTTTGCGTTGAAGGCCAGTGCCTAGTAAGTGTATCATTTTAGCGTAAATTAGCTGAAAAACACGCACCTCGCTTGGTTTTTTTCCCCTGTTGTTTTCTGAGTTACAAAAACACGAGAAATTAATCTTCTCCTTTGTGTAATATCTAACTTAGAAGAAGTATATTCGTACAAACTACATTTTGTGTTTTTGTTTTCGGATGTTTTGCTTTCGTGGTTGCCCATCATGTAAACGTGCTGCACTACAAGTACTGTATGTACATTTGTCCTTGTGAGAAACACGGTTCTATTAAGTTCACTCCATGGCACTGGAATCTTTACCATTGTGCTTTATAGATAGTCATATGTATGCTAATCTTACCGCGGATTAGGGCCTTTTGAAGTTCAATAGTATGTTAGTAGAAAAGAATGAAATTCATGGTGTGAATACTGGCTTGCCTTTTTCTTTTCCGGTTAATATTACTGTTCTAAGGCGCTATGTGGAAGCATCTTTGCAAGTGCGTACCACAAACATTGAGCGAATTTGGGAATTCCTTCGGAACGTTTAAGTTTCCAACTTGGTCAATCAGAGTAACAATGGATTTAAATATTTTTCCTGCCTGGATATCATATTCTGCAGGTATTTTTTTGTTACCAACATCATTTTTTGTTTTTAAAATTGTTGAGTTGCAGAGTGCTACTGGACCCTCCATGAAATCTTCTTTGTAATGATAAACTGATCTGTATAGTAGCCGAAGGTCTAGTTTAGATTGAAAGGTGATGATTTGGTTATGAATTGCAGAAGCCAAAGAATGTGAATGCCAAATATGGGTTTAACAGATTTACTTGTGGCGAAAACTAATGTTTATGTTCATAGTATAAGTGGCAGGCCAGAGTGGCCGTGCGGTTCTAGGCGCTACAGTCTGGAGCCGAGCAACCGCTACGGTCGCAGGTTCAAATCCTGCCTCGGGCATGGATGTGTGTGATGTCCTTAGGTTAGTTAGTTTTAAATAGTTCTAAGTTCTAGGTGACTGATGACCTCAGAAGTTAAGTCGCATAGTGCTCAGAGCCATTTGAACCATAGTATATGTCTCTGATAAATATTTTGATGGGTTATGTAAATATGTCACACATAAACTATCAGAAATGCTACGGGGAATCCTCATCAGAACACACACTTTATCTTGGTCCCTCTCTGATCTGTGAAAGTCGGTTGACTTCGTACTGCTACGGAATGCTTCCACTCGCCACCAACCGTAGTATTGTGCGGCACAGCAGTAAGTAGCCATTGTGAATTTAGTGTTGTGCAATGTGCATAGTGATTGTTAGTATTACTTATAAAAATAAGCTAAGAAGTTGCATCTGGTCTTTCTAGTGACTTGTCATCAAGTTTCATGCCACTTCCACGATGCTCATTACATGTTCTTTTCTTTTATAAGCTTTAATCTGGCTGCTCTAGAAGGAGGCATGGATTGTCTCAGTAGCTAAGTGATACGCAGAGAGAGCAAGATTTTGCTCCCAGCATTTTCCATGCAGCGGTCAAGTTAAACTGTGCAATTTGTACCTAACTTTTTCCGTTGTTTGCTCACAGAGCTGTTCTTTGAGCAATTTCTCACTATAGGCTGGTACACATTCTCGATGAATTTGTTCCCCGTAACTTACATTGCAACATTCATCGGTTAAGAGAACTAGAGTGTGAATCAGTGTGATCTGCATGATTCCAATGTTCTAACATTCGAGGATATTCAACAACATTCGTTAATATTCATAAAAGTTCAAGAACTGCAGAACAATGTAGAAATTTTATCCCTTAAAAAATGCATTGATGCGAAAGAGAAAGAAATCCTAGTGACCACCATGGTATGATGGGCAACCACTTCAAACACTCCCATCACCACAACCACTAACAGCTACCTATGCAAAACCATTATAGTGCACCACTGGGAAACCAAGGGTAGCACCAGACAAAAAAACCAGTGACTGCAAAAACCAGTGACTGGCGGTGGGTGGTTTTGGAGGTATAAACTTCGTCCACAAACGCTTAGTTGGAAAAAGAAGTTATCCTGCTTTTACTGACCGCAGAAGAGGTTGTGCATATTAATGTGCAGTGTTTTTCTGAGTTTTAATTGATTGTGGATTGTAAACAGCAACACATGTAGCAATAATTTGAGTATGTTACAGAAAATATTGACGACAACCTCTGTTAAACAGTGCAATTTAGAAGTTAAATTGGTATTTGCATATTACCTCACAGTTTGAGAACCGTATAGTTTTGACATACGTCTCTTTTCCTTGAGATCCAATAATGTGGCTTCACATTGGTGTGGAGCTCTTCATAAAGCTGAGGTAGGAAAATATTTGAAGAGGCAAGTCTTCGCCCTCTAATAAGCATTCAGTTCAGAATTTTTTTCAGTTTTTTTAACTGATGCTATAAAATGCCGCTATCAGGGATGTTATCAACAGTCTGAATTCTTAAGCTGATTGGGGAAGTTACAAGATGTATAAGAAAAGTAAACAGTGTTGGAACATAAAAAGATAATGAAACAAAACACTTCATTGTGAACCAAACATGTTGTAGATTATATTTCTTTTATGTTGACATATTTATCAAATGTATGAATCAAAGAATGATGCCACCTTTATTTGATGTCCACCTCTGGTAGCTGAGTTGTCAGCATGACGGAATGTCATACCTAACTGCCCTGATTCGATTCCCGGCTGGGTCAAAGATTTTCTCCACTCAGGGACTGGGGCGTTCTGTTGTCCTTATCATCATCATTTCATCCCCGTCGACAAGCAAGTCACCGAAGTGGCATCAACTCGAAAGACTCGCACCAGGCGAATGGTCTACCTGACAGGAGGCCCTAGCCACATGGCATTTACATTTTACCTTTATTTGATAATGAAATGGAAACATCTGGTTTGATAGCATAGTAATTTCTTAACAGTGAGGAAAGCTTTCACTTGCAAAACATAATGAAAAGCAGGTGGGATGAGATTGGGGTTGCAGAGGTGAATGAAGGAATGTTTGCCAACCAGAGACTGTAAACAATAATTGTATTACAGCAGTCATATCGAAATCAGTATTGATGTATGTGTAAACAACATCACATCCAAACATGTAACATTCCCTATTTGCGATTATGTGAAAGAGTTTTTCTGTTTCTCATTTTTTATATATATATATATATATATATATATATATATATATATATATAAATCAAATAGAAAGAAACATTCCACATGGGAAAAATATATTAAAAACAAAGATTCCATGACTTACCAAACGGGAAAGTGCTGGTAGATAGACACAATAATAAAACACACAAACACACACACAAAATTTCAAGCTTTCGCAACCAACGGTTGCTTTGTCAGGAAAGAGGGAAGGAGAGGGAAAGACAAAAGGATGTGGGTTTTAAGGGAGAGGGTAAGGAGTCATTCCAATCCCGGGAGTGGAAAGGCTTACCTTAGGGGGAAAAAAGGACAGGTATACACTTGCACACACACACATATCCATCCACACATATACAGACACAAGCAGACATATTTAAAGGCAAAGAGTTTGGGCAGAGATGTCAGTCGAGGCGGAAGTGCAGAGGCAAAGATGTTGTTGAATGACAGGTGAGGTATGAGTGGCGGCAACTTGAAATTAGCGGAGGTTGAGGCCTGGTGGACAATGGGAAGAGAGGATATATTGAAGGGTAAGTTCCCATCTCTGGAGTTCTGATAGGTTGGTGTTAGTGGGAAGTATCCAGATAACCCGGACGGTGGAACACTATGACAAGATGTGCTGGCCGTGCACTAAGGCATGTTTAGCTACAGGGTGATCCTCATTACCAACAAACACTGTCTGCCTGTGTCCATTCATGCGAATGGACAGTTTGTTGCTGGTCATTCCCACATAGAAAGCGTCACAGTGTAGGCAGGTCAGTTGGTAAATCACGTGGGTGCTTTCACACGTAGCTCTGCCTTTGATTGTGTACACTTTCCGGGTTACAGGACTGGAGTAGGTGGTGGTGGGAGGGTGCAAGGGACAGGTTTTACACTGGGGGCGGTTACAAGGGTGGGAGCCAGAGGGTAGGGAAGGTGGTGTGGGGATTTCATAGGGATGAACCAAGAGGTTACGAAGGTTAGGTGGACGGCGGAAAGACACTCTTGGTGGAGTGGGAAGGATTTCATGAAGGATGGATCTCATTTCAGGGCAGGATTTGAGGAAGTCGTATCCCTGCTGGAGAGCCACATTCAGAATCTGATCCAGTCCCGGGAAGTATCCTGTCACAAGTGGGGCGCTTTTGGGGTTCTTCTGTGAGAGGTTCTGGGTGTGAGGGGATGAGGAAGTGGCTCTGGTTATTTGCTTCTGTACCAGGTCGGGCAAACTTTGTGTGTAGTGTTGTCTGAAAGCTGACGCAGAGGTTTGTTGGAAAGGTTGTGGAGGGTAACCTCAACCTCCTCTCATTGCACACAGACCCAGTCTCTCCCATCTACTCAATCTCCCACTTCCAGCTCCACTCCCCCCAACACCTCAAAATTCTAGTCAACACAATCTGGAACCACAACACCCCAATTCAGTAGTTAACCTTTCCTCCAAACCTCTCTCCCAATCCGAAACCTCTGTCCTGTCCAAAGGCCTCACCTTCAGCCCCACTCCCAGATTCAACCAAACTGCCCTTGTCAAAGATTTACTGTCCTACACTCGTAGTCTCTGCTGGAAATATCACTTTGCCACAAAGAAAAATAATCCTGATCCTACTCCTAATGATGCAACTTCCCAAGACATTATCCAAATTGAACCCTGCCTGGAACAGTTCCATCCTCCACCACAGCAGGACCCACCTCCTCTTCCTCAAAATCACCCTCTCCAAACCTTCCAGGAATTTCTCACTTCCAGCCTTGCCTCTCAATCTTTCTTGAAAAACCTTAATCCTACTCCTAACATCACCACAGCCGAAGCCCAGGCTATCCGTGATCTGAAAGCTGCCCGATCCATCATCATTCTTCCGGCTGACAAGGGTTCCATGACTGTGGTACTTGATCGTCGGGAGTATGTGGCTGAGGGACAGCGTCAGCTTTCAGACAACACTACATACAAAGTTTGCCAAGGTAATCCCATTCTTGATGTCCAGGCGGAGCTTCAAGGAATCCTCAGAACCTTAGGCCCCCTACAAAACCTTTCACCTGACTCCATCAACCTCCTGACCCCACTGACACCTCGCACTCCTACTTTCTACCTACTTCCTAAAATTCACAAACCCAAACATCCCGGCTGCCCCATTGTAGCTGGTTACCAAGCCCCCAGAGAATATATCTCTTCCTACGTAGATCAACACCTTCAACCCATTACATGCAGTCTCCCATCCTTCATCAAAGACACCAACCACTTTCTCGAATGCCTGGAATCCTTACCAAGTCTGTTACCCCCGGAAACCATCCTTGTAACCATTGATGCCACTTCCCTATGCACAAATATCCCACACATCCAGGGCCTCGCTGCAATGGAGCACTTCCTTTCACGCCGATCACCTGCCACCCTACCTAAACCCTCTTTCCTCATTACCTTAGCCAGCTTCATCCTGACTCACAACTTCTCGACTTTTGAAGGCCAGACATACCAACAATTAAAGGGAACAGCCATGGGTACCAGGATGGCCCCCTCGTATGCCAATCTATTTATGGGTCACTTAGAGGAAGTGTTCTTGCTTACCCAGGCCTGCCAACCCAAAGTTTGGTACAGATTTATTGATGCCATCTTCATGATCTGGACTCACAGTGAAGAAGAACTCCAGAATTTCCTCTTCAACCTCAACTCCTTTGGTTCCATCAGATTCACCTGGTCCTACTCCAAATCCCATGCCACTTTCCTTGACATTGACCTCCATCTGTCCAATGGCCAGCTACACACATCCGTCCACATCAAACCCACCAACAAGCAACAGTACCTCCATTATGACAGCTGCCACCCATTCCACATCAAACGGTCCCTTCCCTACAGCCTAGGCCTTCGTGGCAAACGAATCTGCTCCAGTCCTGAATGCCTGAACCATTACACCAACAACCCGAAAACAGCTTTCGCATCCCGCAACTACTCTCCCGACCTGGTACAGAAGCAAATAACCAGAGCCATTTCCTCATCCTCTCACACCCAGAACCTCTCACAGAAGAATCCCAAAAGTGCCCCACTTGTGACAGGATACTTCCCGGGACTGGATCAGACTCTGAATGTGGCTCTCCAGCAGGGATACAACTTCCTCAAATCCTGCCCTGAAATGAGATCCATCCTTCATGAAATCCTTCCCACTCCACCAAGAGTGTCTTTCTGCCGTCCACCTAACCTTCGTAACCTCTTGGTTCATCCCTATGAAATCCCCAAACCACCTTCCCTACCCTCTGGCTCCTACCCTTGTAACCGCCCCCGGTGTAAAACCTGTCCCATGCACCCTCCCACCACCACCTACTCCAGCCCTGTAACCCGGAAGGTGTACACGATCAAAGGCAGAGCTACGTGTGAAAGCACCCACGTGATTTACCAACTGACCTGCCTACACTGTGACGCTTTCTATGTGGGAATGACCAGCAACAAACTGTCCATTCGCATGAATGGACACAGGCAGACAGTGTTTGTTGGTAATGAGGATCACCCTGTATCTAAACGTGCCTTCGTGCACGGCCAGCACATCTTGGCGCAGTGTTCCACCGTCCGGGTTATCTGGATACTTCCCACTAACACCAACCTATCAGAACTCCGGAGATGGGAACTTACCCTTCAATATATCCTCTCTTCCCATTATCCACCAGGCCTCAACCTCCGCTAATTCAAGTTGCCGCCACTCATACCTCACCTGTCATTCAACAACATCTTTGCCTCTGCACTTCCGCCTTGACTGACATTTCTGCCCAAACTCTTTGCCTTTAAATATGTCTGCTTGTGTCTGTATATGTGTGGATGGATATGTGTGTGTGTGCAAGTGTATACCTGTCCTTTTTTCCCCCTAAGGTAAGTCTTTCCGCTCCCGGGATTGGAATGACTCCTTCCCCTCTCCCTTAATACCCACATCCTTTCGTCTTTCCCTCTTTCCTGATGAAGCAACTGTTGGTTGTGAAAGCTTGAATTTTGTGTGTATGTTTGTGTTTGTTTGTCTGTCTATCAACCTGCCAGCGCTTTCGTTTGGTAAGTCACATCATCTTTGTTTTTAGATATATTTTTCCCACGTGGAATGTTTCCCTCTATTATATTCGTATAAAACGTCAGCTTCACATCTTGTTTGCTTCAAAACACCATCCACAAGCTCCTGTGTCATAGTGTGGTCACATGTTAGTGACTGTGGGACCCAGTGAACATACGGTTTGTGATAATTCAATGTGTCTGGCTCAGTTTCATGCATAACTATCAGCAAATCTAAGCTGTCACAGAGAAACATCAAATATTCTTCATCTTCTCTTGGACAAACTTGGACAAAGTCATCTTCTCACAAGATATGACTACCTATTACATTTCTCATTATACATGTTGTTCCACCATTCTTGGAACTGTCAGATATTTTCATATACTAATGATCTGTTAACAACAGAGTTTACTGATTTGATGGTGATTGTCAATGTCCGATAGATTCAGTATCAATTCAGTCAGAGTGACTACACTGTTGTTCTCAATAGTAATGGAACGTGCTGTCAAGCACCAATGTTACTGTCAGCTTTGACAGTGGTGTCTCTGTCTCACTGATAAGTACTGTTATTTAATGTGCATGTCCATCCTTTGATTGTAACTATAGCATAAATTGGAAATGGAACACACTTGTGCATACCCACTGTGCTTAATTATATGTAACTAAACCCATAGAAATTATCACTGTATAAGGAATACTTTCATTCATCTTCTTGTTCTACAGGGCGATTATAATTAAAGTTAACTTTCAGACTGGCGTAGAAAAAACACCACTGGTCAGAGTGACGTCAAATTGCAACAGAATATTATCGGAGAAGGGGGAAAACGTATGGCAGAAGAAAAATAAATAGTTACAAAAATGTAGCAATAGATGGCACTGTAAGCGTCATAATTTAGTAGTGGTCGACTACAAATGACAGATGAATCATACAACAATGCCTGAGGTGTACGTTTGACGTTACGCAAACTGTACTACTGTGTGCATGGGTGTACAGGTGTGATACTGTTAGTTACATAAGCCCATCCATCACGGCAAGGTCATATCACATCAGATGGGAAAAATCGGTAATTGTCCTGAGGCAAAAAACTGCATAAAAAGCATTGATCAGAATCAAATTGGATCATTAATTTCCATGTGACTGGTGCAAAACATGTTCAGTATGCTGTCCACTTTTTTCTGCAACTTGTTCCGGGGTCATGTTCAGAACATGCCGTCACTGCAGCTAAGTTTGCAATTGGAACACTGAACACAACATCTTTCAGATAGCCCCACAGTTAGAAATCACATGGATTAAGATCAGGTGATTGGGATGGCCAGGCTGTAGGGAAAGACGGCTGATAGTTCTAGCAATTCCAAAATGGCTCTTCAGCAGCTGCTTAACTGGATTTGCAATGTGCAGAGGTGCACCATCTTGCATGAAATGACCCATCTACACAACCACACTGTTGGAGAGCTGGAATGGTTGCGCTAAAGACACACGTAGTGCTTACCAGTGACAGTACAGGTAACAGGACCGGAAGCACCTGTCTCTTCAAAAAAATATGGCCCTATGATAAATGATGCCCTAAACATTGCACCACAGAATGACCTTTTCAGGATGAAGTGGTACTGGTTGATTTGTGTGTGGATTTTCCATTCCCCAGATTTGACAATTCTGTATTGGCATATCCTGTCAGATGGAAGTGGGCTTCATCTGTCCACAAAATCTTCCACAGCCAATCATTGCCCACATCCATGCGAGCAAGAAATTCTAAAGCAAAGATCTCTCTTGCTGGCTGATCGACAGGAAGCAACTTGTGCCCATGGGTAATTTTGAATGAATAGCAAAGAAGGATGTTCTGTTGGATTTTACGCACCATGCTCAAAGGTATGTCCAGTGTTCGGGCAGTTCTCCATGCACTACACATTTGCACAACACCACTCATCTCCTCCTGTATTGCTGTGGCCACTGCTTCCACTGACGTCGAATCAATTCGTTTCCTCCCTCTACAGGTTGCACACCAAATGAACCCGTCTTTTCAAATTTCCAAAACATTTTCTCCAGACTCACAGCAATCATCAGACCAATGCATTTTTCAAACCCTTCAGTGTCCGGAACTTCTGCAGAGCGACATGTGCACAGTCATCATTATTGTAATACAGCTTTACAAGCGGAGTGTGACCCTGTATTGAGACAGTCACAGCGAACGTCACAGATGCAGAAGGAGGAAAAGCCGTGTACCCAGCATGTTTATACCAACTTCAATGTGCTGTGTGCATGACAACTGGTTTAATTTGCTTATTCTGACACATACAGTGCCATCTATTAATCAATTTTCACACTACCTTTTTCTTCTGCCATACGTTTTCCCCCTTCTCCGATAATATTCCGTTGCAGTTTGACGTCATTCTGAGTAGTGGTGTTATTTCTACAGTGTTTTGAAAGTTTCCCTTTAATTATAATCACTATGAACATCATATCTTTTAATTGGCTCTACAGCAGATGACTCCTACATGTTCCCATGTTGACCCAACAATATTGTTAGTTATTATTGCAGTGGGCACAAGTTCACCAGATCGGGGTGTGAATCAATAGAAATGTTTCTCCTGGACTGATGAATCGTTTTTTGTTACACCGAGTCGACAGTCTTGTCTGAAGGTGTCATCATCTAGACAAACAGCCCCTGAAAACATCCACTATGCCATAGGGTGTCCATGGGACCTGCAGTAGTAATTAAAGGCACAATAACAACTGTGCACTTGGTGAATTTTATTGTGGACCACCTGCATCTCTTCATGCTTGATGGGTTCCACAATGGCAAAGGCTTCTTCCAGCAGGATAACTGTCCATATCACAAGAACAGAATCATGTTGCCGTGGTTTGAAGATCATGGTAGTAAACTCAGTTTGTGTCTTGGCCACCAAAGTTACCTGATCTGAACCTGATGTGAGACATCTGGAATGCTATCAGTCACTAGTGCTACATTCCTAAGCCACTGGCCCCTAATTTACGGGAATTGTGTGACATACATGTGAACATCTGGTGCCACAACTCCAAAAACCTACCACTGACTTGTCAAATCCATGTCATGCAGGACTGCTGCTGTATTGTGTTCCAAAGGCAGACCAACACGCTCTTAAGCTCATCTGTGTTTGTGTGTGTGTGTGTGTGTGTGTGTGTGTGTGTGTTTTATAAAATAAAGTATATAGTTTATTTATTTATATAATAATTAGTTACATTGAAGGATGCTTTTAATTTTTATTTTTTATATATTTGTTTTAATTATATTTTAATTCCTGTTGCTTGGATATTCAATTATGGTATTTGAAATTATATTTCTTATTATTATTTTATTCATAATTTTAGTGAAATAAATCTTTATATGTTAATTGTTGAGGCAGCCATACATTTGCATTAATACTGCTTTCTAGCCTGTTGGCTGTGACATGTTGCTGGGCTCAACTGCAGTAGAAGACAAATGCAGAGAATGTCGTGGTGACGGGAGTGGCTGCAAGACTGTCGAAGATCTGATTGACACAGATGATCTTCAAGTTGGTGAGATTGTCAATAACCAGTGATAACTGTAGATATGGATTTCAAGTAATATTGCCACACAACTGGCGATAGCACATGAAATGTCAGTTTTTGTTATGAGATTTCAATGTAAAACATTTCAGAGAGGACTAATTAACACAACACATTACTGAGGAGATGGCTGATTGTGCCATGTAACTTTACATTCACAACATGGAGATGACTTTTACACTTTTACTTTATATTCTTCATTATAACACAGTGTATTGTAGATAGCTGGGTATGTCAGTGAAGGACCTAGATATAATCCAAAAGAACAGAAGATAGAGTGATGCCTGCAAAAATTTTGGTCTTGCAATCTGAACAATGAAAGTGAATTGGTAGATGGACATTAGCAGCCACCAGTGTAATGCAATGCATGTTGCTTTATGATGTGTTGCTGCCAGCAGGAACTATTCATTTTTGAAAACTACATGAACAGGAAATAGTGAGAACTATAACATTCTGCTGTATAAAGTACAGGCTGGAGAAAAGGAATGTTGTAAAACTTGATGAAACTTTAAGAAAATGAACAAAAGGATTTTAGTAACAGTAATCACATTTAGGGAAATGGTAATTCATATTTTCAGTGTTTGAAAATTGCATCCATTATAAGTGTCAGGTAGTAAAGCATACAGCAATCAGTTGCAGATTTTGGTCACTGCGTGGCCATCTTCAGTGCAGTAAATCTAAGTTAAAATATTAAAAACATTTGTGGATATATGTGACCTCAACCTCTCATATGAGTAGTTCACTTGAGACAATGTGCTTATACAAGAGTTTTTAACTTACATTTACTGCACTGAAGGTGGCCACACAGTGACTGAAATCTAGGTATGCAATAAACATCATTTGTGGCTCATTGGTGTACCATTTACTGCTTGAAATGGTATAGTCACTGGGTGCAACTGTTTCCCTATGGAATCGAACCTTCATGTACAAGTTATTGCACTGCACCTTGCCACATTACCTGCCAAGGTACTTCCGCACAGGATGGCTGCAACAAGTGACTCGCTCCCCTTCCCCCCTCCCTCTGCAAGGAAGTGTTGTTGGGAGACAGTATGATCCTTTTACAAGTAGCCTCATTAGTTCAAGCAACACCACACTCAGCACTTGGTCACAAAATCCACCATAGTGCCAATACTAGATGTCACTATCTGTTTGTACTACAGTCTGCAACTGATGAATGCAGAAGCTATAAGAATTACAATAAATGACAGTTGAAAGTAATGCACAAATATCCATCTAAAAAGGTGCAAGGGAAAATCAGAACTGCTCTCGAGACATACGGAAGAAGACTCCACTAAAATTCCATTATAAAAGATAATCAGTTTTTAAAAATATAATGTAAATGGATAGATAAAAGAAATCTACGCATCAAGTGGCAGCAGGAGAACCACATGTAAAAGGTATTACAGTTTTCAAGCTTTCAGAGCCAGTGGCTCCTTTTTCTGGCAGAAGGGTTAAAGAGGATGGAAGAAGAATGAAGGAAAAGGACTGGTGAGATTTAGAAAAAGGGGTAGAGTACAGAAAAATTACCTAGAAACCTGGATCAGGGGAGACATACTGGATGGGAAGAGAAGGAAAGACTGATTGTTGAGGACATCACCAGAAGAGACTTAAAAACCTGAGAGCTTAAAGGTTGAAGACAGGGTAATATGCAAGACAGAGATTACTGCTAAAACATTGTGCATGTGTTAATAAGAGTGAACAGCTAAGTGCATTGTATGTGATAGAGTTGTGGGCACAATGTTTTAGCAGTAATCTCTGTCTTGCACATTAGCATATTTTTCACCTTTAAGCTCACAGGTTTTCAAATCTTGTCCGATGCAGTCCCCAACAATCAGTCTTTCCTTCTCATCCTGTCTGGTAGGTCTCCCCTGACCCAGGGTTCTGGATGACTTTTCCAAACTCTACCCCTTTTCCTAAAACTTACCAATCCTTTTCCTTCACCCCTCTTCCTTCCCCTTCAATCCTTATGCCAGAAGAAGCAGCCACTGGCTCCGAAAGCTTACGAGCTGTGATACCTTTTACATGTATGTTCTCCTGCCACCATTTGTAGAGTAGATTTTTTATTTAGCCAATTACATTATAACCACAAAAGATAAACCACAGATATTAAATGTGAATGTTACCCTGCATGAATTTTCCAATTTTACTTGAACAATAGTGCAAAAACTTTGCAGTTTTGCCATGATACTCTTTCACATGTGCTATGCTCTTGTGATGTTTTGCCAATGAATTAACAATAGAACTGTGGAAAATGTGATACAAATAGAAGAGCAGGAAAGAGTCATTTGAACCATAATGAGATATCCATTAAAAAATACACAGTAGGGTTAGAATAGGACTTACATACACAATCCCTCCCAGATGGAATATTTGCATTTCTCATTGATGTGGTTGATCTTGTTTTCTTTACACATTTCAGTTTGACAATTCTTTCGATTATTTGATTTGTCCATTCCTACAGCATCTTCTTCATTCCATTGGCTTTCTTGCTCCTTTCTTGATTTTTGTTTTCTTCCCATTCTTGAATTCATATAGCAGCTGAAGAATGAACAGTTTTTGGTTATTTAATTGCAGATGATCCACGCATTTATTGCTCCCATAGCTACAATATTGTAAAAGACTTGCATTGACAGTTTGTTGCAAGCAATCTCAGCTGAATATTTACAACTCGTCCATATCATACTTTTTGGCATTATAGGAAGTAACACTTTCTGGTTTCTTCATTCCTCCCTCACTCACTGCTGCTTCAGGATGTAGTGTGCTGAGAATAATGACATTCCTATTTTTCTTCCTTTACTACACTGCAGGGGTGCATTCTGGCTTATCAGTCTTCTTCAAGATCACAGTGGAATGTAAGTCAGAACTGTTCTTCTTCACACACACATGGCAATTCCTCAGCAAATATTGTTCCCTCTAATGCCGTTTTTTTCTGTATAACTTTCTTGACAAGCTGAAGGAATGTGAAGTAAGTGTCTGTTGTCATGCACCTTGCTTTTCTTGGAAGTAATTGTCCATCAGTTGTAATGTTTTCATCAGGGTGGCAACATTGGTAGCAGTTTTGCACAAATTTGTTCCGTATTTCAGAAATAAGAGTGAACTTATCATCAAGGATGCATTGAGCTCAGCATGACTTCTCATTTAAGTGGAGGACTCTGATAACTTCACAGACTCTGTCTCTTCTCATTTTATCCCTGATAAAATTAGGTCTCCAAGAACTTGACCAAAGGTCATCTGAGCAAACACTTTTAGCACAAAATGTGCCTCTGGCATAAAAGGTACCAGCATTGCCTTCAGATCCACCATCACTATGGTCTATATGGTGTTTTTATTTGATTCTGTGTGTTTTTCATGCTACACAGCATTTATTCATCAGAAAGATGTCTGAAGGTACTGATGTCAGAATCATCCACTTGGAGGCTGCATATGCAGTGGGCTCTCCTTTCTCTTTCATGGCATTCGAAGCAGCCCCTCTTACATGCAGTGACATGTTCAGTGACATTCCATTCCATTCTATCTCTGACTGCCATCCGCATTATTGTACCAGCTGACTCCTGAAACTGTTGTGGAAAGAACTGAGATGGGTAGTCATCAACTGATAGTGACTTCTCCTCAATCTCCTATGTAGGTTGTCTCTGGCAGAGAATCACCTACGAATCTGATAAACATTCTCTTATTCAGTATCTAAGTACTCCAGAACACACAAAATCTCTTCATTAGTAAGATCGTGCTGACACGACATAATTGAAAATGCCTGTTACAGGCAAAAAATCGCTATCTAACTGATGAGTTGAACAACACATGAAATATGATTAGCAGTTCCATCAGTGTCTAGTATTTAAACCTTAGTGACAATGTGTCTATCATTATTCGAGGCAGCCATTGTTGACCAGAGCAAAATGTAGTGCAAGTATCTTTGTAATTATGAGAATACCAATACTCTAAAAAGGAGTTATGCCAGGGGTCAGTTGACCCGTACTGCCTTTCTAGGTATACTAAATGAAATTCCCATGAAATTTTGAAAACTTAGCAAATTCCAATACACTGTTGTCTGAAGTAGAAAAAATAGGCAAATGTCATGAAATTTGTTGGAGAGTTGTTAAAATCTAAATTGGTTATTGTGGAAATTAAAATTGACTGTTCAAGAGTTAAACTGTTTTTTTTTCTTTTTCTCAGGGGGGAAGCTAGTGTTAATAAAGTAGTCCTCAACAAATGCCACTGATCCATTTCTATACGGTAGTCTGGAAAGGTGAAAAAAGTGGATCTAATGTACTCATATCTTATTTGAAGAAGTTTGTGAAGCATATTTTAGTTAACAAGTTTTCATTTGCAACATGGAAACAGCTGTGTGAAGTTCCACTAAAAAATCTGACATTGTTGTTCAACAGCTTGTTGACTGAGACAGAAACACCTATATTTTTACTGACACTGAGTGACAGTTAAACTTCCTATTATGCATATATTTGAATGGAAATTACATTATGTATGCTGAATTTTTTGTTTATCAATTTTATACATGAATTCACCATTTAAAAACCTTTATCTTAAAAAACCAGATGTAAAATATGGCATTTCTTATGGCCTTGGCAGAATTACCTGCGTATCATTCAAAAGGATAATGATAATCTTAGCACATTCTTATACTGTAATTAAGTTTCTGCATTTTACTGTACGTGTAATTGTGGGAGATGGATCTAAAAATTGTCTTACTACAAGAATTTGCCATCAGTTTAATATTCCTGCCAGTCACCAAATAAGGAGTAGAGCTGTTATAATTTAAACTGGTCTTTGATAGATATTAAATTATGTATCTGCCCTGTTTGTGTGCAACTTTTAAGTTGTTCTGAATTTCATTTAATACATGACAAAATTTACTTAGATACCCCCATCAGTGAAATATCTTCTTTTAATTGGGAATAAATTTTTTTAAAAAATTCATATACACTAATACACACAAGTGTCTATGTACTAGAAACCAAAGAGGCATGTCTGTTAGACAGCTGTACAAAAGTAAAAAAGAAGAAAGAGAGTAGAGCTGAAACAACTGTCCCTTCTTTTAAGCATTCTGACAATCTGTCTTGGGGGGGGGGGGGGGGGGGGGGTAGGAGAACACCAATAAACCAGATGTAATTTAGTAATTTCTTCATCCAGAAATTAGAACATCTGCTGAAATGAAATTAATTTTTAGTATTTGTTTAAAAAGTGTTCAGCAATGAAAAGTGCTCATTTCCCATTCTGTCTGTATAACGGTGTAGTGGTTTCAAGATATATCATGCAATATTGGATGTTTTCCCATGGGGAAAGCACTTAATTACACAGATCAGTTTAATATCCACACTGTCTGACATAAAGTGAAGCACCCTGAAAGGGAGGAGGAAATGAAATAAAAATTCACAAGTTGAGAGGATATGTGATGTTATTTCAGTCAGCACAAAACTGAGTCAAATTTAAAAAGAAATTGTCAATAAAAAGCCAGTTATTAGTATGACTTTGCACCCCCTCCAGCCTGGATGACAGCACTTATTTGGTTGGGAAGGGAATTGCAAAGCTGTTATAGCCTCTCCTGAGACAAGCTGCCCTCCAACTATTGCAACTCATCCCTGATATCCTGGTTGCTGGCACCAGAACAGAATTGAGAACCAAGCTGATCCCACACAAACTATATAGGGAACTGATTGGGGAACCTTTCTGGCTGTGAGTGTATCTCAACATCATGCAGACAGTTCATAGCCATGTGTCATTTCTGGATGAGAACTGAGGCAAGCCGGTCTTGATATCCTGGTCCCTGATATCTTGGGTAGTGGTACCAGTATGAAGTTGATATCTGAGCTAGTCCCACAAAAGTGCTATTGGGGCAGCTGAAGAGATTTTGCTGACAAAGGGAGTACCTCAATGTCATGCAGATAGTTTGTAGAGACACTTGCCACATGTGGACAGGAATTATGCTGATGAAAAACAGCACCACGAAATGGTCACACAAGAGGAACACATGACGATGCAGGATGTCTGTGACATATACCATTGTGCCACCATAGTTCTATCACTTACTACCAGCTTTGACCCAAAGTCATTTTCAATGGCTCCTCACACCTTGACAAAAGGAGTAACATTGCTGTGTCTCTCCAAAACGTTGGAAGAATGGGACCTCTCCCCAGGTCTCTGCCACACTCAACGACTGTGGTCATCTGGGGTAGTACAGAACCACAAATCATCACTACACAATGCAACACCATTAATCAGTAATCCATGCTTCCTGGTCACATCACAATTTCAAACACAACTGTTTGGGTTGTGATCTTAATGGCAGCCTGTGCCTAGGATGTTAAATCCCTACTCAGGTTGCTGCTATTCTGTGACCAATGGTATCCAGGCAACATAGAATGTTTTTGGATGGCAGGCACTGATGTGAAGCGGTTACAATGCACTAGCAAACAATACCTTGTAATGGTCAGATGTGGTCAACTGGAACCTTGATGACAAGTATGCTTGCCCTCATGTTGTTATACAGTCCAACAATGGGCCACTGTCACATACAAAGGCACTAAAAATCTGAATATTGCAAGATTTGACTGCCAGCCTAACGGAGACTCACAATGAGTCACCTTTCAATCTCTGTCAGGTATTGGTAACACTGTCCCACATGAGTACATGGCATCTGATTCTGTTCATGTACTTTCCTTCTCATCCCGTGCAGTAAGTCTCCCCTAACCCATGATTCTGGGTGACTTTCCCTTTTTCCTAGACCTCTCAAGTCATTTTCCTTCACCCCTCTTCCTTCCCCTTCAAACTTCCTGCCTGAAGAAGGAGACATTGGCTCCCAAAGCTTGCCAATCACAACCTTCTTTTATTTGTGTGTTCTGCCACCACTTGCTGAGTCGATTTTTTATGTATCCAATTAAATTATTTTGTATGCCCTACCAACTGCACCAGGTGGCCAAAGAAACCCAGATAGATCCTCCCAGCCAAGTAATGTCATACAATCATTTCATATGTCCTACCAGGTCTGGTAACAATGAACGACACTAAGTCACTCTGGTGGTCATTCTACTTGTCACAGAGAATTGCAGCTTTAATCATTTAATACTTACCAGTGGTGTGTACATGTACGAAGTTATGTTGGCATCCTGTCATGTCTTCTTTTTTAGGTCAGTGTAATAGTACAGGACATTCTATAGTAAGTTTGAGGTAATGTAAAAGTGTAACTGGATTCTGAAATTTATTTAGTGAGACAAATTTTATATTGACTGTTGCCATTTCATTTGACTTGAAATCAGCCAGTCACTTGCCAGATGTTTGTTTTCAGATCATTAATTTTGGTTGTAAAAATGCTGCAACTATTTGGTTGGTGCATACGCTCTTAGCATTTTCATTTTGCATGTGGGTGTTCTAGTTGCTGTTGGTTTATTTATCAATTGTCATTTTTTATTTGTAGTTCACTGTTGCTATTTGAATTTCCATTTTGTCATTTGGAGATAGTGATGGATCTGTGGCTGCTAGAAAATGGAGTACCAGGTGGAAAAATCAAAACATTCAACATATTCTTCTGTTTGAGTTCAGTGGAAGGGTGACAGCCATGGAGGCAGCCAGAAACATTTGTGCCATGTATGGGGTTAATGCTACTGGACTGAGTGCAGCATGTTCAGGAAGACCTTTTGGGTTTGGTGAAGATTGTTTAAACACATTAATCCACACTGATCCATGTCAGTGCATTCGAGAATTGGCAAATGTGATCATTCCGCCATCGTGTGACATTTGTATGCAATGGGAAGGGTTCAAAAACTGGGTGTTTGGGTACTGCATGCTCTAAGCCAAAATCACAAAAATCAGCAGGTGGCCATATGGGCTTCTCTGCTTGCTCGCCATCACCTGGCTCATGAACAACACCAACCATTTCTATCTTGTATCATTCATGGTGATGACAAATGATGTCTTAATGCTAATGTAATGGAAAGAAAGGAATGGTTGAGCCCAAATAAAGCAGCAGTTCCCCATACAAAGAGCTGTGCACATCTAGAAAAGATAATGTTATGCATCCGGTGGAACTGTGATGGCATGGTGTACTACAAATTGCTTTCCCAAGGTGTAACAATCACTGCTGACATTTGTTGTCAACAGCTGAGACATATTGCAGATGCAACAGTAACCACGAAGGCTCTGTGAAGTGGTACTACACCATGATAATGGCCGCCTGCATTCTGCTAGACTGAAAAAAAATGCTGTATAGGAGTTGGGTTGGGAAGTTATTCCACACCCACCTTATTCACCTGATCTTGTGCCCTCAGATTTTCACCTTTTCTGCTCTCTATTAAACAACCTCAAAGGAGCTTCCTTGCAGTTAAAAATGTGTTCCAAACATGGGTTGATGAGTTCTTTGCCTCAAAAACACATTATCTCTACAATGCTGGAATTGAAAAGTTTCCCCAGCATTGGCAGACTGTTGTAAATAGTGAAGGAAAATATATTATTAATGACTAAACTGAATGTTATATGTATCTGTTGTGGTTATTGAAATTCTGCTAGACAAGCTCAAGTATTGTGGCATGAGTGGGACAGTGCACAAATGGTTTAATTCGTACCTAACTGGAAGAGTGCAGAAAGTTGAAATAATTAGTTCTCGTAACATGCAAAGATCAGCACATTCCTCAAACTGGGGAACTATCAAGAATGGGGTTCCACAAGGGTCAGTCTTGGGTCCTTTGTTGTTCTTATTATATATTAATGACTTGCCATTCTGTATTCATGAAGAGGCAAAGTTAGTTCTCTTTGCTGATGATACAAGTATAGTAATCACACCTGACAAACGAGAATTAACTGATGAAATTGTCAATACTGTCTTTCAGAAAACTACTAAGTGGTTCCTTGTAAACGGACTCTCACTGAATTTTGATAAGACACAGTACATACAGTTCCATACAGGGAATGGTATGACGCCATTAATAAATATAGACCTTAATCAGAAGCATATAGCTAAGGTAGAATATTCCAAATTTTTAGGTGTGTCCATTGATGAGAGATTAAATTGGAAGAAACACATTGATGATCTGCTGAAACGTTTGAGTTCAGCTACTTATGCAATAAGGGTAATTGCAAATTTTGGTGATAAACATCTTAGTAAATTAGCTTACTACGCCTATTTTCACTCATTGCTTTCATATGGCATCATATTTTGGGGGAATTCATCACTGAGGAATAAAGTATTTATTGCACAAAAGCGTGTAATCAGAATAATAGCTGGAATCCACCCAAGATCATCCTGCAGACATTTATTTAAGGATCTAGGGATATTCACAGTAGCTCCTCAGTATATATACTCTCTTATGAAATTTGTTATTAACAACCTAACCCAATCCAAAAGTAATAGCAGTGTGCATAACTACAATACTAGGAGAAAGGATGATCTTCACTATTCAAGATTAAATCTAACTTTGGCACAGAAAGGGGTGAATTATACTGGCACTAAAGTCTTTGGTCACTTACCAAACAGTATCAAAAGTCTGACAGATAACCAACAAGTATTTAAGAAGAAATTAAAAGAATTTCTGAATGACAACTCCTTCTACTCCATAGAGGAATTTTTAGATATAAATTAAGAAAAAAAAAATTTTAAAAATAAAAATAAAAATTTTAAAAATAAAAATAAAAAATAAAGAAAAACAAGAAACACAAAAAATAAAGTTGTTATATTAACTTAAGTATGTTGTTAAATTAACCTAATTATGTCATGTATTGGAAAATTCGACTCGTTCCACATCATTACGAAATATCGTATTCATGATCCATGGAACTAGTATTAATCTAATCTAATCTAATCTAATCTTATTGAACTTACAGAAAAACACTAGGAACTTAAACACCAACCCAATATTTTGCAATAAAAATCCTATAGTGTTAACTATTTTTTTCCTGTTTCTTCCTCAGGTTACAATGACATCCTTCTGATCCCTGCAGGAGCAACAAACATACGTGTTCATGAACTGAAGGCCTCTAGCAACTACTTAGGTTGGTGGTGTTCTGCCTGTCTTCGTTAGCTGTTCGTTTTACTTTTGTTAGTATACTAAATCAAATACTGTTTCCAGCAATCAGAAATGAAAGTGGCCACTATTATTTAAATGGAAACTGGAGGATTGACTTTCCGAGAAGCCTAAGATTTGCTGGAACAATATTTCACTATGAGAGAGTCCCACATGCATTCTTGGCACCGGAATCCATCTCTGCTCTTGGTCCAACAAGGGAGGCTGTTTATATTGTGGTATGTATTATATCCATCTTGGCACATGAAAAGAAATAGTATACTTTTTTCAAGAAGATTTAATCATTTCCTGAACTAAAATTGACTTTCCTGAACTACAATCGGCTGCAATTCATAATATTTCTTTTGTCTTAAAAATGAAATGACTGATGACAGCATGTAACAAATCAAATATGACAAATCACAAATAAAATTTGTTTTTCGAAGAAAGTACTGTACTCAAACTAATACCTAGCATATGCAGTATCAATCTAAAAGGCTCAGGCAGAAAACTTTACAATATATTCACATAGCATGTCCTATACCATTCATGTCACTGATATATCCCACTCCCCCAGAAACAGGAGCTCCTTTGAAAGACAACTCTGCTGTAATTCCTGCACAGATTTTTATGTGAACATGGCCAGCAAGTTGCTATCCACCTGCATCCACACAAATGGCCCTCATCAAACAGTGTTCACAAGCAAACTTGACCACCCACTGACATAGTAAGGTGCACAGCATTCAGCCCTCCACAATGTGCTGCACAGTATTGTACACTGCACAATATCCTGCACTGCATAAACCAAGCTATCTGTATCATCAGACATTAGGTTTCCTGAAATATACAGGAGGGAACTGTTCTTCAAAAACATCGTTCACCCTCATTATTTTTCTGTTATTATTAGTCCTTCCGTGCCCTTGTTCCCAGACTGTTTCCTGCCCTTCCACCCTATCTCACAATGTTTTTGCTTCTCTTTATCCATCAATTCAGTGAAATTTATAGGCGCTAATTTGAGTTGTTGCCAAGTGCAGCTTCTGGAATAATGCTGTGAGGCCACTTTTATGACCAAGAAACAAAGAAATCTATACAAACTGCACATAAAACATTGTTTCTGAGTATGTGTTCTCTGGTTTGAAGAGGTGTGTTAAGATTGACATAGTCTGTACTCATAAGTGCTGTGTGAAAAGCTAGGTTGTCCATTTCTACAAGCTTCTTATGACAGGGGTAGAGCCAAGTTTGCTTTGACGTAAAGCTTTATGCTCTTCTCGACAGAGAGCAGTAACATGCAGACCCTACAGAAGAACGATTCTGCCATCTACTGACAATGTTAGAATAAAATTGTTGAGGCTTTCATGGCCACTTGTTGACAAATTACCTGGTGACTTCTGCTTCATGTTCTTTTGCCAACATTTGTTTGATAATTTTTCTGATGTTGCACCATTACCAGTGATTGGCATTGTCAAATCTTTGCCCTTCATTGCTGGTCCACCACAAACAGTGGAAGGTGAAGCTTTGACAATGCCAGCCAAATGTGCTCACCAAACTTCAGGAAATTTATCAAATGAACGCTGTCCAGAGAACCTGAGACAGAATCCTACAGACAATTTGACAGTGTTAGAATACATTCTGGACTCAAACTTCCTGCAACCAAGTGTTACAGACTTCCTGCTAGTTAATGCTAATGCCCTGGGAAATGCAAATTAATGCTTAATTAAACCAAATGCAAAAATAATACACTTAAATACAGTTATAAATGGTTTGAACACAATTATGCCATCAAATTTAGAAACCAAGAGGCATTATTTCAGTATTATGAAAGGGATAGTTGCTGCTCACCATATAGCAGAGATGCTATAGGCACAACAAAAAGACAGTCGGAAAATGAGCTTTTTTCCAACAAGGCCTTCATCGAAAATAGACGCCATACACATACACACACACACTCACGCAAACGCAACTCACATACACATGACCACTGTCTCTGGCAACTGAAGCCAGACTGCGAGCAGCAGCGCATGATTGGAGAGGCAACCTGGTGGTGCGGATAAAGATGAAGCTGAGGCAGGGAGAGGGAGGGACAGCATGGTAGGCGTAGGGGATGGTAAAGTACTGCTTGTGGGAGCATATAGGGACGAGGTGGAGAACAGGTAGGGCAGCTAGGTGCCGTCGGGAGGTTAGACAGGTGGCGGGGGGAGGGGGGGGGGGAGTGGAAAAGAAGACAAGTCAAGTAAAAAGACTGAAAGACTGAGGGTACGTTGGTGTAATAGAGGGCTGTGTAATGCTGGAATGGGAACAGGGAAGGGGCTAGATGGATAAGGACAATGACTAATGAAGGTTGATGTCAGGAGGATTATGGGCACAAAGGATATATTACAGGGAGAGTTCCCACCTGTGCAGTTGAAAAAATGTGGTGTTGGTGAGAAGGATCCAGATGGAACTGGCTGTGAATCAATCATTGAAATAAAGAATGTCTTGTTGGATGGCATGCTCAGCAACGTGGTGGTCCAGCTGTTTCTTGGCCACAGTTTTTTGTCAGCCATTCATGAGGACAGACAGCTTGTTGGTTGTCATGCCCATGTAGAATGCAGCACAGTGGCTGCAGCTTAGCTTGTAGATCACATGACTGGTTTCGCAGATAGCCCTGCCTTTGACGGGATAGTTTATGTTTGTGACCAGACTGGAGTAGGTAGTGGTGGCAGGACATATGGGGCAGGTCTTGCATGTAGGTCTATTACAGGGATATGATCCATTAGGCAAGGGGTTAGGAGCAGGGGTTGTGTAGGAATGGATGAGGATATAGTGTAGGTCCGGTGGATAGCGAAATACCAGTGTGGGAGCGATGGGAAGGATAGTGGGTAGGACATTTCTCATTTCAGTGCATGACATGAGGTAGTTGAAACCCTGGCAGAGAATGTAATTCAGTTGCTCCTGTCCTGGGTGGTACTGAGCTGTGAGAGGAATGCTCCTCTGTGGCTGGATGGTGGGACTTCGTGAGGTGGTGGCTGACTTGAAAGGTAAGGCACAGGTGATCTAGTTTTTGTATGTGGTTGGGAGGGTAATTACGGTCTGTGAAGGCCTCAGTGAGACCCTCGGTATATTTTGAAAAGGACTACTCGTCACTACAGATGTGACAGCCACGGGTGGCAAGGCTGTATGGAAGGGACAGCTTGGTATGGAATGGGTGGCAGTTGTTGAAGTTGAGGTATTGCTGGGGGTTGGTCATCTTGAGATATACCGATGTAGCCATCTTTGAGGTGGAGGTCAGCATCAAGGAAAATGGTTTGTTGGGTTGAGTAGGAACAAGTGAAGTGAATGGGGAAAAGGTGTTGAGTTTCTGGAGGAATGTGGATAGGTTGTTCTCACCCTTGATCCAGATTGTGAAGATGTCATCAGTGAATCTGAACCAGGTGATGGTTTGGATTCTTGGTGATTTGGAAGCATTCCTCTAGATGTCTCATGAATAGATCGGGACAGGTCGTTGCCATGCGGGTGCCTGTAGCCAAACCCCAGATTTGTTTGTAGGCAATGCCTTCAAAGGAGAAGTAATTGTGGGTAAGGATATAGTTGGTCATGGCGACTAGGAAGGAGGTTGTTGGTTTGGAATCCATCAGATGTTGGGAAAGGTAGTGTTCAATAGTGATAAGGCCATGAGCATAAAGGGAGGTGGCATCAGTAGTGACTCCTTCCTGAATTTTCCACTGTTAGTTTATTTCAATATCTGTAGATTTCAGAACTTTAGGGATATTGGTACAGAACAAAAAACCAACATACAACATGTTGAGCACCTGTTTTCGAAAGAGCGGTGTTGTGTTTATGTTTATGTTCATCACGTTTGTGTAATACAGTTCTGTCCAAACCATGTTGTCGTTCATTGTGAGGTGAGATAATTAAAACACTACAACTGTGTACAAAGTGTTTTATTTGTGTCTAAATTCAGTTGACTGTGAAAGTTACAAACATGAGCAAAGTAAGTGAATTATTAAAAATACCATTTAGCACCAGGTTTTGGATTCTAAGTGGTGGTGGGAGAGAGTTTTTGAGGGTGAGGTAAATGTAGAAGGTCTGCGATACAGGGTTTGTCAGCTATGAGGGGATGTGCAGAAGCTTTGGAGGTAGTTGTAAAGGTGGTGGATAATTGTAGTCCAAGGTGGGAGTAGGAAGTGAACAGGGTGTAGAGTTTTTTGAGGTGTCGTTGTGTCTGTTGCTGTAATTTCTGGTTTTGACTGCCTTTCATCGTGCCATGAAATGAGGAATGTCCTACCCACTATCCTTCCCATCACTCCCACAGTGGTATTTTACCATCCACTGAACCTACATAATATCTTCATCCATCCCTACACAACCAGAGCTCCCAACCCCTCGCCTCATTATATACCTGTAATAGAAGTAGATGCAAGACGTGTCCCATACATCCTCCCGTCACTACCCACTCCAGTCCAATCACAAAAATCACCTAACCCATCAAAGGCAGGGCTACCTGTGAAACCAGTCATTTGATCTACAAGCTAAATAGCAATCACAGTGCTGCATTCTACATAGGCATGACAACCAACAAGCTGTCTGTCCTCATGAATGGCCACCGAAAAACTGTGGCCAAGAAACAGCTGGGTCTGCGCTCTGTCTAACCTCCTGACTCCACCTGGGTGCCCTACTCATCCTCCACCTTGTCCCTGTATGCTCCCACAAGCAGCACTGTACCGTCCCCCACCTCTACCCAGCTATCCACCCCCCTGCTCACTCCAGCCTCCTCCTTACCCCCACCATGGGGCTGCCTCTCCCATCATGCGCTGTTGCTCGCAGTATGGTTTCAGTTACCAGAGACTGTGAGCATGTTTGTGTGAGTTGCATTTGCATGAATGTGTGTGTGTATATGTTGTCTATTTTTGATTAAGGCCCTGTTGGCCAAAAGCTCACATTTCAACAGTCTTTCTGTTGCACCTATCTGCAACTCAGCATCTCTGCTATATTTTGAGCAACAACTATCCTTTTCATAATATTGTTACATTCCATCCTGGATTTTCCACTGTTTGATTATTTCATTATTTGTGTATTTCACAACAGGGTTATTGGTACAGGACAAAAAACTAACATATTAACCATATGTTGAGCACCTGTTGTCAAAACAACAATGTAGCATTTCTATTTATGTTCATCACATTTGTGCACTACAGTTGTGTCCAAAGACATTGTGGTTCATTGTGAGGTTGGGTAATACAAACCGTACAGCTGTAATGTTTTCTTTATGTCTCAATTAAGTTGACTGTGAAAGTTAAAACATGAAAAAAAGTGAATTATTAAAAACACTATTTAGCGACAGGAGGCTCAGTGAGAAAATTCAGATAAAACACTAGGTAGGCCAATCTGCAGCAGCAAACAAAAAATTGGCATCATAAGATCAGTCAGGATTTTTACCATAAGAACAAATGGATTTGTGCTGGTGAAGAAGACAATGGTGTTTTTGGCTTTCCTTGTGTGTATTTTGGGGAGATGTTAATTGGTGTAAGACTGGAATAACTGATACTGGGTACACATGGTCTAAAATGAATGTATATGAAATGTCAAAGTAACACAGGAATAATGTTGTGAGTCTTCTTTTGTAGGCAAAACAAACTTTTAACATACCAAACGAAAGCATTGGTATGTTGATAGACACACAAATAAACACAAACACACACACACAAAATGAAAGCTTTCGCAACCCACGGTTGCTTCATCAGGAAAGATATGTGCGCATGGATATGTGTGTGTGTATATGTGCAAGTGTATACCTGTCCTTTTTTCCCCCTAAGTTAAGTCTTTCCTCTCCCGGGATTGGAATGACTCCTTACCCTCTCACTTAAAACCCACATCCTTTCGTCTTTCCCTCTCCTTCCCTCTTTCCTGATGAAGCAACCGTGGGTTGCGAAAGCTTGAATTTTGTGTGTGTGTGTGCTTGTGTTTATTTGTGTGTCTATCAACATGCCAATGCTTTCGTTTGGTAAGTTACATCATCTTTGTTTTTTTATATATATATGGGATATGTGTGTGTGTGCGAGTGTATACCCGTCCTTTTTTCCCCCTAAGGTAAGTCTTTCCACTCCCGGGATTGGAATGACTCCTTACCCTCTCCCGTAAAACCCACATCCTTTCGTCTTTCCCTCTCCTTCCCTCTTTCCTGATGAGGCAATAGTTTGTTGCGAAAGCTTGAATTTTGTGTGTATGTTTGTGTTTGTTTGTGTGTCTGTCGACCTGCCAGCACTTTCATTTGGTAAGTCACATCATCTTTGAATATGTCTGCTTGTGTCTGTATATATGTGGATGGATATGTGTGTGTGTGTGTGTGTGTGTGTGTGTGTGCGCGAGTGTATAACCATCCTTTTTTCCCCCTAAGGTAAGTCTTTCCACTCCCGGGATTGGAATGACTCCTTACCCTCTCCCTTAAAACCCACATCCTTTCGTCTTTCCCTCTCCTTCCCTCTTTCCTGACGAAGCAACTGTTGGTTGCGAAAGCTTGAATTTTGTGTGTTTGTTTGTGTGTCTATCGACCTGCCAGCGCTTTCGTTTCGTAAGTCACATCATCTTTGTTTTTAGATATATTTTTCCCACGTGGAATGTTTCCCTCTATTGTGTGTGTGTGTGTGTGTGTGTGTGTGTGTGTGTGTGTGTGTGGGCGCGCGCACACCTTATGTGAGCAGTGAAGAATTGCATGGTCGATGTGTGTGTGTCCACATGCATTTTTGTGTGTGTGCGTGTGTGTGTGTGAGAAAGATTTTTGAGGTTGGTAATATGTTTTATTTCCCATGCAGATATGAAAGAAGGAAAGCAACCTCTCTCTCTCTCTCTCTCTCTCTCTCTCTCTCTCTCTCACACACACACACACACACACACACACACACACGTGCAAAATTCTGTAAGTATACAAATATTTCCTAACATGTTCTCCAGGAATATATGAAATTCTTACTGTACATAAGAAGAGTGCCGTTGTAACAAGTTGTTCCCGCTGTCCCTCCTGCTCCTCTCCCCCACCCCCCCACCCCCCACCCCCACCCCATCCCCGCACCCCTCCACCTCAGTGTAATGCCTCAGTGACCACTGTTTACCAAAGTGATACATGTTGAAGAGGAAAAAATATATTTTAAAAAAGTTAGTGTTGAATGCATTGATAAAAGTTAGTTTAAGATATATGTGGGCTTTGTTTACAAAGGAAGCCTTACTGTTAGTATCTAAGATGATCATGTTGGGAACTGCCATTGTGGAGAATTCTGGAATATGATATCTGACAATTTTTCACATCCTTCTCACACAGAGTCATCTTCTCTAGCAAAGGTTTTATGGTCTAATGCAGGAGGTATTTCTAATTTTGATTATTAATCTGTAAAATTTGGTGATGTTGCTTGTTTGGAGTGAATGTTATTTTAGTGTGAAACTTGTTTTGTGTTTATTTCACATTTTTTAAGTGAAGGTTATTGAACACAATTATTTTTGTGAATCGTACAAGTAGAATGACATATTGCTTTCTTTTTCAAATATTTTTTTTTCTTATAGCTTTTGTACCAAGGAACTAATCCTGGAATACATTATGAATACAGTATTCCTAAAGGAGTTTCACAGCCTACAGATCCAGACACCTACACATGGATCCCTGGAGAATTCTCAGACTGTACTGTGACATGTGGTGGAGGTAAAGCAAAACTAAATTTTTATTTATCTCCTATCAGTCCTTACAGTTGCATCTGTATATTTAATCCAGAAATCATACACATAACTCAGAAATCAGTCTCGTTATTATCCGATGTCCTCCCAGGTCTATTGGTAAATAAAGCGTAAGAGAAAAGAGTGTCTTTATAAACTCCACTACAGCTCCTAGTTTAGAAAGTGTACACAGATCTTTATGTATTTAACAAATTTCTGGAACACTGAAATGTGATGCTAAGAGCATGTTAATAATGAGTACTTTTTGTGATCCTGAAATTCAGTATTGCTACATCCAAGAAGGGGTTATGCAGCTGAGGAACAACAAAAAATGGAAGATGTGAGTATTCAACACAGTTTATTCCTCTACAAACAAAGACAGAAAACAGAATTGTACAAAATTCAGTGACTGGACCTGCACTGCCACTGGGACATTGATAGTGAAATCCATGGAAGACACTGGCGATCGGAGTGCTGAGTAGAAGAAAACTCAGAATAGTTCAGTTCCTAGCAGAGCTGAAGTCCAGATGAGAGTAATCAAAATGCTTGGCATTATGGCAACAGCTGTAGCTTAGTCCAGGATGAGACTGCCTGGGTGTGGTGCTATGTGTACTTATGAATCCCTGGCGGCATACGAATATGCCCACTGTCAGTGAACCTGTGGTAGTTTGACACAGCAGGATTGGATCGATGCCAGTGTGAGCTATTTTGTCAGGGCATGCAGCTCAGTGTTGCTACGATACATCATCTTCCCTCCAAGAAACCCATTTGATTTGACAAAGCAGCTCTGTAATACTCATGTGTTGATTGAACATGCCAGTAACAAATACAGCAATCTGAATTACTTCAATGTCTTCCTTTAATCTGACCTAATATGGATCCCAAAAACTTGAGTAGTACTCAAGAATAGGTCACACTAGCATCCTACATGCAGTCTCCTTTTAGATGAGGTACACTTTCCTAATAGTCTCCTAATAAATGTAAGTCTACCATTTGCATCCCATACTACTGGCCTTACTTGGTCATTCCATTTCCTGTCGCTTTTCAACGTTTTGGCTAGATATTTAATTGTCATGACTGTGTTGAGCAGTGCACCACCAATATTGTATTTGAATAATACAGGGTTGTTTTTCCTACTCATAGCATTAACTTACATTAGTCTACATTTAGAGCTGCCATTCATCACACTAAATACAAATTCTGTCTAAGTCATCCTGTATCCTTCTACAGTTACTTTATTTACACTACATCATCATCATCAAACAGTTGCAGATTGCTGCTCATCCTATCCACCAGGTTATGTGGGTATAGCATTGCACTACAAACCAGTCTGGAGTAATTAACTGCCAAGTGTTAATGCAGCAAATTGACATCTTAGGGTGAGAGGCACTGTCAGCCTGATGACCAGTTATATGGAGTAAGAAGGTATACTGAGAGTGCAAGGGCAGTCTTTCAGTCCACAGATGCTGTGAGATACACCAGCCAGAGTCTCTAAAGCCAAGATGGGACATACAACAGCAACAGGGCTTCCAGAAAAGCTGACCAGATGAGAAAACCAGGCCGAATGAAATCACTATTGTCTGATAGCTATGCCCAAGAATTCCAGCTTATTATGATTTCCAGACTAAAATTCTGTCATGAGGAAAGCACTTGCTTATTTGACTCTCATAAATACCACTCAGATCAGACCTCTCTCTCAGATGTTCTCAAGTTATTGCCGACACGACAGTGTTCTACTGTGTGCATGATTGTATTTGTCCATTTTTGTTAAACTTACATTCTCTTAAAGCATTTTGGCCATATGGTTTGAGATTTAATGAGATGTTCTATGATACATTAAAGAAGTCTGCACTTCATATTTGAAAGAATTACTTTGTGTGAGACTGCACATGATAGCCTCAGGTGTTGGAGTGTTTGAATACACGAATTTAATACATGAATTCATGAATTTAATATAAAATCTTCAAAAATCTAACTCATAAATTTGAATTTCAGGTTTCCAGGTGCGAAATGTATCATGTATCAGACGGAAAGATGGACTAGTTGTTCCTAATGATCTCTGCGATCCTTCATTAGAACCCAGAAGGAATGAATCTTGTGGTACAGATCCTTGCTTGCCTGAATGGTCTGTTGGTGACTGGAGCAGCTGTAGTGCTACTTGTGGTGGGGGAGTGCAGACAAGGCCAGTTTATTGTGAAAGAATAGTTAGCAACAACCTCCCATCTATAGTAGATGAGGAGCAATGTCTGGAAGTATTGGGTCTAAAACCTCTCACGTCACAACCGTGCAATCAAGATGTTGTGTGCCCAACATGGCATGTTGGCCCTTGGAGACCTGTAAGTACCATAAAAATTTCAGTTGTAAGATAAAAATCAAAATCAAATTAATATTATTGTTAGTTTGTATATTAATTGGAGTACTGTCACGGGTTGTGTCAACATTGCTTCAGATACATGTTGACTTAGCTACATTTAATAATAAAAGATTGTTATTGTAACCTGTGTCCAAAATGAATTTTTATCCTACACATTTCATATAAACTAGTATTCAGAAGGCAGATATCTAAATGTACATTTAGATGTAAAGTAATTAGACAGTAATTATAAGCAGCTGTGAACAGAAATAGTCCATAACCTGGAATAGTGTAAATGAAATACATAAGGCATTGAGTAGTACATTTGTATAATAAAATAATATTTTTAATATTAATTGGTTTAAAGTGTTATAAATTATACACTCTGAAAGTTCTTGTTTGACATTTCAGTATTGGTTGTTCAACACATGCTCATGTGATGGAAATAATGCATTGTTGCCAAGTTTGCTCATCCAAATAATAACGTAAAGATGTTTCTTGAGATTGTGCAACAGATTTTTTTATGTTATTCATTTGTGTCCAGTAGCTAGCTGTGTATGCTTCACTTGTATTTATTTACCAGCTTCCTGCTATTAATGTTGCTGTTTATTGTCATCATAAAGAATGCTACATGTGACGTGTCTCTTGGACTTCTCAATAAATATAACAATAGTAATTTATTTTCATTGTTGTACATGTAGTTGCTACATATTTTGACCATGCATTACAGTATTGGTGTAGTTAGTGTATACAATTTGGCATACGGTGGTTAAACTTAGTATATTAAACTGCTCAAGACAGTTTTGCACCACCTTTATGACTCTCAGAGTTTATGTTTTCTTGACAGAAACCAGAATACTCATTTGATCCACAGAAAACTGAACACAGGGTGAGTCACTAACTATTGCCACCAAGAATAACTCTGGAAGTATGATCAGAGGTGTAAGTTTGTGGGACAAAAGTTGCATGGGGTAACGGGGGCCATAATATGATGTTGGTCTTTTGTTGCTAGTTGGGGTCACTTCAGAGATATGAAGGTCAAATTTATTTTCTTAAATGGGATGCTATAGTTTGTTACTTATTTTCTGATAGTGGCTATCAAGACGAATCCAATGATGTGTAACACTAAGGTCTTTGAAGGTCAACGAAGGTCACAAAGGTGGCATGAACATCCATTCACAGAAGGTGTTCGAAGTGATGACCATTGGTATCAATGTAGTGCTGCAAACTTCTTATCATGGATTGAGTGGTGTTCCTTATCACATAGGCACTTATTGAAGCACATGCTCTGACAATTCTCTCTCGCATATCTTCAGGTGTAGTTGGGATGTCTTTATAAACAATGTGTTTTACGAATCCCCACAAGAAAAAATCCAGAGGCATCGAGTCTGGCGAACGAGCCGGCCATGACACATCACCTCCACGTCAAATTCAATGATTTGGGAATTGTCTCTACAACTCATTTCTAGCCATCAGCGAAAAATGTGCCAAACACCCATCGTGTTGATACCACATTCTGTTCCTTGTTTCTAAAGGTATTTCTTCCAATAACAGACCTAAGTTTTCTTGCAGGAATGTGGTGTACTTCCTACCATTGAGATTTCCTTCTATGAAATAGGGGTCTATAATTCTGTCCTCCAGATTCCCATACCATACATTCACTGACCATGGTTTTTGGTGTGCAACTTGCCACAGCCAACGTGGATTTTCAGTTGTCCAATAATGCATTTATGCAAATTAACATTTCCACGTTTCATGAATATAGCCTCATCAGTAAATAAAATCAAATTAATAAATGTGTTATCCCCCTGAATCTGAAGTTGATCCCATCGGCAGAATTCAATGCGATGCATACAATCCGTACCAGTTAATTCTTGGTCAAGACGGGTATGGTAAGGATGATATTTATGGTGATGTGGAACATGAACAACAATACTCTGGCTCATGCCAGATTCCCTTGTGATTTGACACAAACTAACACAAGGATCCTGAACCACAGTGGCGAGAGTACCAATTTCCATTTCCTTGTTAGTAACTTTTCTTTGCCAAATATGTTTCCGATGTGTTAAAGATCCAGTTGTTCTCAATTAGTCATACATATATTTAAATGTATGATGTGTAGGGTGAGTATGTTGAGGATATCTTTCAGCATATATAAGTCTCTAGCTCTCACTGAATTTCGTTGGCATTCTCCATAAATGAGAAGCATATCGACTTGTTCTTTGAAGGAATACATCATTCACATTCACTTGATTTGATGATACTAGTCTTACTGTTCCTACTAGTGTTGTATTGTGAAACTGTTGGATGGTGTTTACATGTCAATGGCACGTTAGATGGATACAGCGTAATCGGTGCATACTTATTATTTGCACGATAAACGAGAGAGAATTATCAGAGCATGTGCTTTGACAAGTGCTGAAGTGATAAGGAATACCACTCAATCCATGATAACACATCATTGGATTCGTCTCGATAGCCACTATCAGAAAATAAGTACCGATCTATAGCATCCCATTTAAGAAAACAAAGTTGACCTTCATATCTCTGACATGACACCACCTAGCAACAAAATACCAATTTCATCTTATGGCCCCCATTGGCACAGGCAACATTTGTCCCGCAAACTTTTCAGATACTATCATACTTTCAGAGTTATTCTAGATGGCAATAGTTAGTGACTCACCCTGTATAACTGAGTTTGTATTGTCTGTACAGTTCAGTAGAGAGTGTTGTGCCTCCCCCGTCATGAACAGGACAGTACAGTTTGTGTGCACTGTTGAGTCTGTCAGCATGCCTTGGTAATTTCAATCTTAATTTGTGCACACATTGTTACTTTATAGTGAGAATGGATGTCAGCATGTGAAGTTGTCGTTTGAACTTTTGTAGCCCTTAGTAATATCATTTGAATATTTAACTGCTGTCGTGAAACACGGAACTTTGAATATCCGTCTTGTAGTGGTCATCCACAGTCAAAGACACTAGCTGATGACCACTACTTACAAGTTAAAGCACCATAGGTACTCAAAGAAGAATGAAGGAAAACTGTGCGCTGCTGTTATGGAGGCAACTGGGAGGTTTTGTCAGTTCAGACAGTATTCACCTGTCTGCACATGATGAATTTGGCCCCTGAGTATCCACTACAAGTAACAGAACAAACCCACTAGTACTGTGATACATGAATAAGATAGTAAAAATGGAGCCTGGGTCATTGGTTTCTGGTTCTCTTCACAGGTGTGTGCAGGATTTACCAAACACCTGAATGTTCTCAGAGAGGTATGTGTAGACAGACAGAAGTTAGTGTACATCTCAGGCACACAATCCCATAGCTCCAGAAAGTAGTTGTGTCACTCAGTATCAGTACAGATGTTTGGCACCTCTCAACTTTATCAATGGTAATTTGAGAACTGTGCAGTAGTGGAACAGAATCCTGAAATCTATTGTCGAGCGCTAAAGCCAACATTTTGGCAATGGGTTCATTTTTCAAAATGATGATGCATGAGCACACTGTGCCCACATCATAAACACCTTTCCCCAGAAGTCAGGAATCAATCAAATGGTACGGCCCTTAGTATGATGCTGGCATGAATACGATTGGTTGTGAGTGAGACCACTTGAAACTTGCAGTCATTGGAGCAGTAACTTTCCTGGCACTATACGACCTCAGAAGAACTGCCATCAAAGTGTGGGAAAAGCTTGAGCAGTAACCTGCTGGCCACATTGTAGATAGCATCCTAATGAGTGTCTGAGAATATATTACTGAATGGTAATCAGCAGCAGCTTTTGATTTCACAGAAGTGCAAAGATGAATGCTTTCAAAGAGATTGACTTTCAGTTACCATTTTGTTTCGTTCTGCTTTTATTACACAGTAAGGCTTTTTTTTTCTTTCTTTTTTTTCATAAGGCTTGTACTTTCATTCTCTGACTCCTTAAAATCAAAATTCACACATTTTCATAAGTATATACATGGTGCAGAACCTTTTTGAGTAGTTTACTTACGTATTTCCTAGCATCATACATATAATTAGTAGGAATAAAGCTGGAAAATCATGCTTTGAACTAAGAATCTCAGTTGAGGGGACATTGTTTTTTTTCCCCCTCTAAACTAGAGGAGATACCAATAATGGCAACTCTATACAATGACAAGCTTTTTGAGGGAGCAGAGAATAGGCAAGTATGTTAAAAATATAAAAATTAATGAATAAGAAAGCAATAAATCACCTGATCACAAGATACGGAGAGATGTAAGAAAATTGAAACAATTTGAATTGTCATGTGTGTTAATGAAATAATACTGGAGAGACAGTTTACACATCAACAGAAGTTGACTAGAAACAACAGTCACTGCTCATGTATAATATTTTATCTTATTATGAATCGACTCATAGATCAGAAATGTTTATCTATTTGGCTATTAATGTCAGTCAGTGATTACACAAAATACAGAAGCAAATGTGACATTTTCATACCAAGTAAATGCAGTATACTTCACATTTCGTGTCATAGCATATTTCGTCTATGCAGTCATATTAATTAATCATTCAAGCTTCATCACTAAATTACAAATTTTGAGCACCAAGGTTCATCATTACGCCATACTCGTTGACACTTTAAGGAAACAAAGTGTGCTGCCTTGCTATGACAAGTGGTGTGCCTGCATTCTGGCATGATAGGCATTGATGCTATATATCAGAGGACATAACTTCAATAGATATATGTATTGTTTTTTAATAAAGTGTACAAAATCTTTCCTCCAGAATTTAGCGCAAATAGATCTCAAAATGCAGATGAATTTGCTTACATACCAGGTGGTTATAATTAAACTGATGGTGTTCCAAATGCTGCTGTGTACATTGCAGGATGCTAAAAATCATAGGTATGTTTATTAATCGGTGCACTCGTGCAGAATACTGAAAAGAATGATAGTTATACTTTCTGCCACCAAATGAAAATATGCCACTGTAAGCAGTCAGAATGGGAACTAATTCTTGTTTTTTCATCAGCATGCTTTTTTGTAAAGTGGCTCTTGGTGTAAAAGGTTAAGAAGCTAGAAGTTTTTAGTAGGGAATGCAATGGATGTTGAGAGGGAAGACCGTGCACTGCTGGTCAAGTTGTTTTATCAGAACAGCAGCAAGCATTGGAGGTATATCACTGACAGAAACACATGCGTAGAAGTGTAGAAGTCTTATGTCAATAAATAGGCTGCAGAATATGTTAAAAAAAAGGTGAATTAGGTGGTGCAGCAGGTGGCCCATTCCCATGGTAGTTGTTGATGATGTTGCTGTAGCTATAGCCAACCATGCAGCACATGCCTCAGATTCTGCAGCCAGTGCTCAAGCTATATTGTGGGGATTGTCTCTCCCCTTGTTAACAGTTCAAAAGATTTTGTGGCACATTGTACAATGGTACCCCTGTAAGATTCAGAATGTGCACTAAAAGAAGCCCCAAGATAGGCTACAATACCATTACTTTGCCTTCATTTTTTGGCATGCGTGGAAATATATGGCATGTGGCTGGAGAGTATTCTGTAAATGGATGAGACACATTTTATTCTGCATGCTGTCATGACTGCACCGAACTGTAGTGTGTGGGGTTCTACTCCACCACATGTTGTGCAGGAACACCACTGCACTCGGCTTATATGACTGTGTTGTGGTTTCACAAGCTCCTTCATTTTCAATTCATTTTTCTTTGAGGAGGTAACAATTTGTGGGCCTGTTAGATGTACAGTGACATTTGTATGTTATAAGAACCTCTTCGTGGCACATGTGATTTCAGCTTTGCAAGAACGCAGCCATGTCTACACCAATGTTTTCATGCAAATGGTGTGTCACTCCATGTCACTTACAGGGTGAAAGATTTGCTTCAAAAAACTTTCAGTAATGACCACATCATCTCTAGGCAATGTCAAGATGTGTGGCCTTCCAGATCCCTTGAACTAAATTCATGTTACTTTGGTTGTGGATATATTTGAAAGGCTGTGTCTATCAGGGTTGTATGAAGACTATTTGTGATCTAAAGAGTAGCATACATTGACATGTCACTCTGATTGTACTAGATATGCTGTGAGCAACTGTTGGACACAGCATGTTGTTGAGTTGGGAGGCTATATTGAGCACGTGTTGTAACTTTTGACTCTATCCTAATAAACGTGCCAGAACCACCATTATCATGTGTTGATTGTTGCTCCCCTTTTCATGCATCCTGTCGTGTATACAGCTCACACTGTAGCACTCAACAAGGAAGAAGATTTTATTATAAATAATACTCATAATACACAGCATTGTTGTACAATGATGTGCATTTAAAACAAAATCTGCAGCTCATTAACAAAGCAGAATAAAAAACCTTCTTTCAAGCACATACACTGCTTCTGTACAATCCATCCACAAAACATGATCAGACAAACTGCCTCACAATCATTGGCAAAAAGATCAACAAATGTTAAGGGACATAATCAGCACTATTTGTCCCACACCATCTATTCATGAGCTACAGTTAGCACAATTTGTAACGAAGGAAGCTTTATTAAAAATATAATATTAATTATGTTACAAAAGATATACAACATCATTATACAATGCAGTTGAATCATTAAACAACATGTCTGTAGAATGAAATTTTCTTTCCGCAGTGAAGTGTGCACTGAAACTTCCTGATAGATTAAAACTGTGTGCCAGACCAAGACTTGAACTCAGGATCTGTGCCTTTCGCAGGCAAGAGCTCTACTGACTGAGCTACCCAAGCTTAATTCGCAACCCATCCTCCCAGCTTTACTTCCAATCTTTCCTCATCTCCTAGCTTCCAAACTTCACAGAGGCTCTCTTGCATAATATGCAGGACTACTACTCCATGAAGAAAGGATATTGCAGAGATGAGCTTAGCCACAGCTTGGCAATTGTCTCCACAAAGAGATTTTCACTCTGTAGTGGAGTGTGTGCTGATGTCTTGCATCCTGGCAGATTAAACACTGTTCCAGACTGAAACTTGAACTCAGCACCTTTGTCTTTCATGGGCAAGTGCACTACTGAGTGAGCTACCCAAACACAACCCAAAACTCATCCTCTCACCTTTACTTCCCTGCAAATGTCTCAAGTTCAAGACCTTGTCCAGCACACAGTTTTAATCTGCCAGGAGATTTCATATCAGTGCACAGTCTGCTGCAGAGTGAAAATTTCATTCTTGAAATGTCCCCCAGGTGTGGCTAAGCAATGTCTCATTAATATCCTTTTTTCCAGAAGTGACAGTCCTGCCAAGTTTTGCAGGAGAGCTTCTGTGTAGTATGGAAGGTAGGAGATGAGGTACGGGCAGAAGTAGAGATGTGAGGATAGGTCATGAGTCATGTTTGCGTAGCTCAGTCGATAGAGCACTTGCGTCTGTGAAAGGCAAAGGTCCTGAATTTGAGTCTCAGTACAGCACACAGTTCAACAGGTCTGTAGCTCACCAATAAAGGAAAACAAAGATTTTTTATTGAACAAGCTATGCCTACACAATCCAAGCGCCAATCTGGAGCACATAAGGTGGCTCACAATTACATGCTATAAATTATATGAAAAATAATTGTTTTGTGACATACTCAGTGTATTTATTACACACACCATGTATTCATATGAGCTACAAATGAACCAATGACTTGTACTGAGGAAAGAGACTTTGTTAAAAATATAACACATTAAAAATATAACACGTTAAAAATATAACACGTTAAAAATATAACACTAATTATGTTACAAAATTAACAGTCTAGTTATACAATGGAATTGGTAACAAAAATAACAGATCTGGAGTTTGCCAGTGATGTAGAACACAGATTTTTAGTGGACAGGTTGTCCCACACAATCCACGCCAGCAGTTGGGAACACACGAGACGTGCTTATAGTAATGTACAATGAAATGGAAAAATAACTGCCACTTGACATAGTCATTGTTGTTGTTGTTGTTGTTGTTGTTGTCTTCAATCCAGAGACTGGTCTGATGCAGCTCTCCATGCTACCCTATCCTGTGCAAGCTTCACCTTGATGTACCTACTGCACCCCACATCATTCTGAATCTGCTTAGTGTATTGATCTCTTGGTCTTCCTCTACGATTTTTATCCTCCACGCTGCCCTCCAATACTAAATTGGTGATCCCTTGATGCCTCAGAACATGTCCTACCAATGGATCTCTTCTTCTAGTCAAGTTGTGCCACAAATTCCTCTTCTCCCCAGTTCTGCTCAGTACCTCCTCATTAGTCAGTGCTAATATATATAATGCCTAGTTGTATGTGCCACAGATGCAACTCTTTGATTCTAAATTGAGGCTTGAGAAATAACTGATATAAGTGCATAAACTGCCCCCAACCAAGGATCAGTCAGAACTTCAATATATGTGTAGTCTGTATACTGGAACTGTTAAATATGTGGAGACATAACACACACACACACACAAGTAACACGTAAGAGTGATATATACAGGGTGAAGAAAAATTTACGCACTTGGCCTTTGCAGTGCGGTTCCTCACATACTAACAATACAACAATGTCTTTTGCAAAATTTTGTCCTACGTGTATTTCCTGTGGTAAATGGAAGTCAAAGATTGCCAATCTGGCAACACTAAAATCACATGTGCGGTAACTGCTACTCTGTCAGCATATAAGTGCAGTTGGTGCAGTGGATAATGTTTTGGGTTAGCAAGAGAGAGGTGGAGGGTTTGATTCTGGATCGAGGCAAATTTGTTTTTATTTGCTAAATGTAGTGTGCATGGTATGGTATCTGGTGTCTTAACTGTCATACAGCGATTAAGGTGGCTCTTCTGCAAAACATTTGCACTTATATACTACAAACACAGAAATGGAAGTACAATCATTTTCATTAGTCAACTTTTAAAGAAGCCTTTTACACATTGGGGACATGAACTGTTTTGCACCACTGCATCTACTAGGTTACAATTCTGTTTTGTGTGTACCCGCCCCAATGGTCCGACGGATTAGTGCCAACTATTATTCTTGCCACATTAAGGACCATTACATTTCGTTAGGAATGTACTATGTAAATGTTGGATGCATGTGGCTTATGAAAAGGTGCATACTATAGTATTACATGGCAGAATGAAACTCGCAAATAAAAACAAATATGCCTCAACCCATCCAGCGAGCAAACCCAAAATGCTATTACTGCACAACCTGTACAGCACTAATCCTGTGTGCTGACAAGAGTAGTCACCATACACATGATTACAGCATTGCCAGACTGTCCATCTCTAACGTCCACTTACTGCCGGAAATATGCACAGGACAAAATTTTGTGAGAGATATTTTTGTATTACTAGTATGTGAGAAATGATGCTGTGAAGTCCGAGTGCACAAATTTTTCTTTACCCATTGGGCATGGTTTGGGCACTCATATCAGATATTTTCAGAGTCTCAATTTTCACTTATTGGGTTGCATATGTAGCACATATGATTGTACGATACACAGGACATTAGCATTGTGTGTGTCCAGTGGCAGTTATTTTTCCATTTTGTTGTAAATTACTGTAAGCATGTCTTGTGTGGTCCCGATTGATGGCACTACTACACTAGCAAACCACAGACCTGGTATTTTTATTACAAATTCCATTATGTAATTGGACTGTTAATTTTGTAGCATACTTAGTATTGTATTTTTTAATAAAGTCTCTTTTCTCGTTCTTGTAGACAAATTAAAAAGCTTGTCTGGAACCAAGGAACCATAGGGAACCTTCGCTAGTAGTCGTGTACTCTTTGCTATACTCCAAGTCTTCCAAGCCAAAATGTTTGTATCAGGGAAAGCCAGCTGCAGCCCGCTTGTCAACTTCTGGTCTCCGATTTTTAGTGCACTCAGTGCCAAGTAATACTAGTGGTGCCAAGTAATACTAGTTGTGCCGTGCCACCCAGGCTGCACCTGAGGCTAAGTCAGCTCTCTTAAGGTAGCCAAGTGCCTCGTCACCAGACAAAACACATCACCTCCCTCAAGGCCTCACTACGCCTAGAGTATAACCATGCACTAAAAGCACAAATAACTGATTGAATATTTTTTTTTTTTTTTTTTTTGAAAGATAAGGAATTAGGAAAGGAGATAAGGAATTTTTTATTGTCAATAAAACAATATACAGTCACCAGAAATCTTTATTTTTTTATTTACTTGTTGCCTGCTTTGGCCCGAATGAAAAGATATTCATCAGCATTCAGCTTCTTCTTTCTTCTTGTAGACAAATTAAAGGGCTTGTCTGGAACTAAGGTACCATAGGGAACCTTCGCTAATAGTCCTGTACTCTCCACTATACTCCAAGTCTTCCAAGCCAAAATGTTTGCATCTGGGAAAGCTTCAAGGCCACCGAAGTCTGCATGGTGCCCCCACACAACAGCCGATGTCAACCATGTACTGCCTCCAAAGACAACACTAACATCACATGTGAACTGCATTCTCAGACCACGAAAGACATTTGGACCACCGATAAGGTGCTGTTTATTGAACTTCCCAGCAAGATCAATGTCTATTGCTTGCAAAGACTTGTACACAGGTGCACTACACCACAAATGGCGGTGATAACCGAGTCGCAAAGGCATTGCAGAGGTATGTTTTCAGCACGTGTTATCATTTGCTCTGCGGATGTCGATGAGTGCAGACACTTTACTTTTGGGTTTCAATGGGTGTTGGCTTGCAACATTCACTTGTGTAAATGTACCTCTGCAATGCCTGGGCGACATGGTTATTATCGCCGTTGGCGACGCAGTGTACCTCTGTACAAGTCTTTGGAACCAATAGACATTGACTTTGATGGTTGTAATTCATATGAATTGCTGGTATGTGTGAGAAATACATAGGTTATGTTCCAAGGCAATTGTTTTTTGTTTCGTTGCTTGTAATTGCAAGCCAGCTTATGTACTGACACTTGGTGGGTGGATTGTGCGGGTGCAGCTTGTCTGTCAAAAAGCTTTGTCATGCTCTATTGTTGAAGTACAGACCTGTTGTTTAAAGATTTGACTGCATTGTACATTGGTATTGTATGTCTTTCGCAACATAGTTAACATTATATTTTCAATAAAGCCTTGTTCACTACAAACAGTTTTAACTGTGCTCATGAATAGGTGATGTGGGACAAATAGCACTGGTTATGGCCAGTGACATTTGTTGAACTTTCTGCATTTTTGTGAGCCAGTTTGTCTGATCATGTTTGGCAGATGGATTACATGGGCACAGTTTTTTGTTCTACTTTATTTGAATAATCAATTGCATTGTACAATGATTCTGTGTATTATTAATATTGTTTTTAATAAAGCGTCCTTCCTTGTCACATTTTATTACATACTGTACAAGCACAGCACAGTGTTTTGAAATCTATTTTTGCTAAATTCTGTGGCAAAGATTTTGTACATTTTATTAAAAAGAATGCTTCTATTGAAATTATATCAACTGCAGTGACATCTGCGAGAATGCAGTATACTTCTTTTCCTTAAAGTGTGAACATGTGTGGCGTAATGACGTCCATGGTACTCAAAATTCATATTTGTGTGATAACGCTTGTGCAGGTAATTAATGAGAGTGTACCATCAAAATACTCAGCGACTCTAGTTGTGCAGAATATTGCATGATTCTGTATTTTGTGTAATTTTGAAGCATGTTATATCACGCTGCCTATATATGCATATTTTTAGATCTGAAGATGGTCATTGTTGACCAAAATTAACAACCTGATTGATAAACATTTGTGGTTTGTGACTGAATTTATAGCAAAATACAACAAATAATACCTGGATCACCAGAGAACCTTACTGGTGCTATTTCACAGATTGTACTCATATATAACACTTCAATTCACAGTATTTTCTCCTCCACACCAACAATCATCTGGTACTTATTTTGCTAGGTAATTTAGTAACTGGCTTCCTTCTGGAGCTCCCCAGGTGGACATTTGCTCTCCAGCATGTCCATCACATCTTGTAACCTCTTGAGTTAGCCTCATGTTATTTATTCTAATGTTGTACATCATCAACTTTTAACTATGTCTTTCTCTTTCTGTTGATCAGGTTTTGCCTTTTCTCCTTCCCTTGTTGGTTTTCACTACTTATATCTGTCCTGCTCCTAAGTTCTCAGAAATTACTAACTTATTTTCTTCTTAGTTTGTCATATATCTAAACATGTTGGGAAATGATGTATCTTTTGTTTTCTTCTTTCTGTCAAAATCACTTCACGTATTCTGCCTCACTATCTGTTCATTTGTTAACTTGATCATGCCTATAGCATATTTATTGATCTTTCTCTTGCAGTACAGTACTTTGCTGTCTTCTCGAGAACTGGAATTTTATATGTTTGTATTCTATTGTTTATGTAGTTAGGTGCTCACACATGCCACTTGTGTATTTGTCATAACGTGGCATGTGATAAATGTTATTGGTCCCTGTAATCTGTGTTACATCTTTCAGAACATGAAAAATTATTACTGGCTTCCAATCACCTGCAGATGAATGGTTGATGACGTTTAGGTGGTCATCAAATATCAGGAAATTCTCTCTCTCTCTCTCTCTCTCTCTCTCTCTCTCTCTCTCTCTCTCTCTCTCCCTCACACACACACACACACACACACACACACACACACACACACACACACACACACACACACCCTCATGCTGCGGAGCAAAGAAGAAGGTAGGGAAGTGTTGGGAGAATGTTGACGGAAGCTGCCTGTGAACTCTGTCACTCTGCACAGCATGCCTGCGCACACTGCCAGTTTGATTGTTTCTCTCTTGATTTATATCAATAGAGCCATACAATGAAACAGAAGTGAACTATCTAGAAAGTCTTTCATTTGTCATATAGTTCAAAGCAACACATGCCACAATCCATCATATTGTCTATGACAATCACACATTATTGTGTACAACAATCATACATTTCTTTTACTAATCTTTTGCTGCAAACTCCACACCTCCTTATCAGGTGGACCGGTTTTTGAGGTAATATGATGGTACTTGGAAAGTGCCTTTTTCAAATTCATAAGGGTCTTCTGTTTCATACCTTTGCCCTACTGCAAAAGTTCACAAATGAGTTTCAAGCAGAATACTGCCATTGATATGTTTTTGCTTGTATGCAGCCTATAAACAGCATGTGAATTTACTACGCACATGTCTAGCACCTGAAGACATTTTTATTCTATTTCACAGTTTCTCTCACAAATTCTGGCACTTTCAGCATCAGGTTACATGTATCAGTTCATCCCATTTTTCCAGTGTAATCCAGCACTCATTTCAGTTTAGATTTTTCTAAGTTTGTTTGGTTGTCTCATTTGCTCCTTGGTGTCATTACAGAAGTAAGACATGTTGTCAGCATGCACATTTCTATTATATTATACCACTTCACTGTCATTATTGATGTGTTAGATCAAAATCCCACATCTCCTCTTTGCAGTCTCCATTTGTGTTTTCTCAATCTTTTCTCCTATATATGCAAACTGCTCCTTCTGCATTAATTCCTTGATGATTCAAATATTGAAGGAGATGTTGACTTGTGAACTGTATGTCAACATAGAGCACATGTTGTGTTCCAAAGTATTCTTGCAGTATTGCCCACTAGTCCCAAAAATCCACCATATATTGTGCCAGTTATGACATCTGTGTTAACTAAAAAAAAAAATTCAATATCGATCTGGTTTAAAAGTCTTGAAGAAATAATGTTTTCATTTTTTAAGACCTTATCTTTGATGATGGAGTGGATTACTTTGAAAACCAAGTGTCCTTTGAGAAGCAGAAAGCTTTCATCAAAGCAGACATTTTGTAAGAGTCTGACAATGTATACAATATTTTCATTCAGATATGAGATGACTGAGTTCAGTTTACAACCTACATCATTTTGCAGAATGTAGTGTGTAACAAATATCTGTCATGAGATATTATTTCCCAAAAATTGGCATCCGTGGCAGTGAACTCAAGGTCAGTATTCAGAATAGCTCAATTTTTCTATTCCTGTCACAAGGAGAGCAACTGCTAGGATAACATAAATTTCATCAAACACATTTATCTCTTCAAACATTTTCATGGTTGTGCTGTGGAATAACAACTTTATACAACCTACATCAATTTGCAGAATGTAGTGCATAACAAAGATCTGTCATGAGATATTATTTCCCAAAAACTGGCATCTGCGGCAGTGAACTCGTGGTCAGTATTCAGAATAGCTCAATTTTTCTATTCCTGTCACTAGAAGAGCAACTGCTAGGATAACATAAATTTCATCAAATACATTTATCTCTTCTAACATTTTCATGGTTGTGCTATGGAACAACAACTTTATATAACCCACATGTGTGATTACAATTAATCTCATTTATAATAAGTGAAATTAAATTGACTCCTGTGTAAAACATTTTGCAATATAGTAGACTTATTAGCAAGGTTGATTTCTCAGCCAAACTTGATAAATCAGTCAGTCGTGTACAGTAGGACTCAACTCTCCTGTCTGTCATCGAAGACCTAAGCTTATTCTCTTGTCTTGCTCTTCCTGCTTTTTGTCATTTTATCACTTCTGGAAGGCAAGTATGATAAATGCAAGGAACAGTTTACCCTCCCCTAAGGTGCTGAAGAGCAAGGATTGACATAAGCACAGTATTCTCATTGAAAGACAAAGGAGAATTAAAGTCATCTGCGCTATCACTTTTCATAAAGATCCTAAGTACTGTTTGACAAATCTTGCTTCCACGCATGCAAATAGCAACAAAAGATACTCTGATCACTATAATACAGCAGCTTGTGCAAGGTAGAAAATGTACCTCATTAAACAGTTCCACAATCTGTGAATGATAAATAAAGCTATTAGTACTTATACACATATTTGTCTTGATAACATGTATTTATTAATCTTTATTAAAATGAATTTCAGTACCAGCCATCATCTGACCAAGAAAAACAAAGATGGATTAAATGTATCTTGTGAAATACAATAGTGAACATACAGTAGTAAGTGCCAAAGTTTTGTGTTAAGAAGTGTGAGATTTTCAATGCTATACTCTTTCTTACCCATAGTGTGACCGCCTCTGTGGTGAAGGAAGACACAGGAGAAGAGTACGTTGTTACAGAAGAGTTGATGGAAGAATTGAAGTATTGCATGATTCATCCTGTTCTCCTGATAAACCAGATGAAGAAAAGCCATGTTTACTGAGACCATGTGAGGGTGTTGACTGGATCTTGTCTGAATGGTCAGGTGTAAGTGATTTGTTGCTTATTAAAATTATTCATTTTTGTTTTTTCATATGTAAACTACTGCTCACAAAATTAAAGACAGATTTTACATTATGATTCTACTCTTTTTTATTTATTACTAAACTGTCAGTATTTTATCACATCACAGTATTTCATATCTGAAGTTAATTGAGTATTGTTAAGCCAGAGGAAAACCGATTACCATTCGGGGTGCATGAAAAAGTATTTTGATTTCTACACAAATTACAAACAAGAGTTGAAGAAAATCTTTTAACTATGATATTCACCCAACCTATATGTATGTATGGAGGCCTGGGGTGTATTGATCTCCATGGTGGATGGTACTGAAACCATTCTGTCAGGATGTCACGACTTGGGCATTGTTTGATGGATAGGTGGGGACTACAGAAATCCATCAGAGGTGAAGGTGGCTGCAGCAAGACAGACTGCATTCATGAAAACTCATTGCACAGGCTAGAATGGATACAGGGGTATACCCTCAACCAGTGGGCACAGTCTAGTGTCGATTGATGTCTGATGATGACCAGTTGTCCAGCAGATGCTGGGATGTTCAACTGCATGACGGCTGTCTGATTAAGGCCGCCAGCTCCTAGTTGCCTGATGGTTTGCTCTGCGAGTATAAATGACATTCCAATGACTGTTCATTTGACTGCCTTGCAGTGAAGGCATGCACTGCTAATTGGCTCAGTGCTGTGTCAATGAGTTCTTACGAGTGTGTTGCCACATGTTGACATAATGTGTGGGGCATTTTGCAGGTTGGCCATATCGTCAGCCAAATTCTGAATTTCAGTTGCATCATGTTAACTTGTCTGCACCAAAACATGCCTCCCATCTTTGAAGAAATTCTGTCCTTGAATATAGTTTGTTTCTTCTTTGTTGAAAGCTAGCTAGAACAGACATTCATACTACACAATTTGAAACAAGTAGTCTCTCAGCAGTTTCTGTAGTACTAGTGACTGACTAGTTCTGAAAGCTGTGCAAATGGGCTGTGAACATACAGTCAGATAGCTGATATATGTTACTGTTGCCAACATTGTTCACACTTGGGTGTACTTTTTATAGTCCACTCACTGTTTCATGCAACATTTTCTACACATCACCACGTCTCTAGGCAAATCTAGTCCAAAAACACTTACATTCTATGATATTCACTTGTCCATTTGGCAACAGTGTTAAACCATGTCATAGAGATAGGGATTCTGGGAGGTTTCCTACGATTACCATATTGGTCTCATTTGACCTATCTGCAATTACATAAAATTACATACTTGCTCATTTCCATGAATTATCCCTCCTTAAATGAAGAGATTCATCAACATATCATTCATACTCATCAACATATTCATCTTATTCCCCATGTTATCCCTCATCCTATCAACCCAGTATATCTTATCACTATGTTGTGAAATCTGCTACTTGAAGTAGAAGCACATGAATTCAGCAAGAAGAACCTCTCATCCCAGAATGACACAGTCAGCATACCATGTTCTGTAAGCTCTGTGATAGCACTAACATTTTTGTTTAACGACAAGTGGTCCACCAGTTTCAGCCTGTGCAGCCTTATTTCAACTCCTGTTACTTAGCTAACAGTTCCATCTCCTCATATTTCCCTGAAACATGATATGTTCTTTCATTGTGCTTCCTATAGTTCTTTACACCTCTCAGGTAGATTCACTACTAATAAGTTGACTGAACTTCAAGGGACCTGCAGCAGTATAATGACGAAGTTACAGTCAGTGACCCATTTCACATCCATGTAGTGTCTCAGCACCCTGCTGCTCTGTTTTAAGTCAGTGTTGTAGGATTAGTAGACAAAAAATCTGAACCATAAGACACTGTTATGACACTGATCAATTTTTTATCCTGTCAGTGCTGTATTATGACTTTCTACTACCTCTCTAGAGAGTAGAATCACTGACTGGAGTGCCTTGCAGAAACTGAAAGAACAAAGAAAGAAGCTTCATGACAAAACTTCTTTTGATAAACTACATTTACACTTGTCTGCTACATACACTCATTTAAATTTCCCCACTATTCACAGTTTGCCAGATATTAGCAATGCACTTTCTCTACATTGCCTCTTGTAGTGCTCTCTTTGTCAGCAAGCACTACACACTACATCATGCAACTTGGTATATAGATCTACAGGACCTAGTAGTTTACACTGAGAGCATATAGGAAGAGGACGGACACAAACCCAGGAATAAAAGATACAAGGAACCCACGCGTGGTGACAGAACACACATGCTGCTACTGACACCACTGCAGAGACTTGAAGTGTGTTGACCTCTAGGGTGGGTGGTAGAGAAGCAGTTCTGGTTTGTCAGGATGGCATTCAGCTGTCGTGCATGGACGTTTTGATGAGATGGTGGAGGCTACAGAAATCCATCAGAAGTGAAGTTGGCTGCAGGAAGACTGGAAGACTGATGGCATTCAAGAAAACTCTTTACTGTTCCACCTGCAAGAGCAGATATAGGTGTGTGTCTTCATAAGGTAGTCACAGCCTATTGTTGAGTTACTTGTCTTTATGTCACTGTAGCTGTGACGGACATACCTAAAAGCCACACTTCCTGCTGGCAGGCAGCATGGCTGCTTTGTGGTGTTGATGCGTCAGGTGCTTAAACAGCAGCTGGTGGTCAAGGCCCCAGTGGCTTTGCTGGTGCTAGCTGTGTCGTCGACAGTGCTGGGCAGCAGTGTGGAGGTGCAGCAGCATGGCATCTCGAACACCAGTCTTTGGTATACGGGTGGCAGGCTGACGATGATGACAGTTGTCCAGTGGATGCTAGGTTCAAATGGTTCTGAGCACTATGGGACTTAACATCTGAGGTCATCAGTCCCCTAGAACTTAAGAACTACTTAAATCTAACTAACCCAAGGACATCACATGCATCCATGCCTGAGGCAGGATTCGAACCTGCGACCGTAGCGGTCGCACAGTTCCAGACTGAAGTGCCTAGAACCACTTGGCCACACTGGCTGGTGGATGCTAGGGTTTCAACAGCACAGTGGCCATATCTTTATGGTCACCAGCTTGACCGTGTCTGGTGGCTTGCTTAGTGCATATAAATAACACACTGGTAACCACTTGTTTGACAGTCTGGCAGAGAAGGTACGCACTGCCGATTGGCGCAATGCTGCATTGACAAGTTGTTATGAGCGATGCCACAAGTTGATGTAACATTTCACAGGTCAACATTGTTGTCAGCCAAGTGCCTTTGGGATGGTAACTGGAACACCCGTTCTCGAATTTTCTTGGTGTCATGTAGTGCAACACATGAATGAAATTTTATTCAAATCTCATGTGCTGCAGCTGTCTTTTTGTATATATATATCAGCCTTCATGAAAAATGAAGATCCAGGTTGAGACACACCTACTAGTGTTACAATTTATTGCTTTGTTATGTTTTCACATTTCCAAGTTACTGCCATTACAGAATTGATTGTTTGGTCATGTTACATGATAGCAGGTACAACAAACTTCTATATCTTTCAGCTGGGACACCATTGTTATTAATGTAATCTCTTTTTTCAGAGAGAATATTTTATATGACATTCTTACAATATTGTCAAAAAAATCTAGCTTTGTATTTGCAGGATTGCATTAATTTGAAACTGATTGTGCATACATGGGATTTGACATACGTAACAATGTTAAATTTCTTTATTTAGTGCAACTGTCTTCAACAGTGTGTTTGCTCTTTGAGTTTAGTTTCACATAATGGCCAGTTTTAATAATTGATTTACTATTTCCTTCTTTTTCAAAACTGTATTACTTTAGCAGAACTATTTTCATGTAAAATATTGGTCCTTAAATCATTTCACTTAGAATTATCTGAAAAGCATCATCATAACCTGATAAAATTTCCATTTTGCATGTTATTCAGTGAAGTTGTAGATACACCTGTGATGTTAAAATTTACAGGATAATGTCTTTTATATATTTTCATACAATTTTGTCTTGTACTACTTATTATTTCTCCATTAGAAAAATCAGAACACACTTCACACTTGTTTTAAATTCAAGATTACCTACATAAAATATCTGTAATTATGTAAAAGACTTTATGCTATCCTTTGCAAATAGCAACTCTTTTTCAGTACTTTCATTTTTACAATGGTAGTTTTTACAAAGCACATAGATATCTATCATGATTAATAATTCATGCTGCAGATGCAGCATGATGAAGGGCTTTTGCGATCACTGGTTGTCAAAAAGATATCTGTGTTGGTCAGCTAGCCTTAGCTTGCCAAAAATTGGAAGATACTGCTACCACACTGACATGTTGTCCATACACTCTGCTTCAAACAGAGCAAATACAATTGCATTAACACAGTGACATCATATTTAAATACCATACTGGTTGCTATGAAATGGAATTTAATACATATTAGCTGGTATGATTGTTTTACATATCAGCTAGTATGACTGTAGGGTATAAGTAGACCTCAAAACAGTCTTCTAAATGCGGAACAGCACCACACTTTTTACATAACCATACAGTTTCACTTCTTTTACATCTGTGACTACAGCTCGTCTTTCAGTGCAGTTGGGTTAGTTACATGAAATAACATAAAATATTAATCAACATTATTTACATGCTTTATGGTAGTGTATTGATTACAAATAGCGCTTGATCTAATATCTTGTATGTCATCCATCAAGGGGAAGAGACTATAGTGTCAGGCATGATTATTTGGGACTGAACAGTTTGTTGCTTACAACCAGGAGCTGAGTTGTGCAGAAAACTGGTTTTTGTAAAATTCAGGCAATCTTATTTCAATATAATTTATGTTTTATGCTTTTGTGTACTTTGGGAATGAGTGTAATTATCAAGACTTATGAATTATTAGCATGAAGAGAATACTGCAGCATTTGTTTCCTAATTTTAAGGTAAGGATATGAAAAATAGTCAGCAGGTCTTTGTCTTTCTCCAAACTGCAAATAGTAGCATAGTATATACAGATAATACCAATTTTTTTTTTTAAATCATCAGTTCTTTTACTAAAATGCCAAAGGTTCGCTGTTCTGCATTTTATTTTATATTTATAAACTTTGGGCAGCAAGTAAAATATTGTATGTCTATTGAATACATTGAGTGGAGTTTTCCCCTTGTTTTCCAAACAAAATCTTTTCATTTTGAGTTGTATCAAAGCAGAGAAATATCTGTTATTTAAGAAATTATGAGAGATGAGTTCTAGAATTTCCCGAAAGATGCTGTATATTCAATGAAAGAAATAGGATAGATATGTGTGTTGCCTTAAATTATGCAACAAATTGAACTTCATCCTTTTGTAATGACATAATAAATATTTTTGTGTGTGGTATGTGCCTTGTGTTGTGCTCATTTCTAATTTTGCTCACAGTGTGAAAATAAATGTGGACTGACATTCGAGACTCGAGAAGCGCATTGTGTCAGTGAGGCTGGGGTCAGTTACCCTGAAAAATTCTGTCAACCGTACCTGCTAGAAGAACTCAAAAGACCTTGTAAAAGTCCGCGACCTTGTGATCATGAGTGGTTTGCCTCACAGTGGAGTGACGTAAGTGTGTCTATTGATTTCATTTTCTTTTCTTGTTTTCAGAACACCAACAAAAAATGTTTTACTGTGTCCTGTCATTCTATATATGTATCAGTTACATCTGATGTGCAACAGCTCAGGCATAAATTTTATTGTTGACCTTCATCTGTTTCTAGTGCTCAGCAGAGTGTGGCACTGGCATTCAGACACGAAAAGTTTTTTGTGGCGCCTTTGATGGTGATAGAGTGAAGCGAGTGGATAATGAAAACTGTGACTTGAGTAGAAAATATGAAGAGGTTAGAAATTGCACAGGGAAAGAAGAGTGTCAAGGGCAATGGTACCATGGCCCATGGAGTAAGGTAAAACTTCCGCTTTTATTGTAAATGAATGAAGTATATTTTTGCAAAACGTATGCTTTGTTTTACAATGTGTATGGCAGTTTTTGTTTTTTTGTTTTTAGTGTGATAAAGAATGTGGTGGAGGAACTAAAGTAAGACAAGTTCTCTGCTTGGTAGCAAATGAGACTGCTGATGTAAACAAATGTGATGCAGATAAATTCCCATTTAAAACAGATTCATGCAATAATCACCAGTGCAGTGAAGGTAAATGAAGAATCTCATGTTGTTTTTCTAATCATAAATAATTTCAGGTATCAGATAATGTACAGATGATGGTTTAGTCTGTAATTACCTTGAACACTTTGTGTCACGTAGTCAACATTATTCTGTTACTAGTTTTAACAGCATACAATCATTGCATGACAATCAAAAGAATCATGGCAGAAAATATCATTTTCTCTAAGAATTACAACTATCATGCCTTTTGAGTTTTCCTGTGTGATTCTTCTTTTAGAGGGAACTCTGTAAGTAAATGCACTTGTATTTCTGCTCGACAGGTTGAAAGTACTGACTCAACAATGACATACTGTACTCTGTGGTTTTTCATGTTGGCTGTGCTGGCTCAGTAAATAGCTTTATTCCTAGTGATTTGAGAACACTTTATAATGACTGTCTTGTTGCCCATATGCACCAAGGAAGAAATGCGGGATAGTGATTCATTTTCTGTACTCTGGAAGGACTAAACCTGTGAAAATTATTGCAGAATAGTATGTGAAAAGTTTGTGACTGCCATAAATTGCTTTAAAAGCAGATATGTGTCTGCCTGTGATGAAGAGCATTCAAGTAGCCAATCTACTTCGAAAACTGACAGGAGAATTGATACAGCTGATCAAATGGTTCATGATGATATCATGCCAAAATTTATGATTTTGCACATAAATTGGACATTAGCCATGGTTCATCATTTGCAATTGTCCATGAATCTCAATAAATAAATAAATAAATAAATTGCTAAGTTTGTGCTTGTTGTGTACCAGACCAATTGACAGACAAACACAAACAGGAAGTTTGAATTGTTTTCGAGTATTTAGCCAGATGAGGTCATCCAAATTGTGCAATATTTCAGGAAGCTGGCTTCTAGCCATCTTAAGGCAGTGCTGTTGACTGACTGTCATCCACTTGGTTCTGTAGTATATACTCCCTCTCACTTGTTGGCAATCTTTAGCAGGTGGTACTCAAACTTGGCTCTGCTGGCAAGGTGGAGGTGGCAGTACACTGCTGGGATACAAGCAGCCGTCCTTTCTCTGCTGTCACCTTCAGGGTGGCATGTTGCTATTGTGGAGGAGGTGCATTTGTGTTTTATGGTATCAGTTCTTCATTTGGTGTGGTATGAGCAGATCTTCCCACAGCCTGTTGTGCTTGGAACGTGCTCTAGCCTGGACTGAAGTCTTACTTAACTGGAAACTGCAATCTTTATTTATCAGTTCATGGTGTATCCAGATCTCTACGGATCTTTCACAGTTGCATATAATAATCATTGATGAGACATGAATATGTCACTATGAACCGCAGAGTAAGTTAGAGAGCACGGTGTGGAAACACCCATCTTTGCCTACAGCAAAAAAGTTAAAAACCTAGGAAAATTGAAGATGATAGTGTTTTTAGAAATTAAAGACCCCTTGTTGATTCCTTACACTTATAAAGGTCAAACAGTGAATAGTGACAGCTACCGTTAACTACTGTGAGATCTGAAACCCAAATCAAAACAAAGCGGAGAGGGAAGCTTTCAAAAAGTGTGAATTTTGTCTCAGGGTAATGGCCACCCTCATATGACTATCAAACAATCCACTGTATTCAAACTCTTTGTCTTGAAGTGCTGGAGCATCCACCATACAGTCTTGGTTTAGCTCCAATTGATTTTCACCTTTTTGGTATAATGAATGAGCATTTGTATGTAAGTTTTCTTTGGATGTGGTGCAAGAGTAGATGTGCATGATGGTACAGAACTTCTTGCAGTACAGAATAAGGAAATTTGTTAAGGGATGGATCAAGTGCATAGAGGTTGAGGGAGAAGTGATGTAACTTAGAATATTGTTCCTCAATAAAAAATTTCTTTTGAAAAATTTTTATGTTTTGATTGGTCCTTGTAGCAATCCACTAATACAACTAGCAATTCCTCATGTGAGTGAGATAAAATAATGAATGGAAACAATGAAAAATAAAACATTGTGTAAAACATAAAGCACCAATTAAAATTAAATCTGTAATGTTTCTTAACAATTTGTTTGTAGTGGATTGATTGCACAGCTGTTACTTGAGTCATTGTTCTTCATAATAGTAAACTTGTTTTTACTTGAGAGCCAGTGAACAATTTCCTTTCTCTTTACAGATGAAGTCATCACTACAGATGATGAGGTCTCATTGGAGGAAGAATGTGAAGAAGAGGAAGAAATTTACTTCACTACAGATACTGTCTTGGAAGCTTCATCTATGGTGAATTAAATATATTTACAAAACAATATTTTGAAATTGTTACCATAACAAAACTTAAAACAAAAATGAGGAAAGACAGCCACTCACCTGCAGTTGATTGATGGCTGGCTGTGTTTTCATAGGGGTGTGCATTTGTTTCTCTCTCTCTCTCTCTCTCTCTCTCTCTCCCTCCCTCCCTCCCTCCCTCCCTCCTACCCTCCTTCCCTCCCTCCCTCCTTCCCTCTCTCTCTCTCTCTCTCTCTCTCTCTCTCTCTCTCTCTCCCTCCCTCCCCCCTCCATCCCCATCCCACCTCCCTTTGTGTGGGACTGAAGGGAAGGTGGGGTGGGGGTGCTTCTTTAACTGGATAAAAATAGAAGCTCATTCAGGAGCTAGTGATATTTTAAGTTTTTCCATGTGCTATGCGTGAAGAGTGGTTGCCTTTCCTCATTTTTATTTTGAAATTGTAGTAGATAAAATAATTGTTCTCTATAAGAAAAGGGCACATGTATATTAAAAATAACTTAAATTTGAGCTATTAGTGTATTCATGAAAATTTATCACTTTTTAAATATCATCCAAATATCATCTCATTGTTAAATGCTCCAGCCATATCATGTCCTACATCCTGTGGATGAGGCACGGGAGAGATTGTATATTTTATTATGATGGTTGCCTTTTGAGCAGATGCTTGGACATAGGAAGCCAAGTGCCCTCACTTTATCCTGAACTGTTGTTTGAAGAGTTCATTCAGATTCAGTATCACAGTTGTTGATGATGTACGATTGTCAGCTTCCTGGATTAGTCCATTTCAACACATGCCTTTATGTCATCAGAAACAGGTGATAGGAACATTATTTATATCTTTTACATGCTATATGAATTCACTGTCTACACTAAATTAGCTGATGCAGTTGTTAAAGGCCTTGCACTTTCAATTGCAAGGAGTAGACCTCAAATCTTTGTCCAACCATCAAGTTTAAGGAATTCGTAGTTTCACTTCAGGCATGTCCTAGGATAGTTCCTTGCAATCTTCTGACCCTTCATATCCCAAGTGAGCTTGTATTCTAGCGATGTTCAGATGTCATTTATTTTGCCAACACTCAGCGTCAGCTCTTCGTTGTAGACATTTTCTAGAATCGATACCAATCAATGGAAGTTATCTGTTGGTGGATGATATGGGCACTTCCACTGGAGACCCTTCAGTAACGGTATATCCATTGCTAGCAGTGAGGCAGGGTTTTGTAATTTCATAATGCCTGCAGCCAGTTGGGGAAGTATCTTAAAGTAACAATATCACAGGTACTCCAAAAATGTGTAGTTAGTAAGATCTGATGTAGACTCCTAGGAAATGCTTTGTTCTTGTGTTTGATTACTTTTCTTAAGCTTGAACATCTCCACTTTACTAATGAACATGGGTTCCACAGACACGTGTGAACTTGCTTGCCCTGTACATGAAATCTGTTACATGCCATCCCATAAGAAACAAATTATGCCTTCATAAAACATTGGGCCAATTTAATGACTGGTTTGAAGACTTCCTGGCAGTAAGAACGCAGTAATTTGTTTTCAGTGAGAAGGCATTATTAGCAAAAGTAGCATTGGGTATATGTGAAGCAATAGGAGTGTTGCTGTACATATACCCTTGTGGGCTATTGAATGAGAGATCAGTTCTGCAACCTTTGTCAAGTGCCAAAGTTTGGTGATCGGGATGACTGGGATGATGTCAAACCTTGTATTGGCAATTGACTTGACAGACAAGAGTAGGTTGGACAAGGCATGCAATAGCAGTGCAGTTGATCACAGCTAGCTTGTGCGTTCCTGGTATATGGAACACCCTCATTACTAGGTCCATATAGGGACTGGGTTTTTCATGTACCACTGAATCAAAGGTGTACTATGAATACTTCAGTTTGGAGAAAACCACTGCCATCAAGTCAGCTGTCATGATCATGAGCAAGAACATGTTGACAGTTATTGATATTGAACATTGTGAATTATGACATTGAATAGATGAATTACAGTGAAACACATTCACTAAATATATACTGGGTAATGAATGATGAACTACCGTATCACCCAATCATTGCGTGGTGCAAGAACTATTGCCCCAGATGCACTCCTCTGCTTGCTAAATGTACAGTTCACAGACATTAACATTGGCATCAGGAACACTACCAGCTGGATGTTTGAAGCATGGAAAAAAATGTTATTTGGTCTGATGAGTTGTGGTATTTGTGTTGCTATATGCCAATGACAGTAAAAAAAAAAGCAACGTGAGACAACGTGCCCCAGTTGACAACAGTGTGCTCTTCAAGCTGGTGGTGAAGTTATTTTTGTTTGGGAAATGTTTACGGAGAGTGAAATGGATCTCCTTATAAATTTTCCATTGCCTCTCAATATCGAATAAAACGGAATCTCTAGTTCAACTAAGTGAAGGGAGGAAGGTGAAAGTGAGGTCATTAGAGATGGAATAGCCCAATGGCCTTGCTGCAGTGGTAACACCGATTCCCATCAGATCAGTAAAGTTAAGTGCTGTTGGGTTTGGCTTGCACTTGAAAAGTATGACCGTCTGGCTCTAACAAGCACTGTTCGCAAGCAGATTACACTCAGCCCTTGTGGGGCCATTTGAGGAGCTACTTGATTGAGAAATAGTGGCTCTGGTCATGAAAACTAACAATGGATGAGAGAGCAGTGTACTGACCACATGCCCTTCCATATCTGCATCCAGTGACACCTGTTGGCTGAGAATGACCCGGCAGTAGTCATTACTGTTGGTCGTTCCAAGGGCTGTTCATAAGAATTTTAGTTTCAGTTTTAGAGGTAGAACATAAGTTTGAATTACCTTCGCCTTTTTCAAAGGAGTCATCGTGGCATTCACCAGGATTACTGCTTAGGGATTTGAAGTGCTGTCCTCCGGTTTTGTTTGGTTGATCATCTGTGTCTGTTTCCTCACAAACAGCACCCTGCAGGCCACATGTACCTCCAGCAAGACAATACAGCAGTTACTGTTCACAAATTAGGTCAGAATGGTTTGAGAATCACTAGTTGGACTTGAGGATGCCTGGGTACACCCCTCCTATCTGGTTCCACCCAAGCCTTGAATGCCTCAATACATTACCATTGCAAAGCCTATGATTTTTTTAAAGTCAAACCCTGAAATGAATCCTCCTTCCCCAACATCCTCCTCTCACCGCTCACTGATGCCCTCCATTACTCTCCTAATCTCCATAACATCCTAGTCAAACCACAGGATATTCCCAAACCATTAATCCATATCCCAAGGTTCCTACCCCTTTAATAATCCTGACTGTAAAACCAGTCCCATGCATCCACCCACTACCACATAATATAGCTCTATCACTGATAAATCATACAATATCAAAGGCAGAACAACATGCAGAACCATATGTATTGTTTATCAGCTTACCTGTGCCCACTGTACTGCTTCTCATGTGGAAATGAGTGCCATTGAACTGGCTAAGCACATAAATGCGTGTAAAATAACTGTCATCTTTGTGACATGTAGTACCAGTTGCTGATCATGCCCTACAGCATGACTCAAGGAAACTGAATGCCTACTACACTGCATGAGCTATTTAAATCCCCCCACGTGATATTAGTTTCCCCTGTTCTCACAGGTGACTCCTTCTCATCTTATGGTCTGAGTAAACTGCCCTACAAGTGGGTATGCAGTATTTTTAACATTTTGAAAGGTGAATGACAACTCATAAGTAACGTTAAAAAAGTTTCAGCTCTGAACCTGTTAAAAATCTGGATAATACTGACTATTCTTTTCCTTTCCATGAGAGCTAGGGTGGGGCCATGGCCCCCACTTTCCCCAGGGTACAGGTTCTCTTGTTACCCCATCTTCTCCAACCTCTCCCTTCCTTGCTGCTTAGGAAGGAACTAATAGTTCTGAAACCTAGGACATTGTCATGTACTTTTATGTGTGTCTGCTGTTAACAGTAAATATTTCACTTCCTGAAAGTAAGTACTAACCAGCAATTCTATCTCATAATTTAAATGTTCTTAGAGGCTCACCTTCTGATGGGATTTATGAAATATGATGTATGAGTGACTGAGATTATCTTTAGTTAATTGAGAACCACTTTTGAAGCAGGAGAACCAGTCATAAGACTGTGTTTGACCTAGACCATTATCTCTATAAGCTTATTTCAAAAGTTCAAACTTGCTACAGTAAAAAATCATGTTTCATCATTTCCATCGTAAATCAGACATCACTCAAATCACCACAATTAATGTATCATTTTTCACTTAAATAACAATAGCTTGGAAACAAAAGATGTCACCATTGTGAGACAATGTGGTTACATGGTGGGATGTGTTGAACTGAGATTTGTTGGAAAAATCTTAAGGATGTTTAATATTGTCTACACAGATCAATTAACAAAATCTTAATTCAACCAATTCTTGAATGTTATTAAGTAAGTTTAATCAATGGACAAAATAAGATACAAATATGAGTTGTAAGATTCATTGCAGTTTTGTTTAATGAGGTCAAAAGCTTCACAGAAAAGCTCTTTCGTAATGAACTCCAATTGAAGGTGCTACAAAAGATGTGTAGTACATCACCAAAAGAGTTCCTTATATTATTCTGAAAAATAAACTGTATTCATAGATGAGTCAAGAAAGATATTACTTCCTGCAGCACACAGCTTACATAATCATTATGATGATATAATGATATAAATTGAGATATATTTGCACCTCACTTAATGAAAATTTTGTTCGTTCAAACTGATGTTAAGATGAAAGTAAGAGTTATCTCTCACCCATAAGTATCAAGGAAAATGATATTCTCAGCTAACTCCTTTCATAAAAATTCTTATGCAGTATAGTGTCTCAAGGGTTTAGTATGTGCATCATCTGTAATTTATAGCACTAGGGTGCTGAGGTATGTTGTTAGATAAAGCAGTAGAGGCCAATGGCAATACAAACAGCATCTTTATTCTCTGAGGTATATACAGTTTGAGTGCTACCTACAGATTCCTTACACAAATCTGAACTCCTTCCTTCAAAATTACAGATCAGTGCTCTAACTGAGCAAACTAGTGGAACATGATCATAATGTCCTCGCTAGTAATGACAGCAAAATCCTCTTTGCACAGTAGTATACTGTCACTATTCTTATAAAATTATTTGACTTGGAACACAATCTTCACACCACTCAATTAAATATTAATAGATGACACTTTCTTTTCATTGACTTCATGTCAGTACCAGAATGGTTGCTGACACTGCCAGCTTATGAACAATGCATTAAGATGTTGGCATTTCCCTACATCTCTCTGTAACAAAAATATGTGACATACAACTAAAATTTCATAGACAAATGTGCATTAAAGTATGAAAATTTAAATGAAGGCTAAACAAAAATTATTGTGAGATGAAGTTTTGAAATATTTGTGTACAGATACTGGATTCATTACGTTAAAATCTATTTAAAACAACAATTTATGTGGAGTCATTGAAACTGTATTCTTCAAACTAATCTCACATCTGTTTGAATATTGTTTTGATTTCTGATGTCATATAATTAATATTCTTGCCTTAACTGGAGACTTACCATCCATTTATATACATGTGTAAAGTTTTTTGTGTTTATTCTTTCAATTTTTACTGTAATCTAAATCCATGTGAAATCACATGAATCAGTTTTGTTTACTTCTTGCATTTTTTTTCCAGGGCAAAACTGAATCACCTAGCAGTGTTAAAGACATTGCTACAGTGACATCAGAAGTAGGAGCAGTTAGTGCTGATGGACTCCCATCTCAAACCTTCGTGGCAACAATCATGTCTGATAGTGTAGTTAGTGGTTTATCTTCTGTGAGTACTGTCAGTCTTTCTGAAGGTGCCACAGATACCAAAGGATCTCCAGAATCCAGTTTCTCAACAGCTGCAATGGCCGATGAGGAATTAATGCTAAGTGATGCAGCAAGCACCTTTGAAGATGAAGACACTGCTTATACAACAGACGCTTACGATGAAACGACAGATGACTTTTCCTCCACTGATGAAAGCTTCACAGATGAGCCTCATAGTCTGCCAGATACATCTGGAAGTGATGGCACTAGCTCTGAAGCCTCTCTTAGCACTTCAGTACCAGAGACCACTAGTGGGGAGGATGTTATGAGTACCGAAACTTACAGTAGCACTGACTCTCAATCACTTTCCAGTAGTCAAGCACCTGATACCACATCAGTTGGGACTACTGCCTCAGATACTGATGGAAGCACTAGTTTTGGAACTACTGTTAATCTTTATGAAACCAGTGTTGTTCCTGACACATCTACTTCTGTAGACTCTACCACTGCTGAAAGTATTACTGATAGTGGAACAGTAACTGCAGAGATAACAGGTGGAGAAACTGAAACAGCAGATGACACAACAGAGATTTCAGGGCTTATGACAACATCTTCAGGATTAGAAACAGATACTGTTACTGAATCATCTTCCACTGACACTTCCAGCAGCACAGCTAGTGATGAAAGCAGCAGCACAGCTAGTGATGAAAGCAGCAGCACAGCTAGTGATGAAAGCAGTAGCACAGCTAGTTATGAAAACAGCAGCACACCCACTGTTGAAAGCACAAGTGAAAGCAGTGATTCATCTACTGTTTCATCTGCAATTAGTTTAGAAGGAAGTACAACAACTGTGTCATCAGATGCAGAGGAATCCACAATTCCACAGTTTGAAGGAGAATTTGATGCTTCAGCATTTGCAAAAGCTGATGACACTATACCCCAACAAACAACTGAGGGAAGTTCAACAGCATACAGTGAAGTGACAACAGATGAACTGTATTCATCATCTTCAGATAGTTCATCATTGATTCCATCATCAACTTCAGAAAGTTCATTTTCTTCATTAACCCCAGGAAGTTCCTACCCAACAGAAGTTTCATCTGTTTCCACTTCAGAACCAGAAGTTTCACAGTCCACAGGAATATCTACATCACAAGAATCAGCTGGTACAGAAGTATTAACAAGCACAGAAATTTCAATGACTACTGAAGTATCAGCCAGCACAGAACCATCGGAAACTACAGAGGAAACAATTGCAGAAACTTCCACACCATGGGAAACTTCCATGGCAACAACAGTTTCACCAGCTGAAAGAACATCAGTCAGTTCAGAAACAACAGTTTCAGAAGAGACTGCTTCATCTGCAACACAAACTATGAGTACATCTGTAGCATCTGAAGAAACATCAGAAGTTGCTTCTACAACAGCTGATAAAGTCTTTACCGGAAGCACTGGAATTTTAGACTACACATCTACAAAAGAAGCAGCAGTAACAACAAAAAAAGAGAGTATGTATCACATCAGTGTTTGTATAGCAGCTTCTTCACCATTCTGATCAATTTTCTATGTTCTATGAGTAGAATTTGAATTTCACACTGTGCATGTGTAACACAAATTGCAGGCATTTAAAATTTTACTACTCCGTAACTTATCAAGGCATGCAACCAAAACACATGAAAAATAAATAATGAAAAAAATAAAAATTTTGAGTAGGAATATGTCTTCAATGAGATGATCCATTAGAAGCAAAAAGTTTGATTTCAGAACAGCACAATTAAGCCGGCGCAGATGAGAAATTCAAGAAGAGTAAAATAATATCACAGAGAAAAGTGTGCAGACTGTCCTATGGTAGATAATTACTATGTAAACAAGCAGACAACGAATCTCGATTGACTATGTAAAGAGTGTCAATTAGCATTGTACAACATCTAAATTCAGAATTCGAGGACTTACCTTCCGATAAATTTCAATCAAATAATATGGTAGAAGTAATGGCTTATGGCAACAGCAAGTGACTAGTGTGAAATAAGAGTTGTAAACTGCTCAATGAAGAAGCTAAACAGTGAGTCAAAATATTTTAAAAGACACACACTAATACTGGGAGAGCCATCTCAAATTGCAGTCAGAGATTTCTCACTTCTCAACCCCTTCCACTTTACTAAATAGGCATTTGGTGCTGCCTTTGTCTTCATTACCTCTCCATTTTTATGATAAAACTATTGATTAACTGATGAAATGTTTCCTTCGAATGGGAATCCATTTTATAGCTACAGTGATGCCAAGTGGTGCAGTGAATCTGTTTAGTCTGACATAAATATGGTATTTCAGAACAGCTTGAAAATATCAAGTCAGGTTAAAATCAGGTTTAAACAGTTCTATTTGTAACTGGCACTTTATTCTCATGAAATGACTTTCCTGTCTAGCAGAATTTGTAGGGAACTTCATGGTAATGTAATAAGGTAAAGGCTTCTTGTACCTCTTATTATATTACCGTTTCAAATACTTTTGGTGGTTTTGTTCCGTCATTCCAACTGTGCATATGTTATTGTCTCATACAATGGGGAATGGAACAAATTGTTACAAAATCTAATTTCCAGGCCAGTGTGTGACACCAAAAACTGCTCTCTTTAACAAAGTTATGGTGGAATTGTGAGTAGTTTTATGTTGCCCTCCATCTTATTAATTTATTCCTGTTATATATTTTCCTCTTATTATCTATGTTGCATTGTCAATGTACTGGCTAGAGAGAGCCATGTCACATTCACTTCTCTACAGACTGGTAGCATAAGTAAGCCAGAAAGCAGCAAAATGGCTGTGAGATACAGACAATTAGTATTCAGTCTGCTATGTTGTGGGCTGTTCAGGAATGTGTTGTATTGTGGGATTAAAATTTGGCAAGTGGTATATCCAAACCATTACTCTAAAGTTATTTTCAAGTGATTCTTGTGTCATATAATGGTAAAAAAAGAATTAGACATTTGATTACAGTGTGACATAATGAAATGAAATTGTAGTACTCTTTCCATGTCATTCAGTGTTTTGAGCACTATTTACTTTCTTCTTTAACATGTTTCATCATTTTTGGGGGGGGGGGGGGGGCTTTGGGTGGGGGGGAGTTACAAGTGTCTCTAAATTTGTATTCGTACTTCAGCAAGTTGCTCATTGTTATTATTATTATTATTATAGGTGTGGGTGGGAATGAATAGGGCTATGCTTCACAGTATGTAATCTGATGTATAAATTTCAGTACCCACAATATAGCATGACCTTTGTTGTACCTGTTAGGAGTTTCTAATAGATTAAAAATAGAGTCCTTAAGACAGATGCAGCAAAGCCAACCATGGCCTCTTGGCTAGTGAGTTTTCTCAGTCAGGGTAGAAAATGTAGGTTCACATTTGATTTAAAAGAAGAAAAAAAGGAATACACATGTAAATGTGATAGAAAAATGTGTGAACATTTCAATGGTTCGTGATTATTTTTGCAAGAATACCTTCTTGTATGATTTTCTAAAATGAAAAGAAAGCACTGAAGTCAGTAAAGATTAACATTTGCATGACAGAAAAATAAGCTATTACTGTGTGGAGTTGGACATGCAAATGATTAGAAATGTCAAAGAAACATGATGTTAAACCTGCATTGCTTGCAATAAGACCAGTAGAGTTATCATGTTCAAAGTAAGAGAAAAATACTGAACTGATGTAAGAGCATTTCCTTGTTAGCAGAAAGAGGTATTTTTCATTTTGCAGCCCACCGAATTCTCTTGTAAATTTTTGTGGCAACTTGGTGTCCTCATTTGATGTTGTTCATTCTTAATATAAGGAACATAATGCAAGTTATTTAGTGTTTTATTGAGCGCTGTAATTTTGAGCAACTATAGTATATGAAACTTCCTGGCAGATTAAAACTGTGTGCCCGACCGAGACTCGAACTCGGGACCTTTGCCTTTCGCGGGCAAGTGCTCTACCAACTGAGCTACCGAAGCACGACTCACGCCCGGTACTCACAGCTTTACTTCTGCCAGTACCTCGTCTCCTACCTTCCAAACTTTACAGAAGCTCTCCTGCGAACCATGCACAACTAGCACTCCTGAAAGAAAGGATATTGTGGAGACATGGCTTAGCCACAGCCTGGGGGATGTTTCCAGAATGAGAATTTCACTCTGCAGCGGAGTGTGCGCTGATATGAAACTTCCTGGCAGATTAAAACTGTGTGCCCGACCGAGACTCGAACTCGGTCTGCATGGTTCGCAGGAGAGCTTCTGTAAAGTTTGGAAGGTAGGAGACGAGGTACTGGCAGAAGTAAAGCTGTGAGTACCGGGCGTGAGTTGTGCTTCGGTAGCTCAGTTGGTAGAGCACTTGCCCGCGAAAGGCAAAGGTCCCGAGTTCGAGTCTCGGTCGGGCACACAGTTTTAATCTGCCAGGAAGTTTCATATCAGCGCACACTCCACTGCAGAGTGAAAATCTCGTTCTGGAACTATAGTATATATTTTACAGAATAACCTTGAGTCAACTGTTGCAAATATATTCTCAATATGTTTTACAGGTTTTGATAAATTAATTTTGTAGGCTTTGGAAGATGAAAAATTAATTTTTCGAAATGGGTAAAGTATATTAAAAACATATTTGCAACTGACAACGGAATTTTATTTTGAAAAACATGTTACTTAATAAATTTCAAATGACAGACATATAGAACTGCAGCAAAGTTATTACTCATAATTGATAGCATGTCTAATTTGTATATTATTTTTGGTTATATATAAAATGGCATCCCATAGTGCTGTGAAAAATGACAGTACCTAGATAATCAGGAGGCATGAGATGATCATGTTTAAATTATATTTTATTTGCTCACAAATACTCCTTTTTGGTGTTGGTTCATACAAAACATAATTACAAATGACTCTGTGGTCGAGGCATCCATTACTGTGATAGAGTATTTTATAGCAAGAACTTCACAAACAGCTGTATCTTGACCAATTTTATTAAGGTACACCCAGGTTTGTGGCTTAAAGCCACATCATCAGGTGCATATCTACACAATAGGAAATAAATAGTGACAGTAATTGAACCCTTATACATTAAAGTAATACTGGAGCCATAAGCACCCAATTATGAGAGTAAATAAAAAACAAGTATACTTACAAAAATTAAAATGCAGTAAACAACAAAGCGGAGAACATACAAGACCAAACTTTGTAGTTAAAATCATAATGCTCATAGGGGGTAGTCAATGAATAAAAATTTGGCCGATGGAAAACAGTCTATGCCATGTAAGAAGGATGTGCCTATAACCAAAGAGTGAAAGTGAGATGCTGGACCAAAAGCAACATATCATCGAGACAAGAAGCAGAAGGCTTAGCAGCAGGTCAGCTTGAGGAAACATCCAGTGTGTAATAAACATATCTTTTGGGTATTTGTAAAATGTTCTTAATGTTTTATTCCACTCTGAAGTCATAGTCTTTAATACTTTATAGAGAGAAATATACAAATCTTTAGAAGAAAGTGGCAAACAAGATTGCCCAATATGGGGTAACGAGCAGTAAAGAGCATACAAGCACAAACAGCGGAACTGTTCAACATGACCTGTTCTCAACTGAGCATCTGTTTGGGGGGGGGGGGGGGGGGGTTGTTGACATTTTAGCACTTCATTGCACCATAAACAATGTGTCACATAATATTAGGAGATACAGTATATTAGTAAATAGTACTTCTTTCGTGTCTTTTTCTTTTTCTAGGTCTGTGGGAGACAGCAACCACCTTGAGAGAATTAGTAACAACCATAAAATCAAAAGGAAAGAAGTGCCGTAGAAGGAAGAAACCAAGAGTATTAAAATGTGAAGAAACTAAGTTTGGCTGTTGTGCAGATGGTATTACAAAAGCCCAAGGACCGTTCAGCTTGGGTACGACTTTTAATTTGAAATTCACTAACCCAGAGATAGTTCCAACAAATCTTTGTCTATATTAAAAAGTACTACAGTTTCTATATGAGCATTTCAATGGAATGTTAAGCTTCCCCTCCTATTTTAACATCTGCTCATTCTGGATTTTGCAGTTCAGGTTTTCAGTTTGCGTTGCTGTCACCATAACTGAAGCAGTGATAGAAATTTATGAGGGGGGTACCCAAAAAAAAAACTGGAATAACATTGCCTTGGGCAGAGATTCTGTAGTACACATTTTTGCCACTGGGCATGTATAGCACAACTCATTGCCAGTTCAGTGTCACCTTTGTTCTTGACCTGACTTGTTTTGTCCATCTCCAGTGATTGTTTTTGCTGTGCTGTTTTGTTCTTTTCTTTTGTTTTGTTTTTTACAATGGCAAGTTTTAAGTGAACAATGTGCAGCTGTGAAATTTTGTTTTATACTTGGTAAAACTGCCGCTGAAACTGTTTTAATGTCAGAAACAGCTTATCAGGATGACGCTGTGTGAAAAACTCAAATGTATGAGTGGTTTTCTTGATTTAAAAATGGCGACATGTCGATTGATGACAAACATCATTCTTTATGTCTACCAACTGCCTGAACTGATGAAAAAATTTGGAAAAATTTGAGGGCTTGTGCTCACAGAAAGTTGGCGGACAATTGGTCAACTGTCAGAGATTAGTGGGCTATTTTGGATCTCAGTTCAGCAAATTTTAATGGAAGACTTGGGAGTAAAAAGGGTTGCTGTCAAGTTTGTTCCTTGGTTTATGACCGACAATCAAAAGGAACTTCGAGTTCAAAAATGTGGTACTTTGAAACAACAGCTTGAAATCGTCTGGTAGAATTTTGCACAGAGCAAAACTTAATAGTAGCTAACACTTGGTTCAAGAATCATAAAAGAAGGTTGTATACATGGAAGAATCCTGGAGATACTAAAAGGTATCAGATAGATTATATAATGGTAAGACAGAGATTTAGGAACCAGGTTTTAAATTGTAAGACATTTCCAGGGGCAGATGTGGACTCTGACCACAATCTATTGGTTATGAGCTGTAGATTAAAACTGAAGAAACTACAAAAAGGTGCCAATTTAAGGAGATGGGACCTGGATAAACTGACTAAACCAGAGGTTGTACAGAGTTTCAGGGAGAGCATAAGGGAACAATTGACAGGAATGGGGGAAAGAAATACAGTAGAAGAAGAATGGGTAGCTCTGAGGGATGAAGTAGTGAAGGCAGCAGACGATCAAGTAGGTAAAAAGACGAGGGCTAATAGAAATCCTTGGGTAACAGAAGAAATATTGAATTTAATTGATGAAAGGAGAAAATATAAAAATGCAGTAAATGAAGCAGGCAAAAAGGAATACAAATGTCTCAAAAATGAGACTGACAGGAAGTGCAAAATGGCTAAGCAGGGATGGCTAGAGGACAAATGTAAGGATGTAGAAGCTTATCTCACTAGGGGTAAGATAGATACTGCCTTCAGGAAAATTAAAGAGACCTTTTGAGAAAAGAGAACCACTTGTATGAATATCAAGAGCTCAGATGGAAACCTAGTTCTAAGCAAAGAAGGGAAGGCAGAAAGGTGGAAGGAGTGTATAGAGGGTTTATACAAGGGCGATGTACTTGAGGACAATATTATGGAAATGGAAGAGGATGTAGATGAAGACGGAATGGGAGATAAGATACTGCATGAAGAGTTTGACAGAGCACTGAAAGACCTGAGTCGAAACAAGGCCCCGGGAGTAGACAACATTCCATTAGAACTACTGACGGCCTTGGGAGACCCAGTCCTGACAAAACTCTACCATCTGGTGAATAGATGTATGAGACAGGTGAGATACCCTCAGACTTCAAGAAGAATATAATAATTCCAATCCCAAAGAAAGCAGGTGTTGACAGATGTGAAAATTACCAAACTATCAGTTTAATAAGTCACAGCTGCAAAATACTAACGCGAATTCTTTACAGACGAATGGAAAAACTGGTAGAAGCGGACCTTGGGGAAGATCAGTTTGGATTCCGTAGAAATGTTGGAACACGTGAGGCAATACTAATCTTACGACTTATCTTAGAAGAAATATTAAGAAAAGGCAAACCTACGTTTCTAGCATTTGTAGACTTAGAGAAAGCTTTTGACAATGTTAACTGGAATACTCTCTTTCAAATGATTGAAAGCAGGTTTTTCTTACCAAAGTAAAAAACAGCAACTAGCAACTGTTAATAATGGTATCTCTCTCTACTTTCCTCTTAATAACGTATATATGAGGCTGAAGAAGGCAAGGGAAGCTTCAGTCTCCAGAAAAAAATCTTGGCATACTGAACTTGCATCACAGACTGCAAAGAGACAGATGTATCAGTCAGAAGAAATCCTGAACAGAATGTACAAGTTTACTACCAGCAAGTGTACCCAGAGCCAATTCTCATGGAATCTAAAAAGTATTTCATCATTCACCTCGAAACTAACATGAGTAGCTCCTATCAGCTCCCCCTCCCGCTCTCCATCAGAGCTCACATCCTATACACTCTTGTAAACAATTTGTTTATTAATCTTGTTCCAAACATTCTTTTCTTTCTGAATATTTATTTACTGCTTCATTCTTTATATCTGTATAATGGACATACATTCTATTTTGTTACATGTGTCTACATAACAAAAGTATATTTATCATAATCAATTGAAGTTTTATGAACTGAATATTGACTTTTACTCAAAGGTTGCCCACAATTGAGGACATGTGGTGAGACAAAGTATGGTTGCTGCCCAGATGAAGTATCTCCAGCAAAAGGTCCACACTGGGAAGGTTGTCCACCTTCACTTTGTGCAGAAACTTTGTTTGGATGTTGTCCTGACAATGTTAGCATAGCAGAAGGAAATGATTTTGAAGGTTGTCCTGATGAAGAACCACCCTGTGATTATAAAACATCTGAGTGAGTAGCATCTCATTTTTTGTGTAGCTGACATTATCAGTATTTTGTAATTTTATGTGCAATAACCGTTATGAAAATCCAAGTAGGTTAAGTTTATGAAATTTTAGCTAAGAAAATTAGCTTTGGGTGTGTGGTAGTTCAACGGCATATGGTTTATTCTTGAACTAACTAAGTATAGCTTGGAAGTTTATAATAGAAACATAACTATTCATGCATGACATTGGAAACATCCTCTCACATCAGCATTACAAGTTTCATATAAGTTGATTCTTAACCTTATATGTACGAGGGTAATCCTAAAAATCAGGTCTCCTATTTTTTATAAGTACATAGACCTGTTTATTTCTACAGTGGTTTACATCAGTTTACAGCTTGAACATTTAGCTATTTTTCGACATAATCACCATTTCTGTCGATGCATTTTTGTAGACGCTGTGGCAGTTTTTGTATGCCAATGTCATACCAGCTCGCTGCCATGCTATTCAGAAAGTTATGAACCTCTTCTTTCACCTCATTGTTTGAGCTGAATCGCTTTTCAGCCAAATGTTCTTTTAATTTAGGGAACAGGTGATAGTCCCTGGGTGCCAAGTCAGGACTATAGGGTGAGTGGGTGAAACTGTTGCAGGAGAGCAACAGTTTGCAGAGCGATGTGTGGGCGAGCGTTGTCATGGAGAATGTGTACACCCTTGCTCAACATTCCTCTTCTCCAGTTCTGAATTGCCCATTTGAGTTTTTTCAGAGTTTCACAGTACCTGTCAGTATTAATTGTGGTCCCAGTGGGCATAAAGTCGACCAACAATACCGCTTTCCGATCACAAAAAAACAGTTGTCATGACTTTACCAGCAGACTGTGTTTCAATTTCCACGGCTGATGCTGCATTCTGGCCTGAGATGCTGGAGTTGGCAGTCGTGTGTGGCTAAGGCATGCTTGCTTGTGTGTGTGTGTGTGTGTGTGTGTGTGTGTGTGTGTGTGTGTGTGTGTGCGCGTGTATGAGAGAGAGAGAGAGAGAGAGAGAGAGAGAGAGAATGTTGTGTGTGTGAGAATGTAGTATGTGTTCTCTCTCTGTACTGATGAAAGCTGTATGTGTCTTTTAATCATGCCTGTCTGCAACTTGATGTATCTTCTTTAAATTAAGGTGATAGACAGCTCTTTGAAGATTATCTTCATTTTCTTGAATTATTATTTGATAATCTATGTACAGTAGGGTATTAAAGCATTTCTCTCTGTTGATTTTTACACAGTAGCTGGTATTTTGTTCCCGGACCCTGACTAGGTCATCCATGTACAAGGCGTGTTTTTTAAGTAAGGTCCATTTGAACATAAGTACACAACAAAAGGTTATTTCAAAAAAATTAATTTATTTTCAGAAAGTACATACTTCACTCTATTTTTCAACATAGTTGTCAAGTTTGTTCAAACACATATCATACCCCTCAACCAATTTTAAAATACCCTCTTCATGAAAACTTGCTGCCTGCTCCGATAACCAAGAGCTCACTGCCGTTTTCACGTCGTCATCATCATTGTAACAATTGCCACTGAGGTGTTGTTTGAGGTGGAGGAACAGATGGTAATCGCTCTCTGCAAGATCAGGACTGTAGGGTGGGTAGTCTAAAACTTCCCAGCCAAAACTGTCCAATAAATCACGGGTCTGACGTGCAGTGTGAGGTCTTGCATTGTCATGGAGAAGGACAATGAATTTCTGCAGCAGACAGGTTCCTTGCTGATAAAAACCATATCACTGAATGAACCTCACACGCGGCAGGTCAGTTGATAGTCTTAAATGTTTTGAAAACACGGAACAAAACCGTACAGATTAGCTACAGAGCTGAAACTGAGCACAGTTGTTCCCAAGGCATGCCGGTGCACAAGGCATGCACTCATTGTGGTATGCATACGAACTACTAGTGTCTACAACAAAATGGAACTTACTTAAAAAACACACCTTATAGGTATTGAAAAGAGTTGGAAACAGGTCACATCCTTGTCCAGCTCTGTGTGTTGTTGTCAATTGTTTGGACACATTCTCTTCATCTTCGATTGTAGTTTTTGTTTCTCTGCAAAGAGATTAAACAGAGTTAATTAGATGTGCTGAGAAGCCTCTTTCTCCCATAAACTGCCACAGTAGCTGTCTATTGACTTTGTTAAAAATGTTACCATAATGTATGTGCATGTGTAAGATAAATTCTTTTTTTTCTCTGTCAGTATTTTTTATACTACAAATGCCATCTGTGAATAGTTGTCCTTTTTTCATTCAGTCACTCATTCATTGTGTCCTGTAGATCCACAATTCTTTTGAAGCTGAAGCAGTTCCAATTATTTGTATTATTGGTATGCTTTCTTTGTATTTTTTGTCTAGTATGTGTATACACTCTTATTCTTAATGTGTGTTTTCTATAACAGTGTTCCGCACACAGTCATAGTGCATGCAGCCAGTACAGCGTAGGTGTGTGTGTTTGTGTCTGTGTGTGTGTGTGTGTGTGTGTGTGTGTGTGTTTATCCAAAAGTTAGAAAAGTTTTCATTTTTCATCATGTGGCTGTTTACAACTCAATACTTCTACTATTCAATGAGTTGTTACCTTCACTCCTAAATTCTTTACATTCTGCCATAACTTCTCTTACTGTATTTAGGTCTTGACTTTGCCAATTATAGACAGCTGATAGTGGTGTGTGAAAAGTTATATAAATGCTTTGTTTGATGTAGTAGATAAAAACAGCAGCTGAGTAGTAGAAGAGAGAGAACAGTGACTTTTTCAAATGATTTGTTTTTCCCTAAGTATACATATACAAATGTAAAGCAATCTACAAGTAATTTAGTTGTTAGTATACGTTACAGAAGTAATCTACCGATAATGACTCATTGCACATCCCTGATGGTTCTCCTTTGTGATGGGACTTACAGAAAATGGGTGAATTAATGAGTGATCAAACACTTTGATCCATTAACCAATTACAAAAGGGAGGGGTGTGGGGGTACAGTCAAGTTGGCCTCACAGTTTAGCACTTTGGTTGAAATATCATCATAATCAGAACATGATTACAAATGCTTTTCATTCATGTAATGAATTTTGTGATCTAGTTAACAGTTAATTTAGCAAAACACATGTCCGCTGGTGGAGTGTGCAATGCCCTTCTAAGTAAATCAAATCAAACTGCGTTTCATGGTCCAATTGTTTTTCCTCCCTTTGTTTTCTGCTACTCTTAGGAAGAATAACTACAGGTGTTTTAACTGTGGTGTCACCGCCAGACACCACACTTGCTAGGTGGTAGCTTTTAAATCGGCCACGGTCCGCTAGTATACGACAGACCCGCGTGTCGCCACTGTCACTGATCGCAGACCGAGCGCCACCACACGGCAGGTCTCGAGAGACTTACTAGCACTCGCCCCAGTTGTACGGACGACTTAGCTAGCGATGCAACACTGACGAAGCCTCGTTTATTTGCAGAGAAGATAGTTAGAATAGCCTTCATCTAAGTCAATGGCTACGACCTAGCAAGGCGCCATAGCAATTGATAGTTATCGTATGAAGCATGTCTCATCAAGAACGATGTATACAAATGATGGATTAAAGTTAAGCATTCCAGAAGCTACGTACTTTTCTTTATAGCATTCATTACGTATCCTGTTTCAGACCTCACGCCATCCTGCGTTAGCTTATAGCGTGCATTTCGACCTTCTCTAGCAATATAACATTAACCATTTTTAATATCACATTCCAAGTAAGAAATAGACCCAGAGAAAATTTTTTTCTTAAAAATTCAGATCATCTACAGTTCCCCCTGCACGATCATTAGTGATTCATATTATAGGATATTGATGCAAGAAGATCTTGTGGTTGCTCCTTAATGGACTGTTCTTCGTAGCAATTAATGCATATATAAGAGAAGTAGAAGAAAGAAGTGCTTATAGCATTCCATCCTCACCATTATTGCTGGTAGCTTACTCTCTCAGATCAGAAGAGAGGGCCCTGCTTGTAAAGCAAATTAGAAGTCTATGGGTAATAGTAGCTGCTTTTGGCTTCTATATAAATTTGTTGTATGTGACTCCCCAGCATGAAAACAAAACTTTTGCTGATTGTGTGAAAAGCTTTGTTGGCTCACAATGAAAAATTAATATTTCTTCTAGATTATTCCTCTTTCTATTGTGAAATTATTTCTATTATTTTATAATTTTTTTGTTTTAAGGTTTGGTTGCTGTCCTGATGGGATTACAAAGGCCTTGGGACCAAACAATGCTGGCTGCTTTGAATGTGAAGGTTCTGGTGAATGCACATGTGCAGATACAAAATTTGGTTGCTGTCCTGATGGTGTTAGGGCTGCAACTGGGCCTAATAATACTGGCTGCTATGATGATGAATTTGAAGGTATGACTCAGGCATATTGACACTAAGTAATTGTGTACCCAATTTGCTTGTGGCATTCTCTGAATATTTCAGTTCCTCACTGTTTGTATTGTATCATTTACTTATCACAAAACTGTCATAGTAATTTTGTGTACTAGCCATTGAAGTACATCAAATTTACAATAAATCCCCAGATTTTGCGTAGGTTGATGGGAATTTTTGGAATATATATCTCATCATTATTATCCATTCCTGTCATAATTTTGTCTCTCTTCCATGTCTGTATCCACAGTATGATACCGCTATTGGGGTTCTGTCTTGTGTTTGATTCCAAACATGTTTTCTGTATCAGATTCATCCACTTACATTTCACTTCCAATGTTGTATACATATTTCATGTGATGTGTTACCATACAGTCTATTGTAAGCAGTATTTGATTTTTCTCTGCTGACTCAGTAAGCCTTGTGTAGAGTGACAGCATAGCTGAACTAAATGTTCCTTGAAACTTCCTGGTAGATTAAAACTGTGTGCCGGACTGAGACTCGAACTCGGGACCTTTGCCTTTCGCGGGCAAGTGCTCTACCGACTGAGCTACCCAAGCACTACTCACGCCCCATCCTCAGAGCTTTACTTCTGCCAGTACCTCATCTCCTACCTTCTAAACTTTACAGAAGCTCTCCTGCGAACCTTGCAGAACTAGCACTCCTGAAAGAAAGGATATTGCGGAGACATGGCTTAGCCACAGCCTGGGGGATGTTTCTAGAATGAAATTTTCACTCTGCAATGGAGTGTGCGCTGATATGAAGCTTCCTGGTAGATTAAAACTGTGTGCCGGACCGAGACTCGAACTCGGGACCTTTGCCTTTCGCGGGCAAGTGCTCTACTGACTGAGCTACCCAAACACGACTCACGCCCCATCCTCACAGCTTTACTTCTGCCAGTACCTCGTCTCCTACCTTCCAAACTTTACAGAAGCCCTCCTGCGAACCTTGCAGAACCAGCACTCCTGAAAGAAAGGATATTGTGGAGACATGGCTTAGCCACAGCCTGGGGGATGTTTCTAGAATGAAATTTTCACTCTGCAATGGAGTGTGCACTGATATGAAACTTCCTGGCAGTTCAAAACTGTGTGCCGGACCGAGACTCAAACTCGAGACATTTGTCTTTCACAGGCAAGTACTATCCTGGTGAAAGTAAGGCTGTGAGGATGGGTCATGAGTCATGCTTAGGTAGCTGAATCAGTAGAGCACTGTGAAAGGCAAAGGTCCTGAGATTGAGTCTTGGTCCAGCACACAGTTTTAATCTCCCAGGAAGTTTCTTATCAGTGGACACTGCACTGAAGAGTGAAAATTTCATTCTGAATATATTTCCTGTTCTCAAATATCTTGATTTGCAGTTATCTCAGTCTCTCTCTCTCTCTCTCTCTCTCTCTCTCTCTCTCTCTCTCTCTCTCTCCCTCTCCCTCGCCCTCTCCCTCTCCCTCTCTCCCTCTCCCTCCAGATGGATCCCTCTCATTCTGCCCTTTTTTAACCTTTCCCAACCTACCCTTCTCTCCTCTCCAGGAAGAATCTATTACTTCTGAAAATCAGACTGATGTGTGTGTGTGTGTGTGTGTGTGTGTGTGTGTGTGTGTGTGTAAAAACAAATGTACCAAGATACTTTTATAATAGGAGCCTGTTTATCTTGATTTAGTTGTAACACAGTTCTCTCTTTTGACAGCAACATTTTTTTCCCTCTTGTCTAGGGTCTGGTGTTACAACACCATGGTTGAACGCAACAGAGGCTGAGCTTGACTGCACTGCTTCTGAGCACGGATGTTGTCCAGATGGTTACCTACCAGCTACAGGTCCTTACTTTGAGGGATGTGGTGTTATTAACTCAGAAAATTGCACTGCATCATACTTTGGATGTTGCCCCGATCAAATAAACCCAGGTACTACAGTTTTAAGGTTATAGGTGAACTTCCTCTCAGTCTTATAATTTTTCTGCACTGTTGTGTGCATAGTATATTTTATTTCAGCACAATATGTGACAAATGCTTGATTTAAATTACAAGTTGCTATGAGTGACAGAGTGCAATATCAGGATTAAGAAACAGCAGTTGATAATACTTATTTATTTGAGCCTGATCAAAACATGGAATATTATTTATTGTAGTGTGTAAGGCTTTTTCCAGTGTGACAGATGTTGATGAGATTTTCAGATATTATATCGAGTAATGTCGCTGAAACTCTGTAATATTATTGTGGAGAAACTGTTTATCATCTTCAGCTGATGGTGTTAACAGTTTGTGGAAGAAATCATCAAAGCACTAACTGTCATGGTAAAAATGTGATGCAGTCCTTAGAAATGAGCATTCTTTTGAAAGCAAAGTAAACAGATTGTGTGGTGAGATGCCAAATTAAAGATTAAATACTGTTGCTGGGTACCTGTGCAGTAGATATTTCACAACAGAACAAACCTTTTAGGAGTCGTCATCAACAGACAATATTATTAATTGAAGGTGCAGTTAAAATATTTCAGAGCTTTAGTAACACCTGCAATACAGTCCCTGGGAATCTCAGAATTAAAATAAATGAAAGAATGTACTTAAATATATTGTTCCTTGCTGATGATCAAGTTATTATTGAAGAAACTGAGGACAAACTTCAGGGATCTCTGTATTTTATCGTTGTAAGACCTGCTCAGGACATAACATGAAAATATCTGCAGAAAAGACCAAGACTATGAATTTTAGAAGCAAATGTTTAGTCAATGGAAACAACCTTAGATAATAGACCTATTGAACTAATGTCTCACTTTCAGTGCCTTGGCTGATTGCTTGCATAATTGATACTGATATTGATCACAAACTAAGTAGGTATAAAGCCTTATGTGGAACAACAAGAAAAACTATGAAATTTTATAAAGTGAGTGTTGTCTAAGTTTTGCTGTGTGGCTCAGTGCAAGGGTGATGAGTCCTAAATAACTGAGTAAGATACAGGGATCAGAAATTATATTGATGAAATCTGTGAAATGCTGTTTGAGACTGAACAGATTTAAAGATGGCAATGCACAGAGAGAACTGAATATTTTTAAAACATAAAACAGAATCAATGAAAATAAATAAAGATGGCTGTCACATGTAAACATAATGCTAGAAGGAAGAATACTAAAATACATTTTATCATACAGATCAAATGGTTGAAGAGACGTGGACGACCAAGGAAACGTTGGCAAATAACATTCTACAAGACCAGAACAGACGAATTGCATACTGCTTGAAAAAAAGATTATATGTGTAAATGATGTATCAGACAAGTGACTGCACACTTTGATCTACCTTCTTAAAGAAACTGAAACAATGAAATTATCTGTTAAGGTAATAATTATTGAATAATTCGTAATTTATCACTATGTAGGGAAGAAGAAACATGCTCACTTAGAGCAGATGGTTAAACAGAAGTAATTGGTATAGGTCTTAAAATTACTGAAGTGAAAAGGACATTGTATATCTAGCTTTCAAAACAGTTGCCATCCCAATAGAAACAGAGTCATGTGAGAAGGAGGAAAGAGAAAGTGAAATATATTAGACACTGAATGGAAGCAACTTATGAAAATGTTCTTCAGAGGCTGCTACCAGTAACACATTTTTGTTGGCTTAAATTATTCAACCTTAGATTAAGTGCATGAGTGACATGTGTCTCCTAACAATATTTTTCACAAATTTACAACACTGTTTGTTGATTTTCAGATTGCACTTTTCAGTAGCTGAATGTTTATTGTTGATGTTTTTAGTGGTAGCAGTAGCACTCTTCTGTATCACATCTGGAGTTTTAAAAAATAAATACTCTCTGTATTAACATGTTTTGATGACATGTTTTAAGTGTCCTCTGCAAGTTTATGAATAGTAGTTATAAAGATCCAAGGAGCCATAGCAATGAATGCAACTGAATACATGACAAGAACACAGCCAATTCATATGAACAAAATGAATGATTATTTTTTTCTTAACCATGTGAACATCATAGTAGCAAACAAAGTAAACATTCCTTCATAGTAGTTTATCTTTCTCTTTCTACTTAGGATGGCCACAGCATGTGCCAAGATTGTAAAAAACAACTTTAAGATCTCTTTAACATCTGTGTACTTGCGTTAAAAGATTTTGTATTGCCATTGTAACTTTGAGATGAGGTCTCAAAATATGTTGCTTCATTAAATAATTTAAGCAAATCAACAAAAATTTATGACTAGTAGTGTCCTCTGAAAATAACATTTCATATTACGGGAACAGTCATGGTCAAAGAAACTTACTCCATCTGTTACAATGAATACAATCAATTTTTGACAAAACAATTTAATTGGATAGATAAAAAATCTACTCCACAGGCGGCTGCAGGACACACACATAAAAGAAAGTTATAACTAGGAAGCTTTTGGAGCCTGTAGCTCCTTCTTCAGGCAGAAGGATTGAAGGAGAAGGAAAAGGGGTGAAGAAAAAGGACTGGAGAGGTCTAGGAAAAGGGGTAGATTTTGGGAAAGGCACCCAGGACCATTGGTCAGGGGAGACTTAATGAACAGTATGAAAATGAAGACTAAACAATCAATCTTTCCTTCTCACCCTGTCTGGTCAGATAATTAAATGGTCCATTGAACATGATACTTATTCATAATTTTCACTTGTAAATGGCTAAGTAATTCTTTATACAGAAGCTTGAGGTTGAGATTTAAAACCAGTTTTAATAGCTTCCTTTATCAATTTCCAGTTCTTCATTATACCACAGTACCATTTAAATCCAACTTAAATTTTGTGAATATTATATTGATTTGTCCCTGGAGGACATTGTCATGAAACCCTGTTCACTATCGTAGCTTTAGGACCAGACTACATTGGGTGTCGAATGCCATGTGAAAGTGAAAAGTATGGTTGCTGCAGAGATGGTATAACACCAGCTCATGGACCAAATGAGGAAGGTTGTTGCCTGAATTCAGAATTTGGCTGCTGTCCAGACAATGTATTGCCGGCACAAGGTCCAAACCTGGAAGGTAAGTGACTATTTAGCTTTTTCATGAAAATTCCAAAAATTAGTCAAAGAAGAAATCACATCAGGCCTCAAGCACAGGTTAATAGTTACTGCTTTCATGACTAGTGATAAGACAGATGGGCAACAACTGAGACGTTCCAGCCGTCTTGTTCAAAGAAATTATTGCTCACATCATGAAGAACTAACTATTACTATCAACACATAAAATACTACCAGAAAGTTAGTGTGGCTTCATTCCATTAACGGACACTACAGACATGATCAGCAAAGCCCATCAGTCTGAAGAAAAATCCAAGGAACAGGATAAGCCACTTTGTATGGCATCTGTGGATCTGGCTAACACTCTGATGTGGTACAAGTTCTCATTTGATTTTCATCTCAACATCTGTTCCATATTAAAGATTTCGTATAGTGATTCAGTGTCTGCTGTCATTAATAGATAAACAAGACAACGATATCAAATCACATTAGTAAAACAAGACCACTGGACAGTATCTGTTTTAATTTCTTTCGACATTGCTGCTATAATCACTCTAGTAAACGAACTCAGTGTCATAATACAATGTCTGATGGTAATGTATACATTTGAAATATTTTTGTTTATTTGCATAAATTGTGTCATTGACATGAATATGTATACAGTAGACTCCTGACTCTCCAGCTCATGACTATCTGGCCTACTTAATCTAGCCTGCTTAATTAATATCACAATAATACTTCTCCATGATAAAACAAGTGTTAATTTATTGAGCGTATTGTACTTTCACAAAGCTTTAGCAAGCAGGTGCTGGCTACAATGCCATGTGGCCTTTCAAAATGTTTTATGTGTCTTTTGTGCTTTTAGCACATCTGGAGTCACAATTATAAGGAACATACTGTATTGTTAATACTGAATAAATTACTGGAACCAGTACTTAGAAGCCTTCTTCCAGTACTTATAAACAACAATGAAAACAAGTAGTGAGCAACTCTGTGTTCTTTGTTTCTTCAGCTGCATATCAGCCATGTAAAATACATGTGTTGTTAAATTGTTGTTTTGTGCAGTCCTTTTTTTTAATTAAAGAGTCCAAAATGGGTGATAAATGAAAAAACCTTGTAGAGACTATGGATCAGAAACTGTGTGCTGTAATGCAACTGGATTCTGAGTACCAGCCAGAACTATTGCTTTGGAATTTGGGATAGGAAAAAGTACTGTTGAAGACAGGAAGAAAATTCAAGCAGAAATTGAAAAGTGGTGTGCTTCCCAAGTTACAGGAAGTGGAATAAAAATAAGGAAAACTGTGTTGAATGGTAAGCATAAAGAAGCTGAAGAATCTTTTTGTGGCATGAACATTAAAGAGGAAAAAGTTTGCCCATTACTGGGCTGAGACTTCAGCAAAAAGCCTAGCAATTGCAGCAGCAAATAAAATGAGAAGATTCTGAATTTACTGCCAGTGATGGATGGGTGGTTGGATTGGAGAAAAAAGCAATTGGGTATTCACCAGATTACCATTAGTGGACAGACATTATCTGCTGACAAAGCGGCTGTGGCATTGTTTAAAGATTATCTTTCAAAGTTAATTGATGGGGATGGAATTTCTGGTGAACTGTTGTACAACTGTGATGAGAGTGGTTTAAATTACAAGATGCTCCCTATGAAAATGTTTGCTTCAAAACAATACACTGTGGCACCCAAATACAAGATAAATAAGAATGAGATACCATATTGGCTTGTAGTAATGTGACTGGCAACCTCAAACTTAGGCTTACATTAATAGGGAAATCAATTAAACATAGAGCTTTTAAAAAATCCTGAAAAATCAGGAATCACTGCCCTTACATTACACTCATCAAAAGAAAGCTATATGAATTCAGAAATCTGTAGAACCTGGTACCAAAATGAATTCATGCCAACTGCAGAGAAATATTTGGATACAATAATTTACTGAGGAAAGCTCTGCTGCTTCTTGATGATGCACCTTCTCATCCTGCCAGCTATGAACCCACAGGTGGAGATATCAAAGCATTATTTTTCCACTTAGGGCAAATTGTATAAAGCACTTAGCCATAGATTAAGACAGAAAATGACCTTAGATCAAACTTAACTTGGAAATCTGCATTGTATAAACATTAATCCTAGATCATGTCACCGTGAAATGGGATCATATTTGACTGGTGAAAATTCACAGTTCAAAGTCAGATTCAGCTCTAATTGTTGGTTTGTAGTGTGGTGGCACTATGATTCATTGCTTTTGTTTTTAGCAGATACCAATTGAAATAGTAAAAATGTTGTTATTAACACAAAAAATGGCAAGTAAATATGCCACTGATGCTCAAAATACCTTTTTTTTATGTGGAAGGTTAGGTTAAGGAAATTACCAGCTACTACATGTACTTAATAATCAATCTCATAACAGTTCCTGGGAGATGACTCGTAATTTATTTGATTAGTTCAAAGGCATTATATAGACACTTAGCAGCAGTATAAAAAAGGAAAATCTGAAATATTTGCAGTGAACAGTTAAGTTTGAGAATTTTGACAGCCACCAAAAATGATTCAACATCACTTATAGATGTTCTTTTTCAGCTCGAGTAGCAGTAACTATGCAATTTGTATTAAACTGTTAACTACCAAACACATCCTTCAACTGCTATGACAATTCCATGCCCATTTCGATAAAGAGAACATAAGCAAATATGTCAAAATATACTAACCACAAAACTTTGTTTCATTCATTTCAGTGGCTCAGAGGTTACGTTATGGACTGCAGTGCAGAAGATCGCATGTTCAAACCCATGTCATTTCTTAAACTTCTTCATCCCCCTCCCCTCCCCCTGTTTATTACTACTTTCTCTGCATTATTGGTCATAAAGATAATTGTGACAGCATTACCATGGCATTCCATACCATTGAAACCATACCATACTCTCCATTTTCCAAGCATTCTGGCCACTGTGGGACAGAATTCTGTGTGCAGTAACCCTATGCGATGTGAATTACATTGTTTCCTTTTACTTACTTTACAAATATCTGAGATGAGTCCACAGAGAACAACAGAGATGAACTCCAATGAGCTGCCCGCACATTCCATGATGGGGTGAACCCATTCTTGGTGTTAAATAACACATCATTTAAGCTGAGGTTTCATTTGGAGAAGCTGTTGGAACTAAGGCTCAGAGACTATATGATGCAGCCAATCAAAAGAAACCAACCACTGTCTGCAGTGTGCATGTTGCTGTTAACCTTAATATTTTCATGAAAGGGACATTTCAAATAGTGGTTGGTGATCTGTTTAAAGCATACATATCAACAGCTTGCAAAGCTGTCCGTAATGTATTGGCCTTCTCTCTATGCCTTTACCTTACTGGACACAGTGACTTCATCTTTTTTTGTTCCCTTCTCTTTCCCCACTCAATTATATCGTTCTGTATAGTGACCTAACACAGTTTCCAGCAGCAAATCTTTCTCATATTGAGAAAAGTTTGACAATCGCTCCTTTTTCTGTTTACTTGCTCCCATGATTATAGCCAAGCATGTTATGTGCTACCTAAGATCAAATCGGAAACTGCTTCAGTGAACCCAGGATTTCATTATACAATAGAGATGAGTCTTGAACATAGTCCACTTTCTGATCTTATGTCAGATTTGATCTACAGTCAATGATGGTTATACAATTGGCCCTAACTGTGACTGCTCTCTGTCAGCCAATGGACCTGGACATCCTTGAAATGCTAAAGAAGATGTATTGCCACCATCTTCTCAGTTTGCTGATATCAGTGATTGATAATAAAGAGGACAGTGTAATCTTTTTGAAGAGGATTGACTTGCTGTGTGTTATAAGATGGTTGGCTGAAGTGTGGGAATGTATTCTGAACATATCACTTGTAAGCTCTTGGAAAATTCTTTTAGCCTATGAAGGAGGAACTTTGAATCCACGTGTGAAACTGCAGTCAAAGATGGAAACAAAAATGTCATTTTATTTCTCAAAATATGTCAGTGCAGATGATGTCACACAATGGATGGCAAATGACATTGACTGACTAACTGGCAACAATATGGTGAAAATGGTGATGTAGGGAGAAGTAACACAAGAGGAGAAGGCAAACTTAGATGACAGGAGAAACTCATTGAACACTTGGAACGTTCAGGAGGATTGAGCCAGTACTGCAGTACATTAGTGAGCAGGATGAAGCACTGCCAGCTGAATTGCATATTGTAGCATGGAGGAGGGCTCAGGGAGGGAAGCAGTCATCTATCAAAGACTTTTTTAAAAACAGGAACCTGTAAGTTTCATCTTTTTTGTTAGGCCTGGCTTTTCAGCAGATCATTTTGTTTCCTGTAATAATTTTTGAAGGATGCTGTATGTACATAATAAACACTTATAACTAGCATGTATTACATAAGGAGTCAGAAAATATTAATAAAATTAGGTTTTAGTATAAAAAAGGATGTTTTGAAATGTATTGATGGGATCAGAAGAGAGGACTTACAGAACTCCTGTCTATCTGGTTATTTTGTTTTCAAGTTCAACCTCTTGCCACAGTAGGCTGGATAGTCAAGAGTACTGTACTCATCATTAAACCCACTTCTTTTTCTTTTACTTGGACCTCCCCCTCCCCACCAGCATCAGAAATTAATCAGTAACCTGAATCCCAGCTCTAAGCCAAAAATGTATTATAGTGCACTTCACTGGAGTTGTCTTGATATCTTGAGTTTTCTACCTCAATAATTTACTGATATTACATATCCTTACACAGAAGAAAGTACAATAATTGTTTCAGTATATGTTCTCGATTTGTCAGTATATTTTTGCATTCTTTGAGTTAGAGCATAATTGTACCGATTATTTAAGGGTATGTTTCCAGGTATGCAGCAGAGATTTTGCTTTCATTTCTTACAAAATATTTCTGTGACTAACCCAGCATTTTTCTTCAGGTGCTCCAAGTTTTGTTATTATGTGTACTCTGTGGCTGGACTCCAACCAGACTGAACTATCACTGGTCCTGTCGCACTACTGTTCAGTCTGGTTGGCATCTAGGCAGTGAGTATAATTAACAGCAAAATGTGCAGCACCTGAAGAAAAAGGCTGTGCCAGTCTTAGAAATATTGGGCAAGAAATGGAAACAGCAACTCAGCTTTACATCCTGAAACACACTAGTAATCAGTCAGGGAACATGTATCAATTGCATTTGAATTTGCACATTCTAATCAACATAATACATTATGTAAGGGATGTGTGTTATATGTGGACATATATACTTCATTTATAATTGTTAACTTGTATGAATGATGTATTACATTTAAGTTGGTTTGGATCATTTTCAAAAATATCATTAATTTTTAAAGTCTACAGAGTGTTAAAATGTTCAGAGACAGGAGAAGCCAAGTCATTCACCATAGCTTGCTTTTCTTTTGTTGGGATTATCTAAAACGCACCAGCTTCCTCTACTGTATTAGGATATTAGTATGCGACATTATTATCTTGTTTGTATTGTTTTCTCATGCATTTGCAGCCTTTCAACTTATTCTAACACGCTTAAATTGTGTGAATCCGTTAGTGTTTTTACTTGAGGTTTCACTTAAGATCTGTAAAATACTTGCATGTTGCTTTCTGAGCATGTAGTTTAATGAAATGTTGTTTGAATATGTGGCATAGTTCTTATATTACTTTTGCAATTTTTTGTGGGGGGTCAGAATGTATGTTACTTACCTGGCATTCTGTAAGCAATGGTAAACCAGTGAATCATCTTAAGAATATTTGAAATACAAGAGAAAGCAATGGAAACATTTAGACATGAGATCATTCAGAAACAAACGTTGAGAGAAGTCTTAAGAGGCTGAAGATTTAGATCTTTCATATACAGATGAGGAGACTCTTTATGTTTTTGTACTTTTTGTATTTGTTCATCATACTAGTATTCCCACTCAGCCCCCACAGTTTCATGAAGTTCCAATAGGTGACAGTGCTAAACGTAGCCTTCCAAGTAGTGTCTGTAACCAGTTGAGGTATCAGAGTTGTGTGCCCACTGGGTTTTTCACCACCTAAAAGAAGACCATCGAAGGACCATTTTTGTCAAACATCATCGGAAGCCATGAAACATGGGTTGATCACTTTGAACCAGAAACCAAATGGCAATCTGTGAAGTGGTGGCACACCACCTCTCCTCGGAAGAAAAAATTCAAAGCTGCACCCTGAGCCAGTAAAGTCTTGACGACAGTCTTCTGGGAGTCTGAACGGGTTATTCTGTTTTATGTCTCCCTCGTGGTGCAACAATCAACTATGAAGTGTATTGTGCTACCCTCAGGAAATTGAAGTAATGACTTCAGCATGTTCATCACCACAGAAATGCAAACAAACTTCTCCTTCTCCATGACAATGCAAGACTTCACACAAGTCTGTGCACTTGAGAGGAGCTCACAAAATTTCATTGGACTGTGCACCCATGCTGCAGCCCGGATCTCACGCTTTTATTCATCCGTTTGCGTAGCCCGATAAAGGATGCACTCCGTGGGAAGCATTACGTGGATGATGGGGAGATTACTGGATGCAGCGAGATACTGATTCTGACACTGACAAGTGGAATGGTACTATGTGGGTATATAGGTCCTCCCAGTAAGGTGACATTAGGTCATTGCATTGAATAGAGATTATGTTGAAAAATAGGGTTTTGTAGCCAAAAGAGTGAGGAATATTACGGTGCATTATTGAACGCCCCCCGTATACCTAGTTTGACCGTATCAGCATTAAGCTTGGTGTAGTCAGTAGTTCATACATGCATGCAAAGGAAAGCTAACTCACATTAAACATGAAATTGAACTTCTGACCCAATCTTTTCCTTCCTTTTCTCCCGCACTGATTTTACTGCCCCTCATTGCTTCTTAGCATTAGCTTGATATTGCACATAACATGCACATACAGGCTGTGGTTGTGAGTACACTCGCTATCGGTGCTGCCCGGACAACAAGACTGCTGCACGGGGACCTGGTAATGAGGGTTGTGGCTGCAAGTATACCAAGCACGGTTGCTGCCCAAATAATTACACTCCTGCTGCCGGACCAAACTATGAGGGTTGCCCGTGTCACACATTCCAGTTTGGCTGCTGCCCTGATGGCATAACAATAGCTAGAGGCTTGCATAACCAAGGTATGTTAATTGGTACTATTTTATAATTGCCTTAACACTAATGAACAAAGAATTTTTTGAAGATTTCAAGAAACTGAAGCCAGAAATTAGCAATAACAACACAAGGACTCTCAGAAATATCTGTAGTTATTTAGATGCTTAATTTTTTATTTTTTATTGAGAATATTTGAAACAGGCAGGATAAGTCTAAAAAGGGGAGATGTCTTCGATTTACTGGATAAATTTGCAAGACAACTACAGACCATTCAGGATGAAAATTAACTTTACAACATTCTGCATTTGGAGTGGTTTTTTTTTTCAGGAATATTGATAAAATACTTTTTGTCTTTTATTATTTGCTGGTGTTATTATATATATATATATATATATATATATATATATATATATATAATGGAAGGAAACATTCCACGTGGGAAAAATTATATATAAAAACAAAGATGAGGTGACTTACCGAACAAAAGCGCTGGCAGGTCGATAGACACACAAACAAACACAAACATACACACAAAATTCAAGCTTTCGCAACAAACTGTTGCCTCATCAGGAAAGAGGGAAGGAGAGGGGAAGACGAAAGGAAGTGGGTTTTAAGGGAGAGGGTAAGGAGTCATTCCAATCCCGGGAGCGGAAAGACTTACCTTAGGGGGAAAAAAGGACAGGTGTACACTCGCACACACGCACATATCCATCCACACATACAGACACAAGCAGACATATTTCAATATGAAATATGTCTGCTTGTGTCTGTATGTGTGGATGGATATGTGCGTGTGTGCGAGTGTACACCTGTCCTTTTTTCCCCCTAAGGTAAGTCTTTCCACTCCCGGGATTGGAATGACTCCTTACCCTCTCCCTTAAAACCCACTTCCTTTCGTCTTCCCCTCTCCTTCCCTCTTTCCTGATGAGGCAACAGTTTGTTGCGAAAGCTTGAATTTTGTGTGTATGTTTGTGTTTGTTTGTGTGTCTATCGACCTGCCAGCGCTTTTGTTCGGTAAGTCACCTCATCTTTGTTTTTATATATATATATATATATATATATATATATATATATATATATATATATATATATATATATATATATATATAAAAAGAAAGATGATGAAACTTACCAAACAAAAGCGCTGGCAGGTCGATAGACACACAAACAAACACAAACATACACACAAAATTCTAGCTTTCGCAACCAATGGTTGCCTCGTCAGGAAAGAGGGAAGGAGAAGGAAAGACAAAAGGATATGGGTTTTAAGGGAGAGGGTAAGGAGTCATTCCAATCCCGGGAGCGGAAAGACTTACCTTAGGGGGAAAAAAGGACAGGTATCACTCGCACACACACACATATCCATCCACACATACACAGACACAAGCAGACCCCTAAGGTAAGTCTTTCCGCTCCCGGGATTGGAATGACTCCTTACCCTCTCCCTTAAAACCCATATCCTTTTGTCTTTCCTTCTCCTTCCCTCTTTCCTGACGAGGCAACCATTGGTTGCGAAAGCTAGAATTTTGTGTGTATGTTTGTGTTTGTTTGTGTGTCTATCGACCTGCCAGCGCTTTTGTTTGGTAAGTTTCATCATCTTTCTTTTTAGATATATTTTTCCCACGTGGAATGTTTCCCTCTATTATATATATATATATATATATATATATATATATATATATATATATATATATATATATAATTTAAAAAATCGCTTATCATGTAGTGAAATTGTTGCACTGTGAATAGACCTGTAAAGAAGAAGTTGAAAATTGTAGATGCAATATAACTTCTTGTTTATGTTAATAGCTTGAATACACAGTTTATGTGCCAGTCTACTGTTTGAAGATTTCAAGAAACTGAAGCCAGACTAGTGGAGACTAGAGGATGAGCAGTTTTCTTTAGTCATTCCATTATTTGTGTTACATCAGTACCTTTCTATTTATTTATGTATCCACAATTTCCTGTTAATTAATTAATATAACATTCACTGAAAGTTGAAAATGCCAACTTTGGTGATATTTAAAGCTGCTACAGAAATGTTCTGATTTTCTAGAATATTAAAATCATTGTCAGTTTGTAGCAGACTGCAAAAGGATTGTTGAGATCAAATCATGAATCAAATTTTAAAAGAGACAGAAATTAATGTATGAAGTTTCTCTGTAATATGTTGTAACAAATAATTGTGACCAAAAGGTTCATTGAATTGTAATACAGCATCAGGTTACCCAGTAAAGAGATCTGGAGATTACAGATATCTACTGCTGAAACATTTGAAGTTCGCGTTCAGACTATATATTCTACATTAGTTATTTCGAGGTAACTTGCTTTCATATGTCACCAGAACTACCATTCCTCTTTGACATAAGCTCCTGAAATGCAGACACGAGAGATTTGCTTGCTTCAAAACTAACCAGTGATAAAGTCACATACCTAATCTGTGAAAATTTACCACCTTAAGACCTGTCAAATAAGTGCAGTTACAACAAACCATGTTGCCTTTCCTCACTTTTATTTCCTTACATAATGATAGAAGATAATAATAATTGTAACCAGAAGTCATAGATATACAGCTAGTTAAACAGGCACTTATTCATTTTATTAAAAAAAAATTGCTTCTCAGTAGTGCTTCTTCTACCCAGAAAATTACCTTAAAATTTGTACTAGTTGGACACAGTGGCACTAAGAATAAGAGCTTCATAGTTTGTTAATTTTACAGATACACGGTGTGGTTTGATCCTGAAGGACACTATCTGCAAACAATTTAGGAACTTCACAAGGCTTCTGAGTTCACATCTTTGTCATTACAATACTAATGAAAAATGTAACCAAGCAAACTAACTAAAACCTTTTCAGAAGGTAGAGGAAACATCCCTTAAAAAGTTTTATACAGGTGATACAGCATAGACACAGAGCAGATTTTTTTTGGAACAGAATGGACATTGCTTGGGTTTCGTATTGCAGTTACTTTTGTTTTTCTCAAAATCTTTGGTATTTAGTTACAGATAAGACAACTGTTTTAGAAGTGCACAACCATTGCTTTGTTATAGAACCAAACTGTACGGTCTGCCATGTCAGTCACGTTGTTGAGACCAGGGGGTTTCTACTTCCTTCACCCCAGTAATCATCTTCTTCTTCCTCTTCTTCTTCTTCCTCTTCTTCTTCTGTCTTTTCTGGCATGTAAACGCTGAACTTGTAGTTATTTGTTTGAGTTTTGTTGCTTGTGTAGGTGAAACTTAGTAGTCGATGATTCTGAGCATGGCTTGGACAGAGCCACTGACCAGGCATTTACCTGCCAGCAGCAGTAGGCCTGGTACAGGCTTTCTGACACTGATTTCAACACTCACAGACCAATCCTTCACCTTGTGTAGTGCTCTGTTTTCATGTGCTTAGTTGTCAGCCACGCAAGCTGATTGCATGTTGTGTTTTACTTAGCACTCGGTCTCTACATGGTCTTCAGACCCTCTGCTTCCCTGTAAATTAACTCCAACATTGAGTTTTGTTCCCTCTACTGGGGTTCAGCTCCAGTCCTGTTGATGAGCCACATAGTTCACATTAGTGCCAACAGTGACACTTCACAGCATTGTCATGACTTGTATGGATGATGAAGTGGCAACATCATTCTTATTTATTTATTTATTTAGTCCTTCAAATCCTATATCTATAGAATATATACAAGGATATTGGACATGGTTAGGTATTTACAAGATAAAATACAGTTTGTATTGCAATCCTAAGGAAGATACTGAAGTAATTTAGCAAAGATTCATACATACAACAAACATTACAGGCAACATACAAAGTAGAATATTAATAATGACTCTTTATTTTTGTTGTATGGCTTTTATATATTCTGTCAGACTGTAAAAGCGATGATCAATTAAATATGCATTTACTTCAACCTTAAAACTACAGAGTTTGCCTATTGATTTAACATGGTTAGGTAGATCATTGAAAATCTTTATCCCAGTATGTAGTGTGCCTTTTTGGCGCAATGATGTTCTCACCTGTTTCATATGAAGGTCAGATTTTTGCCTTGTATTGTGTGCATGAATATCTTCATTTTTAATAAGATGTCTGGGTGTCTATCGATATATTGTTTTATAAAAACTGATGTTTCGTAGATAAAAATGCAAGGAAGAGGACGAACTGACAGTTTTTTGAATGTGGGTCTGCATGATTTCGTATCGTTTACCCCTTCAATAATTCTTAGTATTCTCTTTTGCCTCCTGAAAAGTTTAATATTTGTTGTTGTATTGCCCCAGAAGGTTATGCCATATTTAATTACAGAATGCACATAGGAGTAGTATACATTTAACAGGCTGGCTTTGCTGCAACAAGTTTTTAAGATCCATGTCATGTAACAGGTTTTGCTTAGTTTTCTTTGCAAATATTCAATGTGTACCTCCCAGTTTTTTGTTGTTCTGGAGCCAGAGTCCCAGAAATTTAGTGCTGTCAACACATTCAAGAACTGTGTCCCTAAGTTCTATTTCTATGTTTGGGTGGTGTCTTCCTTTTACGTTATAGAAGTTCAGTGCTACTGTCTTTTCTTTGTTTATAATTAGCTTGTTGTAGCTGAACCACTGTTCTACACTGTTCATTGTTTGGATAGCGGAGTCTTTCAGTTTTTCTTCTGTTTTACCACTAATAAGAAAGCTTGTATCGTCTGCAAATTGGAGGGTAGTTTGGCAATACTTGTTGTACATAAGATCATTGACATAGAGGAGAAACAGAATAGGTCCTAATACTGATCCTTGAGGGACATCATACTTCACATTTTCATATCCTGAATAGTAGCGGCTGATTTTGTTATGGTCCGTGTATTGCACTTCAACCACCTGTTTGGGACCACATAGGTATGTCTTGAGCCACTCATTGGATATACCTCTAATTCCTAATTGGCCAAGCTTCTGCAGTAGGGCATTATGATCAATGACATCAAAAGCTTTAGATAAATCAAGACATATGCCTGTCACAAACTCACTTGCATCCAGTTTAGTACAGATTTCATTAAGAAATTCAAATATTGCACTTTCAGTTGAATAGCCTTCCCTGAAGCCATGCTGTGAAGGAGAAAGAATTTTATTTTTATTTAGGAAATCAGACAATCTCTTATAAAAGACTTTTTCTAAAATTTTTGAAAATACAGACAGTAGGGCTATTGGTCTATAATTTGAAACACATTCTGGATTTCCTTTTTTGAACAGTGGTTTTATTTTTGCTTTTCTTTAAGCATGAACGGAAGGTTCCTGATGCCAGTGAGCTGTTGCACAAGTGTGTCAAGGGTTCAGCTAAGGCAAGACAGCATTTTTTAATAATTGCATCTGGTATTCCATCAATTCCCCATGAGTACCCTGTTTTCAAGGTTTTTATAACTGATAAAATTTCTTCAGTATTTGTGGGTGAAAAGAACAAAGATGTAGACACATTTCTCACACTATTGCATGATGGAGGTGATATTTTGTTGTGTTCTTCCAGTCCACTTACCAACTGTTCAGTTATGTTTGCAAAATATTTGTTGAAGGTCCCTGCAATTTCTGTTGCATAAGAAATCATTTGTCCTTCATAACATAAGTTCATATTTTTATATTGTTTAGTTTCCCTTGTTGTTTGATTTTTTGGAACTTCCCATAGAGCTTTAGATTTGTTTTTTGAATTTTCAATGTATTTGTCATTTGCCATTGTTTTAGCTTTCCTTACAACATTTTTGAGGATCCTCTTGTAATTCTTCAGGTACAAATGAAATTCAGGAGGCATGTTCTGTGTCTTTGCTATATCGTGTAATCTTCTTTTCTCTACACAAGATATTCTAATACCTGTTGTAATCCATTTGTTCTTTTTGAAGTTAGGTTGACATTTTTGTTTTTTTAAAGGAAATGCAGGTTCAAAGTATGACATGAAGATTTCCATGAATTTTTCAAACTTTTTGTTTGTGTTTTCACAAGTATACACTTCATACCAAGTTTCTTCACTTAGTCTCTGTACAAAAAGGTTTATTTTTATGTTAGTGAATGTCCTTGAATCTTTTACAAGTTCCTCTTTTTCAGTTGTTTCACTTGGGGTGTGCAAAGCAATAAACTGTACATAGTGATCACTGAAGCCAGTATTAGGATTTCCGGCACAGAAATTGTGATTTACATTTGTGTTTATTAATATCTGATCAATTTTTGAGCTAGTTGTTGGTGTAACTCTTGTAGAAGAGTCTATGGTGGCTTTTATGTTATATGTTTCCAGTAGGGTCATCAAGCTTTGCTGGTCTTTTGAGATTTCTTGGAAATCAATATTAAAATCTCCTCATATGGTCACTGTTTTGTTGAAGTTTTTTATAGTATTTAAAGCTGCTTCTAGTTGAAGACAGAAATCATTTAAGTTCCCATCAGGGCTCCTATATAAACAGATGATTATTAATTTTAATGCAGAGAATTCAACTGCGGATACTTCAAAAACTTTCTCTTCAGCTAACAGTTCAATGGGTTTTATGTTACAATAATCAATGCCACTTTTAACAAATGTACATGACCCTCCATGACTGGATGTAATTCTAGAAAATGATGATGAAAGATTGAAGTCTGCAAGTTTTGTGACTGACATTGCATCTTTAGGCAGCCAGTGTTCAGTTATACACATTACAGAAGCGTTTTTTAGCTCATCAGTACATAAAATTTCAACTTCACTTAATTTGTTTAGCAATGATTGGACATTTTGATGGATCAGCATGAAATTAAAGGATTTGTTAGGGTTTGGCATATTGTTAGACTTTGGTATATTTAATTGATCACTTACCTTTACCTTGTCAATAAAAAATCATTCAGGTGTGCTGGAAGTACTGCTTTTCTTTTCCCAACTGCACCTAATCTATTATCATCTGCAGCAGAATTTTCTTCTGTGTCTGATTCCCCTGGTAGTTGTTCAGCTGCTGATCCTACTGTTGATAATATTGCTGCTGGTGTTAGAGCTGGGTCTGCAATTGGTAGAGCTGTTACTGCATTCATTCTTGTTGCTGTGCCTGAATATTGGAGGCACCTTGTTCCTTCTTTTGTTGTTGATGTTAGTGAGTGAGGTCTTGCTGGCATTGTTTCCTTCGAATATTTGGGGGGCCAATCCAGGATGATTTTACTTTTAGGTGTTTGATGCCTCTTGATGATAATTTCTTCAATTTTTCCGATGAGCAGGTTTTTCCCCATGTTGTTAACGTGCAATCCATGTAATGTGTGGAATCTGTTCCCAATATTGTTAACATTTACGAGTTCTACATTTCTGGAATGTTTGCAAAGTAATGAAATTTGTTGGTTGGCATTGATTATTTCTTTATTTATGCATGACCAAGATGGTAAGTCATGCCGATGTGGGATGTTCAGCACTAAAACATTTGTGTGTGTCAACTGTCCTAAGCACCTTTTTAGTTCTTGTTTTGCTTTGTGTGTTTTGTTTTTATATATGTCATTTGACCCACCAATTAGCACAATAAAGTCTTCAGAGGATAAGTCAGCAATGTCTGTGGATCGTACACAATTGCAAACTTCCAACATAGAGGCACCAGGCTTTATGTAAGCGATTGTTTGTACACTGGACTGACCGTTCAGAAGGCGAGCAAATCCACGACCATGACTGTCTGCCATCACAACTACTTTTCTTCGTTGCATGTTTAGAAGGCCCACCAGCATTATGGCCAAACAATTTAGTATCAGCGCTGGACAAATACTTGATATTTATGTCACGCAAGTGTTCAGGTCTTTCAGTTTCATTTCCTTTCATAACAGTAGTTGTGTTGTTAGGTATTCTTTTGGATGTATTACTCCGCGTATTTGTAGTTTCATATTCAGCTCGGAAGTTAGTTTTATCACAAGCACAATGTTTCTTATCTTGCACAGTTGATTTCACACTGAACCTGCTTGTAAACACGATATTAGGCTCATACAATAAGCTTTGTTGAGAATGAGTCACCTTGTTTTTCACTTTGCCTGGAATTTTGTGGTTACTGTGACTCAGGTTTGATGTAGGTTCACACTTTCCGGACGTAAGTTTTTTTAGTTCGCTCATCAGAGTATTAATGGGTAGTTGCAGACTATTTACACGATCATTTAACTTTCTGATTCCATCAGTACAATTCGTGCACATGCTGTTTTTATCGGTGTAATTTTCACTTTTTTTCGCATGAACACTATGCATATCAACACTAGCCGCCATGTGACACTCATCCTTTTTTTCATAGTGTTAAGTTGTGGCCACCATAGACCCAGCATTTTTGCATTGTTGGAAGAGCAGGTGCACCTCCAGGAGCAGCAACAAAAGCTCCAGCAGGAGCACATGCAGGAACTGCTCAGACAGAATGTGGAAGTGCTCTGTAGATACACCATGCTGAACCCAGGCACCTGCTAAGAAATTTGCCCCCTCCCCACGTCACCCCCAACACCATTCACTAGTTTTGCAAGGCTATAGAAATGTGGGAGTATTACATGCACCAATTCTTGCCATACTGCCAGGTAAGGTGCATCATCAATCCATTTGATAAGGCTGTCTTGTTATTGTCCAACAGTGCAGCATTGTATGAAATTGTCCAGACTTTGAAGCCATCTACCATCCTGGAAAACTCTGAGAATCTTTGTCAGTTGCTCACACAGTATTTTGATCATCAAATCCATGTGCTGGCAGCATGGTTACAGTTTTATCACTACCGCAAGTGACCTGGGCAGTCATATGCAGTGTAGATCACCATTGTGCAAAGTCTATTGTGCAAGTGTCAGTTTGTCACCAGTGTGCTACCTCATTTGTGATCTCACTAATTGGTGGTGATATCGCCCAGTTAAGACCTGATCCAGAGGTCCATGCTAGGGCATTTTCCTGTTCATTTGCCTTTTCTAATCCTTTTTTTCTTTTTTTGCTAAAGTCACTAAGATCACTGAATCATATGGACTTTCAGCAATGGCAAGGGACGTACCACCTGACAACTTGCAGGTGGTCAAGATAAACATGGTGCATGGTAAACAACCCTTGATGATCCGTGGGGTGAGCCAGGTGGCCTTGCCTTCCACTGAGCGAGTGTCTGTTGGTGTCATGGATGATTCAAGTGCAGTGATGTCACAGTGCTGTGCCCATCTCACCCTGCATTGGGCTTGACAGATAGAAGTAAATCAAAACATTGTTATCCCCACTCACAATGTTATTTGGATTCTCAAAGTTGCTCCCCTTCCACATTTATTTCTGCCCAATGAGCAAGCTGGTGGTCCTGACCTAATTCTCATTTAGTTCACATTCATAGAATTACCTGCATATAGATGTCATGTGTGGGATGTGCCACGAAGTAGACCATTTGGCAACAGTTTGTGACAGTGGGCAAACTGCAGGGTGATTATTGGAGGACCCAGCGTTTTCCCTTAGAGTCGCAGATGGTCTCTAGTGCCCCACAAACTTCACCCCAGCATATTCAACTGATTTTGTTATTGGATGGGCAACCGATTGAGTTTTCGGGTAGACGCAGGAGCGATGGTCAGTCTCATTAACCGACACACACGCCTGTCTGTTGAGCTGTCTTGCATTGCAATGGCCTGTACATATTGTTGTGCCTTACAGCAGAAGGGAAAAGGAGAACTCGTGATCATGCCCTGAAATCATGCGATAGTCAGCTGCCTGCCATGCCATCCTCAGTCGTTTATCATTGGATGTGTTATGGAGGGGCAGTGGAATCAGCACGCTACATTCCCAAACAATGCCACACTTTGACCTCTCATCAGGTAGCCCCTCAGTTGGCATAGCAAGGCTGAGCCCAACTCGGTCCGGTCCTCCCACCCAGGAAAAATTCATGACAGTACCAGGAACTGAACCAGGGTCCCCACATGAAGGTCTTCCATATTGACAATTGGACTATGGAGGCTGACATGTCTAATAGCAATCATTTTATTCCTTTGATGGGACAGTTATCTGTTTCTACACATTATAAAAATATGGAATGGCAACTGACATTGTTAGTGATTAATTCACCATTGGATCAAGATACGCTTGGGCTAGATACCTTTTATGTTTTTGGCTTCCAGACTGTTGACAAAATACATTTGATATCTCATTCTGTCCCTTTCCAATATTTGGACTCTTTTCTATGGTTGTGTGACCTGTTGTTTGAGAATACCTTGTGGTGGGTAGGAAATTTCGAGATAATCATGTCTCTTAAGCCATCTGCAATATCTAAATTTTGTCCCCCCCCCCCCTCCCCCCCCCCCCAAAAAAAATAAATAAATAAATAAAATCCTTTTGCCATACGCAACAAGGTCAAGGCCAAGTTGCAGCATTGGCAGGACATTGGCATTGTTTCTCCTATTCCATCAAGACAGTGGGCCATCCCTTTAGTTCCTTATTCAGTCCTCATTGCACGTTGCCAGATAGGAGTGCGAACTTTTTTGCAGAGGCAGGCACTATTCCTCAATTACTGAATTATTGTTATGACATTTGATACTGGTCCACCACATAGCATGCAAATGGGGATGCACAATTGTAGTTCTCAGTGGGACCAGATACAGAGCTCGACTAACAAGAGACTCTCATTTTCATCTTGGATGATGCCTTTCAGCAAACTTTGCTGCATTTTTCCTTTGATAGTGCATGATGTCATGGCTGCCAAGGCTGCCAACCTGCTTTTCTGGAAAATTGTTTCAGTTGTCCAGGTGGGGTGGCCCAAGCATGCTCTTTTGGGAGCAGTTCTGGCACGGCATACTTTTTTTTCTCTCCTAAGTAATCAGCTCAGTGTCGTCCTCTTGAATGAAGTGACATGCACGAAAATGATAGAGAAAAGTATGTTTGCTGCTGCTAAAATGTTAAAACACTTTTCTCGGATTATGTGGTAAGTTTACACTGTTCATCTTTTCCACTATTTCGCACATATTTTCCACGTTTGACTTACGAAGTTCATAACCTAACATTAAACCTTTTTGCCACAGGGATATGAATTTCACCTCATTCTAGAGAAGACAGAGGCCATATATTGAGACAAATTACACCTGATGATTCACCCACAGGATCCGAAATGCATCATGTACTTAAAAAAACACAAAAAGTTGTGACTCAAGGTGTTTTTTAATTCATACCTCCAGTGTATTGAATACAGTCACGATTGAAGCTAAAACATACGGATAAAATTATTAAAAAAAGTTTTTAGTTTAAACACAGTGCCAGCTATGTATTTTATTCATGCTGAGCAAAATGTGTTTCGAGAATTTATTCTTGTTGTCAAGTACAGTATTTACGTATGTATTTTTTGTGATGTTACACAAACAAAAAATGTGAGTGATAGTTTGCGTGTGTGTGTGTGTGTGTGTGGTTTTCTACATAACAGATGAGGCACAGTACCTGATAACTTCAAAAAAACAACTACAGTGCAAGAGACGCAGAATACCACATATTCAAACACCACACAAAGTACTTACTTACATATTTGAACTCTACAACAAGAAAAAATTCGAAATGCGTCATGCTAAGCATGAAAAAATATGTAACTTTTGCAATATTTCATTATTCAATTAATGAATGACAGCTGCAGGCTTTCAAAAACATCAATTATGACATGAAATTGAGTCTAATGTTCCGACTTCCCAGACAGTTATCAGTTCCAGTTACATCAGTGGTTTTCATTACATAATAAACCTTCATTAGATAATAAACAAGTCCATGACAAGTCTTTTGATGCCTGTTATGTACATATATCATACATAAAATGCGAGGGGGGTATCCTATACATAACGTTTACAGCTTAAAACATTATTTCCCACCTTTTACATTTTCCTGTGTTTTACGTCATTTTTTGAAGTCCCTTGAAAAGCGCAAAAGCAAGGTTTTACTGTATATGCTCAATTAGAGGAACTAACAGTTAAATCAATATTATGAGACATAGTGGTGAAGACTGAAAATTTGTGCCCAACTGGAACTCAAAAGTAGGTGCTCCACTTCCTACAACAGATGCCTTAACTGTGTCAACCATCTGGAAACGCTTCTTAGCTGACCCATATTCTTGGCCTGTCATGTGCAACTAGTGCCCACTTCCATAATGCCCACTTCTCATAGCATTCACTAAAGCCTGCTGTGGCTAGGAAGATATGGTATATCTGCACTGAAGTACGTACAGCCATCCTTGATCGTATATGTATGGAAATGTGATGTCTGTTCTATCAGAAATGTCAAACAAAACAGACACCACATTTCAATATAATAGTTAAAACAGCTAATGACTATCTACAGCCAACAAAACAGACACTAAATAACTCACCTTAAGTTCACTGTGGGAGCAAATGGAGTCCCATGAATGTGCAACATGGTAATAGCACAAAAGGCAAGCATGCTCTAATGCCATAGAACAGTAAACAACTTGCAGTAAAGTGTATAAGTAAAATTAGCTGACAAGCTGTTTTACAAAGACATAATACACATATATCCAATGGTGTACAAAGGATTTAACAGAACTCCAAGATGTCTCTTGTCCACCTTTTTATTTTCAGTTAGCGTGAATTTAGTTCCACTCGGAGGCATGCAGCACAATGAGATCTCATTCCAGGCTCCCTCTTGAATTCAATACAATAATGATTATGAAATAATGGTTATAGAGTTCTCCTGAAATATAAAACTCATAAATTCTAGTATCACTATAACAAGAAAATCTAGCACCAAGAAGTGAGGCAAGGTTGGTGAGCACAAAAAACACAAGGAAGTTTTAGAATAAATACTCTAGCATGTAGCTCTCTAGAGAATATTAAAACACAAAGCTTGTACCAACACTAACAAGCCATGACACTCTACAATCAAACAATGGAAAATCCAGGCTGGAATGTAACAATACCAGAGAAGGAAAGTTGCTACTCACCATATAGCGGAGATGCTGAGTCGCGCTAGGCACAACAAAAAGATTCACACAATTAAAGTTTTCGGCCATTAAGGCCTTTGTCAACAGTAGACACACATACACATACATACACACACACACACACACACACACACACACACACACACACACACACACACACACACATGTAAACGCAACTTGCACACACATCTGTAGTCTCAGAGAGCTGGGTGTGGTTTCAGCTCTCTGAAACTATAGATCTGTGTGCAAGCTGCATTTACATGAGTGTGTGTGTGTGTGTATGTGTATGTGTGTCTACTGCTGACAAAGGCCTTAACGGCCGAAAACTTGAATTGTGTGAATCTTTTTGTTGTGCCTATCGCGACTCAGCATCTCCGCTATATCATGACACTCAAGAGTTGTTGTTGTTGTTGTGGTCTTCAGTCCTGAGACTGGTTTGACGCAGCTCTCCATGCTACTCTATCCTGTGCAAGCTTCTTCATCTCCCAGTACCTACTGCAACCTACATCCTTCTGAATCTGCTTGGTGTATTCATCTCTTGGTCTCCCTCTACGATTTTTACCCTCCACACTGCCCTTCAATACTAAATTTGTGATCCCTTGATGCCTCAGAACATGTCCTACCAACCGACCCCTTCTTCTAGTCAAATTGTGCCACAAACTTCTCTTCTCCCCAATCCTATTCAACACCTCCTCATTAGTTATGTGATCTATCCATCTAATCTTCAGCATTCTTCTGTAGCACCACATTTCAAAAGCTTCTATTCTCTTCTTGTCTAAACTATTTATCATCCATATTTCACTTCCATACATGGCTACACTCCATACGAATACTTTCAGAAACGACTTCCTAACACTTAAATCAATACTCGATGTTGACAAACTTCTCTTCTTCAGAAACGCTTTCCTTCCCATTGCCAGTCTACATTTGATATCCTCTCTACTTCGACCATCATCAGTTATTTTACTCCCCAAATAGCAAAACTCCTTTACTACTTTAAGCGTCTCATTTCCTAATCTAATACTCTCAACATCATCTGACTTAGTTCGACTACATTCCATTATCCTCATTTTGCTTTTGTTGATGTTCATCTTATATCCTCCCTTCAAGACACCATCCATTCTGTTCAACTGCTCTTTCAAGTCCTTTGCTGTCTCTGACAGAATTACAATGTCATTGGCAAACCTCAAAGTTTTTATTTCTTCTCCATGGTATTTAATACCTACACTGAATTTTTCTTTTGTTTCCTTCACTGCTTGCTCAATATACAGATTGAATAACATCGGGGAGAGGCTACAACCCTGCCTCACTCCCTTCCCAACCACTGCTTCCCTTTCGTGCCCCTCAACTCTTATAACTGCCATTTGGTTTCTATACAAATTGTAAATAGCCTTTCACTCCCTATATTTTACCCCTGCCACCTTCAAAATTTGAAAGAGAGTGTTCCAGTCAACATTGTCAAAAGCTTTCTCTAAGTCTACAAATGCTAGAAACGTAGGTTTGCATTTCCTTAATCTAGCTTCTAAGATAAGCCTTAGGGTCAGTATCGCCTCATGTGTTCCAATATTTCTACGGAATCCAAACTGATCTTCCCCAAGTTCGGCTTCTACTAGTTTTTCCATTCGTCTGTAAAGAATTCGCGTTAGTATTTTGCAGCCGTGACTTATTAAACTGATAGTTCGGTAATTTTCACATCTGCCAACACCTGCTTTCTTTGGGATTGGGATTATTATATTCTTCTTGAAGTCTGATGGAATTTCACCTGTCTCATACATCTTGCTCACCAGATGGTAGAGTTTTGTCAGGACTGGCTCTCCCAAGGCTGTCAGTAGTTCTAATTGGAATGTTGTCTACTCCGGGGGCCTTGTTTCGACTCAGGTCTTTCAGTGCTCTGTCAAACTCTTCATGCAGTATCATATCTCCCATTTCATCTTCATCTACATCCTCTTCCATTTCCATAATATTGTCCTAAGTACATCGCCCTTGTATAGACCCTCTATATACTCATTCCACCTTTCTGCTTTCCCTTCTTTGCTTAGAACTAGGTTTCCATCTGAGCTCTTGATATTCATACAAGTGGCTCTCTTCTCTCCAAAGGTCTCTTTAATTTTCCTGTAGGCAGTATCTATCTTACCCCTAGTGAGATAAGCCTCTACAGCCTTACATTTATCCTCTAGCCATTCCTGCTTAGCCATTTTGCACTTCCTGTCGATCTCATTTTTGAGGCGTTTGTATTCCTTTTTGCCTGCTTCATTTACTGCGTTTTTATATTTTCTCCTTTCATCAATTAAATTCAATATTTCTTCCGTTACCCAAGGATTTCTACCAGCCCTCGTCTTTTTACCTACTTGATCCTCTGCTACATTCACTACTTCATCCCTCAAAGCTTCCCATTCTTCTTCTACTGTATTTCTTTCCCCCATTCCTGCCATTTGTTCCCTTACGCTCTCCCTGAAACTCTGTACAACCTCTGGTTTAGTTAGTTTATTCAGGTCCCATCTCCTTAAATTCCCACCTTTTTGCAGTTTCTTCAGTTTTAATCTACAGTTCATAACCAATAGATTGTGGTCAGGGTCCACTCAACAGTAAGACAGTAAAATGTGAAAACTGTCAGTGGCAAATTTAATGACTAGCCTTTGTTTGCCACAACTCGTTAAACATGCTCAAACAGTGAGAGAAAGTCCAGTACAGAAACAAATGAGTGCACACACACTCCTCAGGACAACCACAGGAAAATGACGCAAAAACTAGGAAGATAACCAGGATGCCCAGTGTCACAACACTTGTATATCAAATTCAGAATTGCTGTCCATAGTTGGAAACGGGTGTTCACCATAGAATTTACAGTCCTCAGGTGAGACAGATTCCCAAGCCAGCTTTGCTTCCTCCAGTTGGTTAAGTGGCTGACACTTTGAATTTCAACCTGTCAGTGCGAACTACATACACCCCAAGCCAGGCTGCCGACTTCAGGTAATGTCCAGTTCACAGGGATGTCAACACATCTGTGACAATTGCAGAGCCCAAACTATACACAGTTCTGCTGACAAGACCAAACTCGATGAACATGCCTTGCATGTCCATATATTGTTGCTCGGCTCTGCCTCCCTGCCCTCTAATACGAAGCATCCTTCAGTTACCCAGCAACTGGTCAAAGACATTCATCGTGTACAGCTACTGTCGATACAAGCAAGTGACTCCAAAATGGAACATGTACAGCTAGTGGTGTTAATATAAGTATCTACACCCTGCACAAATTGTTAGGTGTGCTCTTTTCTCCCATGTTTTCTAGTTAAGGCAGCCAAAAATGTTCTAAAATCCAAAATTTTTTATTTGAGGTATTTCACTAACATGTTTTCCTAGTAAAAGTATACATTTTTGGATACTGAAAAATTAAGGTTACAAGATTGTAATATTCCATTTTTGTAGGGTTAGCACTCCAAAATTTGAATAATTTTGCAACAACATTTTTGAGTAGTAACATTTTCATTGTCACAGAATTTATATAAAATGCAATATGTTTGTTTAGAAGAGGATCAGAGCTTTCAAATTAGTTTGTTTAATCCTAAAACAAACAATTGTCAATGGGGTTGGATTTTTTTAAGTGCACATAGTTTTCTTGCATCTTAAATTTTGAATGTTTCCTTATACAAAATGTTTCTACACAAAATACTTTGAACAATAAGCCTTCCAAAGATACAGTTTGAAAAACAAATTTGGTACTTTATGTATAGATAGTATAGAACATATCAAATAAATGAAAGAGAGAAGACAAAAAATGTATATTTGTTTTATGAGTGGTATCAGAAGGCAGATGAAACTATCCTACATTGATCAACCAAACTGAAATATAATTTTGAAATAATATTCAAGCTTTAACAGCCACCCATGGTGAAAACTTTGTAATTACTTTTTCCCTCTAAACACCTACAGATTTGTATTTGAGAAAGTAATTGGAATCAGTAAGTCAGAAATAATTACTGTTGAAAATAATTTGTGTTTGGCAGAGGCTTTTAATTTTGTAAACCATGGTACCCTCACAAAAAATTTAATGTATTATTGAATAGTAGGCAGAGCAGATTATGGTTTTTTATGTGCGTGACAGAAAGCTGTGTGTATCAGTTGTGGGAATTTTGATGACAAAAAATAATTCCCATATGTAGACATGATGATTATGCAATACATAGCTTTATTGCACAACTGATCATAACCAGGAATAAATCTAATGATTGTCTCTAACTAGTAGTCTGTAATGTATGTGTATATGAATTATCTTATTTTAAATTGGTCTAAACTTGTAAATAATTTGATGTGTCCTATATCCTTGTAAGAAGAGAATTGTGGATGAATAAAGCTACTACAACTACTAAATACAAACAATAATGAACAAAACTCTACATTGATAATACAGGGTGTTTCAAAAATGACCGATATATTTGAAACGGCAATAAAAACTAAACGAGCAGCGATAGAAATACACCGTTTGTTGCAATATGCTTGGGACAACAGTACATTTTCAGGCGGACAAACTTTTGAAATTACAGTAGTTTTAATTTTCAACAACAGATGGCGCTGCAAGTGATGTGAAAGATATAGAAGACAATGCAGTCTGTGGGTGCGCCATTCTGTACGTCGTCTTTCTGCTGTAAGCGTGTGCTGTTCACAACGTGCAAGTGTGCTGTGGACAACATGGTTTATTCCTTAGAACAGAGGATTTTTCTGGTGTTGGAATTCCACCGCCTAGAACACAGTGTTGTTGCAACAAGACGAAGTTTTCAACGGAGGTTTAATGTAACCAAAGGACCGAAAAGCGATACAATAAAGGATCTGTTTGAAAAATTTCAACGGACTGGGAACATGACGGATGAACGTGCTGGAAAGGTAGGATGACCGCGTACGGCAACCACAGAGGGCAACGCGCAGCTAGTGCAGCAGGTGATCCAACAGCGGCCTCGGGTTTCCGTTCGCCGTGTTGCAGCTGCGGTCCAAATGACGCCAACGTCCACGTATCGTCTCATCAGCCAGAGTTTACACCTCTATCCATACAAAATTGAAACGCGGCAACCCCTCAGCGCCGCTACCATTGCTGCACGAGAGACATTCGCTAATGATATAGTGCACAGGATTGATGACGGCGATATGCATGTGGACAGGATTTGGTTTACTGATGAAGCTTATTTTTACCTGGACGGCTTCATCAATAAACAGAACTGGCGCATATGGGGAACCGAAAGCCCCATATTGCAGTCCCATCATCCCTGCATCCTCAAAAAGTACTGGTCTGGGCCACCATTTCTTCCAAAGGAATCATTGGCCCATTTTTCAGATCCGAAACGATTACTGCATCACGCTATCTGGACATTCTTCGTGAATTTGTGGCGGTACAAACTGCCTTAGACAACACTGCGAACACCTCGTGGTTTATGCAAGATGGTGCCCGGCCACATCGCACGGCCGACGTCTTTAATTTCCTGAATGAATATTTCGATGATCGTGTGATTACTTTGGGCTATCTGAAACATACAGGAGGCGGCGTGGATTGGCCTCCCTATTCGCCAGACATGAACCCCTGTGACTTCTTTCTGTGGGGACACTTGAAAGACCAGGTGTACCGCCAGAATCCAGAAACAATTGAACAGCTGAAGCAGTACATCTCATCTGCATGTGAAGCCATTCCGCCAGACACGTTGTCAAACGTTTCGGGTAATTTCATTCAGAGGCTACGCCATATTATTGCTACGCATGGTGGATATGTGGAAAATATCGTACTATAGAGTTTCCCAGACCGCAGCGCCATCTGTTGTTGACAATTGTAACTCCTGTAATTTCGAAAGTTTGTCTGCCTGAAAATGTACTGTTGTCCCAAGCATATTGCAACAAACGGTGTATTTCTATTGCTGCTCGTTTAGTTTTTATTACCGTTTCAAATATACCGGTCATTTTTGAAACACCCTGTATATACTCTCTGCCAAACCAGCAATTCATCTTTCTCAACTCTACATTGATAATATATTCTCTCTGCCAAACCAGCAATCTCTTACTTGCCCAGTAATCCTCCCTTTTGAAGCTGAGTGCTTCTGGAATATTGAGGTACTGGTGCTTAACCTGTCAGCCAGCCCTTGTGATGTGATGATTGGCTTGGGGGCATGTGTGTTGTGGCAGCAGCTGACAGGACAGTCCAGGGCTCTTGAGTCTCCTGGGAGGCTGCAGTATCAGTCCTCATTGTAGGCTCAGAGCAGGCCAGTGGAAAAGTGATGGGATTGTGCTGTAGAGGTTCATTTTTTTAGAGGTAGGCAGGCTTTAGTCACACTACGGTGACTGTTTTGTGTCTGCTGTTCTGGACAATCTTGAAAGTGTTATTCTCTTTTGAGGGAACTCTTTAGGGACCAGTTTGTGGTGGGTGCACAGTGTCAGCTCTTGTGCCAGACATGTGTGATGTAAGCATATCCTGACAGGAGGGCCTGCATGCTGACATTTCATCTGGGAGCTGAACCATTGTGTGAACTTTGTCACTGTTTCTGGAACAGTTGGCTAAAGTGGTGTTGGTACGATGAGTACGTCTAGCACACATAACTGTTTGCCTACACTAGTTGGGTTGGCAAACATTGCAGATCCTTGTTTACTAAGCTGCATGGGTCTAACAATGCCATTGGCAAGGCATCCATACACACTGATGAGCAACACATCAGTGCCATCTTTGGCATGTCATGAAGCCTCACCATCATTCCATTACTAGCATGATGTTAGTGAGTGGTGTGAAGATGGTTGCAGCTAAATAGTTGAAGAAGCTCATTAAACAGCTGTGACACAAACTGGCATCTGCAGTCAGTCGTAATGGTTTGAGGAATGCCAGAGCTCAAAAACCACGTTAGCAACAATGCCTTTGCAACCGCCTCATTGGAGATGTCTTGTATGGGAGTAGCTTTGGGTCACCATGTGAAACTATCCACTACAGTAACTAGATAGTGGTGACCATCAGAATAGAGTAACAGTCCTATGATGTCCACATGTGTGAGTGAAAATCTTGCTTTCAGTGTTGGAAAATGTGCAACTGGTGCGAAGGCATATCAGCCGATTTCACCTCACTGGCAATTGAGACAGCGGCACACTCACACTCAGCAGTACTTCTGACTTCCTTGCCACACCACCTAGCTTACCACTAACCCTGCTCCCTGGATGAACCATTTTAAAACTGTGTGTCAGAATTCTGTGGAAATGTATGGATGTTGTTTGTCTTGGCATGTGTTGCACAAGAGACTCATGGCACAATATGGATCGAAATACGTCTCAGTTGCAGGCTTGTGTGTTCACTTTGGAGTAGTTGTGCCACACTGTGTCCTCTTGGTGCTTGGCCACTATCTTAACCCGTGGCAGAGCATGTAGGCTCGCACTATTCCGTGACAGACAATCTGCGATAATGTTGTTTCTGCCTCAGGTGTGATTCACATCAGTTGTAAATTGTGGTGTATATTCTGCTTGCCTACAATGCTGCAGGAGCCATTATCCATTGTGCCTTGGAAGAAACAAGTTAGTGGTTTGTGGCCAGTAAAAGTTGTAAAATGTCTTCCTTCCACAGACAAACAAAAACGGTTAATGACCATATAGATTGCCAGCAACTTGTGATATATAGCACTCCATTTCCTCTACCACAGCATAAGATTCTGCAAGTAAAAGGTGAACAGTTGCCATCAGTCATTCACTCTCTGCTGCAGTACTGCACCAATTGCATTTTGGCTCAAGTGTATCATTGGAGGAAATGGAGCACTAACCTGCAGTTAAGCGAGCCGTGCCACTCTGCCAAATATTGCTTAACTTTATGAGATGCAGTGTCACTCGCTGAACTCCAAGGTACCTTCCAACTACCAAATGTATTCTTTTCTGAGAGCAGCATAGTAAGTGGTGCCTGTTAATTTGTCAGCCCTGGAAAGTGCTGCAAGGAGTAATTCAGCATTCTCAGAAATCTATGCAAACCTCTGCAGATTTTTGGCAAAGGCATATCTTACACTGCTGCCAAGCATCTGGGAAGTGATGACTGATTGGCTGATGAGACTACATATCCCAAAAATTGCACCTCTCATTTGCCCAAAACACTCTTTGTGACATTAATGACTATGCCATACTCCTGTAGGCACTGAAAAAGCTGCCACTGGTTAGTAATATGCTCCTCATTTGTAGGTGAAAATATGACGATATCATCCATCAACATATTAGGAATGGCATTCCTTGTGACACTTTATGCATAAAATGCTGCCACATCTGCACAGAATTTGTTATATCAAAAGGCATAAATTTGTACTGGAGAAACACAAAACATGTTATTACAGTGGTTTTCTGAACTTCTTCCAATGCCACTGGAATTTTCAGAAATGCCTTTGTACAATTGACCACACCAAATACCTGAGCATCGCTAATGACACTGTTGGAAATAGTCCAATGAGGCACAGGGTAAGGGTCAGGAATTGTGCAGGCCTTGAGTGCCATGTAATCCACGTATAATCTCCAGGAGCCATCTTTTTTTCACTCATGAGTAGCAGTGATGCCCCTGAACTATCTTATCTAGTCACAGTACTTGCTTTCAACAGCTTCTCAGAACCTGCTTGCACTGCCAGGAGTTTGTGAGATAGAAGCCATATTGGATGAGCTGCAACAGATTGACCAGGTGATGTGTGTATATGATGCACCGTTGAGTGGTGACATTTCCTATTAATGGTTGTCAGATGAGTGAGCACCGGAAATTCTTGAAGTATGCAGCCAAAAAGACTGCTGTCATTTACTATAGTAATAGTTTACGTTGTCCAAAATAATTTGGACCTGTGGGCAACATCAAGTGAGACACACCCAAGTGGTTTCCACACAGTTGTAAAGACACAAATGACGCTTCATTTATCAGGATGGATGACATGGTTGACAGACTGGCACTGTGGCTCACTGTGATTAACTGACAGTTGAGTAAATCTTCTTACAGATGAAAATGAGACAAAATATCTGCATTGAGTATAGGGTCGGCAATATTGGTGATAAGAAATGTCCAAGTAGACTCATATTGAAGACCCAACTCCAGTCTCAGTTTCTGTTCACTAGCCGTTCCAGTGCACGAATTGTTTGCCTTGGTCAGTATATGCTGTGTTGAGGTGGCAGGTACAATACTCAGTTGTTTGGGTGTACATTCACTTTGCACCCAGATCTATGACGAAATTTTTAGTGGTGATGTGATCGTACATCATTCAGTTGTGGATGCACACATTGGAGTAACAGCAAGGGCTGGTGCACTGGCAAGCTGCACCTCCAAAACCTGTGTGATACCAGCACCACCGGTCAGTATCATATCAGTTCTACACTGACCATCTTTCCGGTGTCCTGTCTGCTCCTCAGGAGTTCGATCATAGAGTTATCAGAATTTGTGCTGCTATGCCAATAGCTTCAAGCTCAGACTTGTGATTTTATCTTCTAATTGTTCCACTCTTTGCTCATGCTTTGGTGCATCCGTGCTCATCAAATGCACCATTCTTGTTGCTGGTGGCAGTGCTTGCTGCTTAAATGCTCCTTCCATGACCGTTATCAGTTGTACTTCAGCCAGGATGTTCACTACTGCATCAGCCTTCTTTGTCAACAACTGCAGTGATAAGTTTTGATGCGTTGCCATGACTGTGTGAATACCAACTGGTAACTTATGAACCCACAGCCTGCATAGCATCTGTTCAGGCAACAGATCAGGGCAGTTGAAGTAAGTAAGGCTTGCAACATTTGAGATGGGAAACTGTTGCCAAGCTGTTCATCATTATAACCTTTCTGCAGCCAAAGCTCTAGTGACAAAATATAGCATTGAACGAGCTTCTTTAATGATATGTAGCAATGTTGCATTAGAACATCTTATATTTCTTGCATCATTGCTCATTCTAAATGTGCAACTGTGGTTATATACTTGTCGAATTTTCCAATACATGACATAATTAGGTTAATTTAACAACATACTTAAGGCTTGCAACACTCCACATTGTTGAAAGATGCACTCTATGTGTGCCAGCCGCTATTTATGTCAGTGGGTGCATGGTGTGACACAGCTGGAGACATGGTTTGCCCCACTTTGGTATCAGTCTCTGGTGATATCACATCCATCATTATCACAAAAGATTAGATTAGATTAGATTAATACTAGATCCATGGATCATGAATACGATATTTCGTAATGATGTGGAACGAGTCGAATTTTCCAATACATGACATAATTAGGTTAATTTAACAACATACTTAAGTTAATAAAACAATTTTTTTGTGTTTTTTGTTTTTCTTTATTTTTTATTTTTATTTTTTTAATTTTTTAATTATTTTTTTAATATTTTTTTTTCTTTTTTTTTCTTAATTTATATCTAAAAATTCCTCTATGGAGTAGAAGGAGTTGTCATTCAGAAATTCTTTTAATTTATTCTTAAATACTTGTTGGTTATCTGTCAGACTTTTGATACTATTTGGTAAGTGACCAAAGACTTTAGTGCCAGTATAATTCACCCCTTTCTGTGCCAAAGCTAGATTTAATCTTGAATAGTGAAGATCGTCCTTTCTCCTAGTATTGTAGTTATGCACACTGCTATTACTTTTGAATTGGGTTTGGTTGTTAATAACAAATTTCATAAGAGAGTATATATACTGAGAAGCTACTGTGAATATCCCTAGATCCTTAAATAAATGTCTGCAGGATGATCTTGGGTGGACTCCAGCTATTATTCTGATTACACGCTTTTGTGCAATAAATACTTTATTCCTCAGTGATGAATTACCCCAAAATATGATGCCATATGAAAGCAATGAGTGAAAATAGGCGTAGTAAGCTAATTTACTAAGATGTTTATCACCAAAATTTGCAATTACCCTTATTGCATAAGTAGCTGAACTCAAACGTTTCAGCAGATCATCAATGTGTTTCTTCCAATTTAATCTCTCATCAATGGACATACCTAAAAATTTGGAATATTCTACCTTAGCTATATGCTTCTGATTAAGGTCTATATTTATTAATGGCGTCATACCATTCACTGTACGGAACTGTATGTACTGTGTCTTATCAAAATTCAGTGAGAGTCCATTTACAAGGAACCACTTAGTAATTTTCTGAAAGACAGTATTGACAATTTCATCAGTTAATTCTTGTTTCTCAGGTGTGATTACTATACTTGTATCATCAGCGAAGAGAACTAACTTTGCCTCTTCATGAATATAGAATGGCAAGTCATTAATATATAATAAGAACAACAAAGGACCCAAGACTGACCCTTGTGGAACCCCATTCTTGATAGTTCCCCAGTTTGAGGAATGTGCTGATCTTTGCATGTTACGAGAACTACTTATTTCAACTTTCTGCACTCTTCCAGTTAGGTGCGAATTAAACCATTTGTGCACTGTCCCACTCATGCCACAATACTTGAGCTTGTCTAGCAGAATTTCATGATTTACACAATCAAAAGCCTTTGAGAGATCACAAAAAATCCCAATGGGTGGTGTTCGGTTATTCAGATCATTCAAAATTTGACTGGTGAAAGCATATATGGCATTTTCTGTTGAATAACCTTTCTGGAAACCAAACTGACATTTTGTTAGTACTTCATTTTTACAGATATGTGAAGCTACTCTTGAATACATTACTTTCTCAAAAATTTTGGATAAAGCTGTTAGAAGGGAGATTGGACGGTAATTGTTGACATCAGATCCATCCCCCTTTTTATGCAAAGGTATAACAATAGCATATTTCAGTCTATCAGGGAAAATGCCCTGTTCCAGAGAGCTATTACACAGGTGGCTGAGAATCTTACTTATCTGTTGAGAACAAGCTTTTAGTATTTTGCTGGAAATGCCATCAATTCCATGTGAGTTTTTGCTTTTAAGCAAGTTTATTATTTTCCTAATTTCGGAGGGAGAAGTGGGTGAGATTTCAATAGTATCAAATTGCATAGGTATGGCCTCTTCCATTAACAGCCTAGCATCTTCTAATGAACACCTTGATCCTACTATATCCACAACATTTAGAAAATGATTATTAAAAATATTTTCAACTTCTGACTTTTTGTTCGTAAAGTTTTCATTCAATTTGATGGTAATACTGTCTTCCTCTGCTCTTGGTTGACCTGTTTCTCTTTTAATAATATTCCAAATTGTTTTAATTTTATTATCAGAGTTGCTGATTTCAGACATGATACACATACTCCTGGATTTTTTAATAACTTTTCTTAATATAACACAGTAGTTTTTATAATTTTTGATAGTTTCTGGGTCACTACTCTTTCTTGCTGTCAGATACATTTCCCTTTTCCGGTTACAAGATATTTTTATACCCTTAGTAAGCCATGGTTTGTTACAAGGTTTCTTACAAGTATATTTAACTATTTTCTTGGGGAAGCAGTTTTCAAATGCATTTACAAAAATGTCATGAAATAAATTATATTTTAAATTGGCATCAGGTTCACGGTACACCTCATCCCAGTCTAACTGCTGTAGGCTTTCCCTGAAATTTGCAATTGTTAAATCGTTGACTGAACGTACTACTTTGGAGGACTGTTTAGTATTGCTGAATGGAGCTATGTCATATATTGTAACTAGCTGTGCACCATGATCAGAAAGACCATTCTCAACAGGCTGAGCATTTATCTGGTTAAACTTATCTTGGTCTATAAAGAAGTTATCTATCAGTGAGCTGCTATCCTTTACCACCCGAGTAGGAAAATCAATAACGGGTGTCAAATTGAAAGAACCGAGTAATACTTCAAGGTCATTTTTCCTATTACCCTCTTTCAGAGAATCTACATAGAAGAAGAAAACATCTCAGTCCTGAATCTCCTCTTCAATGAGTCACATTTGGGTCTCTACTAAGGGTATTTTGATGACAATAAATAAATAAATTGTGGACATTATGAGTACTCAGTCCATAACTTTACTGCACACTAAATCTTGATCAGTGTAAATACAAAGCATAATGAACAAAACTCTACATTTATATTACCTTCTATCTGCCAAATCAGCAATTCATCTTTTGTCTCTTGAGCTGGCTAATTGCACAGTAACTGATGTCACCACAAGTTGCATGTTGATCACGTAATGACGGGCACTTAGAATCTGAAATAGTCAGGACTTTATTTTGTGTTTTCTGTTGTTTCTGAGATACATAAAAGGTCTCCTGTTGTATTACCAGAAGATATAAAGTTGGTACTTTTTTCAGGCAATTCAAATATAGACACAAAAATTAGTACCAGGCCTGTAACTGAAAAGACATTTAATAAAATGTGTGAAAACATAACCAGATGGTTCAATGCAAATGAATTGTCATTAACTTGTAACAACTTCCAGTAAATACAATTCAGTACTTCCTGCAGTTTGCAAATCTACTGCAACAGGGTATTGAAAAAGAAGGAACTAGTTTTTTCTGCGTATTTCTATTCAGTAATGGATTAAAAAATAATTTTTGTCGAAACTTAATGCACAGGGATAATAGTTTTAGAAAGCAAAAATGTGTCATAAGAACTGTACCTGGTGTTAGTTCTAGAGCATGCTGTAGCGACCTCTAAAAAATTCTTTTTTGGTATCCAGTTCACTCTTTAGTGATATGCCTTGTGTTTGCTATTATATCTCTTTCCTTAAAAGAATGTGAAAAGCATGAATATAATATGACGACCAAAACCAACCCCTAAAAATATTTCAAGGGCTGAATGTTAGTATTGAAAGATCTTAGATAATATTTATACAATAACCTGCCAAATCATATGTCAGAATTCAAGTCAAAACTAAAGAAACCCTTAAAATTAATGTGGGGTCTATAAGGTTATAATCTGATTAACATTATGAAATATTATAGCTGTACTATAATATTTTATAATGTTAAGTCATTTAGCTTTATTACACTGAAGTAAAATGCACATTTTTACTTCCTATCTTGTCCCAAAAGTAACACCTTCCCCCCCCCCCCTCCCCCCTCACCCACCCACCCACCCACCCACTGCCACTGCCCTCTCTCTCAGTGAGGTCCACAGAGTATGACTGATGTATTGAATTTGTAAAGTTATGTTATCCTTCCGCATTTTCTTCTAATCTCTATGTCCATGGTATGCTGATTGTATACTTTTCCGAAATTTTTTTTCTTAAATGTTAGGTCACTCACCTCTACACTGCATTTACCTACATCCATCCTCAGCAAATCATTGTGAAGTTATTAGATTTCTTCCCACTGAATTCACGTTTGGAGCATGGGAAGAATGGTCATTCAAATACCTCTGTGTGTGCTGTAATTAATCTAATGTTGTCCTCATGATCCCTATGTAAGTGATTGATAGGGGGCTGTAGCATATTCCTAGCATCATCATTTAAAGCCAGTACTTGAAACTTTGCAACTAGGCTTACTCAGGATAGGTTACATCTATCTTCAAGAGTCTGTCAGCTGAGGTTTTTCAGCATCTCTGTGACGCTCTCCCATGGGTCGAATAAACCTGTCACCATTCATGCTACCCTTCTCTGTATATGTTCAATCACTTGTTAGTCTTATTTGCTAGGGGTCCCACACACTTGAGCAATATTCCAGAATTTGTTGTATAAATGATTTTTAAGCAATCCCCTTTGTAGACTGATTGCAATTTCCGAGAATTCTACCAATAAAGTGAAGTCTACTACCAGCCTACACCCATGGTGAGGCTATGTGATCATTCCATTTCGTATCCCTATAAAGTATTACATCCAGATTCCAGTTGTTACTCGTTGATACTATAGTCCTTTGATATTGTGTTTTTTTCATTTTGTGAAGTGCACAGTATTACATTTCTAACCATTTAAAGTAAGTTGCCAATCTTTGCAGCACGTTGAAACCTTATCAAGCTCTGACTTAGATTTTTGCAGGTTCTTTCATACAGGACTTTGCTATAGATAACTGTGTCACCTGCAAAAAGTCTGTGGCTACTGTTAATATTGTCTGCAAGATCATTAATATACAAAATGAACAGCAAGATAACATGCTGCATCCACCCTGCCAGAAAGTCCTCAAGCAAATCATAAATTCTGCTTGATACCCCATATGACCATATTTTTGACAATAAGCATAGGTATGGTACTGAGTGAAACACTTTTCGGAAATCAAGAAATGCTGCATCTACCTGACTTCCTTGATCTGAAGCTTTCAGTATGCCACGTGAGAAAAGTGCGAGTTGGTTTTCGTGGGATTGATGTTTTCAGAATCCATGCTGGTTAACATGGAGGAGGTCATTCTGTTCAAGATGCCTCATTATGTTTGAGCTCAAAATATGTTCTAAGGTTCCACAACAAATCTTTATCAAGGATAATGGACAGCAGTTTTGTGAATCACTTCTACTACCCTTCTTGTAAACAGATGTGACATGTGCTTTCTTCCAACAATTGGGCATGATTTTTAATTTGAGGGATCTGTGACAGATTATAGTTAGAGGAGGGGCTAACTCAGCCACAAATACAGATGCAATCTGAGATGAATTCCATTGGGCCCCCAGAACTTTGTTCAGTTTTAAAGATTTCAGCTGTTTCTCAGCACCACTGACACTAACATTTATTTCACTCATCTCTTCAGTGGTACAAGGATTAAATTCTCTTGGGTTTTTCTTTGTAAAGGATCATCTGAAAATGGAGTTAAAAATTCCAGCTTTTGCTTTGCTGCCCTCAATTTTAGTTCCTGTGTCATTCACAAGTGATTGGAACTATCTTTTATGCCACTAATAGCTTTTGCATAGGATGAGAATTTCTTTGGGTTTTATCGAAGGACATTTGACATATTGTGCCACAGTAGACACTGAAGGCTTCACGTATTGCTCTCTTGACAGCCAAATGATTTTCATTCAGCATCTGTCTATAGTCCTACACATTGTTTTACACCTATTATGCACACTAACCATCAACATACTTCCAAACTCCCCCCCCCCCCCCCAAAAAAAAGGGTTAATATTACATTTAAATGTCTTTGTTATGATAATGATTCTGCTCACTTACTTTATGGCACAATTTTTGAGTGATTGACTAAAAACATATTTATGTGCTCTATTGGTCCCATCTCCATTTCCATTGTTGTTCTTTCACCTTTTTAGTCAGACCTTTCACATTTCAAATACAAAAATGCAAGTAAATACAGTGCAAAAATTAACAAAGTTTTGAAACATCAATATTTCTTGATCATATTGTTAAATGGCGAAATGTAATAAATTCAAGCAAACACTTCAGGAGACTAAATCATTAGTAAAAGAAAGAAAGAGTTGTATTGTATGATTGGTTAGAAGACCATGAGGGATAGGCTTAGGCATCTAATCAGAAAGGGCTGATGGACAGATCACCATCAACAAAGTACGTGCCCTCACTATAATGGCATGAAAACTTCTTATGTAGGCACCTTGGCTATGGTTGTGGGTGCTGTTAGTTAAATATGTCCTTTGTTGTAGAATGATCAAGTGTTACTGTTTATATTTTATACAAATACTAAAAGCTGATATGTATTACTAACCTATGTAGTGTTGAGTATCAGTGCATTAATGTTATGGGTCCAACCTGATAATGCTGCTATGCCAAATGTTGGAATCTTTTGTTGTTTCCATTATGCTCCCCAACCTTACCTCCCATCCACCCTCCCACATCCCAAGCTTTTGAAATAGTGGACATATGCATGCAAATGCCACTGCTAACATATTCATGAGCAAATTTGCCCTTAAAATACAGGATTTACTTTTAATCATTGTGTATTACAGGTTGCGGGTGTGAAAACACAGAATTTGGTTGCTGCTCAGATGATAAGACCCCAGCAGCTGGACCAAACAAAGAAGGCTGTGGATGTGAAGCTTCAAAGTATGGCTGTTGTCCTGATGGGGTGTCAGAAGCTGAAGGAGAAAAGTTTGAGGGATGTGAAGATGCACCCATTATTGCCTCAGGTGTGTCATTTTTCTAATGTTTTGTTCAATACACACATCTGATGTAATGAATAACGAAGAGTCACTGTCTCGGTGTACAATAAGTAACAAAAATGTAAAATTACAGGTCATCAAACAATGGAAAATCCAAGATGGAATGTGAAATTGCTGCTCACCATATAACGGAGATGCTGAGTCACAGATAGGCACAACAAAAAGATTGTCACAAATATAGCTTTTTACCAGTAAGACCTTCATCAAAATTAGGCAAAAAACACATACATACAAAACTCACACAAACGCAACTCACACACACATGACTGCAGTCTCGGGGAAACTAAGGCTACATGACTGCAGTCGTCTGTGTGAGTTGCATTTCCGTGAGCTATATTTATGACAGTCTTTTTGTTGTGCCTATCTGTGACTCGGCATCTCCGCTATATGGTGATTAGCAATTTTCCTTTTCACAAAATTACAGGTTATGTATTATGAAAAGAAGGCTAATATAAGATCTGACTGACCCTAGTTTTGTTACACATATAATTAAGACAGGATTAAAAATATAAGTTAAATGAGAAACCGAACTCCTGAAAATTTGTTTCTCACTCTGTTTGAAGTGGTGGCAGAAAGAAGATATCAGTAATAAAAATGGTGCATTGCATTTAGCAGAACTGAGGTTCAAATGGCTCTGAGCACTATGGGACTTAACATCTGTGGTCATCAGTCCCCTAGAACTTAGAACTACTTAAACCTAACTAACCTAAGGACATCACATACATCCATGCCCGAGGCAGGATTCGAACCTGCAACTGCAGCGGTCACGCGGTTCCAGACTGAAGCACCTAGAACCACACGGCCACTCCGGCCGACTGAACTGAGGCTGCAGTTTCATTGAAGTGGAGATGATGAATGCAATAGGGTAATATTTACATGAATTCTGATAGTGGGGAGCCACCATTAACAGAAATTTGGCAAATATGAGGGTAATGATGGAAACTGCATATTAAGTCACATGACCACCACAACAAAAAGTTCTGGTTAATGCTTGTAACTATTTAGTGACTATCCTCACCCACTAAATGTAGAATAGCCTGTTGTCTCTTAGTATTATTACATTTGAAACTCACAGTCTTGTAGGCTTAGTCTTCATGAAATATATGTCTTCTGCTATCTTTTTAAGCTGTACTTGTGGCTGATTACCACTTAAATTATAATCCTTATATATGCCTTCTAGCACTATATCTCTGTCTTCAATGAGTTCATCTCCTGTAAAATAATACAAGCAGTATTCAAAGCTTCAGCTTTTGGCATCATATGATCAAACTGTGTGTGAATTTTGCTTCTTTCTTTTTTTATTCTTTTTTTCCCTTATTCTTCTTGCTCTACTCATTTGCATTTTTCTTCTGACATTTTCATACAAAATTAGTTATAGTAAACTTTCTTTCCAAATTGTTCACATCTGACACATAAATTTCAGAGTAAATCACACAGTTGCACGATTTTTGGACAAAATTAGGATATGTGAGACAGTTAATTGTTGTAATTCATATTTCATGATTTGTGTTGGTTGACCATGACCATTTTGTGTTGAGTATACAAGTGGCATTAGTTGGTTCATTACCTTGGACTGGTGTCTGATTACAATATTGCTTCTAAAGACACATACATAATATAAGAGAAAGATACTTTTAGTATAGTTTTTAACTATTAAATTTCTTAAACGTCTCACAGAGCTAAAACCTCTACTTCCATAGGCATATAAAATAGTAATTTGTCGACAAAAACGCAAAACATAAGACACCTAATTCCAAGCTATAATAGCAGACTGTTCCTTCCCTGAGAGCCAAAGATACACAATAGAATAGGAAGATCTGAGGATGATGTTGTGAGCAGAAGTTTTTCACTGTAGCAAAGATCAGTTTACATAGTCTGTGTAAACTCTTGTCAACCATAGTTCTCAAAGTAATACTTTAGTGAGCTCAGTGGTGGCAGCTAGATGCATATAAATATGGATTCATTGAATTGATTGCCACTCCTGAGGACCTTGGTCCACTGAACGTTTAGGCCATAAATGTCCAGGGAAGCCTGAACTGCAACACCTGAGTAAGGTGTTTCAGAGAAATTGATACAGTAACACACAAATTAGGAAGGAAAAAGCAAACAACATGCAACTCCAAAGTAATGCATGAAGGTTTAAAATTACCAGCATTTCTTTCCCTTTATAGGAACCCGTAGCAATCAAGATGATAATGATTCTGAAGAAATGTGGCATCAAAAATATATTCTAACCACTGGAGATGAGATATCCAGTCGGACTGTACATGCCTGATGTATGCAATATTCAATGTGAGCGTGAGCTGTGGTGCATTTGACAGACATTTTCCAACACTGCTTGAACAATGGTCATGTATTGGATTTTGAATGGAATAATGTGCCATGCAGGGCCAGTGGCCTTTGGGACAGCATAATAAAGGAGAACATTGAAATTAAGATCAATCATTGCTTCATAAACAGTGGCCAAGGCCATGAAACAAGCTGTGTTCAGGATCTGTTACTGCCCCAATTCCCTTTGAGTACACCTAGCCTAGTGACGCACAGATAGCATATGAGGTGGAGCCTGACCGACTACTTTGGGATTTCAGTATAGCCTCAGTCCCCTCTCTCTCCCCTCCTGCTCTGCCCTGAAACACTTAAAGGGGTCAGACTGCTCCCTGATACCACCTACATGAAGATAACATAGACTTCACTTTGAAATATTGCCAGAAAATTATACAAATAACACTCATCAAAATGCCATGTTTTTTATGATCTTGCAAAACTAGAAAGTTGATAACTTCACATTAGCTCAGCTCAACAGGAAAGATAATTATACAAATACAACTCATTGATATTAGCATTTGAATATGAAATGTACACAAAAAGGCTATTTAGTGTAATACCACATTATGATGTCTGAAAAATGTAAGTTCCAGCAAGTGGAAGGAGACTTATATATGATTTTAAATACGTGACATATTACAGAATAAACATCGGGATAAAAATCATCCCAGCACCAAACTCAGTAACACATATATGAACAAGCTTTCCCAGGTTTTCTGTTCTCACTATTAACTCTTTGACCTTACCTGCAAACAAAGAGGGCTTCTCCTCCTAGCAGTGAAGTCTCTGCTTTCAACACCCCATTAATTACTCAGCACCACCCAAGCCTCCATAGATTACCCAACTAAGGCTACAACTCATTTTAATTGAATCAACTGTGGGTTCTTAGTGAAACATTATAAATTAACTGAAAAAAACTGTTTTTAGCCCTGTTTCATAATTTATTATTAATGTTACTGCACAACCTCCGTTTCAGGTTATAAGCCCATTTTCAAGTACAAATGGGCTTATAACCCAAAATATAGGTTGTGCAATAACATTAATAATAAATTGTGAAACAAGGCTAAAAACAGTGTTTGTTTAGTTAAGGCTATAACTTCTTTCAGTCAAGTGCAGAAATCAAATCATCATTCCCTTGATATAGCCCTCGCATCATCCAGAGTTGCATTTCGTTACCCTCCACACCTTCACAACTTCCTTGGCAACCCGTACATTATTCCCAGACCACCACCCCTACCCATCCATATAGCCATTTCCACTCCATGCACCCACTATCATATATTCAATCCCCATAGCTGGCAAAATGTACATCATTCTTTACTTCTCATTCTGTAACTCCCATTTGCTATTTTTGTATTGAGGATGGCTACAGATGTGCTTTCTTGGACTTCATACTTTGTGTGATATATATTGCCTTCACCTTGCATCTTTTCCTTTTTATGGTTCTGAGAGGTCTGAACCTTCCTTTCTCCTTGAAGAAAGAGCCTGCGACAAAAGCTAAGAGTACTTCACTGTATTGTATGTGATCCCATCACCTGTATTGGGAATTCCACCGTGTAGGGTTAAACAAAGTCTTTGTACATTTCAAGGAGAAATTCAGAAAAAGAAGAAACTATTTGCAGAGACCTACATATCCTTGCTTTGTGACCCATTTTCTAAATTCCTTCTCAGCTTAAATATTGGAATTTAAACAACATAAAGAGTAAATGTAATAACTTGCTGTAAAGGTAAGGTAAGGGTATTAAGTGGTTGATAGCACATAGATAAGATTGAAAATCTAGGTGAGCTTTCAGATAATGTCCTTTTTCAGCGATAACTACAGAATCAACAAGTGCCTAAATGGCTACATTCTCCTGGCCAACTACATTGCACTGGTGCAGCATGTACACAATATGAGAGGTCAGTAAACACACAGAGTATGAATGTGGTGCCAGTGAGCTCACTCTGGCATAAGCAGGGGGAGTTGTGTGTGCTGCACAATGATGTGCTCCACAGCTAGTACAATGTAGTCATCTGGGACAGTGTAGCCATGTGAATGTATGAATGTGTCAGTATGTTTATTCTGTAGCCAAAAGTTCAGCAACATTTTCAGTCTTATTTACCTGTGGATCAGCCACTCACTGTCTCAACTATACAGTGAGTTGTTACCCTTACTCCTTCCATTATTTACAGTCCATCAAAATCTTTTGACAGCTATAAATATTGAAAAGTTGAGGATGTATATTAGATGCATACATAAAAACAAATGATAATTATTTATTACATTAATTTGCCCCTATCAATGTTTTCTTGATTGCTGTCATATATAAAATAAAACATTCTTATTCATTTATCCATACAATATCTAACTCTCTCATTGTGGAGGCCTGATGAATTGATCAAGTCTCTACAAATCACCTCTTAACAACAAGTGTTCATGCAACAGAATTCACTTTTGTGTAGCTGCAGCACTGTTGCCACCTACACGTTTTAACTGCTATGTGGCAATGTAAAAATATGTAATTATTACACCTGAGCAGATTCAGTATACTTAAATGAAATTAGATACTGCAAAGGGGTAAAGTGACACAGATCACCCTAACATAATCCATCTGTTATTTTGTTCCTGTTTCCGTACAAAAATCAAGCAATTTCATTGTATTTCTTCCTTATTTCTTCCCAAAACTTACTCATTAGTGAAGATAATACTGTTCTTTCCTTTGTTATACACAGGACTGGCTGTTGCATTTGTGACTATTGCCATTATGTTTTATTGCACATTTTGCTATTAGCATCTTGTTTCAGGATTAAAGGTTTTGCTTTTATTACAGAAATCTGTACATTACCAAAGTCCCGAGGCTCATGTCGAGATTTTACTGTCAAGTGGTTCTTTGACACTGAATATGGAGGTTGTTCACGGTTTTGGTATGGTGGCTGTGAAGGCAATGAAAACAGATTCAAAACACAAGAAGAATGCAAGAATATCTGTGTTGAACCTCCTGGAAGAGGTAGTGAACTATCTATTTCTAAAAACAATGCTAATATTTGTATTTTGGGAGTTTCAATTGTAATTTAAGACATTAAAATTTCATAGATTATAAGATTTGTAGAGTTTACATCACTTTATAATATTTAAGGTATGTACACAGGATGTCCAGCTTTCACACAATTTTTATGATACTAGTAATGTTTCAGAGGAGTTTCAAAACTCGTTGAATAATCAGAATACTTGTTATGCATTTCTTGGGAATAAATGAGAACTGAAGCTCAGAAGCAGGACACAGAAGTTTTAACATTCTCATCCCACCTAAAATATGAAAAATAATAATTTAAATGGCACTACATTAATGGCTTATGAAAAAACATAGCATGTCATGCCAGTGATGATAAAATTTATGTTAAATTATGGAAAATTGTGAATCCATTTAGCTACTTATCTTGTAACAGGATGTGGTGATTCATGTATTCTTACAAAATATTTTACTTGACAAGTGTGCAAGGAAAAAACAATCAACTCTTCACATCAGTCTCCACAAAGTCCATTGTCACCTCTGCCACTGTATCATCCATATATGCTTAACGACAAGATCATAGATTTCAATTATTATAAGGTTAATCACAATTAACTTCACTATTTTGAAAGATTTTTGCAAGATACTTTTTTCCCTTCACCTTGAAGATATACATTTCCTGTTACAAAACAGTACTGCTCAGAATTCAAATTCATACATTTGTCTCCATTGACAATTCTACATTTGGTTTCATTTGTTTCCATCAGTTTTTAATTTCATTCAGTCATTTACAATCTCAATTTTCTGAGGATATTTTTTATTTCATACATAAATTGAAAATTTATGTTCTCTAAACACTGAAGCATTCTGTACTGGTGAGTTCTTGCTCAACATAATTAGTTCATGGATTTACAAAAAAAAAATTCAAAATAAACTAAAAACTTCTTATAAGCCACAAAATGTTATTCTATACCACTAAAGTACCAACACATTAAGCATGTACAGTGTGTTACGTGATCCGGATTTGTGTACCTAGTCAGCCAAAACTTAACACGAGACATGATTAACTATAGTATGCAGATAACCACAGTGAATATAACATTATTTCAGTTTATATATTATGAATTTTGTGTGCGTGTGTGCGTGTGTGTGTGTGTGTGTGTGTGTGTGTGTGTGTGTGTGTGTGTGTGTGTATGTGTGTGTGTGTGTTTGTGTGTACATATACACTCTTCCTAAATAAGTTGAATAGACACTTGTTTAGTATAGCCAGTTATGTCGCTGCCAATGGTACAGTTAACCTTTTTTAAAAATAGTGTAATGATAATGTATGACTCTAATGACTGTGACTATAAGTTAGATAATTAATGTTCTAATATTACTTAGTGGGGCAAAAGAGGTGGCCTCATCTAAAATACATATTCAGATGGCAGCTTGGAAAAATAAAAGAGAAGTACAGCTGTAACTCGGTTGCAATGCCAAATCAAAATTCACTGTTGTATTCACATCTAGTAAGGGCAAAGTCATAGTAACTGTGCTATCAGAATAAACAGACAGAAGTGTTTATGGGCTGATCAGGCACAGAAAATATGTTAAAAATGTTTGATTTGTCTTTTTTTAATGCTATTTTCTTCAGAAAATGCCCTTCTAGCATTAATTATTTATCAGTTATCTCTCTCTCTCTCTTTTTCCAATCAGTTTCTGAGTTGTAGATAGGTTGCCTTTTGAAGATGGTTAAACTGAGAACTGTTTATTGTTAATTTAGCCAATCTACTGTATATTTTATGATTGCAGAGGCATGTTACCTACCTAAGATAGCAGGTCCATGTGAAGGCTACTATCCAACTTGGTATTATGATTCGGAAAGAAAGCAGTGTGGTCAGTTCATTTATGGAGGTTGTTTGGGTAACAACAACAAATTCCAAACTCAAGAGGAATGTGAGGCACTTTGTGTGCTCCCTGATACCATTGGTAAGATACTGCAAAAATTTCTCTTCTCTGTAAAGAAAGTAACATGAGGTGTGGCAATAAAGAAACCAGGCTGGTTGTTGTGCATATTTCTGATTTTATTGATGACAAAGAGAAGAGTGGCAAAATAATCTTGGAACTCTCCCTGACATACATATAAAATTTCACACTGTTGTGGTGGCTAGTCTGGCTATAAACCTTCCTAGAAACGGGTCTTGTGTCTGAACTCTGTCAGAATTATGGTACACTCTAAAGTGGAACAATGTGCTAACATCAAATTCCTCACAAAACTTGGAAAATCTGCCACAGAAACTTACAGTTTGAGAAACAAGTTTATGATGATCAGTGTCTATCTCATAGGTGAGTTTTTGAGTGGGTTAAGAGGTTCATGGATGGTAGGGAAGATGTTGAAGACGTCCTTCCACTTTGAAAATTGGCGAGAATGTGGAGAAGGTCAATAGAATTGTTCAAGGAGGCTGCCACCTGAGCATTCGAGCAATTACAGAACTTGTCTGAATCAATAAGGAAACTATATTATGAGAAGGAAAGTTGCTACTCACCAAATAGCGGAGATGCTGCGCTGCAGATAGGCACAACAAAAGGACTCTTACAATTATAACTTTTGACCATTAAGGCCTACATCAACAATAGGCACACATATGCACATGCACACACACTCATGCAAACACAGCGTGAGTGCATGTGCCTATGTGTGTCTACTGTTGACGAAGGCCTTAATGGCCGAAAGCTATAACTGTGAGAGTCTTTCTGTTGTGCCTATCTGCAACTCGGCATCTCCGCTATTTGGTGAGTAGCAACTTTCCTTCTCATAATGTTGTTATCCTGGATTTTCCATTGTTCAGTTAGGAAACTGTTAGACAGATTCTGCATGATGATCTGGGCATGACAAAGGTTTGTGCTAAATTGGTGCTAACAATACTCTCAAGCGAGCAAAAGCAACATCGAGTGGACTGCTGTGCTGACACTCTTGAAAATGTTGAAAATGACCCTGATTACCTCAGCAAAGTAATTACGTGTGATGAAACATGGATATTCCAATACACTCCAGATACTAAGTGACAATCCCTGCATTGGAAGAGCCCACAGTCCCCTAGGAAGAAGAAAGTCCACAGGAGCAAATCAAAATTTAAAAAAAGGATGATTGTTTTCTTCAATGTCCAACAGATTATCTACATTGATTGGGTGGTTGTAGGTCAGACTGTCAATCAAGTTTATTATGTAACTCTTCTGAAAACCCTCTGTGAATGTTCGTGACGAAGGAGACCAGATCTGTGGAAGAATCGCTCATGGATTCCTTGTCAGGATAACGTTCTGGCCCCAAGTGCAATGTCTGTTAAGAGATTTTTGGTGAAAAACAACTTTCCAGTGATGGAACGTCCACCCCATTCACCTGACCTAGCATCATGCGACTTCTTTCACTTCCCGAAACTGAAGTCTGCACTTGGAGGAACCAGGTTTGTGTCTATGGACGAAGTGAAGGAAAAACCTATGACCCTCGTCAGCAACATAACAGAAAAAGACTTGCAGCGCTGCTTCCAACAATGGAAAATTCGCATGAAGTGGTGCAGGGATCAGAGAGGGGACCACATTGAAGGGGACAACATTTCAGTTACGTGTAAGTTTTTCAATAAAGTGTTAGAGCATGAATCCAGTTTCTTTATTGCCACACCTCATATTAGTGTTGTTGTAGTTTAAAATTGTCATTTCTGTAACAAAATTTTAAACTGTGATACTAATATGTACACAGATTTCATTACACCATAATGTTGCTCGTTAAAGAAATGAAAGTATATAGACCTTAGGTGTACTGAACAGTGCATCCGTGAGCAATGAAGGAACACAACCAGGGGTTCTACAATATCCATGATGTGTATCAGTTCTTTAAAGGTGTTGTGTTCCTAAAGAATTCAGTAACAGTTGTTGTTGTTGTGGTCTCCAGTCCTGAGACTGGTTTGATGCAGCTCTCCATGCTACTCTATCCTGTGCAAGCTTCTTCATCTCCCAGTACCTACTGCAACCTACATCCTTCTGAATCTGCTTAGTGTATTCATCTCTTGGTCTCCCTCTACGATTTTTACCCTCCACACTGCCCTTCAATACTAAATTTGTGATCCCTTGATGCCTCAGAACATGTCCTACCAACCGACCCCTTCTTCTAGTCAAATTGTGCCACAAACTTCTCTTCTCCCCAATCCTATTCAACACCTCCTCATTAGTTATGTGATCTATCCATCTAATCTTCAGCATTCTTCTGTAGCACCACATTTCAAAAGCTTCTATTCTCTTCTTGTCTAAACTATTTATCATCCATGTTTCACTTCCATACATGGCTACACTCCATACAAATACTTTCAGAAACGACTTTCTAACACTTAAATCAATACTCGATGTTGACAAACTTCTCTTCTTCAGAAACGCTTTCCTTGCCATTGCCAGTCTACATTTTATATCCTCTCTACTTCGACCATCATCAGTTATTTTACTCCCTAAATAGCAAAACTCCTTTACTACTTTAAGTGTCTCATTTCCTAATCTAATTCACTCAGCATCGCCCGACTTAATTTGACTACATTCCATTATCCTCGTTTTGCTTTTGTTGATGTTCATCTTATATGTTCATCTTATATGTTCATCTTATATGTTCATCTTATATCCTCCTTTCAAGACACTGTCCATTCCGTTCAACTGCTCTTCCAAGTCCTTTGCTGTCTCTGACAGAATTACAATGTCATCGGCGAACCTCAAGGTTTTTACTTCTTCTCCATGAATTTTAATACCTACTCTGAATTTTTCTTTTGTTTCCTTTACTGCTTGCTCAATATACAGATTGAATAACATCGGGGAGAGGCTACAACCCTGTCTCACTCCCTTCCCAACCACTGCTCCCCTTTCATGCCCCTCGACTCTTACAACTGCCATCTGGTTTCTGTACAAATTGTAAATAGCCTTTCGCTCCCTGTATTTTACCCCTGCCACCTTCAGAATTTGAAAGAGAGTATTCCAGTTAACATTGTCAAAAGTTTTCTCTAAGTCTACAAATGCTAGAAACGTAGGTTTGCCTTTTCTTAATTTTTCTTCTAAGATAAGTTGTAGAGTCAGTATTGCCTCACATGTTGCAACATTTGTACAGAATCCAAACTGATCTTTCTATTTTTCTGTAAAGAATTCGCATTAGTGTTTTGCAGCTGTGACTTATTAAACTGATAGTTCGGTAATTTTCACAACTGTCAACACCTGCTTTCTTTGGGGTTGGAATTATTACATTCTTCTTGAAGTCTGAGGGTATTTCGTCTGTCTCATACATCGTGCTCACCAGATGGTAGAGTTTTGTCATGACTGGCTCTCCCGAGGCCATCAGTAGTTCTAATGGAATGGTGCCTACTCCCTGGGCCTTGTTTCGACTCAGGTCATTCAGTGCCCAGTCAAACTCTTCACGCAGTATCTTATCTCCCACTTCATCTTCATCTACATCCTCTTCCATTTCCATAATATTGTCGTCAAGTACATCGCCCTTGTATAAACCCTCTATATACTCCTTCCACCTTTCTGCCTTCCCTTCTTTGCTTAGAACTGGGTTTCCATCTGAGCTCTTGATATTCATAAAAGTGGTTCTCTTCTCTCCAAAGGTCTCTTTAATTTTCCTGTAGGCAGTATCTATCTTACCCCTAGTGAGACAAACCTCTACATCCTTGCATTTGTCCTCTAGCCATCCCTGCTTAGCCATTTTGCACTTCCTGTCGATATCATTTTTGAGACGTTTGTATTCCTTTTTGCCTACTTCATTTACTGCATTTTTATATTTTCTCCTTTCATCAATTAAATTCAATATTTCTTCTGTTACCCAAGGATTTCTATTAGCCCTCGTCTTTTTACCTACTTGATCGTCTGCTGCCTTCACTACTTCATCCCTCAGAGCTACCCATTCTTCTTCTACTGTATTTCTTTCCCCCATTCCTGTCAACTGTTCCCTTATCCTCTCCCTGAAACTCTCTACAACCTCTGGTTCTTTCAGTTTATCCAGGTCCCATCTCCTTAAATTCCTACCTTTTTGCAGTTTCTTCAGTTTCAATCTGCAGTTCATAACCAATTGATTGTGGTCAGAATCCACATCTGCCCCAGAAAATGTCTTACAATTTAAAACCTGGTTCCTAAATCTCTGTCTTACCATTAAATAATCTATCTGATACCTTTTAGTATCTCCAGGATTTTTCCAGGCATACAACCTTCTTTTATGATTCTTGAACCAAGTGTTAGCTATGATTAAGTTATGCTCTGTGCAAAATTCTACAAGGCGGCTTCCTCTTTCATTCCTTCACCCCAATCCATATTCACCTACTATGTTTCCTTCTCTCCCTTTTCCTACTGACGAATTCCAGTCACCCATGACTATTAAATTTTCGTCTCCCTTCACTACCTGAATAATTTCTTTTATCTCGTCATACATTTCATCTATTTCTTCATCATCTGCAGAGCTAGTTGGCATATAAACTTGTACTACTGTAGTAGGCATGGGCTTTGTGTCTATCTTGGCCACAATAAGGCGTTCACTATGCTGTTTGTAGTAGCTAACCTGCACTCCTATTTTTTTATTCATTATTAAACCCACTCCTGCATTACCCCTATTTGATTTTGTATTTATAACCCTGTAATCACCTGACCAAAAGTCTTGTTCCTCCTGCCACCGAACGTCACTAATTCCCACTATATCTAACTTTAACCTATCCATTTCCCTTTTTAAAATTTCTAACCTACCTGCCCGATTAAGGGATCTGACATTCCACGCTCCGATCCATAGAATGCCAGTTTTCTTTCTCCTGATAACAACGTCCTCCTGAGTAGTCCCCGCCCGGAGATCCGAATGGGGGACTATTTTACCTCCGGAATATTTTACCCAAGAGGACGCCATCATCATTTAATCATACAGTAAAGCTGCATGTCCTCGGGAAAAATTACGGCTGTAGTTTCCCCTTGCTTTCAGCCGTTCGCAGTACCAGCACAGCAAGGCCGTTTTGGCTAATGTTACAAGGCCAGACCAGTCAGTCACCCAGACTGTTGCCCCTGCAACTACTGAAAAGGCTGCTGCCCCTCTTCAGGAACCACATGTTTGTCTGGCCTCTCAACAGATACCCCTCCGTTGTGGTTGCACCTACGGTACGGCCATCTGTATCGCTGAGGCACGCAAGCCTCCCCACCAACGGCAAGGTCCATGCTTCATGGGGGGCAGTAACAGTTAAACAAGTTAAAATCTAGGGGACCAATCTGGGACAACAGGATGGACAATGTAATATTTTTTTAGTATTCACCGTTTCTTATATGTTGCTATTATCATGTTTAGTTTGAGTGTCTTCTTCCTTGATGATGGTATAAGTCCAAACTTCAGATGATGGAATCAAATTTGACCATCAGAAGTTGTTTTTCTTCCTAATTATATTTGAGTGAAACTATTTAATGAACATTAGTATAATCCCTTGCTGCAATGCCTTTTGTGCCTTGACTTCTGTCATTGTTTATGTTTGTTTTCCATCAGAACTGCTTTAACATTTGTGTACAATTGCATTAATGACAATAGTTTCCACATGACATTAACAACTAATTTAGTAACTGACTACCTCGAAAATATTGTGGAAACATTTGACATTATTCAGCAGAGGTTGCACTGGAAGGGCTTCATATGCCACACAGAAATTATTATGATTTCCAGTTAATATAGGAGTGTTATCTGCAGACAAAACTGGTGGAGAGTTTTTGTTGTTCAGCAAATCATTAATAGAGAATAGGTCATTGAGGGGAACCTTATGCAATTCTAAGCATAATTTACTTTTAATGAGTAGGCAGTTATTCTTTGTCTTATCTACATAAAGACAGATTGTTTAATGTAGTTGCCAATGGACTATTTGACTAATTTACTTCAAAGTTTTACACAACACTCTAATGAACATTGGGACAGACATAGGCTACATATTTATGATGTATAAATATATGTTTAATTTGGGAAGGGTAAACATTGTCGACAAAAATCTCAAAAAGTTCTTGACCAATTTACTTCAGATTTCTACATGATACTCTAATGAATGTTCAGACAGACATAGGCTACATATTTTTTGTATGACAATCCATAGGTTTTCTGTTAAAATAGACTGTGAGAAAGAAAATGCTGTGTTATGCTGTGCAAATGTGCAGTTTTGTTTTCTTTCTTGCAGCTCAGCTTTAACTTTGATAGCAAAGCATGTAAACCATTAAACAAATTGTTTCTCATATATATATTCTTTCTCCTTACATGAGGTGTGTGAGAAAAGTAATAAGACTGATTTTTTATCTACCAAGATTTTTATTTTTTCAAACAACATTACTGTCCTCTTCAAAGTAGTTCCCTTTAGCAGCTATACACTGGCAGAGCCATTGTTCCCAGCCTTGGTAGCAGCTCTGGAAAGCATCAACTGTTAAGGCCTTTAACATGTCAGTCACATTCTTTTGAATGTCCTCCAGAGACCCAGAATGACATCCTTTTAAGACTTTTTTTCAGTTTTGGGAAAAGAAAAAGGTCACAAGGACTCAGATCAGGTGAACAGGGGGGTTGTGGTGCAACAGGAATGCCTTTTGAGGTCAAAAATTCTGCGATGGAAGTGGCCATGTGACAGGGGGAGTTGTCACTTGTGTGCGGTGTTCAGTCTCACTCGAATCACCCTTTTCCTGAGCCTTTCAAGAACATCTTTGTGAAATGCTTGGTTGACAGTTTTTCATGGAGGAACAATCTCACATGAGCATGCACACGTTCAACATTTTCATTGGTTTTTGAAGTTGAAGGTCTCCCTGGGCCTTCCAGAAATGATTTGTGCCAGTGGACAACTTGTACTCTTAATAACAAATGTTCCCCATAGGCACGTTTCAAATTTTCAGATGTCATTCTTGTGGATTCCCACAGTTTTTGGTGGCATCAATAAAATCACATGATGACTGTATGGAGCTGAAACTCAGATTGAGCATCTGGAAGGGGTGAACACTCTGGTCTACACAATTAGAACAACACAGCCTTGCCAGATCGGTCGCAGTGTTGTCAGTCTCATTATATTCCTCACACATCTCATATGTAATTTCAAACAGAAATTGTATAAAATGTTTTTGATGGTGCTGAGCCACAGCCATTCAATATTTTTTGAAAGAATAAACTGCTATTTGACTGTGTGTTATTGTATTTACCTTCTGTGCTATCTAGATTTTGTCTTTTATGCTATTATCAAGTAAAATGCGAAAGTTGTTAGACGCTTAACACATTGTAACTGTTACCTGCTTAGGACTGCCATAACAGATATAATGTGTTAATGGTCTAAGAACTTTTTAGCACTGAACTTGATAATGGCATAAAAGTCAAAACCTAGATAGTACAGAAGATAAATACAGTAATACACAGTCAAATGTCAGCTTATTCTTAAAAAAAGGGAAAAAAAGGATACACAACAACATGCTGATTTTTTTTCTGTCAGTTTTACAGAAAACAGGAAAGGTGTATTTATGGTATATTGGCTTACAATTAGAATACTACTATGGAACATAAATTGTGCAAAACTTTGTAATACTACTCATTTGCAGACTGGAACTATATAAAATACTTACACTGAAGCTACTGTCCTGACATATCCAACATCTGGAGAGATTTCTCTCTCGTATCCCTTGTACCAATGTTCTCAACCCATTTACCCATTCATTTTAAGTGACTTTGTTTGCAATAGCAGTAAACAAGGCTCAGTGTCAGAGAGAGGGGTTAGAGGACATGATACGGGGTGGGGTGAATGAAATGGACACAGAGAGGGGTGAGGATGAGATGGACAGAGAGAGGAGGGGAGGAGGTGATGCACAGAGATGGAAGGAGGAAGAGATGGACGAAGAGAGGGATGAGGAGAAGATGGGCAGAGAGAGAGAGAGGGGAGGAATTTGGGAGGTATATCCAATTCCTATACATATTTAGCAGTTACAAACTGTTGCCAGGTGCACTGTACAGAATAAGCCCATAAGCACTGCCCTTCATTCCATCTTTATCTACTATATGGATTAACAATGTGGTTTATGAAATAAGAGACCTTCATAAGGCACAAAAGATTCCTATAACTACAACAAAATTATTCATGACATCCACAAAATTTTGAAACCAAATTGTTTATATGAAATAATCCCATGGCTTGTAATAAAATTACATATTTTGGGAGCAGCAGCTTCTCCAAATACTTTTGACAAAACTGGCAAAAGAGAGATAAAGCAATAGTTTCTCATATCTCTTCATGACCCTTTTTGAGCAGTGAGTTAACTCCTACTTATTTTACTGCATATGTGAAACATTCTTATTCTGCTTAATTATTAAAGATAGTGGATGTCCTACTATTTAATGACTTTCGAGGGTATCCCATCCAAACCTACAGAATTTTTTATTTTTTAATGATAGATGCATGTGAGCAACCAAAAGACGAAGGTCCGTGTAAGGGTAATTACCGAAGGTGGTTCTTCAACAGAGAAGATGGTGTGTGTGAAGAATTTGCATATGGTGGCTGTAAAGGAAACAGAAATAACTTCCTCACTGAAGCAGCTTGTCATCAACAGTGTTTGCAACCTGGGCGAAGTAGGGGTAAGTAAATTCATCATAGAATATGTTCAAGACGTCTCAGTAAAAAAATTACTTATGTTGCTGAGATAAGCTGCTACACATAGTTGTAGACAATTTTAAAATTTTTCATGTATTATAACAGAGGTATAGGATTTATATAACTTTCTTTCCAGGCATCCAGGAGACATATCCTCATATTAAATATTCTGCCTTGCTGTGTTACAAACTTTGTTTCAGCAGTAATGGATATTTGTGCTCTTCCGAAGGATATGGGTCCGTGCCTAGGTGCTATGTTGCGTTGGCATTATGATGCTGAACAGAAAAGATGTCAGCAGTTTGTTTATGGTGGTTGCCAAGGCAATGGAAACAGGTTTAAGACTGAAGCCGAATGCAAGTCTAAGTGTGAAGTCTCTGATATAATGAGAGGTATTCAGAAATCAATGATCTGTAGGCACGCAATGTGGTATCTTTCACTTCTGTAGCATTATTGCTGCTGATGGTGATGTTTATTGGGAAAAAGGCTTTTGTGTTGTTGCTTTTGCATCCCATCTTCACTCTCGTTACTGGAATGCTGGGGAAGGTGTATGTTTCTCTCGTATTTGTGTAAAGTATTTTGCATGCTACCTGTTCAGGTACTATACCACAAAACTTATAAAATATTTATATTCTTACAGACATGGAAAGAGAACCAAATTTCTGCAAATCAGAAAATTTATCTGAAAAATAAGTTTTCTAAATCAGTAATGTCTCATAAATTGGATTACAAATTCCAAATTGCTCAAAGTCTTTAGGTAAATGTACTTTCTATGGTGTAGATGCAATTCTTTCTTGTGACTCTGCATTACAAAATTTAAAAAAGCATTATATTTATTGCTTATGCGTACTAAGCTTTGTTAAGTTGCCCCCCCCCCCCCCCCCTCAACACTCATTATAACACCCTGTATTTACTCTTTGCCAGAATATGACCTCTCATTACTCAACCTGTAAGCTTCTTATGTCACTAGAATCTGGCATAAAATGACATTTGTTATGTTTCAGCATCTGTACATAACATTTTTACAGATTTTAAAATATATAATTTATGTTCTGTTACTTCTATTCAACAATTTCATTAGCGTCAGTGAAACTACAGATCTGAACACTATTAAAGCAAAATTTGTCAAGGTTGGTTTAAACACCACAGCGTTTTACCAAATGAATCTGTTAAAATGGTGTACCATGGCTTTCCTTCGTGTGTAAACTCATGTGCCCAGCCAATCATGAAAACTCTTCTCCTTAAAATGGGATACAAATCACATAGTGCCTTGGCACTTTTCAACTACATAAAGCTTTTTCAGCAAATGGAAACAATTTTTTTTTTCACAGTTGAATGTTGGAGACTTTTGTTCTTTAGCAATGTTAATTTGTTTACAAAATTTGTAAAATTCTTGGGAAAGTATGCATTTCACAATATGTCAAGGATTTTGGCATAACTTTTCATGTCAGTAAGAGCTGTATCATTGCACATGATTACAATAAGTGAAAATATTTTCCCTTTCTATAATACAGTAAATATAGTTCCAGTCTCTTCCTGTTAGTATGATTTAAGGTTGATTCACATCATACTTCATGGAATGCAACATCAAAACATGCCACACTACATTTCAAGTAGTGATATCCACACAGAATTTCAACAAAACAGGAAAAGATATTGTGATTGTTTTATAAGGACTTAGATATTTTATGCTATGAGAGTTCTACAAAAGAGGCAACGTATCTGAAATCGAAAAATAATTTAGATTTTGTAACATGCAGACAAATAAAAAGTCTACTCTGTGTGTAAATAAGAACATAAATGTATAAACCAGTCAGAGAGTCAGCTGCACAGAAGGAGAAAAAATACAGTTATATTTGATTTCTTTACTGTTTAGGAAGAAAACACAATGGATAGAGTGAAAAACCTGTACAAATTGTCATCTAAATATTGCTTAATGTGTTTCTATGTATATATTTACTTAGGCAAAAAATTGATTATTTGAAATGTTTGCATGATGCTCTTTGTATTCTTTCACTCTCAGCAATGTGGGAAATTTACCATACAACTTCCATCAAGAATATCCATAGTGAACCTTTATAACAACAAAAACAATCAGTTGTTGACAAAATTATTTAATTGTATAGATAAAAAATTACTTACCAAGCAGTGACAGAACACACACATAAAAGACTGTTGTTATTGGCAAGCTTTCAGAGCCAGTGGCTCTTTCCTCAGGCAGAAGGGTTGAAGGGGAATGAATAAGAGTGAAGGAAAAGGACTGGAGAGGTCTAGGAATCCTTCCTCAGGCAGAAGGGTTGAAGGGGAATGAATAAGGGTGAAGGAAAAGGACTGGAGAGGTCTAGGAAAATGGGTAGATTTCGGGAAAGTCACCCAGAATCGCGGATCAGGGGAGACATACCGTACAGGATGAGAAGGAAAGCTCTCAGGTTTTCAAATCTTTGCCAATGCAGTCCCCAACAACCAGTCTTTCCTTCTCATCCTGTATGGTGAGTCTCCCCTGACCTGCGGTTCTGGGTGACTTTCCGAAATCTACCCCTTTTCCTAGTCCTCTCCAGTCCTTTTCTTTCACCCTTCTTCCTTCCCCTTCAACCCTTCTGCCTGAAGAAGAACCCACTGTCTCCAAAAGCTTATCAGTTACAACATTATTTTATATGTATGTGTTCTGATGCCACATAATGAACTTTTCTTTGACCATTAATGAACTGTACTATCATTGTTAGTTACTTAACTCTGAAACTATATTTCATCTTTTTGTATCACAGATGGTGTCTCATCACCTCAATTTCACCATTCAGTAAGTGAAATGATGTCTGTTGACATTCTGTCTAATATGAACATGCTTCCATTTAAGGATGTGTTGCCTTTCATTCCAGTCCATTGATGGCTAGTGTGAATCTATCTTTATTTGTATTTGGGAAAAATAAACACTAGCTTCACCCAAAATTGAAACTGAAAGAATGGTTGGAACCTCCAGACACACATGCTCAGTGGCAGCAAATAATATTCAGACACATTATCAGCAAAGACTCCAAACAGGGGCTGTTTCTTCTCTTCATTCTTGTCATCTGATTTTACTGACACTAATTTCATGGTTTAGAACAACATTTTCCTTTGATGGTTATGAACAAGAAGTTGAAATGCATGGAAGGTGAGGAAGTGAAGTAACATAAACATGTCTTAAATTAATAGTAGTAGGAGACAGATATACGTGGGATGTTACTTACTTTTGAGATTAGTGGAAACTTGTTTTATGGAGTATATACTTATGTATTATTTAATATACACATTTACAGCTTCATTTTAGTTTGGTATGTTACTGTTCATCTTATGTGCCCAGTATCATTACCTGTATGCTATTTCATGAATTATTTGTAGAACTTTTGTTTAGTTCAAGGCACATTATAATGTTCACATTTATTTTAGCTGCCTGTGTCTTCCTGAGCTTATCTTTGTTTCATTGAAAACCCTACAACAGTAAGTCTTAACAAAATAATGCATTTGCCAAGCATGCACATTATGTTACAAGAAACAACAAACTTAGTAAAGATTATAACACTCACCTCCAGTTAAATTGGGGGGGGGGGGGGGGGAGGCAAGGTTGTGCTCATGGACACTTGTAATAGAACAGAAAATTATATTAGATTTTAGCACACACTCATTTCTGTATAAATAATTGCACTCTCTCTCTCTCTCTCTCTCTCTCTCTCTCTGTCTCTCTCTCTCTATCATGCACACACACAAAATTGAAGTTGGGAGGGGGAGAGATTACTCCAAATACATATCTCCATGACATGTTTATGTGCCAGGCATAATTAATTCCCATTACCATAATATAATATGTTGTCTACATCATCTAAATCTCAGTATGTCTGCTAGATTGTCTACATTTTCTTGATAGTGGACTGACATCAGAACATAAGCAGATCTGTAGAGCTATAAAATCACCACTTCGCAGAAAGTAGCATTTGACAGCTTTCTAAACGAGCCAAGACAAGAAGCAGTTTGCCCTACAGTTGTCAGTTTAACTGAGAAGGAACTGTAGACTGAAACCATGAAAGTGCAAGGCAAAATCCTAAGTGAGCATTGTCAGACTACAACCACAGAACCTTCTACTTAGTACAGTGTATTTAATTACAAAAGTCCCTTTGGAGTTGACTGGCAGGAACATTGATGTGAACATTCTGGTGCTTTTTAAATATGTGTTCACTTCAACATAGTTTTATTCAATGACAAGTACTTTGAGCAAGTAGCGTGGCCTGATGGAGTGAAAGGACTTCCCATGTTTCTCCAATGTTTCAGTATGCTCTCTCCTAATATCCAATTGATGATGGAGTCGGGGCAAGAGGGCATACTATTATTATTTGTTTCGGTGTAATGGAAAGTCAAGAGAATGCTGGCACATAGCATGTACCACAAGCCAACTGACACAGATCTGTATTTGCAAGCTGTAGGATACTAATTCACAGAACACGCATAACTTCAGACTGTCCTAAGCTGCCAGGTTAAACCTAAGGATGGTTTTCTGACTGGGCGGCTATTCAAGAAAAACAGTTTCATCATGCATTCCATCTAAAGTGTGGGAACAAAATGAAGAAACAGAGGCACCCACAAATGTAGTCTCCATGATGTACTTCAGCAGTAAGTCTTAAAGAATCAGCAGGTTCCTCAACAGACACAACATTAAAACAAGCCTTTTGTCCATCTGTGAAACTGAGTGCCTTGCTGGATATTATTAAAGACAGTCTCATCCTTAGGAAACAAGGCCACACAAAGTTCTGTGACAGTATATATACATTGGCCAAACATTCTGCTTAGTGCAAGGAAAGTACATTGAACACTCTCTTCATACAAGCCTGGGCTGATCAGATATATCTGCAGTAGTAGAGCATTGCCTTAGCACATCATACACATGATGTTCAAGAAGACAAATGTTATATCCATAGTTTTGTTTTTCAAGGACTGCATGACACATTGGATAGTTTAATGAAAGGCACTCTGCCATGGACTTGCTGTCATTAAATTAAAATAAATTTCCAGTGACAGTCCTATTGCAGCACAGTAGAGGTCTTACCATCTTTGATTTGGCTCTTGTCCACAGCAGTGACTAGCAGCAGCATTGGTGCCTCAGTAAATGCTCAGAAGGCAACAACTTGGTTCCAGTTGGGAGTTCTGCTGATACTTGGATACACAGAAGGCTTAAACTCTTGGTTGCCAGTATAAGCCTGTAGAAAAACTACATTCATCCACTTGAAGCAAACCAGTTGGTGCTTCCATAAGAAGACCATCACAATGTAGATACCAACAGCTGCTATTTGCTAGCAGTAACCTGTTGTAGCAACTTTGCTACTTAGAGCAGGTGACTTAGGGGAATTTGTGAAATTTGCACCATGTGATATGACGGTACATCCAAGAGCCATATAATTAGATGATGTGCTGATAGCAGTCCAATATTGCCAGTAAATGCCAGCTTATATTGACACATTTTGAGGCCAGAGTAGCAGAATCTACCAAAAATAGGCCCATACATTTCTATTGTTATATTGGCAATATGTTGCTGTCTGATTGTGTGAGATGGAGAAATTTTGAGAATTCCTGGAATCTCAGCTAGATCCATAATTGTACAAAATTCACAATTGAAATACAGCAATTGGCCCAGCTATCAGTTCTTCATAATATAGCAGATGGATCACTGGGCTACAGTGTCTATGGGAAGTCTTCCCATTCTGAACCCCATCTCCATGCCATGAGGAAACAAGCCCTACCCACCTCCCTCCCCTTTTGCAGGGACATCCTGCACTTAGGACACAAGAGTATAAATATTATCAGATGAAAGAAGTCTTGTCTGAGAACTCGTACATCTGAGAAAGGTTTAAAAAGGGGGGGGGGGGGGGGGGGACTCATAAGAAGGAAGTGAGTGATGACTGCAACATAACTGAACAGAAACTGAGGAGAAAACTAACACTGAGGAGGAGAGCATCAGAGTGACATCCTTCCCTTAATCTAACTCAGTCTCCAGGAATATCTGGAGAATACTTGGAAAATATAATTTTCATTGCATATTGATTCCCGTCCCCCCTATAAAAGAGAAGTCAGTTGACACTGATGTGAGAAGAGAAATAAAATAAAGAGAATCTCCACAGAGATGCATGAAGTGAACATGTGGTGATGGCAAATAAGGAAGTCTGAAAAACGTGGTTATGTACAGATAATCCACTGTAAATGTATTTGTTTTGAAATGTATTTAGAAGACATTAGGTGTCAAGCTTTATTTTAAATATATTACTTCAGAAAACAGATATTATTCAGTACTATGGTTTTGGCCCAGTTGAGGAAAAAAAAAGGGGGGGGGGAGATTTGAGAAGGTTTGCATACACTGTTTTGTACTTGTCTGTGTGAATGTAAAAGGGCACAGGGAGAGATTGAGGGCTGAGTAGAAAAATTTTGTGTCCTACGAACGACAGTAACAATAAAAATGCGATTAAATGATGGAAGATTATTCTACTAACAAGTAGGCAGCAAGCATAAGGCACTTAGAAAGTGACATAAATACTATTTTTTGCAACCATAGATTACTGGTAAAAAAGAGGAATTAATTGCAAGATATAAAAATACTCAGAGACTAACCAGTAAATTTTCGCTGTACTCGCAATAGGAGAGTCCATAGGAGAAGTTGGGATGGATGGTGTTGGTTTGCATCACTTTTTGTTAACATCTCTCTGTAAGCATTCAAATTTTCTCACTTTAAGCTGCAATGGAAAATTGTGTGATATGCCAGTAACAAAACAGTTGTAGTCAATTATCATCTTGAACAGATATTCTCAGACAGATTTATATTAGAAGAAGGTGAAAGGAAATAGTATAACTATGATAAGTGCATGGGAATTAAAGGAGTCTAAAGTTCTTGCCTAACATTTGAAATTCAGTTGCTTAAAAAATATGAAAATGAAAATGTATAACCAAAATCAACTGAATTAGTGCATGCACATTCAGAATTATTGCCTACTTTCTTTTCTATGGGTGGTCTACTTGGAAAGTAATTTCCATCAACTTATCAAATAATCACCATAACAATTTCTAGAGACACCAATTGCAGTTAATAATTGATAGTAAAATGCACGGTTAATGTAGAGCATGAATATTCCAGTAACATTTAACATGCCTGGTATAATTTTTTGAATAATTTTGCATGTTTTAATTTCATGGTGTTAAATGTTGTTGATGCCTCCTAACAGAGTCTTGCTCACTACCTCGAGATGAAGGAAACTGTACAGATCATATACCTCGATGGTTTTTTGATGCCTCAGAGAACAGGTGCATGCCATTTTATTACAGTGGGTGTGGGGGTAATGCCAACAGGTTTGAGACAGAAACAGAATGTGAAGTTGACTGTCCTCCAAAAGTTGGTAAGTGCATGTCTCTGACCAAGCCTTTGCATGTTTATTAAAATACACTTTAATAATTTCTTCCATTATCATTCACTTTGCATGTAAACTCAACATAAATTATAAATATGCATTCATTATAATTACATGTAATTCTTAGCTATTTTACTGTATCCACTTATATCTTGGTGTAAATTTAAAGTGTGATGAACAATCCTTGCTTCATAACCTGCATACCAGTTTCCCAAGAAAAGGAAAGATATACATGGTTATTACAAATGATTGAAGCGATTTCACAGCTCTACAATAACTTTATTATTTGAGATATTTTCACAATGCTTTGCACACACATACAAAAACTCAAAAAGTTTTTTTAGGCATTCACAAATGTTCGATATGTGCCCCTTTAGTGATTCGGCAGACATCAAGCCGATAATCAAGTTCCTCCCACACTCGGCGCAGCATGTCCCCATCAATGAGTTCGAAAGCATCGTTGATGCGAGCTTGCAGTTCTGGCACGTTTCTTGGTAGAGGAGGTTTAAACACTGAATCTTTCACATAACCCCACAGAAAGAAATTGCATGGGGTTAAGTCGGGAGAGCGTGGAGGCCATGACATGAATTGCTGATCATGATCTCCACCACGATCGATCCATCGGTTTTCCAATCTCCTGTTTAAGAAATGCCGAACATCATGATGGAAGTGCGTTAGAGCACCATGCTGTTGAAAGATGAAGTCGGCGCTGTCGGTCTCCAGTTGTGGCATGAGCCAATTTTCCAGAATATCCAGATACACGTGTCCTGTAACGTTTTTTTCGCAGAAGAAAAAGGGGCCGTAAACTTTAAACTGTGAGATTGCACAAAACACGTTAACTTTTGGTGAATTGTGAATTTGCTGCACGAATGCTTGAGGATTCTCTACCACCCAGATTCGCACATTGTGTCCTTTCACTTCACCATTAAGAAAAAATGTTGCTTCATCATTGAAAACAAGTTTCGCACTGAACGCATCCTTTTCCATGAGCTGTTGCAACCGCGCCAAAAATTCAAAGCGTTTGACTTTGTCATCGGGTGTCAGGGCTTGTAGCAATTGTAAACAGTAAGGCTTCTGCTTTAGCCTTTTCCGTAAGATTTTCCAAACCGTCGGCTGTGGTACGTTTAGCTCCCTGCTTGCTTTATTCGTCGACTTCCGCGGGCTACGCGTGAAACTTGCCCGCACGCGTTCAACCGTTTCTTCGCTCACTGCAGGCCGATCCGTTGATTTCCCCTTACAGAGGCATCCAGAAGCTTTAAACTGTGCATACCATCGCCGAATGGAGTTAGCAGTTGGTGGATCTTTGTTGAACTTCGTCCTGAAGTGTCGTTGCACTGTTATGACTGACTGATGTGAGTGCATTTCAAGCACGACATATGCTTTCTCGGCTCCTGTTGCCATTCTGTCTCACTGCGCTCTCGAGCGCTCTGGCGGCAGAAACCTGAAGTGCAGCTTCAGCCGAACAAAACTTTATGAGTTTTTCTACGTATCTGTAGTGTGTCGTGACCATATGTCAATGAATGGAGCTACAGTGAATTTATGAAATCGCTTCAATCATTTGTAATAGCACTGTATATTATCATTTTTATAATATAACTCTGTAAGTCCATGCTGGATAAATAAAAATATTCAGAATTAACAGGAAAAACTCAACAGTGGCAAAAAGAGGAAGTAACTGCAACAGAGTAGTAGTAGTAGTAGTACAAAACAGTAATAGAACAGTCATAAGTTTTCAGAAGGAAGGTGGTTGGCCTTAGGTGCTATTTATTTCTGTTGGCTCTGCTTTAGTTAGCACTGTTGGTGAGTTGAGTTCTTTTTGACACACCATGTTAGTCACCGTGCTGGAAACTGTTTTCCAAAATCCATGAACAGGTGCATGTGGGGATTACATTTATTTGAAAGTGAGCTACGTGGGAAAAAAAATTGAAAATGTGTATTGAAGATTATTTTCTTCATTCAGGAGCATGACTGTCCAAATCTGTGTCTGGCCATCCAGATTTAGATTTTCCATGAGTTCTCTAAAGTGCTCCAGAAAAATGTCAGAATGGCTTCTTTGAAAGGGCACAGCCAATTTCCTTTCCCATCCTTGAAACATTCAGACTTTTTGCTGTGTCTCAAATTACTTCAATCACTGTTGAAGGCATGTTAAATTTTAATCTTCCTTCTTTCCTACTAATTTATTGATTTATTTACTTATTTGTAAATCATTTATTCAATGAAAACCATGGGAAGGAAGGTTATTTGATAGTTCTGTGATGATGAATTTCTCTAGTTAAGGAGTACATTAAACACTCATGAACTTTTAGTTGAAGACCTTTTGTATCACAAGGTTTGTGGATTCGTTTTAATTAATTTCCTTTGTATCAACAGAGCAAGACATCTGTACTCTTAAACCTGTTGTTGGTGGTGAATGCTACAATTATACTGAACGGTGGTATTATGACTCTTATGAGGTGCGCTGCAGGTCGTTTTATTACAATGGGTGTGGAGGAAATGAAAACAATTTTCTGACACTACAGGATTGTGAAAATCGTTGTGAGAAGCGGATTCTTACCCCTGTACCTGCTGCAGAATTCAGAAAAGGTAAATCATACTATTATTATGGGAAATTGAGAAGAAAACAATGTCTTAGAAAGAAAGGAATCTTCTGTTTATCATACAGTTTTATTATGTGCTGCAGTGGTAAATTATGTTAAATGATTTTTATTTATCTTACAGTTCAAAACATGTATTTAACATGCATGGGCAATGTTATAATAATTACATTTAGATTATTGATACACAATATAAATAGATTACATGCTATTAAGTAAAAGATCATTAAAGTATATTTAACATAGCATTCCTGAGGTCAAATCATGTCAGCACCATACTGTATGGGCACTTCAATATAAGCCATTTTTTAAACTCATTTTTAAAAATTCTACCAGAAAGCTGTTTCAGGTTGTTTGGCAGAGAATTATAAAATATTTCTCCCTTAATGAATGGGGTATTTGTTAGATTCAGTCGTCTGCTCACCATATGAAAGTCTGATTTGTGTCTTGTATTGTAATCCTGGATTTCCATATTCCTGAGACCTGAGTTTCTCCTGGCGTATACAACTTTCAAATAACTTCCGGGAATTCAGCCAGGTAACACTTTCAGCGACCGCCGATATTTCAGCGGGAGAACACCCCGCCATTTTCAAGGCAAACTGCAACGGACAGGCGGCGTACATGCAAATTTAGTACCTCGGTTCTCGGACCCAAGCAGGAAAGATAACACACACACACTGAACACTAGTGACACCAAAGATGGCCAAAGTCAGAGCTATCGATAGTGAGACTATGAATTCGCAGGTGAGGTAGCAATGAGTCTGTCCCTCTGTTTCTTGACAAGGGAGAGAGCCGGATTCCAAACAGAGTTTAAACAGAAACCTCCATCCCTGTTAACAAGGTTGCTCGCTAATTTAATCTCAACTGCCTCCCGAATCACACTGTCCCAATAGCTGGACGTGCATGCCAATATCTCGGTGTTATTATATAACATGGAGTGACCAGTATCCAAGCAATGTTCGGCAATAGCAGATCTATTTGGCTGCTGTAATCGTGTGTGCCGTTTATGCTCAGTACATCTGTCCTCCACGGTCCTGATAGTTTGACCAATATATGCCATGCTGCAGCTGGAGGTTTCTGTTTAAACTCTGTTTGGAATCCGGCTCTCTCCCTTGTCAAGAAACAGAGGGACAGACTCAATGCTACCTCACCTGCGAATTCATAGTCTCACTATTGATAGCTCTGACTTTGGCCATCTTTGGTGGCACTAGTGTTCAGTGTGTGTGTGTTATCTTTCCTGCTTGGGTCCGAGAACCGAGGTATTAAATTTGCATGTACGCCGCCTGTTCGTTGCAGTTTGCCTTGAAAATGGCGGGGTGTTCTCCCGCCGAAATATCGGCGGTCGCTGAAAGTGTTACCTGGCTGAATTCCCGGAAGTTATTTGAAAGTTCCATATTCCTGTTTGCCACTTTTTTGTCCTTTTTCACTAATAATATTGATTGAAACATATATACTGCATAGATAGTCATAATATTAAACTTAATAAACAGGTTTTTGTGTGAAGTTCTGGGTCTTACTTTTGCCATAGTTCTTATTACTCTTTTCTGCAATACAAATACCCTTCTTATATTATATTGGCTACACCCACCCCAATACAATTCCATGAGATAGATGGGAATACACCAACCCAAAATACGCTATTTTTATTGCTTCAATATCTAAATATTGAACTAATCTCCATAGTAAATACAGACTAGATGTTATTTTACCACAGACATGATCTATTTGCTGAGTCCACGAAAGTCTGTCATCTATATATATCCCCAGAAATTTACATTCTGAACAGGTATTTTCCTGAATGTCCTCATTTACAACAGTATTTTTATTTGAGCCACTTGTCTTAAAATAAATTAAATTAGTTTTGTTAATATTGACCCCCAGGTTTTCTTTTTCAAAATGTGTTTGGGCTTTTTCAACAAAATTCTGTACCACTGAATTTAGGTCATCATTACTATGTGCCCAGCAAACCCCAGAGGTGTCATCAGCATACATAGTAATACGATGACTGGTGTCTAATACTTTTGGGAAATCATTCACGTAGCAAATAAACAGGAAGTGGCCCAAGATAGAGCCTTGTGGCACACCAAAATTTATATTTCTTATCTTTGATCTTCTTTTTCGATTACCTCTCCATTATCATACACAACTTCTGTGCATTATTGTCTATCTTTAAGGTAAGATTCTATTAAAAACAACAGTTTCCCACTGACACCATTACAAGCAAGTTTACTTAAAAGAGCGCCATGATGGACTCTGTCAAACACTTTGGAAAGATCTAAAAACACCCCTGCCGTTTCATAACCGTCATTTATTTTCTCCATCAGACAGTGTACAAACTGTACTGCTGCAGATATGGTGCTCCGACCACATCTAAAGCCGTGTTGGAAATCTCCTATTAAGTTATTCATATTATAGTGCTCAATTAAGATTTCTAGCATTATTTTTTCAATTAATTTACCAAACACTGAGGTTAAGGCAACTGGTCTGTAGTTCTGTGGTTGTTTTCTTTCCCCTTTTTTATGTAAAGGTTTAACTATAGCAAGTTTCAGTTTCTTCAGAAACACACCTTCTTCAAGTACACAATTTATTAGATGGACTAATGGTCTGGCTAACTCACCCTTGCATTTTTTGCAGTAGAAAAGGAAAAAATTCATCACATCCAGCTGATCTTTTATTTTTTAGGCTGTCAATCAGCTGTGTTACGTCCTTGATGGTTACTGTAGGTAGCTTACAAGAGTCCCGTTCCTTTTCCTTATCATATTTAAACTGCCTCACTTGTTTCATGCAAGTATCATTTTCAATAGCATCTATAAAGTAATTATTAAATATATTGCTAACTATATAAGGATCAGAAAAATTATCATTATGTATACTTAACTCTATTTTATTAATTTTAGTTTTTGAATCAGTGTTCCTCATATCATTAACTACTGCCCAGCACGACTTTGAGACACAGTCAGATTATAGTTATACATTAGATTACAATCATTTGAGAGTGAATTACAAGGATGTATTGAGTGTCTGCATAATTCTTAGTAGTAGATTACATTCAGTGCAGGTATTATAACAGATTATCATTTGAACCATTTATTGCATAGTCTCTAATTGAACTGGTCCTCTTGTTGCATATTTCTGTATGGTGTCTCTCACAAGACTGTCCACATAGTGTACACTTGCAAAGGTTTGACGGTTTGTGGTATGTTGTATTTGCACAAATTTCATGGTGGAATCTGTGTACTGCAAGTCTTGTAAGTACGTGTCTCATCTCAAAATTTGCTGCTGTCCAAGTGCGGTCGATCATGGCCCCAGATCCATAGAATTCCATTGGTACTTCCTCTTTTCCTGAGTAGTGATCTTAGTAGGTTCTCTGATGCTGATGTGTTGGGAAGTAAGAAACTTGTCCTTAGATCCTCTATGGGGAAAGATTCTCGGTCGAGAAGGTAGACTAATCTTGATCTTGTGGTTTTTGCTACCCCTAATGCTCCTTTGATATAGGTTGCTTTTACTCTTTCCAATGTTTCTAAGTTCTTTTCATTTAGGTGTATTCATATGATTTCTATCCCATAAGCCAGTATCGGTATTATTTTTGATTTGAAGAGTGCCATAGCTGTGTCTAGATTTAGTGTTCTGATGGAACTTATTTCATTTATCACTCTGATGGCTTGTGTCGCTTTCTCTGTTGTATGTTTAGTGAAGCACTTTGTGGACGGCTGGAGTGTCATCCCTAGATATTTGTAATCTTTTGTGATAGATATTTGCTTTCCATGTAGTGCAATTCTTGTCGTTTTTTGGGATTTGCCCGCCTGGTCTGAATACCATCATTTCCATCTTGTCGGTGTTGATTATTAACTTGTGTTTTGTGCATCATTTTTCCACATCGTCTATAGTCTCCTGTAGTTTCTTTAAGCTTTTTGAGCCTATCACAATGTCGTCCGCGTAGGCATATGCTTCGACATCTTCGTCTTGAGCGATTTCCATAATGTCCTTTGCTGCCAGAATGAACAGAAGCGGGCTTAGTGGGTCTCCTTGGAGTACTCCGTTTGTTTGCCTTATTGGTTCAGACAGGTTGAGGTTGTCCGAGATCCTTATCTTGTTCCATTCATTTATGGAGTTTATGATCCTCGTCCAGACACTGTCTCTTCCCAGGGTTGCGTCGAGCATCCTTTTTACTAATGATCGATCGAGGAGGTCGAAGGCCTTTGTGAAGTCTATGGATACAGCATAATATTTTTGCTTCTTATCGATGGTTTCCCATATGTTTTTTAAAAGCAGCTCCACTGCTGTGGTAGTGGATCTTTTTTCCCTGAACCCGAATTGAAATTCAGTGAGGTGGTCTTCCAAAGTGTGTCTTATTCTTCCTGTGATTAGTTTTGTGAATGCCTTAAAAGGGTTGTTTTCCAAGGCTATTCCTCTATATTTGTTTGTGTCCTTAGGGTCGCCCTTCCCTTTGTACATTACCCTTACTATTGATTTTCTCCACTGGCCTGGGATTTTTGCTGTTTCAATGCATTTGTTATAAAGTTTTGTCCATGTTGGTGCTAGCAGATTGGCTGTGTCTTTAAGGTATTCGTTGTAAAGCATGTCAGGTCCTGCTGCTTTCTTCCTTTTTGTTGATTCAATGATGTTTCGGACCTCATTTGGAGTGAGTGGGGACCAGCCTGGTATCTCTTGCAGTGTGAGCTTTTGACTTGCTACCTGTGCTCCTTCTCTACCATCTTTGTTGAGAATGTCTTTGAAATGTCTCGTCCATTCTTCCATGCTTATATAGTGTGACTGTGCCTGCTTTCGGGGGCGGATTGCAATGAATGGGTCTCTCCTGGCTTCTTTAGCTAGTCTTCTTCCCTCTTCTTCGCTGTGTGCCATTCTCTTCTCCCTTGTTAGTGTTTTGTAGGATCTTCTTTTCTCAGCATATGAGTGTAGTAGTGAGTGATTATCTGTGTCCGTTTTTAGTCGGTGTAAAGCTTGGAGTACTTCTTTTCTTTGCAGATAACACTCTTGATCGAATCATGGTTTAGCTCTTCTCACTTTCCTGGGGGTAGTTGCTTGTTTTAAGAGTTTCTCCAGTTCAAGCGCTGCCTCCTCTACATTTGAGTTGTCAATTAAGGACTCAATTTGTTCTATCTGGTCGTGGTATTCTTCCACTTTCCGTGAATCCAGTCTCCTCGAGAGCAGTCTCTTCTCTTGGTTCTCACTTGCCTTCCAATCACTTTGTATGGCTATGTTCATCGGGATGTGTTTTCTTATAGGCGTGTGGTTTGCATTCCAAAGTGGGCTTATGCCCCCTTTTATGTTTCCTCTTATGAGGGCGATATCAATAGCACTTATGCCATTATGGCAGAAATACGTAGGGACGTTTGTGTCGTTTAGCAGGATGAGGCCTTCTTCTTGTAGTGATTCAATTACTAATTTTGTTTTGTGATTCTGTACATCCAACCGACAGTTTAGATTCCCTGTGATAAGTAAAGGGATGTCTTTCTTGCTCCATCTTATTTGTTGGCCCAGTTCATCAATTATGTCTATGGCCGATTCACTTGGCTCGAAGTAGGTTGCTAATATTGTGAAATGTTTTACTTCTATTAGAATGGAGTGATTTAGTTCTGTTGTCACTATAATTAGTGTTATCGACGGTTTCAGTAGTACTGTTATTCCCCCTTGGGGTCGCCCCCTTTCTCCTTGCTTTGCCAACAAATTTATGCTATAGAATTTCGGGTGTTGCCTATGATCTGTGAGAAAAGTTTCTGTGAATATTGCTACGTCATAACCTTTGAGAAAGTCTGTTGGAGCTATGCATGCTGCGTTTTTCAATCCTTCTACATTCTATAACGTTATCTTCATGTTTTTTCTCCCTTCGTTTTCTCCTGGTTTTGTCGTCTCCGGGTACATCTGGTTTTTACACTCTAGTACCGGTGTGCTTCTCAGATTGTCTGCTATGTTGTGGCATTGCTGGTCTTGGGCCAGTGAAAATCCTGAGTTTCCTTCGATGACAGCCTCTTGTAGGTTGGCCGGTTTCCAGCTTCATTATATAGGAAGTCCTGGTCCCTGATAGGTTTATTTTTTCTTTCTCCCCTCCCATATCTTATCTGTCGGGTCTCTGATGACCTTACTTCTTTTCCTGTTATTTGCGTTATCTGTTCCTCTTTTTGGGGTGTGGGTGGTGGATCCTCTTCTGTTGGTGATGATGTTGCTTCTTTTTCCTCTATCGGGCATGGTGACGTTTGTGGGTCTGCTTCTGTTGGTGATGAGGTTGTTTCTTTTTCTTTTATATGGCACAGTGGAGACTTTCCTGCCTCTTCCTTCGTTGGTAGTATCACGGGTGTCTGTGTCTGCCCTTGTAGTTTGTCAAATTTTTCCAAAATTTATTTGCACAGAATAGTTTTTCCGCAGTTGTTTCTGTGTAAACCATGCCTTGTGAAATGCTCTCTTTGTGAGCTTGTTGCATTTATGAAAGTCACATTTGGGAAGCTGCTACATATCTGCCTAAATATCCTATTTGTTCTGGTAATTTCTTTATTTACGCAGGACTCGACCATCAAGTCGTGTCTTTGAGGAATGCTTAGCACTTATACTTCAGAATGAGTAGCTTTCCCTAGAGTTTCCCTCAGTACTCTTCTTGCATTGATACTTTCATTTCTATAAATGTCATTTCCTCCCCCTATAATGACACATTTTGCACCTTTTGTTATGGATGTTTCCCAGGATTTCAACACTTCACTTAATGGCATGCCTGACTTGGTGATGCCGTTTAGTGGTAAATTATAAAAATGATATAATTTTTCAGAAAGCTGTTTCCTCCCTGATGAACAAGGGCCTTGCTCTGAGAGTATGGCAAAGTGGTTTTATGATAGCCGGGATGGTGTGTGCAAACAGTTTCTGTATGGAGGCTGTGAAGGGAATGACAACCGTTTCTCCAGTCATCAGGAGTGTGAAGAGAAATGTGGTGATGTACAAGGTAATCTTGTTTAAACAGTCTCCAAACATGTTTTAAAATATTTATAACTATATTGTAATTTTTAAAATAATTACAAATTTTACACAAAAGAGCAGAACTACTGTAACCAGATGTGTTTCTCTTTCTCATGGCATTACAGAATTTCATACCAGATGTAGCTGTAAATATTTTTACTAAACTGGAAGCACAGAAAAGAAAAAGAATTTGGTGGTAAAGTGAATAAATCTGCCAAATAAGAAGTTTTTTTCTTTTTTTTTTTTTTATTGAGAGTATTCACGGCTTATATAATGAACATTTTTTGTTGTTTGCATAGCAGAACCTAGTAGTTGTACAGATGTTTTATACAGACCCTGTATTCCCCTAGATGACATTGGAAAAAAGTGGTACAGATACCATCTGTTTCGTGCATTCTGATAGTCTTGTCACTAGTCAACCATGTCTTGAGTTATATACATACAGACTTACTATGAATACAATAGTATGAAAAGGAAAGATTGCTACTCACCTTATAGAAGAGATGTTGAGTCGCAGTTCAGACACAACAAAAAGACTGCCATACATGATGAGCTTTTGGCCAAAAGGCCTTCTTCTAGAGTAGACAAAGGTCTGTTGGTCAGGAGCACAACAGGTATGGCAGTCTTATTCTTGTGTCTGTCTGCAATTCAATATCTCCTCTATACAGCGAGTAGCAATCTTTTCTTTTCATAACATGGTCTTTATTCCATCCTGGATTTTCCATTGTTTGAACTTCGTATGAAGATAAGATGGAGCTAGGGTTGCCATACGTCGTGGACCGTCCGCGATTTTATGATCGAAGATGGGTGTCCTGGACGAAGAGGAAAATGTCCACGAAAAAAGTGGTTAGTAAGTAAAAAGAATTTTTTTACACAACTTTTGCCACTGTCCACCGATCAAGTGTTTCATAACTCCTCAAACCTGACAATAGTCATTAAAACCTGTGCTGATATTCCGTGTCACTTCAGAATTGCTTTGCTATTTTCAGAACAGACTGTGGAAGCAGTGCAATAATCAATTCTTTTCGATTGTTTCAGTTTTCCACAGCTGGTTTACAATGAAACCTCCAGTACAGTGTCTGAGTGTGTGTGTATAAAATAACTGAAATGCACACCAACGGTCACTTGCACAACATTTCGGTCCATGTTTCAACCACATATTTGTAATCACCAGATTTTGTCCTTGATTTTCGTCCTTGTATTATGGCAACTCTACATGGAGCTCCATTTGCTGAAAGAATCTGTCAACCTCCTCTTCTGTTAGACCTGTTTCGGCAAATCTGGAAAGGGTTATCTGATAATAGGAGCCTTAGTAAAGAATAAACCCCTTAACAATGTGCAGAAGGCTTTCACCATATGGATATTGTGCTTGTATTCCATGAATGTATACAGTGTCTTTGATACTGAAATTTTGTATGTATGCTTGTTCAGTAACCTCCAGGTCTCATGATGAAACAATAATAATAAGGCATGATCTCAGAATGCACTTCCAGATTTTTCAATAACACAATACAGTGAGGAAAAATGGCTGTAACGGAAGTTAGACTACCTCATAAGGGTTCTAATTTGTCCAAAATGAAGATGTACTGAAAAAGGAGCAACTAATATTTTATAAAAAGAAAAATTCACCAGTAAAAATGTAAACTTACAAGCATTCAGAATGGCTGGTCAGTACTTACCTTCAACAGACAATATTGCAAGTACTGCCAATAGACGTATTTATAAATAGAAAAAAAATCTTTATGTAGCTTTAGGAACTGTTGGTTTCACATCAGGTAGGAAAGAAGGATAGAAAGGAACTAACAGTTCTGAATTTAGTAATAGTTATTTTTTATATTTCTAAAAGTATTTGTTGCAGTACTTGCAAGTTAGTCTACTTCCTTTAAATATTATGGTTAACCAATAGTTAAACAAAGTACTGAATGTTCCTGTATGAAAAACACTACATTTTACATGCAAATGCCTTTGTTACATTATACGAGGGTGAGTCAAATGAAAACCTTAAATATATTTTTTAAATATTGTTTATTGTGTAGAAGTGGTACAAAACTGTATCACTTTTCAACATAATCTCCCCCATGCTCAATGGAAGTCCTCCAGCACTTACAAAGTCTATAAATTCCTTTAGAAAAAAATTCTTTTGGTAGTCCGCACAACCACTCATGCACCACGTGGCGTACCTCTTCATCAGAATGGGACGTTTTTCCTCCCATTGCCTCTTTGAGTGGTCCAAACATATGGAAATCACTTGGAGCAAGGTCTGGTGAGTATGACGGATGAGGAAGACACTCAAAATGCAGTTCTGTGATTGTTGCAACTGTAGTACGGGCAGTGTGGGGCCTTGCATTGTCATGTTGCAAAAGGACACCTGCTGACAGCAATCCAAGTCAGTTTATTATATTGCAATCTGCAGATGATATTTTAAGGGGATCTGTGTATGATGCACTGGTGACAGTGGTCCCTCTAGGCATGTAAAGCTCCAAAACGACCCCTTTTTCGTCTCAAAAGAGAGTCAGCATAACCTTTCCTGCTGATGGTTCTTTTCGAAACTTCCTTGGTTTTGGTGATGAGGAATGGCGCCATTCCTTGCTCGCTCTCTTTGTTTCCGGTTGATGGGAGTGAACCCAGGTTTCGTCCCCAGTAATGATTCTTGCAAGGAAGCCACCACCTTCTCATTCAAAGCACCAAAGAAGTTCTTCACAAGCATCAACACCTCATTCTCTCATTTCAGGAGTCAGCTGCTGTGGCACCCATCTCGCAGACACTTTGTGAAACTGGAGCACATCATGCACAATGTGGTGTGCTGACCCATGACTAATCTGTAAACATACTGCAATGTCATTCAGTGTCACTCGGCAGTTTTCCTTCACTATGGCTTCAACTGCTGCAATGTTCTGTGGAGTCACAACTTGTTGTGCCTGTCCTGGATGAGGAGCATCTTCCACTGAAGTCACACCATTTTGGAACTTCCTACTCCATTCGTAAACTTGCTGCTGTGACAAACATGCGTCACCGTACTGAACCTTCATTCGTCGACAAATTTCAATAGGTTTCACACCTTCACTAGACAAAAACCGAATAATAGAATGCTGTTCTTCCCTAGTGCAAGTCGCAAGTGGGGCGGCCATCTTTATACTGATAATACGATGGTATGTGTGCATCTGCACTATTCTGTCACCTACAGGCCATTCTGCATGCTGTTTGTAGCATGCTTAGCAACTTACAGGATAACGGCGTGAAATTTCGATTTGTTATTACAAATTTATGGTTTTCATTTGACTCACCCTCGTATTGTCTACATGTTGCTACTGTGTGTGTGAGGAAAGGGGAGGGAAAGGGTGTTACAAATATTCCCACGCACCCCCCCCACCCCCACTCTCTCTCTCTCTCTCTCTCTCTCTCTCTCTCTCTCTCTCTCTCTCCCCCCCCCCACCCTCCCCCCTCCCCTCCTCCCCCCCTCCCCCCTCCCTCCCTGCCCCCCTTCTCTCTCTCTCTCTCTCTCTCTCTCTCTCTCTCTCTCTTTCTCTTTCTTTTCTTTTTTGTGTATGTACCATATGGGATGCCAAATGTAGCTGGAGGTGCAGATAAGTTAATTTTGTAGGCTGATTGTCAAAAAAAAACCTTTTCATTTCATGGCTAATCTATTTTTACTTAAACCTTTGACTGCACTAGATATGTTTTAATACTGCTACATCCCCAGGTGCTCTGGATGCATTTACACACACTGTTATTCATTTCATCAGCTGCTCTAGACATGTATACACGTGCTCACTTGCCACTGCATACGTACGCCCGACATGTTACAACAGGCTGTCATCATCTCCACCTTTCCCCCCATCCCTCTCCCCTCCCCCTCCCCTCCCCCTCTGAGTGCTCTGGAAGTATTAATGTGTGAGGCACTTATTGGCCAGGTAGAGTGGCCAGGTAGCAGCATTTCCACCATGAGTGCTCAGTAGCTTTTCAATATTCAGCCTGTGTGCATTTACTGCTGTGATTTTATTTGTGTTGCTGTTTTCATCTTCATTTTTGACAACAACAAAAATAGCACACCATTGTGATTGTACAGAGGAAGAAATCGTAAAGATGGTGACAGGCATGTATAAAGACCATTTTAATAGCATTGATTGAGACACTAGCTGGAAAGCTGACATCATTTCATGCAGCTATAAAGCATTCTAAAGGTTGTAAATAAACAAAAGGTACTGATGGAAACCAAAATAATTAAAACATGTAGTTACTTAGTGATAACATCTTGTGACATAATAAAAAACAGGTTTCGATCAAAGCCAAGTAGGCCACATAGAAAACCACAAATATTAATGTGTACAATGCCACAGTATTCTTTTTTGATGAGATATTAAATGCTCTTAAGGGTAGTACATTGTTTCATTGAAAAAGCTATAGTTACTTCCATATCTCAATAGATAAAAAAGTTTGAGCATTAATCACATGAAAAAATATGCACCTCCTTGTGTGCTATCATTAGAAGAAAGCCTTGTTTTGATATCTTGAACTGTTTATGAAATACGACACATATGATGTCCACATGATTCACGTTGCACATGGGCAAAATACTGGCCATTCAGTGTGCAACCGTCCCTTAGCTATAAAAACCAATGGTAATAGATATCACTCTGCTCTCAGCTTTAAATACAATTTAATATGTTAGCTACATTTCATTCACAGCAATGTATGAGCTAAAATGAACCATACACAAAATCTATGCAATATGTTTTTATTTCTGCAAAATTCTTAAATTGTGTGTGATGCTTATCTTAATTTGATAAGTGCAGTAGCTATGATGAATAAAAAAAATAAAGTCTGTCCTGTACTGAGTGAATATATCAGGCTGTAAGATTGGTAAGAAGCAAATGTTTTCATTGAATAGGTTTCTTAAAATTGGATGATAGGTATTTCATAGCAGCCAGCAGGTCCGCCCAAGCACATCGCCAATGGTGTGTGAAATGTGCCTGTCTGTAAACATAGTAGGACAGCGTAATTGCATCATACCACTTCACATTGTATCACTTGGCAGTCTGTCCTCTTGTGGCAAAGTGTTCAGTTCGTTATCATATATGAAGCAAATTGGACATGAATTTGTCAAAGACATCTCACCAGACATAGTAACAAACTTGGAGCAAAGAAGTTATTATTGTAGTCCCCGAAGAATGGTGATGTATTAGAGTGATACCACAGATTGATTCATCCTTCCCTTGGTGTTTTACAGTTACAAATATGTGGAGGACAGCAGATATTATAGAAGAGTAACTAGGAAAGAACACTAAAGCAGTGAGGTGAATCCACAGTGACCCATCACTTTCATCATATACTTCTAAAATCCTATAAAAAAACTACAGGAAAGATGTAATTTGTAGGCATGAAACAATATTGACATAACCTATGTGTATGCAGTAATTCATTTCTTGAAAAGCTTTGAAGTGAAAAAATTAAGTTGTCAGAATAGCTGTATTTATTTTGCATCGAATGTGTGAAACTTAGAACAGCACAAGAAGTCATCACACCCAGCTTTCCAGTAATATTCAGCCAAGCAAGCCAGGCCATGCAGCAAAACCACTACACAGGTAGCTGCCAGAGTGTGGTCTCTCCATGTAGGTACCAGTATAAGGCAACAACAAAGCAGCACTCAGCACAGAATGCAGTGAGAGCATCTGTAGCAATCAAAATGTTAATGTGTTAGTTTGTGGTAATTTTGTTCCTGTACAGAGTGCAGTCCATAAGTTTCCAAACAATGATGGTAAATTCAAAATCAAAGTTGTACAAGTTTTAACTGTTTATTTATTCAAAATAGGTTTCATTTGACATGATACATTACATTTCAATTGTCTCATCAAAGTCTTTCAGAATGTTCTGAGTTGCTCAGTGACAACTTCATGGAACTACACAACTGAATGTTGAACTCTTATGGGTGCATTTTTAGTTTTGGGAACAGAAAATAAAATTATTCAGTCTTGGCAGATCTTGAGAATAAAGTAGATGGTGGAAAGTTGCAAATTGCTTTTCAGCAGAAACAGGTGATTCATTGCTGTCTAAAAGTGAGGGCAGTGTCATGCAGCAGGAGAAAACAATGGTACTTAAAGAGATCCAAGCATACATGTTGGATTTAAGTTAGAAAGTGCTGCAATATTTTCTGATAATGTGCATATCACACTATTGGCTGGGAGTCCCCTGCAGGGGTGTTCAGCTACTTGGTGTAAGCACGTAAGCACCCCCCCCCCCCCCCCCCCCCAGTGACTTGCATCAGTGATGAAATGGTCATAAGGACAACACACACACCTAGTTCTGAGTGGAGGAAATCCTAGACTTGGCCAGGAATTGAAACCGGATCATACGATCGAGGTCAGCAACATTAACCACAAGACTGTAAGCTACTGACAAATTTTCTGATAGAATTTTGTATCTACTGTTCTTTCTACAGGCATGAATTAATTGTGAAAAATGCCAGTGATATCATTAAAAACATGACCAACATTGCCTATGCCCTTCATTTTTGCAAAGTGTGTTTTTCTTAATCCTCCCCCCCCCCCCCTCCTCCCACCAACACCACCACCCCAAACCTTTTCTGGATTTTATCTCTAGAAATAACATTGTCTAAAAAGTTTTAATTGTGGTTAACAGGTCTTGACAAGACACAGTTTCACCATCCACTTGCTTTTGTATCAGCTTCAGCTCTCATTCAATCTTCATGGCAAACTCTATGAAGTCACTGTTTTAAGGATGTTTGACATCCTTCTATCATCTGAGATATAACTTTTCAGCTACCTTTAACATCTATGTCACTTGTGATTTTACCATGCCTCGCATCATTTGTTGATTTTCACTCATTTAATAATAAATTTCTTTTAATAAGCTTCTAGAGGAGTAAGATGTACAAATAACTTCTTTACTTATCTTCTTTTCTTGTAGTTGGGTCCAGTTCTTCATGTTTAAGGTGTTAATCTTGAGGCTGAAATTTTTGATATTGTAGATTCCAAATGACATGATAACTACTGAAAATTTGCCTGTTTTTATCTTGATTTTTCAGTATCACACCGTCTTTACAATCTCCACTTTTAAATAAAAAATTACATTGTTATTACCAAAATTAAAAACACGTCCGATCACATGAGAGGCATGCCCACTACTAACACATTCTGCAGTACTAACAATATTCCAAACAGTTTACAGACTTTCTTGACCCTTCCTGGTAATATCCTTGTAAGTGCATCAATCAATGTCATTTTGTCAAATGATTTGTCAGAGTGTGTTAATTTCGTAAGTTGATTCATACAAAACTCTTTCAGAGTAGCATCCCTATTCCTATAATTACAAACATTCAGAAATTCCATTCTAGTTCTCCCCTGTTCAGCTTCTGACCAAAATTTATTTGAAAAACTTTTTTTGAAACTTTGATATGTTTCCCACTGATTTGAATTTAGATGTACCCAGACAGAGTTTCACCTTCAAGACATCTTTTAATAAATTTAATTTTTTGATTGTCACTCATGCCTGACACAAAACTATCTGTACAATGTTGCAGAAAATCCACTGGATGTAAATTGTTTGATGGAAAACTTTTGTTAGGAAAGTTGGACCACGCAATACAATTGTTTGAATATAGATTTTTGTGAATGCAGTTTTCCTGAACTGCTGACATTTGTTGATCTAAAGCAATTGCATTAGTTTGCATATTGTTTTCAATATTTAACATTTTTTGATCTAAGCTACTAAAGTCCTGCTGCTCCATTTTTTCCGTTACGACCTTCTGTTCAGTTCTGACATCATTAATATTCTTATATCTAAAAACAAAGATGATGTGACTTACCAAAGGAAAGCGCTGGCAGGTCGATAGACACACAAACAAACACAAACATACAAACAAAATTCAAGCTTTCGCAACCAACGGTTGCTTCATCAGGAAAGAGGGAAGGAAATGGAAAGACGAAAGGATGTGGGTTTTAAGGGAGAGGGTAAATAGTCATTCCAATCCCAGGATTGGTTTCGTTTGGTTTGGTAAGTCACATCATCTTTGTTTTTAGATATATTTTTGCCACGTGGAATGTTTCCCTCTATTATATCCATATCATTAATATTCTTAGTTTGTCTTGCAGATTCGGCAATAGATTCATTTTCCAAAACATTTATTTTCTAAGACATCAACTTTTTCATTCACACTTTTTAATCCATCTGACAACCCATTTTTTAGCTCAGAAACTTGATTACTAAGTTGATCTATTGCTGTTGTACCCTATCCATTTTATTATTGTTTTCAGTTTTCAGGTCAGTTAATGGTCCTTGTAGTGAAGTAAATTTTTTGGTTAACTGATCATTAACTGCACTAAATTTGCTGTTGTTATCTGTCTTCATTTCCTCTAGTTTTGCTAAAATTAACTGTAGAATATCAGTTTTTACTGTTTCTTTGTTGACTACACTTTCACTTGGCTCAAAAATGCCCTGACTGGATTCCACAGCTTTCACTTCTACATCACTGCTACCCTCATCTCTGTTCATTTTGTTAACAATCACACAAGTCCACAAAAAAATTAATTTTACAAATAGTTTGTACTTACCTTTCCTTTTTAGATGTCCCTCATCATAGTTGTAAAGTCCTCTTTCAATTGATCCGGTCCGTCATTGTTGGTAGTATCTCATCACCATTGGTATGACATTGTTGGACCGTTCTCAGTCTTCTTTCTTTGAGTGGTTGGAAACCCATTTATATATAAAATGCAAATGACACAAATCACTGTCCCTTCTTCTGTAACAGACAAAAGTTCATTATTAGTCAGTTGATCCCGGATGATGCCACCAGTTGTAATCTTACCCTCCCTCACATCATTTGTTTATATTCACTCATTTTGTAGTAAATTTCTTTTAATAAACTTCAAGAGGAGTAAGATGTACAAATAACTTTCTTTAATTATGTTCTTTTCAAGTAGTTGGCTCCAGTTCTTCTCGTCTATGGGTTGTTTCTTGAGGCTGAAATTTTTGATTTTGTATGTTTCAAATGACATGATAACTATTGAAGATTTGCTTATTTTTATCTTGATTTTTATTTTGTCACATTTTTCAACATCACACTGTCCTTACAATCTCTACTTTTAAATCAAAACTTACATTGTTATTGCCAGAATTGTCCGATCATATCAGAAGCATGCCCACTACTAACTCATGCTGCGGTAGTAACAATATTCCAAGCAGTTTACAAACTTCCTTAACAAATGGAATTCACCCATTTATGTTATTATTTTATAAATGAATTTAGAAATAAATTTAATAATTAGCATCAGATTGCATAATTAATAATAGGAATTTTCATTGTGCCAAATATTTCGTAATTTCAAATGTTCCTAAAAGAAGAGTAATTTTAACTGTACATATAGAGCTAATACATATTGATTGTGACAACAAAAAATAAATCAATTTTTTTTATACGTTTTAGCCTGAAATATAATACATCATATACAAAATCATATGAAATTCCCTTAGGAAAACAGCTGAGATAATATTAACCCATACAAGATTTGAAAATATTTTTGGTATCAATTACTTCTGTTGAATAAAGGTAATGTTAGAGGAGGGTGTCCCTTTACACAATCATGAATGCTTGTTTGATCCAGTTCAGACTTGCCCACATGCCGTATCATTTCAGTTGTCTTTTGTCACTGAAAAATCAGCTTTTCAACAAACTATAATTGGTATCAACTGTTCCTCCTTTTCACCCATCTTCTGAGCCTTGACATGTGCACATGTTGCTTGAACAACAATGGCCTCTTAAAAACATGACTGTTCAAAATTGTCCGAACTACACTCCTGGAAATGGAAAAAAGAACACATTGACACCGGTGTGTCAGACCCACCATACTTGCTCCGGACACTGCGAGAGGGCTGTACAAGCAATGATCACACGCACGGCACAGCGGACACACCAGGAACCGCGGTGTTGGCCGTCGAATGGCGCTAGCTGCGCAGCATTTGTGCACCGCCGCCGTCAGTGTCAGCCAGTTTGCCGTGGCATACGGAGCTCCATCGCAGTCTTTAACACTGGTAGCATGCCGCGACAGCGTAGACGTGAACCGTATGTGCAGTTGACGGACTTTGAGCGAGGGCGTATAGTGGGCATGCGGGAGGCCGGGTGGACGTACCGCCGAATTGCTCAACATGTGGGGCGTGAGGTCTCCACAGTACATCGATGTTGTCGCCAGTGGTCGGCTGAAGGTGCACGTGCCCGTCGACCTGGGACCGGACTGCAGCGACGCACGGATGCACGCCAAGACCGTAGGATCCTACGCAGTGCCGTTGGGGACCGCACCGCCACTTCCCAGCAAATTAGGGACACTGTTGCTCCTGGGGTATCGGCGAGGACCATTCGCAACCGTCTCCATGAAGCTGGGCTACGGTCCCGCACACCATTAGGCCGTCTTCCGCTCACGCCCCAACATCGTGCAGCCCGCCTCCAGTGGTGTCGCGACAGGCGTGAATGGAGGGACGAATGGAGACGTGTCGTCTTCAGTGATGAGAGTCACTTCTGCCTTGGTGCCAATGATGGTCGTATGCGTGTTTGGCGCCGTGCAGGTGAGCGCCACAATTAGGACTGCATACGACCGAGGCACACAGGGCCAACACCCGGCATCATGGTGTGGGGAGCGATCTCCTACACTGGCCGTACACCACTGGTGATCGTCGAGGGGACACTGAATAGTGCACGGTACATCCAAACTGTCATCGAACCCATCGTTCTACCATTCCTAGACCGGCAAGGGAACTTGCTGTTCCAACAGGACAATGCACGTCCGCATGTATCCCGTGCCACCCAACGTGCTGTAGAAGGTGTAAGTCAACTACCCTGGCCAGCAAGATCTCCGGATCTGTCCCCCATTGAGCATGTTTGGGACTGGATGAAGCGTCGTCTCACGCGGTCTGCACGTCCAGCACGAACACTGGTCCAACTGAGGCGCCAGGTGGAAATGGCATGGCAAGCCGTTCCACAGGACTACATCCAGCATCTATACGATCGTCTCCATGGGAGAATAGCAGCCTGCATTGCTGCGAAAGATGGATATACACTGTACTAATGCCGACATTGTGCATGCTCTGTTGCCTGTGTCTATGTGCCTGTGGTTCTGTCAGTGTGATCATGTGATGTATCTGACCCCAGGAATGTGTCAATAAAGTTTCCCCTTCCTGGGACAATGAATTCACGGTGTTCTTATTTCAATTTCCAGGAGTGTATGTACTGCAGCAGTCGTCTGATTGTTAGAATTTTCAGGAAATCTACAGGGACCAATAAACATCCCATTAAATTTAGGTTTATATGACTTCTGCTCAGTATGATAAGTCATTTAGAATTCCAAGTGAGAAGAGAGCAAAACAGTAAACATAGCAAGAATGAGAAATAATAATGTGAAGAAATTACAAAGATTTGGAGCACTGTATAATTTGCAATCACAAATAGATAAAAAAGTAATCCATAAAGTGTGATTGCAATATTTCACTTTCTCTTTATTCTCTCTTTTACGCCTCAGGTTCCACATCACAAACTTTTTTTCATCCCCATGTTAGTTAATTATAAATTATTAAAGTCTTCATGTATAAGCAGGATGTATCATCTCCTTCAGAGTGCTGCAATTGCTGCTCAACATATAAGCAAATAAGACAATATCAATGTGCTTCAGAGTCGATAAAAACAAAATCTTCATTTCTTATAATTTTATTTAAAAAGAAAATTAAACTGTATATTTGTGGTCTTGTTGAAGAAAATGTTTGCTGAATAAATTGGCGTTATAGAAAAATACACATAGACTATGAAATTTTTTTCCTTGTTGCAGATATTTGCAATCTTCCTAGGGTTGTTGGACCCTGCAGTGGAAGCATTCCTCAGTGGTATTATGATAGAGTGACTGATTCATGCTATGAATTTGACTATGGTGGATGCCAAGGCAACAAAAATAAATTTGATGACAAACAGCAGTGTGAACAGTACTGTAAGAGGTATCACTTTACAACTTCTGCCCCTGATGTGAGCGCTTTGCTACTAACCACCCAGGATGATAGGATGAATGAGATAGAAAGCACAGATATCTGCAGTGCACCAGTAGATCCTGGTCCCTGTCAAGGCTCAATTGTGTCATGGTATTATGACAAGCGCTCTGGAAGATGTGGATCATTTGCATATGGTGGTTGTGGAGGAAATGCCAACAGATTCCAATCAGAAGAACAGTGTGAGAGGCAGTGTGGAGCATTTAAAGGACAAGGTCAGTGCACTTACACTTTGGGACAAAAAAATGATAGTAAAGTTTCAAATAATATAATTAAATGAAAAATTAAGTCTTATGGGCAGTGTATTAGTTGATGTCTGTCTTCAAAGGATCTCAGCTTCAAAACAACATATATATTTACATTTTTATTGCATCAGCTATTCTCTTCACATTAGAGAACACCATTGATGATGTATTTTATTTATTCATATGAAGGATATTGTGCCTTGATCTAGGCATGCTTTTGAACAACTCAGCTAATTCCATTTGTTTTTAGTTGTGGCATGTCAAAGCACATAGTATGACTAAAAGTTGTTGCAATTCATATTCTGATAATTCTACAACTTACTTAGGTATAAGGCATGATGAAGCAACCAGGAAATATTTGAAACTTGTTTTTGCTTGCAGTTCGTGAGTTTTGTATATACAAACAGTCAGTGAGCAGGATATGACATATGTGGATATATACTAATATGCCAAAAAATAATGATCGCTACTTAACATAGGATTGAGTGCCATCTCATGGTGTTGTGGCATGTATATGATAAGGGAATTATATAAACAGAACATCATTCTAGTGGAGCAGAAACAAGTGGGGAATCATACTAGCAGTAATAATGGCTGCAAATGGGGATGTCCACTGACATAAGTGACTTTGACAAGGGGCAGAAGATTGTGGCCCAATGTCTGTGAATGAGCATCCCAGAAATGGCGAAGCTGGTCAACTGTTCACAAGAGCATTTGTGGAAGGTGGTTGAAGGATGATGAATCCACAGTTAGGCAACAATTTGTTGGGTATCCATGTCACATCACAGGCTTGCCCACTCTGGAAAGCAGAATCTGTGTCAGATCTAGTGATGGAGTACAATGTTGGTGCAGGCATAAGTGTTTTTACACCACTGAACATGGAGCTCTGCACTGACTCTTATGTATTCCAATGTTGACCTATCATCAGTTGCAAATGTAATTGACGTAAGATCATCAAGATTGGAGTGTGGATCAACAGAATTGTGTCATCTTGTTAGATAAGTCACATTTCTGGGTCACACCAGGTCAATGGACTTGTCAGTATATGCTGCCATCAAGGTGAGCGGCCGCTAGAAACAGGCACCATGTCTTGGATGCAGGTTGACAGGGGCAGTATTATGCTATGGGTGACATTCACCTGGCCTTCCATGGGGCCTATGGTAGTAATCAAAAACAACAGAAAACTACATGAACAGTAACGTGAGCCACCTGCGTTCCTTCATGCTTGGTGCCCTCCCTTGTGCCAATAGCATCTTCTAGCCGAATAACTGTCTGTGTCACAAGACCAGAATTGTGCTGTAATTGCTTGAGGAGCATGGTACTGTGGATGTTTTGGCCACCAGATTTGCCTGATCTGAACACTATGGAACACATCTGGGCTGCTACAGGGCACGAGCTTTGCACTCACAAACCACCAGCCCAAAATTTAAAGCAACTACATGACATGTGCATAAATATCTGGTGCCGTGTACATCTGGTAACCTAGCAAGGGCTTGTTGAAACTATGCCATGCAGTATCACTGCATTTCCAGAATCGCTGCTGTGTTGCATTCAAAAGGTGGACCAACTCCCTACTAAGCAGGTAGTCATTATGTATTGGCTCATAAGTGTAAGTGACAGATACGGAAATAAGAAATCTCCTCCATACCAACTGGGATCGACTCTGAAAACATCACTCACACAAAACATTGGTCATGCAAATATGATTGATCATATGTGGTATCAAGTGAAATATGTTACTTGGTTGAAGGTTCCGTGATAGAAAGGACACAGCTTGAATGAAAAGTCATTGACAGATGTTGTGAATTGGTGTTGAGGAGCCACTCTCACATCAACAGTTTATATATGGCAATAAGAAAATGAATCCTAAACACCCATGCAAAACATGATTATATAATCTTATTCCACTATTATGTTGTGTGGTAAATATGTCTTGAGGACAGGCGGGTTTTGTCAGACAGCCCAAGGATTTGGTGTAAAATGTAGTATGTACAGTGGTTACCAAATGTGATCCCTCTCATTTTGAGGCACCAGTGTGTTAATCCTTGGGAGTGTCTGTAATACCTCCATATGATACTTTATCAGTTTATGTGACAGTGTCTTCCTGAGTTTCATTTGTGTATTATAAGTGCATAAAACTTAATATGAAATAGATTTAATGCATGTCACAACAAATAATACATCATATATTACACATAACTGTCCTGTAAATTTTACCACCTGTTTTTCACCATATTATGTACTGATAGATGAATAACATACCTAATTTTAGTCTAGAGCTGTCTATCCCATGGTGTATAGAGTAATATTTTGTTACCTATTTTATCATAAGGTTTTGGTACAAAAAATGCATGATGATCATGGAGTATGACATACAGACCCTCATTACAGATGATTCTTAATTCAAGATGTAAACTGGTTCCCAACATTATTAGCCAACACGTAGCATGCTTATGTTAGTTAATTTCATTGTAGTAATGTTTTTGTCTATGATCATGTGAAATTATTACTTTACCTGCACTTTTGACTTAAGCATAAGAACATTTACTGAGCTCATGACTGGAAGAGCTTAAGGAATTTGTAACACATAGTCAACAAGAAATGTTGTTGTGTAGTATATGCAATGGCATAATGTAATTTTTGTAGAAAAGGTTGTTTTAATGTGGAGAGCTGCATCTGAGCATAGATCTGGTGGCCATGAAATCAATCATGACACAATAAAAAGAAACTGAAGATAATTTTTGCAGTCAAGAGGCAAATTTATTTTTAATTTCAACTTAACCTACTGCCACCAGCTGTAGTGCATGTAGTGTGGCATAGCTGTTAGCGTTGTTGGCTAGTGTACTGCGGATTGCCATTTCAGACTTGCTAACCAGCAAATATTTGTTATTTAGTGTTTGTCATTTTTGAAAGGTTCTCAAAACTTCTTGTGTTTGTGTATTCTGGAGTAATCAGTGTTTGTATAAATAGCAGCACCCTCTGTCCAGGAGCTCAGTTCTGTTCTTGCTGTAAGTTGATGTTTGTAATAAACATGCTTTCACTGCTAAGTGTTGTACTTCATTGATGACTCTGATTTTGGATTGGTTATTGAGTGTGGTTACGATGTGACATTGTTCAGTGAAAACACCAGGTACTTCAAAATATCTGAAGCACTGTGGCTCCAATTAGGCAATGCAACAGGTGTCACCTATACTGACAGGAACTGGAGTACATGCAGTATATTTATTCCCAAGTTCTATATATCCAGGATACCAATGGATTCCAGACCAGCAATAAGTTAGGTGCACACAGGCATCCATCAGTGTTTTTCTGAGAAGCTAGTCAGGAAACAACGAAATGGTTAATTGAGTCCACTGAGTCGTCAAATACAGTGGGGCGGGTGACATGAAGTGTTTGACAAATGTGTAGTTTTACTTGGATGGCACAGCACAGCAATGGTCCAAGAACATCAAACAGAAACTTGATAGCTGGGACAATCAATAGCGAGCCCACTTTGAAGAGGAACAATTGAAAAACAGAGCCCAGTGTCAGGAGGAAACAACACAATTCAACACACAGAACCTTTTGGCACTATACCACATTGTGAATCCAAAAATGACAGAAACTGATAAAATTTCACATTTGATGACTGGGATCACGGAAGACTTGTACCAAGCTGTTCTGGTAAAGGATGTTACAACAAACAAAGAATAAGTGGTACTAGTGCATTAATGAAATGCAACAGAAACTAGTTGAATGAAAGAAGTGTGGCCAACTCCCAAATGTGGTCCCTATGGCAACTGCAGAAGACAACCTTGACCTTGCCTCTCTCAGAAACGAGATAGTGAGAGAAGAGAGCATTTTAAGGGAACCAGAGTAAGCAGTAGATAACAGACATGAATGTCGACCCCATAAGTCAGGAAGTACTAGAGAAGATTGAAGAAGAAGTTGATCTTTAGCACCAATCTTCGCCACCAGTTGAACATACCAGTAAGAATGGACTCAACGAACTTATGCTTCAGTTGTCAAATGGCAATTCAGCACCTCAGAAATAGAGTTATTTCCAATTCAAATGCCAAGTTTAATGCCCCACAGAAAAAAAGATATCTGGAGGATAGAGGTTAGCAAAGTGGTGTGTTTCCACCACGTACTGTCCACCCCAATAGCTTAGTGGTCAGTGTGACAGATTGCCATCCTATGTGCCTGGGTTCAATTCCCTGCTGGGTCGGAGATTTTCTCCGCTCAGGGACTGGGTGTTGTGCTGTCTCCATCATCATTTCATCCCCATCTGATGTGCAGGTTGCCCAATGTGGCGTCGAATGTAATAAGACCTGCACCAAGGCGGCCGGACCTGCCCTGCAAGTGGCCTCCCAGCCAATAATGCCAAACGCTCATTTCCATTTTTACCATGTACTATCTATTGTACTTTACTGTGCAGAGAGCAAGTGTGTTTTCAACAACTACTACACTGCCAGATGTCAACCATCACAACAGTTCTGTTCATGCCACTCAATTGCAGATGATTACAGCTGACCTGTGAGATGAACCCTATCACTGCACCCTGGACATGTTATTTCCTAACAAGCCATAGCCATTCCCTGTTGTCATATAGAGGTTTGAGCCTTCATCTACCCGCCGAATTCTGGAAAACTGAGCGAGGCAAACATGTTTGGAGGTGAGGCCATCGCAGATGGAAATCTTCCATGAATGACAGTCACCAAGATACCAGGAAATCTCATTAATGTTGTCACTGACAGCGAACTTGTCTGGGTACTAGGCTACTGGCAAATTGAGGTTGATGACAATGACAGAAAAAATACTACCCTCATAACACTTCATGATATCCTTGTGTTCAAGGTCATGACATTTTGACTGTGTATCACTCCATCCACCTTCAAAATCATGAGGGACAATCTGCTGCAACACATTAAATGGGTGACATGTCTTTGCTCTCTGGATGTTACTGTCATTTTTTCAGAGACATTTGAAGAACATCTAAGCTAACCATCTTGAAGAGTATTCAAGCATCAAGCCTCAACTTGAATCTGAAAAAGTGTCTCTTTGCTCTCCAAGAAATAAAAATCTTTCAGCATGTAATGAATACCAGTGGTGTTCATCCTGATCCAGAGAAAATAAGAGCAGGATTAAATTTTCTAACTCTTCAGCATATTCATGATAAAGGAAGTTTGCTCAAAATGTGCTCATACTGCTGGACTTCTGTACCATTGCAAGAACTACAACAGAGAGATGCCAAACTTTCCTGGATTGAGGCACAAGGAAGAGCTGTCTTTATTCTCAATGAGGCACTAAAATCTTCTCCAGTCCTAGCAGTGTATGACAAAAATGCTGAGACACAACTCTACATCTAGCAGATAAAGTACAGGTGCAGTTCAGGTTCCGACTGAGGAAGGTGCTCAAAAGATGATAATTTATGCCTCCATAGCACTCTCTAAGCCAGCGATGATCTATTCTATCACTGAGAAAGAGTGCCTTGGAGTTGTTTGGGCCAAGCCATAACAGATTATGGCCATATTTATTTGGCAAACTGTTCACTGTTGTGACAGACCCTCATTCTCTATGCTGACTAGCCTGAAGGATCTACTGGTTTGACTTGCTGGATGGGCACTGTGGCTTAAGGAGTATGACATCAAAATGGAACACAAATACAGAGACAAACACAAGGACATCATGTGCTTTTCAAGGAATCCTTTTGTGGATGAAATCTCAGTCATTGCAGCACTAAATGATATGGCTGCTGAACAGAGGCAAGATGCAGCATTGCTGAAAACCATAGAAGCCTTGAAGAAGGAGGGAGTATCTAAAGGAGAATTTAAGTTAATAAACTGAGCATTATACAAGAACTGTGATCCAATGGGGAGAAATAGTTGCTCATCATGTCAGCTCTTCTACAGCCGGCTATTCTGAAGTATTGCCATGGCATTTTAGCATCTGGTCACCTGGGATTTTTGAAGACTCTGCACAGAATGAGATGCATGTTATCATTGGCTGGGTCTCTACCAATTCCTTAGACACTATGTGAGCCACTGTAAGGAATGCCAGTCACAGAAGCACATTCTGCCGTTACCTCCGAGGCATGTGGTACCAGTTCTGCCTACATCAACGCCATTCCACCAAACTGGAACTGACATCTTGAGGGGGGGGGGGGGGGGGTTTCCAAACACAACGAAAGGGAATTCATAGATTATAATCTGCACAGGCTATCTCACCCAGTACACTGACATCAAAGCTGTGTTGACTGCTAAATCTCCAGGAATTGCAAAAGTTCCTTGTAGAAGACATCATTGTGTAGCACCTCATGTGATGATCTTGAATCATGGAAAAGTTCTCCAGTCAAGATGGTATCAGAAGTGATTTCATGTTATGGCATCACTCACAGGATGACAATTGCCTACCATCCACAGAAAAATGGCCTCAGAGAATACTTTAATAAGACATTGGCATGTATGCTCTTGATGTATGCTGATATCAAAAAGAGAGACTGGAATGTAATAACACCTGTTGTTACATTCGCATACAACACTGCGAAGTAAGACACTGCAGGATTCACACCATTCTTTCTGTTCCACAGTCACGAGGCAGAGACAATAATGAATACATTATTCACATTTCAACTGTGTGAAACACTTCATCACCACTACCAAAGAAGCAATGCACTGGCTTGCTTACAGACCCTGGATGGCCAGGAGAGAGACCGAGAATGCCATAGCTTCAAACACCAACCAGTGAGATATAGTCTAGGACTGTGCAGAGAGTAAGACTGTTTGAAAGTTACTAACACACTACTTTGGGCCATATCATATCCCTCATTGTTTGTCAGATGTTACATATGAAGTTGAGGATTATGACCCTTCATCAAGATGACAAAAGAATATGGATGTTGTCCATGTCCTCCATATAAAGACCTACTACAGTCATGAGGCGCAGATCGAGGTTCAAGGAAGCTGAAAACCTGCTCAATGATCATGAAGTTCCGGTGCAGGCACCATGATGGCATGGTTAGCATCCCTGGCTAGCATCAAGAGTGCCCAAATCAGAGGGGCGGGGGCTAGATGTGGAGGTATGGAGTACTTTTAATAATTTGGAAGATGAATGGCAACTTATAATTTGCCGTAAAAAAGTTCCAGTTCTGACTCTGTAAAACATGCATAATAACCAAGTTTTAAATCATTTTCTTGAGAGAAAAACACATATTTTTTTTTTTTTCCGTTCCCTGAGAGGTGGTGGGGGCATTGGATAAATAGCAGCATTCTTTGTCCAGGAGTTCAGTTCTGTTCTGCCTGTAAGATGGTGTTCATAATAAACATGCTTTCAGTGCTAAGTATTGTACTTCATTGATGACCTTGGTTTTGGACTTGTACTTGAGAGTGGTTACAGCATGACAATACAACTGTATCCCCACATTCCATCATTGTTGTTGTTGTGGTCTTCAGTCCTGAGACTGATTTGATGCAGCTCTCCATGCTACTCTATCCTTTGCAAGTTTCTTCGTCTCCCAGTACTTAGAGCGACCAACATCCTTCTGAATCTGCTTAGTGTATTCATCTGTTGGTCTCCCTCTATGATTTTTACCCTCCACCCTGCCCTCCAATACTAAATTGGTGATCCCTTGATGCCTCAGAACATGTCCTACCAACTGGTCCCTTCTTCATGTCAAGTTGTGCCACAAACTCCTCTGCTCCCCAATTCTATTCACTACCTCCTCATTATTAGTTATGTGATCTACCCATCTAATCTTCAGCATTCTTCTGTAGCACCACATTTCGAAAGCTTCTATTCTCTTCTTGTCCAAACTATTTATAGTCCATGTTTCACTTCCATACATGGCTACACTCCATACTAATACTTTCAGAAACTACTTCCTGACACTTAGATCTATACTCGATGTTAACAAATTTCTCTTCTTCAGAAACACTTTCCTTCCCATTGCCAGTACACATTTTATATCCTCTCTACATCGACCATAATCAGTTATTTTGCTCCCCAAATAACATAACTCCTTTACTACTTTAAGTGTCTCATTTCCTAATCTAATACCCTCAGCGTCACCCGTCTTAATTCGACTACATTCCATTATCCTCGTTTTGCTTTTGTTGATGTTCATCTTATATCCTCCTTTCAAGACACTGTCCATTCCGTTCAAGTGCTCTTCCAAGTCCTTTGCTGTCTCTGACAGAATTACAATGTCGTCGGTGAACCTGAAAGTTTTTATTTCTTCTCAATGGATTTTAATACCTACTCCGAACTTTTCTTTTGTTTCCTTTATTGCTTGCTCAATATACAGATTGAATAACAGGCTACAACCCTGTCTCACTCCCTTCCCAACCACTGCTTCCCTTTCATGTCTCTCCACTCTTATAACTGCCATCTGGTTTCTGTACAAATTGTAAATAGCCTTTTGCTCCCTGTATTTTACCCCTGCCACCTTAAGAATTTGAAAGAGAGTATTCCAGTCAACATTGTCAAAAGTTTTCTCTAAGTCTACAAATGCTAGAAACGTAGGTTTGTGGTTCCTTAATCTTTCTTCTAAGATAAGTTGTAGAGTCAGTATTGCCTCACATGTTGCAACATTTGTACAGAATCCAAACTGATCTTTCTATTTTTCTGTAAAGAATTCGCATTAGTGTTTTGCAGCTGTGACTTATTAAACTGATAGTTCGGTAATTTTCACAACTGTCAACACATGCTTTCTTTGGAATTGGAATTATTATATTCTTCCTAAAGTCTGAGGGTATTTTGCCTGTCTCATACGTCTTGCTCACCAGATGGTAGAGTTTTGTCAGGACTGGCTCTCCCAAGGCTGTCAGTTGTTCTAATGGAATGTTGTCTACTCCCGGGGCCTTGTTTTGACTCGGGTCTTTCAGTGCTCTGTCAAACTCTTCACGCAATATCGTATCTCCCATTTTATCTTCATCTACATCCTCTTACATTTCCATAATATTGTCCTCAAGTTCACCGCCCTTGTATAGACCCTCTATATACTCCTTCCACCTTTCTGCTTTCCCTTCTTTGCTTAGAACTGGGTTTCCACCTGAGCTCTTGATAATCATACAAGTGGTTCTCTTTTCTCCAAAGGTCTCTTCAATTTTCCTGTAGGCAGTATCTATCTTACTCCTAGTGAGATAAGCCTCTACATCCTTACATATGTCCTCTAGCCATCCCTGCTTAGCCATTTTGCACTTCCTGTCGATCTCATTTTTGATGCGTTTGTATTCCTTTTTGCCTGCTTCATTTACTGCATTTTTGTATTTTCTCCTTTCATCAATTAAATTCAATATTCCTCCTGTTACCCAAGGATTTCTACTAGCCCTCGTCTTTCTACCTACTTGATCCTCTGCTGCCTTCACTACTTCATCCCTGAGAGCTATCCATTCTTCTTCTACTGTATTTCTTCCCCCCATTCCTGTCAATTGTTCCCTTTGTTCCCTTATGCTCTCCCTGAAACTCTGTACAACCTCTGGTTTAGTCAGTTTATCCAGGTCCCATCTCCTTAAATTTCCACCTTTTTGCAGTTTCTTCAGTTTTAATCTATAGGTCATAACCAATAGATTGTGGTCAGAGTCCACATCTGCCCCTGGAAATGTCTTACAATTTAAAATCTGGTTCCTAAATCTCTGTCTTACCATTATATAATCTATCTGATACCTTCTAATATCTTCAGGATTCTTCCATGTGTACATTCCATCATATGTATGATATTTTATTGTATAAGTGATGCATATGATGCTTTTCTTTCAGTGCTGTTCAAGTGTATGATGATTTACCTGTAACTTAGCTTTGCATTAGAACACAAATGTTAATACCTTGTTAAAATGATGTGTTCATTTTCAAATTAAGGGAATTAATAATATTGCTTATAATTATGTCCCAAACAAAATAATCTAATGACTAAGGAGTGAAAATAGTGGTTACCATTTTGCATCTACATCCACAAAAATTATTTTCTTTTTCAGATGTTTGTAACATCCCATTTGATCCTGGGTATTGCCAAGATGCACTGCAAAAATGGTACTATGATGGAACTTCTCGAAGCTGCACACAGTTTAGTTACACAGGCTGTGGTGGAAGTGGAAATCGTTTCAGTAGCCAAGAAGAATGTGAATCTGTTTGTTTACAGTATCAGGAAGTTCCTCCACTTGGCAATGACACTGCTCTTTCCAGACAAGGTATTAAATTCTAGAAGCATAGGTTTTTTTTAACAGTATGTACCTTTATGTTCTTTGTGTTGTTTCCAGTATTGTTGCAGTTACATTTGTTACTTTTTGTTGTAGGTATTAAATGAATACAAATAATTGCAGCAAGTTATAATCTATTTACAACATAGGTACAGTAGAATGTAAAAGAGGCCTCGTATGTGAAATTTTTAAACAGTTTACTGTACACTGTATTAAGTACCCATTGCAGTGTTGAGGAAGTTATACAGAAATGGTTCATAACTGAAACTTCTTGGCAAATTAAAACTGTTTACCATACCGAGACTCAAACTGAAGAGCTTTGCCTTTCACAGGCAGTTGCTATACCAGCTGAGCTACCCAAGCATGCCTCATCATTACAGCTTTACTTCCACAAGTACTTCCTACCTTTCAAAAGGCAAAAGGCAAAAGTACTGAGTTTGAATCTTGGTCTGGCACACAGTTTTAATCTGCCAGGAAGTTTCATATCAGTACATGCTCCAATGCAGAGTGAAAGTTTCATTCTAGTTCATATCTGTAAGCCACATTAATTACTGATGCACTGGCACTTGTACCCCCGTGAGTGTATTTTTTAGGTGGCTTGCAAAACCCATTCAGTGATGCTTAACCACTTGCTATATATGCTATCCAGATTCATGGAATATGTCTTACACAACACAACAATAAGATAGGACATCCAAAGTTCACAAAAAAAAAGAAGAGTACATGTCTCTTAATTTCAAACTGTGGAAAATCCAGGAAGAAATAACAACTATATGTATTAGGATAGATTACTGCTCATCATGTGGAGGAGATGTTGAGTGGCAGATGGCACATTTAAAAGTACATTAAATGTAAAATCCAGGAAGAAATAACAACTATATGTATTAGGATTGATTACTGCTCACCATGTGGAGGAGATGTTGAGTGGCAGATGGCACATTTAAAAGTACATTAAATGTAGACTAAGCTATCGAACAAAGTTACAAAGTTCTTTGTCAGATTTAGAAAAACACTCACACGTGGCCAGTGTCCAACTCTGGGTGCTGCATCGGGAGATGCCTGGAGACAACAGTGACCACTTGTGTGAGAGTTATACACTTATGAATGTGTTTTTCTAATTGTGATGAAGGATTTTGTTCAATAGCTTAGTCTTTTTTAGAGTACTTTTATATGTGCCTGTTTTCTGACCAGTGCTTCCTGTATGTGGTGAGTAGCAATCTCATCTTAATTCATTCTGTTGTTAAATATCTTAATGTAGTTTACAGTTGTGTGCACTAGTCATATAGTCAATTCATAAAACTACCAGATACACATTTTAACGAATAGTGAAATTCATGAATAACGAAAAGGAACCATAAATAATACTAATAAAACCACAGCCTGAGAATTATTTAACAGTGATTTACAAGAGAATAGTTATGCTATTATAGGAAGATACGTTACACAAAAAGTTTTCCAAAAAGTAACTTATTACTTTTAAATTAGCGGCCACTGTTTGTTTCCCTTTTCTCCCTTAGAATTAGTTTATGTTGTGATAATATTAAAAAAGTGAAAAAATGAAGAATAGATCTTCATGGGAACAAAAATTTATGTTCACAATATTTGATCTGATGAATTAACCATTGCACTGTACAAAAACTTGATTGTTGTTCTATTCAAACTGTTAGATACAATAAAGAAAAAGTATCTACATGATTTCACTATCATTGTTGCATTAAATAAATGACTTGTAGCATTTGTTTTGCTTCCTTCATACATAATGCTTAGTGCAGATTAATGAAAGAAACATTTTTTCATTGATCCCTATCTCATTCCTTCATTAAAAATGGAAAGTCCTTGAATACACAATGAAAGAGTTTACAGGGTAGTTCTATTAATCTGGCTGTTGTATTTGTAGAAGTTGGTGCAATTGTTTTATCCCTACAAAATGGGATTTTAATTTTAGCTAAAGAAAAGTACTTTGAACTGATTCATTAGGCCAGTCCTCTAACACTGCACAATATTACCCTGTTCCATTTTATTGTCTTCAAAATCCAAATGATTTTCCCATCCTTACCAAAAATGTATCCACTGAAGCAAGCATTTTTAGTTTCTGCCCTGTGACTCAAGATTCACAATTTAGATAACTCATTAGCAAAGCTGGAATCCAACTTGCATACGAAGCTTGTATTTTTAAGTGTTCATCAGTATATTGATTGAAATGATCACTGCTTTAACAAAGTCATGAGTCTTTAATCTTAGACCTGACATTGCCATATTGTGAACTCTTCTAACGACTTATTGAGTATAACTAACAAAGGATCCAGAATTGTCACAATCAGTACTGTTCATGTTCAGTTACATTTAATAAAAAGGTAATATTTATTCACAGAAACCATTTGCTTACAATGGAGCACAGTAGCCAGAAGTTGATCAGCTTAAGTGAAATCCACACATCTACTAAATCAGGACCAGTTACAGGCAGCTATAGATTTACATTTCTCTCTCCAGCCCTAGATGAGTCAAATGAAGCTTTTAAGACTAATAAATGCAATTTTATAGTGCTGTTGTTTGCCGCACATACAGCTCCATGTTTAAATTGTTCCCCGTGTTATCTGTTTATATATATATATATATATTTTTTTTGTTTCTTTTTTATTTATAATTCAAATAGAAATGATGAGCATTTGTTTTGTTAAGTGAAACATTTTAGATGCTACATAAAAAATCTCTGTTTAGCAATATGTAGGCTTCCTGTAGACTCAGGACCATGTGCTGGGGGATACCACAAAAGATGGTATTATGATGATGAGCGGCAGACTTGTATTCCATTCATCTATACTGGATGTGGTGGAAATTTCAACCGGTTCAAGAATTTCCAGAGTTGTCTATCTTTTTGTTCTGTAGTTTTGCAAGGTGGTAATGATGATAGTAAGTGGAAATAGAAATCATGATGACTATTTGCACTCTGGCTTTAAATATGCTGCACTTTGCTAGCTTATGAAACATAGCACATGAAAATGCTATTACTTCAATTCTTTGCTACTTAATTTCTTCAGTCTTTTGCACAGTCTAGTGAGTGATAGTTAGAAATATGGGAAGAGAGGGTGGGGGAGGATGTTTTGCAGCCTATTTTTTTGGAGAAATCTGGTTTTTTTATCATTTTGATACAGCATAACCGTAAAAAGTTTTTATTGATTTACTGAGTAAAATATCAGTGTGTGTGTGTGTGTGTGTGTGTGTGTGTGTGTGTGTGTGTGCAGGTGCATGCAAGAGAGAGAGAGAAGTGAGAGGTGGGTGTTTCACCTCTAGAAAAATTTTGGACACAGGCCACAGTGGCACAAAGCTTCATAAGCAGGCAGACTGCATCCAGCTTGAACACACTATTATTATCATAATCTGCAGCATCAGTTCACAAATTTCGTGTAAGTTGCAGTCTAAACGTCTCATTATTCTAATGCTGCTGTTCCTGAATATACACTCCTTCATGAGATTTATGGGTTATGCTGTGAATACATTCCAAGGAAACTGCTGCATTACTTGGTGCACCGGAGTAAGAGCAGACATCGGCCAACAATACTGCAGCTACAACTCATCACGTAGACATCTCCCCCACATGTGTTTGAAAGGACTTTGACTATTCGTGTATCTTCTTCTCCACATTACCCAGAATAATTGGGAGTATACCACATTCATACTTATGTAATGTTTCCCTAATCTAATAAGTGTACAGAATTATTCTGCAGTTTCTGGTTTTCAGTAGGCTTCCAGCATAACTGAGAAGGGAGTGATGAACCATAGATTTTGAAACATCAGTTGAAAGATTTCCTGTGGCACCCTCACCTTATTATGTTTATGCATTTCACGCCATAGTTTAGAGCCTTTTGCATATTGTACTATATGTATGAAACAGATTTCCTGTTTTTGGTGTTTGGTTTTGCAATCAGCACATTTTGAATTATGTGTATTGTCACTTTTTCCATAATTGAGTATCTATGGCTGTGCTGATTCCACAGAAACCAAGAAAAGAAGTCAAGTAAAAAAGAGATTCTTTGTTTACGTATAGTTAATTTGCTTCAGTCTTAACCCTGACCTGCCTCTGTGACTGACATAGTTAGTTCACTGGACTTCTAGGTGGATGATCTGTGTTTGTTCCTCAGTCTTGTCAAGATGTTTTCTCAGTAATAAGAGTGAAGTGGAGCCCACTCAGCCTTGGAGTGACAACTGAGAAATTACTTGAAAAAAGAGTAGTATTCCTGGTTTTAAAACTAGTGTTAAGACAGGGAGAGCAATCTGCTAAACATATGCTCCTCAAATAATGCCATTGAATGATGGTTAGAGCATTGAAACAGTGCTTCAGTGGCACTGTAGCACAAGGGGTTAAGTTAATTTCTTTTATGTATTTATTATGCTTTATTCTGCACAGTGTTATCAGTAGTCTGTCTTTTGTCTCAGCACCTCCCTCTAAATTTTTCCTGTTAATCCCATTAGCTTTTGAGAAATGAATTGGTGACTTTTAATGCTATAATTTTACATGCTTTCAGCTTTTCAATCAGGCAGATTGTATTATAAGCTTCTCATTTCCCTACCTTTCTTCATATGCATTGTTATATTTGAGATTCTTATTTTCCTATTATATAATAAATGGTCTAGATATACTATCCACACATACTGCCAAATTATCAACATGTAATTTTTTGTTGTATGATAATATCGCAGCTGTTGCCCATGTAATTCCTAATTCCTTAAAATACTTTTTTAAATTGTGCAGAAATTGAAGATAAACCAGAAGAAAAAGTTGATTGCACATCTGCCAAAGAGAATTGCAATCTGTTGCAATGCCCTTATGGGATTGAAAGATTTGTCAATGCAGATAGCTGTGAAATATGTCAGTGTCATGAGCCATGCAAAGACCATATTTGTCCAGATGGAACTAGGTGTGCTGTTGACCTTTATCAAAATACTGAGACAGATGACACTGAATTTAGAGCTGTTTGTAGACCAGGTAGGTGGATATGAATATTCTGTCCACATTAATTAAATATTAGTGTGGTTTCAACTGCAACCCACTGTGGTTATGTGTGTGTATGTGTGTGTGTGTGAGTTGCGTTTGCATGAGTATGTGTATGTGGTCGGTCAACTGTTTTTGACAAAGGCCTCATTGACCAAAAGCTTAGTCTGTGATAGTCTTTTTATTGTGCCTACCTGCAATTCAGCATCTGTGCTACAGGATGAGTAGCAACAATCCCTTTCATCATATTGTTAGTGAAATATGAGTGTTAAACAAACCTTTCCTCCTGATTGAATGATTCATATGTATCCAGTCAGTTTAGTTAGTTCATACAAAATTATCACAGAGAAACATGAACTGAATGATTAGGAAGATGGCAGTGTGCTTCTTGCAAAACACCTAGGAAGACAATGCTCTTCTTGGGAATTGAGTAGATCTGGAGAAACTACATTTCAAAAGAGCAATAGATACATCCTGTTTTCACTGTCTTGGCTGTATTCAGCCTGTCTTGAGTATCTCTTTCCAACAACACCCAATAAAATGTAAAAACTTAAAGAATTATTAAATCCTCCCTACAAAAAAAGTTAAATAATCAAGGGGTACCCAAAAAAACAGAATTGCATTTTAAAAGCTATATATTTTCAAACTGTTTACAAAACAACCATATCCCCTTCAAAATACTCTGTTACAATGAATACATTTGTTTCACTGGTGCTTCAACTGTTGCAAAACATTTTTTGTATTCCTCTTTAGATATGGCTGACAGCTCCTCCCTCATTTTTTGTTGAGTTCTTCAATGTTGTTAAATCGGTGTCCCTTCACACCCCTTTTCATGCATGGAAATAAGAAAAAGTTGCATGGAGCCAGGTCAGGCAAGTAAGGTGCGTGGGGCAGTGGAACCATGCCATTTTTAGCCAAAAACTGTCTAACAGAGATAGCTGTGTGTGCGGCTGCATTGTATTGCTGGAAGAACCAGTCTCCTGTCTGCCGCAGATCAGATATTTTTTGATGAACACTGTTGCGCAATCTTGTTGACACTTCTTAAAACGGTCTGTAAGCATAAGTTCTCAATTTTTTTTCAATATTTTCATCAATTTGCGCAGTTGATGGACATCCAGCATGAGATTTGTCAACAAATCAGTCCCGCCCCCATTTTTAAATCGAGTAAACCACTCGTACACTTGAGTTTGTCACATGGCATCATTCTGGTAAGCTGTTTTCAACATTAAAACAGTTTCAACAGCATTTTTACCAAGTAGAAAACAAAATTTCACAGCTGAACTTTGTTTACTTAAACTTGCCATCATAAAAAATAAAAAAGAACAAAACAGTGTTAGGACTGAACTGGCAATGAGTTTCACTATATGTGCCTAGCAGCAGAAATGTGTACTGCACAAACTCCACCCACGGCAGTGCTTTTTCTTTTATATATATATGTATATATAATTTTACTTGGAAAAAGAAGTATTATTATTCTTCCTTGAGGACACAATTTACAGTAGAAAAACATCTGTGATGATGAGACCAAAGTTGTGCCCCATATTTGCAGATGATATTATGCTTCTCTTAGAATCCAGATATCCTACAACCCAGGTACCTCTCAGTTGGCAGCTATCTGTCAGAAGGTTGGAGAAGTGGACGGTGTGGATAGGCTGTAAATTTGTTTGCATTGATTTTCACAATGCAAGGGACATTTATCTTCCAGTTGTACTGCAAATGAGGGACATAATTCTAAATGTTAAAAGATCTGGTGAAATTTCTGGCTCTATTTTTTATCACAACTACTGAGACATCTGATGGCTTGGTCCCTCAAAACATGTAACATCTCAAAATGTCTTGGTCACTGGTAAAATATCATTGGAGTGTCATCTGTATATGCAGGAGGGAAATCAGGCATGAAAAATTAGAAATATAACTGAAATAGACAAAAAGATGAAATATAATTACTAGTGTTGCTGAATCAGCATCTAATAAAACTCAAGATGACTTTCAGAAGAATGAAAAGAAACAACACCTACAGTAAGTAGTATATTGAGTACATGTCATCATTGAGTGTATAACTTTACCCACTGGAGGGCAAGAATGTTAGAACCATTGCCTGACAGCCTGGATGTCTCGTATGAACTTGCAAAATATGTGACAAACTACCTTGATAATGGAAATAGTTGCTGTAGTGAACATCAACATCTTTCTTTTTTAAGTAAGATTTTGTTGTTGGTAAATTTAAATTGATTATGGGTTAAATAATATGGGAAAGTATGGTGAATCTGTAGATGGCATGATACTGGCATAATGGGAAATGGCTGTATCCATATCAATCAGAGAGCTGTAGCTTAGACAATGTGTCAATCCTCATTTCAGTGCAAATGTTCTCTTTACGGTTGAGGCTTCATTCCAACGTGATCAAATTGTAAATTTTCACAATCAAAATGTGTGGGCTGACAAGAATCCGCACGTATTGTACAATCACGCCATCAACACAGATTTTCTGTGAACATCTGGGCAGGCATTGTTGGTGATGTCTTGATTGGGCCCCATGTTCTTCCACCTATGCTCAATGGAGCACGTTATCATGATTTCCTATGGGATACTCTACCTGTGCTGCTAGAACATGTGCCTTTACAAGTACAACACAACATGTGGTTCATGCACAATGGAGCTCCTGCACATTTCAGTCGAAGTGTTCATACGCTTCTCAACAACAGATTCGGTGACCGATGGATTGGTAGAGGCGGACCAATTCCATGGCCTCTCCATGCTCTCCTGACCTCAACCCTCTTGACTTTCATTTATGGGGGCATTTGAAAGCTCTTGTCTACGCAACCCCGGTACCAAATGTAGAGACTCTTCGTGCTCGTATTGTGGACGGCTGTGATACAATACACCATTCTCCAGGGCTGCATCAGCGCATCAGGGATTCCATGCAACGGAGGGTGGATGCATGTATCCTCGCTAACGGAGGACATTTTGAACATTTCCTGTAACAAAGTGTTTGAAGTCACGCTGGTACGTTCTGTTGCTGTGTGTTTCCATTCCATGATTAATGTGATTTGAAGAAAAGTAATAAAATGAGCTCTAACATGGAAAGTAAGCGTTTCTGGACACATGTCCACATATCATATTTTCTTTCTTTGTGTGTGAGGAATGTTTCCTGAAAGTTTGGCCATACCTTTTTGTAACACCCTGTATAATATTCAAAGTTACACAGATAAGATTTTCTCCTCTAGCCAAGATTAGAGTCTGATTGTGTATCAGTTTATAATGCTGCCCTACAAAGTCCCTCTGCTTTCTTCAACTTGTCTGTTCATGTGATCATCATATCTTCTTTCAGCTCTAATCTTTATTTCCCTCTATTACACTTTTTTCATACTTCATTCTTTTCTCTCTATAAAAATTATTTTCTACAAAAATTGATCCTTCAGCTTCAAAATAGTTTGCTTTAAATGATGCCGTTCTGATGTTGGTATGTGTATCAAACACACCCTTGAGTATTGGTTACAACTTTTTTCATTTTCGTGTGACATGACAACATTCAACTGCAAGCATTAATTCTCACCAGCAGTGGGTTGTAGAATATGTATCATGCCCTTATCACATATTACCATCAGAATTCATAAATAACAGTACAAGGGACAAAATCTTCTACTGAAATTAACTTTTTAACTTTCACAGAACTCTTTGATAAAGAATTTAGTCAGGCATAAAGCAGAAATATGATATTTCCAAGTTTCAGGCTTTGCCACTGACTTAATGATGTCATGTTCTTTCCACAATATTTCAACAACTTCCCCAGTTATCTTCATTAGGTATCTCATACAGATTTCATCATTCACTGCTTGAACTCCATACTGTGAATTGGACATGCTGTCACTGCACCAGTGATTGTTTCCCGATACTATCAAAGATAAAACAGTCTCACAGAAAGGTAATACCAACCACAAAGCTATCTCAAACTTTTAAAAATGTTATATTAGAAAATATCGTAAGACAATACCTTTCACCAAAGAATTATTTAATAGGCTCATGTCTATGAGTAGAGAGAGGCCATTGATATTTTTTCGAGTGCTGTTTGAGCAGAATGAGTGCCGGACTCTAAGCTTTAATAAACTGAAACCGTTACCTTTGTTAGAACTAAAATAACAAATCATAATGGTTTCTTCTTAAATGATACTAAAAACTATGCTGATGGTTGGCCAAGTATCTATAAATATGAATTATAATTTAACATTTTAACACCTTCATTTCTGCAGATGCTCCAGATAATTTACTTTATCTGTGGCATATTGCATTCATTCAAGTTAACTGAGACAATAGGTTCCAAAGGGGGCAATGCACTTAAATTAGATCTGGCACATCCCAAAATTGCAGCTTTGTCATACATAAAATTTGTGTATTTTGCAATATCACTTTCAGTTTCATTTATCATTTTAATTAGAACAGAATACTACAAATAATATCAAATTATGAAGGCCTCATTGAAATAAATTGCAACTCTTAATTATTTTATTGATTACATACTGCTCAAATAGACTTTGCACAACCTAATGATTTACAAAGTGTTTGTTTATTTTTTATTTTACCAAAAACACATTTCTCAATACTCTTTTGACCACAGGAAATCACTATGTTATGGAAGTACAAGTAAACTTCCATTCTCATTTAAGTCAAATAAAGCACACAGTGACTCCAGTCATGAACAGGACACTGTCAGTTATGTACGCTGTTGGGTGTGTCAGTGTGCCTCAAAAGATCTTTCCAGCTTATACCATGTGTGCACTGTTTATTTTATGAAAAGAAGGGTTTTCTGTAAGGAGAGTTGACTGCCAAATTGATGTTAATCAAAAAATGTCATTTGAACATTCATCTGCTATCATGAAACACAAAACATCAAAGATCTGCCATTTATTGATTGACTTATGTCCTCAGCACCAGCTAATGACCACTACCTCAGCTCACCCTGCCCCCTCCTCCTTGTGAAAATCAGACACCCTGTCCAGTAGCACCATGCCTTGTAAAGTGTTATGGTGTTTTGTGTATCTTAAAGAGTTAATTTCATTAGGTGTGCTAATTCAGTACTGTATGTGGGGGAATTTTCAAATAAAAGAAAAATAGATTATATTTTATAATTACTATTGCATCATTAACAGGTAAGCTTTTCATTGAGGCAGGGTCTGTGGCTGTAGACCCAGTCTCGATGAAGACATTGACACACAGCCCACCCGTAAGTAGGGTGAAGTAAAACAGTTAACAGGTATGTTAGTATATTTTCACTAAGTAGGGTTTTTTTTGTAAAAATGTAGATATTTTGTAGAATATGATTTACTTTGTTGTTGTTGTTGTGGTCTTCAGTCCTGAGACTGGTTTGATGCAGCTCTCCATGCTACTCTATCCTGTGCAAGCTTCTTCATCTCCCAGTACCTACTGCAACCTACATCATTCTGAATCTGCTTAGTGTATTCATCTCTTGGTCTCCCTCTTTACTTTACACATTAATTTATTATTGTATATGCTATGTTTTTGATCGAATTAACAGTAAGTCTGATAGGACTGCCATGTTTATTTGTATTTTAACAGAAATAATATTTGAAATTAAACTGAAGCATATAGAATGTTGCTTTGTTTCACCACTACTGCAAGGCAAGAGTCATACTCCAATTAAAATTACTTTATCATTAATGTTACAGTGAGTTGTGTGGTAAGGGTCAGCCACTAGTCAATTGCAGGTCTTTGTTGAGCACCATGTGCTCACTATATTTCCCATTTTGTAGGTACATGCAGTGCTGTGTGAAGTATGGCTGGCAGCATGCCTGCAACACTGTCCCCCACCACTGGAATCCATCAGTCTCAGACTAATTTTAATCAGAGTATACCCCTCTTATGTCACTGCAGAGTGCCAAACATTGTCACATGTGCATGCCACAAAGGCAATTTAAAATCCAAACCAGAATGAAACCTTGTTCATGGAGGTGGTATGACTACCAAAATGTGCAAGGGTCATAATTAAAGAGTGATTGATGCAGAAAAATCAGTGATATTTCTGTATTATCTTAACATTTTCAGCACCCTAACTTTTGTCTAAAATTCTCAAATAAATGAAAAATCTGTTAACAGAATGCATATTTTGATGTTGCTCCTTACTCATAAAATTCACTTCTGTTTTTTATGTCTTGCAGTGAATAAGCCAGGGGAATGTCCTAAACTAGTGGAAGCAAATGAAAATTGTATACAAGAGTGTCAATCAGATGCAGACTGCACAGACATGCGTAAATGTTGTTTCAGTGGTTGTGGTTCTTCATGCCTGAATCCTGTTTATCCTGGACAACTTTTAACAACAGAAAGACCAGTTGTGCAACCACAACCACAGCCACCTTATGGAGTTTATGGTATGTTTATGTGCAATATCTATTGTTAAGATGAGTCATTTAATGTGAAACAATATTGGAAATTCTTGGGTGGAACAATACATAAAATAAGGGAAAGGAAATTACTCACCTATAGTGCTATAGGCGAGTAGTTGCTTTTCCTTTATTTTACATATCATTTAATGTGAGTAACAGAAAATCTTGGGTAGAGTGTGTGCATTGATATGAAGAAGGATAAACACTTGTGGAAGAGGAGTAGAGCAGAACTTAAACAAGTAATCAACCTGCAGGTGGGAACTCTCCATGCAATGTATACTACCTTCCCATAACCCCCCTGGGCTCAATCTTCATTAGTCCCTGTTCTTCTCATATCTGTCCCTTTCCCTACTCCCACTCCAGCACTACACAGCCTTCTATTCCACCAACACACCCACAGTCTTCTTTTTCTCCTCCACTACTTCTTTCCGTTTCACTCCTCGCTCCTGCTGCACTACCCTGTCCCCAGTACCATATCATCCCCACCCCTACCGTGATATCTCCCCACCAACCATATTGTTTCCCTCACATTGCGCAGTTGTTTGCAATACGGTCACAGTGGCGAGAGACAGTGGTCATGTGTGTGTGAGTTGTATTTTCGTAATATGTGTGTGTGTGTGTGTGTGTGTGTGTGTGTGTGTGTGTGTTATGCCTACTTTAAAAGAAGGCCTTTTGGCTGAAAGGTCACATGTTTAGCAGTCTTTTTTGGTGTGCCTGTCTGCAACTCAAAATCTACTCTGCATGAGAAGTAGCAGTCTATCCTTTTCATAACATAATGTACTTTTACTTATTTGTTATTCTTATATGCTTAGTTTTTTTTATCCATATAACAAACTTATCATGCATGTGTAGTGACTGGAAACAAAGAGTAGGAAAGAAGTGAAGGGTCAATGAACATGAGGAAAATGCACATTTCGTAATATTGTGAGCAATTTCAAATTCACTATGTTATGTGCTTCTTTTTTGTTCTTTAGTTATGCCTTTATAGATTTTTTGAAGTGAAAATAGGAAGATACAAAATACAAATTTAGGTAACAAGAAAGAGCCTTAATCATCATAAAAATGATCATTATATCACTTGCAGATGTTCTGTCTTTGAAAATTAAAGAAGTATGAACAGAGATAAAGATGTGAAAGATGGCTTTTCAGTTTATTGGAATGAGTTACGCAATTATCTAAAGTGTATATCCTCCATTCATACACTTGTAATACATCATGCATTAATCTTGAAAGGAAAAGGTACTTGTTACAGACTTCTTCTCGTTATCTTCTGTACTCCTAAGGCTGGTTTGATGCAGCTCTCCATGTTAGTCTATCATGTGCATAACTGCTGCAACCTTCATCCATTTTAACTTTCTTACTCCAGTCAAGTCTTGGTTTCCCTCTACAATTTTTACCCCCACACTTCCCTCCATTACCATATTAACTATTTCATAACACCTCATGATCTGACCTTTCAACCACCTCATCTTTTTTTCAAGTTGTACATAAATTTATTTTCTCCTCTGTTTGGTTCAGCGTCTCCTCATTTGTTTTCCATTCTACCCATTAATCATCGGTATTCTTCTGCAGCATCACATTTCAAAATCTTCTGCTCTTTGATTGTGTGTACTGTTTATTACCAATATTTTTACACCCGTATAATGCTACATTTGAGACAAATACATTCAGAACTAATGTCCTACTACTTAGATTTATATTCATTGTTAACATATATTTCTCTTTTTCTGAAAATCTTGCTGACCTTACTAACCATATTGGAGCCTCTTTAGTCTCCTTAAATTCTATCTAGCTAATCTTCCAAAAAATGCTAGGCCATTCAGACAATTAATAAAGCCCAAAATGCAAAACAACAGATTAGTTGTTTTTCATCTTGCTCATAATTATTGTTACTAAACACCACAGATGATCAGCTTATTATTATCATATAGATTTCACAATGCAGATCAATAAGTTAAGCATCCTATAAGTGGTTTGACATAATTTTCAAACAGAGCTGACATAGAAGTTTGACTGACTGACATAGGTCTTCACTTTTTGACTACTGGCCATCAGCTGACTGGGGCTTTGTGTGTCACACCTATTTATAGATGTACATATTACAGAAATTATGAAACATGAAAATACAGGGCTATTACATTTTGTATATCAACATAAAAAGTGAAAAAAATGAAAGATACAAATGCACAGCAGGCAATTAAATAAATTTGTTTGACTAAAGCCTTTTAATTATGAAATGACAAAATAATAGGCACTGTTTTATGGGATGCTCTTTTTAATGTGCATGGGGATTCAACCAAGCTCAACAATAATTTTCTAGACAGTGAAATTTTCTAATTGGAATGATTGATAAATTAACAGGCTACCTCAGTAAAAGTACTCATTTTTGAAAACAGAAAAACCACTGGGTTTTGGAAACAACTGAAACATTCTGGAAAATGAAAATTTTGAATACAAATAAGTTTTGAAATATAAAGTTTTCAGAAAAAAATAAAACATTTGCTTGAAAAAGGAGAATGAGGGCTTTCAATCATGTCAATCTAGAAACAAACAAGTTTTATCATGGTGGAATTTTGATGAGTGCATGATTTACAGGTATAGTAAATTATGAATATTTCTTTAAATAAAATGTTTCCATATGAACTATTTACTATTGTCATCAGCAAATGGTAAATTATGCCTTGAATAATGAAATTCAGAGAAATACTCCATGGATGTGACTATGGCATGTGCACTACTAATGAAAAGAGATCAGAAAAGGAAACAAAAAATTAGTATTGGTGTCAGGAGTGGTAGAAGAAAAAGTAGACTAATCCATCCTTACTCTGTTACATCTTTTCTTGTCATTGACAGTCTGCATTTTATACCATCTGTACTTCTGCCATCATCAGTTATTTTGCTACCAAAGTATCATAACTACTCTCCTACTTGTAGAGGGTCTTTTCATAATCTAAATCCATCAGTGTCGGTTGCTTACAAAGCTGAAAATCAGCTAGTGGTGGTATAAAATTCTCAAATTTGTGTTTATTGTTTTTTCCACTCAGCATAGCAATTCTACAAATGATAAGTCTAGAGAAGCTTCTAAAATCAATTAAAAGTAGATAAAACTGATCTCGGCTCAACTACAAAAAAAAAATTTTGTGGCAAAAAGCTCTACTTATCTTGAAAACTGGAGCCCCTAGTAATACATACTATATAAATATATAGAAATCAAGGATTAAGGGTAACACCTCACAGATAGTAGAGGTATTGAATTGTTGAATGTGAGATTTAGTTGTCAATTTTTTGTGCTGCTGTGGATATTGCTATAGTTTAAAAACGGTGACTTGGTGAAGACAAGTATCCCACAGGGAATGTGTGGTTGTGACTGTGGTTTGAATTCATGGCACTCAACAATGAGGCTGTCAGAGCCAGTGTAAAATCCTTTTAGAAGAAGGTAGTCAAGAACATGTAAAATCTTCGAGTCACCATGTCAAAACAACAGATTTTGTTCAAAGTGACAAGTCAATAAATTTATAAGTGTCTAAAACTGTTACTCAGTTATATAGGATTGGCTGACCACTAATATAAATATGAGAAGGAGTCAGCAAGTGTATTAATGTAAAAAATTTGAGGTGGATGACTGCAGTGTATGCATGTTCACATGTGTGTGCATGCACACACACACATGCACACAACTAAAATCTTAACTGATCAAAGAACATTCCATGAACAGTAAAAAATTAAAATTAAAATATGGCCCTCACAATTCTGCCTAAATGTCATGGTAACAGCTTGTAATCAGATGGCTCCCAGACTGTTAACTATTAGTAGCTCATGATAGGCCTCCTTTGCCACTTAATCAGATATTTAATTTATCTCATTTCCCACATAGCCTGGTACTAAGCAAATGCAACTACTGTCCCTTGCTGATATATTGTGTCCTGAATTCTTTGGACAGTTTTACTTGATGAGTACATGTGCCGAATAAACAGTATGGCACTTAAGGAACTGGAGCAGGTGAAGAACTTTTTACCTTAATTTTGTCTCTTCTGGTGCAGTGTCTACAGGATTGTGTGGCATTCAGCGTCAAATGTACTCTACTCATTCAGGAAAGGATCCCTGAAGATACAGTCAAGGAAAATGACTGCACAGCCTAGGTTATCCCCCTGTGTAGATATGTATGTGTATGTAGCTTTAAAATATTTGTTCTAATTTAAAATCTCATAAAATTTGAAATTAAAAGTTTAATTTATAGTAAGGGACTTATTGTATTCCATAAAATTTAAACATTCCTGGGTCCTTCCAATAATGAGGGAGGAGACCTACTACAACCCTGAGAAAGAACCCATATGCCTGCTGTCTGTAATTTGGCAGAAGGTGGCTTGCTCTGATCCCAAGTGGTACAGTGGCTTTTGGGTGTCTGCAAAAGTACTTAATATGCAGATGAGCAACTGATGACGATGCAGGTGGCTTCTTTATGGTGTGATACTTTTAGCTGTGTTGTATCATGTGAAGCCACTGCTGAACAGATAATGGGGGCACTCCCACCTCAGCACAGAGACTGGGAATTGGTCTTGTTCTGGTAGCCCTAGTAGCCAAACTAATTGTTTTATAATGGATTACATCTAGCATCTTCATGTATTATGACTGTGCAGTTCCATACATGGTGAAGCCATAACTAGGACAGGAACAAATGTGCCTTTTATAAAATTGTGGCAGGCTTGTCCTAACTGCAGCAACTCCCTTGTCGCAGTGGTTACCGTGATCACCAAAGTTAAGCGCTGTCGGGCGTGGTCGGCACTTGGATGGGTGACCATCCAGGCCGCCATGCACTGTTGCCATTTTTCGGGGTGCACTCAGCCTCGTGATGCCAATTGAGGAGCTACTTGACCGAATAGTAGCGGCTTTGGTCAAGAATACCATCAAAACGACCGGGAGAGTGGTGTGCTGACCCCACACCCCTCCTATCCGCATCCTCCATGGAGGATGACACGGTGGTCAGATGGTCCCGGTAGGCCACTCGTAGCCTGAAGACGGACTGCTCTTTTTTTTGTCCTAGCTGCCGTTCAGGCATTGTAAAATGGCATGTGTTTTTGTTAATGTACCTTTGAGATCTTTTATGAGGAAATGAAGTACCTCATCAAATTTGAGACCCAGGAACCTCAATGAATTCTTAAGGGGAATGCTATATGAACACAAGTGGAAATTTTGAAAAATTTATAATTTTTCTAAATTCTGTAGCTCAAAAAATAAGAGTTGTAAGTCAATTTAATGTTTACTTCTTTTAACAGATCTTTTGGAAACATTCTAATGTATGAACCATAGCTTTTACTCTCATACTTTTTTCTGAATTAGATTTTGTGTTGCAAGTGAAATAAAACATGTCAATTAAGTATGTATAGCATAGTTACACATATCTCGAAGTTAAAACAAAAGTAGTAGCTTGATGCCATCCTTGAAGACCTCTCACACTATGTCCTTCTCCCACTTCAGAACCTCTTTCTGCACCTGCTCATCAGCTGCTTCACTCTGCTTGTGAAATTTGGTGCTGGCACATGCTCTGCTCCTCTTTAATGCCACAAAGGGGCTACCTAGCTAGTCATACCTCTCTATGGATAAGCCATTAACTTTGTCACAAGTTCTCAGCCGACTCTGTGGAGAGGTTTGGAATATAATGCAGGACATTGGCATAAAGCTTGGTGATCAGAAACCTATTTCCCCACCTCTCCTCACCTTGCAAGCCAGATACTTGTGGTCAAATTTTTTTCTACCGCCAGGATTTGTACCAATTACCCCGCAGAACGGAGGGGTGTCTGTTGAGAGGTCAGACAAACACATGGTTGCTGAAGAGGGGCACCAGCTTTTTCAGTAGTTGCAGGGGCAACAGTCTGGATGATTGACTGATCTGGCCTTGTAACACTAACCAAAACGGCCTTGCTGTGCTGGTACTGCAAACGGCTGAAAGCAAGGGGAAACTACAGCCGTAATTTTTCCCGAGGGCATGCAGCTTTACTGTATGGTTAAATGATGATGGCATCCTCTTGGGTAAAATATTCCGGAGGTAAAATAGTCCCCCATTTGGATCTCCGGGCGGGGCTACTCAAGAGGACGTCGTTATCAGGAGAAAGAAAACTGGCGTTCCACGGATCGGAGTGTGGAATGTCAGATCCCTTAATTGGACAGGTAGGTTAGAAAATTTAAAAAGGGAAATGGATAGGTTAAAGTTAGATATAGTGGGAATTAGTGAAGTTCGGTGGCAGGAGGAACAAGACTTTTGGTCAGGTGAATACAGGGTTACAAATACAAAATCAAATAGGGGTAATGCAGGAGTAGGTTTAATAATGAATTAAAAAAAGAGGAGTGTGGGTAAGCTACTACAAACAGCATAGTGAATGCATTATTGTGGCCAACATAGACACGAAGCTCATGCCTACTACAGTAGTACAAGTTTATATGTCAACTAGCTCTGCAGATGATGAAGAAATTGATGAAATGTACGATGAGATAAAAGAAATTATTCATGTAGTGAAGGGAGACAAAAATTTAATAGTCATGGGTGACTAGAATTCGAGAGTAGGAAAAGGGAGAGAAGGAAACATAGTAGGTGAATATGGATTGGGGGTAAGAAATGAAAGAGGAAGCCGTCTGGTAGAATTTTGCACAGAGCATAACTTAATCACAGCTAACACTTGGTTCAAGAATCATAAAAGAAGGTTGTATACATGGAAGAATCCTGGAGATACTAGAAGGTATCAGATAGATTGTATAATGGTAAGACAGAGATTTAGGGACCAGGTTTTAAATTGGAAGACATTTCCAGGGGCAGATTTGGACTCTGACCACAATCTACTGGTTATGACCTATAGATTAAAACTGAAGAAACTGCAAAAAGGTGGGAATTTAAGGAGATGGGACATGGATAAACTGACTAAACCAGAGGTTGTACAGAGTTTCAGGGAGAGCATAAGGGCACAATTGACAGGAATGGGGGGAAGAAATACAGTAGAAGAAGAATGGATAGCTTTGAGGAATGAAGTAGTGAAGGCAGCAGACGATCGAGTAGGTAAAATGACGAGGGCTAGTAGAAATCCTTGGGTAAAGAAGAAATATTGAATTTAATTGATGAAAGGAGAAAACATAAAAATGCAGTAAATGAAGCAGGCAAAAAGGAATACAAACATCTCAAAAATGAGATCGACAGGAAGTGCAAAATGGCTAAGGAGGGGTGGCTAGAGGACAAATGTAAGGATGTAGAGGCTTATCTCACTAGGGGTAAGATAGATACTGCCTACAGGAAAATTAAAGAGACCTTTGGAGAAAAGAGAACCACTTGTATGAATATCAAGAGCTCAGATGGAAACCCAGTTCTAAGCAAAGAAGGGAAAGCAGAAAGGTGGAAGGAGTATATAGAGGGTCTATACAAAGGCAATGTACCTGAGGACAATATTATGGAAATGTAAGAGGATGTAGATGAAGATAAAATGGGAGATACAATACTGCGTGAAGAGTTTGACAGAGCATTGAAAGACCTGAGTCGAAACTAGGCCCCGGGAGTAGACAACAATCCATTAGAACTACTGACGGTGTTGGGAGAGCCAGTCCAGACAAAACTCTACCATCTGGTGAGCAAGATGTATGAGACAGGCGAAATACCCTCAGACTTCAAGAAGAATATAATAATTCCAATCCCAAAGAAAGCAGGTGTTGACAGGTGTGAAAATTACCGAACTATCAGTTTAATAAGTCACAGCTGCAAAATACTAACGTGAATTCTTTACAGACGAATGGAAAAACTGGTAGAAGCCGACCTCAGGGAAGATCAGTTTGGATTCTGTAGAAATCTTGGAACACATGAGGCAATACTGACCTTACGAGTTACCTTAGAAGAAAGATTAAGGAAAGGCAAACCTACGCTTCTAGCATTTGTAGACTTAGAGAAAGCTTTTGACATTGTTCACTGTAAAACTCTCTTTCAAATTCTAAAGGTGGTAGGGGTAAAATACAGGGAGCAAAAGGCTATTTACAATTTGTACAGAAACCAGATGGCAGTTATAAGAGTCGAGGGGCATGAAAGGGTAGGAAAGGTCTTGTAGAATGTAGCCTGCTAGTTTTCATAGTTAAAGGATAACTCCAAAATCTAGCAAATTTTCTTTCTTTTCTGTGTACCTATCGACAACTCAGTGCTTCTGCTTTTTGGTGAGTGGTCTCCTGTAATCCTAAAGTACAGAAAACCTAAAAGAGAGGTGCTGAAAGGAACAATAAGTACTTCTAATATTGGGTTAGAAGAGATCCAAACTGCCGGAAATATTCAAGTGTAATGTTTCACCAGGACTTCCTGCTTATGATCAAGTAAAGGAAAGAAATATAGGAAATGAAACTGTTGTGGAATTAACTAGGAAACTCATTTTGGACCCTTCTTACATGTAGATGCAACAGGTTAGGACAAAAGGTAAGTCCTCAATGAAATACTGACGGCATACAAAGTTTAATACTGCCTGAATAGCCTTGTTTCTCCACATACTTTTCAATTCTTGGACCTTGATTTGAAAATAGTATTCATTTCACATTTTTCCATCTGCTACAATCTGCAAATTAGTAAGTTATGATTACTATTATTATTATTATTATTTAAACCACCATCTCCGTTATACTTATAAATGACTGGAATCAAATTATTACCATGTTACTAATTTTTTGAATATTGAATTTGTTTTACTTTCAGATGAACCACCTAGTATTGATCTCACTGATAGTGATGTTCAAGCTGAAGAGGGATCATATGCGACACTAAAATGTATTGCTCAAGGTCGTCCAACACCACGTATTGTCTGGAGGAAAGGCACTTCTACAGTATGTATTCTGAGTGCATAAGGAATGTTTTTTATGTGTTTAAATCATCACTGTTTCAAGTTATCTACACTTATTGTACATGCTCTCAGTAAAACATAAACAGCTGCTGTGAAAAGTAGAGGTTATCAGATGCAAGTGATGTACTCACTTTCTGGATCTCAATTTATTATTCATATTTATTCATCAGCTACTGAACATGTTCATGATATAGGTTTTCTTAACTACACTTATGCAGGTATACAGTGCACTTCACACCTCTCTCTCTCTCTCTCTCTCTCTCTCTCTCTCTCTCTCTCTCTCTAAACAATGGACCAGTCAGATTTCATATGAGTCAAAGCAGTGTAGAATGATCACATTTGTGTTTCCCTGATTGATAGGCCATCTCTTAAGTGATATGGCCAGATATTTAGTCTTGTATCTTGCAACATCTTTTGTTCCTGCAAGAAAGACAAAAATATAATTTCTCTGTAATAATGAAATTTTTTCATTGCTTCCAGTCACGGAACAAAATTTGACACTTGGTTTGACTGCACTCAAATATCACTGTTCGACATGGGTTCTATTTCTGATATTAAAGTATGTGCTTCTAGACCATATTACCGTGGGAAATTCAAATACGTAAACAAAATATCGTTGTCAGGGATACTTTTTATGTAATATGTATATATATATGTATATTCACAATTCATGTCAAACACAGAGACGTTATAGAGAAATACGGGTATGTTGCCGCATCCAGTAGTGATAGGACGTGATAATTTCTTGTGCAGCAGCAGGTGGGAAGAATCAGACATCATTAGGTTATCCCCCGCCACACCTATGTCATTAAGACCACCTGAAACATCTCATTAACTCGAACGGCGACAGCATGTCGCTGCCTCGGCAGTAAAGCTTCACGCCTCCTAGGGGCAGGTGCATCGAGTTTACAACAGTGGTGTTAGCCGCAATTGTGTCAGTCTTAATGAGTGGGTGTTTTGGCTGACAAGTAACTGTCTGTCATATTTCCGAGCACGGTTGAATTTTTCAGTTCCTGTGTGTAAACTGGTGCTGAAGGTAAAACGACTGCTTGTTTTTACACAGCAGCGTTCCTCTAGTTCCCTACTATTAATTCAATACAGGTGTATTACCAAAGTGGTATTTTTAAATTTGTAGAAATGCCACATCGTCGTGGATGTCGATTTAAGCCGGACAACTTCTGCTACATCTGTGGGAAGTTCACTTTTGCCAGAAATAGGAAGAAAATTTCTTCAGTCATAAAGAAAGCATACAAACATTACTTTGGAGTAGAGGTAAGAGACAAAGATAAAGAATGGGTACTACATTTCTGTTGTGCTACATGTTACTGCAAACTAATTCAGTGGTGGAAAGATAAAGAGAATGTGGCATTGTTTGCTGTTCCCATGGTGTGGAGGGAGCCTAAGGACCATGTTACTGATTGTTATTTCTGTCTAACAAAAAGTCAGGGTTTTACAAACAAAAAGTCGAAGAGACACATTGTTTACCCAGATCTGCCTTCAGCGAGAATGCCAGTGCAGCATTCCGACAACCTTCCACTACCTTCAAGAGCTCGAGGTCAAATTCCGAGTGACAGTGAAATAAGTAGTACTGAAGAAATCACAGATGATGATTCTTTATATCACTGCACAAGTGAGTCATCGCCACATTTACTAACACAGGCAGATTTAAATGATTTAGTAGGTGATCTAGTACTAAGTAAACAAAAGGCGCAGCTGGTTGGTTCAAGATTACAAGAGTATAATCTACTGCACCAAAGTACTAAAATCAGTGTGTTCAGGCACAGAGAACATGCCTTTATTTCTTATTTTTCAACTGACAAAGCACTGACATTTTGCAATGACGTTGCTGGCCTGATGAAAGTGCTGAACTTCACTTATATTTCACAGGAGTGGAGACTATTCATAGATGCATCGAAAACAAGTCTGAAGGGTGTTTTGCTCCATAACGGAAATAAAATACCCTCTGTTCCAGTAACTTACGCTAGTTTGGCAAAAGAGAATTACGAATTCGTACAAAGGATGCTAAATTCATTAAAATACAATGAACACAAATGGAAAATATGTGCAGATTTCAAGGTAATTGCTATGGCACTTGGAATGCAACAAGGCTACACAAAGTATGCCTGTTTTCTTTGCGAGTGGGATAGTCGAGACCGAAATTCTCACTACATGAAAAAGAAATGGCTTAGGCCAAGATGGAAAGTTGGCGAAAAGAATGTGCAACGTGAAAGTCTGGTAGCTCCTGAATATATACTACTTCCACCGCTTCACAACAAACTTGGCCTGATGAAACAATTCGTGAAGGCCATGGATCCAACAGGCTGTGGGTTTGCATATCTAGCTACCAAATTCCCCCATCTTTCAGTTGCAAAAATAAAGGAAGGTGTATTTGTGGGCCCACAAATCAGGGAGCTGCAGAAAGGTGCAAATTTTGAAGCATGTTTAACTGATAAAGAAAAAACCACATGGGACTGTTTCAAGATGGTGTTGGAAAACTTCCTCGGAAGAAGAAGAGCTACTAACTACAAAGCAATGGTGAAGGATATGATCAAAGCATATCAAGATTTGGGGTGCAATATGTCTTTGAAGGTACGTACGATAAACTCTCATCTGGACTACTTCACAGAGAGTTGTAGTGACGTATCAGATGAACATGGGGAAAGATTCCATAAAGACATCTCTACCATAGAAAGGCGCTATGAAGGGAAGTGGGTACCTTCTATGTTAGCAGATTATTGCTGGAATATCATTCGAGAGAAGAAAGATTCACAATACAAGAGAAAAAAGTGATGTGCATTACAAGGCAGAGGCTCATTGTTTGTCAATTTTCTGTAATTTCTCATGTCAAATAAATGCTTCAAAGTGTATACACAAAGGTTACTGTGTTATATGTTAGATCCCACCCTCCATTAATGTGATGAACTTATAACATCATAAAGATGTGCATTTGTTTGTTGAATTTCACCTCGCGTTTGCTGCACTACATCAGAAATTGAAAAGAGAAATAAAATTGCGATTACTCATAAACTATCCCTGACAGAAAAAAACCAAAAACAGTTTTCAATTCGGCACTCAAAATACAACTAGAATCACAATATTTTTTATCAGAAATAGAAAAAAAGGTTTTTTTTGTAGAACAGTGATATTTTATGGAACTTCTACCATGAAGTAATGTTACAAGTTTTCACCTTGGCTGTCAGTACATAAATTAATATTACGTACACTTGTTGCTGGAATTTACAGTTCTTTGGCTTGTTTTTATACTGTTAAGAGGTTTAGTTTGTATTGTTTATTGCAACTGTTTTTCCCTAATACTACAGTAGATATTGATAACTGAAAAATGTTCCCAGCCATTCTCAATTTTTTATTTTGTGTACACACTACACAGCACTTTTCCTTTTCACATGCTTTGCAATAACTATTCACTGCACAATCACCGTCCTCAACTGAAAATAATTCAAATGGACTGTCACGCACAAAATAGACTGTGTTCACACAGTTTATCACTTCTTGTACTTGTTCACAACTTTAGTTCATTTATCTGCAGAGTTCTTATTTTCTTGCACAGGTTTCAAAATATTTTGCTGCAGCATTAGCTTACAGTTTCGTTATTAAAATTTGATTATATCCATTTGTTGCATGCTGATTATGAACTGCTGACTTGTTACTTGCTTCTTCAGTTTTGTAATTTATCTTTACATTTTAGACAGGCTTTCTTTTTAATACTGATATTAACACTTGTTTTTGCAGAGAAACATAGTATACTTTTACATTCACTGCCATGTTGAATTAATTTTTATTAATTGCAGGGTAAAGAAAACTGCAAGATGCCAACATCTTTATTACTGGAGATATCACAAAATTCACTACAGATTTAGTTATAGGCACAACCAATAAAGCTATGGGCATCTTAAATTCACAATGCTAGTCTCCTTTTCCTCTTAGAAACAATAAAGCCCTGCAGCTAATAGCTGAAGAGTGACACAAATCACCATCTGATCAACTTGTACTTAGGAGAAGAACTTTAGTCAATAAGAGTAAAATTGTGATTTGGCAGAAATCCAGCCACAAATTTGTCTCATATGTTCCAAATAAGTAAGTAAAGGAAATTGGGCACTATGGTGTTTTTTATTTTAAAAAAGCTTTTGTAAGTTGTAAAATTGAATGTTTCTCTTTGGCAGAACGTGAAAGAGGCTCAGTTTGGGTTCCATTTGACTGGCTGGTCAATTGTACAATATCCAAATTTTTGGGGCATTCAGATGTGACAGAAGGTCAAGCAATAACTGAAAAGGAATACATTCCTATTTTGTGAGGCACACTAAGATGGAACTTAAAAGCTGGTCATTAATCAAGCTAGTGATATGAAGGAAATTATTAGAGTTTCAGTTCTCTGTGAGAAAACAGCCACCAGAGTGCATCAGTGTTGTTCATGTTTAGTGCTTTTCCCAGACTTGGTGGAGTATATAATGAGGCTTAACAGCATTGGATGTTAAGTGGTCACTTTGAAGGACACAGAGATGCTGTGTACTCTTGTGGAGATTATATGCACCTGACAGAATTTGGAAGGCACCTAATTATTGGACTCCATTAGGCTGGCTGGTCAAATTGCGTAGTATCCAGATTTGTGGGGCACTCAGATGTGACAGTGGTCTCATGTTTGACTGTGTGGGAATGTGATTCCAGGCATAGTTGTCATGTTTCCAGTCAACCATATCTAATCACCACAATGGATGATCACCGTACTGTGCACCAGGCATCCTGTAACCCCTTCATATCTGTACCTGGCATCTGAGAACAAGTATAGACTCCCTGCAATATTTTGTGTCATAGGAAATGAGACACTTAAAGTAGTAAAGGAGTTTTGCTATTTGGGGAGCAAAATAACTGATGATAAACGAAGTAGAGAGGATATAAAATGTAGACTGGCAATGGCAAGGAAAGCGTTTCTGAAGAAGAGAAATTTGTTAACATCGAGTATACATTTAAGTGTCAGGAAGTTATTTCTGAAAGTATTTGTATGGAGTGTAGCCATGTATGGAAGTGAAACATGGACGGTAAATAGTTTGGACAAGAAGAGAATAGAAGCTTTTTAAATGTGGTACTACAGAAGAATGCTGAAGATTAGATGGGTAGATCACATAACTAATGATGAAGTATTGAATAGGATTGGGGAGAAGAGAAGTTTGTGGCACAACTTGACCAGAAGAAGGGATCGGTTGGTAGGACATGTTCTGAGGCATCAAGGGATCACCAATTTAGTATTGGAGGGCAGCGTGGAGGGTAAAAATCATAGGGGGAGACCAAGAGATGAATACACTAAGCAGATTCAGAAGGATGTAGGTTGCAGTAGGTACTGGGAGATGAAGAAGCTTGCACAGGATAGAGTAGCATGGAGAGCTGCATCAAACCAGTCTCAGGACTGAAGACCACAACAACAACAACAACAACAATGCATGTCCACACGTGGTTAATGTCTGTGAACTGTTTGCATGATGTTGAGGTACTCTTGTGGCCAGTGAGATAACCAAACATGTCTACAATTTTATTCTTATTTTGTAAGCACTGAAATAATAACAAGCACCCTCTCAGCCTGTGCAGTTTCATTCATATATAATTTCTGTTATTGTAAAACATTATTTCAACTGTAATGTAAATTTTTGACATGTCACCTGTACCCAGAGCCTGTGGATTATAAATGTATGTCATGAGACAAATAAGCCACAACTTACAAAAAACACACACACAGTTCGGTGTTGCACTGCATGGGAATGTGACGGCAGGCATACTATTCGTCAGGGTTACAATTGAGCATGTCTGACCACCATAAGGGAGGCTCACCATATTATACACCAAACACATTGTAACCCCTTCACATTTGCACCTGCCATCCAAGAACATGTAATGGACTCCATGCAAGATTCTGTATCATCCTGCATCATTGCTCAGAGACTAGCAACATCCAGGATAGGGAATTACCATCCCACATAAAGGCTGCCATTGACGTCACAACACAAACAATTGCATTTGGAGTGGAACTGTGATCGAGAAACATGGAATGCTGATGAAAGACATCAAATTGTGTTCAGCTAAGAATGGCGATTTTGCACAACTGTGGATGACAATTGTTGGTGACTGTGGCTACCTGGTGGGAAGTCCCATGCTTCCAGTGTTTTGGATAGGCACAGTGATGTTACTCCTGGAATCATGGTGTGGAGAGCCATCAAGTATGACTTCAGGCTATGACTGTTGGTGATTCAGGGATTCAGGGAAACCTGACAGAACAATGGTATATGATGGACAACCTGCATTCTCGTGTTTTACATCTCATGTGACAGTATCATGGTGCCATTTTTTGAAACGACAATACCACTCCACACTTGGCACATGTACCTGTGAATTGTCTGCGTGATGTTGAGCTACTCCCGTGACCAGCATGATCGTCAGACCTGTCGCCAATGTAACATGTGTGGGACTAACTCAGATGTCATTTCCATCCTGGTGTCAGTATACACATCAAAAACTGAATACGTCAATGTGGACCAGCTTACTGCAGAAGAGGATCAAGTTTTATGACACCCTTCCCAATCAAATCAGTTCATCCATCCATGACAGAGGTCGTGCAGTGTTTTACTGATAAGAGGCTCATACTGCCAAGTTCTTTGTAAATTTGACTTTTATTTCTTCTCACTGAAATAATATCACAATCTCTGAAGTTCCATTTCATTTTCTCCTCCAATTCTTCACATTTTTTTCAGGCAGTGTGACTTGCGAACTGTTATACTTTCACAGTTCTATGAAACACAGACAAATAAAGTGCTGAAGTTATCATCAAGTGGAGTGTTAATGTGTAGCATGCAATAACATCAGCAAAAGTGCTTTTGGGGAATGTAAATCCTGTGAAATCTCCCTGATGGGATGCTGAGCTTTGTAGTACCCTAAAACACTTACCACATGAACTTCACCAGTTCTCTCTATTTTGAAGGAAAACAACTCTGTGATATTAAGACACTGTGCAAGAAGTTAAATGCCCTTGGATGCAGAGCTGAACATCATACAACATGTGCTCATCTGATTTTAGCTGCACAGCATATTCAGATGAACATATTCATAAATTCTACCTCCATTGAAGATAATAACTTTGTTTTAAATTATACACAGTGAACTTCAGATTAGTGGCCAGACTTGAATGTCCATGTACATGAGAGAGTGAACCTGCACTGCAAAAAAAATGATAGTTCAAAAATGAATAAAGTCTCAATGTTATAGGTGTTTCTACACACATCAAAAAAAGTTTTGCATCACCTTGGTTCTGAGAGTTCCGGAACCTGTACAGAAAATTGCAACAATAGAGATCAACATAAACATCATTTCCGCCCTTTTTATTGCCCATGAAAACCACAAATTGGATGTTGTACCACGATACAGCGAGGCCTTTAGAAGTGGTGGTCCAGATTGCTGTACACACCAGTACCTCTAATACCCAGTAGCATGCCCTCTTTCATTGATGCATGCCTGCATTTTATTTGACATAGCATAATAATCATAAGTTCATCAAGGCACTGTTGGTCCAGATTGTCCCACTCCTCAATGGCGATTTGGCATGGATCCCTCAGAGTGGTTCGTGGGTCATGTTGTCCATAAACAGCCCTTCTCAATCTATCCCAGGCATGTTAAATAGGGTACATGTCTGGAGAACTTGCTGGCCACTCTAGTTGAGCAATATTGTTATCCTGAAGGAAGTCATTCACAAGATGTGCATGATGGGGGCGCAAATTGTCATCCATGAAGACAAATGCCTCATCAATATGCTGCTGATGTGGTTGCACTATTGGTCAGAGGGTGGCATTCATGTATCATACAGCCTCTATGGCGCCTTCCATGACCACTAGTGGCATACGTCGGCCCTACATAATGCCACCCCAAAACAGCAGGGAACCTCCACTTTGCTGCACTTGTTGGACAGTGTGTCTAAGGCGTTCAGCCTGACCGGGTTGCCTCCAAACATGTCTCTGATGATTGTCTGGTTGAAGGCATATGTGACACTTATTGGAGAAGAGAACATGATGACAATCCTGAGCGGTCCATTCGGCATGTTGTTGGGTCCATCATACCTTGCTGCATAGGGTCGTGGTTGCAAAGATGGACCTCACCATGGAGGTCGGGAGTGAAGTTGCGCATAATGCAGCCTATTGCGCACAGTTTGAGTCTTAACAAGGCATCCTGTAGCTGCACAAAAAGCATTATTCAACATGGTGGTGTGGCTGTCAGGGTTCCTCTGAGCCATAATCCATAGGCAGCAGTCATCTACTGCAGTAGTAGCCCTTGGGCGGACTGAGCAAGGCATGTTGTCGACAGTTCCTATCTCTCTGTATCTCCTCCATGTCCTAACAACATTGCTTTGGTTCACTCTGTGACGCCTGGGCACTTCCCTTGTTGGGAGCCCTTCCTGGCACAAAGTAACAATGCAGACGTGATCGAGCCATGGTATTGACCATCTAGGCATGGCTGAACTACAGACAACAAAAGCCATGTACCTCCTTCCTGGTGGAATGACTGCAACTGATCAGCTGTCAGACTCCCTCCATCAAATTAGCGCTGCTCATGCATAGTTGTTTATACCTTTGGGCGAGTTTAGTGACATCTCTGAATAGTCAAAGGGACTGTGTCTGTGATACATTATCCACAGTCAACGTCTATCTTCAGGAGGTCTGGGAACAGGGTTGATGCAAAACTTTTTTTGATGTGTGTATATGGCAGCCATAGTTGAGCTGCTGCCTTTCCTTAATTTTGTTTATTGTTTCCACACTGTAATATCTGGTATTGCAATAGTGACCACAGCAGAACTTATTTTAAAAAAGTCTGCATTGCTGTCCTTTGTACAAAGCAAAGTCCTTTATACAGTTGGAAAAAATTGTTTGAAATTGTTCACAAACAGCTCCTCCATGTGTCCAGTCATGTCACTAATGTGTTTGGCTGCAAGAAGTATTTTCTGAAGATGGTGCAGTACAGTGGGACACAGTCTCTTTAAGAAACATTGTACGTAATACACTACTGCATCTGTAGGTGTCCGATCAGCACAGAAATTATGTTCACCAGAATATGTGCTGAACTGCATAATATTCTAATTAGATATCTAATATTAAACATTCATTAAAAAACTGCAGCTGATAATTTTCTGAATATGATCTTATTTCAGATTGATGGATCGAGTGGGCGATACAGACTGTTGTTGGATGGATCTTTGCAGATTATAGGTCTGTATCGTTCTGATGCAGGTGTCTACATCTGCACTGCTGACAATGGCATAGGCCAACCAGCTCAGAAGGAAACTCATCTAAAAGTGACAGGTACAGTAAGAAGCAGTGTAATAAGATTTAAACTCCAAATTCCCTCCCTTCTTTTTTAAGAAGAACTGGAAATATGCATGTCAAACTTATTTTATATACAAAGATCAAATGGAACATTTAAACTAAAGATCATTCTCTACAATCCTCTGTTATAACATATGTTTCTACTATAGTTCATATGTTGCCAAGAAGAAGAAAACTTTGTGACATTTTTGGTCTGAGAGATCACATTCCATAATTTTAATTCCACAATCTGTGCACTGCAGGTGCTGAGTGAGGTCATCAAAAGTTTTTTTTTCCAGAATTATCTCAATAGCATCCTCATTATAAAACATAATATAATCTGATGTTTCTGTTTTCTGATGAGTATTGAAATCTACGGATACTTTTCTCATAACACTCTTTCTTTTAGCTGTTTTATTTACAATATTGATACTGCTTACTGCATGTTTGTATATTGTGGTAGACTGTTAACATTTCAAGTCTGAGACTATAATGTAAGTTATGAATAACACAGAAGAAAGTTCCTGTTCTGTATGTAGTGGATGAATTTAAAAAATATTCTTTAGTACAAGAATATTCTGGTTGCTGGTCTTCTATGTGGAGCATGTTTCATAACAATATTTTGCATGTTTTAAGCAATTGAAGCAACTGGGTTACAGGTAATGGAATTCATCTTTTTCTTCTGTCAGTTGTGTCTGAATTTCTGGAGCTGACAGATATGGTTTGCTTACTTGAATATGATTTTGCTGTATCAGTATTTGTGTGCTAAAATCCTTTAGTATCAATTCACACAACACAGCCCTCCATCTCTTTGCTATTCCACTCTGTTTTTACATACAACTATTGCTCCCGCCAATGGTTTTTTCACTGATAGACGAATGACTGTTGCATCTTTTTTGTGCTTTTTTATGATTGCAACTCTAATTAACAATAAATTAAAGAGTCACTGTTTCCATTGTACACTCCTGCCCTTTCAACTCCATTTGCTTCAGAATACATAATCAAAAAACAAAGATGATGAGACTTACCAAACAAAAGTGCTGGCAGGTCGATAGACTCACAAACAAACACAAACATACACACAAAATTCTAGCTTTCACAACCAACGGCTGCTTCGTCAGGAAAGAGGGAAGGAGAAGGAAAGACGAAAGGATGTGGGTTTTAAGGGAGAGGGTAAGGAGTCATTCCAATCCCGGGAGCGGAAAGACTTACCTTAGGGGGAAAAAAGGATGGGTATACACTCGCGCACACACACACATATCCATCCACACATATACAGACACAAGCAGACATATTAAAAGGCAAAGAGTTTGGGCAGAGATGTCAGTCGAGGCGGAAGTGCAGAGGCAAAGATGTTGTTGAATGACAGGTGAGGTATGAGTGGCGGCAACTTGAAATTAGCGAAGATTGAGGCCTGGTGGATTACGAGGAGAGAGGATATATTGAAGGGCAAGTTCCCATCTCCGGAGTTCAGATAGGTTGGTGTTAGTGGGAAGTATCCAGATAACCCGGATGGTGTAACACTGTGCCAAGATGTGCTGGCCGTGCACCAGGGCATGTTTAGCCACAGGGTGATCCTCATTACCAACAAACACTGTCTGCCTGTGTCCATTCATGCGAATGGACATTTTGTTGCTGGTCATTCCCACATAGAATGCGTCACAGTGTAGGCAGGTCAGTTGGTAAATCTTGTGGGTGCTTTCACACGTGGCTCTGCCTTTGATCGTGTACACCTTCCGGGTTACAGGACTGGAGTAAGTGGTGGTGGGAGGGTGCGTGGGACAGGTTTTACACCGGGGCCGGTTACAAGGGTAGGAGCCAGAGGGTAGGGAAGGTGGTTTGGGGATTTCATAGGGATGAACTAAGAGGTTACGAAGGTTAGGTGGACGGCGGAAAGACACTCTTGGTGGAGTGGGGAGGATTTCATGAAGGATGGATTTCATTTCAGGGCAGGATTTGAGGAAGTCGTATCCCTGCTGGAGAGCCACATTCAGAGTCCGATCCAGTTCCGGAAAGTATCCTGTCACAAGTGGGCCACTTTTGTGGTTCTTCTGTGGGAGGTCCTGGGTTTGAGGGGGTGAGGAAGTGGCTCTGGTTATTTGCTTCTGTACCAGGTCGGGAGGGTAGTTGCGGGATGCGAAAGCTGTTATCAGGTTGTTGGTGTAATGGTTCAGGGATTCCGGACTGGAGCAGATTCGTTTGCCATGAAGACCTAGGCCGTAGGGAAGGGACCGTTTGATGTGGAATGGGTGGCAGCTATCATAATGGAGGTACTGTTGCTTGTTGGTGGGTTTGATGTGGACGGACGTGTGAAGCTGGCCATTGGACAGATGGAGGTCAACGTCAAGGAAAGTGGCATGGGATTTGGAGTAGGACCAGGTGAATCTGATGGAACCAAAGGAGTTGAGGTTGGAGAGGAAATTCTGGAGTTCTTCTTCACTGTGAGTCCAGACCATGAAGAATAGGATCCTTAATAAAAGTCCTCAATGTTTCCTCTCCCACATCCACACCGGCTGTTCAGAGCATCCTCCTACAGGCCAACCACAAATTAGAACAGCATGCCACCCTCCACCTCAAAAAACTATCCAATCTCCTGGTTTCCCACCTCCGGAAAGGCAACTCACTCACCCTTCACAACCTTTCCAGCAAACCTCAACCTCCTCTCATTGCACACAAACCCAGTCTTCCCATCTACTCAATCTCCCACTTCCAGCTCCACTCCCTCCAAAACCTCAAAATTCCAATCAACACAATCTGGAACCACAACACCCTAATTCAGTAGTTAACCTTTCCTCCAAACCTCTCTCCCAATCCGAAACCTCAGTCCTATCCAAAGGCCTCACCTTCAGCCCCACTCCCAGATTCAACCAAACAGCCCTCGTCAAAGATTTACTGTCCTACACTCGTACTCTCTGCTGGAAATATCACTTTGCCACAAAGAAAAATGATCCTAATCCTATTCTTAATGATCCAACTTCCCAAGACACTATCCAAATTGAATCCTGCCTGGAACATTTCCGTCCTCTGTCACAGCAGGACCCACCTCCTCTTCCTCAAAATCACCCTCTCCAAACCTTCCAGGAATTTCTGACTTCCAGCCTTGCCTCTCAATCCTTCTTAAAAAACCTTAATCCTACTCCCAACATCACCACTGCTGAAGCCCAGGCTATCTGTGATCTAAAGGCTGACCGATCCATCATCATTCTTCCGGCGGACAAGGGTTCCACGACCGTGGTACTTGATCGTCGGGAGTATGTGGCTGAGGGACTGCGTCAGCTTTCAGACAACACCACATACAAAGTTTGCCAAGGTAATCCCATTCCTGATGTCCAGGATGAGCTTCAAGGAATCCTCAGAACCTTAGGCCCCCTACAAAACCTTTCACCTGACTCCATCAACCTCCTGAGCCCACCGACACTCCGCACCCCTACCTTCTTCCTAAAATTCACAAACCCAATCATCCCGGCCGCCCCATTGTAGCTGGTTACCAAGCCCCCACAGAACGTATCTCTGCCTACGTAAATCAACACCTTCAACCCATTACATGCAGTCTCCCATCCTTCATCAAAGGCACCCACACTTTCTCGAACGCCTGGAATCCTTACCCAATCTGTTACCCCTGGAAACCATCCTTGTAACCATTGATGCCACTTCCTTATACACAAATATTCCGCACGTCCAGGGCCTCGCTGCGATGGAGCACTTCCTTTCACGCCGACCACTTGCAACCCTACCTAAAACCTCTTTCCTCATTACCTTAGCCAGCTTCATCCTGACCCACAACTTCTTCACTTTTGAAAGCCAGACATACCAACAATTAAAGGGAACAGCCATGGGTACCAGGATGGCCCCCTCGTACGCCAACCTATTCATGGGTCTCTTAGAGGAAGCCTTCTTGGTTACCCAGGCCTGCCAACCCAAAGTTTGGTACAGATTTATTGATGACATCTTCATGGTCTGGACTCACAGTGAAGAAGAACTCCAGAATTTCCTCTCCAACCTCAACTCCTTTGGTTCCATCAGATTCACCTGGTACTACTCCAAATCCCATGCCACTTTCCTTGACGTTGACCTCCATCTGTCCAATGGCCAGCTTCACACGTCCGTCCACATCAAACCCACCAACAAGCAACAGTACCTCCATTATGATTGCTGCCACCCATTCCACATCAAACGGTCCCTTCCCTACGGCCTAGGTCTTCGTGGCAAACGAATCTGCTCCAGTCCGGTATCCCTGAACCATTACACCAACAACCTGATAACAGCTTTCGCATCCCGCAACTACCCTCCTGACCTGGTACAGAAGCAAATAACCAGAGCCACTTCCTCACCCCCTCAAACCCAGGACCTCCCACAGAAGAACCACAAAAGTGGCCCACTTGTGACAGGATACTTTCCAGGACTGGATCAGACACTGAATGTGGCTCTCCAGCAGGGATACGACTTCCTCAAATCCTGCCCTGAAATGAAATCCATCCTTCATGAAACCCTCCCCACTCCACCAAGAGTGTCTTTCCGCCGTCCACCTAACCTTCGTAACCTCTTAGTTCATCCCTATGAAATCCCCAAACCACCTTCCCTACCCTCTGGCTCCTACCCTTGTAACCGGCCCCGGTGTAAAATCTGTCCCATGCACCCTCCCACCACTACTTGCTCCAGTCCTGTAACCCGGAAGGTGTACACGATCAAAGGCAGAGCCACGTGTGAAAGCACCCACGTGATTTACCAACTGACTTGCCTACACTGTGACGCATTCTATGTGGGAATGACCAGCAACAAAATGTCCATTCGCATGAATGGACACACGCAGACAGTGTTTGTTGGTAATGAGGATCACCCTGTGGCTAAACATGCCCTGGTGCACGGCCAGCACGTCTTGGCACAGTGTTACACCATCTGGGTTATCTGGATACTTCCCACTAACACCAACCTATCCGAACTCCAGAGATGGGAACTTGCCCTTCAATATATCCTCTCTTCCCGTTATCCACCAGGCCTCAATCTCCACTAATTTCAAGTTGCCGCCACTCATATCTCACCCGTCATTCAACAACATCTTTGCCTCTGCACTTCCGCCTCGACTGACATCTCTGCCCAAACTCTTTGCCTTTTAATATGTCTGCTTGTGTCTGTATATGTGTGGATGGATATGTGTGTGTGTGCACGAGTGTATACCCATCCTTTTTTCCCCCTAAGGTAAGTCTTTCCGCTCCCGGGATTGGAATGACTCCTTACCCTCTCCCTTAAAACTCACATCCTTTCGTCTTTCCCTCTCCTTCCCTCTTTCCTGACGAAGCAGCCGTTGGTTGCGAAAGCTAGAATTTTGTGTGTATGTATGTGTTTGTTTGTGTGTCTATCGACCTGCCAGCGCTTTTGTTTGGTAAGTCTCATCATCTTTGTTTTTAGATATATTTTTCCTACATGGAATGTTTCCCTCTAGAATAAATAATCAAATAGATTAACAAATGTGTATTTAATTTATTTCCAAATTAATTGCATCTAGTAAATTTTAATCCATATGAGAATTTTACCTTTGCACTGACACCTTTGATGGTTTTATTATATTTAAATTATTTCTCTCCCCAACTCTATCCTGTGTCATTTTCCAAATTTTTCCTGGCTCTGCATTTCAGTTTTTCTTCTAAAGCAGATTAGGTGCCAGTATTTAGCTTTGTCTCATTGTTGTTTTGAAGATTAACTATACAGACACTATGCACTACACTAATCAAGACTGAAACAAGGAGTGTGAAAAAACAAGAAAAGTTTGTCCTGATATTATTTCATCTTATAACAGTGTACTGTATGCATCATTGCTGTCCTCATCCTTTCATTTTCAACAGTTTGTCTTCAGATACTTTAGAGCTATCACAGTTTCATTGGTACCAGCTCTGTAACAATGCTAGCATACACTAAGTGTTGGCATTTCATCTTTCATAGTAAATATGGAAACATCCTTTTTTAATTTGAATTTCTCAATATCTGAAATAATGAACTGCCATTTATATACTTGTGGCATTTCTCTTATCTTTTGACAAAATACTCAGTTATTCATCTTGATGCTCAACCTCACTGTCATGTTGTGTTTGTTTACAAATAAATTTGTTCTTGGATAGGTTCCACCTTCAACAAACACAATTTTTTCTTCTTTTCACTCAGTTTCACTGAAGTTACAGCATCATCAATGGGCTTTTTATTTTATTTCTGTTAAATAATAGGAAAATTGCTCATTACTATCTGTACTTATAGAATATCAGTTTTTAAGAAAAGCCTTCAGTAACCTGAAAACAGACAAAAATTTTTATATCTGGTTTGTTAACATATGCTGTGGTTTCTGTGTTTTGCTTTGTAGCTGGTTTTCCTTCACAGTTTGTTATCTGTAACCATAGAGAACTTCAAAGTTGAACATTCTGAGTCATAAATTTCCTTTGTTAAAAAAAGAAGTGTGTGTGTGTGTGTGTGTGTGTGTGTGTGTGTTTGTGTGTGTGTGTGTGTGTGTGTGTGTGTGTGTGTGTGTGTTCTCTATTTCCAACAAAGGCCTTGTTGGCCGAAAGCTCACTTTCTGACAATTCTTTTGTTGTGACTATCTGCAACTGAGCATCTCTGCTTTAGGATGAGTACAACTATCCCTTTCGTAATATTGTTACATTCCATCCTGGATTTTCCATTGTTTGATTTTTCCTGTTATTTGATAGAAAGAAAATAAAAAAAAACTGATGCTTCAACTTCAGTGAAACCTATTTGGGTGAAATGAAGAGAAAATTGTGTTTGCTCAAGGTGGAATCCATCCAAGGACAAAAACACTATTACAGTTGTACATTTTGTGTTGTTGTCATGGCAGTGTAATACGCTCGGATAAAGATGACTTTTCTTATGGAAAGCTTATGCCATAGGTACTCATGTCTTCTACATTTTGATACTGTTTTGTAATTGATGACATTATTCATTATACTGTAAAAAAATTAATTTCAAATTGGTCTTAGGAAATGTAAGATTTTCTGTATAACAAAACTTGAAGGGGAGTGCTATAATATTATTTGCTACTTATAACAAAATTGTCCATACTTAAAGTGTCAATTTCAGTGCCTCTCTTATTTCAGAAAACAGTAAAATGTTAACTAACATTATACTGTGGCTTTATAGTATTCTTTAAGATGATATAACATGATCAATAACAAAATTTGATTTGTTGCAGGGCATGGAGAAGTTACGGTTTCTTTTCTTCTAACTGATATTTCTTCCTTCAAATTTTTCTGGTACTATAATAACTATTCTCGTATTAAAGCATGTTTTTACATTTTATTAATGGAAGTGCCATTGTGTACATGTGAGGTGGAACTATTGATCTCAATTTTGCTATGATTAAGAGTCCACATGATCCGAAAGGAACATGTAAAATTAATTCACTGTCATTATAATACTACTTTGCCTTTATAAAGAAAAAATCTTGAAAATCTAAATTCTCATGCCACTCTTGCTTAATGGCAACAGCTTAACTAGCTGTTCATAATTTTATAACCAAAGTATAAAAAATCTGCTGCTTAAATTGCTTCTCCACCTAAAAAAAGATGCAAGACTTTTTCTCATTTGGTACTAAAGTCAGATAAGAACTTTCTCACATTTACACAAGTGCACTATTTATAAGACTAACTGGAATGTTGCTAAGCATGAGATTTTTCAACTAACACTGTATTGTAGATCCTCATCCACGGCCAGCTGAGATAATTGGTGAAGACAGTACATACGTAGTGGTGACATTGGGAGCTCCTACTTCTCTCCACTGTTATGCTGTTGGCTGGCCCAGGCCTTCTGTAACCTGGTGGCGTGGTGAACGCTTGCTGCCTCTCAGTTCAGAGCAGTATGAGCAACGGCGTGACTACTCCTTGTTTGTCAGATCTGTTGCCTTGAGACAACTAGGGCCTTACACATGTCAGGCTTACAATGGCCAAGGAAAAGCAACATCATGGACTGTCACTGTACAAGCTATTGGTCCTGTTTACAGTAATAACCCTATTGACAGAGATTACTTCCAGTACCTTGTATCTGCACCTAGAAGGGCACCCGAAAGGAATAAGACAGCAAGTTCCCAAACTAGACCTTCATATCCATACCGACCTGTTCGTCCACCTTACAGACCAAGACCTGCAACAACTCAGACAATACCTGTTATGACAATGACTACAACCACCACTACTACCACTCCTCAACCAGTTGAAGAACGAGAAGATGAAAATGTCCTGGTACCGAAGCAGCCTAGGGTATTTGTAGGTGAGAATGTGATTTTATTTATTTATTAAAATTGTCTTCTATTACATTTTTTGTGAGCTAATATTCCAGAGATTCCACCAACAAAATATTATTACCTCATGTCATGTAAGTCAGTTATTCTCATGATGAAGAAATTAACTCTGTTTAGTTTATTATTTGGACTATTTGGAAAGTACCTCTATTTTTATGTAGTATGAGAAGTAGTGTGGAAGTAGGGACTGGCGAATATATTTGTCACTACAGTGACTCATGCAGTTGGTAGATATGCTTAGATCTGTGAAAGTGTGAAAGCCACAATGTTTCTGGTTTGCCAGCTGTAGTCCTTCAAAATGAACATTACAATCCAAAATCTCTCCATATATGAAATCTGTTATGTAATAGTTTTAAATGGCAATAAATCTCAAAGCTGTTTTGCTTGAGATCATGACTAAGTAATTAGGGTATCACAAGTTCTGTGCTTATCAGTTTTCAAAACTCCTTTCTGTGAACTAAAAAGTGCAATATATGACTACTTCTCTGGACTTTCTTTTTTGTCACAAGATGGAGAGAGAAAACGCCTACTGCACTGAACCATGTCCCAAGATAACACAGATTTTCCATTCTAATGTGAAGACAAAACCATTGACAGTGGCTCAGTGGCGTGAGGGCACACTGACACACTCAACCGACAAACAAACAAAAAATTAAAAAATCTGTGTGTGCAGTTTGGGTTGACATCATAGATTTTTCATGAAAATGTTAGGATGAAATCATAGCAAATGTTTCATATTAATATGTAATTTACTCATAATTATCAGTTTATTTAATACAGTGGTTACACAGAGTGCTGTAATTGTTACAGAATAGATAAATCACATGCTTGGACTGTTGCTGGCTGCTGTATGCATGACGGGCCATCTATGTAATCACTTTGTATCTCTTTTATCTCATTTTTGACTACTGTATCTCTCACATTCATCCAACAGTGGACTTTCAGGCTTTTTGGATTTATTTTTATGCAGGGTTTCTGCTGACTTGCATTTTCTATAGCTCTGACTGTATTTAAAAGTCCTATGAGGCAATGTCTTTCATTATTTTGAATTTTCAGTTTAATATCTATTTTCACTTATATACTGGCAAATATTTTATTGTCTCCCTATGGGTTCTATAAGTGATCCACAAGCTCTTCACAATGACACCTGAATCAATATCCTAGCTAAATGCATCTTCATGTTACACCAACTTAAAAGTTTACACAAAGCTAATTCATACCAATCACCCACATGGCCCTACACTGGTATGATGACATCAAAGGCAAAACAAAAACTGCATGAGAAACACATGCAGACATGACCTATCCATTATGAGCTCAACCACTGTTTATATATTATTTATCCCATATTGTAAGCAATTCAAAACAGATGGTATTTTGTCACACAAGAAAGTTTGTTCAATAAGCGAATAAATGTTTTCATGTCAGGAGGCATTCCAAACTCTTCTCAGCTAGAAAAGTTATGACTGCCATTTTTTGGGCCACCAAAGTATTCTTTTTATGGGTTTTATGGAATGTGGAAGGACAATCACTTCAGTAGTCCACTAAGAGACATTAATAAAACTAAGGAGAGCCATTAAAAATGAGCAACATGATCTCTTGACAATCAGTGTTGTGATGGAAATGCTCCACCAAACTGTTCCAACCAAACTTCAAAATTGTTGCATAAGTTCAAATGAGAGGTTGTTGAACATGTTCCCTGCAGTTTATACTTTGCTCCAAATGATTTCCACCTCTCCATGCACATGAAAAATTGGCTTGACCCCCAATGCTTGGACACCTATGAAGAACATCAAGGTGCTATCATCAGCTGGCTACAATCTCAGCTAACAGCATTTAAGGCAGAGGGAATTCGGCAATTTATTAAGAGATGTAATAAATGCTAATATCTGAATTGTGAGTAAGTAGAGAAGTAACAGTAAGGAATGGTTTGAATATTTTTCAAATAAATTTTATTGTTTCAGTATTTTATTTATAACCAAATGGAGGTTATTTTCCAAATAGCTCTTGTAGTATCTTACAATGTGTTATGGTAGGGTTTGTCACCAAATTTGTCTGTAGAGAAAAAGCATGAATTATACCATTTGTTTTGTGTTCTTGCTTTTTTACACTGCGTCCTTCTGCACTGCTGCATTCTGACACGTGCTAAGTAGTTATTATGTGGACACTTTAATGTTGCAGTTTTAGGTGAGGTGTGTTTTGAACTTTGGGAGGATGAGATACCAGTAGAGGTCTAACCTAAACTTCCTTGCTTACAACACTGCCAAATTAGCAAGCAATTGTGTGGCAGCCAATACTGAATGTTTCGTATACTCCATATTGCTTTGAGTTGTGTGTTGCTTGTTATTTTCTTTTCTTGTTTTAAAATTGTTATTGAGACCAATCTTGGTCCATTACTGAGTTTGAGTATGATTCTCATGACACCAGGAAGGACAGATGATCTCTCACAAAAGTACAGATCACATGCATAGGCTAACCAGCCTTTCGGGGGACCGCAGAGCTTATTCCCCCTTACCGCTCCTTGCTCCTCAGACTGTATAATTTCTCATTTGTTTATGGTCATGGCTGACTGCTACATTAAAGTACCCACACTTTACTGAATCTTAAGAAAACAAAACAAAAGTTTCTTCTGTTTTTACAAATATTTGTGTCAAGATAGCTGATGCCCCAATCACAAAGAATTTAAAATGCTGATACACAGAAAAAATGTGAAGACAATGTACAATTAAGTGTTTCTTTTTTATTGATGACAAGGTAATTGAAAATAGTGTTCTTATTTTACTTTTGAAATAATTAGCCCTGACACTGTAAAGAAACAACTAGAATTTACTCATAGCACTTTATGAAAATAACAGAACTCTTGGATGAAAAACTAAGACAGGGGTCAACTATCTTTATCATGAATGAGGGCAGTATTTTATTGTGTTGGTTTGGATAGCAGGGTAATCACAAAAATGTTAGATTCACAGTCTTCTGCTTGTCAAGAATTTAGAGTCGAGTTAACAGCTGAAACCACATAACATGTGAAGACATGTCTACTGACGACAGTCAGTCTTGCATATTGTTAGACATATACAAAAGTTATAGATTTTTCATTTTTTGGACCTGCGGCATCCTCTGTTTGCTGATAATAGAGGAAAGTGTGAAACGATTCAGTACCGTGCAAAGATTAAACAAAGAGATTCCCTAAGACAATAAATCCATGCACTTTAATTTTCTGAGTTTGATACATGAACAGAGCGAACATGGTTACCAGTCTAAATCAGAAGTGCACTAAATAGGAACTGTTTTCTTTTGTTCAACAGTGATAGTATGTAATCTTCATGTTACAATTACATGGTTGTTTTAAAGTTTCTGTAGGAAAAACAAACGTGGTTTACATTCACAAAAGATTCTCTCTTATTGGACAGTTTGAGAGCAAACTACCCATAACAAAGTTCTTTACACTTGAATTACAATTCCTTTTTGGAAAGTGATTTGCAATCACAAATTTTGTTTTGCCCTTTCTTGTCATTCCTTTTATAAAAATACTAATAAATACACCATATTTACATTATTTTGATTTTTATGCAGTGTAAGTAACATAAACACTAAAAGTAAAGAAAAGAAGAAAAAAAAATGTTGTGACATAGGGCCTCGACCCCATGACTCTTGGATAACTCTCCCGTTCTCTTCCTGCTGCATAAACCACAGCCTGGGAAGAACAGTAACATATATGGCTGTTACCTCACCTGTTCCGTGCCAAAATTGATATTTTGGCTTTCTGGTGCTCCCACTTCTGTCACTTACATTTCTGGCCAAGCCCTCCACGTACTATAAATTTGGATGAACTTGGTGATGATGAGTGGGTGCAGGCCCCATGCTAGATACAACAGCAAGTACACAAACAGGGCAAAAATTTGCACATGAATGACTATGGGGCCACAAGCTTTTCATTTTAGTCAGATATTACTGAAAAAAGTTGCACATTGCAAGTCATTGTGTAATTAAGTGCCAAGTGACCCAGAATAAGAATGTACAACTTTGTGACTTATCAGTAGTTAACCTCTACATATTATGTGTGATGAACTCCAATTTCACAAGAAGGTAGCACACTAGGTGTCACCCATATTGATATCTGAATTTAAAAACTTACATATGAAGAACTTCTAAGATGCTTTCAGTGAGAGTGTAATGATGTCTTCACAAGAGTCTCTGAAATGGTATGAAACCTAGGCTGATACCATCAATTAGAAACAAATAGAGAGAATGGCAGTATTTGTCTTTCCCATACCTGAGAAAGTTCTGAACACAACTACCAGCAGATAAAGTTACATTAAGGAAACTGGATGTCCAAAATGACTGTGATATACAGCATATCATGATTCATAGTGGTTCATTGATATAAGGGACCAGTTCTATCCTCAAATGTAACAAGGGTGAGTTCAGGAATGAAGTTAAGGCTTCATATGAGTATAGTACATCATTCACAAAATTTAGTGAATCATACATATGAAGTTCATACATGATGTACAGTTTAAGTCAACATTTATTTCAAAGCTATTAGACCTTGTATTGTAACAAATAAAACTTGGTGGGGGATATGTGATTAAAATAACATCTAGAATTTTCTCTCCACAGCTTCCCTAGACAGCTACACTGAACCATCATATCCTTGCAATTACTTAAGCATTTGCAAGCACATATGCCTTCTCTTCTCAGGAACTCAAAAACTGTAACATTCATCATACAATCCTAATCTGGACTGAAATACATCAACCAACATCCCTGCTAAAATTATGATTATTTGAGCTATTTTCCAAAAATAATGGGCGTTCTTCCCACTACCCTCCACATATTATTGTGAGTGCCATTTCATCATCTTCCAAATCCTTAAAACAGCTCAATCATTTTCTTTGAATCTCCTCAACTCATTCCTTTGCCATATGGCTCATATCTTCATTACCACACCCAATGAAAAGATTTGCCTATGCACCTCCCCATTCCAGTTACGAACTACGTCGTAAAAGTATCTGAACTTAAATTTTCTCAGCATGTAGTGATGATAGACAGTGACACTTTCTAAAGTGCAAGAAGAAACTTCAGACACTTCCCTGAGTTTCTACTCTGTTATCGTTGTGTTACTCATTGACTTAGTTACTGGAATAGGAAGGCGCACAAGCAAATCTTTTCATTGCGTTTGGCCATGAGATATCTATCTGACAAAGGAATGTGTTGAGGAGGGTCAAAGAAAATGACTGGGCTATTTCAAGGATTGGAAAGGTGATGAAATGTTACTCATAGTAGCATACAAAGAGTACTGGGAGGAGTGGCCATTATTTTTAGAAAATGACTTTCAATAACTGTGGTCCTAGCATTGTTATTTGATGTGTTCCAGTACTGATTAGTGTTGTGTGATGAGAGAGAAACACTTAGGTTTTTCAGTTGAATGTTTTGTTTTTTGAGTTTTGCTACTAAGAAGGGAACTCATATATGTTTGCAAATAAGGCAACTTAAATAATTGTATGATTATGGTGATTCAGGCAGAGCGGTTGTCCAGGGAATCTGTTCAGAGAAAATCCTAGAAGCTATTTAATCATTTATCTCCCAATCGGTTTTATCATTTATAACATCAATCAAATGATTTTCAAACATTCATTGGATTTATAGTTTGTCAAGATGACTGAAGATGTTGAACATAAATCTTGCAAAAAATATTGTCAAATGTTTCATTATTTTATTAATGAAGTATTGCTTACATTTTGACATATGATTAGAGGCAAAGGAAAATACAGCTAAAAGAGTTTTTCAACCAGTTCCAAAATGGTCAGTATTTGTGAAGGTTTACAAACAAATTAGGAGGTAGCATTCCATGCACAGTGCAACTGTTTTAAAGAGCATGTGAAATCAGATAATGCGAGAATGCCCAAAAGACTGATATAAACAAAGATTCTACTCATGTATTTTTATGCATTGATTTAAACATGTGCAGAGTATCTGAAAAATTTGTGCCCAAGTTGATTATGCCCAAAAGAAAGAATTTTACCTTCATACTACATAGGACATACTCCACATTGCCAACAGTGATCTTATGTTTCTTATCAAAGAGGTAACTGGAGGTGAGTTGTGTTTATGAGCAGGACTTGGAAGCAAAATTACATTCAGTGCAGTTGTAGCAGTCTCATTCTTGTGGTCGGAGAAAATATGGCAGGTCTGGATCAAATTTAGGCCGAGTCTGATTTGATGGTCTTGGAATTATGTCACTCATATTATTAATCTAAAGGACACAAAATGACCAAAACATGCTAACTGAAGTTATTTGTTGTAGCTATACTAATGTTTTACATAATACACTAGATCCATGGAGCAAAAAAAATTAGCAGTTGCATAACAAAAATGCTTCAAAGGATTCAGTGGCCTGATTCAGATATAAGTAATGAAAAATAGGCTTTTAATCATCAGACAGGCTACCTGCCCTGCCGCTTTCCATCTCATCAAGTTCTATTAAAATAAAATTATGGACTTATATAATTGTTAGTCAAGTTTACAATCAACTGTGAATCTGTCAAGATGTAATCTCTCATATCTCAGAAATTAAAACATTCTGGACTGCAGAAATCAATTCAAATTTGAAATGATAAAATTTATAAATTAGTAAGATAAATAGTTATTAGAACAGGGCAGTAAGTGCTGCAACATTTGACTCAGATGAAGAGTTTTTTCTCCTAAAACAATGTATTTGCAAATTTGCTACCTTGCTGTTTTGGCTAAATGTATGTTACCCTTTTTTATGATTCCAGTAGGTTACATACTATCAGTGTTGGATAAGAGAATAGTGTTCCTTTTTAATGCACTTCTGATGTAGACCAGTAACCTTGTTTGCTCTGCTACTGTGACATTGTTTGTGTATCTGAAATTTACTGTCATCTGCAGGACGTTATTTACACCTTTTCCAAAAATACTGACAGGACTTTACTCAATGATAGTGCAATAATTCTGTATTCCTATAACAAAATTAAGATTTGATTTGATTCTCCCATTTATTTCGTTACCTTTCTTGTCTTTATCCTCATCTTTATTATATTGCAGGGAAAACATTTAATTAAAATAGTAAGTTAGCTTTAGAGTTTATCTTCTTGTGAATAATCAGCAGTAAAGATGCAAGTGATGAGTCATATTTGACTTAATAAGCAGTAAATATGCCAGAGCACCTCATAATAAGCTCATTCAATATTAAGAAACAATTGAGTTCTTTGAGCACCTGCAGATCATTATGATAGATACTTTGCCGGACATAAATCAAAAATGTGCCTGTAAATTTGTGTTTTGAGAACAATAGTACCCTTCAGTGCCCTGTTTGGATTTTTATGGTGTTTAACTGTATATTTTGTAAAAGCAACCTCTCGAGGGAGGTTTCTACTAATGATAAAAACTGATAAAATTGCCAGTTTGGCCAGGGTGCTTAGCCAATACACTCATCTGCATAATATCTGAAGAGTGATTGTGGGTTAAGGAAGCTTGATGTGACCAGAAATGTTATTTTAAAACAGGATTAGTCTGTAACCATTAATGACAGTGTGAAGTTGCTCTCCTTGGAAGTAATATGAAAGTTATATGGTTATAAGTGTGTCACATCATTTTATATGAGATTCAAAGCTGTTATAGATGCACCTTTTCTCCAGTATATGATCTGAAGGAGCACAAGAACTGAAATGGGTTGATAAGCTTATGAAGAAAAGTTTTAAAGGCATTTGTATGTAACAGTGAAGACCATGGGCTTTGTTCAGAAATTTCTATACTATCTGGCAAGATAGTGTCATACAGAAGTAGTTGGAAATGGCAGCAGCATAACTGCAAGTGGATGAATCACTGGAGGTAGCGATGGAACCATAAATAGGAAATTTCAGAGTGGTGTGATTACCAACAATCTTCCAACCAATATATGCAATTGTGAGGATGATGTGTTGATTTGTGAATGACAATAACATGGAAATCAGAAACAAGTATGAAGCACAAGTCATCAGCTGACAAACAAAGAATATCCAAAGAGCAAATCAAAAGCAAGACAGTGAGACATAGCCAAATACTGATTGCTGCATGACCTGTAGCTTTATATGGAACAGGAGTGTGACTGTCAGGTTACTGCACTGAGGTACTTAATTGTGTTACCTGTAATTGCCATGCAGTCACTTGATGCAGTAAGAGGGAAGATTGTATACTGTCAACTTGGACACCTCTATAATGATTTCAGGCTAAAGCCATTTCTTCTCTAATCCAAACCATTTGGATTGGGAAGAAAATAAAAATCAGTGGACTACACATTTTTAGTGAGTGGCTTATGAATTTGAAGAGCTGAAAGATGATGTTTTGAATGAATACAAACCCACTAGTTCAAGATTAATTCATTTTAATCTTAATATATCTCCATGAATCACCAAATCATCATAAATTTGAAGAAATCACATGTGTAATAGATGTTTCTGTGGCGTTTTTAAATAGTAAGTAAAGCTGTCCTCAATGAAGAGATTGGTTTGACCATCATAGTACTTCATTAGGCATCATACTATTGGAAGAAGTATGCCATTGCCTTCCTCTGATCTTTGAAGTGATATATTCGTCCACTTGTAGGGGTTTCTTACAATTTAATGTGGGCTATGAACCATAGTCCAGCTTGACAGGTCTTAAATTACCAAATCACTGCCAGAGGTGAAAGAAATTATAAATGACACAAAAAATCCCAGGAGTAGGTGGGTGTTGCATCCCAGACCTTTGGATCTGTAGTCTGGCAGTAACTCACAAAGCAACTCTGCTATGCTCATTCAGAGAACACAAAATGGACTTTTTGAGAGTTTCAGAAAAAAATATTTTCAACAACCTGGGCTGGTTTTAAAAGTGTACCGGAAGTCGTCGTCGTCTTCTTCTTCTTCTTCTTCTTTTTAAAAAACTGCATGCCCTATGAGCTTGTCTTTGGATTTTTTTTTAACCTAATGATGTGGCCACAATAGCTGATTCTGTTGTGTTTCCGAGGAGTAATTTGGGGCTAGACATCCATGGTGGGATGCACCACAAACAAGCCTGTGAAAAGAGCACAAAAAATTGATACAATAAGAGATTTCACCATATGAAGGAACAGAGAGAGGTATCCTTTCCTTCAGTGAAATTGCATAAGTATGCAATGTGTGGCTAATAATCAATGTTTTACATGAAAATGAGAAAATGGGAAAAATTCCATAAATGGATTTTAGGCTAGCATTCAAGCTTTCAAATGACAGTGTGGTACGATATTTAAAAAATGTAAAATTTATATGGAACATGGACATTTAGATGCATCTATTGATGGTAGGCAAGGGAAACAAGTGAACCATGACCTGGATACATTGCAGAGAAACTACATGGGGGAATATTTCTGTAGTAGGGTTAGCCATGATTCATGTGAGGGAAGACAACTTTATCAATGGTTAATTCCCTTGCCCCACTGTCCATTGTCATATCTCCATTTTATTGCCTCCCTGAAGACAGTCGTCATTCTTTAGAAGGGTACAGTGGAGTTTTCGTTCCTTTCATACTTTGATAATATATTCTATATATATAAAATATTCTTTTTTCCCCAGCAGTATCTCACCACTGTTTGAAGTTTAGCAATCTGGACTGCAGGCTAAGAATAACCAACAAGAGCTCCAGCCTTATTGAGTCGATTCCCACAGTGGATTGAGTGGAATTTGTATCTGTGTGTCACTCTCATTGTTACCTTTCTGAGTTTCTTTCACCAATAGCTATGTCTCATGCAGACAAAGTAACTAACTGGTTTGAAAAATACTCACATCCTTCACAGGGAATGGTGGAATGCTTTAAAATTTCATCAAGCTATTATTACAGTGATAATTGACAATTACTGTAATATTCAGTGGTACGAGGCAAATTTCTAGAATCTGCACAATTTTTCATATGAAAATATGATGTGTAACATAGGAATCCCCTCCCGCTCTCCTCTCATATGATCAAGTCCGTGAAGTGAACTGATAGTTTAGATCAACATAACATCTTTCACAGGAGATGGGTCAGGGCAGAATATGTATGTATACTTGTCCATATATGAAGCACAGTACCTCAATATATTAGAAGAATAGATAGGCAAAAAAAACAGTTAGCTCAGAAATAATTTTCTACATATTCTCTTTGTTTGCCATTACTTCATTTCCAAGATTATTGATAATTATATCTCTCTTCTACAGATGTATGTGTGTCGTGTCATAGGATTTAGTTTTTAGCAACTCAAATTCAGGTTGAGGGAATCACTTCCTCATTTATTCATAGCCATTGTATTTGGCCAGTAAGTTGTTTTGTTGACAATAGCATGTGAATTAATGAGGTTTTTGTTATTTCTTTATACACAATATTCTCTTGTGCCTTACACTTTTTTCAGCTGGCTTCTTTTGTTACATAATAAAAGGACTTTAGATATTTCTAAGTACATTAGTAGTGGGCAATAACAAAAACTAATTATTGCTGGTAATAACAACACTATTTCACATTGATTAATTCTTTGTATCATTTGCTACAACTAAAATGTGTTACTATTATTAGCATTTTTACTAACATATTTTTATGCAACTATGCACACAAATTAAAAATTACTCAACATGTTTAAAGGTGTAAGGTATGAAAAGTTTATGGTGTAATGCCATATATGTGTTGTGCAGTTCCATTATGTTTAACTGACATGCATTACATGTTGTTGTGAATGAAGTGTTGTAAGGTTCCATGGCATATGATGGTGATGAAAAATGGGATGCATTGCCTTTAATGATTTGGTTAAAATAAGAATCGTATGTAGGTCTGAAAGGCTGTTATGTGCTAACACACTATGTGATTAAACATATCCAGACACCTAGCTGAAAATGACTTACAAGTTCCATCGGTAATGCTGGAATTCAATATGGTGTTGGCCCACCCTTAGCCTTGATGACAGCTTCCACTCTCGCAGGCATACATTCAACGAGGTGCTGGAAGGTTTCTTGGGGAATGGCAGCCCATTCTTCTCGGAGTGCTGCACTGAGGAGAGGTATTGATGTTGGTCACTGAGGCCTGGCACGAAGTCAACTTTCCAAAACCTGCCAGATGTGTTCCATAGGATTCAGGTCAGGACTCTGTGCAGGCCAGTCAGTTAGAGGGATGTTACTAATTGATGTTTTGGCTTTTTAGTCAGTAAGTTGTAAAAAAATTTTTTTAATTAAAAATGCCTGTTATAATCAAGGCCAAAAAAATACTGAAAAATGCCAGTGATTCAGAACTAAAATAGCAATACTGGTTTCAACTAGTCAGTTTTTCCCAGCCCTAGCCTGATCTGTAATAATTGCAGATCTCTTTGGTAATTTTTAAAGAATGCTCCTAAACCCATTTCCATAGCGTCTGTCATTCATTTCAGAATCATAATCTGCACCTCCTTTTTGCCCAATAAAAAGAGCCACCATTTAGCACGAGCCCACATTTGTTCACATCAGAGCACACTCTAATCTTTTTTCCAGATCTGTACAGTGTTTTAATTCTTCCTTACCAGCCATTCTACTCTTGGACACTTCCTCTGTGATAATCCTATACATTTTCTTGCACATAAGGCAATTTTTGTTCCTGCCATCCAAACTTTCAGGAATTATTTGGACCACAATGACTCTCATCAGTGTAACGAATAGTCCATCCAGTATTTTGCAAGTGGTTTATTTCCTGCAAGAACTCTGCTACTTGGTTATTTTCTATCAGCATAGTTTTTTGGTGAATTTTTGGTATCTGAAACCCAATTGTCAAGTAGTGTGCCAAAGTGTTGTTTCACTCATCCAATTCGTTCTTCAAATTTTTCAATATGGCTGCTACTGTTGGAAACTGCTTTTCTACATACAAGTCATGGATTTTCCTTCTTATAACTCCCTGTGTAAACTTGTCCAATGCAAATTTCTTTCACCTGCCAGTACTACTTTTGGTGGCACAAGACATGAAGGTTCCCCGCATTCTCTCAAAATTTGCTTCACTGTTCTTTCACTAATACTGAGATATTCAGAAATTCTATGTAGTGCCTGAGGTTATGATACTGAACTACTCACAACCTGTTCTTTTTGGCCTGAGAGTAAGCAAACACACTGATCACCATGGACTTTTCATAACTGCATAAATGATACACAGTTCCACACAAGAACAAGGCTATTAATTCTATCATAAAGACTGTGTCACATGAGTATACAACATTGAAAGTCAACATGCTTGTTTTTTATCTGACAGGAAGCACCAATGTAAACACTGCAACAATGAATGATGGAATGGAAATTCTGTTCAGAGGTCTGTTAACGTGTCATATCCAAGGACATGGTACATAACAATGCAAAAGCAAATAAATTAGTCACTTGGTATTAGTGCTTTATGTAGATTTATGAGCATAAAACATAACAGCTGTGAAAGGCAACAATAGACAGAAATAGAATTTACACTCTTTGTCTTGTTCATGCATATCATCGTTAGGTGAATAGTAGCAATCTACATCCATTATTATTACAACAAATAACTAATGAGAAACCAACAAAAATCTGTCTGTCAGTAGAAAATGCTTCTATCTTTAAATTGGGCAAAGGAAACTGTTTACATATTTGTGGTCTGTCTTCTGCGACTCTTCAAAGTTAACATTCACCAAAAAGCACTCTCAAATATTACTGCATATGTCATCCCATTTCCAACTAAACTGTAATATTCATACACCAAATAAAAGTAGACATTTACAAAATTCCAGGACGGTACAACACATCAACTTTTGTCATGCAATGCAGTCAGAAAATGAGTTCAAAGTCAGGGATCAGTCATGGCAACAGGCATTAAGACCCATGTCATTGGCAGTTTTAATATGTTTTAATGGTAGCCAATGAATGTAAACTTTAATTTCATGTATAAGAACAGTGTGATGCTAATTTTCAACTACTGAATATTTTTCAGTGCCTGTGCAAGTAAATGTAACAGTAGACCGAACAGTTTATCCTGTTGGGAGTGAAATATCCATTGCCTGTGATGTTGATGGGTATCCCATCCCACAGGTTCAGTGGTTTAAGGATGACAATCCTCTTCAAGTTGGAAACAGAATTCAAGTTTCAGGTAACATATGTACCTTGTTTTATGAATCATTTTGTAATATGATAATGAACAGTCAATTGTTTTACATAATACTAAAGATAATTGTTGGTAAGGATATTTTAAATATCATGCTGGTCATCAGGTTGCAGCTAATGTTCTTTGTCAGTGTCTGTTTAAATGTTATTCTGATAATATTTGATGCTTGGTAGGGCCCACTGCTATAAATTGTTATTAACTATCATTACAAGTTGGTGATTTGTAATTCACTCATGTTGTATCAAATGATACCCTAACATTTGATAGTGTTGGTTTCCATAATATGTAACATGTGTGAAGTACAAAAGAGAATGGTTGTACTGATGATACTAACTTTACAGACAATAGTACATTAATTGTGTTTCCAAATAAAGGGTTGACATGTAATAAAAAAATGAGAAAAAAAGCCTTATACTTTAACAAAGAGACTAAATAGGTACTAACAAAGAGATAGAGGGGCTGGCCAGTACTTACCTCAGCTCAGTACAGCCGATAGATACACATAAAACACATAAAACAGAACCGAAAATTTACGTTCCTAGCTTTCGGAACAAATGTTCCTTCATCGGGGAGGAGAGAGCGGAAAGAAAGGGAAGAAGGGAAAGGAGATTCAGTTACTCACAACCCAGGTTATGAAGCAACAGGGAAAGGAAAATAGGTAGGGTAGCAAGGATGGAGGCATGGACAACCATGCCTCCATCCCTGCTACCCTCCCTATTTTTCTTTCCCTGTTGCTTCATAACCTGGGTTGTGAGTAACTGAATCTCCTTTCCCTTCTTCCCTTTCTTTCCGCTCTCTCCTCCCCGATGAAGGAACATTTGTTCCGAAAGCTAGGAACGTAAATTTTCGGTTCTGTTTTATGTGTATCTATCGGCTGTACTGAGCTGAGGTAAGTACTGGCCAGCCCCTCTATCTCTTTGTTAGTATTTGTTTCACATCTCATATGAGAATTTCCATTAATCATTTAGACTAAATAGGTACTCAGTACTTACATTCAAGAAATTGTAATACTGCCAATAGACACATGGAAAAGTGAAAACACTAAACCTAGTTTCTGGAACTATTAGTTCCTTTCTCAGGAAGCAGAGATGAGTAGGTTGGGGAATATTAGAAAGGAGTAGCAGGTCCCTTCAGACTCCAGGATGAGAGGGATGTATGTCCTCTATTGGCAGTAAACCCAATATTTTATTAGTTACAGGAAAATACATACACATGGCATAAATGTTGCCTATCTTGGTTAATGAGAAGAAGGCTTTTGCATCTTCCGTACATAAAATTCAATCAGTTGAGAATGCAATGACAATGCACCTTCAGTGCATCCGATTCTTTTGAGTTATCGTTACTCATATTCTGATTTACAAAAACCTTATATTCAATAGGGTACTCAAAATATCAAAGCTGACAATGTAGTAGAGATTTCTATGTAAACACTTAAAGTGATTGGAGCATTCAATGTATAATATTTCTGGCTCCAAATGGCACCCACAGAGTACATAGAGCTCTGACCCTCCCAATTTTCACCCCCCCCCCCCCTCCCCCAGTTCATATACATAATTACCCTGAATACACTCCTGGAAATTGAAATAAGAACACCGTGAATTCATTGTCCCAGGAAGGGGAAACTTTATTGACACATTCCTGGTGTCAGATACATCACATGATCACACTGACAGAACCACAGGCACATAGACACAAGCAACAGAGCATGCACAATGTCGGCACTAGTACAGTGTATATCCACCTTTCGCAGCAATGCAGGCTGCTATTCTCCCATGGAGACGATCGTAGAGATGCTGGATGTAGTCCTGTGGAACGGCTTGCCATGCCATTTGCACCTGGCGCCTCAGTTGGACCAGCGTTCGTGCTGGACGTGCAGACCGCGTGAGACGACGCTTCACCCAGTCCCAAACATGCTCAATGGGGGACAGATCCGGAGATCTTGCTGGCCAGGGTAGTTGACTTACACCTTCTAGAGCACGTTGGGTGGCACGGGATACATGCGGACGTGCATTGCCCTGTTGGAACAGCAGGTTCCCTTGCCGGTCTAGGAATGGTAGAACGATGGGTTCGATGACGGTTTGGATGTACCGTGCACTATTCAGTGTCCCCTCGACGATCACCAGTGGTGTACGGCCAATGTAGGAGATAGCTCCCCACACCATGATGCCGGGTGTTGGCCCTGTGTGCCTCGGTCGTATGCAGTCCTGATTGTGGCGCTCACCTGCACGGCGCCAAACACGCATACGACCATCATTGGCACCAAGGCAGAAGCGACTCTCATCACTGAAGACGACACGTCTCCATTCGTCCCTCCATTCACGCCTGTCGCGACACCACTGGAGGCGGGCTGCACGATGTTGGGGCGTGAGCGGAAGACGGCCTAACGGTGTGCGGGACCGTAGCCCAGCTTCATGGAGACGGTTGCGAATGGTCCTCGCCGATACCCCAGGAGCAACAGTGTCCCTAATTTGCTGGGAAGTGGCGGTGCGGTCCCCTACGGCACTGCGTAGGATCCTACGGTCTTGGCGTGCATCCGTGCGTCGCTGCGGTCCGGTCCCAGGTCGACGGGCACGTGCACCTTCCGCCGACCACTGGCGACAACATCGATGTACTGTGGAGACCTCACGCCCCACGTGTTGAGCAATTCGGCGGTACGTCCACCCGGCCTCCCGCATGCCCACTATACGCCCTCGCTCAAAGTCCGTCAACTGCACATACGGTTCATGTCCATGCTGTCCCGGCATGCTACCAGTGTTAAAGACTGCGATGGAGCTCCGTATGCCACGGCAAACTGGCTGACACTGACGGCGGCGGTGCACAAATGCTGCGCAGCTAGCGCCATTCGACGGCCAACACCGCGGTTCCTGGTGTGTCCGCTGTGCCGTGGGTGTGATAATTGCTTGTACAGCCCTCTCGCAGTGTCCGGAGCAAGTATGGTGGGTCTGACACACCGGTGTCAATGTGTTCTTTTTTCCATTTCCAGGAGTGTATTTTTGACATCCTTGTAAACATTGAAATTACTATGGGAAAAAAAATTTATCTTCATATTTCTGTGAGTAGTTACAAAATATTATTTCATACATTACTGCATGAGCTTTGTAATCCTATGTTGGAACTTTAATGTTCCTGTTTCATATAACCTGAAGACATAGTAACAACAGGGAAGTACCAGTACATTCATTGCAAAGTGTCTGATTTTTCCTGTCAGGATGCTACTTGTTGACATATTTCTCCCAAGTTATAACTGTAAGCACGTAATTCACATAGAATCTTTTGAGTTAAGGAGAAGGACTTCACAATGTCACAGCTAGCCAAGTATATATTTGTATTATATTTTTTGAGCTAATGCAAACAAGAGCACATCAGTAAATGTATACCAGCAATGTAGTCAATGGACACATATCACTTTGGTTTTTAAAAACACCATAGCACGAACACTACAAATTAACGTAAATGATTGCCTCAGATATGTTGTAAGACAATTGTGAGCCTACAATATTTTGACATTACAAAACTTCAGCAATATACTGGCCCTGTAAACATTATTTCTGTACCAGTGGCCTCCAGCAATACTTAAGTGCCAAAGCTGAAAACACCTGCATTTCTGTAGCCTGGATTAATAATGACCTGTGTTCATAGATCTGTTGGATACAGAACCTAGGACTACACAGAATAATGTTGATCATATTCACAAAATTCTTAATGGTTTCATAAGCTGGATCTTTATATGTCTTACACTAAGTTCCAAAACACATTTTTCAAAATTGCTATGGATGAATCTTGGTAACATTCACACCTAATTGTTCAATAATTGGCTGAATACATAAATGCACACCTTAACAGTTTTACTAAATATACTTGTTTCTTAGACTTATATGTTTACAACTTGCAGAAAGTCACAGACTGCTGATATCAAGAGCTGAGGGAACAGACTCTGGCACATATCGATGTGCAGCATCAAATCCATACAGTGCCTCATCTAGTGCTGTCTCAGTTGTTGTTGAAGGTAAATATCAATATATCTGTGTGTGTGTGTGTGTGTGTGTGTGTATGTGTGTGTGTGCGTGTGAGTGCGCGCGCGTATGTGTGTGTGTGTGTGTGTGTGTGTGTGCCAAAGGTACTTCAAGAGCTATCTCCTTCTGTGGATACTGTCATTTCTCCAGGAAATAAAGAACATATCAGTATTGGTTGAATTTACTCTCAGTAGGTAGTCGGTGGTAGTTTACAGGGGCTCATACAAGAAAGCTGGGACCAAAGAGAACTCAAGGTTTACATTGATCTCTCTTACCAACAGGTTTGAGATGTTGTCACCCGCTGAAATGGAAACTGAGCCAGTACAATGCACTTCACCTTTAGGGAAGCCCATCATATTCCATTTCAGAGACAGGCAAACACAAAAGGATAGGGGTGTGTAAAATGACAGCAGTTTAAATGTACAGTGAATAACGGTACCCCGTAAGGAAATCTCAGCAAGTGATGGTCTCATCTAATGTGGTGAAGAGGCCGTCCCAGCAGCCACTCAGGAAAGAAGGTGCAACCATCTGCAGATGGAGATGTGTATTGAAATGAGTGATGCCTGTTGTCTGGGCTCTAAGGTCACAGTTGGATTATCCTAGCAACTACCAGAAAAGGCCGAGAATATCAGTCTTGCCCATTGAATTTCAGTTTATGTTTCAACCAGAGACTTTAAACCTTCTAGGGCAAGCTAGGCTGCAACTTCTTTAGAATTGTGTTGCAGGGTTAAAAACTGAAGTGTATCACTAAATGGGTCATCACTCCACTATATATCAGAAGCTGCTATACAGATAGTTTACTTTAAGTTGAGCTTAAACAAGGTGTTTTTAGAGCAGACAACTATCTAAAGCTGTTGTCACTTTGCAAGACAGAAGTGTCCACATCATACTCATTATTGAGATATAACATAATTGGATAGATAAAAAATCTACTCCCCAAGCGGTGGCAGGAGAAAACATATATATGGGTAACGTAAATTTAGAAACTGTTTGAAGGCAGTGGCTCCTTGTGGCAGAAGGGTCAAGGGAATGAGTGGTGAGATTTAGGAAATGGGCAGAGTTCAGAAAAGTCACCCAGAGGAGACTTACCGGATGGGATGAGAAGGAGAGGCTGCTTGTTGGGGACTGACAACAGTCTCCAATCTTTTCAAATCCCTCCCCCTTTCCTAAACCTCATCAGTCCTTTACCTTCATCCCTCTTGCTTCCCTTCAACCACTCTGCCAGAAGAAGGAGCCACTGGCTCCAGAAGCTTCTGCATTTACTTAACCCCTACATATATTTCCTCCTGCTGCCACTTGGTGAGTATATCTTTTATTTATCAAATTAAATTGCGTTTTCAAAAATTGATTATTTTTGTTCTGGACGTGTGGGAGAAAGGGCAACACATGATCACCGAGAATTTATAAACAAACATCCTGGTTCACAATCACAGTAACCTCAATCAGTAGGTTCAATCCATGGTATGAAAAACACCATTAAAACATTGCAGCAGCACCTCTGCCTAAACTACACCCTCCATACACTACACTTTACACATCTTACTGGGCCATTTCTGCACTTGAAACCTGTGATCATTTCAAAAGAGACCTAACTGCAACTTGTTGAAACACACTGCACACCTCCAGTCAGCTACTCTGTAGTTGTCTGTCCCATCAGAGTTGTACAGCCTCATGTGCTGCTGTGTTCAATGGCCATTTGCAAGGTAATCTACTCCAAATGTTCATTGCTTGCAGCTTTCAATGTTTACTCAGAAATTGGTTGAAATTGGCATGCATTCACTAATTGTAGTAATTCCAGTTGGGTTCAAAACTGACAATTATTGACAAGTTATGAACTTATCTCCATCCCTGTCAATTGCTATCTTTTATGACCACTGTTCTTATGTCACGTTATGTAGCTGCAGGTGGTGCATCATGCCTTGTAGACATGTAGATACACCAACATGTTAGGCAACTTCATTCATGATGTGGTCATAAGAAACTGTAAAAACTATTGCATCTTTCTACCATTCTGAGATATCTGCACTTTAACCCTTCTTATCGTGCTGATTCCATACAATCGGCTGGCACATACTCACCATTTCACTGTGCTGAGTTACATGATCGTTGGAGGATGTAATGTCACAAACCTAGCTGAGAGTGAAGTCTGTCAGTAGCATCTTGAGTTCATAGCCTGTTACTGAAAACAGTTTGAGCATTGAACAAAATCATATACAGTTGCTTAAAGTTTCATTAGTTTGACAATTTATTATGTTAAAATTGCATTTGAATGATACCATTTCATTTTGAACTTCAGTTCATAATTCACAAACACCAGGTCAGAACATACACTGGATGAGTATTTCAGTGGCAACACATTTTAGAAATGTTAACCTTCCACAGATCATCCATCATAAGGAAATAGTCCGTTACACACAGTCCTCAAAGTAAGTCACCTAAACATTTAATATAGCAAAGGTAAAGACACTACTATTAAATGCAGACTGTAAGACACAGTTCATATTTGCAATAACCAAAGAAGTTTAGTGAGTACATGGTCTGCACATGTTCAAAACTAACCACACACTTCAGCACTTAGATGTATGTCATATAATTAACGGGCACAAACTTTCATGGAGATGTTGACTGTATGCTTGCTAGATGTCGACTGAGCATGTTTGGGTGAGCGATAGTGTATATAGAATGGCATAATGATATTTTGTGAGATTTTTACTTATTAGTTTATAAAATTATAGAGTGAAAATTTACTGTATAGATGATCTGTGGAGCCCAACAAGAATTTGCTTTAACTAAAAGGTAGCTAGTTAGGAAAGTACAAAAGTTCACAGTACTATTTGATTAGCAATCTGTAATGCCTCTGCAATGATTTTCCTATTCCGTGTAAAGTTATCATAATTCAAGTTTTGCTAATTTAAATAAATTCTTAATTAGTGGTTTTATTACATAACAAAGATAAGAAAAATTACTGCAACAATAGCATAAAGTCAAACTCGGGCATTAACCAAACACAACGACTCAAATATCAAAAAATTTTGGGTGAAGCAAAACATTAATTATGAATATCTTTTAAATTAATTAGTTTGAATTTGGTTGCTGGAAATCATGTGTTTCCAATGAGTGGACTCAATCCTCACAATACTACTAATCACCTAACACTAATTTTCATATAGTATGATATTGTAATGACTTTGATTACTAATCTCTCTTAATAAGATATTAAGCAAAACTAAATATACTACTATAATCAGCTGACTGTAAAATATTTCATGGATAATGAAATTACTTAGAATATTGTGTGAATAGTTTTTTCGCAGTTTCAGATACATCCTGCATATATGCACTAGGTATATAAATAGTCAGATGAGAGATAAGGGAAAAAATTATTATTTAAGAGGAGTGGAATAAAATCAGGTGATTCACGCCACTTTGCTATTCCGCCACTGAATTTTACAAATATTGAAAAATTGATAACTAGATAATTCACTGTAAACACAACAGTCATTTACATTTACACATACACTGTCTAGCCACATTAATACGACCAACTGTCAGAAGCCCTTTGCAACATGGACCGCTGTGAGACCTGCAGGAAGAGAGTCAGTGAGGTTCTGCAAGTACCAATGGATGTGGTGCCATACGAACTCCAGTGCCGTAGCCAGCTGTGCTAGGTTTCTCAGATGAGGATCCATGGCATGAACAGCCAGCTTGAAGTGGTCCCAGAGATTCTGAACTGGATTTAAATCTGGGGGGTTTGGTGGCCAGAGGTGTATAGTAAACTCATCCTGGTACTCTTTGAAACAAGCTTGTACTCTGTAAGCTGGGTTACACATTGCATTGTCCTGCTGGTAGATGCCATCGTGCTGAGAAAAAACAAACTGCATGTAGGGGTGAACACAGTTCCCCAGGACAGATGCATACTTGTGTTGATCCAGTGTGCTTTCCACAATGACAATATCACTCAGAAAATGTCACAAAAACATTCCCCAGACCATAACGCATCTTTCTCTGGCATGGGCCCTTCCAACATTTGTTGCAATATTTGCTTTTAGACATTTCATGCGCTTCACGCCAATGGCCACCTGTCTGATGGAGTTTAAAACATGATTCACCTGGAAAGGCTACCTGTTGCCACTCAGTGGACCTCCAGTTGTAGTGTTGGTGTGCAAATTCCAGCCTTTGTCAGCAAAGAACAGCAGTCACCATGGGTCCATGAACAAGGTGCCTGCTGTGGAGACCATACATGGCAACATTCACGGAATGGTAATTGAGTAGATGCTGTTGGTAGCCCTTATTTCATCTGGGTAGTCAGTTGCTCAGTAGTTGCATGTCTATTTGCCCATACACATCTCCACTGCTGTCATTCCCCCCATCGTCTGCGGCCCATGATACATCACAGTTGCCTCAGCGCCAATTTTGCATAGCACCATTTTGCCACTCACCATATGCTTCGACCACAGCAGCACACAAACAGTGTACAACCTTATTCATTTTGGAAATGCTTCCACACTTGACCCCAAAGCCAATGGTCATGCCCTTTTGAACACCAGATAAATCACTCCATTTCCTCATAACGACACAGCCTCCACCATTAGCCCTGTCACATGCTCTCTGTGAGTGGTTATTGCCTATTGATGGCAAACATAGGTGTTGGTCACACTTATGTGATTAGACCGTGTGCTTTTTTAAATTAATCACAAATCAAACATATGAAATTTACATACAATATAAAGTTACAGAAATGAATATTCTGTTCAATACAGAAATGTAGAATTTGGAAAAATACGACTTTCCATATTTATGTTAGTTACAAAATTGAATAATTAATCAGCCATTCGACAAGGCTATGACTTACTAAACTCATGCCCTAACATGTCTGACATTTTGCCCATAGCTTTCTGCCCCCCACCCCCCACCCCCACCCCCTCACCCCCAATCCCCTGCCCAAGCTCTCTGCAATATCCTGGGCTCCCTAACCTACAGCTCCTACCCCTTTAACCATCACTGCAGTAAGACTTGCCCTATGCACCCTCCTTTTTTTTTTTTTTGGGTCATCAGTCTACTGACTGGTTTGATGCGGCCCGCCACGAATTCCTTTCCTGTGCTAACCTCTTCATCTCAGAGTAGCACTTGCAACCTATGTCCTCAATTATTTGCTTGACGTATTCCAATCTCTGTCTTCCTCTACAGCTTTTGCCCTCTACAGCTCCCTCTAGTACCATGGAAGTCATTCCCTCATGTCTTAGCAGATGTCCTATCATCCTATCCCTTCTCCTTATCAGTGTTTTCCACATATTCCTTTCCTCTCTGATTCTGTGTAGAACCTCCTCATTCCTTACCTTATCAGTCCACCTAATTTTCAACATTCGTCTATAGCACCACATCTCAAATGCTTCGATTCTCTTCTGTTCCGGTTTTCCCACAGTCCATGTTTCACTACCATACAATGCTGTACTCCAGATGTACATCCTCAGAAATTTCTCCCTCAAATTAAGGCCGGTATTTGATATTAGTAGACTTCTCTTGGCCAGAAATGCCTTTTTTGCCATAGTGAGTCTGCTTTTGATGTCCTCCTTGCTCCGTCTGTCATTGGTTATTTTACTGCCTAGGTAGCAGAATTCCTTAACTTCATTGACTTCATGACCATCAATCCTGATGTTAAGTTTCTCGCTGTTCTCATTTGTACTACTTCTCATTACCTTCGTCTTTCTCCGATTTACTCTCAAACCATACTGTGTACTCATTAGACTGTTCATTCCATTCAGCAGATCATTTAATTCTTCTTCACTTTCACTCAGGATAGCAATGTCATCAGCGAATCGTATCGTTGATATCCTTTCAACTTGTATTTTAATTCCACTCCTGAACCTTTCTTTTATTTCCATCATTGCTTCCTCGATGTACAGATTGAAGAGTAGGGGCGAAAGGCTACAGCCTTGTCGTACACCCTTCTTAATATGAGCACTTCGTTCTTGATCATCCACTCTTATTATTCCCACTTGGTTGTTGTACATATTGTATATGACCCATCTCTCCGTATAGCTTACCCCTACATTTTTCAGAATCTCGAACAGCTTGCACCATTTTATATTGTCGAACGCTTTTTCCAGGTCAACAAATCCTATGAAAGTGTCTCGACTTTTCTTTAGCCTTGCTTCCATTACTAGCCGTAACGTCAGAATTGCCTCTCTCGTCCCTTTACTTTTCCTAAAGCCAAACTGATCGTCACCTAGCGCATTCTCAATTTTCTTTTCCATTCTTCTGTATATTATTCTTGTAAGCAGCTTCGATGCATGAGCTGTTAAGCTGATTGTGCAATAATTCTCGCACTTGTCAGCTCTTGCCGTCTTCGGAATTGTGTGGATGATGCTTTTCCGAAAGTCAGATGGTATGTCGCCAGACTCATATATTCTACACACCAATGTGAATAGTCGTTTTGTTGCCACTTCTCCCAATGATTTTAGAAATTCTGATGGAATGCTATCTATCCCTTCTGCCTTATTTGGCCGTAAGTCCTCCAAAGCTCTTTTAAATTCCGATTCTAATACTGGATCCCCTATCTCTTCTAAATCGACTCCTGTTTCTTCTTCTATCACATCAGACAAATCTTCACCCTCATAGAGGCTTTCAATGTATTCTTTCCACCTATCTCCTCTCTCCTCTGCATTTAACAGTGGAATTCCCATTGCACTCTTAATGTTACCACCGTTGCTTTTCATGTCACCAAAGGTTGTTTTGACTTTCCTGTATGCTGAGTCTGTCCTTCCGACAATCACATCTTTTTCGATGTCTTCACATTTTTCCTGAAGCCATTTCATCTTAGCTTCCCAGCACTTCCTATTTATTTCATTCCTCAGCGACTTGTATTTCTGTTTTCCTGATTTTCCCGGAACATGTTTGTACTTCCTCCTTTCATCAATCAACTGAAGTATTTGTTCTGTTACCCATGGTTTCTTTGCAGCTACCTTCTTTGTACCTATGTTTTCATTCCCAACTTCTGTGATGGCCCTTTTTGGAGATGTCCATTCATCTTCAACTGTACTGCCTACTGCGCTATTCCTTATTGCTGTATCTATAGCGTTAGAGAACTTCAAACGTATCTCGTCATTCCTTAGTACTTCCGTATCCCACTTCTTTGCATATTGATTCTTCCTGACTAATGTCTTGAACTTCAGCCTACTTTTCATCACTACTATATTGTGATCTGAGTCTATATCTGCTCCTGGGTATGCCTTACAATCCAGTATCTGATTTTGGAATCTCTGTCTGACCATGATGTAATCTAATTGAAATCTTCCCGTATCTCCTGGCCTTTTCCAAGTATACCTCCTCCTCTTGTGGTTCTTGAAGGGTATTCGCTATTACTAGCTGAAACTTGTTACAGAACTCAATTAGTCTTTCTCCTCTTTCATTCCTTGTCCCAAGTCCATATTCTCCTGTAACCTTTTCTTCTACTCCTTCCCCTACAACTAACTGCATTCCAGTCACCCATGACTATTAGATTTTCGTCCCCCTTTACATACTGCATTACCCTTTCAATATCCCTCCTACCACCATATATATGAGCCCTATAACTGGCAAAACATATACTATCAAAGGGAGAGCCACCTGTGAAAAGTCACATGCCATGTACCAGCTGTTACGTAAATACTGTTCAGATTTCTATGTTTGAATGACTACCAACAAGTTATCATTTAGGATGAATGGGCATAGACAGAGGGTGCCTACTAGCAACACACAGTATCCTATTGCACAGCATGCTCTACAACATGACAGTCATGACCTCGGTGCTTGTTTCACCACACATGCCACCTAGATTTTTCCCTCAGACACCACTTTCTCAGAACTCAGGGTGGGAACTGGCATTACGATATGTCCTTGACTCTTGCCATTTGTGTAGCCTTAATTTATGTTAATTATTTTCTTTAATTTCCTAGGTCTCAACACTTCTTCTCAATAACTATTCCTTTCTATCTTCCCCTTTAGTTTCCCATATCTTTTATTTTCTGACCTCTCTATTTTTCCCCACCCCCACCTCTACCACATATAATGTATTTAGCTTTCTACTTTTATTAACTCCTGCAGGATGTTTTGTTAGTAATCTCTGTCTTTCTTATTATCCTACCTATCACTTTTAAACTCACCCATTTTCAGACCCCATCCAGTGCAGTCCCCAACAGCCAGTCATTCCTTCTCATCCTGTCCTGTAATTTTCTCCTGACCTGGGGTTCTGGGTGACTTTTCTGAACTTTCCCGATTTCCTAATCTTTTCCAGTTCTTTTCCTTCATCCCTCTTCCTTCCCATTCAACGTTCTGCCAGAAGAAGGAGCCACTGGCTCCAAATGCTTGAAAACATCTTAATTCTTCGTATGTGTTTTCTTTTGCCACCACTTGGTGCATAATTTTTTTTATCTATCCAATTATATTTTCAAAAAAGACAATGTTAACATTAAGAAAAGAGTCACTTTTTAATAACCTTTTCTGAATCTTATTTAAGAACAAACTTAAAGTCAGTGTCTTCAGATGTAGTTGTATCAAATAACAAAATTTTTAAATACATTCAATAAATGAAAATAATTTTTTTAAAATAATAAAACAAATGCTTTCATATTAGATTCTTGTTTAAATGGATATTCTGTTGTTTATAAATACGTGTAACCAATTTATTTACATTATTCAGACTATAAAACACTCATAAAAGTGAAGTCACTGATTTCTCTGTATTGGATCCTATTGCAAAGTTATATGATGTATTGAGCTGTTCACAAAATAGTAATAGTGTGTCACTGATCAGTTCCACTGCAAGGGTGAAGATTTACTAGTGTGGTTGATCTTGTGTCCCAACAGTGATTTGCTTTGACTAAAAGATAGCTGGTTAAAAAATTACAAAATTTCACAGTAGAATTTGATTAGTACACTGTATGCCTCCACAGTGATTTCCCTAATTGCATGTACAGCTGCCATTATTGAAATTTTGCTAATTTATGCAAATTATTTATTAGGGACTTAACTGTATAACCAAGGGCATTATCTGTGTGGAAAATTCTTTACTCACTAACCTTGCACACATGGTCTATGGTACACTAGTATGTACAGGCATTAGTGGAAAAAAAGCAAAAAGGACATAAAAGTACTCTTGATTTTTCAGTTCCTTTACTGGAACAGGACTTGGAACAGGACCAAATTACATAAAAATTAACATGGAACATTTACACAGTAAAAAATGCCTAGCGATAAATGTGGACACAGTGGAAATAAAATCTATAGCACACAGTAGCCACACAAAACTGAAGGTTTCAGCAAACAGAACTGAAGGTATCAGCAAATCTACATCTACATTTATACTTCGCAAGCCAACCAATGGTGTGTGGCGGAGAACACTTTACGTGCCACTGTCATTACCTCTCTTTTCTGTTCCAGTCGCGTATGGTTCGCAGGAAGAACAACTGTCTGAAAGCCTCCGTGCGCGCTCGAATCTCTCTAATTTTATATTTGTGATCTCCTCGGGAGGTACAAGTAGGGGGAAGCAATATATTCGATACCTCATCCAGAAACGCACCGTCTCGAAACCTGGCGAGCAAGCTACACCGCGATGCAGAGCGCCTCTCTTGCAGAGTCTGCCACTTGAGTTTGCTAAACATCTCCGAAACGCTATCACGGTTACCAAATAACCCTGTGACGAAACGTGCCACTCTTCTTTGGATCTTCTCTATCTCCTCCGTCAACCCGATCTGGTACGGATCCCACACTGATGAGCAATACTCAAGTATAGGTCGAACGAGTGTTTTGTAAGCCACCTCCTTTGTTGATGGACTACATATTCTAAGGACTCTCGCAATGAATCTCAACCTGGTACCCACCTTACCAACAATTAATTTTATATGATCATTCCACTTCAAATCGTTCCGCACGCATACTCCCAGATATTTCACAGAAGTAACTGCTACCAGTGTTTGTTCCGCTATCATATAATCATACAGTAAAGGATCCTTCTTTCTATGTATTCACAATACATTACATTTGTCTATGTTAAGGGTCAGTTGCCACTCTCTGCACCAAGTGCCTATCCGCTGCAGATCTTCCTGCATTTCGCTACAATTTTCTAATGCCGCAACTTCTCTGTATACTACAGCATCATCCGCGAAAAGCCGCATGGAACTTCCGACACTATCTACTAGGTCATTTATATATATTGGCAAGTAATGAATCATATATATTGGCAAGTAATGAATCATAAATGTCGAAAATTACACACAGCTGTTCCACACCTAACAAATACAGGAAAAGAAAACTTGTGGGCATGTGCACATGGTAGAATACAGCAATCAGGCAACATGTTGTACAGTATCCACTGTGATACAATTGTTACAGAGGATTATGGGGAAGTCCATGATGCAGAAGTAGTCTACTTATCCCGTGAAACGTGGGATCGCATAAGAAACATCAATCTAAAATTGGTCCAATGAACAAAATTCTAATGTTCTGCCAATAGCGGCAGCAAAGTTTTGCAGATGTCTGCAGTCATTGTTCAGCTGAAGTGTGTGATACAGACTCACTGGCATCAGCTTCTCTGCAACCATATATGTCTAGGATGCCATCACTGCGTATCATGGAAACTCCGGTCTCCATGTCCACACAGCACACTCAGGGAACTCTTTCCGTGGCATGCTTTTCTCGGGAAAAACTGGGGGCTGCTGCAAGGTAGCACATGGTGGAGAGAGATTCCACTACTTCAGTCCACTATGCTTGTGGCCGATATGGGTTGTGCAGTGTAGTGCATTGCCACACAGTTTTCACCCTATGAGAAGGAATGGTGAAGGGGCAGGGGGGAATGTTGGCAATGGCAATGGTGGTGGTGGTGGTGTGGTGCTGGCAGGGCATGGCAAAGACAGAGGTGGCAATGATACATGGAGTGGTACCTGCAGCGAGCTACAGCGCAGAGTCAGTAGGGCAGGCATATGCCATGGCAGTGGGTGTGTTGTCCTGCTTTGAGCCTGGTGCTTGGCTGATGCAATGCCACACTGCCAGCTGGGGCAGGGGGCAATACTGCACCTCTGTTCGCCAGGTGTGCGTGTGGTGCAGGGGCAGGGTTTGATGACAGAGGCGATAATCTGCCAGCACATGAGCAAATGACGCACAGCAGGTGGTGCACAGCACGTGAGTGGTATACTGCGCACTGTACTGTCTTGGTGCAGTGGACTGCAGGCAGCCCATGCTGTTAGGCTGGGCCACACATCGCCTCAGGGTTGCATGTTGGCACTGCGATGGTGGTGAATGGTCCCTCAGTGCTTGGGTCTTGGCTCTTGTGCCTGATGACTCAGGTGCAGTGGTCGGGGAATGGTACGTTAGTGGGGACAAGGTGGCTGAAATCATTGGCGGCTCTGTCAGGTTGATTGGTGGGGTGAATGCCAAGGCAACATCCACCATAGGATCCCATTGATGACCACTCAGATCAGTGGTGTTGGACAAAGTGCCATAACCTTTGCTTGGTTCCACTTCACTCTCGATAGCTGGCAGTGCACAGGAGCTCAGGAGGTCGACTGTGTAAGCCAGCTTCAGGCAAACGATTGAGATCTTGGTGCAGTGCTTGGAGCCACAAGAGAATGTCTTTGTGCCACGCATGAGGACAAGATGTGGGCCTGAGTGTAGTGTGGGCACAGATGCAGCTGGTAGGTGTCCATGCAGAGTGCACTATGCATACATGTGGTCAGATCACGTGGGGAGCGGGGCTGGGGGGGGGGGGGTGGAGGGGAAGGCACACCATTGAATCATTGAGGGTGAATCATGGGAGGGTGAGTAGCTGTCTGTACACAAGTTCAGTAGCGGATGTGGCAGATCTACCACATGGGCCACCTGCAAGCCTAAGAGCACTAGAGGCAGAACAGTAGACCAAGCTGCAGAGTGGCATGTGATGGCAGCTTTTAGAGACCTGTGTTATCTTTTCACTGTGTCATTAGTGGCAGAGTGGTAGCTTCTCATGAAGTGCACAGTCGTGCTGCAAGTTGCCATGAGAATCAAGACATGAACTGCTCACCCATGGTCAGTGGTGATATGGTAAGGTACCCAAAGTGTGAGACCCACATATCTATAAAGGTCTTTGCCACTGTGTTTGTGTCTATGTCAGGCAGAGGTACTGCTCCAGGCCACTGTGTGAACCAATCAGTGATAGTAAGGAGATACTGGTGGTCGCTGGATGACACCAGGGGACCTACAATATCAGTATGTATATGGAAGGAGCAGTGGTCCACCGGGGGAAGGGGATGATGAGAGCATGCACATGTCTGCCTACTGTAGAGCATTATCGCAGGATGCAGGCACAGGCCCAGTTGGTGGAGTTGCACTGGATACTGGGCCAAACAAAATGTTACTGCACGAGTGTGTCCGATGTGTGAACACAAGTGTGGGCCTGGCCATTCAAGTGCTCGAAGGCCTCCTTGCAGAAATCCAGGGGAAAGTACAGATGGACACGCTTCAGAGGCGAGCCGGAGTGGTTGGTAGTGGTGCAAACGTTGCACCAGGTGGGTTCATAGGCACCTGGTATCGTGCAGATGGGTGGCGAGTATGCATGCACTGTAGAGTGTCGCCACATCAGGATCAGGATTAGAAAAATAAGGGCAGCAAAAGTATGAAGTCAAACCTAGGAATAAGAAAAGCATAAGTTTCAGAGCTCAAAAATAATTTTGAGTGTGGGTAAATTTTAATTAAAAATATCTTGTAAGTTAATTAGCTCCTGGGAAAATTAATTTGGTTGCTGGAAAGAATGAAATCAGGGCCTTCTAATAGTTGTCTCAAAACTACTGATTAGTTCACACGAATTCTCATACAGTATGCTACTGTAACAGTTTTGGTTACTAATTTCTCTTAATAAACAAGATTTTAAGCAAAACTAAATATACCATTATAATCAGTAGACTGTGAGCTATCACAGGGATAATAAAATTATGAGGCATATAGTAAGACCAACATTTTGGCAGTTTTAAGTATATCCTGCATACAATCTATGTGTATAAATAGAGCCACATGAAAGATAAGGGGAAAAATGCAACACCCAATAAAGATACGTAGTCTTTGTGTAATTATCTATTTAATCAAAATTAAGCACTTCAACCAATTTTTTGAGATGGGGTATGTTATTGGCATTGCTTTGCAAGCAAACAATGAAGTGTTGATTGTTTATTGCCTAGCCTCAATTGTTGTTTCCCATGCCACCTGGAAAACATATCATTGAATGTGAGAAAATAATGTTTTCCTGCTCTTGTAGTGCTTATTGTTGTACCCTGGTTTGTTCCCCTTTCAGTCACATGTGTTTGTAGAATCTTTCTGTGATTGCCGTAATCAGCTTTCTGGAATAAACAGCCATTAAGCCCTGAACAAGCTGTGAAAACTGCTGCTTTGGTGGAAGATGGCTGCAGCATGCATTATGTCGTAGAAGTATTGATGACTACATCTTCCTCGATTTCCAGAATCATACAAAGGTACAGGTAACTGGAGGCCTTGCAAGGAGACCAGGAATAGGCCCAAGAAGAGCAAAACTGTAGAGAGATGACTGCTTCTTAAAACTTCAAGTTCTCCACAACCACCACATCACTGCTATTGAAGCACGAAATCAACTCCATCAGGTTAGAGGGGTCAATGTTAGCGAGAGAACTGTTCGAAGAAGTCTGGGAGATGCCAATCTTCAGGCCAGAAGACCTGCTATGGGTCCAGAACTCACCAGAGAGCATTGCACAGCCTGACTACATTTTGTAAGGGAACATCTTGGCTGGACAGTACAATAATGTATTGTTCACCAATGAGTCACTATTTGGCCTCTGATCACCTGGTAGAAGACAGAGGGTCTGGAGAAGGCCAGGGGAAAGGTATTCCCCTTGAACATTCTCATCAAGGACGCCTTTTTGGATGGTTCTGTGATGGCGTGGGCAGAAATCAATACACCTGCAAGGACAAATTTGATCTTTGTGGAGCATGGGAGCCTTACCACATATCAGTATCTGAAGAAAATCCTTCTGAAGCATGTTTTGCCTTTTTCTCCATTTATTAGTGATGATTTTACACTAATGTGTGACAATGCATGCCCACATATCGCAAGAATTGTGTAAGAGTTCTTGGACGAAACGGGGATTCATGCTATGTGTTGGCTTGCTCGAAGCTCTGATTTGAATCCTATTGAGCATGTTTGGGACCAGCTGGGGAGAAGAGCCTGACAGCACTACCCAGAGATTCTACAGGACTTACAGAATGCCCCCCTGAAAGAATGGGATATGATTCATCAACAGGAACTTCTGCATCAATCTAGAGCATGTCCGAAAGGTTGAATGCTATCATTGGTGCAAGAGGTTTCAATACATCCTTTTTAAGATGCGAACAGAGGTATCCGAGCTCATCTCTGTGGTCTGTGAAGTAAAGTGTGAAGAGTATAACATCAAAACAGAAGCCTTAAGTGATTTCTGTGACACTATCTTCTTTAAAGACTCCTTACAAAACTCAGTCAAAGACAGGTAAAGCAGAAATAACTGAACTGTGTTTTCAAATGTTCCTTCACAAAGGAGGGTCCAGGAGTACCACCCCGATTTAGCTTTTGCACCACTGAAAAGATGAGTGATTGACCTGAGCACCTTAATTAGTCTTACTGACATACAAGTGTCTTAGTGACATACAAGTGTCAATGTCTTTGGAAAACAACTGACATCACAAAAACTGAACAGAGACCTGTGGCTCGATATAATTCCAATCATTTTCTATACAGAATTTGCAGCTGTGTCACTACTTTCTTAACCATAATATACTGCAGATCTCTTGAACATAAAACTGTGCCCAAAAATTCAAAGAAAGCACAGGTCACACCTGACTACAGGAAGGGCAAATGAAGTGAACCACAGAATACTATCCAATATCAGTGGCATCCATTTGCATCTTAAAATATGTTCTTAACCCAAACTCAGTGATGTATCTCAAACAGTGTTCTCTTCAATGACGATGAGCATGGATTCTATAAACACTGGTTGTGTGAAATGCAACTCGTGCTTTACTCAGACGACACCTTGAAAGCCATTGTCAAGGCAGACGTGTAGATTCTGTGTTTCTTGAGTTACAGGAAGCATTAAACTCAGTAACACACTGATGCTAAATAATGAAAGTGTGGTGATATGGGTATTAAATGAAATTTGTGACTGGACTGAGGGTATATCAGTAGAGAACACACAGCATGTTTTCTTGGGTGGAGAGTCATCATTAGATGGAGAGATAACTTCAGGAGTGCTCCACAGAAGTTTACTGCCACCCTTGCTATCAATATTAGGAGACCATATTAATGGTAACATCAGACTTTCTGCACCTCCTGCAATAATTTATAATGAAAAACTGTCTGAAAAAAGCTGCACAAATATTCAGTTCAATTTAGGTTTCAGGATCCTACAAAGTTCCCAAATTATTTTAAATTTACAGAAATATAAACAGTGGATTTCACAAAATGCAGGAAGGTAACAGCTTGTGACTACAATAAAATGAGGCACGACTGAATCAGTCAACTCATACAAATATCGAGGTGTAATACTTTGTACAGCTATGAAATGGAATGAAATTGATAAGCTCCATTGTATGTAAAACAACTAACAGACTTGTCAGTATATTGAGAAAATACAAATCAGTCTATATAAAGGGTATTGCTTACAAAACATTTGTTTGGGCCATCCCAGAATATTGTCACACCTACAAAAAAAGGTCTAACATGGGATATTTAATATATACAGTGAATGGGAGACTAAAAATGAAGAATTTACAAAAAGGTAGGACTTAAGGATACAGAGCATGGATAAACTGAAGGAACCAGAGGTTGTTGAGAATTTCAGAGGGAGTAGTAGGTGATGTTGGACTGAAATAGGGGAAAGAAATACTACAGAAAATGAATGGGTAGCTTTGAGGGATGAAACAGGGAAGGTGCAGAGGATCACATAGGTAAAAAGACTACAATCACTTAGTTGTGGAAAGGCTTCAGGACCAGATGAGATACCTGTAAGATTCTATAAAGATTATGCAAAAGAACTTGCTCCCCTTCTAGCAGAAATTTATAGTAGATCACTTGACAACAAAGGTACCTAACGACTGGAAAAAAGCGCAGATCATTCCTGTTTTTAAGAAAGGGCTTAAGATCGAGTCCCACAATTATAGACCTAAATTGTTGACGTCAGTCTGTTGTAGGATTATGGAACAGGTTTAATGCTCAAGAATTATGACGTTTTTGGAAAATGAACATCTCCTCTTTAAAAATCAACATGGATTACACAAATAGAGATCCTGTGGGCCTCAGCTCACTCTGTTCCTCCACGAGATCCCCAGTGCAGTGTACAACAGTGCTCAGATTTCAGTAAGGCATTTGACACCATCCTGCATTGGCGTTTAATGAAAAAATATGAGCTTATGGAGTATCGGAGCAGTCTTGGGGTTGCATTCAAGGCTTCCTTGCAGATAGAACTCAACACGCCGCTCTTAATGGAACTAAATTGACAGATGAAACGGTAATATCTGGATTACCACATGGAAGTGTTATAGAACCATTGCTGCTTACAAAATATATATATATATAAAAACAAAGATGAGGTGACTTACCGAACAAAAGCGCTGGCAGGTCGATAGACACACAAACAAACACGAACATACACACAAAATTCAAGCTTTCGCAACAAACTGTTGCCTCATCAGGAAAGAGGGAAGGAGAGGGGAAGACGAAAGGAAGTGGGTTTTAAAGGAGAGGGTAAGGAGTCATTCCAATCCCGGGAGCGGAAAGACTTACCTTAGGGGGAAAGAAGGACAGGTATACACTCGCACACACACACATATCCATCCACACATATGTGTGTGTGTGCGAGTGTATACCTGTCCTTCTTTCCCCCTAAGGTAAGTCTTTCCGCTCCCGGGATTGGAATGACTCCTTACCCTCTCCTTTAAAACCCACTTCCTTTCGTCTTCCCCTCTCCTTCCCTCTTTCCTGATGAGGCAACAGTTTGTTGCGAAAGCTTGAATTTTGTGTGTATGTTTGTGTTTGTTTGTGTGTCTATCGACCTGCCAGCGCTTTTGTTCGGTAAGTCACCTCATCTTTGTTTTTATATATAATTTTTCCCATGTGGAATGTTTCCTTCCATTATATATATATATATATATATATATATATATATAAAAAAGATGAGGTGACTTACCGAACAAAAGCGCTGGCAGGTCGATAGACACACAAACAAACACAAACATACACACAAAATTCAAGCTTTCGCAACAAACTGTTGCCTCATCAGGAAAGAGGGAAGGAGAGGGGAAGACGAAAGGAAGTGTGGATGGATATGTGCGTGTGTGCGAGTGTATACCTGTCCTTTTTTCCCCCTAAGGTAAGTCTTTCCGCTCCCGGGATTGGAATGACTCCTTACCCTCTCCCTTAAAACCCACTTCCTTTCGTCTTCCCCTCTCCTTCCCTCTTTCCTGATGAGGCAACAGTTTGTTGCGAAAGCTTGAATTTTGTGTGTATGTTTGTGTTTGTTTGTGTGTCTATCGACCTGCCAGCGCTTTTGTTCGGTAAGTCACCTCATCTTTTTTTTTATATATAATTTTTCCCACGTGGAATGTTTCCTTCCATTATATATATATATATATATATATATATATATATATATATATATGATCTAGTAGAAAGTGTCAGATGGTCTTTGAGGCTATTTGCAGATGATACCATTGTCTATACCAAAGTAGCAGTGCCAGAAGATTATAAGAATTTGTGGAATGACCTACAGAGAATTGATGAATGGTGCAGGCTGTAGCAGTTGACTCTGAATGTAAATAAATGTAACATATTGCACATACTTAGGAAATAAATCCATTACTGTACAGCTACACTATTGATGACAAACAGTTGGAGACAGCATCTGCCATAAAATATCTAGGTGTAACTATCCAGAGTGACCTTAAGTGGAATGACCATGTAAAACAGATAGTGGGAAAAGCAGATACCAGACTCAGATTCATGGGAAGAATCTTAAGGAAATGTAACTCATCTATGAAAGAAGAGGCTTATAAGGCGCTTGTTCACCTGATTCTTGAGTATTGTTCATCTATCTGGGATCCCCATCAGGTAGGACTGATAGAGGAGATAGTGAAGATCCAACAAAGAGCAGTGTGTTTCATCATGGGGTCGTTTATCTGGTGAGAGAGCATTACGGAGATACTAAACAAATTCCAGACATTACAAGAGAGGCATTGTGCATCACTGAGATTTTTACTATTGAAATTTCAGGTCAGCACTTTTCAGGAGGAGTCAGATTACGTATACTACCTCCCACATACATCTCACATACTGACCACAAGGAGAAAATTCAAGTAATTCGAGCCAATACAGAGGCCAACTGACAATCATTCTTCCCATGCACTATTCAAAAGTGGAACAGGGTTGGAGGGACCAGATAGTGGTAGCCAAAGTATCCCCCGCCACGCAACATTAGGCGTCTTGTGAAGTATGATATAGATGTAGATGTAGATGAAAGACAAGGCCCATTAGAAATCTTTAGATAACTGAGGAGAAAGGAGGAAACATAAAAAACGTAGCAAATGAATTAGGCAAAAGGAAATACAAATCTCTGTAAAAACGAGATTGACAGTGCTGCCTGTAGGAGAATTTAAAAAAAACATTTGGAGAAAAGAGAAGTGCAGTATTATAGATAGGGACAAGGAGCTAGATGAAGATGAGGCAGGAGTATAATGCTGTGAGAAGAATTTGACAGAGCACTGAAAGACTTAAGTTGGAACAAGGTACCTGGAGTGGATGATGTTCCCTAAGAACTATTATCCTTGGGAGAACTAGCTATGACAAAATTATTCCACCTAATGTGCAAGATATATGAGACAGGTGAAATACTTTCAGATCCAGGGAGAAGTTAATAATTCCAGTTCCAAAGAAGGCAGGTGCTGACAGGTGTGAACCTACTGAAACATCAGTTTAATAAGTAGTGGTTGCAAAATACTGACAAGAATAATTTACAGACAGATGGAAAAACTGGTAAAGGCTGAACTTGTGAAGATCGTTTTGAGTTCTGAAAACTGTTAGAACACACAAGGCAACACTGATCCTACAACTTATCTCAGAAGGTAGATTGAAGAAAGGCAAATGTACATTTCTAGCTTTTATAGATTTAGAGGAAGCTTAATTTTTGTAGGTTGCAGGGATAAAATACAGGGACCAAAAAATTATTTAAAACTTGTACAGAAACCAGCCTGCAGTTATAAAAGTCAAAGGACATGAACAAGAAGCCATAGTTGAGAAGGGGATGAGACAGGCCTGTAGCTCGTTCAATCTGTACAATGAGCAAGATGTGAAGGAAATCAAGGAAATGAAAACATTGAAGTTTGCCAATGACACTGTAATTCTGAGAGACAGACAGCTAAGAACTAGGAAGTGCAGTTGAACAGGATTGATAGTGTCATGAAAAGACATTGTAAGATGAACATTTGTAAGAGTAAGACAATGGTAATGTAATGTGGTCTAAGTAAATCAGACAATGCTAAGGGAATAAGGTTGAAAAATGTGACACTAAAAGTAGTAGATGAGTTGTATTATTTGGGCAGCAAAGTAACTGATGGTGACTCAAGTAAGGAAGATATAGAATGCAAACTGACAATAGCAAGAAAAGCATTTCTGTAAACAAGGAGTTTTTTGACATCTAACGTAAATTTAAGTATTAGGAAGTGTTTTCTGAAGGTATTTGTCTGGAGTGTAGCCTTGTATGGAAGTGAAATGGTGGATTATAAGCAATTCACACAAGAAGAACATGTAAGCTTTGGAAATGTGGTGCTATACAAGAATGCTGACCATTAGATAGGTAGATCAAATAAACAAATGAGGAGGTACTGAATCAAATTGTGGAAAAAAGAAATTAATGGCACAAGCTGACTAAAATAAGGGGACGGTTAATAGGACCTGTCCTGAGGCATCAAATTTGGTAATGGAAGGAAGTCTGGCAAGGGGGAATTGTAGAAAGAGACTAAGACTTGAATACAGTAAGCAGTCAGTGGATGTAGGTTGCTGTAGTTATGCAGAAATGAAGAGGCTTGCACATGATAGACCAACGTGGAGATCTGCATCCAACCAGTCTCTGGGCTGAAGACCACAACAGCAACACAAAGAAGGCAGCATGGATGGTCACAGTTTTGTCTGACTCATGGATGAGCATCACAGAAATGCTAAAAAACATGAACTGGCAGTCATTTGAGGATAGAGTACCAACCACCCTGTGAAAGCCTACTAACAGAGTGGCAAGAACCAATATTAAGTGAGGAACTTTGTAGTGCTACCATGCAACAAGATTAGAATGATTACAGTTCACACACACACAGGCATTTAAGCAGTCAATCTTCCCGTAGCCCATACAGAATGGAAAGTGAATAAACCACACACAATATGTAGCATAATGGAAAGTACCTTCTGCCATTTACTTCACAGTGGTTTACAGAATGTTGATTTAGATGTATGCCGACAGTGCTACTTGTAAGTTATCTATGTTATTGCCCATATTTACAAATGGAGATAAGCAATCCATCTCTAATTGCAGACTTACTTAACTCCTTACAGTCTCTTTTTGTATAAGGAAACTGAATCGTCTTCTTTAGCAAAATAAAGGTAGATGCCTCTCATTGAATTTTATTAAGTATTCTGTGCACAGAAAGTTGTAAAATTAAAATGCGACAGAAGGGCTGACAAGTATGTATCATTAGGAGGCAAAATTCCAAGGACCCTTTTTTTTTGGGGGGGGGGGGGGGAGTTAACCATGAGAAGTAAATCCAAGAACTTCTTGAATACTTAAAAATAGAAAAAAATCTTGTTTCTTTTCTGCAAGGCATTCAGAAAGGCATTCAGAATATGTCTTCCTGAATTAAAGTATTGACCAGCCATTCTGTCCTATCATAATTTTGCAATTTTCTCTATAAAGTAAACAATATCTGATCTAACCAATAAAGTCCTGGGAGAGATGAACAACAAAAACTATACTGTTGGTACAGTTCTGTGATGCTGTCAAGGTCTTTGATAGAGTTTATCAAAAAAATTTTGTTGGAGAACTTAAGTGTTATGCTGTTAATGACATATCTCTTTGAACTGAGTCTTACCTGTATAAAAGCAGAGGGTCAGATAGACAAATTCCACACTATAAAAGTAACTCAGAATGGAAAAATGTAATATGTGGAGGTTTGATACTGGATCCAACAGTGTTCTTGATCTTCGTAAATGACCTTACAGTGTATCTAAAGGACTGTTCAAAAACTAAAAGGCTTGGGAATGGCACAGTAAGACTAATTAAGGTGCTCAGGTCAATCACTCTAACACAGTGCAAGTAACAGCTGAACAGACTTTGAGTTGGCTTGCTGCCAACAGCTGTAAGTCTCACAAAGACTCATCTGCAACTGCAGACAAGCAAAAATTACCTGCAGATAGAAATGGACATCAACAGATATACAGTACACTCATAGGCGCATAATGGGTAAAATCCCTAGGGTCAAGCTGATTAAAAAGATGAAATGGAGACAATGTGGAGCTAAACTAATAAAGAAATTCAGTTCATACTGGTTTTTTTAATTATAATTGTATTTCATTATGTTATGGAATTATCATCTGCAGCAATGCATATAAAATAAACAAAGTTTGTGTTTAGTATAATGTAGCAGCAATTCTACTGTGTGAAATAGATAACCGTACACCTTCAAAGAACTCTTCAAAAATCTTGGAATTCATTCTCACTTCCAAGTACACTGACTACTTAATGGTGCTTGTTTAAAATAATGAAAATCAGTTTTGGGTTATCTCTGACTTAACACCACCACAATAGTTTCCAGGAATATGATTTGCATACAGACATTGTCTCCTTGTCCTTGTTGCTACCTATGTTCTGGTGCCAAAGTCATCAGGTTTGCAACACTCATAAATCCCATTGATTCCGAATATGTTTTTGTGATTACTTGTAGGATTAATAACAGCTATTGCTATATATTATCTCATCTATGATATTAATCTCTGGGACAGCATTAAGTTTCATAATTTCCAAAGGAACATTAATGCTTTGTGAAGAATGTTAGGCAATATCTTATATATAAAAAAAGATGTTATAGGGAAATAGTCAGCTCAGTAAAGAACGAAAATGGCACAAGACTGGTGGAATGGTGCAAAACCATGGCATGATCTCAAAGACAATATGTTTCATAAGAAAACTAAATAAACTAAAAACCTGGAAACACCCAGACTGGAAAAAAGGAGAATGGCAGCTAGATCATGTTCAGATCACTACTTGGTTAAACTTAAAATTAAATTCATCTCATTGCGAAAGAAACAGAAAATCCCACCCAAAAATGAAGAAAATCAATAACCCACATAAACTGATAAATAACAAGGAATATGAAGAAAAAGTAGGAATATAAAACTAACAGATGACTAGAGGAAATAATTCTCCAATTGAAACAAACAGCTGAACAGGTGGCCACAATAAATCCAAGGAAGAAACACCAGAGGAAGAATGATGAATGTTATAAAGCAGTGCAAGACAGACACCAAGCCTGGTGAAGGTATCTGAATCAAAAAACAGAAGAATCACACTTGGAACTTACAGATCAAAGAAAGGTAACCTAAAACATAATAATAAGGGTTAAAAGCCAATACCAAAAAGATATACTTTTTATGACAGAAACAAATAGTCAGAAAACAAATCCACAAGATTACTAAAAAATATTTAGCAGACAACTCCAAACATATGATCCTCCAACACTAATGCTAAAAGATAAAAACAGTAAGATGACTCATAGCAGTTGAGTAAATACAGTCATTTTATTAGAAACCTTTAACAAACTACTAAACTGTAGAGATGCCCAAGAACTTCAGATAAAACAAAGAACCTCCAATAAAAAAACTACCATAAAATGTAAACCCACCAACAATCCATAAAGTCTACAAAGCTTCTGGAGAGCTCAAGAACTACAAAGGATGTGGAGATCAGATATTTGTGAAACTGCGGAAACCTGCAGCAGAGTCATCGAAGATATCATTACACCACTGCATGGAGAAAATCTGGAGCAAAGAAGAACTTCCAGAGCATGAGACTACAGCTATAATGTATCCATTACACAAAAGAGGGGAAAAACAAAAACTATGGAGTGATTTCCCTGTTGGATTGCACATATAAACTCTTGTCAAAAATTTTGTACAGCCACTGTAAAGATCAGTTTCAACAGGAACAAGGAGACTGCCAAGGAGGATTTAGACCCTTGAGAAGATGCTTGGAACAGATAATCACTTTAAAATTGGTAATGGGTGTCTACGAAAGAAGACAAAACAAATCATGCAAAAATGCACATATTAAGGAATTACGGACTTCACCCCAGATTAATAAAAATAATAAAATTATCCCTCACAAACACTAAAGCCAAAGTAAAATTCGGAGGAGAACTATTTGACCCATTTAGGGATTAAAATAGAGCTAAGACAGGGTGATGGTCTATCAACACTATTCTTCAGCTGTGCTCTGGGATACTCAATGTGAAAATGTTACAAGGAAAATCCTAAGAAAATACAAACTTGAACAAACAAATATCAAATACATTTAAATTGCTTAGGATTTGCAGATTATTTATCGTTGCTACCTAATAACATACAAGGAGCCAGAAATCAAACAACAATGCTAAAAATATAACACAAAAAAATAGGACTCCAGATAGCTTTCAAAAGACTGAGTTGATGGTAATGGGCCTAGAAGTAATAAATCACATCACAGTGAACAACAGAAAAATAAAAATAGTGAAACAATTTCAGTATGTAGGAGGAATTATGACAAACAACTTAAATGAAAAACCTGTAGAACTAATACAATGATAAAGATTCAAAAACTAACATGGCCTACATACAATAAAAATGTCTGTCTATCAAAACAAAATTAAAACACTACAGTATGGTCGTTCAGCCAGGGGTAACACACACAAGTGGAATTCTTTTTAATGTCACTCAGAAAATAGGATTTGACAAAATCCTAAAACTAAAGAGAAGAATAGCTAGAACACATACAAATAAAAAATAAAAAAGAATAACAATAGAGGATTGTCTAAAATGTAACACTGTACTGTGAAAGTATAGTATAATAATAATAAAAAGAAAAAGTCTTCTTTCAGTTTTTGTCCTCTCATATGGATTTATGCCTGACCCAACTTCAAATTCAGCACAAAGGCAGCTGTCATGTAACAAGGGCCAGGTTCACTCTCCCTTTCAGTCATTGGATTGGTGATCAAAGCAGCCTGTGCGCACCACAAAACAAACTGTACCTAATTTTTCTCATCAATTTGGCAGTAGTATGCACTGTGATATTTTATTTATTTGTAATGTCAATTATAACTGATGTTTCCACCATATTCCCATTTTATTACAGCATGTGTGACATTCTAATAATTCTGTTTCAGGGATATACATCCATCCAAACTGTACAGATAATCCATTCTTCGCCAATTGTAGTCTGATTGTGAAGGGTCAATATTGTACACATAAGTACTACGCTCACTTCTGCTGCAAATCTTGCACTTTAGCTGGCCAGTTGCCATCATATGGCCCTCATCTTGAAAGAACAGGTACAAGCAGAATTGATGGCAGAAGAAAATAATATATGCAGCTAGTCCCATCGCCAAACAATCACAGTGACGGAAAATAAACAGTAGACTAATATCTGTGTATTGTGTTCCTCTAGTGTTAAAAGTGGTCCTACATTTGTTTTGATGTCACTGTGTACAGTAACAATTTCATTATTACTGTAATTATTGTGATAAATTCTTGACACATTTGTGAATCTAGAATTTCAGTGCTCATTGATTGATATAAAACTCTGATTTTATATGACCTTTTCCATGTTAGGGACAAAAGAAAGCATGCTATACCTCCATGATCTGCTTCTGTTACAGTATGACTCTCACTATAGATTTGAAGGGTAATGTGTGAAGATTAAGAATATGTACATGATATCAAATAATCATGGAAAACATTGTGGTAGATTTATCTGGAAATAAGGAAATAAAATAATTTGTTAGTAGAGTTTGTATGTTCACATTAACGGTTCCCAAAAAAAAAAAAAAAAGGTTTCATAGCATTCCGTTGTTTAAATTGAGAAAGGTCCACCAGAGACAGAGTATCGTAAAACATACTTCAGGGGTGTTTAAACCTAGATGCCCAACAGCCAGACAATATTTCACAGTTCTATAATAGAAGCAGTTCCAAAGGATAACAAACAGATTGAGAAAATATAAAATCAGTGTTTTATAGTTCAAAGGATTTATGACAATCCAGTGAAGTGGTCTTATTGAAGACAAGTGCCTTCAAGATCTTAGAAACATAGAAAATGCTATGTTGCCTTGAAAATATGTAAAAATGCACATATTTATTAAATTCTGCTAAGTTAAGTTAATGTAAAATTATGTTAACGAGCATAAAGGTATATTTTTCTTCACTTCTTTATTTTCAGCATATTTTCAAGGGATACCATAGAAGTTTTTTTGTTCACAAGGAGATGAAAGTATTTCTTTGAAGGATGCGTGATGTTCATATTATTTAAAATGGCCAGAGACAGGCCGCATGTACAATGAATGAGTGCAAACATGTGAGACTGTGAATGTGTATCTGTGTGTGAGGGAGTGAGAGAGGATAAGAATGAAACATATATATATTTTTAAATGTATGCACTGGTCATTGAGAAGGTAGTCAATTACTGTAGAGATACAGCAAGAGATTATGGAAAGTACATTAAGACTATAGTAGATTTGGAGAGCTCACTTAAGTCACTGCCACATTAGAAAGAAGTACGTGAGGCTGGCAAAGCTAATGATATTTTGTAGTGTACTGTATTATATCATCATTCATTTCACTTTCCTGAAACATGTATCATGTTAACAATTTGTTAAAAATGTCATCCAACACAAAAGTACTTGTAGTATAATTTCGTAATGTATTACTGAGATTTTTTAATTTTTTGTAACATTGTGTAAATAAGAAAATTTATTGAAATAAATTTGTGAACTTATTTTTCAACAGTTCCCTTCTCAATAAAAAAAAAGTACCACATTTCATAATATGTGGCAACTGATAACTACAGGACAACTACTTTAACAAAAAGGGTAAAATGGCCACATTACTTATAATAGAGGGGTCAAAATAAAGGTCAAGTAAAGTAGTAGTAAGTGTCAGTTAAGGCTAGGAAACATGAGTGATGAAGGACAGACCATGAAAGACTGGCAAGAGATCGAGATCAATTGTACACCTGGACTGACTGAGATAAATAGTGGCAAATGAAGTTTGTGTGGGGCTCTGTAGGAGACTGACTCTACAGTGTTCATTTTTGAAATGCTAATGTGGAAGGTGTCTTCAGTTAGGCTGAGTGAAAAATTTGTCTGACTTAAAATTCTAGATGAAAATGTTATACTGCTCATATCAGTTTCCCATTATCTTTTATTGATTGGGTCGTGAGTTTTGTGTATTGTGATGTATTGAGTATTTTCAAACTTTTGTGGGTTCTGCACAAAATTCATACTATATCATCCACTGTGACTCATACACTTGTGCTTCTTAGAAATTTTGCAGCAGTATCTTCATATTGACAATCATTCTTCTTCCCCCCGTTTCACAGTGTATTTATATGATAAAAGGTATATTTTTAGAATCTTACAAGTATTATGTGTATCATATTTCATAGTAAGTTGTGAGGTAAAGTTATGTTTTCTGCAAATTTTGGCAGGAATATCTTTTTAGAAATTCATTTCCCTTTTTCTCCACTTTCCTCCTCTCGTGGCCTGTTTCTTGTAAGTCTTTGTTTCAAATCTTATGATCATGACATAAATTTAGGTCTTACAAAGTCAGCTGCTACAGTTGTGTTTTGCATATATTGTAACTGACATATTGTGTTCCATTTAGTTCCCCTCTACAGCAAAAGTTTATACTGTCAACCTCTGTGATACAATGGCACTATTTCTAACTTTGTCACACAAATCTGTTAAGAGAGCAAAACGTTAACAACAGTTTGAGATACAAAGTAATCTTGAAGGATCCTGTAAATTTTATTCCAGATGTTTCTGTTGTTATGACACAAACAACTTTTTTGGGTTTTTAGCTATATATATTAAAGGATATTTGGAATCCTTGCAGCATAACAGACTCTGGAATTGAAACAGTATAAGTGAAGATAAATTTAAGTTATTTTTTTAGTGTTCATATTAACATTGGGCCACTCTGAATGCAGCACCACTGTTATTGTTCTTTCTGGGGCAAGGATGAGTTAGTTGCTGTTCATAGGTCAAGTGACTGGAAGCTACTGTCAGTGGGTATGATGGTAGAGATAACAAAGGTATCTCAAGTACTATCCTCTTCTGTGGGTACCATCTTCTCCTCAGGAAATGCAGAACATTGACTTGACTGTGAGTGGCTAGTCAATGTGTCTACAGGGTGCTATACATGGAGTGATGGACCTAGGAGAACTCAAGTTTCTACTCTCATCTCTCTTACCAATAGTAAAAACAAGAGGAAAAGGATATCTTTTTCCTAACATTGCTGATATTTCAACCTGGACGTCTCTTACCAATAGGTTTGAGATGCTGTCACCCATGGAAACAGAAAGTGAGCTAGTGTGATGCATTTCACCTTGTAGGGAGGCTACTGTCTCCTGCATAAGCTATCAGTGGGAAGCAACGCCAAAAGAGTAGGGGTCTGTTAGTTGTCAGCAATTGTGAACAATCCACTGAAGATAATGATAGTTGCAGGAGACCCCAAAATATTAGTGTAAGTCCTCAAGAAATGCCCCCTCTCCCCCAGTGAAATTATTAAAATCCTAGTGATAAATTGTCTGAAGCATTTGCAGCAAAGTCCCAGAGGTTGAAGCAGTCTTAAAAAAGCAGTGGACCTTGTCTAGTACTAAGTAAAATCACTGCCTAAAACTCAAAATTGATAGTAATGACATTTTTTAGATAAATCTGTTAATCGAAAGAATAGAATAATGGAAAAGGACAGTGGTGTATTTATTCAGTAGACAAGAAGGTCAAACCCACTGAGATAGAAACTGAATCTGCATGTAGTTTATGTGCTTTCTCTGAACATTGTTTGGAAAAAATAGTTCAGAAGCCCATTCACGAGTGAAATATGTTGGACCTAATGGTAATAAATACATCTGACCTCTTTGAGGATGACCATATTGAAACTGGTATCAGTTACCAAGGGAATTTATAAGAACAATAATTACTAAGATACAAAGGGAAACTGAAACAAGTAGAAATATTTACAAGTTCAGTCAAACAACGGAAACTCCGGTAGGGATATCAACAGTGAAGGAAAAGATAGATTGCTACTAACCATAAAGAAAACACTTCAAGTTGCAGAGAGGTTTAATTAAAAGACACTTACATAATGCCTTTGGCCATAGCCTTCATCAGCAAAAGAGAAACACACACCATTCAAAACACAAGCACACACACCTCATGCACACATGACCAGTAGCTCAGGCCAGCATGAGCTGCAGGAGTTGGTGGTCATGTGTGCATAGGGTGTGCTTGCTTGTGTGTATGAATGGTGTGTGTTTGCCTTTTGCTGATGAAGGCTGAACTGCTGGAAATGGCAGTCGTGTGTGCATACTGTGTGCTCGCCTGTCTGTATGAATGGTGTTTGTTTCTCTTTTGCCGATGAAGCCTGTGGTCGAAAGGTTTATGTAAGTATCTTTTAATTGTGCCTGTCTGTGACTTAACATGTCTTCTTTATGGAAAGTAGCAATCTGTCTTTAACATTGAACATGTTCAGTCAGTCAGATAAAGATGCACTGATGTCTTATCTCAAAGAGGAACTCAATATCTCTGTGTACAAATTCTCCCCCTTTTGAAAATTTTCTGCTGTTACTTATTTTATGACTTACATTTAATTTAATAAAATTAGTACAAATGCATTTCCAATTAGGTGATGTTATGCAAAGCTTTTGTCCTCCCCAATTGAACTCTGCACTGCACTTCATATCCAGTTTATCCCCAGAATAAAGTCCTCAGTGAGATCAGGTATAAATAATCATCCATGTGTAAAAGTCTCTTATTCAATTGCAAAAATTAATAAAGTTTGGTTTTTTTTACCCTCTTACTATATCTGCTTGTTGCACCTTTTATTTTAACAGCAGCTACAGGCAGCTCAATATAATGTTTTTCATGTTTTAATTATTTTCTCAAAGCTTCTAATGTTCCTAAAATCTATTGTCAAAGTCTCTATTCGCATTTTTGTTCCAAACACTTCCATGGCATCCCTTTGAATGAAAATTACTACCTTTATTATTATTATTATTATTATTGTACCCCAATTGAAAATTGTTATCATGGTAATCATTATATTTCTTTCTGTAATTGTTATTAATTCCTCAATATTGATTACTGCTCCTTTGTAAATAACTGTGATTGTTATGATGTTGTCTACTCATTTTTTCCTTAATTCTACCCAGTTTGTCCCCATATTTCAAAAATTTATCTTCAGATTTAAGTGGCCCATTACACTTAGTCCCATAATATTTCAGCAGATAACATCTTTTTTAAAGCACCTACCTGTGTTAACCCATCAAATGATTTGTTTAAGTGTGCTAACTTCTTTATTGGTTCATTACAAAATTGTTTCATGCCATCATGTTCCTCCCTGTAGTTTGGTCCTTTCAGAAATTCACTTTTTATTCTGCACAGCTCAGTTTCTGACCAGCACTTATTTAAGAACCCCTTTCTAAATTCTGAATAAAACATGTCTACAGAAAAATTTTGAATGGCATTTGACAATGCCTCACCTTCCAAAAATTTTCTTACGTGCATCATTTTTATTTATATTAACTACAAAGTTATTTTATTAGCGTTGTAAGAAGTCAGTTAGGTGTAAAATAGCCTTATCGGTAAAGCTTTTCCCTGGAATGTTACACCATGTAGTACCAGTATTATTAGTAAGTTTTCTATTTACTATATTATTATTAAGCTCATCAAATTTCTTAGTAAGTACAGAAATACTACTTTCCAGGATTGACACACTGAACATCTCATTTGAATCTACTCTTTCACTGACCAAATTTATCTTAGGTGCAAAATGCTTTCTATTGAATACCAACATTTTTTTCAATAGCAGAAATATGATTTTTTAAATTTTTGTAGACATTTTAAATTTCAGAATGAATATCTTCAAAAGCAATTTTGTTCTGTTTCCAATCATTACCAATTTCAGCTCTGACTTGTTTGATTTTACTACTGAGATTAGTTCTACTTTACTCATTTTTGATTCTCCAGGCAAAACTTTTGGTCTATATTATCAGGTTTTTCCCTCAGTATTTGAAGATAATTATGTAATGTATTAACACAACATGCAACATCAGAAAATTTTTTGTTCATCAATCCTCCAAGATGTGAAACTTTTTAACATATTCTCTGTTCCAAATTTGTGAGATGATGTGTAGTTTAGTCATCAATATTCTTAGTTTGGTCCATAAAATCCCTTGTTTGGTCCTGAAAATTCTCCAGAAATTTTTCGATGTTCGCCAAAATATTTTCTACGTTTGACATTCTTTTGCCTGCTTGAACCACCACTTCATCCATTTTGATCATACTATCTTCCTTCCAGTTTTGGTGCTTCAAACGATTCATTCTCCTTCTTGATTGTTACATTCTAGTCTCCTCTCCTAACACTTACTCACTGTCCTCCACTTGTTCCAAATCTGACTTTAGCTCAAAAATGATCATTTTTCCTAAATGTTCTCCTTATTAACACATGATAAATGAAACAATATTATGAAAAGGATAGTTGCTACCCTCCATATAGCACTGATGCTAAGTCCCAGATTGGTGCAACAAAAAGACTGGGAAAGTGAGCTTTAGCCCAAAAAGGCCTTTGTCGAAATTATGATATGTGTCTATTTTCAATGAAGGCCTTGTTGGCTGAAAGCTCACTTTGACTGTCTTTTTGTGGCGCTTACCTGTGACTTAGCGACTATTTTTTTCAAAATATTGTTACTTTCCATTGCGATATAAATAAAAAACAATAAACGTCATTACGTAACTTCACATGCTGCACTGCCATTGTTGGCTATCCAGTTCCTTTATTATCCACCATAATTGCTGTACTTTGTTTGAAAATAAACTTTCTTGTTATTTCAGTTAACAATATTAGTATTTTCCTCAATTTTCGGTTACACACATATCATTTCGGTACATTTTGTTTCAGTTCTGGGCATGGAATCCTCAAGTTTTAAAACGCCCCCTTTTGCTCTTTGACTTCTATAAATGGCTCTGAGCACTATGGGACTCAACTTCTGAGGTCATTAGTACCCTAGAACTTACAACTAGTTAAACCTAACTAACATGAGGACATCACACACATCCACGCCCAAGGCAGGATTCGAACCTGCTACCGTAGCGGTCTCGCGGTTCCAGACTGCGGCGCCTAGAACCGCACGGCCACTTCGGCCGGCTTTGACTTCTATAATTCAAGTACTAAACAAATGAGCAAAACTGACAATGTGTAAAGAATGCATCCATTTATGTGATAATTACAAAATTACTATTAGCAAGGGGAAATTAAACAATGTTAATTACTTAACTTTGAGCTCATAGATGAAATTCCTGTTTGGCTGTTCATCTAGTTCCCTTTTAGAAATTTTTGAGAACAATAGGCCTATCCTCATTCAAATACAATTGTTCTCTAATTTCATTGTAAAATTACTTGAGAAACAGGTTACTTTTGAGAATTTTTGGATGGTTATGACATCATACTTTTGAAAATATTGTACAAGTGCTGTGGAAAATTGTTGTTGTTGTTGTGGTCTTCAGTCCTGAGACTGGTTTGATGCAGCTCTCCATGCTACTCTATCCTATGCAAGCTTCTTCATCTCCCAGTACGTACTGCACCCTACATCCTTCTGAATCTGCTTAGTGTATTCATCTCTTGGTCTCCCTCTACGATTTTTACCCTCCATGCTGCCATCCAATATTAAATTGGTGATCCCTTGATGCCTCAGAACATGTCCTACCAATTGATCCCTTCTTCTAGTCAAGTTGTGCCACAAACTCCTCTTCTCCCCAATCCTATTCAGTACCTCCTCATTAGTTATGCGATATAACCATCTAATCTTCAGCATTCTTCTGTAGCACCACACTTCGAAAGCTTCTATTCTCTTCTTGTACAAAATATTTATTGTCCATGTTTCACTTCCATACATGGCCACACGCCATACAAATACTTTCAGAAGCAACTTCCTGACACTTAAATCTATACCCAATGTTAACAAATTTCTCTTCTTCAGAAACGCTTTCCTTGCCATTGCCAGTCTACATTTGATATCCTCTCTACTTCGACCATCATCAGTTATTTTGCTCTCCAAATAGCAAAACTCCTTTACTACTTTAAGTGTCTCATTTCCTAATCTGATTCCCTCAGTATCACCCGACTTAATTTGACTACATTCCATTATCCTCGTTTTGTTTTTGTTGATGTTCATCTTATATCCTCCTTTCAAGACACTGTCCATTCCATTAAACTGCTCTTCCAAGTCCTTTGCTGTCTCTGACCTTAAAGTTTTTATTTCTTCTCCATGGATTTTAGTACCTACTCCCAATTTTTCTTTTGTTTCCTTTACTGCTTGCTCAATATACAGATTGAACAACATCGGGGAGAGGCTACAACCCTGTCTCACTCCCTTCCCAACCACTGCTTCCCTTTCATGTCTCTCAACTCTTATAACTGCCGTCTGGTTTCTGTACAGATTGTAAATAACCTTTTGCTCCCTGTATTTTACCCCTGCCACCTTCAGAATTTGAAAGAGAGTATTCCAGTCAACATTGTCAAAAGCTTTCTCTAAGTCTACAAATGCCATAAATGTAGGTTTGCCTTTTCTTAATCTAGCTTCTAAAATAAGTCATAGGGTCAGTATTGCCTCACTCATTCCCGTATTTCTACAGAACCCAAACTGATCTTCCCCGAGGTCAGCTTCTACCAGTTTTTCCATTCGTATGTAAATAATTCGTGTTAGTATTTTGCAGCTATGACTTATTAAACTGATAGTTCGGTAATTTTCACATCTGTCAACGCCTGCTTTGTTTGCGATTGGAATAATTATATTCTTCTTGAAGTCTGAGGGTATTTCGCCTGTCTCATACATTTTGCTCACTAGGTGGTAGAGTTTTGTCAGGACTGGCTCTCCCAAGGCTGTCAGTAGTTCTAATGGAAAGTTGTCTACTCCCGGGGCCTTGTTTCAACTTAGGTCTTTCAGTGCTCTGTCAAACTCTTCAAGCAGTATCATATCTCCCATTTCATCTTCATCTACATCCTCTTCCATTTCTATAACATTGCTCTCAAGTACATCGCCCTTGTGTACACCCTCTGTATACTCCTTCCACATTTCTGCATTCCCTTCTTTGCTTAGAACTGGGTTTCCATCTGAGCTCTTGATATTCATACAAGTGGCTCTCTTTTCTCCAAAGGTCTCTTTAATTTTCCTGCAGGCAGTATCTATCTTACCCCTAGTGAGATAAGCCTCTACATCCTTACATTTGTCCTCTAGCCATGCCTGCTTCATTTACTGCATTTTTAATGTTCTCCTTTCATCAATTAAATTCAATATTTCTTCTGTTACTGAAGGATTTCTACTGGCCCTCATCTTTTTACCTACTTGATCCTCTGCTGCCTTCACTACTTCATCCCTGAGAGCTATCCATTCTTCTTCTACTGTATTTCTTCCCCCCATTTCTGTCAATTGTTCCCTTATGCTCTCCCTGAAACTCTGTACAACCTCTGGTTCTTTCAGTTTATCCAGGTCCCATCTTCTTAAATTCCCACCTTTTTGCAGTTTCTTCAGTTTTAATCTACAGTTCATAACCAATAAATTGTGGTCAGAGTCCACATCTGCCCCTGGAAATGTCTTACAATTTAAAACCTGGGTCATAAATCTCTGTCTTACCATTATATAATCTGACACCTGTCAGTGTCTCCAGGCTTCTTCCATGTATACAACCTTCTTTCATGATTCTTGAGCCAAGTGTTAGCTATGATTAAGTTGTGCTCTGTGCAAAATTCCACCAGGCGGCTTGCTCTTTCATTTCTTACCTCCAATCCAAATTCGCCTACTATGTTTCCTTCTCTTCCTTTTCCTACTATCGAATTCCAGTCACCCATGACTATTAAATTTTTGTCTCCCTTCACTATCTGAATAATTTCTTTTATCTCATCATACATTTCTTCAATTACTTTGTCATCTGCACAGCTAGTTGGCATAAAGACTTGTACTACTGTCGTAGGCATTGGCTTCGTGTCTATCTTGGCCACAACAATGTGTTCACTGTTCTGTTTGTAGTAGCTTACCCACATTCCTATTTTCCTGTTCATTATTAAACCTACTCCTGCATTACCCCTATTTGATTTTGTATTTATAACCCTGTATTCACCTGACCAAAAGTCTTGTTCCTCCTGCCACCTAACTTCACTAATTCCCACTATCTCAAACTTTAACCTATCCATTTCCGTTTTTAAATTTTCTTACCTACCTGCCCGATTAAGGGATGTGACATTCCATGCTCCATTCCGTAGAACACCAGTTTTCATTCTCCTGATAACGACGTCCTCCTGAGTAGTCCCCGCCCGGAGATCCAAATGGGGGACTATTTTACCTCCGGAATATTTTACCCAAGAGGACGCCATCATCATTTATCCATACAGTAAAGCTGCATACCCTCGGGAAAAATTACGGCCGTAGTTTCCCCTTGCTTTCAGCTGTTCGCAGTACCAGCACAGCAAGGCCGTTTTGGTTTGTGTTACAAGGCCAGATCACTCAATCATCCAGACTGTTGCCCCTGCAACTACTGAAAAGGCTGCTGCCCCTCTTCAGGAACCATACGTTTGTCTGGCCTCTCAACAGATACCCCTCCGTTGTGGTTGCACCTATGGTACGGCTATCTGTATCGCTGAGGCATGCAAGTCTCCCCACCAACGGCAAAGTCTATGGTTCATGGGGGGTGCAGAAAACTATTTTGAAGAAAATCAGCATTTGTGATTGACTGTTACTGCCAAAGAATAGTTCACCCTGAATTTCAGTATGTATCAACATGAATAAACATACATTTTTGAGAATTTTTGGAAGTTACCATTGTCGTGTGCAGAAGCTATCTCATAGTAAATTGGCATTTGTGATTTGTTTTGTGTGGCATATATTATAACTAACGTATTGTATTACATCTAGTTTTCCCTTCAAGAGGACTGTCTATTATCTACATATATCATAAGTTAATTATATTTTGGTGTTTTTTAGTGACAAAACTTGTGGGAGTGACACAATTGAAAGTCAACAGCGCTCTATGTGCAGCGTATCTTTAAAAAATAACTATCTCTGATCATTTAATTTGTTGTAATTGTTGAGTTCATTAGTGGTTGTGATAATAAAGTTAATTTTTGCTGTACAATATCTGTGTATACATTTTTATGTAGTATGAGTGTCCCTACATAAGTAGCGATCCATAACGTTAGTGTTGTGATAGTCAAGGGTGCCCATACACGGGAACATGTGGGGACGCAGTTGCCTCCCATCCCCCCCTCCCTTTCCCTAGTTCTTAGGGAATGTAAACAATATGGTGTAATCAGGTAACAATATTATGAGAAGGAAAGTTGGTACTCACCATATAGCGGAGATGCTGATTCGCAGATAGGCACAACAAAAAGACACAATTAAAGCTTTTGACCATTGGCCTTCATCAACACAAATGCACGCACACACACACACACACACACACACACACACACACACACACACACACACACACACACACATATATACACACACACAAATGTAACTCACACTCATGACTGCAGTCTCAGACAACTGAAACCACACTGCGAGCAGCAGCACCAGTGCATGATTGGAATGGTGATTGGGTGGGGGTACGGAGGAGGCTAGGACGGGGAGGGGGTGGGATAGTATTGTAGGGTCGGCAGACAGTAAGTGCTGCAGGTTAGGTGTAGGTCTAGGGATGAAGGGGGGAGGGGAGGTAGGGGGGAGGAAGTAGTGGAAAAGGAGAAAAATAAAAAGACTGGTGTGGTGGTAGAATGACGTTTGTGTAGTTCTGGAATGGGAACAGGGAAGGGGCTGGATTGGAGAGAACAGTGACTAACGAAGGTTGAGGCCAGGAGGGTTATGGGGATGTCGGATGTATTGCTGGGAAAGTCCCCACCTGCACAATTCAGAAAAGCTGATGTTGGTGGGAAGGATCCATATGGCGCAGGTTGTGAAGCATTCATTGAAATGAAGGATATCGTGTTTGGCAATATGTTCAGCAACAGGGTGGCCCACTCATTTTGTGGCTACAGTTTGTTGGTGGCCATTCATGCAGACAGACAGCTTGTTGGTTGTCATACCTACATAGAATGCAACACAGTGGTTGCAGCTTAACTTGTATGTCACATGACTGGTTTCACATGGGATAGGTGATGTTAGTGACCTGAGTAGGTGGTGGTAGTAGGATGTGTGGGACAGGTCTTGCATCTACGTCTCTTACAAGGGTATGATCTGTGAGGTAGGGGATTGGGAGCAGGGATTGTATAAGGTTGGGCGAGTATATTGTGTAGGCTCGGTGGACAGCAGAATACCACTGTGGGAGGGGTGGGAAGGATAGTATGCATATGTGTCAATTGTTGACAAAGGCCTTAATGACCAAAAGCTTCAATTGTGAGAGTCTTTTTGTTGTGCCTATCTGCAACTCAGCGTCTCTGCTGTATGGTGAGTGGCAACTTTTCCTTCTCATAATATTGTTACATTCCATCCTGCATTTTCCATTGATTGATTTTTGGTGTAATCAGGAGTCCTTCTTTCAAGAAAAGATCCAAAAGTCAGTATTATGCAGATTTTTAACAGCATCAGAATGAGAAATTTCTTATGGGTACTTACAAGTCACCATTCGTCTTCAAAAATATGAAAGATATTTCATACCCCTCACATCCCCCCCCCCCCCCCCCAATCCCCTACAAAGTATCTTATGCCTGGTTCATAACATCAATATGCTGGGAGTATCATAATTCCCTGTTACACAAAAACGTGGAGGGCTCTACACTGAGGTGACAAAAGTCATGGGATACCTCCTAATATTGTACCGGACCTCCATTTGCCCAACAAAATGCAACAGCTCAACATGGCATGGAATCAAGTTGTTGGAAGTCCCCTGCAGAAATATTGTGCCATTCTGCCTCTATAGTTGTCCATAATTGCAAAAGTATTGCAGGTACAGGATTTTGTGCATGAACTGACCCCTCAATTATTTCCTGTTAATGTTTGATAGGATTCATGTCAGATGATCTGCGTGACCAGATCATTCGCTCAAATTGTCCAGAATGTTCTTCAAACCAATCGTGAGCAATTGGGGCCCGCTGACATGTGGCATTGTCATCCATAAAAATTCCATAGTTGCTTGGGAATACGGAGTCCATGAATGGCTGCAAATGGTCTCCGAGTAGCTGAACAAAACAGAGGACCTAATACATTCCATGTAAACACCGCCCACCCCATCACATAGCCACCCACAGCTTGCACAGTGCCTTGTCGACAATCAGTGTCAATACCTTTGTTGGGACTGTGCCACATTCAAACCCTATCATCAGCTCTTACCAACTCAAATTGGGACTCATCTGACCAGGTCACAGTTTTCCAGTTGTTTACGGTCCAAACGAAATGGTCACAAGCCCAGAAGAGGAGCTGCAGGTGATATTGTGCTATTAGCAAATGTACTGGGGTCAGTCATCTGTTGCCATAGCCCATTACTATCAAATTCCTGCGTTCTGAGTCTGCTAATGCCTGTCTTGTGGCCATAATCATGTCAGAAACCTTTTCACATGAATCACCTAAGTACAAAAGGAAACACTTTTTTCTTTTCTTTTTTTGGTAGGTTGTGGTACAGCATCATCACTGTACAGTAGCCTAACTGCCTTGGTGTATGAGTATTTTTTTTTCCTTTCTTACAATGACATCATTTTATTGTACATTGAGGGTGTGGCAGTGCGAACTGAAGTTCTGTACCACCCTCTGATAGTGGGAGTTCAAGGTTGCCGGCCAGAGATGACACATCCACAAAGGTAGTAATAGTGGTGGTCATACCATGGGTTTCACATAATGAGTGGCCACATCAAAACTGACACATTGTTAGTGGCCATATCAGGGCTATCATTAGCCATGGTCCGAATCTAAGTCCTCAAGGATGGTAAGAGAAACAAAGTGGTTTTGTCAGGGGCCAATGTGTTACAATCCAGTCACCGTGTCACGCATGGTGTCCACTTTGTCATAGAGTCACTGTGCCTTGTCTCGAATGGACATGTTCAAAAGGATCATGTTTATCTCCTCATGTAGGATAACAACCCTTGTGTGTGGAGGGGCATGCAGGCTCCACCAAAGCATCTTATTCTGCAAGTGCTGGAGGGTCTGCATCTGGAAGGTACTAACTGTGGCCCATGCAGTGGAGCCATAGGTGAGGGAATCTTGGACAACCATGTTTTACAGATGGAGCTTGGTGTCTAAGTTCAGTTCCCTGCTATTGAAGTGTTGGTAAAATGCTTTTATCAGCTTCTGCCCCTTTTGGGTGATGTATTCCTCATGTTGGTGGAAGAGCAGTTTGTTATCTATTCAGGCTCCTAGATGTATGGTATCCGGGAACCATGTGACCCGGATGCCTACAATAGTGATGTTGTGGTAGAGGATAGGCCACTGTTTGGTGAAGTAATCTGCTGTAGTTTTTATGGTATTGAGGGCAATCTTGTTTGAATGACATCAGGTGACTGATGCACCCACATGCCACTGGAGATGAGCAATAAGATGGTTGGTGTTGCGACCAATCATATAAAAAACCATAGTATTTCACCATTTGACAGTGTGAGAAGACTGGCATATCTTTAACATAAATATTAAAGAGGATGTGAGACAACACAGAGCCTTGATGGGTACCCGTCAATATGTGACTTAGGCCTCAGCATTTTCCTTGCTTGAGTAACCAAGGAGGTCCTATTGCAGAAGAAATCATCTACAATCTTGATGTAGATGTCCAGGGTGGTAGTTTGGATCAGCATTTTGTACACGAGACTGTCCTGCCAAATCCTGTGATAAGCATTTTGCAGGTCCAGGAAAACTTTTGGCGTCAGCATGGTGGAATTAAAGCTCTTGCTCATGAGTTCTGTGATCCTAAGAACTTGTAGTTCGACCAACAGGTGGGAAGTGAAACTGAACTGTTCTGGACAAACTGTCCCAGCTGCCGCAAGGCACTGGGAAATGTGGTGGAGGATCAAAGATTCCAGGACCATTGCCATGGTATTCAGAAGGTTTATTGGCCTATTTTTGATTGACATCACAGCATCCTTCGAGAGCTTGGGGATGGCAATCAGTTAGGTGTGCTTCTACTGTGGGGGGTAAATGCCAGTTGTGAGACAGTGGTTCAGAATGCTGTGAATAAGACCAGTGGCTTGTGTGGGAGTCTATCGAGGTCTCTGTTTATGATGCTGTCCAATCTGGGAGCTGACTGCCCACACTTCCACCAGAGGCTCCATTGGACTTCTGTCAGGGACGTAAGATAAGGGGCAGTAAAAGGTAGTCTGATTCAGAAAGTGGCAATGACTGTTAGGATATCAAGTTGAGTTCATCCTGGAGTCCTTCAGGCTTGAGGTCGTGGATGAGCAGTTGATTCTTAGCTTCAGACATATCAACCAGACTTTCCACCACAAGGAGGGTATCATGAGTTTAGCCATCCACTGTGCAGATGGGGTGGGTAGTCCTCACCATGGAGCCTTTCAGTGTGTGGACAACAGCCCATTCTGTCTTAAGTCAGAGGAGACAGATGGATATCTTGTCCTCTCATTGTTCCGTTTTCCAGTCGGCGAGGTGGTGGCAGAACTCATATTGGAGACGCCTCATGTGAGGCTTATCCTGAGGGTCATGAAACTGCTTCCAATGGTGACAGTAGAGGTTCATCTAGATTTTCAGTTCGCTCAAGAGAGGAGGAAAGTCATCCAGTGGGGATAAAGTCCTAGGTACAATGGAAGCATAGGGCTTCATTGCCTTCTGGATTTTCATCATTAGGTAATCAACACAGCTAACCATATTGGCAGGCGTTGTCAGATAGAGGTTTTGCAGGGTGGTGGTGTTGAGAACTGTGGCCAATTTGCTCCAATCCACGATGGTCGAGGTAGAACGCAGTCTCAGGACAGAGTTACATTGGTAAGGTGCAGGAGAACCAGGTCAATTGCCAGTCCATGAGCATTTCCAATGAAAAATGCACTGTGATGTTCTTGAAAATGGACACATCCGGAACGTCTGGCAGGCAGTTGGTGCAGACTGGTATATATGTGGGAGTGTGGGGGCCATAGACAGACGGTGCCAGAGTATCTTGCAGCTCGAGGAGGAGTCTGCCCTTGGGATCATCACTGGAAGAATGTCAAGCTGAATGCTTGGCACTGTGATCAGTTCCAACAATGAGTCTGTCAAACAATGTCAACATGCAGAGATGCGCTTCAAGAAGTGGCAGCCTAGGGCTCAAATACTCTGCAGCAAAAGTGTTGGATACAAGGTGTGAAGAGACAGTGACCGCCCATGGTGTCTGTATGTTCCGGTGATGGGATAGCCTTGTGATTGTGGATAGGTTTCGTTTTTGGAACACTGCCATGCTCCCACCTTGGCAGTGGAGCCGATCTGTGATATATCAAATTATGTTGTGTAGACGAAAATTGTTCTCCAGTTTGAGGTGCATTTCTGAAACAAGTGAAATGTCCACATGGTGATCGTAGAGGGCAGAGTCTTCATTTGTTTAATGCCATTAGCACTGAAAACACGGATGACTAGATCCCAAGAGGGCTGCTGGAGTGTGGTGGATGAGTCGACATTATAACAAAATCTCGCTGGGTCCTTCAACCAGGGCAATGACCTTTATGAGCCTGTCCCACGACCGAAGGATCTTCTGAGCTGTTTCCTGAATGACAGGCCAGACATGGGGCTGCATGAACAGAGAGATGACCTGGAAGATCTCTTGCATGTCATCCCAAAAAGAAACATCTGTCTCCACCACTGGAGGATATCTCAGGTGGGCTCCTTGATCCTTTGGTGGGCAGGGGTGGGTGTTGTGATGGATGGAGAAATTGCAGCAATGGAGAGTTGGGGCACTTCAGCAGGTAGACATGAGGAGCCTGCAGATGGCCTTTCTGCTTGGTGGGCATTGTTATTCGTCACGGGAGACAGATGAATAGGAGGAGACTGAGCTGCAGTGGCAAAGGTGGTCATAGAGGACAGAGCCAGAGGGGGTCCCAGTGTCACACATGTGTCAGGTGCTTGAGCACCTGCAGTTTGTTGGTTGTTGAGTTGGCACTGTAAGAAGGGAAAATGAGTGGGGTCCCATGGTGGTGGGGGTGGCCAATTCGTCCTTGGTTTCCTTCTCGGAGGGCCGAAAGGCTTCATCAGCTTCTGGTATATAAGGCAACCCTTCTAGGAGGCCAGATTGTGGGGATCATGAGAGGTGCTGAAGCATCGGGCGAATGTGAGTTTTTCTGAGGCCAAGAGTTTGCACTCCTCGCTTGATGCAAGGGGGCTGGCACACTTGAAACACCACAAAGGTATTGAGCAGTAATTACTGGTGTGTCACAGTCGTTGACACCTATGGTAGATGGATGGTCCACTGCAGCCTTCATATGATTCAATATGCACCTCGGTTTACAGGAGATAACTGAGTTGATAGTTGTGTTCAACGTTGTCTCTCCTAGTAGGGGAGATGACATGGGTTGGTAAAGGAAATAACTTCCAGGTCAAAGGGTCCCTCTTGTTGTTTAGTTGGACCAAAGGGACCAGGAACTTCAAGTGGAGTAATTCATTCCTCATATGTTTCCTTAGCTTCAGAGGGAACATCTTTGATGATGATTTTTGTTCTTCTGTCGCCAGAACCCCTATGTGTGTAGTAACTCATGGTTCTCGACTTCAGAAAGTTAAGTGCTATGAGGTAGTCGTCCTTTGCGTCAAGCACATATTTGATGTATCTTTGTGATAAACTGCACACAGTTGGCCTGTAATAAGGCATTGCAGTTCGGTGTCCAGTTTAATGTAATTGGCGGCCATTGTGACCGAGCAGTTCTAGGCGCTTCAGTCTGGAACCACGCGACCGCTATGGTCGCAGGTTCGAATCCTGCCTCGGGCATGGGTGTGTGTGATGTCCTTAGGTTAGTTAGGTTTAAGTAGTTCTACGTTCTAGGGTACTGATGACCTCAGATGTTAAGTCTCATAGTGCTCAGAGCCATTTGAACCATTTTTAATGTAATTCGTGGGACTGTAAACCATGATAGGAGGTATTTTCTCCTTCTTTGGTGATTTCTGAAAAGTTGGATCTGGAGGGTGGCCCATGTCCTGGCCCATGGCACCAACAGGTGCGGTTCCGCCTGGTTGGTAGGCATCCAAATCGAAACCACAGCTGCTGAAAAGGGTGTGAGTGAATGATCATTTGGATATTCGGCCACAGGGGAAACCAACAAGAGTGAAGTCCTCAGAAGGCCCACTGGGCCAACAAGACATGTAGATGAAACAGCACTCAAACGTGTGTCCACTTGGTGGATGGTGGCATCAGTGTTTGGTGCTGACATAGTACGACAGTCAATGGGTGAGAGTTCTGTCACCAGGCAGCCATGGGAGTCGTCGGATAACAAGGTGGAAGATAAGTTCCTTTCACCAACCTGGGGACAAGGCTCTGGTGAATCGATGTCATTGTCTGTGGTACCAGTAAGTAGTGGCAGGAGATACGGTGAACTCGGTCCTTAGCCCATTCAGTGGAATAGGTATTTTCACCATCAGCATTACGCTGAGAAGGACGTTAATCAGCAGGTGTCACATTGCCATGTGGAGGGGTAGTGGAAGATTCCCCCTGCCACAGATTCCTGTCCTTGGCCTTATTGATGTTTAACCTCAGCCCAGCTAACGTTGTCAGGGCTCCGGCCATCAAACAGCCTAACTTCTGTCACCAATAACTCTAAGGTAGTCCAGAACACTTATGAAAAACAGCAGCACCTTAGAAGGAAAACGAAAAGTCAATGTAGACTAAGCCACTACGACTAGCAATGCTTAGTAGAACTCATGACCGCTACAAACGACATGCATGTACTTGCAAGTAAACACTGTCAGTGGTTCAGCCTGACTGAACTGTGACAGCACTGCCAATGTACTGCTCTCTTACACATTGTGTAAGTAATTCTACCACCATCTGTATACGTGCATATCAGTATCCCATGACTTTTCTCATCTCAGTGTATTCGCTTGTAGTTTCTGGACCATATTGCCTTTCTGGACTTTATCGACAGGATGCACTGTGGTCTAGCATCTGCTAGTGTCATTTTCCAACAGTTGGCGATGCATTCTGCTGGTGATGGAAGTACAGTTTTTCGTCTTTAAATACGATGTATGAGTATACTGTCTGCAGCTCGTGGTCTTGCGGTAGCGTTCTTGCATCCCATGCACAGAGTCCCGGGTTCAATCCCCAGTGGGGTTAGGGATTCTTCTCTGCCTCAAGATGACTGGGTGTTGTGTGTCCCGCATCATCATTGACTCGTAAGTCGCCGATGTGGCGTCAACTAAAAAGGACTTGCAATACAGTAGCCGAAATCCCCCGCATTGGGCCACCCGGCCAACAATGCCATACGATCATGAGTATAGTGCAGACAATTATGCTCGTACGATGTCAGTTTCCCAACGTCTATATTTGTCACGTTTTGATGAGTACTATTCGAGTTGTAAATACACTATGTGAATAAAAATATCCGGACATCCCCAAAAACATGCGTTTTTCATATTAGGTGCATTGTGCTGCCTACTACTAGGTACTCCATATTAGCGACCTCAGTAGTCATTAGACAGCGTGAGAGAGCAGAATGGGGTGCTCCGCAGAACTCACGGATTGTGAACGTGGTCAGGTGATTGGGTGTCACTTGAGTCATACGTCTGTACACGAGATTTCCACATTCCTATGTCCACTGTTTCCGATGTGATAGTGAAGTGGAAACGAGAAGGGACACATGCAGCACAAAAGCGAACAGGTCAACCCCGTCTGTTGACTGACAGAGGCCGCCAACAGTTGAAGAGGGTCGTAATGTGTAATAGGCAGACATCTATCCAGACCATCACACAGGAATTCCAAACTGCATCAGGATCCACTGCAAGTACTGTGGCAGTTAGGCAGGAGGTGAGAAAACTTGGATTTCATGGTCGAGCGAGTGCTCATAAGCCAAACATCTCGCAGTAAATGCCAAATGATGCCTCGCTTGATGTAAGGAGCGTATACATTGGACTACTGAACAGTGGAAAAACGTTGTGTGGAGTAACGAATCACGGTACGTAATGTGGCGATCCGCTGGCAGGGTGTGGGTATGGCGAATGCCCAGTGAACGTCATCTGCCAGCATGTGTAGTGCCAACAGTAAAATTCGGAGGCGATGGTGTTATGGTGTGGTCGTGTTTTTGATTGAGGGGGCTTGCACCCCTTGTTGTTCTGCGCGGCACTATCACAGCACGGGCCTACATTTATGTTTTAAGCACGGTTTTGCTCCCCATTGTTGAAGGGCAATCCAAGCATGGGGATTTCATTTTTCAACACGATCGATCACCTGTTCATAATACACGGCCTGTGGCGTAGTAGTTACACGACAGTAACATCCCTGTAATTGACTGGCCTGCACATAGTCCTGTCCTGAAACCTATAGAACATCCTTGGGATGTTTCGGAACTCTGACTTCATGCCAGGCCTCATTGACTGACAACGACACCTATCCTCGGTGCAGCACTCCGTGAAATATGGGCTGCCATTCCCCAAGAAACCTTCCAACACCTGATTGAACGTATGCCTGCGAGAGTGGAAGCTGTTATCAAGGCTAAGGGTGGGCCAACATCATACTGAATTCCAACATTACAGATGGAGGGTGGCACGAACTTGTAAGTCATTTTCAGCCAGGTGTCCGAATACTTCCGATCACATAGTGCAGGTATAAGTGCGTTTCATTTTCAATTGTCAATGCTACATAGCATCTGCATATAAAATCGTGTGTTTGACGGCTCTGTGGTGTCGTTTACGTAATTATCAGTAAATAGCCAAAGTCAGTTCGACACATAATTTATTTTGTGGTGAATATTACAAGCATAGTAAACGAATTTTTTCCGGTTTCAGAGCCTGCACACAAGCGTCCGCTGTCAGGAGGACGAATGAGCATCTCTTGATTTTCAGATTCCATCCAGAATGTATGTATGTATGCATGCGTGGTTTATAGATTATTGGTGGTTCTCATTAGCTGCCCCAGCAGTACTCTCTCATTCCTTATCGAGGAGACTTGACTGGAGTAACTATCTGCTGTTTCCCAATCACGAAATTCCTCTCTCATTCCACCTGTTGTTATCCTTTACCTGTCACTTGGGTTAAAGTAGAAGTATTTTCATGTTTCTCGTCATCTTAACTCAGGATTCTCGTTTCCAGAATGAGATTTTCACTCTGCAGCGGAGTGTGCGCTGATATGAAACTTCCTGGCAGATTAAAACTGTGTGCCCGACCGAGACTCGAACTCGGGACCTTTGCCTTTCGCGGGCAAGTGCTCTACCATCTGAGCCCGCGAAAGGCAAAGGTCCCGAGTTCGAGTCTCGGTCGGGCACACAGTTTTAATCTGCCAGGAAGTTTCAGGATTCTCGTTGCTTACGCAATGTGGTGAACAGTGGCCCTGTCTTTCAATATCATCAGTGGTGTACAGTGACACAGCTCTTAGCAGCTGTGGGTAGACTCACCAATCGCGAATTAAGCAGTCACAGAAAGGGGTCTTCTCCCCGGCCTGATATTTGTTTAAACAAAGATGAATTGTTACTACCCTACTCCCTGGGGTGTGGCTGCACAGACAGCCCCCACTTTGCATAAAGCAATCGAATCAACAATATGTGTGTGGCACTTCAGTGCACAGAACTGCCACAAGTGCGAGTCAAGGGCGAGTTAGAGGAACTGGAGTTAGGAGAAGCAGTATGCAGCAATTCTCCGTACACATCTGAGTAAGAGCCTTTTTCTCCTGGTGTGGTGTTAAAGATATAAAGTGGAAAGGGACAAGCTTAGAATTAGGTGAAACAGTGACTCCGACACCTCTTAGTGAATAGTAGCTGAGATAAACATGTCAGCAGACACACTTGGACCTGAACACAAAAAACTGATGTCACAGAGCCTGTCCCAGCATCTCAGGTCTGTGCCAGTATGGCAGAATTCCACACTGTTATAAATAGCACAACAGGTCTGAGCAGGATTGTGTTGTCATAGAACCAGGTCCAGTATTCCAGCTGTGGCACAGGATTTCAGTTCGGCCATCTTGCATCGCCATCTTGCAATTTAATGTCATAACAAGACTGGGCCAGTATTCCAAGTCTTAGGTCGTGGTGGTATACTAGACTGCAGCAGAATTCAAGGTCAGCCATCTTGTGTCAGTCATATTTTATCCAGTCGCCCATCATACATCGCCATCTTGTATTCTGACATCATAGCAAGACTGTGCCAGTATTTGAAGTTAATCAGCGTGACAATGCACCATTTGGAATTTCTCATAAGTTTCCACTTAGGAGAACAAGCCTACTCCCACACTAAATTTGAATTCCCGCCATTTTATACGTAGAGCAATTTAACTTTGTCAGAGGGGGAGTGGTGAGGGGTAGCAGGAAGAGTGGGGGGAAGGGTGGAGTGAGAGTGAAGGAGAAAACTCATGACTAAAATACTTTTGTCTTCATCAAAAGTGTGACTAAGTGCTATGTTAATACACTGAAGTGATTAAGTCATAGGACAGCGATATGCAGTGCTTGGCAGAGCTGTCAATTGTCAGATGAATCATCTGAAAAGATTTCTGAGACGATTATGGCCGTACGACGGGAATTAACAGACTCTGAATGCGGAATAGCAGTTGGAGGTAGTCACGTAGGACATTCGATTTCGGAAATCGTTAGCGAATTCAATAGTTCGAGATCCACAGTGTCAAGAGTGTTCCAGCATTACGTCTCACCATGGACAATGCTGTGGTAGACAGTCTTTGCTTAACGAACGAGAACAGTGGCGTTTGCATAGAATTGTCAGTACTAAAAACAAGCAACACTGCGTGAAATAACCACAGTAATCAATGTGCGATGTACGACGATTGTGTCTGTTAGGACAGTGTGACGAAATCTGACGTTAATGAGGTTTGGCAGCATAGGACTGACATGTGTGCCTTTGCGAACAGCACATCACCACCTCCGGCACCTCTCCTTGACTCACGATCATATGGACCCCAGACGATTGGAAAACTGTGGCCTTCTTAGATGATTCCCGATTTCATTTGGTAAAACCTGATGGTAGGGCTTGAGTGTGATGCAGTGTGGTGCAGACCTCAGAAAGCCGTGTAACGAAGTTGTCACGAGGCACTGTGCAACCTAGTGGTGGCTCCATAATGGTGTCAGCTGTGTTTACATGCAATGGATTGGGTCCTCTGGTCCAACTGAACCGGTAATTGACTGGAAATGGTTTTGTTCGGCCACTTAGAGACTTTTTGCAGCCATTTATAGACTATGGATTACAATGCGCCATGTCACTAGGCCAGAGTAGTTCGTGACTGATTCGAAAAACATTCCGAACAGTTCGAGCAAATGATTTGGTCATCCAGATCGCCCAACACGAATCCCATCCAACATTTAGAGAGTTCAGTTGCTGCACAAAATCCTACACCAGCAACACTTTCGCAATCATGGACGCTACAGAGGCAGCATGGCTCAGTTTTTCTGTAGGGGACTTCCAACATCTCGTAGAGCAGTTTATGCACGATACGTACCTAGCAGACTTACTGTTTTTGCCTACAACCAACAGAAATTTCTCCCGTAGTTCGCTGTCTAGCTCTACCCATTTTTTTATGCCTACACATTGGTTTCAGGTTTACAGCACTGGCTTCCTCACGCTGCATCCGTACAGGTAGACACAACAGGAATGAGAAGCCTATGCTGTCTATAGTTGCACATGGTTAAAGACACGTTTATTGTCTCTGGAGTCAGATATTACTAGGACACGGTCATGACTTCTATGCTCGGCCACAACAGCTGACGCCGGCAGCCTACTCAGTTATGATGTGCTCACCCCAACTCATATTTTGTGCTCGCTTACACAGTCATGTAGGACTCTACTTCACAAGTTCTGTAATACAGGATAACATTGCATCCAACATGTAATCGAAATTAGTACTGTTAACAGTACCGTAGCTTATTCATCCTATTGCACAGTGAACAACAGTTAATTCGCTCGAATTCTGCCAGAAATATTTAGTGCAGCGTACAGTAACTTATAGTATAAACCTGCAGAAAACCGCTCCTGTCAGAGCACAAGGCAAATATGTTCATCTTGAAAAGGTTCTGACTGAAACGTGAGTAACCAGCTGCCTCAATTCTCATTCTGCCTTCCTCACCAAAAATTTTGGCATGCAAACATATTTGCGTTCTTTTAACATAGAACATTCTAAATCCTTTTATCCAGTCTCTCTTTGTAGTGAAGCCTTCATATTCAGCATGTCCCTCTTACTGGCACTGCCTATATGTATCTCTCCCCCATTGTCTCCTTTTTCTGCAACTGATTTACAGTATATCCCACTGCCACTGTTTCCTCTCTTAGCTACTCTATCTCGTTTTGTCTTTTTTGTCATTTTCACTGTCTGCACCATACCTTGCAGGTCAGTACTACTTATATTGCCCTCTATAACTGTATGTCCAAAATTTCGGTCCAAAATGCACACTCCCCTGCCCATACGCTTTAAAGGCAGCCGATCTGGGAGGGTCCGGAATCCCCAGGCCTTTGTATAGTGGCCAGTCGTCTCTCTTTCTCACTTCCCCTGTCTCCTCTGTCGTTTTCTCTCACTGCCTCATCTCTAAACATCGCTCTTTCTCTTTTACTGCCACAGTCTCTCACTGAAAATCAGTATCACGTCTCTCTTTGGCTCCCACTGCTACAGTCTTCATCCATCTCCCTTTCTCTTTCACTAACACTTTCTCCCGCCATCACTGTCTCCTGTCTCCTTCTCTCCAACCGATACTGTCTCCCCTCCACCGTCACAGTCTCTCTGCTACTCTCTTTCAGCACAAAAAATCGCGAATGTTTTCACATATCAAAATTTTTGGTGAGAAAGGTTGAATGAACATTGAGGCAGCTAATTCCTTACTTTTCTACCAGTCTTTTCAAGAGGAACGTATTCGCCTTTTTGTGCTCCGCCAGGAGCATTTTTCCGTTGTTTTCCGTGTTTCTCCTGCTACAGCAGCGTATGCAGCTTACATAAAACGAAGTGTATAGGTCAGTTAAGTTTTGGTAGTTTAATTATATGATTCGACACAATGATATGCTTCGACATATATAAACAGCAAATAAATTCGTGATACATAAGGTTAACACAAAATCGTTTGCATTACGTTCTTTTCTCAATATTTTGCTCATTGATCGTAATTCGTCGAAAACGCACAGCTCATGATTTGTATCATAATAGAGTAAAAATGCTTAGCGTTCCTAAGTGGGATACCTGAAAGACGGAAATTTTTTTAACTGTCTGTCTCTCTCTTTGTCTCTTTCTCTCTTGCTCATGATTTAAAGGAATATAAATCTAACAAGATCATACAACACATGGTACAGAATCAATGTTATCTCAGTAATTTCAAATTTTTTAATGTTCATTTGTTGTTGTTGTTGTCGTTGTGGTCTTCAGTCCTGAGACTGGTTTGATGCAGCTCTCCATGCTAATCTATCCTGTGCAAGCTACTTCATCTCCCAGTGCCTACTGCGACCTACATCGCCGGCCGAAGTGGCCATGCGGTTAAAGGCGCTGCAGTCTGGAACCGCAAGACCGCTACGGTCGCAGGTTCGAATCCTGCCTCGGACATGGATGTTTGTGATGTCCTTAGGTTAGTTAGGTTTAACTAGTTCTAAGTTCTAGGGGACTAATGACCTCAGCAGTTGAGTCCCATAATGCTCAGAGCCATTTGATTGCGACCTACATCCTTCTGAATCTGCTTAGGGTATTCATCTCTTGGTCTCCCTCTACGATTTTTACCCTCCACACTGCCTTCCAATGCTAAATTTGTGTTCCCTTGATGCCTCAGGACATGTCCTACCAACCGATCCCTTCTTCTAGTCAAGTTGTGCCACAAACTTCTCTTCTCCCCAATCCTATTCAATACCTCCTCATTAGTTACGTGATCTACCCATCTAATCTTCAACATTCTTCTGTAGCACCACATTTCAAAGCTTCTATTCTCTTCTTGTCCAAACTATTTATTGTCCATGTTTCACTTCCATACATGGCTACACTCCATACAAATACTTTCAGAAACGACTTCTTGACACTTAAATCTATACTCAATGTTAACAAATTTCTCTTCTTCAGAAACGCTTTCCTTGCCATTACCAGTCTACATTTTATATCCTCTCTACTTCGACCATCATCAGTTATTTTGCTCCCCAAATAGCAAAACTCCTTTACTACTTTAAGCGTCTCATTTCCTAGTCTAATTCCCTCAGCATCACCCGACTTAATTCGACTACATTCCATTATCCTCATTTTGCTTTTGTTGATGTTCATCTTATATACTCCTTTCAAGACACTGTCCATTCCATTCAACTGCTCTTCCAAGTCCTTTGCTGTCTCTGACAGAATTACAATGTCATCGGCGAACCTCAAAGTTTTTATTTCTTCTCCATGGATTTTAATACCTATTCCGAACTTTTCTTTTGTTTCCTTTATTGCTTGCTCAATATACAGATTGAATAGCATCGGGGATAGGCTACAACCCTGTCTCACTCCCTTCCCAACCACTGCTTCCCTTTCATACCCCTCGACTCTTATAACTGCCATGTTGTTTCTGTACAAATTGTAAATAGCCTTTCGCTCCCTGTATTTTACCCCTGCCATCTTTAGAATTTGAAAGAGAGTATTCCAATCAACATTGTCAAAAGCTTTCTCTAAGTCTGCAAATGCTAGAAACGTAGGTTTGCCTTTCCTTAATCTTCCTTCTGAGATAAGTTGCAAGGTCTTTATTGCCTCACGTGTTCCAACATTTTTACGGAGTCCAAACTGATCTTCCCCGAGGTCGGCTTCTACCAGTTTTTCCATTCGTCTGTAAATAATTCGTGTTAGTATTTTGCAGCCATGACTTATTAAACTGATAGTTCGGTAATTTTCACATCTGCCAACACCTGCTTTCTTTGGGATTGGAATTATTATATTCTTCTTGAAGTCTGACGGTATTTCGCCTGTCTCGTACATCTTGCTCACCAGATGGTAGAGTTTTGTCAGGACTGGCTCTCCCAAGGCTGTCAGTAGTTCTAATGGAAAGTTGTCTACTCCCGGGGCCTTGTTTCGACTCAGGTCTGTCAGTGCTCTGTCAAACTCTTCACGCAGTATCGTATCTCCCATTTCATCTTCATCTACATCCTCTTCCATTTCCATAATATTGTCCTCAAGTACATCGCCCTTGTATGTTTAATTTTCCTGTAGACTGTATCTATCTTACCCCTAGTGAGATAAGCCTCTACATCCTTACATTTGTCCTCTAGCTGTGCCTGCTTAGCCATTTTGCACTTCCTGTCGATCTCATTTTTGAGACGTTTGTATTCCTTTTTGCCTGCTTCATTTACTGCATTTTTATATTTTCTCCTTTCATCAATTACATTGAATATTTCTTCTGTTACCCAAGGATTTCTACTAGCCCTTGTCTTTTTACCTACTTGATCCTCTGCTGCCTTCACTACTTCATCCCTCAGAGCTACCCATTCGTCTGCTACTGTATTTCTTTCCCCCATTCCTGTCAATTGTTCCCTTACGCTCTTCCTGAAACTCTGTACAACCTCTGGTTTAGTCAGTTTATCCAGGTCCCATCTCCTTAAATTCCCACCTTTTTGCAATTTCTTCAGTTTTAATCTACAGTTCATAACCTATAGATTGTGGTCAGAGTCCACATCTTCCCCTGGAAATGTCCTACTATTTAAAACCTGGTTCCTAAATCTCTGTCTTACCATTATATAATCTATCTGATACCTTTTACTATCTCCAGGATTCTTCCATGTATACAACCTTCGTTTATGATTCTTGAACCAAGTGTTAGCTATGATTAAGTTATGCTCTGTGCAAAATTCTACCAGACGGCTTCCTCTTTCATTTCTTACCCCCAATCCATATTTACCTACTATGTTTCCTTCTCTCCCTTTTCCTACTGTCGAATTCCAGTCACCCATGACTATTAAATTTTCGTCTCCCTTCACTACCTGAATAATTTCTTTTATCTCATCATACATTTCTTCAATTTCTTCATCTTCTGCAGAGCTAGTTGGCATATAAACTTGTACTACTGTAGTAAGAATGGGCTTCGTGTCTATCTTGGCCACTATAATACGTTTACAATGCTGTCTATAGTAGCTTACCCGTACTCCTATCTTTTTATTCATTATTAAACCTACTCCTGCATTACCCCTATTTGATTTTGTATTTACAACCCTGTATTCACCTGACTAGAAGTCTTGTTCCTCCTGCCACCGAATTTCACTAATTCCCACTATATCTAACTTTAACCTATCCATTTCCCTTTTTAAATTTTCTAACCTACCTGCCCGATTAAGGGATCTGACATTCCACGATCCGATCCGTAGAATGCCAGTTTTCTTTCTCCTGATAACGACGTCCTCCTGAGTAGTCCCCACCCGAAGATCTGAATGGGGGGCTATTTTACCTCCCGAATATTTTACCCAAGAGGAGGCCATCATCATTTAACCATACAGTAAAGCTGCATGCCCTTGGGAAAAATTACGGCTGTAGTTTCCCCTTGCTTTCAGCCATTCGCAGTACCACAACAGCAAGGCCGTTTTGGTTAGTGTTACAAGACCAGATCAGTCAATCATCCAGACTGTTGCCCCTGCAACTACTGAAAAGGCTGCTGCCCCTCTTCAGGAACTACAGGTTTGTCTGGCCTCTCAACAGATAACCCTCCATTGTGGTTGCACCTACGGTACGGCTATCGGTATCGTTGAGGCACACAAGCCTCCCCACCAACGGCAAGGTCCATGGTTCATGGTTCATTTGTTAACAGTTTTTTTATGAATCCCTTTTCTTGTTTCGGAAGCCTCAGTGGTAGGATGTTTTATGGAGGTCTCCGCCTTTTATATGAAGGAAAAACGTGTGAACTTCTCTCAAAAAGTATTCAGTTTAGTGTTTGTTGCAAGTTTGGAGTGGAGTTTTATTTAGTAGGAGGAAAAACCTACATCCATTAAGATTCCTACTAAGAAAATTTTATATCGAAAAGACGATGCCTTATCGACGCGACATAGTCAGAAGAAATTTCTTTTCCTAATAAGAAGAAGGCCGCAGAAGAAGACTTCAGAGTGAATAAAAAAAGTGTTATATAGCATACATTGCAAAAGTACTCTTTGTATTTTATTTCTACGTTTCATGTTTGCCACTATTGTGATTGAATGAGACGTGTAGCAAAATCGAGGATGAGAAAAAGCTACAGATGAAAGTAATCAAATAATATGCTGGGGGTAAACTGCGAAAAATATGCGGAGAAACATTTTGCAACAAAGGTAGGAACTATCCAGTTATTAATCTGGATTATTACGCTTGGTAGCGTCTCTATCTGTACTAAATCCAGATCTTATTCTGTCTTAAAACTCGTGGGACTGTGATTATTATTATTATTAGTAGTAGTAGTAGTTGTAGCAGTATTGCTAACTAAAAAATTGCTTCAATATATGCATAATGCAGGCAACAATTAGTCGCCATTTGGACAGTGTAAGCGGCACATAAACTTTCTAAAAGTCTAGCAATATATTGTAACGAACACTACTGGAGGAAAATGTACTGATGTATGATGGAGCAATGTTCACAGTAAATGAAATCAACTCGCAAGCAACCGCAGGGGGCATTTTTTCCCAGGATAATAGCGGAAGACGTGCTAGCGTGGATAAATGCAAGTAATATTAAAAACTATTTGTGACGTAATTCGAACATGTGCAATTTGCGCACAGACTTGTATAATGACGTAACATACCGTAAATGTTTGACGCTTTGAGCTCAAAGTTACGCGTGAACCTACGCAGAGATTTTGCGAAAGATTTACTTACATACTTGTCCACTGACCTAAACAAGCTAGATAAGAAGCTCCCGTCCACAATTAAAGATCAAAAGGAAACCGTTGACAGGCTTAACAGTATAATCGTAGTTCAGAATAATATACAAACTACAGATCGAAATTACAAAACCGTGAAGTTTGTGCAAGTCAACGCCACGGAATTGGAGCCACCATACAAGGACTCCCTGGATGAAGTTCAAAAATTTTCAGGAGAGGTGTAAAACTTGAAACTGGGTGACGAATTCGTGAAAAAATACCAAGAAAGTAAGGACAAAGATATGAAGAAACTAACTGTAAGAGCCGAGTTTGCGTTACTAGATAGCGACACTTGCATAAAAGTTCATGCCTGAGCATAGAACGTACGTAGTTGTTGTGGAAGAAGTAATGTCACAGAACGAAAGCAAAATAATAGCTAAAATAGACTCGGATATTAAAGCAGCAGAAGAGCGAATACATACAAAGCTCGTGAATGGTGAAATTAGCTCAAAGGAGTCGACTGCAGCCAACAATAAAAGCCGAATAGATACGTCAGGAAGCGAGAATTCTTAAACGCATTCATCTGCGACTGTACCTGGCGGGGAAGAAAGCAAATAAAATTTGCAACAACAGATTCCAATGACAGCACCGTCATAATTATGTTGTACATAATCGCATGCCGCCGGAGACGGCGCCAAGCCTGTGAACACAGCATCTTGTTTGTCATCTATTTTTCCAGATGAAGGCCTAATTAGGCATAGGCAATTTCCAGTATATTAGACTGAGGGCAAAGAAGCGAACCCTGTCGCATTGATAAGGGCATTCCGGTATGTGCTGCCACGTAACTGGACAGTAGCACAAAAGATCAGATCGTAGTAGGCTATATCCCAGGTGACGCTTCGCTTGGCCTAACGACATGGCTGAGCGTTGCCACACATAAGAACAATTTGAGCAAGCGTTCCTTGAGAAGTTCTGGTTAAGCGCTGTATAAGAGAGGTTGCATCTTGAGGTGTTAGCCCTCAGCCCTTTAACAGTAAACAGAGAGGACTGCGTCAATATTTGGTAAAAAAATCTTAATAAGGCGCGTTACTGGACAAATCCAATCTCACACGTTGACGTCTTAAAGATAGTCAAGAGTCGGTTGCCACCGCATACTCAGAAAAAATTGGTAACAATAGCAGAGAACGATCTCGAGTAACTCCTCTCTCTTCTCGACTCGATCGGTCTCATTTACGAGGAGGGGCATCCTCCAGCTGAGAGTAGGATGTACAGCCTGATACGTGGCGTAATGGAGACCACCATAACAATAACAATAGCAGTGAAAACAACTAGAACGGTAGGCATCCTTACGCGTCTCAGCAAAGTAACAAATAAGAGTTACGGTAATAGAAGAAACTACAGGTATCAAAAAAGGGATAAGAGAAAACATTATCCAGCTTACCATGACCCCAGATCTATGGTACAAAGGGGCCCAGATACCAAATTTCGAGGTCCACCGTCAGTAGACAATACAAATCGAAACATAAACTAACAATAATTACAGGCAAGGAAACAGAGGGATAGATACAGGGCAGAGGAGGACAAAGGGAACCTAAGTCGCGATACGGGCAGGATACAAATTCGAGAAACAGTGATCATACTGTGCATAAAGCAGACGTAACGCAAACTGACGAAATTACTCCGTCACCCCCACAGGACAACAGACAATGGTCGCGATAATTTCCCTCTTGCAATCCAAGGTGAGGATCAGGGAATGAACTCATTTATAAACTGTTTTATACACTGTGACTGTCATACTGATATTAAGAAGAAATTATATAGTGAAGACAGAAGTGGTACGAAAAAATCAGAAGAAATAATACACCATGCTAACGGCTAAAATAGGCAATTTGTCACAGTATTCAGTGTACTAGATATAGGGGCATCAATTAACATTATTTCACAAAGTATGTTCAATGACTTTAGAAAATATATAGACATACCAATTTTATTAGTACAAAACGGCCATATCTTGAGTGCAGTTGAGAACAGATCAAAGGGAATAACATTACAGGATTGTATACCCATGACATTCAAAGACATCACTATAGAATTTACCTTTTTGGTAGTAGAAAAACTGAATGTCAGTTGTTTAATGGTAAGCGTTGTTTCACAGCGGATGAGAAAGATATATCAGTAGAGGAGACTTGGTGAGGGCAACAACAACTCATAAAAGCCACAGAGGAGACGGTAATGTAAAAATACAATTGTTATATCCTGAGATATTATTAGAGGTAGAGCTGTATAAAAGAAATGTTTACTTCTCTTTCAGCTTCAAAAATTAGCCAAAGATAATTCATAAAGTTTTAGCAATGAATGTAATATTATGAAACACAAAAACTAAATATGTTAAAAATTAAAAAAACATTTTCTGCTTGCACAACAACTCATTAATTTTTCAAGAAGTGTGGGTAATGTGGAAACGCCTTAAAATTGTGGGGAAACTGCCTACTTCAAACAAAAACTATTAAAATGTTAGAAACTATTTTATTTTATATTAAATTTAAATTACACAAATATTTTTAAACGCAACTGTAATAGAAAAATGCTTCATAAGCAAAGTTCACTTACAAAAATCTCATATCTAAATATCTCCTTGATTTCTGGCACACAAAGAGTGACTCCACTCCTCACACACAGCACCTTAATCCACAATTCTCCCTGAATGTCTTTGGAAAATGCTCCTCCACAAAAAATACAAATGGCATTTTCTTCAGTAGGTTTTTCTTCCCCAACTGGGAGATACAAATCTGACTCACCTGAAGAGACAGTTGGTGCATTGGGCTCTCCATCTGAATCCTCAGATAACTTAATCCATTTTTGCATGGTTTTCTAGGAAGAGCTTCACATTTCTTCTTGCTTTCGGCAGGAGCCTTAGGAAGCTTCTGTTTACCCTTCAGTAAGCAGTCTTCAAGGCGTGTTTTATAAGGAGAAAATGTCAAAACAGCTAATGAACCTGACTTACGACCTCTGTTGGAAACCGTCCTCTTTAGAGGAGGGATTGGAATGATATCTTGTGGAGACACACACATGTTTGATGAGGTATTTGACAATGATGTTGACCTTCTACTTTCTCTTTGGCCATCTTCACTTGGGCGGTCAGTTGTCACAGGTCTGAATGCGTTCTGAGTGTCTTCTTGTCTGAGGTCATTACTTCCACCTGGAGATGCTGGATTCTCATAAGTTCCTCTCAGACTTCTGGCCTTGTCTGAAGCCAACGTGGCAGCTATAAAGTCGATTTCTGCAAAAAACAGTCCCATCACTTGGGAAAATTCCAGTCTCCAAAAATCCTTTTGTACCAATAGAGCCAGTCTGGCAATTTAGGTAGTCTTTCCCAAAGAACTCAGATATGTCATATGGTCGTAAGGACCGGCTGCTGTGCCGCAACCATTGGCGAACATACTCAGCGTAATAGGTTTTTAGAGTTCCCAGAAAGGTCTTTTCAAGTGGCTGAGTTTTATGAGAGGTGTGAGGCGGGGTGCTCACGATTGTAACAGTGTTCTCCCTTGCACTTTCTATAACTTGGAAGGTTTCTGGCATGACTATTGTGCCCATCAAGAATTAACAACACAGGAGATTCTTTTGAGGGATGTGCCTTAGAAATGAAGTGGTAAAACCATTCGGAGAAGAGCTCAGTTTGAATCCAGCCTGAAGGATGGCATTTACCAATTGTTCCAGTTGGTGCTCCTTTAAGTAGAGTATCAGTCCAGCTCTTCCTGGGGAAGATCATCATTGGTAGTATGAAAGTACCGCCAGCACCCATACCGCATATGACAGCCACCAGGGATCCTAGCTCTTCTGATGTGAGGGCACCTACTTGACGATAACCTTTCAGTCCAATTACATGTGGTATTCTGCTCTGGACGACAGAGATCCCAGTCTCGTCCACAATGTACACATGCTCAGCACTATAGGAGTGTTTACTGTACTCGGCTTCCAAAATGTCAAAAAACTTGTCTACAAATTCTTTGTTGAACTTGTTTGCTCTTGACAATGAGGTCCCCATAGGTTTGTGGATTGTGAGTTTATTTCCGTGTCAAACCAAGCTCTACCTGCAGCATTTGAAGTAAAAGCATGAGTAATATTATTTCTTTCCGCTAGCTGATATGCCATTCTCTTGACATCTAATCTGGTAAGGCCATAGAGGCGATTATCCATTTCAATGAGATACTGTACCAACTGTTTCTCAATAACATCAGTTATTACAGGCTTACGTCCAAGTCTCAAAGAAACACATTCTTCAGGTGACATATCACTATACAGAAACATCTGAAGTGTCGTCTGAGGTACAGTGTAAGCTTTTACTGCTCTTCTTAACCCCATCTGCTTTTCCCTTAAGGCTATTATAGCCTTAATCTTGTTTTCAGCATCCCACGTCTTCACAATAGGTCTTGGTTTATGACCAGTTAGTTTTCGTGGCACCTAGAAACAGACGCAAAACGTATTAGAAGCAATGTATTTGAATCGGTAATTGTAAAAACAACACATGTCCACTTTTTGGCAAAAATTAGATATTTGCAGAGAAGCCTTCAGGATACTAGATGCAGCATCTATGCAAAAATCACACTTGTCCTACACATATTAATGCGTTTACAGGCATACAGTTTCACGTGTTTTTTGCAGTAACAACATGAGTCCAGGACTTCTGTTAATATTGCAAGAAATGGCAGATGGCAGCAACAAACGAACATACTCGGATCTTGTTTCATGTAGTGGATAGAATGCATGCCAGATGGCAGCACATCTGACGCCCGTGATCTTGTTACCTGTGTGCATTGTTGTAGCAGCTGCGTATACATTGTCGTTTAGTTTTGTTTATAGAATGCATGCCAGATGGCAGCACATCTGACGCCCGTGATCTTGTTACTTGTGTGCATTGTTGTAGCAGCTGCGTATACATTGTCGTTTAGTTTTGTTTATAGAACACGTTTATTTAGATGATCTATGCACAATGTCGAAGAAGAGAGCTGCGCAACCGGAACTATATAAAAGAAATGTCATAAAAGCTGCCAGAACGAAGGGAATTGGTTACGTGAATCACAGTGGAAGAGAAATTAATGCTGTAAAAGTAGGACCTGACCTGACTGTGGGTAAGTTAAAAGGCTATGTGAATTAATCTCTTGTCTGTGTATTTTTTACTTCTTAGAGGTTCTCATCTGTTCTAAGTTTTATGGTACATAAATATCATATGCATAATTTACTCTATCAATAAAAAAAATTGATTTTACGTAAATAATTTTTTTGCAACTCTTTTACATTTCCTGACATTGGTATTCGTGTATTAATATGTTTCAGATGTAAGAAACTGTGTTTCAAGAGGATCTCTGAACATGAACAGATAGATATATTCACTAAATTTCACGTGGTATGCAGAAGACCCCGGAAAAGTGATGGCCAGCCTAAGCCAAGAGCACTAAATTATCGATATCACGTGCTAACTGGAGATGCTGGGCAGGCCGAAGTGTACAAAAAAGGCATTTTGTACCCTTTTTGGCATTACAAATGAACGTGTGCGAGGAATTTGTAACTGTGTGCAAAATAATGTTCGCCCATGTGACAGTAGAGGATGTACTGCTTCAACCAATGCAACACCACTGGAAGTCCTATCGATAATTGAGGAGCATATTAAAACATTCCCTACGAAAATCTCACATTACTCAAGCAAAGAAATATATTATTTAAGTCCTGAATTATCTGTAAAAAGTATGTATGAACTGTTCATGAAGTTATATCCTCATACCAGAGTGTCATATGGAATTTATTTAAAGGTTTTCATTGAGCGTTTTAACTTGCGCTTTGAGCGGCCGCAAAGGGCGGCCGCAAATCGATACTTGCTGCTCTTGTGAGTCACTTTCAGTGGAGATTAAGAGTCCATCATTGAACGAAAGCGTGTGGCTGTAGCGGAACTCATGGTACATAAAAAAAGAAGCAAAAAATTATATTTAAAGATGGATGCTGTTAAGGAGAAGTGTGCAGAAAATGAGCATGCGGTAGCATTGTGTTTCGATTATATGCAAAATCTGCAGTTCCCTAAGCTCCCAGTACAGGAAGCTTTTTATTTAGGGCAAATTAACGTTAATGCATTCTGTATAACAGACCTAAAGAGCAACAAATCCAAGGTATATCTGTACCATGAAGGTACTGCCCACAAAGGCCCTAACGAAGTATGCTCGTTTTTGGTTGATTACATCAACACAGAGATATCTGATAGTGTTACTGAATTACACCTGTTCTCGGATGGGTGCCCTGCACAAAATAAGAACAACACAGTGGTTAGGTTAATGAACTGCCTTGTAAGTTCTGGCAGATTCAAGGATGTATTCCAGCATTTTCCTGTGCGTGGCTATTCATTTTTACCATGTGATCGTACATTTGCTTCCATAAAGTGGGTGATAAGAAGAAAAGACAGAATATATTGTTTGTATGAGTATGTTCAATGTATGGTGACATCGTTCAAAAAACCAAATATTTATATAAAGCTTGTTACCACGGAAGAGATTTTGGGTTACAAAAAATGGTGGCGATCCTATTTGTCTGACGACAGTTATGGGACTGATATGGACAAAAGCAGTAAAGTGAAATTCACAGTGTCCTCATTTATGAGCTTCCATCACAGTGAAATATTTCCAGGCAAAGTTGACTGTTACTATCATATTGATGGTCTCGTAAAACACCGCTTTTTATTGCAACATACATTATAGACAGAACCAAAGTTGCCTACAGAAATTGCATATAATAACAAAGTTGCAATCAATGTCAAAAAATTGAAAGATGTTGGACAATTAATGCAATATATTCCTGATGAGCACAAAGCCTTTTATCTGGAATTGACTGAGTGGCCTTCTGTGGACACTCCTGAAGATGATTCATAATAAATTTTTGGTGTAAAATAACCTGTATAGTGTAGTGTTAATCCTTCATTGTCCTGTTAGGTGAAATAAGAAATTTAATTCCTAATGTCACGATTTACATCGTCATATCTTTAGTCTTTCCATACAGTGTGTGCATACATTGACAATATTTTTCAATTTCTCTGTAACACAATATTAGGCAATGTACAAGTAATATTGTATATTAAATTTATACAGTAAAGTAATTTTTGATAACATAAACAAATGTTGATGTTAAAATGTCAGTCCAAAATTTTCATCCTGCAATAACAACAAAGTCCGTACAATTAAAAAAAATCGTTCATGCAAAGTTATTACATTTAAAGCACTTTGTTTTATTGTTAAAGCTTACCTAACATAAACAGTAAATATTAAAATTAACGGATTTATCCTAATGCCCATTATTTAGCCTGTATACAGTTTTTTGCTTCTCCTGAAAAATTTACTTTTGTGGACTAATGTTGTTTTTACAATTACTGATTCATTTGATGTGCAAACGTTTCCACAATGCCATCATGTATATGCTTCCACATTACCTACACAATAGCCATTTTAAATTTCGGTAGATTACATTAGGAAACTATCCATTTAAGGTTAACAAAGAACTGCTAATCATGGTAAAAAAAGGAAGCAGTAAGGAAGGAAATAGAATGCATGATCGACTGGGAGGTGAGAGAACCTTCACACTCACCCTACTGTAGTCCCGTATTAGCAGTTGGAAAGCCAGATGGCAGTGTGAGGTTAATACTTGAAGAAAGGGCCATAAACAAAATTATCATCCCAGTGAGGACACGACCAGAAAATTTAGAAGAAGAATTGCTGAGTTTCATGGTGTTCGATTTCTGAAAGTGCCTTTTTAGCAACTAGCCTTGCACGATACGAGGAAAAAAGTACAAGGCTTTTTTATGTGGTGGAACGAGTTATGAATTTTATGCATTACCTTTTGGCTTAAAGGTAAGTGCCAGTGCCTTCGTCATAGCCCTGCAGAAGGTATTGGGATCAGAACTGCTTAGCCAAGTTATGGTACATGCAGACGACCTTCTGATATGCAACCCCCACATGGAAGAGCACTGAGTATAACAGCATTTGTACTTTACCATCTTTCTGAATATGGGGTAACAGCAAACTTGAAAAAGTCCGAACTCGAGAAAGAAAGTATTAAAATTTTAGAACACGTTATTTTGCCTCAAGGGATCTCGCCAGACACTGGGAAACTAGATGCCATTAGATAGATACCTTCTACCTCCATAAAACAAGAAACAGCTCAAGGTGTAGTTGGGCTTGCCCTCCTCCTTCAGGAAATTCGCGCCTAACCAACTCTTAAATAATGATGCATTATTGAATTTACTAGAAACAATACTTGGCTATCGACAAATCAGTGTCAAAAAGATTTTGAAATAACGAAGGAGGCAGTCGTCAATGCCGATATTTTAAACCATCTTGACATGAATAAGGAATTTTGTACAAGTACAGATGCATCATCAAAAGGCTGGGTACATGTCTTTTTCAAATTAAAGAGCTAAATGGTAAACAATCAGCAAGCATTATTAGTTTCACTTATAGTGTGAGAGAGCATCATACTGAACTTGAAGCACTCGCTGTTATGTAGGCATTTAGAAAATTTGAATATTATTTATGAGGCAGGCCCACAAAGGTTTACAATAATCATAAAACCCTCTCGTTTCTCCTAACCTGGGAGCTACTAACACAGAAGGATAGCTCGTTGGTGGGCATATTTACAAGAATTTAGTTTTGAAGTGGTGTGGTATAAAATTTGGGGTGCACAAATCATAATAGCTAATGCAGTATCGAGATTACCACATGGTTTGAATGAATGTTTGGAATTTACTGAACAGACCCCAGATATTAGAATCATACTAATACATGATAGAATCTATTGAGCATATTACATAAAAATGTGCCACAGCCTAGGACAGCTGCAAGAAGAGGATCAGCGCTGGCAAAAGGTAAGACAAAAGTTACAAGATGCTAGAGACACAAATGTAAACAAATTCTACACGATATACCAATGTGTGCTGTTTCATAGATGCACCCCAGAACAAGGAAATTGGTGTCTATTGCTACCAGAGTACTATGTTGATAACTGTATTAAGTACATTCGTAACTTTTGGAGGCACTACAGTGTCTCCAAATGTACAGGCAAAATCACCACCTATTGCTGTTTTCCAAATACGATATGCAGGATACAACAAGTGATCAGAAAACGTGTAATATACCAAAACTCTAAACACACAAATAAGCTTAGGTTGAATGAAATAAATCCTATCATTCTGATGAAACCACCTGAATTAGTATCAGTTGATGGGGCTGGTTCATATCTACAAAGAAAGGGGGAGTGAAATATGTGATAACATTTTATGATGTCTTTTCTAAGTAGTTCAAATTATATGCTGTAACGTCAGACTAGAGGCAGATTACCTCCCAAGACTAGGAAGGCTGGATAACCTTGACCAACAATGTGTTATCTTTCACCAGTAAGAAATGGAAAGAATTTGTCAATGAATACAACATCAAACATATGCTAGTATACTGTTTTCACCAGGAGGCCAGCCCCACAGAGAGAGTATTCAGAGAGTTTAACTAATTCTTCCAAACACACATACCATTGACACACACTGTGGATTTAATTTACATCGCCATTCCAGCAGACCATAAGTAATTTACCACACACATCTACTGGTTTCACACCCATAGAGTTGGTGTTCAACAAAATTACAATATATAAATAGGCAAAACTATTACCAAAGGTACCTAAAAAAATGACAATGGAGGAGAAGATAAGACAACTAGTAATCTTAGAGAAAAAGGCAGAAGGTAGAAAAAATACATGATAAGAGGTTAGGACATATAATTAAATTTCAAATGGGTGAGGAAGTGTTGCTGCAATTCTATCTGAAATCGAAAAAATACAAGAAACTCAAATCATAAGATACAACTATTATACTCTGGACCATCCAGGATGTTAATAACTAGAGTATCCAAACAGTGGGGAGGAAAAGGGGTTGTACCCACATAACGCTCCTAAAGAATTTGTTCACTAACACAAAACAATATAATCAGTACACACAAATTAAAAAGATGGAGGAGTTGGAATAACATATATCAGTTCGACAGCAGACAAATCATGTGCCATATATATGAGGAGACACCATAAATGCACTTTACAGAGATATTGTGTATTAAACACCTAATCAGAGCAACAGGATCACAATGATAATATCTATGTAAGTGTCAGGTAATACAAATGCCATAAATGTGAGGAGACACCATAAATGTACTTTATGGAGATATCGTGGATTAAACACCTAATCAGAGCAACAAGATCACTATGACAGTATCCAGGAAAGTGCCAGGTAATACAAAACTAAGTGAATGATTATTTTAAAGGATGTTCAGCGATATAGTTGATAAGTGATCAATAAACAAACAGCAACTAATCAAATTCTTTGGAGTCACCTTAGTATGGGACAACAACAGATTTGACAAAAGACAGATACATTCTGACCCATGGCACGTGATTGCTGTTGTGGACAGAAGCAGTTCTGAAGTATTGAAATAGTGGTGGGTGACTCCCGCAGACACTACAAACACTACAGCACATTTTGGGAAACTTGACACCTGTGCAGAACGATATGGCTTAGTTAATGAACCACACTTGTAATGTAATATCATACATGTACCAAAATCCTACAGCATAAGCAATGGTACTGAAATAAGCACAGGAACGAAATTAATAAAATAACATGTGTATATGTATGTAACAGGATCAAGGTAATTTAAAAGGAGATTCCACAAAGAATAGGGAACTGACAGAATTATACAGCTAAAGTAAAATATACACTACTACACAATAGGGTAAATAAACAGAAGAAAATCTACAGGACAGCGAAAGGGAACCCAGTACATTGTCCTCGATGGTGAGTGTTCATCGGAGGTGAAGGTATCATCTGGAGTGCCCCAGGGAATTGTGGTAGGTCTGCTGTTGTTTTCTATCTATATAAATGATCTTTTGGATAGGACGGATAGCAATGTGTGGCTGTTTGCTGATGATGCTGCGGTGTACGGGAAGGTGTCGTCGTTGAGTGACTGTAGAAGGATACAAGATGACTTGGACAGGATTTTGTGACTGGTGTAAAGAATGGCAGCTAACTCTAAATATAGATAAATGTAAATTAATGCAGATGAATAGGAAAAAGAATCCCGTAATGTTTGAATACTCGATTAGTAGTGTAGCGCTTGACACAGTCATGTCGATTAAATATTTGGGCGTAACATTGCAGAGCGATATGAAGTGGGACAAGCATGTAATGGCAGTTGTGGGGAATTTGCATAGTCGTCTTCGGTTCATTGGTAGAATTTTGGGAAGATGTGTTTCACCTGTAAATGAGACCGCTTATAAAGCACTAATACGACCTATTCTTGAGTACTGCTCGAGCGTTTGGGATCCCTATCACGTCGGATTGAGGGAGGACTTAGAAGCAATTCAGAGGTGGGCTGCTAGATTTGTTACTGGTAGGTTTGATCATCACGCGAGTGTTACGGAAATGCTTCAGGAACTCGGGTGGGAGTCTCTGGAGAAAAGGAGGCGTTCTTTTCGTGAATCGCTACTGAGGAAATTTAGGGAACCAGCATTTGAGGCTGAATGAGGTACAATTTTAGTGCCGCCAACTTCTATTTCGCGGAAAGACCACAAAGATAAGATAAGCGAGATTAGGGCTCGTACAGAGGCATATAGGCAGTCAGTTTTCCCTCGTTCTATTTGGGAGTGGAACAGGGAGAGAAGATGCTAGTAGTGGTACGTGGTACCCTCCGCCACGCACCGTATGGTGGATTGCGGAATATGTATGTAGATGTAGATGAAGTAAATTCAACAAATACTAAACCTAACTACGAATTACACTCGTATTTACAATATGCACTGTGAGATAAAGTTAGGGTTATTTACTGCATAAGCAAACTGCATTTTTAACAAAACTAGAAACTATATGGAAAAGAAGTGAATATCAGGTACCACATACTAAAAGAAACCTACTAGCTTATTTATGATACACATTAAATAACAAAATGTTACACACAAAGTCATTTCATTATACAGCAGACACAAGTAGAACAAGTGTCAGGTAAGTCGATTGTAGCTAGAATAACGATATTTGTCTCCATATTAAAAACAAAACATATGTGCTCACTAACAGAAGATTTAGAAGATAAGAATAATTGAAGAATTGAACTTACTGGGTGTTAAAGTAAATAAAAAGTGAACAGTCTCACATACTGGACAAATATGAGCAAGTGATTAAAGGATTCTCTAACTCACGGGCAGTATGTACTTAATATTTTCATTAGTGATAAGAATATTTTCTAGGGAATGATGCAATGCCATGTCCCAATTAAACAGAATAATATTAGGGTGATGGTACCTTTGAAGATGGCCCCTCATGTTGGAAATGGTATGTGTATGAATGTATAAGCAATGGTATGTATGTATGTGAGGTTTTTGGATATTTAAGTGCGAGATTGAATTTATGAGATAAAGGAAAGATCTTAACACCATAACAAATAAGTAAAATGGTAATTTACTATGAGGAACATGACACACAGTGTAAGTATCAAATAGCCTTTTAAACAGCGAACTGTACAAACAAAGGCCGGCCTGTGTGGCCGAGCGGTTCTAAGCTCTTCAGTTTGGAACCGCGCGACCGCTACGATTGCAGGTTCGAATCCTGCCTCGGGCATGGATGTATGTGATGTCCTTAGGTTAGTTAGGTTTAAGTAGTTCTAAGTTCTAGGGGACTGATGACCTCAGATGTTAAGTCCCATAGTGCTCAGAGCCATTTTTTTTGTACAAACAAAAACGCCTACTCCTGGAATACGGCTCCTTGAATATGTACTATTTACTGCCATAGTGGACAACGCCAGTATACAGTAGGGTCGGGGGGGGGGGGAGGAGGTGTAGGAGGAGCAGTTGTAGCATACTTAAACTGGGATACCTGAAAGATTGTAACACTTTTTTAATTTTTTTAAATTGTTTATCTCTCTCTCTCTCTCTCTCTCTCTCTCTCTCTCTCTCTCTCTCTCTCTCTCTCTCAAGGTTTATAGGAAGATAAACCTATTGTTTATCTCTCTCTATGTCTCTGTCTCTCTCTCTCTCTCTCAAGGTTTATAGGAAGATAAACCTAACAAGATTATACAACATCTGGAATAGAGTCACCATTATCTCAGTAATTCCAATTTTCTTAATGTTAATTTGCTAACAGATTTTTTTATTAATCACTTCTCTTGTGCCAGATGCCTCCGTGGTAGGATGCTTTTTGAAGACACCCTGCCATTTGCGAGAAGGAAAAAAAGTTTCAATTTGTCTCAAACAGAATTCAATACACTGCTCATTACAAGTTTGGAGTGAGATTTTATTTAGTAGGAGAAAAAACCTATGTCTGTTAAGATTCCTACGTAAAAAATTGTATATCATGAAGAAGATGCCTTATCAATGTGACATGGTCAGAAGAAATTTATTCATTTAGTAAAAAGAAGGCCTAAGAAGAAGGTTCCAAAGTTGCTAATATTAAGAAGAAACGAGATAAAGCGATAGCTTCCACAGACATTATTGTACAAGGCATTGATGAAAATTACTAGTGTTACAGGTGAACATAGCTACAGCAGCTGTTCGGTCTGCTGCCCTCCCCATGTATTTTCAAAGACCTCTGATTATTTATACAAATTTTAAAAAAATAACTAAACTATGCCGCCGCTATTTCAAATGCTGTTCAAAATATTTTACTGAATTTCCAGTCTTCCCAGGTTTACTTAATTTTTGGTCGTCGTTTTAAGTTTTTTCAGGTGCATTAGGACACTTTTAACCCTATTTTTTATTACTGAAGTACTTTACCCTTTCGGACTGTTTAAATTGGCGTGAAGTTCCATTATATAGAAACAATGCGTCATGATGTTCCATTGGTGGAAAAAATGCAGACTAAAAACATAGTTTGGTGATCTCAGATTCCTTGTAATGTCCCTAGAACCCTTGCCATGAGTTCACAACTTCAGTTAGAACTAGTTTATGCCTCAGACCAGGTATTACAAGCATATGTTACTGTATAAGTATGACAAGTTTGAACCTCTGGATCTTGGTAAGAATATCATTTTTAGAACATATCGTAAAATTTTCGATGATCTGCCACTAATACAAACTATAGAATTGCCCATCCCCACAAATGGCACTTTTGGTGCCCAAAATCATGGTTTTTTTTTTTTGGGAGTATCATGATAACAGATATCCACGTTTGACAACAGGGAAATGGTGTTTCTAGATGAATTTCTAAAAAATGTATGATGAAAAATTGATTCATTTGCTATGGTTAGTTATTCAGATGATTATGACCCACAGTGGAAAAATGGCTAAAAACCGATTTTTGCAGTTTTCTACATAAGCAGTGGTAACTATGAAGCTCTTGATGTTGTTAATAATAGCCAAAAATTTCCCCAAGAACCTGATCTTAAGAATTTGTGGTAAAATCTTCAATGATTTGCCATGAACAGAAGTTAGAGAAGTGGCCATTCCCATGCTCGGTACTTTTCCAACCTAAAAATCGTAGTTTTTCAGGGTTTTCTCCAGATCGCCCATGAACAAATTGTGCGTTTAAAAGCAACCTATGGTCCACCATACACAACACCTAATGCAAAACAACCTACCAATTTGCTCAATGTGCCTGGGCTGGAGAAAGTGATTCATATTTAAATTTTCATCCTGTACTGCAGGATCCCTACAGTATGCCATTTCTTCTGACAGGTATACAAATTGCCATAGGACAAGCAATAACCAAAGCAGTTGACCTCTTATGTCTGTGATCAATAGAACCTAAGGTACGAACCATTGAAAAATCTCATTTTCGCGCACTGCTTTTTGCAGCATATTGGTATCGTATACTGTTATGCATGGACTGATAGTATTTGTGAAGACATACACTCCTGGAAATGGAAAAAAGAACACATTGACACCGGTGTGTCAGACCCACCATACTTGCTCCGGACACTGCGAGAGGGCTGTACAAGCAATTATCACACCCACGGCACAGCGGACACACCAGGAACCGCGGTGTTGGCCGGCGAATGGCGCTAGCTGCGCAGCATTTGTGCACCGCCGCCGTCAGTGTCAGCCAGTTTGCCGTGGCATACGGAGCTCCATCGCAGTCTTTAACACTGGTAGCATGCCGCGACAGCATGGACGTGAACCGTATGTGCAGTTGACGGACTTTGAGCGAGGGCGTATAGTGGGCATGCGGGAGGCCGGGTGGACGTACCGCCGAATTGCTCAACACGTGGGGCGTGAGGTCTCCACAGTACATCGATGTTGTCGCCAGTGGTCGGCGGAAGGTGCACGTGCCCGTCGACCTGGGACCGGACCGCAGCGACGCACGGATGCACGCCAAGACCGTAGGATTCTACGCAGTGCCGTAGGGGACCGCAGCGCCACTTCCCAGCAAATTAAGGACACTGTTGCTCCTGGGGTATCGGCGAGGACCATTCGCAACCGTCTCCATGAAGCTGGGCTACGGTCCCGCACACTGTTAGGCCGTCTTCCGCTCACGCCCCAACATCGTGCAGCCCGCCTCCAGTGGTGTCGCGACAGGCGTGAATGGAGGGACGAATGGAGACGTGTCGTCTTCAGTGATGAGAGTCGCTTCTGCCTTGGTGCCAATGATGGTCGTATGCGTGTTTGGCGCCGTGCAGGTGAGCGCCACAATCAGGACTGCATACGACCGAGGCACACAGGGCCAACACCCGGCATCATGGTGTGGGGAGCGATCTCCTACACTGGCCGTACACCACTGGTGATCGTCGAGGGGACACTGAATAGTGCACGGTACATCCAAACCGTCATCGAACCCATCGTTCTACCATTCCTAGACCGGCAAGGGAACTTGCTGTTCCAACAGGACAACGCACGTCCGCATGTATCCCGTGCCACCCAACGTGCTCTAGAAGGTGTAAGTCAACTACCCTGGCCAGCAAGATCTCCGGATCTGTCCCCCATTGAGCATGTTTGGGACTGGATGAAGCGTCGCCTCACGCGGTCTGCACGTCCAGCACGAACGCTGGTCCAACTGAGGCGCCAGGTGGAAATGGCATGGCAAGCCGTTCCACAGGACTACATCCAGCATCTCTACGATCGTCTCCATGGGAGAATAGTAGCCTGCATTGCTGCGAAAGGTGGATATACACTGTACTAGTGCCGACATTGTGCATGCTCTGTTGCCTGTGTCTATGTGCCTGTGGTTCTGTCAGTGTGATCATGTGATGTATCTGACCCCAGGAATGTGTCAATAAAGTTTCCCCTTCCTGGGACAATGAATTCACGGTGTTCTTATTTCAATTTCCAGGAGTGTATTTAGCGTTTATTCTATATTTTACCTCAACGCGTACTTTTTGTGTATCTCGTATATTTCCCGAAATGCGTGATGTTTAAACTGTCTCAGACCTTCTTTAAAATCACAATAAAACAGGATTGCTATGTTTGAAGATGGGGTCCCATTCCCAGACTTGGCTCTCAGTGGCCATGGCCGCAAATACAAAGAAAGAGATACATCCATTTGGGAGGTCCACACAATTACTACCACCCTACGCCCTCTCCTACAGACTGCAGTAGCTACTGCCAGACAAACTCTGTGTGACCAAGACGACTATTGAGAGAATCGTGTGACCTTCTGATAGTTCATGGGTTTCAACTATGAAATTAATCTAAGTATGATGGTACAGTTAGGCTATGTGGAGGTTACAGCAGTGGCAGCTGATCAGAGGAGGCAAGTACTGGTAGTAGTAGTAGTAGTAGTAGTAGTAGTAGCGGTAGCAGTAATTATGTATACAATAAAAATGTATGTACCTTTTTCATCGAGTATGAAAGATGTTAGCTTGTGTTATTTCATCTAAACAGCAAGCACTTAATAGCAAGTCAAAATGTGAAAGGTTAACCCTTACCTAAGGCAAAGAGGTGTGAAGCATATGACTAGAAAGCCTGACACAGCCCAGGCCACCTGTTAATGCTTAGTTGCCACGGTAACCATGACGTCAGTACTAGGAACAAAAAAGAGGCTACAGGCAGCTATAGCCATGTTGCCATGTACTTCTGTGGCAAGTGTGGCCAGTGGCTGGGTTTATTTTGCGTTAGTTGTCCCATGTGCAATGAATGTGGATGAAGTCCAGTCTTGTGCCAGTACTTATGTAGAACTTTCGAGTGAAGACATCAGGAACTTTGGCTTTCAAGGAGATGTGAAACTGAACAACATTAAATTTTGAAGAAAGAACATCTAGCACCAGCGCTACACCTTCTTCAGAACCGTAAGTACAAAGCATGTGTATTCCAAAGTTCATGGTATGAGTAGCACAAGTGGTTATGTGCTACCCCTGCAAAAGAATTATTCCATTGGCCATGCTTGTTCTTAAGCTGGCTTCACACACGTAACTAATGTGATGCTACAGTTTTTGAGCTGCACCATGAGCCACTGTTCAACAGGATGCCACAAATTCTACATAGTTGCACAGTTTTCAGCATGGTGTCAACTGAAGTCATATGGTCGGGTATTAATGTCACAGTGCAGGTTAAGGTATTAGAGCTGTGACCAAAGTTAAATACAAGGAAGAGACACTCAAATGTTGGATCTGAAAATATATTCTGCACAGGAATAAATCGGGAGCCACAAATATATTTCTAAAACAAATAACACTCCAAGACAAAAATGCTGTCTGCTACGTCAAATTAAACAACAATTGGCATGAAATTAAATATCATCTGCAAACATACCACTCTTCCATGATTTTGGAATCTTATTGTATTCATTTACATAGGCGCTTAGAATAACTAATTTTGGGTTTAATAACTGCCACATCACAGTCGGTGGTTGTTTTCCACACATAATCCACAATTTACGCAAAATCTGGTCTCACAGATCATGACATTTATACAAATTATGCTTGCACAAAAGATCTATGATATCAATTAGAATTTTAATTATGTCTCTGTTAGCTTTCACTTTATTGTTTGTGTTTGATTTTAACCAGTTTGTGATGTTTATTGTTGTGAGAGTAGTGGACTCCAATGGCGACATTCACAAATATTTTCTTGGCTTTGTGATATTAGCCAAGCTAGAACTACTGCTGCTTTATTCACTGTGCTGAGAGGCGTGTTTTTAAATTATGATACGGAGAACAAACTAATGGCCTAAACTTGTGGTGGTGGTTCTTTTCTGGCAGGAGAATTAAATGGCCTGTAAATAGAGTTGCCATGTCTAGCAGGGACCTCGTTGGCACACTCTGAGATGGGGGTTTAGAAATGAAGTAAAAACTTCATTTAATATGATTTTTTTATTTAGAACACAATTACATGGAACTTGTTGCGGCAGAAGTAGTTGGTACACCATAATTTTCGGAAGATTTCATCTTTCTGAGCAAGTCTTTCTTCCCTTATATATATTTATAAAACTCCATGCACATCAGCTTGTAGTTCAGTTGGCACTGTAAGATTGATTCCACAGTCCCTGGCAGCAGTCGATTTCTTTCATCAGTCCACTGTGCTGACATCAGCAGAAATATGCTTTCCACAGTGATATTGTGTGTGGGAATAAAAAAAATATTCACAAAATTTTGGCAGTCGGCATTTGCATTAAAGATTATCAGTATCCTTATGAAAGTAAATCCACCTTTCTTCCATGGACTGTTTAGACTTCCACTCTTCTGAGTCATGCTTGGTTTCTAAAAATCTCTTGAGATACATATATTCCCGAAAACAATTGTTGCCTGAAATCTTCACACTTTTTTAGTCATTCTTTTTTTACAATCGTATTGATCAACTAGGATCACATCAAAAACTGCAATTCGTCTTCTTCCTTTGTTTTTGTTTCCTATTTTTCCAGTATTCCCTCATTTTCTCACCATGAAGTCTCTTCCTTTCTTCTGTCCATGTTGTTCCCGATTTTTTATTTCTTCTGATTTGAAAGCCTTCCATACTTAGTATTTTGTTTTTAAAACGGTTTATTTCTGCTATTTCTGATTCTTTGATGTTGTTTCTTTCAAGATCTTTTCTTACTTCTATAATCCATGCAATTTTCGATTTCTTCTTCCAGAAATATGGGAGTATTTGTTTTGTTAGTCTATTTCCATCCATTCGGTAGAGTTGTCCAAAAAAGATTAATCTTCGTTTGGCCATTACTTCAGATATTTTCTCTATGTTTTTGTAGATCTCCTCATTACTTCTTATTTTCCAACCATCTGCAGTTTTCATTGCACCCATTATTGTTCTAATAACCCTTCTTTCCAGTATTTCTAGTTTGTCCATCTTATAGTTCATCGTTAGGCATTCAGATCCATATAAACATTCTGGTCGTACCACTGTGGTGTAGTGTTTTAGTTTTGTTTTTCTAGATATACATTTCTTGTTGTAAATATTTTTGGTCCAACCATACGCTCTTTCCATTTTGGTAATTCTTACATCTATTGCAGATTTTTCTAGTCCATTCTGTCGTATAGTTTCTCTAAGATATTTAAATTTATTTACTCACTCTATTTTACCTATTTCCGTTTCTATGTATTTTGGTGCATTTTTTATATTTGTCATGAATTTTGTTTTTCCAGCTGAAATTTTGAGGCCAGTTCTGTTAGCTAATTTTTCCAGAATGTTTATTCGAGTAACTGCTTCTGTCAGGTTTTCTGAAAGTATTGCGAAATCATCCGCAAAAACCAAGCAGTTTACCTCAAATCCATTTATTTTCTTTCCCAGAGTTATTGGTTCAATTTTGTGATTTCTTAGCTTCGAATTCCAGATCCTTACAATGTTTTCTAGAATACAGTTAAACAGTAAAGAAGATAAACCATCACCTTGTGTAACACCAGTTTTTATTTCAAAAGACTGAGCTATTCCAGCTATTCCTTTAATTTAGGCGATACCACTTTGACAGTTATGGTCAACATTTCTCTGTAGACAGCATGGATTCATTATTACAAACATATGGTGCATCCTTCAGTCGCTTTTCGAACTGGAAAATATACTTCTTTCCAGAATAAGGAAACACTTCACTCTCTTGGCGGACATTATCAAAAGCATGGCTGAGAATGAAATGGACCAAATTCTTCCTGAACCTTTAAAACTATTTTGTGTAACTGCCACTATTCCTCCATAAAATGATTCAGTTGAAATGAGTTTTTCTTGTCTTAAACATCTAAAAACGTATTTGAGGGAGATTATGGCCGATGATCGCTTATCAGCTCTTGCTTGTACGTCTACTGAAATACCAGTACTGCGAATAGTTGGAAGCAAAGACACTTGATATGATGATGTCATCGAGTGATTCAGGAGGAAGAAGGATCTCGAGTTAACTTTGTTTTACTAGTAACAACACTCAAACACCCAATCTAGTTGTTCATGAGTAAATAAAAGTGTCATTATTATTATTATTATTATTATTATTATCATCATCATTAGCAGCAACAGCAGGAGTAGTAGTAGTCCTCGTCATCATCGTCATCTTAGTAGCAGCAGCAGTAGTAGTAGTAGTTGTAGTAGTAGTAGTAGTGGTGGTGGTGGTCGTAGTGGGTGGTCATGAGGAGCACTAGATATGTGTACATTAAAAGGGAAGGAATGGGGATTTCCCAAAAGGTTTCCTGTTCTCCCCATAATTTAGGCCCATGATCTGCCACTGGATTACAAGGTCTTGAAAGCCCACACAATCATTGACAGTTACCTGATCCCCAACAATTCACCCACTACCTCATGGGCATTGCGGTTTTCAGCATCTTTGGTTGCGAAACAGGCATACTTGCAAATACCGATGAGTGAGAATTCAAAAGGCAGCCATCATCACGCCCTTTAGTTTGTATAAACTTCTGTACTTGTCTTATGGCTTCAAAAACGCTGCTTGGACATGGCAATGAATTATTGACAATATGTTGTTTAAGATCCTTTTTTGCTGTCCATATTTGGTTGACATTCCCAATTTCTCCCCTGCATAGGAAGAGTATGAGCTGCATCACAAACAAGTCCTCAATGTGCTTACTGACACTATGATGACAACTGTCAGCTTCATTAGCCTGAAGCAGTCTCACTCAGCCAGCTGGTGAATGCTTCTGGTATCCACCCTGCAAAACTACGAACCAGGCTCATTAACCCTTACATTGTATGCCTGGAGTCTTTTCTGACCCAATGAGATTCAAGCAACTTTATGGCGATAAAATGTGAAATATGTCCACAAAAGTAATTTGTTATTGTTTGAGAAACATATGCATGATGTTGATATTACAACTCCATAGTTTCTTAATTTAATTAAGTTACATATAACTTGTAATTATTTACTACATTTGTTTGAAATATGAAAATATATTTTGCTTAGTTTTTTTAGTTCCAAAAATTATTTTAACACAAAATATTCATAACCCACACACTGAGTAACGATACTGTAATTTATTAATATTATGTGTAATATCACTTACACGGAATTTTATTAGAAATACACTCCTACTCGCTCTCTGTGTCATATGACAAACAATCATTACACAACACACTCATCCTAGCACGTTCCTTACCAGTAAATTTGTGACACCCATCACATTGTTGGTTCACATTCTTGTCCTCCGACCTTAGGCAAGAATCACACCATTTTCTTTTCAGATTTGGAACATCGGCTTCCTCCTTGTCGTGTTGTTTTTCCTTTAGAAGATCCTTGAAGCCTGAAGATACTATTACTGAATGTATAGGTTGTGTTCTGCTCTAGGGTGACAGGATTCATCGTTCATGAGGTTTTACTAGTTCTTTTCCTAGTTCCGAGAGGAATTCTCTTCTTGCATTTTTACTTCTGATATTATGTAAACATTTACAATACAGAAGATAAGCATTCAGAGAAGCTTAATCTAGTATATAAAAAATACAGCAAGTGGCCACCTTCTCGTTCTACGTTTCACTGAATAATCTTATCAATTATATTAACTTCTGACTTTGTTGAGTCGTAGAACATTACTATTTGAGGTTTTTTGTGCTCATGCTCACTTACATTAAATGTTTAGTGTAGACTGAATAAGAAAATGACTGATTTACTTTGTCTGGGAACATACAAAGTTAAAACAATATTCTGGCATATCCAAAAGTGGTTGATAATGGAAGCCTCTGTTTTGATGACAAGATTTCTTTTGATATCTCTTTTCAGTTGGCCCAAAGAGTTCCCACAAGTGTCAATTTATTAGCAAGAAATTCTTGTCCAAAATCAAAACTTGAAAAAAAATTATCAGTGGTAATTTTTCTACTACTTCTCTTCAGGTGATTAACTAAATCGCGTATCACTCCTTTCCCTTGATTTATTTCCTATCCTTAAGCAGATTTCCCCACATACACTTGCGCATTTATGACGTAATGGGTCTCACAATCTACAGTAGCCCACACTTTTATCCCATACTTTCTAGATCTCGAAGGAATGTACACCTTAAATGGACACCGCTCCCTGAAAGTACACAGATTCTCATCAACTGTAATATAAGGTCCAGGGGTATGAGACCAAAAGCATGCATCAACGAACACAGACATTGTAAGTTCAGCTTTTGATCCAGAAGCAGGTTTTATTTTTACCCTTGTAAGTTTATTATCAAACTGGAGGTACATTGAAATACCACAAAATCTTAAAAAGCTCATTGTGGCTCGAAAAATAAGTAAACCACACTCTTCTGACCAACATTCACTCAAAGGTTTCCCACATGCCTTATGCAAGCCAGCTGTTATTAGTAAACCAAAGATTGCCTGCAGCTCTGTGGAATAAAGTTCAATCCAGTGTTCAACAGTTGGGTACAGAACTTTAGTATCTTTTGCATGATTTTTGGTATGCATTACTATTATACTCTGCATGTGATTAATGATAAAAAGTCTGAAACAATCTGCCCTTGGCTGTAATTGTGGCCTAAGGTGAGAATATGATCAGTTTCATGTATTACATTCCTTGAAACCTTCTTATGTACATCAGCTGGTACTATGATATATGTTATCTGCCCACTTCTAGACACAAAAGTACATGCACGCATTACCTGAATACCGTTATCGTCTTCTTCACAGTCACTCATATCCACATCACCTCAGAGCTGTATATCTTCCTCTATCATCTATCCATCAGCATCACTGTTGTCCTCGTTTCTAAAAATTGATTCATTATCACTATCACCCTTCTGTATATCTGCCAAAGCCTGCTCGAGACTGTAGCCCCTTGCAAAACATATATTACCATCCATGATGAATTAACTATAACACCATGTCTTCTTTCCACAAAACTCAATTTAAAACTATGAATCTGCCGTAACAATGCACATGAATGTATTTTTTATTCATTGTTTACAACAATGTTCAAATGAATGTCGGTTTATAAGGTGCATTGTTGGCAAGATTTATTTTCGCAACAAAACTTATGTATAGCACTGAAAATCACATATTGTATATCTGGGGTATTTTCTGACCCCACTGCAAAAATTTCAAATTGTTGTACTACAGACTGTGATATAATCATAAATATTTTACTCACTTATAAAAACAAGTCCGTGAATAGTATATCTGGAGGATGTGTTGTCTACACCCATATTGAAACTATTTATTTGTAGTTAAATGAGCCTTGAGGTCTGGAAAGAGCCCAGACATCATGCAAGGGTTAAGCAACAACTTCAACACAATATTTCCAAGAACTATGCCATTTTCCAGGTATGATTAACTTCTATTATCGACACCTTCCTAATGTTATCACCATACAGGCAGCCCCCACAGAAGTTCTGGCTCGCAAGAAGATGACCTGTAAGTGCATGGTCGAATGGACTCCACATATTCAACATACCTTTGACAAAATTAGAGACTGTCTCGCACATGCCTACTTAAGCATACCGATTATCTAACGCCCAGTTCACGATTACGTCGGATATGAGCGATTTGATCATGATCTATTGGCAGCATAGGAGGCAGTCCGCCAGTTTAAAGATGACGTGGAGGGCAGACCACTCACCATCTACATAGACCATTGAGCTTCAGTGGACTTGATTCGCAATACTTCAAAAGATTTCCACCCTTATTCATTCTGTTACTTAGATTATATAGCACAATTCACAACAGATATCAGACATCTCCACAAAACAGACAGCGTCATCACAGACTATCCGTGAAGATTAAACGCCCTCTCCACACACGTAGACTACGATACATTAGCAGAGGTGCAGCTACAAGACCGACAAATTATGGCCATTCTTCAAGATACTACAACCAACTTACATATAGTATGTCGTCCCATCCCTGTATCCACTAAGCAAGTTTTGTGTGATATTTCACACAATCAAATTCGACATCTCATGTCCCCATCAATGAGGAATATCATATTCGACCAACTACACAATCTGTAACACTCTGGCATACATCCGTTGATACAACTTGTTATAGACTGGATTGTATGGCCTAACATAAAAAGGACTACCAATCCTGCACATAGGGCTGCATGACTTGTCATTCGGTCGTTTTGAGATCCTGACAGGGCGATTTCAAATATCCACACCAACATGGTAGGTTTTCTTCCTGAGTCTGAAGGCTATCAATATATACTTTCCGTCATCAACCAAATGACGTTCTGGGTGGAAGCCATTCCCCTCATGCACATTATAGCAGAGATGACAGCAAGAGCATCTGTTGACATGTAAATAAAGTTATGGGACAAGAAAAACAAAAACTGCAACTCACTGGCAGAACACAGAAAATGCAACAGATCTACTAACTTGTTCACCCTCTTCTAGAGTATCACCGTGGAGTGTGGGATGTGTATCATATAAGATTGATGGAGGACATCCCAAAAGTCCAAAGAAGGGCAGCTCGGTTTGTATTATCGCGAAATATGGGAGAGAGAGTCATAGGTTGCAATTATTGAAACAAAGGCATTTTGCGTTGCCGTAGGATATTGTCATGAAAATTCGGTCACCAACTTTCTCCTCAGAGTGTGAAAATATTTTGCTGACGCCCACATACGTAGGAAGGAATGACCATAATAATAAAATAAGAGAAATGAGAGTTTGCACAGAAAGATTCATTTTTTGCCTGCATGTTGTTTGAGAGTGGAATGGTAGAGAAATAGCTTGAAGGTGGTTTGAAGACTCTTCTGCCAGATACACAACTGTGAATTTACACATTACATTAATACTTGTACTATGTAAAGAAACTCTGTCAGTGACAGAAGCCTCATGTGAAATAACTGAGGAATTACGATTCAGTGTACTTTATGCCTCCTGTGCACTTAGACATGTATTTGTCCTAGGTTGATTACAGAATAAATTAAATGTCATACATAACTCTGTTGTTAGTAAACATTAACTATGTCTGATTCTAGGGTAAAAACTACAACCTCAATTGCAGTGTCCCTCGTTGTTTTACGACGATCCTCTTTACTTTTTACATTCCATGAATAGTGATGTCTTTCATAGAGCCAAATAAATTTTTGTAACAATTCGCAATTAATGTTTCTGATTTCAAACATAGTGGTTACGAAACGAAACATTAACTTGACAAGACACTAATGCTACGCAGACTAACTTAGAACTGAAGAACGCTTGTACAAGCGTCCCTACCCTTGGTGCACAGGCTCAAGCATGGATACGCTTGCACAAGCATCTATAATTGAAATTCGGTGAAATGTTAAGCTGCTTATACAGTACTGATGCTTGCACAGATTTATACTACACTTGCTCGCATATGCTTGCAACAGAGTTCTTGTCAAGCAGGCACTAACGTGTAACTTAAGACAGTCTCACTCATAACTTCATGCTTGACAAGCACTCATGAGCAAGAGTGCTTGCTCAAGCGTAATTGAATGTCTGTAGGATAAAGATAAATCTTCACAAACATGAGGATTGTACAAGCATTCTGACACTTCATAAAATTTAGATTATATATGTTTCTGCAAGGTTTTTTGCATTTTTGATCCTATGTGCCAAGAATGGGGATGCTTGTGCAAGCATTCATCAGTGATCCTTTTAATTTAATTTTTATTTGGTCCTGTTAAATTATGTCCTGTATAAAGGTTGTACCATGCTGTAGGACAAGTCAAGGAAAACGATATTACATAGAGAAAAAGAGAAGAAAAACAGTGGTACTGTGAGATAGGTTCTATAGCGTGTCTGTCGTGAATAGTTAATATTTTGGTTTCTTTAACCATCTTTACCCACGTATCACGTTTCCTCTTTCGTTTTTTTGTAATATAAGGAAAACGGCTGCCAAAGACAGCGCATCATCTCCTGAGCTCGATTTTTTCTGGTAATCAAACTGATACTTGCACAGCATGTTTGAGCCATGTGGAAGCGTGGGGAATTTGTATGCCTGCTTGTCTAGCATGCAATTAAGTGTGTGGCCGCTCTTAGAACAACTCCATGGATTCTAACCTCCATATGTGTTCTGCCACAGTCAACAGGCCTATCCATACACAATGATCCATCTATGCATATATGTGCACATGTGTCTGTGCATGTACTAAATTGCTGCAAATGTGATGTGGTCATACGACACATTTCCAGTCTATTCACTACTTCTACCCCACCATCTGTCAGTCCAGAAGAGAAATTTCAGCAGCAAGTGAATAGGCTGTTGCAACCTCTAAGTTTATTTCAAATATTCAGAAACTCCTACATCTACATCTAGTGGGGAAATTTTGTTATGGTTTGTGTTAGCAACCTGTGTTGGAAAAAAAGCAAAAACATAAAGACCAATCAAAATGGTCTAAACAATTGCAACTTAAGCGAAGGCAGTTACAAATAAATTTACTTCTCATGCTTCAGGCCGAACTAGACAGCTGGCTCAATTATTTGTGAATGCATTTAGAAACAAACGATTACATGTTGATGCTCATAACCCCTTGTATAATAGTGAAAAATACTCGTAAGAGGAGAACAATTACTGCACAAGAGTAGCCAAAGCTGACGTTAAGATTTCTGTCAATAGGAAAATGCTAAAAGGAACTGGAATTCTCTACTGTAGTTTCGAAGCAATCATTAAGTTAAATGACACCAACACATGTGAAGTTATATAACTATCCCGAGGAAGGATTTCATGAAGGCAAATAAAGTAACTCAGTTCTCTAATACAGCAATCCTGTCAAGTTACAGATAGTAGTTTTACTTTTCTAGACGTATTTGAAACTTATCTATTCCTAGAAATTATAACCCAATGAGCTACAGTATAGTTTCCTTTGTTTATCAGTTGGGGTTTTCAGTTCCCTAACTGAAGTCTACCAACATCCTGTTATGAGCTTTTGAGCAGAACATAAAACTCAATTCTGAATACTAGACAGGGATTCATAGTCTATCACAAAAATCTTACTCATAGTATTGTTGCAGTGAATTCTCCAGCTCACTTCTAATTCACTTTAGCTCACTGCATATTATTTTAGGAAGTAAAGCAAGTGCAAAAATCTCCAGTCCCTGAAGGCACTGCTGCAAGATCTTTCATTATTGCCTAACACAATATACTGACTGCACTTTTCTTTGGAATAAATGGCGCTACATTTTTTTGGTGCACTGTCGTGTAAGATTATGGCACTATAGACTACTGAGTGAAAGTATGCTAACAATCCCTTTTGCAGGTCAACATAAAGAAAGAATTTTCTAAGTGGAAACCAAGCAGAACTGAGAATTTTGGTTCAGTAACCTACATGATAGTGCCACTTCAGTTTGGCAAAATGATTTCTATATTAGCATCTAAAAGAGAAATCTATGAAAACATGAAGCTGCAGTCATTTCCCTCTGTTGTTTCTGGTACTTGAATGCCTTTTGTCTTAGAGGTAAGGAAATAGTTCTGCAAAAACCAACTAAGAGTGACTGTTATCTACAAGACAAACCTAGAACTTTACTGGAATAAATCAGAAAGTAGAGGATGTCCAAATATCACAAACTCGGCTTATCTATATTGTCGTCCCCGGCGCCAGATCGCATTGATTTTGTTGCTTTGCTTAGATATTTCATGTAAACAGTGCCTAACGAATTTATTTATTTATCGTTTCTCGTAGAGTCAACTGCTCGTAATTTCTCTGTTAAGGAATTATAAGTAGCTGCCGTCTCATTTCGATCACTGTACTCCTTGCTCTTAATTTCCCACAAACGATTATGAGCCCCAGCGCCGTTTCTGCCTTTAGGCAAGACTAGGCAACCGCCTAGATTGGCGAAGTTTTAGGTGATGAAGGGCAGAAAAAATTAATTTAAAATCGAACAGCGAAAAAATTGAGCAAAGAGGGAGTAAAAATGGTAAAGAGGAAAACTAAAAAACCGAATTGTTTTAAAAAATGTATGGGACAGTTACTTAATAAGTCTTTACTTGCTTTGACGAAAGTAAACAGATTGCCTCTAAATGCCTCTAAACAGAACTAAGGTAGCTGTTACTGAGTACAAAACGCAAACAAAATGGCTGTTTCAAATGGCTCTGAGCACTATGGGACATAACGTCTGAGGTCTTCAGTTCCGTAGAGCTTAGAACTACTTAAACCTCACTAACCTAAGGACATCACAAACATCCATGCCTGAGGCAGGATTCGAACCTGCAACCCTAGCGGTAGCGTGGTTCCAGACTGAAGCGCCTAGAACCGATCGGCCACATCGGCCGGCAAAACGCAAACATACATGACACTGATTCGTCTATGTCGAGCACTGGAGCAGGGCTCGTCCACTGGCTTGCAATCTTGTTGCGACTTGATACCATACCCCTCTCACTCCCTCTTTTTGTTTTGTCACTGCAGTTCTTTTGTCCTGCATCAGTTCAATTGAGTATAGTCACCAGAAAATGTGGAAGTCTGCTTATCTTAGTTTAATGATTAAAAGTGTAGTAGGAGATGTGAATTGTTGTGGTATTGGATGTTGGTGGTGGTGGAGGGTGCAGGCGAGATATTGGGGAGGCCGATGCTAATAAAACCGAGGATCATCATTTTTCACTTCTCACCTAGAGTGGCAATACACCTAACAACGCCCTTGATGACCCCTACACAGTTCAATAAGTTCAACAATAAAGTCTCTAGAGCACTGACGTGGATCTTCCATTTTCCTATTCACTGTGCACACACAGACGAGAAACACTACAAAATAGACTGATCAAACAGCTGCCTGAAACACATGTCGCGAGCCAGATTCGCGGCGATCTTCTGTTCACACGCTAAGATTTGTCTGCGCAGATGTGGTTGGCGCCCACAGATTTGAGCAACTTTTCTCAAACCTCCAACTCCAACCTACGGGTCTGCGTACATCTCATATCTGCACAAAATCCGGTTCACAGGCAACGATTTGTCTGCGCTTTTTTATGTGCAAAGATATTACCGCAGTGATGTCGTTGCGTCTCGGCGGACTTGGGCACAATCGTAGCTGAATTTGGTAATATCTTTATGGTTCGTATTGTGATAACTTTATGGTTCATGGAAAATCTAGGCAGTTGGCAATAAGGGTAGGGGACGTAAATGTGGGTTAATTTGCTGGAAATAAAACTGTTTTAATTTGCTCGAAATAAAACTGTTAACTGTCTCCCCGAATAAATAATAGAAATTATGTCGTAGCTCAAACTATGTATTTATTCTTTGTCAATGTATATATGTTATTTGTGTTGCACGTATTGTATATCAACTATGAAAACATCACTTTGTGTCCGATGTTAATATGCATTTGTAGCTGAAACGCACAATTGGCGTGTAACGTTGGAGTGTGAGGACGTAGTAGCTGCCAGTAATTTTATTATTTCTGTTGTGCAATGGAGAGTTCATAATGCATTCGAATGAACAATGAAAATACAGGTTAACAATGTATGTTGTGTATCATGAAACACGTTCGTTGCTTACAACGGCGTGTGTGTAATTGGAATTTATTCGGTTGTACCGCATCACAGTCGAGTAAGAGAAGATAACGCAAGTAAAGGGGATTGAGGTATAAATTTTTCTGTGAAAAGAAGTTTTAAATTTCGCATTTCTAATTCGTGGACAGAGTAGCAATTGAAGTTTTGTAATTGTGAAGAGGACTTTTTTATTGTAGTTTCGAAAAATGGTCATTTATGCCTGAAAAAGTATAGTACTGTAGTTGGAAACATCGTAAAATAAGAACCCTCACAGTTTAAAAGGAGTTTAACATTTTCATGGGTTTCACATGTTAAGTTTCTTACAATTGCATTTTGATTAATACTTACGTTTAAATGATAAATGCCTGTCCATTACGTTACACCGATGAGCATCATTTGCATTTTATTTGTCGGTCAGTTTGAGGTTAATGAATTCTTTATATGATCTGAAAAAAATAGTTTTGGGATTAGTACTGCTGATAAATTTGCAAGTTAAAAATAAATTTTTGGCACCTTATCTTGCAAAATTTGTTATTACATTTTTCTATACAATGATCAAACTTCTGTATGGCAGTGTTATTCGTTTGATTCCGTACTAAATTTTTGTCACCGAATATATAGGAAAGCTGCAATCCCATACCATCACTGTTGGTGTGTGAATTGGTAGTTGATGTTATGACAAACAAATGTGAAATATTAGGCTTCACTGATCAGAAGTACCCATTATTTTGATGACACCATTGTTGATCAATCAATGGAAGTGGTAAACACAATAAAAACAAACTTCAGATGTGTGTCCAGAGCTGTTTAAGGTCTCATCACTACATGAAATTATTCATAGAAAAGCTAGATGCCAAACTGAGTATGATTGGAAGAATTGTACAAAAATGTTGTTCATCTATCAAGGAGCCCACAAATCTATTATTTAGCCATTTCTTGAGAATATTTGTTAGTTTGGGACCTTCTTGGGTACAGTTAATAGAGAAGATTGAAATACGATCTGTAGATTTCATCATTAGTTTGCTTAGGCAGTGTATTAATATTGTGGAGATACTCATAGGTACACATCCAGTCAGAGGCAGTACAGGAGAAGTATACCAGAGAGGCATTAATTAAAATTCCATGAATTCATGTTGCAAGAAGAATTATACAGTATCTTATTTCCTTCTGCAAAATGGTTTGTTGAATAAAAATTGGAACTGAAGTTACATAAATCAGTTTATTGCAGGTACACAGACAGGAGGTTAATACTCTAAATTATTCCCCTTCTGCAGCAGTAAACCGCTGTCAGTACTTTAGTAGTAGAAGTAGTGGTTAGCTTCATTGTAAAGAGCTGTTTAAAAATCTGGATACCTCTAATGCACCATGTGAGCACATCTACCAGTCTGTTGTCTAGGGAAACATTTCTAAATATTTCACTAATAGTTCTATACATAATCATGAAACAAGAGCCAGTTCGGACTTATATTTACCAAAGAAAAACAAACAAAAAACTCAAAACAGCATTTTCTATCAGGGAATAAAATTGTATTATAAATTGCCCAAGGAGATGAAAAAAATTACTAAAATACATCTGCTTTAAAAGATAACTAAAACTTCATTAGTAATGCATGTGATACAGTCAACTAGTACTTGGATAAATCAAGAATGGTGGTTCATAATGAAAAGGGATAAGTGCAACACTTTGTCACATTACACTATAATATCACTATGCAATGCCTTTATAAGAAAATCGTGTCAAGAACTACAGTGCATGATAGTGGTTTTGTTCTCCTGAAATCAACACAACCCTTGAGGGAGATGCTCACTCAGTTTTTCAGAAGGACTTGAATGGGGCAGAGTTGCATGTTAACAGGCCTAAAGTCAGTTTTTTGAACAGACTGGAGCAAGTGCAAGGGGCCTAGCAGCATGTTCGTGGTCCAAGAGTCACCAGTGTTATTGTGTGCAGTGGTGAAATTCAAATCCAAGTTTTATGTTCTGAGTAAAAATCATGTGTAAATCAAAGAGCATTGTACAATAACTACCATCAGATCAGGGCAGTGCAATTGTTGGGACTAGTGCAGCAGGGGATACAACCCGTCGGCTTTGGACAATGACTTCACAAGTGGCCAATCGAGAAGCGATTCTTCTTAATGTTGTAGCTCCCTTCAGTGGCTGATAAGTGTTTTTTGGTTTTTTTAAAAAAAATCTCACGAGATAGAATAAACAGATCCACTTTATTAAGTAATCAGTAAAAAAACGAAACTGAAACATAACAGCAAAAGCGAAAATGGTAAACTGCTCTCTGGCGGCTTGTGACGTCCTTGTCCAAAGCCGACGGGTTGTATCCCCTGCTGCACTAGACCCCAATTGTTAAGACACTGCCTTCATTTTCAGAAGGATGGAGTTTGCTGTATCTGGCCATCCTGATTTAGGTTTTCTGTGATTTTCCAGACTCATTTTAAGCAAATGCCAGGCACTTCCTTCATCAAGGCCATGGCAAGTACTTGTTCTATCCTTAAAAAAGTATAGTTATATATTCTGTGTGTATATATTTTGAGCTATTCGTTTTTCAGTGCAATATGATTACAATCCTATTTATTGTGAAATGATAGCTGGATGAATAAATAAAACAAATAAACTGTCCAATTAGTTATCGTTCACCTTCTGGAGGCCTGCAATGACAAGATTGTCTGGAAACCTTGTTGAAGTTATTTAGTCTGCATCATTCATTCCAAAACAATGTCATTCTGGTTGCCTTGGCAAGCTTCATACGGGATATCATATCAAAAGTGTTCATTCCAGACTTGTTTAGTTTAACGCAAAACTTGATTGCCTTTAGTGGAAGGACTAAACACATTTTTATTTGGACATAATCTGTACACCTCCCTAGGCCTAGAAGCAGCTGAGCTGAATCTCCTAGTTCACTGATATCCACCATTGCCAATCTGTCTTCAGATATCACCCCTCACCCCTTCTCATTAAATTTCTCGCAAAGTACAATATTTAAGCTAAAACAATATGAACAAAGCATCTTGCATTATCAGTGTTAAAGAAATTGGGGTAAACACTCCAAAGAATTACCACTATGCTGTCACATTTTCATGTTCATAGAATTCATTAACTGAGTAAAAAGAATTAATGGATAGCCAACTGCACAGTCTTAAATAAGTTGAATGGAGCTTCTACCCTTTCTGGAGGCAGTTTGTTCAACATTTTCATACCCATAACTTCATAGTTGTTCAGTAATGTAGATAGTCTACAGTAAGGTATGTTAATATGCCTATTATTTGTAGTGTTATGAGAGTGCAAATCCTGTCTAAGTTTGTATTCTGATGAGTTATTCTTTGTATGCAAGAGAAAAGTGTGAATGTACAAGTTTATTACAGTTAATGTTTTCATGTCAATAAAAAATGGTCTGCAGTGCACAAGTTTTTCTGAGTTTATATTAATCCTACTAACTTCCTTTTGAAGTACCAAAATATCCTGAAAATATGTGCTATTGCCCCAAAATAAAAACCCATAGGAATAATACTGTGAAAAAAGCAAAATAGGCTGATCGTACATACGCCAAAGGTACATTATTTTTTAAATTTCTTAACAAGTACACCACTTTAGACAGCCTTGTACTAACATACTTAATGTGTGGATCCCAAAACAATTTACTATCAGCAACTTAACATTACCTAAACAGTCTTCTGCTGGCAAATCTCCTAAACTAAATACAGTTTATTGAGTTTTATTATCACTGAGCAAGAATCCATTACGCTGAAGCCAGATTGATACTTGTGATAGGGTGCCTGTCTTTAGTCAGTCCGAACTGACACTGAAAAAGGTGGTATCATGAGTGTAAAGAATGGAGTGTGTGTATATATAAGTTGTGTTATAAGGGCAGTCATCGTTCCTGCTATTTTTTCAAAACAATGACTAACTTCAGTGGACCATGCCTCAAGGTGATGAACTATGTGCAAAATTCTTCATGCTAATTTTGTTCTCACCTTTGATATTTTCCTGACCATCTTCAGGGGCCTAGTGCAAATATTTATTAAAAACTTCTTATCTTTAAGCTGATTCTCCAGTGGGAATCTGGGTAAACCAGCAAGGCCCAGGCCTTCTTTGCTATCTCAAAAAAAGAATTTTCCATAAAAAAAAGTATTGACTCTATCCTACCAATTTGCGCTTAGCCTAACTTATCAGCTAGATTTATGATTTCATCACTTACATTTTTTCTCAAGTTTATTAAGATGGAGGCCATGAGGGGTATTAAATCTTTTACACAAACCAATTATGATGAAATCTTCTCGGGCTCCCATCTGGGTAGCTACCCGGATGGAAGCTCAAGAAGATTTCATGAGCAGTATACACTAGGAAAGCCTGCATTCACACAAACCAATTATGTTTACAAAAGAGACATTTTTAAAGTCTTTACAAAATTTCTTCATTTACTCACGGCCATTTTTATCTTCTAGCATGACCGGAATGGAAGATCAAGCCTAAATGGTATTGAGAGGAGCATGATTTTTCTGTTGTGTAGTCCATACAACATTTTTCTTAATAACAACAAGAAACCTCTTCCATCATTTCCCACTGTATTGTTTATTCCAGCAAGAAAAACTGCTGCTTAAGTAGCATCTGTTGGTGAAAAACATGCCACAATATCTCCAGATTTTGCACCAAGTTTTATTGTGGCAGTGAGATGATGGCTCTAACTGTTTTAAAAAATATCCCTTATTTTCCTCCCTTGGCTGTGTGCATAAAAATGCATTTTCATAGATCTAGGTCTGCCATTACAGCTTGATGTCTTTGGGCTTTTCATTTCATTACTTCCATTGACATTTGACCTAAACTTTTTACTATGTTCTTTACTCAGTTCACTTTCAAAAATGGTTCAAATGGCTCTGAGCACTATGGGACTCAACATCTTAGATCATAAGTCCCCTAGAACTTAGAACTACTTAAACCTAACTAACCTAAGGACATCACACACACCAATGCCCGAGGCAGGATTCGAACCTGCGACCGTAGCAGTCCCGCGGTTCCGGACTGCAGCGCCAGAACCGCTAGACCACCGCGGCCGGCCTCAGTTCACTTTCATTAGGTTTTCCTTGGGTTAGGCAGTTTAACTTGTAAGTCTGCTTTAATGTTTTTTCTGTAAGATTAAGATGTGGTGGAAAATTTATATGATCTTCCTGAAGCCTTGGATTGCAGCTTTCTGCGGTAGGAGCAATGTCCCCATGTCTTTATAAATTGTCCTTTGGCCTACATTGATTGTATGGTTCTGTAGAAATTTTACATTAAAGAAACGTCATCTTGCGAAAGTTTTTTATTCATCACTTTCAAATCAATCACTGCTTATCCCTTTATCAGTTTCTCCTTTTCTTCAGCCAAAACTAAGTTCTCCTCTATAACAGATAAAATAACTTGTAGAGTATCATAATCTGTGTTTATGTGGTGTCTGTCTCTTCCTCCAGCAGTGCCATATTGTTTTTGCTCTTCAGGCAAAATTTGTGCGACCATTTACTACTTTCATGTATAAGATTGTCTTTTTAACTTTGCACATTGAAAATGTATCCAACAATCACACTCATTGCATAGAATTCCGTTATTCACTTTTTTATTACACTTTTTGTGCTTTATACGCTTCAAAATTCTGCTTTTGTTGGGAGCTGTCTCAATTGTAAACATACTACATGCGGTCATCTTGTCATTCAGTATAAGCTCGGATTACAGAAGGATAGGGAAAGAAATGGATGATGTTTTTTTCAAAGTAACTCCCTCAGCATATGCCTTAAACTATTTAGGGAAACGATGCAAAACCTAAATTTGTGATTCAAGGAAATAGTGACAAACCAGCTGAGTCTTTAATAAGTAGAACTAGATTCTTGCAATCTCAATAAGTGTCACATTTCTAGGTTGCAGCTCTCTTTAGTCATTGTCTAGGTCATAAATATTCCATTGTACGACTCGCAGAATATTGAGTTCTACCAACTGTTGTTCTTCCTGTGCACTATTTCATGGATGGATCTGGAAAGAATGGGGGAGATTACATGTTAATAATACAAGATGTTGACTAATAACCCTGTATACCAAGCAATTTATAAGTAGCATTTTCCACTTCATAGAGGCAGCTGTTCTTATTATATCTTAAGTTTGTTGCATAACTTTACGTACTTTCAGAATTTAAACTTCAGTGCTGGACCCTATACCAGATCCCTCCATTATATTTATCCAGATTCTACATAATAACATTTAAATTGTGGCTGTCACCACCATCTGTCAATATGAGGCCAGAATTAATGTTGTCTTCCATGATATTTATACAATGCATGAATGATAATGATTCTATCATGCTTCTTTGAGATGCAGAAATGTTGTTGATGGCTCTACATTGTGGATAAACTACATAATTTTATTTCTACAGATCTCACTCAGTCACAAATCAAAATACATACATTCTTTCATTCATACATCATTTCCATAAACCCCACATGAAAGCAAGCCTTCATGGCTATGGAATGAGTCAAGTCATCCATTCAGTTATACCAAACATCTAGTTCTTGTATTTACAGATGGTAGAGCACAGCTATCAATTGCCCTTTTCTTGCAGGTTTTACTCAGCAAACCTAGATTTCAGCTAGTGCCTAGCCATTATCAGTGCACCATTTCATAGTATCAATGCATGTTCTAGAGCATCAGTCCCCTGTTGTTCAGGCTTCTGTCACAGTTCTTTCAAGAGTCTTGAAGCTGTTTCTTGGCTCTTCCACTCTTGAGTACCACATGGGAAAAATGAACATCCAAATCTTTCTGTGCAAGCTCTGATTTATTTTATTTTATTATGATGGTTTTTCTCCCTTTCTAGGTGGGAATCAGCAAAATATTTCATATTTGCAGGAGAAAGTTGGCGACTGAAATTTTGTGAAAAGATTTTGTTGCAATGAAAATTGCCTATGTTTTAATGATTGCCATCCCAGCTCATGCACGATACTTGTGACACTCTTGCTTCTATTTCACTATATTCCTTTGAATGTTTGCAGTATTCTCCATCAGTACTATCTGGTAAGAATCGAATTCCATGTAGCAATATATAAAATGCCAGACAAGAGTAGGGTAGTCATTCTGCTAGATTTGTTGCGCCTTCTAAGTGTTCTACCAATAAAACATAATCTTGAGTTCACCTTCCCCACAACAATCCCTAGGTATTTAGTTGAACTGCTAACCTTTAAATTTGTATTATGTATTGTGGAATCAGACTTTAATGGAATCTTTTTAGTACTTATGTGAAGGATCTCATACTTTTTATTGGTCAGGGTCGACTGCTACTTTTTGCACTATATGGATATCTTGTCTATATAATTTTGTAATTCATATTGCTCTGATCACTTTTCTAGATGGCAAATGACACCACCAGCTGCAAACAATCTAAGAGGGCTATTCACATTGTCTCTCAAATCATTTATATACTTTAGAAACAGCAGAGTTCCTATAACAATTCCTTGGGGAATGCCAGATATCAATTCTGTTCCACCCAGTGAATTTCTGTTAATTACTATGGCTGTGTCCTTTCTGACATAAAATCGTGATTCCAGTCACACAACTGAGACAATACTCAATAGGTCATCACAGTGAGAGAAATTTTGAAGTAGAACTCAGAAATTGAGATAGCATATCCATGTTCTGGCGCACCTGTGTTTATTATCCATTTCAATGCCCAGGAACTCCACTCATGGAGTCTCATTCAGTGTATGCTCACTGATCTCTACTTCTCCTAGCTGTAAATCAGCTTTATTTGTTTGGAATTGCATAATACTAGATTTTGGTAATATTAAGTGATAAACTGTTGGTTTTATCCCATTTGTGAGCTATTCCATTCTCCTTCTGGCTGGGTCTAGTGTGGGTGTTCTTGGACTCTTTCATTAGTGTACTTGTGTTATCAGCTAACATTACAATTTCTGAAGAACTTTCCAGTGTTACTGGCAAAATACTTGTGTAACCAAGGATAGGCGGAGGCTAAACCCCAAACCTTGGAATTACTTTTAACAATTCATTTATTCAAGGATACAGAATTGGACAGCTTAATACAAGGAAAATAGAAGACATGTGTACAGAGATATTTATACACACGTTTAATGAGAAGACAAGACAAGACAATTGGTTAGCTATTGCCTTGCTGAAGGAACCATACTGAAATCTGTGTAGAGTAATTTAGGAAAACTTACAGGAGTGTAGGTAGACATTATGAGCCTCCACTCTCCTGAATCTCAAGCCAATGTCTTGGAAGTGCACTACTTCATTCAGTTATACGTAATGTAAGTTCTCTTATGCTTGTACATAGCCTGCTTGAAATAAGATCGCTCAGTAATATAAAAATAATTGTACACCCTTCACTTAGTCTCTTCACATTTTGTTCTGCATTCAACTTTAAGTCCACTATCATGCTGCCAAACCTTTGCCATATCTCCATGTCTTTCCTTCTGCCAATGTAAGAAACTGAGTCAATTTCCTCTCGTACTGAGTGAGACGCGTTCCTCAGAAAAATACTGAGAGATTAGTATAACGCTCTAGCAATCACTTTTTTAACAGTTATGTGCCCCAAGTCTTTGAGCTCTGTAATTACATATTTAAGATGTAGGGTTTGATTGCTATTTTAAGTTTGGGGAGATTATTATACAATTTTAATTCCTGATAGAAAATGCTGTTCAGTGGTTTTGTTGTTTGTTTTCCTTGGCAAATTTAAGTCCAAACTGGCTCTTGTTCCACAATACTCTATAGAACTACTTGTAACATACTTTTTTCTGTGCACAGTAGATTGACAGATAAATTCACGTGGTGGATACTGACTACCTTTAGTTGTTATCCTAAGAGCCCTTTTCTGCAGTTTGAAAACTGTATTCAGGTTTGTGCATTTAGTCCCCAGAGAAGAATCCCGTGGCTGCCGACATTAATTATTTACAGAAGAATGGAAAAACTGACCTTATGACTTAGCCTAAAATGTATGTTAATGAAAGGCAAACCTATATTTATAGCATTTGTAGATTTGGAGAAGGCTGTTGACAATATTGACAGGATTACACTATGTGAAATTCTGAAAATAAAAAGGATAAAATACAGGGAAACAAAGGTTAATTACAATGTGTTCAGAAACCCGACTGCAGTTGTAAGAGTCAAAGGACATGAAAGAAAAGCAGTACTTGAGAAAATGTGACAGGGTTGTAGCCTATCCATGATGATATTCAGTCTATACTTTGAGAAAGCTGTGAAGAAAACCAAGAAGAAATTTGGAAAGGGAATTAAAGTTCAGGAAGAAGGAAACAAACTTTGAGGTTTGCTGGTTGTAATTTTGTCAGAAATGCCAAAGGGGTTGTGAGATCAGTTGAATACAATGGGTATTGTGTCTGGAAAAGAGTTCTGAAGATGAATATCAGCATAAGTAAAACAAGGATAATGGATGTAGTCGAATTAAATCAAGTGATGAGAGGCCAATGAGACACTTAAAGTAATAGAGGAGTTTTGTTATTTGGGCAGCAAAGTAACTGTAAAATTGTGGCCAAAGTAGAGATGATATAAAATGAAGACTGACAGTAGCAAGAAAACTTTTCTGAAAAAAAGAAAATTGTTGACTGAATATAAATTTAAATGTTAGGAAGTCTTTTTGAAAGGTATTTGTGTGGAGTGTAGCCTTGTACAGAAATGAAACATTGACAATAAACAGTTCAGAAAAAATAGAAGCTTTTGAAATATGGTACTACAGAAGGCTCCTGAAGATTAGATGGATGGGCCAAATAATTAATGAGGAGGTACTCAACTGAATTGGGGAAAAAGAAAAGTTACAACCTGATTAAAAAAAAAAGGGGGGGGGGGGGAAATCGGTTGACAGGACACATTCAGAGACAACAATAAATTATCAATTTGATAATGGAGGGAAGTGCGTGTGTGGGAAGGGAGTAATAACTGTAGGGGAAGACGTGACTTGAATACAGTAATAAGTTTCAGATGGATGCAGGTTGCAATAGGTATGCAGAGATGATGAGAGTTGCACAGGTAGACTATTGTAGAGCACTGCATTCTGAGGACTGAAGAGCACAAGAGTAGCACCTAAGAATCGAATGTTCATAGGAATAGTTTATCACCAAAACATACTGGCTGTTACACAGGTGACCGGATCCTGATGATGATGTTATCTTTGCTGTTTACTTTGTGTCCTTTCCCTGTCAGTTGAGAATCTGGAATTCTCTAAATTTACGAGGGCGGTTCAGAAAGTAACCTCCGATTGGTCACAGTGCGGGTTGTGGGGGGAGTAGCGACGCCATCTGTGCGTTCACGCACTCAACAGGTCAGTCGGCATCAAGCCGTGGTCGAGTGAACGTCGTACCTGCGCTAGTTTAGTTTTTGTGGCAGTTTGAAATGTGTGCTGCAATAGAAAGCCCCGCCAAATGTGAAGTGCGTGCTGTCATAAGGTTTTTTACAGCCAAAGGATATTCTGCAGCAGCTATTCATCGTGAGCTTTGTGCCGTGTACGGACCAAGAGTTATGAGTGAAGGAGTTGTCCGTGAATGGGTACGTTTATTTAAAAGTGGACGAGAAAACGTTCATGATGAAGAGAGGAGTGGTAGACCATCATTGGTGACTGACGAACTCGTTCAGACAGTTGATGCAGAAGTTCGTGAAAATCGACGTTTCTCAATGTCGGAGTTGTCTACTGGTTTTCCACAGATTTCTAAGACTCTCTTGTACGAGATAGTGACAGCAAGATTGGGTTACCGTAAGTTCTGTGCATGATGGGTGCCCAAAATTCTTACCGACCACCACAAAACTCAAAGAATGGCCTCTGCATTAGACTTTCTGTCACGTTATGAGGACGAAGGAGAACCATTGTTAAACAGAATCGTGACCGGTGACGAAACCTGGATTAAGTACGTGAACCCTGAGACAAAAGAACAATCAATGATGTGGGCACATTCAAATTCGCCTACCAAACCAAGAAAAGCCTCGCAAGATTTTTCTGCCAGAAAACTGATGGCAACGGTGTTTTGAGATGCCAAAGGGGTGTTGTTGGTTGAATTCATGGAACGTGGTACGACCATTAATCAAGACGTGTACTGTGAAACAATAAAAAAGTTACGACGGGCTATACAGAACAAACGCCGTGGTATGCTGACTTCCGGTATCGTTTTTTTGCACGATAACGCCCGTCCTCACTCTGCTCGCAGAACAATGGCCCTTCTTGAGTCCTTCAAGTGGGACGTTATCAACCATCCACCTTACAGCCCAGACCTGGCGCCAAGTGATTATCACCTCTTCATGCATTTGAACAAATGGCTCGGGTCACAGCGGTTTGATGACGACGAAGAGCTCAAAGATGCGGTCACAGGCTGGCTCCAGGCACAAGCGGGTGATTTTTATGCAGAAGGAATTTCAAAGCTTGTGAAGAGATACGATAAGTGCCTCAATCGCTATGGAGACTATGTAGAAAAATAGTGCAAAGATGTAGTTGTAAGATGTATGTATTAAAATATTTTTATTTAACTTGGTGTATTTTTTTTAAATCAACCAGAGGTTACTTTCTGAACGGCCCTCGTATTTTTGCAGTACTGCTTGGTGATTGTTTGAATGCACCTAATAGTCTTCCAGAATGAGATTTTCACTCTGCAGTGGAGTGTGCGCTGATATGCAAGGTTCGCAGGAGAGCTTCTGGAAGGTAGGATACGAGGTACTGGCAGAAGTAAAGCTGTGAGTACTGGGCGTGAGTCGTGCGTCGGTAGCTCAGATGGTAAAGCACTTGCCCAAGAAAGGCAAAGGTCCCGAGTTCGAGTCTCGGTCGGGCACACAGTTTTAATCTGCCAGGAAGTTTCTAATAGTCTTCGTTTGCAATTTAAGTAATCTACATGTGTGTATATTAGCTTCATTGCCCCTTAAGATAGGATAAATAGCACCATAATACATTTTTAGTTTAGTGCCACCATCAACAGTCTGTGATAATTTTCTCAGGAGAAATATATTTGTCCTAATTTTTGAACAGATTTTATCTATATGAGTCTCCCATGATATGAAACTGTCCACCGTCAATCCAAGAAACTTGTTGCAATGAACTTCAAAAATACTTGTATTGCCAAGCTTGATATATGTCACGTGCTTTCACTGTACTATTGGATTATATTTGCATGAACATTGCTTTACTTCCATTTATGAAAAGGTTTGCACCCCCAAAACATTTGTATGCCTTATCCTTCTCGAAACATGTCTTCATTTCTAGGTCCTTCGTAGATTCACTGGTGACTACTAGGGGTGTGTCATTAGCATACACAATCACTGTTTCACACAGGTTCTGGCATGTCATTTACATATAGAATAAACAGTAATGGTCCCAGTACTGAACCTTGTATTTTACCTCTTTGAATATTAAAGCACATTTTCCATTCTATTGACATTTTTGCATTTTATCTATACACATTGTCACCTGTTGTCGGCAAATGTAGTGATAATATTTATTGTTCTGCCTCTCATGCCATACTGGTTTAATTTTTTTAGCAGAAATCTGTGATACACACAATCAAAAGCCTTTGGCAGCTCAAGGGATAGACAACAGACTCGTTCCTATTTCTTAAATGCCCTGACTACATATGCTGTGAAGCCTGTAATTGCTGTCTTTATAGATCAACCCATTCTGAAACCATGCTGTGCCCTATTTATAATGTTATTTTTCACTATAAAATTTACTGCCCTATCCTTTATATATATTTCTGCAGTTTTAGGTGTGGTAGAAAATAAGCCTGTAGTTTTGAGGATGCCTTTATCTCCCCCTTTAAAAATGGGAAATACTTTTCTTTTCTTTAGGCGGTCTGGGAATGTTCTTTCCTCCTGTATTTGATTTATCAGGAATGTGAAAGGCTTTGTCAGGTATTCAGAAATATATTTAATAATTTTAGGAGACATACCATGCAATACCTCTGGATTTTTGTTTTTTAAGGATCTAATTATGTTTATGACTTCTGACTCATCTGTATGAGCTAGGAATATACAATCTGCAACTTTTTCTGGAGCTTTTTATGTTATTTTCTATTTGACTTTTCAGTTCTTGATCAGCCCGTCAACTACAACTATGTAGTGGTGACTGAAAGTTTTACATTTAGTTATGTTCCATATTTCGTTGTGTTCCTTCCTTTTTAAGTGTGATGTTAATAAAAGCTGGTACAGTTTTATTGTAGCTGGCTTTGGTCTCCCTTATCATCCTGCTATAAGCTTTCTTAAGTCTCTATAGTCCTCACCATTTGACTTTAAATTTGTCCTCCTGATAATCTTTATATATTCATTTTAATTTTTGTCGGCTTTGAATAATTTTTTATGTGATAAGATTTTTATTGGGCTTGTTTTGTACTTCCCAACATACCTTTGGAGAAGTAATATTTACACAGTAATTCATAGTTTAACAGAAAATTACCCAACTCTCTTCTACAATTTTCACCATAAATCCCATCCCATGTTTTTGTTTCCTCGAAAACTTCCAAGATGTTTAAGTTTCCTGGTTTGTTCTGTCTTCATTCTATCTTCATTGCCCACAACATATGCTGTATTATAGTGTTTATTGTATCTGTACACCTTGTTGTGTCTACAGGTTGAATGAGCCTAAAATATCAGGGAAGCTTATTGCACAAACATTTTCTCTTATTGTATTAATACTAATGCCACATGCTATTATTAAAAAAAAAAAATGAATTTTCTGGTAAGTCTGCCTAGTAATACCTCAAATTCTAAGAGGAAGCTGTCCACCATTGAGCTTTGTGAGTTGTATATAACTGGCACAAGACCTTTTTTCCTAGGAACTGCATTTGTATGGCTGCTGCTGTGAACATTAGTTCTGCATAGTTAGGTACGTGATAGCAGTACAGTCCATTACATTACAATCAACATTATAGTTACCCCACAAGTTTTTGGTTTACTTCTACAATAATGTGCCGTTTTTAGTATTATGTGAAACAAATACTAACAAAGAGATAGAGGAGCTGGCCAGTGCTTACCTCAGCTCAGTACAGCCGATAGATAACTCAAAACAGAACAGAAAATTTACATTCCTAGCTTTCGGAACTTTGTTCCTTCATCAGGGAGGAGAGAGGGGGAAAAAAGGGAAGACGGGAAAGTGGATTCAGTTACTCACAACCCAGGTTATGAAGCAACAGGGAAAGGTATTATGTTAGATTATACACCATTATTTCATTTTCCTTTAGCCCATTCTCTGTCAGTAGTTAACATTACATCAGTTTCATCAGATTTGTTGGAAGGATGTAGTACATTTTGGTGAAGTACTTTAAAGTTGTAATTCTTATCAACAATTTTTTTCTTTCTTGCTGAGCCTGTGATTTGTTTATGCAGTCTTTTGTAACACAGAGATTATGCCCTTACAGCTGTGTCTAAATTATTAATTATGTTATTAGTATATTATTTTCACTCACACCACATCACTTGGGTGCTTTCCCGTCCTCCTTCCTCTGACTGAAAATTCAGTTAATCCGGCAGTTGGCACTGTTTGTTTTCTCTATGTTAAATGTTAACACATACTGCTCAGTTGTACATGTCCTCGAGGGTTTCATTTGCCTTCTTAACTAAAAGTTTTAATATTTTATCAGTGACTAGAATGCTGCTGTCATGGAAAAAGAGAAGTTTTTCTCCATGGCCTATATTGTCAGGAAAGTCAACAAAGTAGGAAGAGAGAGATTGCTACTTACTGTAAAGATAACACACTAAGTTTCCTACAGGCATTCTGGCCTGAGCTTCCAGAGTTGCCGGTCATGTGTGCGTGAGGATTGCTTGCTTGTGTGAGTGAATGGTGTGCTTTTCTTTTTTTTTTTTTTTTTATGAAGGCTGTGACTGAAAGCTCATATGTAAGCATCTTTTACTGTTCCTGTTTGTAACTTTACAGTGAGTAGCAATCTATCTTTTCCTACATTGTAGATATTTCTAGCTGGAGTTTCCATTGTTTGATTGTCTGGAAAGTCATTGATCTACATTAAGAACAGAAGTACTCCAAATATGTTCTCATTAAGGGCACCTTTGTTAATATGTTTAAATTGGCAGCATCTGAAATGTTGCATCCTATTTTCCACATTTGACTGGAACCAATTATTGGCTATTCCTCTTATGCATTGTACTTGTAGTTTATTTAGTAATATTTTACAGTCAACAGTGTCAAAAGCCTTAGGGCACATCCAAAAATAAGAAAGTGTGACAATCTTCGATGTTTATTTAAGAGCTTCAATTACTGTTTTTGAAAACCCTCTTATGGATGATATTGTTCTTCTGCTACCTCAGAAGTCAAACTATACTTCATTAACAAAATGAATGCAGGAATAATACATGTTGGAGGGGGAGTAGGGGTGGTGGCAAAAGATCCTAATTTTTTCATCCTCTGAAAAATTGAAAGCAAAACAAATATTTCTACGTACTAACATAAAATTGCTAGCTAAATCCAACAACATTCCCTCATCCCCCCCCCCCCCCCCCCCCCCCAAGATAACTTACTCATTGCTTCTGGAATATCATAAAACAATACTTCTCCAAAGATGCATTGTTTCAATGATAATATTTCATTGCTTATTTCAAATTTCCTTTTTGTTGATTTCCAAAATCGAACAATGTTAAGTCCAGGATGGGATAATGACAGTATCATTGAAAGGATAGTTGCTGCTAACCATAAAGCAAAGATGCTGAGTTGCACATAGGCACAACAAAAAGACAGTCAAACAAGTACACTTTTGGCCGAAAAGGCCTTCATTGAAATTAGACCAAACAAACACACACACACACACACACACACACACACACACACACACACACACACACATATATATATATATATATATATATATACACCTGTCCTTTTTTCCCCCTAAGGTAAGTCTTTCCACTCCCGGGATTGGAATGACTCCTTACCCTCTCCCTTAAAACCCACATCCTTTCGTCTTTCCCTCTCCTTCCCTCTTTCCTGATGAAGCAACCGTTGGTTGCGAAAGCTTGAATTTTGTGTGTATGTTTGTGTTTGTTTGTGTGTCTATTGACCTGCCAGCACTTTCGTTTGGTAAGTCACACCATCTTTGTTTTTAGATATATTTTCCCACGTGGAATGTTTCCCTCTATTATATATAGGGAAACATTCCACGTAGGAAAAATATATCTAAAAACAAAGAAGCTGTAACTTACCAAACAAAAGCGTTGGTACGTTGATAGAGACAATATAAACAACCAAAAAACACACAAACACACAAACAATTTTCAAGCTTTCACAAGCCAAGGTTGCTTCATCAGGAAAGGGGGAAGGAGAGGGAAAGACGAAAGGATGTGGGTTTTAAGGGAGAGGGTAAGGAGTCATTCCAGTCCCGGGAGCGGAAAGGACTTACCTTAGGGGGAAAAAAGGACAAGTATACACTCGCACACACACACATATCCATCCGCACATATACACACACAGGCAGACATATGCAAATGCAAAGAGGTTGGGCAGAGATGTCAGTCGAGGCGGAAGTACAGAGGCAAAGATGATGTTGAATGACAGGTGAGGTACAAGCGGCGGCAACTTGAAATTGGCGGAGGTTGAGGCCTGGTGGGTAACAGGAAGAGAGAATATATTGAAGGGCAAGGTCCCATCTCTGGAGTTGCGTCATCTGTCCAATGGCCAGCTTCACACATCCGTCCACATCAAACCCAGCAACAAGCAACAGTACCTCCATTTTGACAGCTGCCACCTGTTCCATATCAAACTGTCACTTCCTACAGCTTAGGTCTTCATGGCTAACGAATCTGCTCCAGTCCTGAATCCCTGAACCATTACGCCAATAACGTGAAAACAGCTTTCACATCCCGCAACTACCCTCCCGACCTGGTACAGAAGCAAATAGCTAGAGCCACTTCCTCATCCCCTCAAACCCAGAACCTCCCACAGAAGAACCCCAAAAGTGCCCCACTTGTGATAGGGTACTTTCCAGGACTGGATCAGACTCTGAATGTGGCTCTCCAGCAGGAATACGACTTCCTCAAATCCTGCCCTGAAATGAGATCCATCCTTCATGAAATCCTCCCCACTCCACCAAGAGTGTCTTTCCGCCGTCCACCTAACCTTTGTAACCTCTTGGTTCATCCCTATGAAATCCCCAAACCACCTTCCCTACCCTCTGGCTCCTACCCTTGTAACTGCCCACGGTGTAAGACCTGTCCCATGCACCCTCCCATCACCACCTACTTCAATCCGGTAACCCGGAAGGTATACACGATCAAAGGCAGAGCCACGTGTGAAAGCACCCCACGTGATTTACCAACTGACATGCCTACACTGTGAAGCGTTCTATGTGGAATGATCAGCAACAAACTGTCCATTCGCATGAACGGATACAGGCAGACAATGTTTGTTGGTAATGAGGATCACCCTGTGGCTAAACATGCCTTGGTGCACAGCCAGCACATCTTGGCACAGTGTTACACCGTCCGGGTTATCTGGATACTTCCCACTGACACCAACCTATCAGAACTCTGGAGATGGGAACTTGCCCTTCGATATATTCTCTCTTCCCATTACCCACCAGGCCCAACCTCCGCCAATTTCAAGTTGCCACCACTCGTACCTCACCTGTCATTCAACATCATCTTTGCCTCTGTACTTCCGCCTCGACTGACATATCTGCCCAGCCTCTTTGCATTTACATATGTATGCCTGTGTGTGTATATGTGCCGATGTATATGTGTGTGTGTGTGTGTGTGTGTGTGTGTGTGTGTGTGTGTGTGCTAGTGTATACCTGTCCTTTTTTCCCCCTAAGGTAAGTCTTTCTGCTCCCGGGATTGGAATGACTCCTTACCCTCTCCCTTAAAACCCACATCCTTTCGTCTTTCCCTCTCCTTCCCCCTTTCCTGATGAAGCAACCTTGGGTTGCGAAAGATTGAAAATTGTGTGTGTGTTTGTGTGTTTTTTTATTGTTTATTTTGTCTCTATCAACATACCAACGCTTTTGTTTGGTCAGTTACAGCTTCTTTGTTTACGGTGAGTAACAACTATCCTTTTCATAATATGGTGAGCAGCAACTGCCCTTTTCATAAACCTTGAAAAAACTACCCTTGAACAATTAAGAATGTGTTTTCTTTACTGACTGTTGTGGCTTTTTCAATATTGATGAGTTATTTAACTGATGTTTCTCTTCAGATTTTCATTTGAAAAATGGCTATTCAAGAACTTCCTAAGAATGTACAATCATTAATACGTTCGAGTATTTCGGTTCCAAGTGTATCACAAGCTGTGATTGAATTGGTGAGTCGTAAGAATTATTTTATAATACAAAAAACTAATTCTTGGTGCAGTATCGTGTAATTTATGGTCTAGTGATGGGTTAAAAGTGGCATTCACCTCCCAACCCCAGTAATCTGACTGGTTTGATGTAGCTGCCACTATTTACTCTCCTCCACCAATCTCTTCTTCTGAGAGTAGCACCTACGTCCAGTACCTACAATTATTTGTTGTATGTATTCTAATGCCTGTGTTTCCATAAAAGTTTTATTGTCTCCATTTTCCTGTTGTACCACAGAAACCATTCCTTTATATCTTAATACTGTGCAATAATTGTATCCCTTCTTCTAGTTAATATTTTACATATAGTACTCCTCTCACTGATTCTTTGGAATACTTCATCATTTCTTATCTTATCAGACCACTAAACTTTTAACTCTCTTCTGTAATAGTATATCTCAAACATTTTGGGCGCTGAAGACCTTGCTGTCGTGCGCCCAAACACCCCTCTACTACTACTACTACTACTACTACTCAAACATTTTGATTCTCTTCTCTCAGTTTTCCCACAGTCCATGATACACTCCATACAATGCTGTGCTCCAGATGAACATTCTCAGAAATTTATTTTTCGAGTTTAAACCTATGTTCGATAGTAGTAGACTTCTTTTGGTGAGGAATGTTCTCTTTATGTGTGCTATTCTGCTTCTTATAGCCTCCTTGCTTTGTCTGTCAAGCACTATTTTGCTTCCTGTGCAGCAGAATTCCTTCACTTCATTTATTACATGTCCATTAGTATGATGGTGATTTGAATGTTCATCCCATTTCTCTTACCCTGTAATACTTTAATCTTACCTTTGGTTTACTCACAATCCATGTTCTGTACTCTGTAGACAGTTCACCCCATTCAGCAGTTCTTCTAATTCTTCATCACTTTCAGAGAGCTGTCATCAGCAACTTTTAATCCCATTTTTGAACTTTCTGTTTCCTTTATTGATTCTTTGATGTAATGGTTGAACAGTAAAGGACAAATGCTGCATTTATGCTTTACAGTTAGTTTCATGTTCCATGGATTATTTTGCATGATAAATCATGGTATGAATTATTTTACATTCACAATGCAAATTGAAATGTAAATATGGCTGCATGCTGAAAGTTTATCAGTTGTTTTTAAAGAAAAGAAGAAGAACAGATGTGAGTTAGTAATTCCCACCCACCATCTTTTACACATTACAGTAATAGAAAGTCTTCTACAGAAATGAAGGAGTTGTCAAGGAGAAACATTTTCAGTTTGTTTTCATATTGTACTATGCTGTCTGTTAGACATTTTATATCCTTGGGTAGCCGGCCGAAGTGGCCGTGCGGTTAAAGGCGCTGCAGTCTGGAACCGCAAGACCGCTACGGTCGCAGGTTCGAATCTTGCCTCGGGCATGGATGTTTGTGATGTCCTTAGGTTAGTTAGGTTTAACTAGTTCTAAGTTCTAGGGGACTAATGACCACAGCAGTTGAGTCCCATAGTGCTCAGAGCCATTTGAACCATTTTTATCCTTGGGTAAGTGTTGAAAAATTGTAGTTACAGCCTTTTTAGAGCTAAAAAAATTATAATGTGCAGTAATGAATGTAATTTTTCCTTCTGGTAGTGTAATTAGGTACATTATTTTTCCTTTCAAACAGCAGTAGTTTATTTACAACAAACTTCCTGAGGTAATAAATGTACTGTGAAGCAGTAGTCAGAATGCACAACCCCTTAAACAGATGTCTACTATATGACTGCGGGTGAGCACCATGTATTATTCTTACATCATGTTTTTAGGTATAATGAAAACTTTCCTTCTTAAAGATGAGTTAACCCAGAACATTATTCCATATGACATAACTACTGAATGAAAATATGCAAAATATGTTAACTTACTGATTTGTCGTCCCCCCCCCCCCCCCCCCCCCCCCCCACCCGCCCCAAAAAGTGATTCTAAGTGCACATGTGGCTGAACTAATTGGTTTTAGGAGGTCCAAAAAGTTTTTTTTTCCAGTTTAAATTATCATCAATAAGTGCACATAAAATTTTTGATGTTTCTACCCTGTTTATTATATTCTCACCATGTGTTACATCTATCGTTGATGTAGTACTCCTAGATGTGCACAGCTGAATATGTTGCGTCTTTTTTAAATTTGAGAGTGAGACCATTAACAGAAAAGCAGCCAATGATACTTTTAAGAACTTTGTTTATCTTTTCTTCTGTTTCTGTGTACATTCTTGGATTGAATACAATACCAGTGTCATCTGCAAAAAGAACTAATCCTGCTTGTTACATTCTAGATGGAAGATCACTTACATATATGAGGGACAATAGTGGGTCTAAGGTTGAGCCTAGGGGAATACCACATGTGATTTCTCCCCAGTCAGAATAACGTCCCCAAACTATATTGGTTGAATTACAGCTTTTTGCATTCTGCATTCTTTTTGTTAGACAGGGCGGTATGCATTGGTTGGCTGTACTATCACCCCATAAAACTTCACTTTTTGTAGGAGAAAACTGCATACAGTCAACTGCCTTAAATAGGTTGCAGAAAATATCAACCGGCACTAATTTATAATTTAATGCTTGTAAAATTTGGTGAGTGAACATGTAAATGGCATTCTCAGTAGAACAACTCTTCTGAAATCCAAACTGTGATTTGCTGCTGACATTATCATTGCTCAAGTGAGATACTAATCCAGAATACATCATATTCTAAAAAAATTTGGAAAATGATATCGGCAGTGAAAGAGATCAATAGTTGTTGACGTATCTCCTATCACCTTTTTTAAATAGGTTTCTGACAATGGCATATTCCAGTCTCTCTGGAAAAATGCATTCAGTTAATGATGCATTACATATTTCTGATGAGATTGGGCTTATTGTATGGGAACAAATCTTTAGTATGTAATGAAATGAAACACCTACAGCCATCCTTTTGATGTTATTTATTATATGGCTACCAGTTTCAGTGATTCAGTACACTATCTTCAGGCCTTAATTGACACTGAGGGGGTTAAATCCAATCATATACATGATTCCATCAGTGGCCAACATCTATGAACTGGTTTTCACAGACTATAACAATGATGTTGTGTCTCATACCATCGGCTACCAACTGTAGGTGATCCGTTTTATTACACAAGTGAACGGCCGAAGTCCTCAAACCTTCAGTCAGAAGGATGCAGATACAAAAAATGGTTCAAATGGCTCTGAGCACTATGGGACTTAACATCTATGGTCATCAGTCCCCTAGAACTTAGAACTACTTAAACCTAACTAACCTAAAGGACAGCACACAACACCCAGTCATCACGAGGCAGAGAAAATCCCTGACCCCGCAGGGAATCGAACCCGGGCGCGGGAAGCAAGAACGCTACCGCACGACCACGAGCTGCAGACAGCTAATTCGTATACACATATATTTACAGACTTCTGGTTAGAGACAATCATTAGATTCACTCCTGGTATACAATACTTTTTTAAAAAAATAACTTATTAAATAACGTAATGCCACACTGTTCACTCATATCTCCCTATCAGTCACTGCACACACTATACACACATTGTTTCATAGCACTTCATTCACTACACACACACACACACACACACACACACACACACACACACACTGGTGATCTGTGGGCCATTTTTTGTACTGCAACTTCCCATTTGCTATCCTGAAAAACTGAGTCAACATCCCTCCACAATGAGTGAGATGTTGAGCTCAGAAAGAGAAAGAGGTGTTAGTATTGTGCTATGCATAGCTTGGGGGTAAGTATTTCTAGAAAGGAAAAAAGAAGGACAAAAACATAAAGTGAAGGTGTTACGTGGAATGTTGGATATTTTATAATCATTATTATTATTATTTATTTGTATGCCTTTTTTTTTTTATCAAACCCCTACTCTGTTTTAGCTAAGTAATCCTTCAATGTATAAAATATATTGAATAACAGGTACTCTTTAGCTGCCTTTTTAAATAAGTGTATTTTTGCGATTTCTTTAATCTCTTTTGGCAATTTATTGTACAGTTTTATTTCTTGGTAGAAAATGCTGTTTTGAGTTTTATGTTTATTTTTTCTTGGTAAATATAAGTTTAGTCTGTCTCTTGTTGCATGGTCATGAACACAGCTGTTTGTGCAGTAATTACCAATGTTATTTTTGATGTGTACAACTGACTGGTAAAAGTATTCACATGGAGCAGTTAAAATCCCCAATGTTTTGAACAGATCTTTACAATGAGCTCGACTAGTATGTTTGGTTGTTATTCTTATGGCTCTTTTCTAGAGTTTGAAAATTGTGTTCATATTTTGTGCATTTGTTCACAAAAAAAGAATGCCATAGCCAAGAATTGAGTGTACACATGAATAATATGTAACTAAAAGACACTGCATGTTACACACTGATGATAGGATTCTGAGGGCATAACATGCTGATGACATTCTGTGTGCAAGTACCTTTGTGTATTCACACCACTTCAACGGAGAATCAATATTCATTCCTAGAAATTTTGCATTTGTTACACAGTCCATAGTGGTGCCATCTACATTTAATTTAACATTGTCATTTTTCCTCTTCAAACTGAAATTCATGGCATTAGTTTTCTTTATGTTCAGTGTCACTTTATTGCTTATTGACCAATCATAAACTTCCTTGAGAGTTTCATTTGCTTTCTCGGCAAGGAGTTCTCTTGTTTTCTCGGTGACTGTAATATTGCTGTCATCAGCGAAGAGAATTTTTTCACCTTGAGTAACACTACTGGGAAAGTTGTTGATGTATATCAGGAACAGTATTGGTTCTAATATGTTACCTTGTGGAACACCTGTGTTAATGTAATTTGGTTCTGATAAGTGTTTTACTAAATGTTTAGATCTAATTGAAGTATGTGTTATCTCTACTCTTTGTACCCTATCTGTTAAGTATGATCGAAACCAGTCATTAGCTACCCCTCTTATTCCTAATGCTTCTAATTTATTTTATAGAATCTTGTGGTCGACTGTATCAAATGCCTTAGAAAGATCCAAAAATATGCCTGTGACACTCATCTTTATTGAAAGCATCAAGTGCAACTTTTGTGACTTCTACTATGGCTGACTCCGTATTTTTGCCACTTCGGAAACCAAACTGTGATTTGCTTCTCTTCTTCTTCTTCTTCAGTAGCTCTACAGCCCTTGGTGAGCCTTGGCTTCTTCAACAATCTTCCTCCACACTTCTCGGTTATTTGCTGCTCTTTTCCACCCCCGGACTCCCATATTGCTGATATCCATTATTACCTCATCGATCCATCTTCTTCTAGGTCTCCCTTTTCGCCTAACTGAATGGATCATACCTTTCATCATTTTCTTTGGCATTCTATCCTCTGCCATTCTCTCCAAGTGTCCTAGCCATCGTATTCGCTGTGATTTAACAAATTTTACTATGTCCCTGCCTTGTATTAACTCCTGTAATTCAGCATTGTAGCGTATTCTCCAGCCTTCTTCCTCCCTTATTGGCCCATAGATTTTGCGTAGTATTTTCCGCTCAACGCTTCTTAGAGCATTTTTATCGTGTTCTGTCAATGTCCATACCTCTGAGCCGTATGTGATAACTGGGCGGACTAGGGAATTATATATTAGCAATTTAGTTTTTCTTGTAACAAGGCTACTTTTGAAAAGCTGCATATTTGCAAAGTAAGCTCTGTTTCCTGCTTGTATTCTTTCCCTTATAGCCTTTCCAATACTGTTATCATTTGTTATTAGGGCTCCCAAATAGTTAAAAGAGGACACTCCATTGAAGCATTTCCCATTGATGTTTAGGTTTTTAGGGGTTCTTCTGGCCTCAGATTGTGACATTACCATATATTTTGTTTTGTTTACATTTACTATGAGGCCAATTTTTAAGGCTTCTGTTTCCATTGCCCGGTATGTTTCTAGGAGTGTATTGGTATTTCTTCCTACTATAGCAATGTCATCAGCGTATGCACATATCTGGCTAGTTTTCATAAATATGGTGCCTCTTTTGTTGATTTTATTTACTGCACTATGCAGGGCAATGTTGAATAGGACAGTGGAGAGGCTATCCCCTTGCTTCACACCTTTATTAAAGTCAAAGCTCTCACTTGTTCTACTAAGGACCTTTACTTTTGCTCTTGTCTCTGTCATTGTCATTCTGATTAGTCTTATTAATTTAGCACATATACCAACTTCTTTCAGTACTCTGTATAGTTCTTGCCGAATTATGCTGTCAAAGGCTTGTTTGAAATCGATGAATAAGAAATGCAGATCTATATCATATTCATAGAACTTTTCCATCATTTGCCTTATCACAAATATTTGATCAGTTGTTCCTCTGCCCGGTCGAAAGCCACACTGATATTCCCCTAGTATGCCTTCTGCACACTTCCGTATCCTTTCGTTTAATATACTTGTGAAGATCTTATAAGCTGTACTTAGGAGTGTTACACCTCTATAGTTTTCACATGCTGTTCTGTCCCCTTTCTTATAAATGGGGACTATTATTCCAATTTTCCAATTATCTGGCATAGTTTCTGTTTCCCATATATCTGATATTAATGTGTGCAGTTCCTTTATTACAGCCTCACCACCAGTTTTTATTAATTCAGCAATTATGCTGTCTTCCCCAGGGGCTCGATTGTTTTTTGACTTGTGCACAGCCTGGGAGACCTCTTGTAGTGTTGGTTTTCTTGCCTCATTGGTTTCATTGTCTACTTCCAGCTCCACTCTTCCCTCCTGTGCAGCTGTCTCTTCATCTTCTAGGCTGGTGCTTAGTGTATCTTTGAAATATTCTGCCCATCTTCCCACTATCTGTTCTTCCTCCCTTATCATTTTCCCATCTTTACTGGAACAGGCCATTGTTTTTGGTTGGAATCTATTCTTCATTTTGCCTATGGCATGATAGAACTTTCTTATTTCACTCTGTTCCTTTAGTTCTTCTAGTTCTTGAAATTTCTTCTTATTCCACTCTCTTTTCTTTCTCTTGCACAGTCTGTTAGCTCTTCTCCTTAATTCTCTATATTGTTCCACATTATTTCTGGTTTCTCTCTGTAGCATTTTTGTTCTTGCCCTGTTCTTTTCCTCTATTGCTGACCTGCAATCTTCATCAAACCACTCCTGGGTTCTTCTGTTCCTTCTTATGCCTATTATTTCCTCTGCAGCATCCTTAATGGCTTTTTCAAACCTGTTCCACCTTCCATCTACTCCTTCTGTGGTCTCTTCATTGCTCAACTTTCTGCTTAGCGTTGCTTGGTATTTTTTTACTTCATCGGGGATGTTCAGTTTGTCTGTATTCCATTTCATCATCTTTCCCATTCTGTTGCCATTTGTTAGTGACAGTTTCTCTCTCAAGACTGATTTTATCAGAAAGTGGTCTGAATCACAGTTTGGTCCTCTGCAGCTCCGTACATCCGTAACTGACGTGGAGTGGCGTGCAATCACTAAAATATGATCAATCTGATTGACTACTCCATTGGCTGCAGACTTCCAAGTTCCCAGATGGATCCTTTTATGTGGAAAGCAGGTACTTTTAATAATCATATTATTCCTTGCTGCGAATTGGCATAATAAGTCTCCATTCTCATTGTTTTCTTCATGTAGTGAATATTTTCCAGAAACTCCATACAGATGTTCATTCCTCCCTATTTTTGCATTAAAATCTCCTATTACTAGCATCAGGTCATATTTAGGTACTGCACCGTATACTTTTTCCAAGTCTTCGTAGAAATGTTCTTTAATTATATCCTCTTTTTCCTCTGTTGGTGCATGTGCATTAACTATTGATATATTCCTAAATTTACCTTTTAGTCTGAGTCTGCACATCCTTTCATTTATGGGTTCAAATTCTAGAAGGCTTTTCCTAACTTCCCTAGTTATTATAAACCCTGTTCCAAGTTGGCCTGTTCTTTCTTCTGGTCCACTATATACCAACGAGTACTCAGGTTTATCTATCTGCCCATTCCCCTGCCATCTTATTTCCTGTAGCCCTACAATATCATATTTGAATTTTAAAATTTCATTAGCTATTTCTTTCATCTTTCCAGGCTGAAGCATTGTCCTCACATTCCATGATGCTACTGTTAGATCCTTTATCCGTTTCCTTTGCCGGGGTCGTGATACATGCTTTCCATCCAGTTTCCGAGGCTTCTGTTGAATTTCCGTAATATTCTTTTTTTTTACAGTATGGGGTTATTAGCCCCATGCCCAACCCCCAAACTGGAGGACCAGGATTTGTATGAGGTTTACTCCTCTAGGGAAGCTGGCTTCACTACGCCTCTAGAGCCCTCCCTGCCCTATGTTGTGGGACACACTTTGTCTGGCTCCTCTGTCGGGACCAGTCCGGCTTGGGAGACCCTGCCAGTAGCTATGCTACCGCCGGCATAGCTCTCGACTTCACCGAAGCACGCAAACCCTCCCGCCCGGCACTGAAGGTGCCTACTATAAGGCGGTGTCCCCTGAGAGGGTGTGATTTGCTTAAAAGATTGTATTTATTCAGGTACTTCATTAATCTGTCTTTCATAATTGCTTCCATTATTTTTGAGAACGGTGACAGCAGGGAAATGGGCTGGTAATTTTCTATGTCTTCTGCATTACCTTTCTTAAACAAAGGTACAACTCTTGCCTGTTTTAACTTCTATCAAAATGTCCCTGATGTGAAGGATTCATTTATTATATTTGTTAAGGGGCCTTGTATAATCGCTATGCGTCGTTTTAGTACACACATTGGTACTTCATTTAAGCCTACTGACTTTTTATTTTTTAGTTTTTCAACATTTTTATTGACTTCAGTCTCTGTGGTTGGAAGTAACATCATTGTATTTAGTGCAACGTTATTTACAGGGGTTATATTTTTTGGGGGGCGTTTTTGCTGTAACTTCTCTGCAATACTTGAAAAATGCTCGTTTACATAGTTTGCTAAGTGTTGTGGATCATTTATTACCTTATTCTTCTCCCTTATCAGTATGCTATTCTGTGTTTGTTTGCCTCCCCCCGTTTCCTTTTTTATAATATCCCAGAATGCTTTGCTTTTATTCTTTGCATTATATATTATTTTGTCATTAAATGACTTTTTTGCAGCAGTCAGCACCTTCCTATAGATCTTTTTGTATCTATGATAGAAATTTAAGAATTCTGGATCATTGCGAATCTTTTTCATGGAACTGAAGTGTTGAAATGTTTGGAAGGACTTCTTAATACGTGCTGTTATCCACCTGTTTTTGTGAGATGTTGATACAGACATGCATACTTTTGGAAATGCCTGTTCAAAGTTCAATTTAAACAATGTGGAGAATTTAGAGAATTTCATATTCATATTGGTTTCCTTATACACTTCATCCCAGCTTTGTTTTTCTAGTTATTTTGAAAAATCTTTTATTTGTTTTCTGGTTGATGTCATTTGTAGGCTTGTAGTTTAGGGAATGATTCAATGCCTGATTTTACTGTTGTTATTTGACAGAGATGGTCTGATAGTCCGAGATCTTTTACAGCTACATCACATTTTTCCCTGTCCATATTTGTGGCTACATGGTCAATTACTGATGAAGTTGTTGTAGTAACCCTTGTTGCACTATTGACTGATAGGGGCAAGCCAAAACTTTGCACGCAGCACGAGGCGCCGCGCAGGATCGCGCTAAGTTTTAACTAAGCGCGATCCGCTGGAAAGGGTCCCTTCCGGTCTGTCATTGCGCTACTGAGCGGGCTTACTTCCGCTGCCACGCCCTGATAAACTTATCTCTATGACGTCAGGGGCCGCCTTATCTCGCTCATGAGGCAACAGCATGCTCATTTGACTCGAGGCAGCTGCACGCAGCACACAAGTAGTTCTTGTTGACCAACATCGTTAGGTGTCATAACAAAACTGCTCACAGCCTTGTACACAGGCATTCAGGCCCTACGAGAATATCTTCTCCTCCTGTACGGCATGGCTGTGTGCTGTGTGTGGCTGCCTCGAGTCGAATGAGCATGCTGTTGCCTCACGAGCGAGATAAGGCGGCCCCTGACGTCATAGAGATAAGCTTATCAGGGCGTGGCAGCGGAAGTAAGTCCGCTCAGTAGCGCAATGGCGGACCGGAAGGGACCCTTTCCAGCGGATCGCGCTTAGTTAAAACTTAGCGCGATCCTGCGCGGCACCTCGTGCTGCGGCTAAGTCCCATTCAAGGTCAACCGCCAAGATGGCAGCGCACACAGCCATACGCACAGCCATGGCTGTGAGCCATGCGCATGGCTGTGTTGGCAGCACTGCTACAGCTTACTCAAGGCGGGTGACCTTGAACCGGACTTAGCCGCAGCACGAGGCGCCGCGCAGGATCGCGCTAAGTTTTAACTTAGCGTGATCCGCTGGAAAGGGTCCCTTCCGGTCTGCCATTGCACTACTGAGTGGGCTTACTTCCGCTGCCACGCCCTGATAAGCTTATCAGTGCGACGTAGCGCGCAGCTCTTATCAGTACTTGCAGGCAGCTACGGCCTGTGTACGCTTTAGCTAGGGCTTCTCTATTACGAGGCAACAGCATGCTCATTCGACTCGAGGCAACTGCATGTTAGACACAGCCGTTCTACTTTGCTTATTATTGTAGAACTACACATTGATTTTGTCAAAAGCCGAGAAGCGATTCTTCTTGATGTTTTAGGTCCCTGGGGCACTCTAGGATGCTCTCTGGGGCACCCTGTGTTGCTCTCTGGCTAACTCTGGGATTCTCTGTATTATATTTATTTATTCTTTTTGTTTATTATTCTACGACTACACATTGATCTTGTCAAAAGCCGAGAAGCGATTCTTCTTGGCAGCACTGCTACAGCTTACTCAAGGCGGGTGACCTTGAACCGGACTTAGCCGCAGCACGAGGCGCCGCGCAGGATCACGCTAAGTTTTAACTTAGCGCGATCCGCTGGAAAGGGTCCCTTCTGGTCCGCCATTGCGCTACTGAATGGGCTTACTTCCGCTGCCACGCCCTGATAAGATGGCGGCGCACACAGCCATGCGCTAATACCCACCCACCTCTCCGGTAGTCGTAACTCCTGCACCCTTCAGTGCATATGTTTAGTGTTTTATTTAAAAAAAAAAAAAATCACGGGATAGATAAGGATGGTTCGTTTATTAGGCATGATAGTATACAGTTATATCTCCTTGTACAACAATATATTTAGTCAATACACCTTCAGTCTTGCACCAAATATTCACTCTCTCATTAGCATTAATCCTCCTCCTGTTCCTGGCGTACAATGAAAATGGCTTGTCTATAGTCACAACACAGGTACCATAATTCCTGTCTGCTACAACTCCAATAGCAAACGTTCTAAACGCAATAATGTCTCTGTCATAGTAACACTCTACGCCAGCAAGAGGTTTCTCATCGCCTCTGACTATAGCCAAGGTCATCCATGAATTACCAGTCACAACCTCATTTGTAGTGTCGCCTTATAGGCGGGTGACCTTCAACGGGACTTAGCCGCTGCATGAGGCGCCGCGCAGGATCGCGCTTAAGTTTTAACTAAGTGCGATCCGCTGGAAAGGGTCCCTTCCGGTCCGCCATTGCGCTGTAGCGCGGGCTTACTTCCTGCCGCGCCCAGTCTTATCAGTAGTCACATCCGCTAAGTAGTGACGTAGCGCACAGCTCTTATCAGTACTTGCAGTCGGCTGAGGCATTTAACAGCTTGTACTGCTGTTGCTTTTATGTTACGAAGCAACTGCATATTTATTCTACTCGAGGCAACTGCATGTTATACACAGCCATGCATCTTTGTTTCTGAACATGCAGAACTAGATTTCTTATATTATTTATATTGTTGATACTACACATTGATCTTGCTAAAAGCCTAGAAGCGATTCTTCTTGGTGTTGTAGCTCTCTGGGGCACTCTGGGATGCTCACTGGGTTACTCTGGGATGCTCTCTATTTCAGTTATTCGATTATTCACTTATTTGATGTATTTATGTATTACGCTAATCATCTTTATCTATCTCGTGAGATTTTTTTTTTAAAAAAAGCTTATTTCTTATCAGTTCTAAAACTCTTATTTGATTTATGTGATACACACACAAAATGATTAATTTCTTGGTGATATCGAGCCCTGTTAATTCAATAGCTGATATTTCAAAGTGTTTGTCTTCACTTACTGTACTGAGGTCATGTCTTGATTTGAACTGTGTTCCTTTTCTGATATAAATGCATGATCCTCCACCCCTTGAAGTAGTTCTGCAGTAAGAGTTGGCCTTTTCATACAGTGATAATACTACATGTGGGATTTCTGTGTCTCTACACCAGTACCCAGTAATACAAACTATTGTGCATTTCAAAGATTGGAGCTCAATTTCTAATAGTTGTATTTTATTTTTTATTAATTGCATGTTTTGATGGAGGATTGTTAAGTCTGTGAAATGACTCATGTTGCTCTTTCTAGTGGTTTGTTTTTCTTTGTGACATCTGGTGTATATGATATTTGAGGTGTTGAAATCTGTCTTGTGAGTGATTGTTTCAGTATTTTTTAAAGTGCTGGAGATACTCTTTAGGCAGGGGAACCTGTTGTCTGGATTTATCCTTAAAAAGACCTACTTTTCCTACCTAAGACAAAAGGCATTTCACCATGTGTGGCCCGAGATCCGCCCCCTATACTGCTATTTTTCTCTTGAAATGTTTGTCCCTATATTTTCTACTATATTTAAGAAATGATTATTAAATATAGTTGCGACATCAGTCCTCAGTTATAGCCCTTTCATTCAGTTCAATAGTGATGTTATTGTATTCTGTGGCTGTTGCCCTGATCTTGTTTCACTACATTCCACACAGCCTTAAGTCTGTTGTTGGAATTACTGATTTTTGACATTATGTGCATGTTCCATGATTTTTTAATAACCTTTCTTAGTAATTTTGAGTAGTTTCTGTAGTATGAAATTACTGCAGGACCTCTACTTGTTCTTGTCAACAGATAAAGTTCCCTTTTCTTGTCACAAGATACTTTAATCCTTCTAGTGATACACATGGTTTTTTACATGGCTGTTTAATGTTCTTTCTGGTTAGCTTATGCAGAAAGCTATTTTCAAATAATGATATGATTTTATCATGGAAAAGATTAAATTTTATGTTAGCACTCTGATTCATTATAAATTTCATCCCAGGTTATCCCTTGTAAACTATTCTTAAAAACATTTGTCCTGGAGGCATTAATTATTCTTATTTTCACTAAAGAGTATGCATACTCTAAAGCATTATGTTATTTAACCTAATTAACAATGCATCATGATCAGAGCATTTGTTAGTCGGTAAACAGTTATTTTCTTTCTTTGAGCTTCTCCTGCTGTCTTCATCTGCGCGTGTTGCAAAGATAATTACAGAGATCAAGTTGTAGGCTACAAATAAGGTTTCCCTATCATTTTTCGTATCAGAATCATTTATGAAATCTAAAATGAAGTCACCACAGGTTATTAACAACTTGCTGCTGTCTGACACATAGTGTAACAAGGAATCCAAATTACTCATAAACAGTTCAAAATTTCTCAGTGGTGATCTATACACAGTTACACTTAAAAGTGAATTATTTTTCAGTATTAGTTCAGAAACACACACTTCTTTGTGCTGACCACTACAAAATCTATGAGTCTCATTGTTTTTGAATGTGTGTTTTGTTTTAATCTATGTAACAACTCCTCCTTTTCCTGTATTAATTCTGTGCGAGTAGGCTGCTAGAATGTAATCTTTTATATGTAACTTGTCTAATCCTGTGGTTATGTGGTGCTCAGATAGACACAGATGTCTACCTTTTCAGAGCTCTCTAAATTTTCCAAATTGTTAGGAAGTTTTTGTACCTTGTTACTCAGCCCTCTAATATTTTGGTGAAATAAGCTAACCTTTCTTTTCTGTTCCTTCTGAAGTCTTTTTTTAGGCTCATCTGTTATTTTTACTTTTTTCAAAACAGGGTGTGTGAATCCTGATTCTAACCTAAGAAAGGTACCCCTCTGACACCAGTAACCACAGGGATCACATTTTGTGTGATGGTGGTGGCCCCTGTATATTATGTGTAAAAAGCTCAGCTAACATATTTTTCCCTCTCCTATTCAGCTGTAGGCCATGTCTAGAATATCCCCATCTTCAAATTGTAGCAACAGGCACTGCACTTATCACTCATATGAGATTTAATTTCAGTCAACAACAGTCTGCTCAAGTGTTCACACCACACAGCAGTGTTACCCAGGGCTGGCCATGGTGCTGAACATATGATAAATTCATTTCATTTTAATCTGAACACTTCCCTCTTGCTCTTCCATTCTTATTTATCTTTAGTACCATATGTGCAACCACAACGGAGGGGTATCTGTTGAAAGGCCAGACAAATGTGTGGTTCCTGAAGAGGGGTAGCAGCCTTTTCAGTAGTTGCAGGGGCAACAGTCTGGATGATTGACTGATCTGGCCCTGTAACACTAACCAAAACGGCCTTGCTGTTGTGGTACTGCAAACGGCTGAAAGCAAGGGAAAGCTACAGCCATAATTTTTCCCAAGGGCATACAGCTTTACTGTATGATTAAATGATGATGGCGTCCCCTTGGGTAAAATATTCCGGAAGTAAAATAGTCCCCCATTTGGATACCCGAGCGGGGACTACTCAGGAGGATGTTGTTATCAGGAGAAAAAAAAACTGGCGTTCTATGGATTGGAACATGTAGTGTTAGATCCCTTAATCGGGCAGGTAGGTTAGAAAATTTAAAAAGGGAAATGTATAGGTTAAAGTTAGATATAGTGGGAATTAGTGAAGTTCGGTGGCAGGAGGAACATGACTTTTGGTCAGGTGAATACAGGGTTATAAATACAAAATCAAATAGGGGTAATGCAGGAGTAGGTTTAATAAAGAATAAAAAAAATAGGAGTTCAGGTAAGCTACTACAAAAAGCATAGTGAACACATTATTGTGGCCGAGATAGACACGAAGCCCACACCTACTACAGTAGTGCAAGTTTATATGCCAACTAGCTCTGCAGATGATGAAGAAATAGATGAAATGTATGACGAGATAAAAGAAATTATTCAGGTAGTGAAGGGAGACGAAAATTTAATAGTCATAGGTGACTGGAATTCGACAGTAGGAAAAGGAAGAGAAGGAAATGTAGAAGGTGAATATGGATTGGGGCTAAGAAATGAAAGAGGAAGCCGCCTGGTAGAATTTTGCACAGAGCATAATTTAATCATAGCTAACACTTGGTTCAAGAATCATGAAAGAAGGCTGTATACATGGAAGAACCCTGGAGATGCTAGAAGGTTTCAGATAGATTATATAATGGTAAGACAGAGATTTAGGAACCAGGTTTTAAATTGTAAGACATTTCCAGGGGCAGATGTGGACTCTGACCACAATCTATTGGTTATGACCTGTAGATTAAAACTGAAGAAACTGCAAAAAGGTGGGAATTTAAGGAGATGGGACCTGGATAAACTGAAAGAACCAGAGGGTGTACAGAGTTTCAGGGAGAGCATAAGGGAACAATTGACAGGAATGGGGGAAAGAAATACAGTAGAAGAAGAATGGGTAGCTTTGAGAGATGAAGTAGTGAAGGCAGCAGAGGACCTAGTAGGTAAAAAGACAAGGGCTAGTAGAAATCCTTGGGTAACAGAAGAGATACTGAATTTAATTGATGAAAGGAGAAAATACAAAAATGCACTAAGTGAAGTAGGCAAAAAGGAATACAAACGCCTCAAAAATGAGATCGACAAATAGTGCAAAATCGCTAAGCAGGGATGGCTGGAGGACAAATGTAAGGATGTAGAGTCTTATCTAAGGAGGGGTAAGATAGATACTGCCTACAGGAAAATTAAAGAGACCTTTGGAGAAAAGAGAAGCACTTGCATGAATATCAAGAGCTCAGATGGAAATCCAGTTCTAAGCAAAGAAGGGAAAGCAGAAAGGTGGAAGGAGTATATAGAGGGTCTATACGGGGGCGATGTTCTTGAGGACAATATTATGGAAATGGAAGAGGATGTAGATGGAGATGAAATTGGCGATATGATACTGCGTGAAGAGTTTGACAGAGCACTGAAAGACCTAAGTTGAAACAAGGCCCCGGGAGTAGACAACATTCCATTAGAACTACTGACAGCCTTGGGAGAGCCAGTCGTGACAAAACTCTACCATCTGGTGAGCAAGATGTATGAGACAGGCGAAATTCCCTCAGACTTCAGGAAGAATATAATAATTCCAATTCCAAAGAAAGCAGGCGTTGACAGATGTGAAAATTACCGACCTATCAGTTTAATAAGTCACGGCTGCAAAATACTAACGCGAATTGTTTACAGACAAACAGAAAAACTGGTAGAAGCCGACCTCGGGGAACATCAGTTTGGATTCTGTAGAAATGTTGGAACACGCGAGGCAATACTGACCCTACAACTTATCTTAGAAGAAAGATTAAGGAAAGGCAAACCTATGTTTCTAGCATTTGTAGACTTAGAGAAAGCTTTTGACAATGTTGATTGGAATACTCTCTTTCAAATTCTGAAGGTGGCAGGGGTAAAATACCAGGAGTGAAAGGCTATTTACAATTTGTGCAGAAAGCAGATGGCAGTTATAAGAGTCAAGGGACATGAAAGGGAAGCAGTGGTTGGGAAGGGAGTGAGACAGGGTCGTAGCCTCTGCCCGATGCTATTCAATCTGTATATTCAGCAAGCAGTAAAGGAAACAAAAGAAAAGTTTGGAGTAGGTATTAAAATCCATGGAGAAGAAATAAAAACTTTGAGGTTCGCCGATGACATTGTAATTCTGTCAGAGACAGCAATGGACATGGAAGAGCAGTTGAACGGAATGGACAGTGTCTTGAGAGGAGGGTATAAGATGAACATCAACAAAAGCAAAACGAGGATAATGGAATGTAGTCGAATTAAATTGGGTGACGTTGAGGGAATTAGATTAGCAAATGAGACACTTAAATTAGTAAAGGAGTTTTGCTATTTGGGGAGCAAAATAACTGATGATGGTCGAAGTAGAGAAGATATAAAATGTAGACTGGCAATGTCAAGGAAAGTGTTTCTGAAGAAGAGAAATTTGTTAACATCGGGTATAGATTTAAGTGTCAGAAGTTGCTTCTGAAAGTATTTGTATGAAGTGTGGCCCTGTATGGAAGTGAAACATGGACAATAAATAGTTCAGACAAGAAGAGAATAGAAGCTTTCGAAATGTGGTGCTACAGAAGAATGCTGAAGGTTAGATGGTTATATCACATGACTAATGAGGAGGTATTGAATAGAATTGGGGAGAAGAGGAGTTTGTGGCACAACTTGACTAGAAGAAGGGATCGGTTGGTAGGACATGTTCTGAGGCATCAAGGGATCACCAGTTTAGTACTGGACGGCAGTATGGAGGGTAAAAATTGTAGAGGGAGACCAAGAGATGAATACACTAAGCAGATTCAGAAGCATGTAGGCTGCAGTAGGTACTGGGAGATGTAGAAGCTTGCCCAGGATAGAGTAACATGGAGAGCTGCATCAAACCAGTCTCAGGACTGAAGACCACAACAGCAACAACAACAGGTTCTTGTTCATAATTCATATTACCCATCTTTCCTTATAGTGTATAATGATTTTCATGTGGATTTCAGACATCATGCCCCTATATATCTTGTTGAAAGATTTTTTTCTAGGTTAACAAATTCTAAGAAAGTCTGTTGATTTTTGCCAAGTCTTGCTTCCATTGTTAATACTAATGTCAGTCCTAAAGCCAAAGTGATTGTCATGTAACATATCCTCAGTTTTCTTTGCTACTCTTTTATATGTTATTCTGGTCAGTAAGTTGGCTGCGTGAGCTGTCAAGGTGATTGTATGATAGTTCTCACCTTCTCAAGGCCAAGCCCTGAATCTTGCAGCACAGTATTTTAATGTTCCCTTCTCTGAATGTAATCTTATTCTTTCATATTGTTTGCTAATGTAAATCTAAATTTCTATTGTTAAGAGAAGACTCCAGTCTATGCAAGGGAAAACCTTTAGTGCACTGCCACATTAGTGTCTCTTGTAGGATTTAATGAGTTAAAAAATCAAAGGCCACAATAAGATCACAGGAAATGTGAAAAGCATTATTTTTGTTGTTTACTTCTACCAGAATTTGGTTTGTGAGATAGTATATTGTTTTGCTTGGTAGAGATGCATTAAAGGTGCCAAACTGAGCTGTTGAAAGTTAGTCTCAGAAATGTAGTTCAATAATCTGTTGTAAGCTGCTTTCTCAAAATTTTTTGAGTATGTAGGAAAGAGGGAGATGGGTCTATAGATAAAGGTCACTAGCTTTACTCCACTTTTATAAGTGGGTGTTAGTATCACATATTTCAGTCTCTCAGGAACTTTGATTCACCGACTGGCTACAAATTTAATAAGCTACAAAAATAACTTATACATATCAAGTCAGTACAAGATTTTAGTACTTTGGTGGATATACCATTATAGTCAGAATAGTTGCTTCTTTTCAGTGACTAATGATTTTTGCAGGTTGCTTTAGATATGTGATAGCCGCTGGTGGAGTATGCCATGCCTGTCTAAATAGATTTTTGATGGTCTCTTTTCCTCCCTGCCTTTTCAGCTACTGTTAGGAATTCATTAAATCTAATAACCAATGATTTGTATGCAACATCATCTGTGTTTCGCTGCTACTGTCATCTGGGACTTGACTATATTAGCTTTACCAAGTCTATCTGTTTCATGCCTTATAGTGCTCAAAATTGGCTTTGCTTTGTGCTCTGTCTATTTTCAACACAGTGAAGAATCTTCCATTAGTCGATGTAGTACATCTTTAGTTCTTGATAGATCTGGCCCTTTGCATGAAGTAAAGCTCACTAGGTACCTTGATCCCAGATGTTAATATGGCTTTTTCTTGGCTTCCACTCTGATTGTCTCTCCCTTATTGTAAAGGAAAACTAGTGTCACAGCTTTACTGTATGATTAAATGATGATGGCATCCTCTTGGGTAAAATATTCCGGAGGTAAAATAGTCCCCCATTCGGATCTCCGGGCGGGGACTACTCAGGAGGACGTCGTTATCAGGAGAAAGAAAACTGGCATTCTACGGATCGGAGCGTGGAATGTCAGATCCCTTATTCTGGCAGGTAGGTTAGAAAATTTAAAAAGGGAAATGGATAGGTTAAAGTTGGATATAGTGGGAATTAGTGAAGTTCGGTGGCAGGAGGAACAAGACTTTTGGTCAGGTGATTACAGGGTTATAAATACAAAATCAAATAGGGGTAATGCAGGAGTAGGTTTAATAATGAATAAAAAAATAGGAGTGCAGGTTAGCTACTACAAACAGCATAGTGAACGCATTATTGTGGCCAAGATAGACACAAAGACCATGCCTACTACAATAGTACAAGTTTATATGCCAACTAGCTCTGCAGATGATGAAGAAATTGATGAAATGTATGACGAGATAAAAGAAATTATTCAGGTAGTGAAGGGAGACGAAAATTTAATAGTCATGGGTGACTGGAATTCGTCAGTAGGAAAAGGGAGAGAAGGAAACATAGTAGGTGAATATGGATTGGGGGGAAGAAATGAAAGAGGAAGCCGCCTTGTAGAATTTTGCACAGAGCATAACTTAATCATAGCTAACACTTGGTTCAAGAATCATGAAAGAAGGTTGTATACCTGGAAGAATCCTGGAGATACTAAAAGGTATCAGATAGATTACATAATGGTAAGACAGAGATTTAGGAACCAAGTTTTAAATTGTAAGACATTTCCAGGGGCAGATGTGGATTCTGACCACAATCTATTGGTTATGAACTGCAGATTGAAACTGAAGAAACTGCAAAAAGGCGGGAATTTAAGGAGATGGGACCTGGATAAACTGAAAGAACCAGAGGTTGTAGAGAGTTTCAGGGAGAGCATAAGGGAACAATTGACAGGAATGGGGGAAAGAAATACAGTAGAAGAAGAATGGGTAGCTCTGAGGGATGAAGTAGTGAAGGCAGCAGAGGATCAAGTAGGTAAAAAGACGAGGGCTAATAGAAATCCTTGGGTAACAGAAGAAATATTGAATTTAATTGATGAAAGGAGAAAATATAAAAATGCAGTAAATGAAGCAGGCAAAAAGGAATACAAACGTCTCAAATATGAGATCGACAGGAAGTGCAAAATGGCTAAGCAGGGATGGCTAGAATACAAATGTAAGGATGTAGAGGCTTGTCTCACTAGGGGTAAGATAGATACAGCCTACAGGAAAATTAAAGAGACCTTTGGAGAGAAGAGAACCACTTGTATGAATATCAAGAGCTCAGATGGCAACCCAGTTGTAAGCAAAGAAGGGAAGGCGGAAAGGTGGAAGGAGTATATAGAGGGTTTATACAAGGGCGATGTACTTGAGGACAATATTATGAAAATGGAAGAGGATGTAGATGAAGATGAAATGGGAGATACTGCATGAAGAGTTTGACAGAGCACTGAAAGACCTGAGTCGAAACAAGGCCCCGGGAGTAGACAACATTCCATTAGAACTACTGATGGCATTGGGAGAGCCAGTCATGACAAAACTCTATCATCTGGTGAGCAAGATGTATGAGACAGGCGAAATACCCACAGACTTCAAGAAGAATATAATAATTCCAATCCCGAAGAAAGCAGGTGTTGACAGATGTGAAAATTACCGAACTATCAGTTTAATTAAGTCACAGCTGCAAAATACTAACACGAATTCTTTACAGACGAATGGAAAAACTGGTAGAAGCGGACCTCGGGGAGGATCAGTTTGGATTCCGTAGAAATGTTGGAACACGTGAGGCAATACTAACCTTACGACTTATCTTAGAAGAAAGATTAAGAAAAGGCAAACCTATGTTTCTAGCATTTGTAGACTTAGAGAAAGCTTTTGACAACGTTAACTGGAATACTCTCTTTCAAATTCTGAAGGTGGTAGGGGTAAAATACAGGGAGCGAAAGGCTATTTACAATTTGTACAGAAGGCAGATGGCAGTTATAAGAGTCAAGGGGCATGAAAGGGAAGCAGTGGTTGGGAAAGGAGTGAGACAGGGTTGTAGCCTCTCCCCGATGTTATTCAATCTGTATATTGAGCAAGCAGTAAAGGAAACAAAAGAAAAATTCGGAGTAGGTATTAAAATTCATGGAGAAGAAGTAAAAACTTTGAGGTTCGCCGATGACATTGTAATTCTGTCAGAGACAGCAAAGGACTTGGAAGAGCAGTTGAACGGAATGGACAGTGTCTTGAGAGGAGGATATAAGATGAACATCAACAAAAGCAAAACGAGGATAATGGAATGTAGTCAAATTAAATCGGGTGATGCTGAGGGGATTAGATTAGGAAATGAGACACTTAAAGTAGTAAAGGAGTTTTGCTATTTAGGGAGTAAAATAACTGATGATGGTCGAAGTAGAGAGGATATAAAATGTAGACTGGCAATGGCAAGGAAATCGTTTCTGAAGAAGAGAAATTTGTTAACATCGAGTATAGATTTAAGTGTCAGGAAGTCTTTTCTGAAAGTATTTGTATGGAGTGTAGCCATGTATGGAAGTGAAACATGGACGATAACCAGTTTGGACAAGAAGAGAATAGAAGCTTTCGAAATGTGGTGCTACAGAAGAATGCTGAAGATAAGGTGGGTGGATCACGTAACTAATGAGGAGGTATTGAATAGGATTGGGGAGAAGAGAAGTTTGTGGCACAACTTGACTAGAAGAAGGGATCGGTTGGTAGGACATATTTTGAGGCATCAAGGGATCACAAATTTAGCATTGGAGGGCAGCGTGGAGGGTAAAAATCGTAGAGGGAGACCAAGAGATCAATACACTAAGCAGATTCAGAAGGATGTAGGTTGCAGTAGGTACTGGGAGATGAAGAAGCTTGCACAGGATAGAGTAGCATGGAGAGCTGCATCAAACCAGTCTCAGGACTGAAGACCACAACAACAACAACAGTTTTGTAAGAACAATTTAAAGATAAAAATTGTTTCTTCATTTTCTGTATGTCTGTGATAATGTTCTCCCTGACGTTCATCCTGTAAATTCTCTCTGGAAAGTGTAACTGAGACAGGATTTATAATTCTGTGAAACTATCCTTTTTGTAGCTAAACCTGATCGACATAGATGCTTTATTACTGTCATTTGACCATCAGGATCAGATAAGCCATTTATTATGGGGCTCATCTCTATTTCATGACATACAGTTCGATTCAATTGTAAATTATTAATTATTGCGCTATATCCTTCTATTTCATCTACATCTACATTCCACAGGCCACCTTGCAATGTCTGGCAGAGGGTAATTTATGTACTACTGTCACCTCCCCTTTTCCTATTTCAGTCGTGAAAACTCGTGGGAAAAATGATTGCTGGAAAGCCTCCGTGAGGGTTTGAATCTCTGTAATTTTATCTTCACAGTCTTTCTGCAAGATATATGAAGAAGGAATCATTATATTTGTTGACTCTTCTATGAATGTATGCTCTTGGTACTTGAACAGTAAACCACACAGTGATGCAGGATGCCCCCGTTGCAACATCTCCACTGAAAGTGGCTAATCATCTCTGTGATGCTTTTGTGTTTACTAAATGAACCTTTAACAGAATGTGCTGTTCTTCTTTGGATCTTCTCTATTTCCTTTATCAGTCCTATCTGGTACGGATCCCATACTGACAATCAATAATCCAGTATCCGTCGAATTAAGGTTTTTTGAGCTACCTCCTTTGTTGATGTTCTACATCTCCTGAATATTCTTCCAATGAATCTCCATCTGGCATCAGCCTTTCCTGCAGTTAGTTTTATGTGGTCATTCCACCGTACTTTAAATTGCACTGTGCACATACTCCTAGATATTTTATAGAAGTAACTGCTTCCAATGATTTTTCTGCAATTGTGTAATCATACAATAATGGCTCTTTCTGTCTTTGTATACACAATATGTACATTTATGTTGAGGGTCAGTTGCCACTCCCTGCACCAAGCATTGATCCTCTGCAGGTCTTCCTGCATTTTGCAACAATTTTCTAGCACTCCGACTTCTCTGTATACACCAGCTTTACCCATGAAAAGCGTCATGGAACTTCCAATGTTGTCTGCTACGTCATTTATAGAGAAGTTGTAGGAAAGTTCTTGTAGAATGTATATACATTGCTGGAAAAAGGTAGTACACCTGAAAAGACAACATTGATCTCGATCCAATGGTGGCATGTGCCACCTGGGTGATAGTAGATGTATGATAATGGTTTCAACATCATCTGCCAACAGATAGCATAGTGGCATAGCTACCAGGGCACCATCTGTGTCTATCCTGTAATAGGGAATGCTCACAGACAGAAGGCTCTAAGTGATGCAAACATGTGAAGTAAGCAGCTAACCATGCCACAGAGATGCACTCTTGCTTCCTAAGACCGACTAAATGAGTTTTAAAGGGGTCAAATAGTGGCCTTCTGAATGGCAGGATGGTCCTTTCAGAGAATTGCCACACAAATTGGATGTGTGGCATCAGTTGTGCAAGGATGCTGGTATCAGTAACACGTGAACATTCTCAACAACCATAGAAGGGATTCTGGATGTCCACACAGCACAGATGCCTGCCAGGATCATCATATTGTAAGGGCAGCAGTGCCAGATTGTAGAGATACAGAACAGATAAGAAGGCTTGTGGGCCCTGACCTGCCAACACAAACTTTTGCAAACCGGTTATTAGCAGTGGGAATATGGGCATGCACACGTCTAGCCAATCTTCCACTCACACCAGAAACTCGATGTACCCGGCTTGACTGGTGCAATCAGATGATCACTTGGAAGACAGAATGGTGTGCCGTGGTCTTGAGTGATGAAAGCAGATTCTGCCTGCACACAAGTGATGATTGTTTGTGCATACCATACAGACATAGTGAGTGCTGTTTTGTAGGTTGCATTCATCCAAGATGCACTTGCCTTGCCCCAGACATTATGTTCTAGGATGGTATAAGCTACAACTATCATTTACCTTTGTTGTTTCTGGAGGGGACACTAACCAGCACTTGGTACATGCAGGATATTGTTAGACCCATTGTTTTGCCATTTTTGCAACAAGAAGGTGAGGTGTTGTTGCAACAGGATAATGCTAACCTACACACTGCTTGTGAAATTCAATATGCTCTGTAAGAGGTGCAGCAACTTTCCTGGCTAGCATGATCTCTGAGCTTGTCTCCAGTCAAGCAGGTGTGGGATATGATGGGGCAAGAAGTGGCTCATGTGATTCGACAACTAACAACTCTTATAGGATTATGTGAACAGGTCAAGCAGTTGCAGTGTAATATATCCCAGGATAGTTTCCACTATCTATACAATTGACTGGACACCTTTGTTGCCACCTGTGGAGGCTACACCATGCACTAATATCGGTGTTTCTGTGTGGGTTGATATCTGGTACCTCAGAATTGCTTGTGATATTGATCTGTAAATATAATAATTTGATGTACCCAATATTCATTGTTGGAACAATAAATCTTGAGTGAATTTGAAACCTCTAAAAGGATGTACTATTTTTTTCCAGCTGTGTACTTTTGGATTAAAGGATACCAGTCACCACAAAGCAGAAGTGTTGCATTGTCAATAGGCACACACAAAATAAAGGAAACTTGCTAGCTTTTGGGGCGCAGATTCAAGCAGCCCACCAGTTCTGAGTTAATTAACATTGAAGCACACACAAATTGAAGCAGCAATTAGTGTTAGTTGTTCTCATAGCTCCTAGATGATAGCACATGAGACTACTCATCCGTTGGCTCAGGTTCGATCTGTACTACTGTCCCATGTCCAGTTTTTGTATTGCCTCTTGTTCAGTTTTAGGAAATGAAATGAAGAACACATTTGGCAACACTTTCTCTGATGGACCACTTGAATTTGTGTGCACGATGATCTGATTGGCTAGCTTCAATGTTAATTGTCTTGGAAATGGTGCGATATATCAAATTTCCATAAGCATGTATTCTGTTCATTAGACGCCAGGGCTGAACTATATTGAATGCTTTACAGAAGTCAAGAAACACAGTGTCTACCTGGGTGACGTATCTTCAGAAATGTCATAATACACAAACATAAAACCTGTTCCAAGATTCTACAGTTGACTGATGTCAAACATATAGGCCTATAGTTTTGTGCATCTATTTGTCAACTCTTCTTGAAAACAGGAATGACCTATGCATTATTCCAACTCTTTGGTCTTCCAAAGACATGCAGTACACTGCATATTCTTTTGCATTCTCTGTGTAGAATCATATTGGTATCCCTTCAGGCCGGGTGGCCTTCCCTCAGTTGAGCGATTCCAGTTGCTTTTCTGTCCCGTAGTCACTTACTTTGATGTCAGCTATTTTGACATTTGTGCGACAGATTAAATGAAGCAGGGCAGTGGGACCTTCCTCTGTGAAACAGTTTTGGAAAAAGATATCTAGTATTTTGGCCTTTCCTGTGTCGTCCTCTGCTTCAATCCCATTATGATCACGTGGTGTCTGGACAGATGACTTCGATGTATTTAGTGATTTAACATAAGACCAAAACTTCTTAGGATTTTCTGTCTAGTCATGGTTCTTGGCTCTCCTTACACTAATTTTAACTTCATTTGGTTTTTGTTTGTATGTGAGGTTTTGGCTACATTTAAATTTGCAGTGAAGCTCTCTTTGTTTCCATAGGAGCTTTCTAACATGGCTGTTGAACCATGGAGAGTCTTTCCCATCCCTCACAATTTCACTTGATGCATTCATGTCTAAAGCATGTTGTAACAATGCTCTTGAAGTGTGTCCATTGGTATTGGAGATGAAATTTTTGAGTTGATTATGCAGGTAATTTGAAATCTGTTTCTTGTCAGACTTGCTAACCAGAAAGATCTTCCTACCTTCCTTTGTATTCATATTTACTGCTGTATTCAGTGATGCTGTAACAACTTATGATCACTGATGCCTATTGATATTAACTGCTTCAAAAAGTTTGGGTCTGTTTGTTACCAGCAGATCTAAGATGTTACCTGCACTAGTCTGATCTCTGATTCGTTGCTCAAGGTAATTTCCAGACTAGAATTTTAAAGCAATTTCACATGATTCCCTGTCCCTACAACCCATCCTAATCACTTGAGTCTCCCAGTTGGTAAGTTGAACTCTCCTGCTAATATTACAATGTAACCAGGAAATTTACATGGAATGTTTTCAAAGTTTCCTCCAAAATATTCTATCATCACTGTTGCTGAGGCAGGGATCTATAAAAGCACCACATGTTTGATCCACCTTCAATACTTGGTTTCATCCAAATTATTTTTTAGTTAGAATCTGTACTAATCTCACTAGATATTATCGTATTTTTAGTTCTATAAACACACCTCCACCATCTATGTTCAACCTGTCTTTGCAATATGCATTCAAATCAGAATTTAGAATTTCATTGCTGTTGACATTTGGTTTCAGCCAGTTTTCTGTTTCTAGCACTGTGGGGGCATTTTTACCTTTTGTAAGCAAGACTACATCTGGGATCTGTCCATAGACGCTTCTGTAGTTAAATAATACTGTGTTAACATTTTCTTTCTCCAAACTGATTTGCTAACCTGTTGGGAACCAGAACACACCTCATTGAGCCTGTGGAGGGATTTCTGTATCCTACAAAACCCACACATGCATGCCACATGTACTCCACAGCTCCAGTAGCAGCTTCCTGCATGTAGTGCACACCTGACTTATTAAGAGGAACCCTATGATTCTACCACCAACAGCAGATCTCAAGAAATTTGAATCTGAAACCATTGCAGAATTGCCCGAGCCTCTGGTTTTGACCTTCCAGTCTGCTCCAAACTAGAAGACCTTGATCAGATCTGGGAACAATAATGGAAAATGATAGCTCTGCTTCCACACTGTGGGCGAGGCTAGCTGTCATCACCAAATTAGCCAGACACCTGCAGCAACTGAGGATGGCCTCTGAACCGAGGTAGCAGGCATCATTTGTGCCTACATGAGCCATGATTTGCAGCCGGATACACCCAGTGCACATTCCGTTACATCCGGCAAAGCCTCTTCCAAATCTTGGAGCCGCTCCCCCTCTCTAGCAGGGCGACAAAGTGGACACTGGTGTTATTTCCTGACCTGCTCCTTGCTATGGTCCTGAAGGGGTTTCATCACCTGCCTAACACTGTAGCCCCTATGGACAAGCAATCCCACCCTCTGCACTTGTCTGAGTCTCTCAGGAAGATTGGCCACAGTCCCAAAAGGTGAAGCATCTTGTGCTGGCTCAGATGTACTTTCAGCAGCAGGAATTCACACCTGTTTTTAAGACATAAGCATACAGCTGTGTGGCTGATATCCACTTTCACCTTCCACCCAGTGATTTGGAACCCCACCACTATTTGACAATCAATGTCAGGTAAGTGTTGACCTACCAGGTTGTGGGAATCGTAAGACACAGTGGTGTCAGGTATCTTAGGTGACACTATAGGCTCCAGAGGTACCAAAGCACTTGTCTCAAGATGCCCCAATGCTACCACAGCATGGGGCAAGCTCATGACGTGGTCATCACAGCTTTCAGCTGTATACGGACATTTATAAATTTTCCCAGCATCCATAGACAACAGGCACAGTCCCCATCCATCTTTAATCACTTAATAACAATGAAAATAATCAATTTTTGACAATATAATGTAACTGGATAGATAAGAAATGTTCTCACCAAGCGGCGGCAGGAGAACACACATATAAAGAAAGGTTTTACTTATGCAAACTTTCAGAGCCAGTGGCTCCTTCTTCTGGCAGAAGGGTTGAAGGGCAAGGAAGAGGGGTGAAGGGAAAGGAACAGGGGAGATTTAGGAAAAGAGGCAGAGTTCAGAAAAGTCACCCAGAACCCCAGGTCAGGGGAGACTTATCAGACGGGATGAGAAGGAAAGGACTGCACTGGATGAAATTTGAAAACCTGAGAGCTTAAAGATGGAAGACAGGATAATATTCAATACTGAGATTACTGCTAAATCATTGTACATGAGTTAATAAGAGTGAAAAGCTAAGTGCATTGTGTGTAACAGAGGTGGGAGGGGTCTGCAGCTCGTGGTCTAGTGGCTACACTAGTCGCCTCTAGATCACGGGGTCCCTGGTTCCATTCCCAGCTTGGTTGGGGATTTTCTGTGCCCGGGGACTGGGTGATTATGCTGTCATCATCATCATCATCATCATCATCATCATCGTTCTTGTCAGTGGTTAGATTGGATTGCAAAAAAATTGGACTGTCTAAAAATTAGGACTTTGTGTGGACACTGATGACCACGCAGTTGAGCGCCCCACAAATCGAACATCATCATCATCATCATTATCATCATCATCATTATCATCATCATCATCATCATAGGTAGGAGGTGGATGGCAAACAATAGACAGGACAGAAAATGAAAGATATAGAAAACTAAAATGGTTTGAAGGTAGGAGTAGTTAGTGTAAGTAAATGCCGAGACTGAAGAAATTAACCTAAATTAAGGCCAGGTGTGTGGTGAGAACCAAGGACATGTTGTTGCGCTTGTTCCCAACTGCGGAGTTCTGAGAAACTGGTGTCTGGGGGAAGAATCCAGATGGTGCATATGGTGAAATGGGCAGTGAGGTCACAACTATAATGTAGAATGTGCTCTGCAACGGGATATTGTCTGTTGCCTGTATACGCCCTCTGCCTAGGCCCATTCATCCCAACTCATAAGATGTTGGTAGTCATGCCAATGTAAAAGGCTTTACAGTGTCTACATAATATCTGGTATATGACATTTGTCATTTCACAGGTGGCTCTCCCTTTGGGAGTCAATGTTTTGCCAGTAACAGGGCTGGTTTAGGTGATGGTAAGAGGGTGCATAGTGCAAGTCTTGCAGCGGGGATGGCTACAGGGGTAGGAACCATAGGGTAGAGAGATGGCTGCGAAGAAGCATAGGGCCCGACAAGAATATTGCGGAGATTGGGAGTGTTACGGAAAGCTATTCTTGGTGTGATAGAAAAAGTCTCATACAGAATGGATCTCATGTCAAGGCATGATTTTCGGGTGTCGTGGCCTTGTTGAAGTAGCCGATTAGCTCAGGTATTTACAGCATGAAATCAGATTTTTTCTCCATTTTTGTGGTTTTTTTTTTATATGTGGCCTTTTGGCCTGAAGACTATACAGCTATATTCATGGTTTTTTTGATAATATTAAGCAAGCAATTTCAATTCTGTAGAACTGACACTGAGACAGAGCCAAATCAGCTACTTTGACAAGGCCATGACTTCGTAAAATCTTGCCCTAAAATGAAATCCATTCTGTCTGAGATTTTGTCCACCACACCTAGAACAGCTTTTCATCACTCTCCCAATCTCCACAGTATCTTTGTCGGGCCCTATGCTCCTTTTACACCCAATCTCCCTACTCTATGACTGCTATCCCTGTGACTGTCCTCACTACGAGACTTGCCCCATGTACCCGCTTACCACCACCTATACCAGCCCTGTAACTGGCAAAACATATACTATCAAAGGGAGAGCCATCTGTGAAACAACGCACGTCATACACCAACTGCTAGGCAGACACTGTTCAGCCTTCTACATCGGCATGACTATCACCAAGTTATGAGTTGGGTAAATGGGCACAGGCAGAGGGTTTATACCAGCAACACACAATATCCTGTTGCAGAGCATGCTCTACAGCATGACAGTCATGACCTCGGTGTCTGTCTCACCGCGCACACATTACCTGAATTCTTCTCTAGACATCAGTTTCTCAGAATTCTGTAGGTGGGAACTAGCACTAAAATGTGTCTTCAGTTCTTGCCACCCACCTGCATTAATTTAAGTTAATTTCTTCTGTCTCAGCATTACTTCACAGTAACTAATCCTTTCTTCAGTCCACTTTAGCTTTCTCCATCTTTCATTTTCTTACCTGTGTATTTTTTGCCTTTCCCCCTCCCACTGCTGTGTTACACACAATGCACTTAGCTTTTCATTCTTATCAACTTGTGCATGATGTTTTAGCAGTAGTCTCTGTCTTGAATATTATCTTGTTTTCCACCTTTAAGCTCTCAGGTTTTCAAATCTTGTCCGGTGCAGTCCTTTCCTTCTCATCCCATCCGATAAGTCTCCCCTGACCCTGTGTTCTGGGTGACTTTTCTGAACTTTGCCCCTTTTCCTAAACTTCTCCAGTTCCTTTCTCTTCACTCCTCTTCCTTCTCCTTCAATACTTCTGCCACAAGAAGGAGACATTGGCTCTGAAAGCTTACATAAATAAAATATTTTTTTCATATGTGTGTTCTCCAGCCGCCACTTGGTGATTAGATTTTTTATCTATCTAATTACATTGTACTTAATCAGTTATTGTCTAAACTGCGGGTAATGGAACACTAACCCAAGAAACTGAACTCAGTCAACACAAACAATCGAAAAATAGTTAAACTCTTACAATGAAAATAAATAACACTACTAAAAACAGCTAAATAATCAACTACTGTTCACTTCTACTCCAAAGTAAGAATAACACTAAACTAAATGAAGTATACAATCTGTGTGCAAATGATAAGCTTCTGCTGAGTCCCCTCTGCTCTCTTGCTTACATTGACATATTCCTCCTTATTTACCTACACTCATTGAGTCATGTAATATTCAGACAAAAATATTTTCCATTTTATTTTGCTCAGTGCTTTTGTTTTACTGTAACTGCAAAGAGTTAGTTACACCACATCCATAATTGGTAACAAACACATTATTATTGCATAGATCATTGTAAAATTAGTATTTTTACTTATATTTTTTAAAATAATATAATGTAGAATGGCCCTTATGTATTTACAGCATGAAATCTGATGCTTTTATCCATATATGTGGGTTTGTTTTTTAAAATATGTGGCTTTTGGCCTGAAGGCCGTACAAATATATCCATGGTTTATTTGATAATACTCAGCCAGCGATTACAATTCCGTAAGACTGGCACTGAGATTGAGCCAAACTAAATGGTACTGAACCAAAACTGATCAAAACTAGGCATGTGGTCACAGATGCTATAACATTTATGTTTTTAACACTGGTTACGTTTTTCCTCTTTCTTACAAATTCAGTTTCAGTTTATTTTATTATAAAGTGATGATGTTATAACAGCTATGTAGGAAAGACAGATTGTTACTTACCGGTACCATAAAGAAGACATGTCAAGTTGCAGACAGGCTCAATTAAAAGACATGTACATCAAGCTTCACAAAAGCAAGCACACCTTATGCACGCATGACATTGGTTGGTGGTCGTGTATGCATCAGGTGTGCTTGCTTTTTTTTTTTTATTGTGTGTGTGTGTGTGTGTGTGTGTGTGTGTGTGTGTGTGTGTGTGTGTCTGTGTCTGTGTGTGTCACTCTTTCCCTGAAGAAGGCTGTGGCCGAAAGCTTTATGTAAGTGCCTTTTAATTATGCCTGTCTGAAACTTGATGAGCAAACTGTCTTTTCCTACATTGTTGATATTCCTACCTGGAGTTTCTATTGTTTGATGTTATAACAGTCTTGATGTGATAAGTTATTCAACATCCTCACCTAAAATTATTAACATCATAGTATTTTACAAATTTGACTTTTCTGATACAAGCATGTGGTCTTTTTCAGATCACTTACATAAATCTCTATTATAAAATTACTTTCTTATTTTGATCTTTGACAAATATCTACATATATTCAACAATCATTCATTAAATAGAATCATACACAGTTTCAATAAAAAGCTCTTGGGCTTCCAGCCAGATGGAAGTGTTAAAATTCCGCAATATTTCAAAGAATCTCGTACTCATCATCTTCTGATGAAGGAAGTTGAAATGTTGTGATTAACATTGCCACCTGGCTGAAAGCTCAAGAGCTTTACATCAATAGTGTGTGCTAAGAAAGTCTACATTCACACATTATCATATATAGTTTAGTTTTTTATTATCAGCATTATTTTATTTGAGAAATTGTGTTTTTATGCAGCTTAAAACAATGAAGTACTTGGCACTTGTTGTCTGTGTTACAAATTATTAGTTTTGCTGATTATGATATCTAATTGCAAAATCAAGCAAATTCCTCAAATTATTAACCAAAAGTGACAATTGTGAGCCCGCGTCTGGCCTTCCTGATTTAGGTTTTCTGTGATTTCCCCAAATCGCTTCAGGCAAATGCTGGGATGGTTTCTTTGAAAGGGCACGGCCGACTTCCTTCCCCATCCTTCCCTAATCCAATGAGACCTATGACCTCGCAGTTTGGTCTCCTCCCCCAAATCAACCCAATTGTGAGCCCAAACTTATATGTTAATGCTAAAAACAAGAAAAAGAAGCTATAGGATTGAGAAATATGCATGTATTGGATGCTACATTAATGTTTGTGTTGCATGATACATTATAATTTGGCTAAGGCAGTTGCATTTCAATGTTAGTTTGGGGAACAAACAAAAGGCTGTGCTCTTGATCAGTACTGTCAGAGATGAAATCGGTCTTGAAATCTGTAAGTACAATGGCTGCCCCCACTATTTATGATAAGTAACATTAGTATCCTCTGTAACTGCTTAATGAAGATTAAAAAATTTCTGCATCCTCACCTAAACTTTGCAAACCACTGTGAAATGCAATCCTGAGAGAATTTTCCGTAGTACCAAGTATTGGTGTTTCTTCCTGTTCCATTCATGTGTGTAGTGCTTAGGTTCCTCTATGCATGCTTTTATTAGTCTAATCTTCTCTTTGCGGTCCCTAGGGGAGCTATGTATAGGTGATTCCCAAATTCTTCACTTAATATTGGTTCTTGAAACTTTGTAAGTAGTCTTTTGCAGGATAGTTGCATTTATCTTAAAGTGCCTGTCAGTTCATGTTTTTCAGCATTTCTGTGGTGCTCTCCCATGATCCCCAAACAAATCTGTGACCCTATGTGCTGCCTTTCTGGGGGGCCTATACACTGTCAGAATTACTATCATGTATGTTTTAAAGTCTATTACTCAAGTACAGCACTCAGAGAGATTTTCATTGCTGCACTTAACATAGGTTTGTGACCTGAAACTTCATTCCACTTTTTGCATATATAGCCACTCCCCATTTTCTTTATGTTATGCCTCTAGTAATGTGATACTAACTTGTATCCATCTAGATGCAACTGTCCAATTTCTGCTACTTCCATATTATGTTCTGTTATGCATAGCACATCTGCAGAAATATCTTTAGGTTTTTCAGTTTCCTGTAATGATATGAGAAACTGATACTTCATATGTAATTTTTTTTATTTCGATGTAAAAGTCCAAGTGTATTATTATTGTGACCCTCTGTGCTGTCCAAGCTGCTTGTTTTGGTTTCCACTACTTTTTGCAATTTTACGTATAGTTATTTGGTTGCTCTGTCTTTCCATATAGGCCTATATTAATGTACGTATGTCCAGTTACCCTTCTTGAAAATCAGAATGACCTGCTATTTTTTTCCAATCATTTGATTTACTTCATTTTTCCAGTGACCTACCATAAGGTGCTGCTAGAGAGGGAGTAAGTTAGTTCACATAATGTCTGTAAAGTCTCACAGGTATATCACCCACTCCAAATGTTTTCCCACTGTTGAATGACTTTAGTTGATTTTTCAGTTTTGTGATCAGTTATCACAGCATCTGCCATTTCAGTGTTCCTGCACATGTAACAGCAAAGAGACAAGCAGTTTACAGTTTAATTTTTTTCCTGTAGCACACTTGAAGGGATTTCATCCATTTTAAAGATTCTCATACATTATGTATTCTTTCTGATTTTTTAAGATGGTTCTCTCTATTTATTTAGTTTGATATGATGAAAATAATTTAAATCACCACATAACTAATACAACAAGATTTATGTTTAAAACAGACTGCAAATACATGGTGTACACAATGAAGCAACATGAAGTGAATTTTTGTGGAAAGCAAATCATCTAAAACAATACCACACAACTCTATATGACATTTTTTGTCTTATATAGTAATATCTTAGACCTTTTGCAAATATGTAATTACAGAATCAATTGTAGTGTATAATAACTGCTATGATTGTTCTTCTTATAGCCACTCAAAATTATTACAATATTTCTAGGTGCTGAATTCTATTGATGCTGGGGCAACTTCTGTTGCTGTATATGTTGATCTTAAATATTTTAAAATTCGCGTGGAGGATGATGGATGTGGAATGACTCAAGATCAGTTAGAGCTTATTTGCGGGAGGTAAGACTGCAGCCATTTCTTTAGTTACTTTTCAAATCTGATGTTTTTGTAAGAAAACACAAACATACATCTATTCCATAGTAGAAATTGTGAAAAGGAAAGTTGTCACTTACCATATAGTGGAGATGCTGAGTCGCAGATAAGCACAGTAAAAATACTGTCACAAATTAGCTCTCGGCCTTTGTGACAGTCTTTTTGTTGTGGCTATCTGTGACTTAGCATCTCCGCTATGAGATGAGTGGTAACTTTCCTTTTCATAATATTGTTACATTTCATCCTGGATTTTCCATTGTTTGATTTTTGTCATAGAAGAAATTGTAATGTGTAAAAGGTGGTAGATAGGAATTGCTAACTCACATATGTAGATTTAATAATAATAATAATAATAATAATAATAACTTATTAATGTTCAGCTTGTAGCCACATTTACAAATTATCCATCAGCTACAGCCCCTCAATCCGACAGTGCCTTCACACTGCCAGTGGCTCTGGCCTGCCCTAGCGCTGCGGACCTCCTCGCTGCTCCGTCCAAAGCCCCGAACTCCCGACACCAGAACACAGGCAGCATTTCACTAACTGGACATTAAAACCACACAAGATACACATGGATCTGCAAAGACAATTCCCCAATGTCTCAACCAATACTAAAACCAGTCACTGTGAAACAACACGGACACACACACACACACACACACACACACACACACACACACACACACACACACACACCGGTGAAAATTGCACTACTTGAATATCGCGGTCCATTCAACTAACTGGCTGAGCCCGGTCCTTGACGTGGTTGTGCACTCTTGCGACCATATCCTACTGTTGAGCAGTGCATGTGTGTCGCCAGCAGTCGGGCGAGTACTGGCTGTCTAGCCTGCTCAGGAAGGACCATCTTGTATACGAGTTGGCAATAAGGCACCAACTTATCGAGGGCAGTGTTCCGGATTTAGTGGCCTGTTTGCGTGCTGCCATTCTTCATCTGGTTGACGTCATGTCGGTGGTGGTGGGTGAGACAGGAGCTGCCATTGAATTTTTGTTTAAGGCTGTAAGCAGACTTGAGGACACTATTTGTGTTTTGGAAGGCACTTAACCTAGTGACAGTCAATTGGATAGGGTGCGGGCGCAGTTAATGCATTTAACTAATCGGATAGTGGATTTGGCATGTTAGCTTTGGAAGATCATTATGAAAAATTAACCATTGAACTGGGATCTTTGGTTTGTGCATTGCAGTTTAACCTTACGTGTTTAGAGTTGGATTGAAAGAGGACTGAAGAGCGGGACTTGCTGTATCAGGGAGGGGGTGAGAGCCAGCTCGGGGGTGGTACTGTTACATCCTCTGTGAAGTTAGACGCAATGTTTGCCAATTTGCCTAATCCTCTGGCGTATTTCTTTCATGATATTACTAAATTAGTCTTGGAGTAGCTTGAATAGGTCAAGAAATTATTATGATTGTTGGTTTGCCTTGAACAACATGGTGCTGTCTTTCTTGTTCTGCCCCAAGTAATTTTGTCACTGTTGTACCTGTTAGCTAGAGGTGAGTTGCAGAACCTCCTCACCCGAGCCATGGCAGAAGGGTTCTCCTTACAGCAATTGAGGGAGCTTGTCATTAGCCAGAGATTGACCACCAAAGTTCGAAAGTAGCTTGAGTGTCATTAAATTTAGGAAATGCAGTGGGATAAAGAGCAGTTACATCAGTATGTGGACAGAGTTCAGACGGCCTCCTTGGCCTTGTCAATCGATTTGCCTGAACAAGAGTTGGTGTCTATTGATCTTAGGGGAATGCGTGTGGTGGATAAGTTGCACTTTGTCTTCCATAATCAGCCTTCAACTTAGGAAGAGCTCCGTGCCACTGCCTCACGCACCCAGAGCCGATAAATGACGCCGGGCTGGGCAGCGACCTCAGGATCGAGCCTTTAGACCCTGGCGTACCCGTGTTGTCGCTCCCTCATCACCGCCCTTGCCTTATGTTTGTTCTCGAGTAGGTGGTGAACCGATTTGTACTCTTTTGGATTCTGGTAGCTCCTTTTCATTATTGAGCTTCAAATGGTTTTTGGAATTTGGTCATCTTACGAAACTTCGCTCGGTCCCTTCTCCGGTGCAGGGATGTCGGGTGGCCAATGGCCAGGTGTTTCCTCTGCATGGTTGGGTCTGAGGGAGTATATCGGTGGGGGATTTTTCCTAGCCCTTGTCATTAGCCTTTGTCAAGGAGCTGCCGGTCGATCTAATTTTGGGATGTGATTTCATCAATAACACGGGGTTAGTCATGGATTATTCTGGGCACACCTTTTTCTTTAAGTTCTCTCCTGTGGAGAAGTTTGGTTTCTGTGAGTGCGCTAAACATATTGTGCATCAAAATGCAGACGCATTGGCTGTTGAGGCTGTGGCTAATGAGTTTGATCTTACCCATCGCTCACTGCATCAGGCTTCACAATTACGGAATTTGTTACAGAGTTTTCCTGAGCTTCTTAGTGATAACTTGGGTGTCACTAATTTTTTAATTACCATATCCATCTATCTGACGATATTCCTGTCAGGCAGTCCCCATATCGCCTCTCACCCCCTAAGGTGAAGATACTGAAGGCTAAAATATCACAAATGCTCCAACAAGGAGTTATTAGGCCTTCCCCATCTGCTTATGCTTCCCTCATATTCCTCGTTCCTATGCTTCCCTCATATTCCTTGTTACTAAGGATTAGTGGCATAATTTCAGACCTTTGGTTGACTACCGGCACTTGAACTCTAAGGTTGTCCTCAAATCTGTGCCTCTGCCTGATCTGCATACCTCTTTTACCTGGTTTGCCGGTGCTAATTGGTTTATTGTTCTTGATTTGAACCAAGCCTATTATCAGATTCCATTAGCTGAAGAATGTAAACATGTTACCACATTTTGTACTGATTGGAATCTGTTTGAGTTTAACAGAGTTCCCTTTGGTTTGACAACCGGTGCGGGTGTTCTTACTCATTTGCTGGATAATTGGGGACTTGAAATTAGTGTGTGTATATAATTATTTGGATGACTTAGTCATGTATAGCCGTTCATTTCAGGACCATTTGGATCGTATCCAGCAAGTTCTTTTGAGGTTACAGGGAGCCGGGCTCACTGTGAAACCCAGTAAGATAACGTTATCCAGGCAGCAGGTGTCCTTCTTAGGTCACTTAGTCTCAGGTCAGAGTATTCGCATCAACCAAGAGCGAACTAAGGCCTTACGGGCTCTGCCTCTGCCTACTGTTAAATGCGGAATTGTTAGGTTTGTAGGCATGGCGAACTATTTTAGGTGTTTTGTAGCTAATTTTGCTCAGTTGGTGGTGCAGTTGAATGAATTGCACTGGAAGGGAGTGCTTTTGAATGGGGACGTGCCCAGGAGGCCGCATTTGAGCATATTAAGGCAGCTATAGCAAATCCTCTGGTTCTCAGAGTACCAGACTTTAATAAAAGGTTTATTGTCCAAACTGAAGCATCTAATGCTGGTATTTCAGCTGTCCTCCTTCATGAGTTCAAAGGTCAGAGGCAGCCGTTAGCTTACGCGTCTCTTCAGTTAACTGGTGCCAAACTTAAGTACTCCGTCTTCAAGTGTGAGGCATTGGCAGTTTTGTTTGCATTGGAGAAGTACCACTTCTATCTTGAGCATTGGGTATTTCAGTTAGAAACTGACAATCAGGCTTTGAGCTGGGTGCTGGCTAGGCTGCATAAAACTGGCCGTATTGCCAGATGGGCGGTACACATTTCTGCATTTCAATTTGAAGTTTAAACATGTAAGAGGCACTGAAAATGTCCTTGCAGATGTCCTCAGCCTGATGTTCGCTGAATCTACACCTAGTGAGGTAACCCAGGAGACAGATGGAGGCAGTCTTAGTTGTATCATGTTGGGTGAAATTCCTGTTTTGTTTGATGATGTTGCTCAGTATCAGGATCAGGACCCTATTTGGGGGCCAATTAAGCAGCGCCTTTTTGCTGGGGAACTGTCGGATGAGTATATTATTAAGAGCGACATTCTGTGTAAAAGGGTGGGGCATATGAAGCAGTTCAAGATCTGTTTGCCAGTATCTCTGGAGCACCCAGTTTTTCATTATTTTCATGATTTGTTCGTGGGCGACCACTTAGGAACATAAAAGACTACGCAAAAAATCAAGGAGCATATGACTTGGCCCTCCATGGACCGGGATGTCAGAGAGATGGTATCCCAATGTCGGTTGTGTAATGTAGCCAAGCCCAAGAATGCTCTTCAACAGTGTTTGTTGAGCTCTGAGCAAGAGTCCTGTCCTATGCACAAACTACATATCGATTATCTAGGACCCTTACCTTGTACTAAGAAAGGTCACCGATATGTGCTAGTTATTATTGATGCATTCGCCAGATTCACTTGGCTCTTTCCAAGCTGTAACGTCACTGCTACCACCACTATTTCTCATTTAACTAATGTTTTCAGTGTTTTTGGCCCACCTCAGCAAATTGTTTGTAATAATGCTCCGGCCTTCCTTTCAGCTCCTTTCAAGGCGTTCTGTTTTCAGAACGGTGTCAAGCATATCACGACTACACTGTATTATCTGCAGGAATCCTTTACAGAGAGGGTTAACCAAAATCTTAAATCCGCTTTGATTATTTATCATCAGAAAATGCCTAGCAAGTGGGGACTCCAGTCTTCCTTGGCTTAGTTTTGCTTTTAATACTGCCAATCATGAAGTCTTGAGAGTTACTCCCACCTCTTTGATCCTTTCATATCCTGTTAATTCCCCTCTTTCAGACTTGTGGGGAATTCAAGACCTAGTTCCGGCAAATATTACTCCTCAGGTCATCAAGGAAAACAGGGAGGCCAGGAGATCAGGTCTGGGTCCGTAATTTTCCCAGTGGACAGGTGTGTGTCGGAAATCTGAGTAAATTTACTCCTCACTTTCTGGGGCCTTGAACCAATGTGCACATTTTAGGCCCGGTAAATCTGCTGGTTAAGGATAACCACTCTGGTAAGCAGTACCGGGATTGCCTTAGCCAAGTTAAATTCAGTTAGTCTCATGGTTGAGTCACCCCCCCTTCCCCCCAGGCATCGTGTTTGAGGGGGGGAGGTTGAGCCGTGGCTGGCTCACGTCGTGCCTTGTTTTTTTATCGTTGGCTGCAGTCCAGTGGTGTCTTATTCTTCTTCGGTTACCTCCATAACGTTGCTGTCTTCTCTCCATGAGTATCAGCAGCAGTGTGTATCGATAGTAGTACTGCTGTACTATCTTTGGTGTGGAGGATATATTTTCCGGGTGTGCTGCATGTGGCAGTAGGTTGGGGCAGAGCAGCGAGGAAGTCTCTGTGGTGTGTAGTCGGCCAGAGCTGCTGGTGGCGTGCACGCACAGTTGGAGTTGTAAGGCACTTCTTGCGTAGGTTATGAAGTTCGTCGCCCACCAATCCGGGACACTAAAGTTGAGTGCTCACTTAACCTACTATTAAGCCTCAACTGCTATCACATCTCTTTGTTCGATCCTGGTCGTCACTTTCTGGGAGATTCCCACGAGCAACAATGTGTGTGCATTGAAGTAGGCTAGAATTGCAGCCGTCTTCCTGTATGGTGTTTAACTTAATTCATTCCTTCATTAATGAAGTGCACCAGCGGTATCTTCTGCCTTGTGGCCATTGACATTCCACTTAGATGCCCTGGTCATTGGCTTAGTTTTCGGCAGTGTATTTTCCTCGTCATGTTGATGCTCTCCAGCATGGCATGTAGTTCGACAGCTGAGGTGTTGTTGGTAGTTTTGGGCGTTTATTCTGACTTGGCTGGATCGGGTACCAGTATCCAGAATGTGGTGCTATTGACGTCTTGTTGTTGTTTTGCTGGTTGGGCGGAGCAGAACTGATCTTGTTGGTTGGTTCGTCGGCTGGCCTTCAGTTGGGTTGCCTTCCAATTAAGAGGTTGCTGGTCTGGCTGCCTGTCTCACCTAAACGTACATTAGTGTTACCTTCCCAGGCCGACCCTTGGAACCTTCTGAGTGCCGCTCCTTGTGTTTTACATAGTGATTTCCTTTTTTAGTCTTAAGTACTCTGTGTGGCCTTCAGCCCAGTTTCAGCTTATTAAAATTGCAAGGCTTAAAAAAAAAAAAAAAAAAAAAAAAAAGTTTCTTCAGTCGAGTTTCAGCCTTTCAAAATTAAAATTGAAAACTCCTTGTGTCTAGGTCTTAAGCCGTAAATTTGTTCAGGTTGGTATGTTGCCTTCAGCAGAGTTTTCAGACTTTGTAAGTCAAAAGTTGAAAAATTTTGTCTAGGCCTGAAGCCATAGGAAATATTTTCTATTTTGTATGCAGCCTTCTGCAGAGTTTCAGCCTATTTAGACTAAACATTGAAAATCTTTGTCTCGGCCTTAAGCCGTAACACTGTTCTTGATTAATGTGTGGCCTTCAGCTGAATTCTATGGGAAAAATTTAAGCTAAAGCCTTGAGTCTGTTTATATTGAAGATAAAAAAAATTCTTCTAAAGAAGTGAAACCTCCAGAAGAAGTCCTGCACCTCAATTCCTTGCTTAGGCCTCGTGCCTTGGATTTTCAATGTGGTCTTCAGCCGATCTAAATTAAATAAAAGGAGGTCTTTCATTAAAACCTTGAGAGTTTTTGATTCTTGCTTGTGTGATTGTGGGTTTTAACAAATAAAGTTTATATGTTGAGTGCAACTGACAGTAACTTATTTTTGCCCCTTTCCACAAATATAACCTCATCCACTCTGTCCTGCTTGCCCAGGGATTTCAGTGATCCTGTATGTTATATCTGATATGGTGTGGGTTTAACAATTTATTGATAGTTTTAACATCAACTTTCTTAGTCCACTACACCTGGCAGACCACCAGTCTAAAATCTGCTTTGGCATGTCTCATACCAGAGTGCCCATAAATCTACATTACATCTCACTCATGCTCTGGAAACTGCTTTGAACTGCATTGCAGAGGATACTTCATATGGTATTACATATTATGGTTTCTTCTATTCCTTTTGCATATGGAGTACAGGGAGACTGATTACTTAAATGTCTCTGTGTAGTCTCCGTGTATGTGGTAATTAGTCTAATCTTGTCATCATGGTCACTATGCGAGTGAAGAATATCGTTAGTTTCCTCACTTAATTCTGTTTGTGGGCTTTTTTAGAATAATGGTATCTGTCTTGGAGCATCCTTCAGTTCTGGTTTTTCAGCAATTTCATGACTCTCTCCCATAGGGCAAACAAATATGTCTTCATTTTTGCAGTCTTCTTTGGATATATTCAGTGTTCCCTGTCGGATGTATTTGGTTCCACACACTTGAGCAAAATTCTGGGAAAACTCTTATAGTGTTTCATAAGCAGTCTCCGTCTTAGATTTAACAGCATTTTCCCAGGAGCTTACCAGTGAACCAAAGTCTGCTACCTGCTCCTCCTATGACTGAACATATGTAATCACTCCATTTCATATTCACACAAATTTTTACACCCAGGCATTTGAATTGACAATTTGCAAACTGTGTCTCTTTGATATTATACCTACAGATACTATATTTTTGCATTTTGTGAAATGCTCAATTTTACATTCCTTTATATTTCAATCATCACCAATCTTTGCACCACTTTGAAATTTCGTTAATAGCATACTGAACATATGTGCAGCTTTTTCCGACATCTATTGCATTAAATATAGCTACAGTACATCATCTGCAAAAAGTCTGAAGTTATTATTAATATTATCTGCCAGGTCTTTAATATACAAGATGAACAGTAAGGATTTGGACATACTTCCAAGAAACATGCCAAAATTTTCTTCTGCATTTGTTGATGACACCGTGTCCAACACGATCATGTGTCCTTTCTGTCAAGAAATCTTTAATCCAGTCAAAAATTTCATTCTTACCACATATGATTGTACAGTGATTAATAACAATAGGTGTAGTACTGAAACAAATTCTGGTTGGCAAGGAGGAGATTCATTCAGATTCTTTATTGCCATTGACCACTTACAGTAGACTAGGCTTTTCCAGCGATAACAAATTACAGTTGCAACCAAATTATTAAAATTAATATTTGTATTACATGTACAAATCAAGTATCTTGTATACAAATGTAATCTTAAATACTGATATCAACATTGTCCATATCATAAAACTATTTTATATTGTAACATTGATTTTTTTCTTAACCGGTCATACAATTTAAATTTGAATTTTTTAAATGGCAAGCACCTAGCAGCTAGAGGAAACTTGTTAAAAACTTTGAGGATATTCACTTTATGAGAATTTCCTGTTATTGCTAGCCTTTGCCTTGGGAACTTTATCTTTTCCTTATTTCTAGTGTCACAATTGTGAACTGTTTCCCTGATTTTTTACTGTTGTTCTGGATAAAGAGTGCAGACTCATAGATGTACAGATTCACCACTGTTAGTATCTAAGCCCATAAAAAGAGGGCAGCAGTGCTCTTTAGGACCAGCCTTTTATATTACATGGACTTTTTTTATGATACTGATATGAGGAGAATGTCCCCATATGAGCAGGCCATATGATATAATAGGTCATACAAAGATAATTATTGCTGACCATATCTTTCAGTTTCCACACGAGCTAGGACCCTTGTAAAATTTTCTTACAGGCTTCGTTGTTACATTCTTCGCAACAGAGTTTGTCATCAGAATTTGACATATTTATTATGTACATTCTTGGACAGTCCTAACTAACAAGCTTTTGAGTTTTGTCTGGATGACAAACAAATTTATTGGCTGCAAACCAGTTTAATGCAGAGTCAAGAGTTTATTGTGTAGCCTAATCTTTTCAAGAGTTGGGCTGTCATGTTATGAAGTAAGTGAGGTTGTTTCCTCAGCATAGGAGATAACCAGCTGTGATACATAATGGAGCAAGTCATTGAGACCCACATTACAACAGGAGGGGCCAAGGACAGAACCCAGTGGAACGCTGGTTCCAGTTTTTATTAAGGGGGAGTGTCTATTTCTAATTGAGACAAACTGCCTTCTGTTGTTCAGATAGGAAGAAATTACTGCTAGTGTAGATTTTTGTGTACCGTAATACTCTAATTTTGTTAGCAATATGTTAAAAGGAATGCAGTCAAATGCTTTTCTTGGGTCACCTATACAAGTGGCACTGTCTTCTTATTCTCAAAAGCTGTTAAAGTCTGATCAACAGTTTCAAGAACAGCTGCAGTACCTGGCTGAAATCAGGACTGACTGTTGCTGAGGGGGTCATGCTTTTCAAAATAATTTGTTAATTGAATGTACATAAGTGATTAAAATATATTTGAGAATATTGGCACAATAGAAACTGGTCGGTAGTTCTGGGGGGAGTTATTTATCACCCTTTTTGAATATGGGGATAACTTTAGAGCTTTTGAGTGAATTTGGATAAATCCCAAACTCTAAACATGTATTGAACATGAAACTTAGTGGCTTACCTATCAAGTGAACTGTTCGTTTAACATCGTAATTAGACTTCCTCTAGCAGTGCATACTTTTGGAATTAGATAATTTGGAAAAAGTTTTACAGATGTCATCAGACATGCATTTCTCCCAATGAAACAAAGTCCTTTCAGACTACGAGGTATCAAGTAGATCCCGTGCAGATGTGTGTGTGATCTTAATGTTGTTTCTCAGTTCCCTGACTGATGTGACAAAGTAGTAAATCAATTCTCGTGGATCAAGCCAAGTTTGACTTACCTGTCCAGAAGACTTATCTTGTCTGATAACTTCCCATGCTGCCTTAAATTTATTTGGAGCGCCTTCAAGGTACCTTTTACATGCTGCTTCTTTAGCTTGTATGAGGTTGGCTTTGTAATACTTTTGACTTGTAAGGTAAGCATTGTAATCCAAATCCCTCTGTTCAGTCCCTCAGTTATCCTCATTTTATGTACTCAGTACCATATGAGGACATTTTCACAATTTTTGCTAGTTCTTTTGTGTACCAGGTTGTTGTTGTTGTTGCTGTTGTTGTGGTCTTCAGTCCTGAGACTGGTTTGATGCAACTCTCCATGTTATTCTATCTTGTGCAAGCTTCTTCATCTCCCAGTACCTACTGCAGCCTACATCCTTCTGAATCTGCTTAGTGTATTCATCTCTTGGTCTCCCTATATGATTTTTACCCTCCACACTGCCCTCCAATACTAAATTGGTGATCCCTTGATGCCTCAGAACATGTCCTACCAACCGATCCCTTCTTCTAGTCAAGTTGTGCCACAAACTCCTCTTCTCCCCAATTCTATTCAATACCTCCTCATTAGTTATGTGATCTACCCATCTAATCTTCAGCATTCTTCTGTAGCACCACATTTTGAAATCTTCTATTCTCTTCTTGTCCGAACTATTTATTGTCCATGTTTCACTTCCATACATGGCTACACTCCATACAAATACTTTCAGAAACGACTTCCTGACACTTAAATCTATACTCGATGTTAACAAATTCCTCTTCTTCAAAAACGCTTTCCTTGCCATTGCCAGTCTACATTTTATATCTTCTCTACTTCGACCATCATCAGTTATTTTGCTCCTGAAATAGCAAAACTCCTTTACTACTTTAAGTATCTCATTTGCTAATCTAATTCCCTCAGCATCACCCGACTTAATTCGACTGCATTCCATTATCCTCGTTTTGCTTTTGTTGATGTTCATCTTATATCCTCCTTTCAAGACACTGTCCATTCCGTTCAACTGCTCTTCCAAGTCCTTTGCTATCTCTGACAGAATTACAATGTCATCGGTGAACCTCAAAGTTTTTATTTCTTCTCCATGGATTTTAATACCTTCTCCGAACTTTTCTTTTGTTTCCTTTACTGCTTGCTCAATATACAGATTGAATAGCATCAGGGAGAGGCTACAACCCTGTCTCACTCCCTTTCCAACCAGTGCTTCCCTTTCATGCCCCTCGACTCTTTCTGTACAAATTGTAAATAGCTTTTCGCTCCATGTATTTTACCCCTGCCACCTTCAGAATTTGAAAAAAGAGTATTCCAGTCAACATTGTCAAAAGCTTTCTCTAAGTCTACAAATGCTAGAAACATAGGTTTGCCTTTCCTTAATCTTTCTTCTAAGATAAGTTGTAGGATCAGTATTGCCTCGCGTGTTCCAACATTTCTCCAGAATCCAAACTGATCTTCCCCAAGGTCGGCTTCTACCAGTTTTTCTGTTTGTCTGTAAAGAATTCGCGTTAGTATTTTGCAGCTGTTACTTATTAAACTGATAGGTCGGTAATTTTCACATCTGTCAACACCTGCTTTCTTTGGGATTGGAATTATTATATTCTTCTTGAAGTCTGAGGGAATTTCGCCTGTCTCATAAACCTTGCTCACCAGATGGTAGAGTCTTTTGAGGACTGGCTCTCCCAAGGCTGTCAGCAGTTCTAATGGAATGTTGTCTACTCCAGGGGCCCTGTTTCAACTCAGGTCTTTCAGTGCTCTGTCAAACTCTTCACGCAGTGTCATATCTCCCATATCATCTTCATCTACATCCTCTTCCATTTCCATAATATTGTCTTCAAGTACAATGCCCTTGTATAGACCCTCTATATACTTCTTCCACCTTTCTGCATTCCCTTCTTTGCTTAGAACTGGGTTTCCATCTGAGCTCTTGATATTCATACAAGTGGCTCTCTTTTCTCCAAAGGTCTCTTTAATTTTCCTGCAGGCAGTATCTATCTTACCCCTAGTGAGATAAGCCTCTACATCCTTACATTTATCCTCTAGCCATTCCTGCTTAGCCATTTTGCACTTCCTGTCGATATCATTTTTGAGACGTTTGTATTCCTTTTTGCCTGCTTCATTTACAGCGTTTTTATATTTTCTCCTTTCATCAATTAAATTCAGTATCTCTTCTGTTACCCAAGGATTTCTACTAGCCCTCGTCTTTTTATCTACTAGGTCCTCTGCTGCCTTCACTATTTCATCCCTCAAAGCTACCTATTCTTCTTCTACTGTATTTCTTTCCCCCATTCCTGTCAATTGTTCCCTTATGCTCTCCCTGAAACTCTGTACAACCTCTGGTTCTTTCAGTTTATCCAGGTCCCATCTCCTTAAATTCCCACCTTTTTGCAGTTTCTTCAGTTGTAATCTACCTTTCATAACCAATAGATTGTGGTCAGACTCCACATCTGCCCCTGGAAATTTTTTTATTTTTACGTTTGTTTGAGGAACTAATTTACGTTAATGGGGAGCTTGAAAATGATAAGTCCAATGTTTTTTAAAGAAAGTCTTCAGAATCATTTTCAACTCCAGTTTTTCCTGTTTGACACGTGTGTACAGAGTCCCAGGTTGCATTCTTTAACTTTTCAACAAATAACATTATGTGCTCCTCTGTCTGACCTCTTACTCATGCCTCATTAAAGTCATTTGAATAATTTGGCTGCTTATGATGAAGTGTTAAAAACAATGGAACATGATCTGAAAATAGTTCATTGGCCAGGCTAACCACAAATTCTTTTCTATTTAAGTTAACGATAATATTGCCTAGACATGCTTCATTACCAGTAGGACATTCATTGTAAGTGTAAAGATCTTAAAATGTTAAAAAACGTTCTGGAGTCTCATTGCTTTGAATCTCCCATTTCAATATTAAAATCTCCACAGATAACAAGCTTTGTTTTAAACAAAAAAGTCTTATGTCACTAATTCAGATTGTTCAAAAAATACATTTATATCTCCATTTTGGAACCTGAACAGGATAATGTTTATTATAATGTCTTCAGTTAGTCATATAAAATTAAACTCAGTAGTTACTTCTGAACAATGTGGTGTAATGTTTAACTTGTAAATTTTACCATGCTTAATGTAAATTCCAGCACTACCATTTTCTGTGTTTCCTACGCTTTATGTCAGCAACAATGTATCCTTGAGGAATGAAACTGTGAATTTGATTTTCTGTTAGCCAATGTTCTGATGCACACATCACATCTACATCCTTAATGCTACAAAAATGTTCCAATTCTAATAATTTCTTTCTTATACAGTAGATATTGACTTGCAGCAGAGTAGATATTTTATCACTGGTTTCTTTCTCAAGTGAGTACTCATCTGCATGTGGCATATCCAAATTACACACACTGTAATTGTCTAAGTTTGAATTGCTTTCACTAAAAAAGCATTTTCATCATCACTAGCTTGATCTTGGTAGAGACCACTACTGGTACTGTTTCATCATGTTGCAAGCTAAATTTTACACACACACGCACACACACACACACACACACACACACACACACACACACACACACACACTATGACTAACAAAGGCCTTTCCCACACACACTATGACTAACAAAGGCCTTTCCCAGTCTGTTGAGATGTAAACCATGTGTTGTATGAAATCGTCTCCGTAGTGTTCTTACATCAATGTGTGCTGCATTTTTAAAGTCCCTGCATACATTTCGCACAGCCTTATTTGTTTTTTCAACTTCCTTACTCACATAGGACCAATCATGTAGATTATGGTGATCGGGTACAGAAAAAATGATCATATTCGTATTTCTGAATTTTTGCAGTCTCTATTTAAAGGAAAAGCATAAAATCTTTTGCATTGTTCTTTGCTACAGTGTTCGTTCTCGCGAGAAAGGCAGAAAAATTGCTACTGTTTAGCCCTGAGACTTTTTCATGACAGACTGCAATTGCTGCCTTGAAATTTGTGCCTGGTTGCTGTTGATCTCATGTCTACATATTCTTTGCAGATCAGACTCTGCTCCTTGCTCATGGCTATCAGCATAAATGTCAATTTCACATGTACTTGTTGTGGGAATCTCACTGTTGTTTGATCTATAATCATTAGAGGTACCTGCGGTGTTTTGAATCATATTTTCCAGATGTTATTTTTGTCAGTGAGAGGTGACGATTTGTGAGGATAATTTCTAATAATCAGTAAATGAAAAGGTCTATTGTTCACAGTCATGTTACATTGATTATTTTTCCAAGCAGAAACACCTTCCTGTCTTGTCTTGTTTTTGCCATCTTCGATCTTGTCATGTGGTTCCACACTGTTCACAGTTTTTGCACTGTCCATATTAGAAAGTATTTGAAAATGATTCTTGTTCACTATATTTTCATATGCTACACAGTCTTCAGCATTTTCACTTTATGTCTGTTATTTTTATATGACACTTTTATGCACTTTTTTCAGTTTGAAACATGTTCTTTCATCAATACACTTTGTACACACTTGCTTTTTCACTGCCAAATTCACGATTTTCCATGATGGTACTTTATGAACTTTCACTCTGGCTGCTTGAGATTCCTCATTATGTTTGAGCTCAGAATGTGTTCTAAAATCCTACAACAGATGAATGAGAATAATATTGAATGAATATGGATCACTTCTGCTACCCTTCTTATAGGTGGGAGTGTTCTGTCCTCTCTTCCAACAGTTGAGCACAATTTTTGGTTTGTGGGATGGTTAAACAAGGGGCTATACTCAGTCAGAAATTTGGTGTAGAGTTTGACAGGTATTCCATGAGGCCCTCTTCAGTTTAAGTGATTTCAGCTGTTCCTCTGCACTGCTGACACTAATATCTATATCGCTCATATTTGCTGTGGTGTGAGATTTAAACTAGGGCTCTACTTCTGTAACTTCTTTTGTAGGAATAATTGAAAATGGAGTTCATAATGTCTTCTTCTGGTTTGCTACTCTTAATTTCAATTCCATTGTCATACATGAGTGTCCAGATGCTAACAGTAGAGCCACTGACAGCCTTCACGTATGACCAGAATTTATTTCGATTTTGTGAGGAGTCTTTCAGTAAGATTCTGCTATGGTCACTGTTGAAGGCTTCATGCAGTGCCCTTAGGACAACCAAATGTGTTTCACTTGGCATCTCTTTATGCTTTGTTTTACATCTATTGTGTGATATTCACTATTTCTTTACAAGTTTTTTAACAGAGACTGTATACTATGGAAGGTTCCTCCCATCAATAACTATTTGTTAGGTGCAGGTGTATCTGGTGCTTGGTCAACTATCTCTGTGTACACATTCTTTACTTAGCCACATTCACCTACGTGTAATAAGACAGGCACAAACAGTTCCAAAAATTTTTTAAAATTTTTATTTTAGGTATATGACCAGCAAATGCTATTCAGTCGAAGATCTTAAGGATGGTTTACGTTTTTTTGGATTTCGTGGAGAAGCTCTGGCTAGTATCCGAGATGCTTCTGGTGTCTTGTCAATTATCACAAAGCATGCTACAAGCAAACAAGCATATTCCAAAATGTTTGTGCGTGGAATATCATTAAAAATTTCACCATGTACATTAAAGAATATGGATGCTGGGACAACAGTCATAGTGCAGGATTTTATGTACAATTTACCTGTTAGACAAAAGTGCACACATGATACATTGGATGTTGAGGAAATTAAGCGTCAGATTGAGTGCATTGCTCTGATGCATCCACAGGTAACAACAACAATTTTTATGCTACCTACATAAGTTAGTCATACTTTTATGAATACTGGTGATGCATATTACAGGCTAAGTACCAGCCAGCATTCAGTCTTTTTGTAATTTATGTGTAATACACTGGTAAGCCAAAAAATTATGACCACCTGCTTATTATTAGGTTGGACCATAAGTCTGCAGCATTTTTGTTTTGCATGTTGATATTCCAGTTGGTATGGATTCATTTGTTGATTGTTATTTTTATTAGTAGTTCACTCTTGCTATTTGAGTTTATATATTGTCATTTGGAGATGGTGAGTGGAGCTGTGGATGCTAGAAAATGGAGTGCCAAGTGGAAACATTGAAACATTTCTGACATATTCTTCTGTTTTAGTTTGGTAGAGGGGTGGCAGCAGCAGAGGCAGCCAGAAAAATTTGCATCATATATGGGGATAATGCCATTGGACAGAGCGTGCCAAGAAAGTGGTTTACTCATTTTAGGGATGATCGTTTTGACATTAATGACTCCCTCATTCAGGAAGACCTACACATTAATCAACAATAATCCACATTAGTGTACTTAGATCTGCCAACTGGGATGAACTGTGGTCATTCCACCATCATGCAACATATGCAAGCAATGGGGATGGTTTAAAAATTTGATGTATAGGTACCACATGCTCTGTCAAAATCACAAAAAATCAGCTGGTGGCCATATGAGTGTCTCTGTTTGCCCATCAATTGGGTTGTGAACAACACCAATTATTCATATCCTGTATTGTTGCTGGTGACAAGAAATGGTGACATTTATATGCTAACATAAGGAAAAGAAAGGAATGGTTGAACCCAAACAAAGCAGCAATTCCCCTTACAAAGAGCTGTGTGCATCCATAAGAGGTAATGTTATATTTGTGTTGGAACAGTGATGGTGCAGTGTGGTATGAATTGCTTCTCTGAAGTGTAACCACCACTGCTGATGTTTATTGACAACAGCTGAGGTGTCTTACAGATGCAATCCAAGAGCAACAACAAGGAAGACTGTGTGTAATGATGCTACTACACAATAAGAGCCACCCACATTCTGCTGGGCTGACTGGAAACAGTGTACAAGTGTTAGGTTGGGAAGCGTTGCACACCCACCTTATTCACCTGAGCTTGCACCCTCAGATTTCCACTGTCTTCACTCTATATCAAACAACCTTCACGGAACTTCCTTTCCAGGTGAAAATGCAATCCAAACATGGCTTGATGAGTTCTTTGCCTCAAAACTGCATGATTTCTACAGTTGTGGAACCAAAAGGTTTCCTCAGAGTTGGCAGACTGTTGTAAATTATGAAGGAGAATATATTATTGATGACTGAAGTCTCTCTTATTTCCATCTACTGTGTTTATTAAAACTATGGAAAAATGCTATGCACTTATGCACTAACCCAATAGCTTGTTGAGTCATGTAAAATGCAATAAAGTAGCAGTTGCATGTGATATGGATTTGACAAGTCCTTGGTAGGTTTGTAACGCCGGGAATGCATATCCTCCTATTTCCATCTATTGCACTGCAAATTTTTTTCCTTATTTTGTTACCTGAAGATATGACATTTCTGTGTCTTTATATATTGTAATTGTTTTACTGTTTGTATCTATATATTTATGCATTTATGTTGGTTTGTTTTGTGAATATTATTTGTATTTATACGCTGGGTCTGGCCTGGGGAAAACTATGCTATCGAACGAATACATCGATAGGTCGTGTGGAGAACCAAAGTGTTTAGGATCTTTGGTAGTGTTAACTCTGTCGCGTGGAGCGCGGGCAGAGGCAGAGTCTGCCTGGAGTAGCGAGTGGAGCAGGTGTGTTGTATGAAGCTCCCGCGAGTTGCCGCGCTTTCGAGGTTTGGTAGCATGTAATTGTGCTCGACTTGCGATGATAGTTTCTGACATGGTGTCGCGGACGGGAAGTGTTAGCTGGCACACATCAAGAGCCCGTTTCGGCTGGAGACCGTGTCGAGAAGAAGGCGCGCCAGCTTCTGCAACAGCGACGGCCGACAATGAGTGACTGCTGCCACCTCCTCGATCGACGACTTCAAACCTTCAATCAACCAACAAGGAAGACTGGTAGCACGTAAAGTTTTAGAACTGTATGGCAGACCTCAGCTTTTAAAATTGTTCCATTTGCCTCACAAAATTACAGCAACTTAGCATGAACCTTTGTTGCTCATTGTCCCAATTGCATTGCCAAGCAGGGTCCCTTCTTTTTCCGAAATGAACCCGAGTGTCGTTGAAATTCAAACGCCAGCATTAAAGTAATATAATTTGATTTCACTGCTTTAATTTCAAGGTTCAGTTAAGGCATTCATAGCTGGCTACAATATTTAGATTACACAAGCACAAATTAAGAGTGCGAGTTTTGTTACCGTATTTTAGCTTACCTGTGACTGCAGCTCAGCTTGGTATGTGCTAAATTTTACTATTGTTAATTGTTCAGAATCATTTAATTCAAGTTAAATCTCTTATTTCTAAATTGCGTAGATTCAAGTAGCTTTTGAAATGATTGTTGAGGTAGTCCAAGACTAACCGTATTTTACTGAATTTCGATGTGCTTCAGAAAGAAAGCTCACTATTAACTTCAGTCACTAAATTAACTTTCGATTTTCCGGCTTTATTAATTCTTTTGCTAAATTAAGTCAGAGTGTAGCAAAATTTATTACTTCTGACAAACTTTCAGTTTTCACACTACACGTGTCAACCTTCAGTTGCCACGCTTCTAGTGCTAATTATATGTGTAATAACCTTTCTTTTTCAGTTACTATAGTAATTGTCCATAGGACTGGCGACCGTAATTTCCCCCAAATCTCAAATATTTAATTACCGCTAGTTAATTGTTAACGTAACGGCCACACATTTACTTTATTATTAACTTTACCCCTTTTCAAAATTAATTTCCACCAGTTTCATTTGCATTTTTCCTTTCATTTAGATGTAACCCTTTCCTCCCTCTTTACCGACAGATTATCTTCGGTGACGATTGCTTTTGCCAAATTTCCATTAGGTACACGCGGTTTAATTTTTCACTGTCATTAAGGTCGATAAGTGAGAGGGAGGTTACAGGTTCTTGAAAGTGTGTGTATCCACAGTTCACATGATCCCTATTAAATTCTGGGCTGGTGGTCTGTGTGTGTGGAGCTGGTGTCCAATAGCATCCTAGGTGTATTCCATTTGGTTCTGATCAGCTATATTTGGTGGCCTAAACTCAGTGTGCAATCACTATAACACACTGTAGCATAGTGCTGGTCTTGTGAGGTGGACAGTGATCCTGATGCCATCACTATTGGGGAAGACATCAAGCTAGACGAGATGCAGGTAGTCCACAAAAATCTTCACATAGTTCACAGCTATCAATGTTTATTCAATTACTACCACATGTCCAGAGCTGGTTTGAGGCACAAACAACTCAAGCAGCTGCTTGGAGTGACAAGCTGGAGGGAGAGCTACAGGCACACAAGTATAAAATTATAGCTGTGTGACTTAAAAATCTAATACTTTCCTTTGTAAACACACTATATGTTATCAGTCCCCCCAAGAACTATGGACCTTGTCGTTGGTGGGGAGGCTTGCGTGCCTCAGCAATACAGATAGCTGTACCGTAGTAGGTGCAACCACAACGGAGGGGTATCTGTTGAGAGGCCAGACAAACGTATGGTTCCTGAAGAGGGGCAGCAGCCTTTTCAGTAGTTTCAGGGGCAACAGTCTGGATGATTGACTGATCTGGCCTTGTAACACTAACCAAAACAGCCTTGCTGTGCTGGTACTGCGAACAGTTGAAACCAAGGGGAAACTACGGCCTTAATTTTTCCCAAGGGCATGCAGCTTTACTGTATGACTAAACAATGATGGTGTCCTCTTGGGTAAAATATTCCGGAGGTAAAATAGTCCCCCATTCGGATCTCTGGGCGGGGACTACTCAAGAGGACGTCGTTATCAGGAGAAAGAAAACTGGCATTCTATGGATCGGAGCATGGAATGTCAGATTCCTTAATCAGGCAGGTAGGTTAGAAAATTTAAAAAGGGAAATGGATAGGTTAAAGTTAGATATAGTGAGAATTAGTGAAGTTCGGTGGCAGCTGGAACAAGACTTCTGGTCAGGTGAATACAGGGTTATAAATACAAAATCAAATAGGGGTAATGCAGGAGTCAGTTTAATAATGAATAACAAAATAGGAGTGCAGGTAAGCTACTACAAACAGCATAGTGAACGCATTATTGTGGCCAAGATAGACACAAAGCCTATGCCTACTACAGTAGTACAAGTTTATATGCCAACTAGCTCTGCAGATGACGAAGTAATTGAAGAAATGTATGATGAAATAAAAGAAATTATTCAGATAGTGAAGGGAGACGAAAATTTAATAGTCATGGGTGACTGGAATTCGGTAGTAGGAAAAGGGAGAGAAGGAAACATAGTAGGTGAACATGGATTGGGGCTAAGAAATGAAAGAGGAAGCCACCTGATAGAATTTTGCACAGAGCATAACTTAATCATAGCTAACACTTGGTTCAAGAATCATAAAAGAAGGTTGTATACATGGAAGAAGCCTGGAGATACTGACAGGTTTCAGATAGATTACATAATGGTAAGACAGAGATTTAGGAACCAGGTTTTAAATTGTAAGACTTTTCCAGGGGCAGATGTGGACTCTGATCACAATCTATTGGTTATGAACTGTAGATTAAATCTGAAGAAACTGCAAAAAGGTGGGAATTTAAGGAGATGGGACCTGGATAAACTGAAAGAACCAGAGGTTGTAGAGAGTTTCAGGGAGAGCATAAGGGAACAATTGACAGGAATGGGGGAAAGAAATACAGTAGAAGAAGAATGGGTAGCTTTGAGAGATGAAGTAGTGAAGGCAGCAGAGGACCTAGTAGGTAAAAAGACCAGGGCTAGTAGAAATCCTTGCGTAACAGAGGAAATCCTGAATTTAATTGATGAAAGGAGAAAATATAAAAAAGCAGTAAATGAAGCAGGCAAAAAGGAATACAAACGTCTCAAAAACAAGATCGACAGGAAGTGCAAAATGGCTAAGCAGGGATGGCCAGAGGACAAATGTAAGGATGTAGAGAGTTATCTCACTAGGGGTAAGATAGATACAGCCTACAGGAAAATTAAAGAGACCTTTGGAGAACAGAGAACCACTTGTATGAATATCAAGAGCTCAGATGGAAACCCAGTTCTAAGCAAAGAAGGGAAAGCAGAAAGGTGGAAGGAGTATATAGAGGGCCTATACAAGGATAATGTACTTGAGGACAATATTATGGAAATGGAAGAGGACGCAGATGAAGATGAAATGGAAGATACGATACTGCGCGAAGAGTTTGACAGAGCACTGAAAGATCTGAGTCGAAACAAGACCCCAGGGGTAGACAACATTCCATTAGAACTACTGACGGCCTTGGGAGAGCCAGTCCTGACAAAACTCTACCATCTGGTGAGCAAGATGTATGAGACAGGTAAAATACCCTCAGACTTCAGGAAGAATATAATAATTCCAATCCCAAAGAAAGCAGGTGTTGACAGATGTGAAAATTACCGACCTATCAGTTTAATAAGTCACGGCTGCAAAATACTAACGCGAATTGTTTACAGACAAACAGAAAAACTGGTAGAAGCCGACCTCGGGGAACATCAGTTTGGATTCTGTAGAAATGTTGGAACACGCGAGGCAATACTGACCCTACAACTTATCGTAGAAGAAAGATTAAGGAAAGGCAAACCTATGTTTCTAGCATTGTAGACTTAGAGAAAGCTTTTGACAATGTTGATTGGAATACTCTCTTTCAAATTCTGAAGGTGGCAGGGGTAAAATACCAGGAGTGAAAGGCTATTTACAATTTGTACAGAAAGCAGATGGCAGTTATAAGAGTCAAGGGACATGAAAGGGAAGCAGTGGTTGGGAAGGGAGTAAGACAGGGTTGTAGCCTCTCCCCGATGCTATTCAATCTGTATATTGAGCAAGCAGTAAAGGAAACAAAAGAAAAGTTTGGAGTAGGTATTAAAATCCATGGAGAAGAAATAAAAACTTTGAGGTTCGCCGATGACATTGTAATTCTGTCAGAGACAGCAAAGGACTTGGAAGAGCAGTTGAACGGAATGGACAGTGTCTTGAGAGGAGGATATAAGATGAACATCAACAAAAGCAAAACGAGGATAATGGAATGTAGTCGAATGAAATCGGGTGACGTTGAGGGAATTAGATTAGGAAATGAGACACTTAAAGTAGTAAAGGAGTTTTGCTATTTGGGGAGCAAAATAACTGATGATGGTCGAAGTAGAGAAGATATAAAATGTAGACTGGCAATGGCAAGTAAAGTGTTTCTGAAGAAGAGAAATTTGTTAACATCGGGTATAGATTTAAGTGTCAGAAGTTGCTTCTGAAAGTATTTGTATGGAGTGTGGCCCTGTATGGAAGTGAAACGTGGACAATAAATAGTTTAGAGAAGAAGAGAATAGAAGCTTTCGAAATGTGGTGCTACAGAAGAATGCTGAAGGTTAGATGGTTATATCACATAACTAATGAGGAAGTATTGAATAGAATTGGAGAGAAGAGGAGTTTGTGGCACAACTTGACTAGAAGAAGGGATCGGTTGGTAGGACATGTTCTGAGGCATCAAGGGATCACCAGTTTAGTACTGGAGGGCAGTATGGAGGGTAAAAATTGTAGAGGGAGACCAAGAGATGAATACACTAAGCAGATTCAGAAGGATGTAGGCTGCAGTAGGTACTGGGAGATGTAGAAGCTTGCACAGGATAGAGTAACATGGAGAGCTGCATCAAACCAGTCTCAGGACTGAAGACCACAACAACAACAACAACAACAACATGTTATCAGTTTTTGTATCTTCTGTCTAACTAAAATCTGTGTAAACTGCATGCCACTTTATCTGTGTTTGCAACATTCAGTTGTTACCTGTTGGTTGACTAAGAAACTGAATGCTGGTTCTTGGCAAAATAACGGAATATTAGCGAAGTGATTCCAATTTACTATGCTGGTATGTTCTGCCAAGCACTCATAGAAAATTTATTTAGCAAAAAGCTGACTTGAAATACATTTATTCTAATTAGCACACTATTTGATATTGAAATCAATGGTGGTTAATAATTGCACATTTGCAATTATCTCACTAACAGTTTGTTTGTGGGCCCATGTCTCCTGGAATGGTTTTACTTTTGTTATCATGCACTTTCATGTGCATCCGGGAAGGTGGAGGTGACTCCACTGCAGGCTGAGACCACACAGGGGACATAGAACCAGTGAGCGGTATGTCCACTGGCTGGAGGACAACTGGAACTGCTGCTGGAGACTGTGACATTATCAACTCACTGGCTGGTGGTGACACAGGCAGAATGGAGGCTGGAACACTGACAGATATGCAGCACACAGCAACTTGGTCACTGGCGAAGGCGGTGGTGTGGCCAAAATGGGTGGGCCGGCCGCGGTGGTCTAGCGGTTCTAGGCGCTCAGTCCGGAACTGCGCGACTGCTACGGTCACAGGTTCGAATCCTGCTTCGGGCGTGGATGTGTGTGATGTCCGTAGGTTAGTTAGGTTTAAGTAGTTCTAAGTTCTAGGGGCTGATGACCACAGATGTTAAGTCCCATAGTGCTCAGAGCCATTTGAACCATTTTTTTGAAAATGGGTGGATGGGTGCCAACCCAGACTCTGAGCTTATTATATTGCGCCGGACCTCCCAGTATCCCATCTGGAAAGTGTAGATCTGGTAGCTGTTCTGACGCATGATGTTTGCTGGTAACCAGTGAGGGCACTGACCAAAACCATGTGCCCAGATTGCCGTTCCTGGAAAAAAGCCTGGTACAGTGGAACAAGACAGCAGGTGAGCACCCAGGTGGAGGAACTGGAGCAGTGTCCAAGGCTGGCACCCGTGGAGCAGTTCAGCAGTGAAATGTTAGAAAAAACAGTAACACCTCCTTGGTGGGAAAGTTCTGCAGATATTTTTTCATCTGGGCCTTACAGGAGTGAACCATGTGCTTGGCCTCCCCATTACACTGGAAGTAAAAAGGAGAGGAGTGAACATGATGAATGACTGACCGCGCACAGAAATCATGAAATGCCTGGTACAGGAACTGTGGTCTGTTGTCAGAAATTAGAGTACCCAGGAGACCTTCCACAGAAATTTTTTTGAAAGAGTCTAAGTAGTAACTCTGGTAGCGGCAGAGGAGCACGGACCACATATGGAAAATGCAAAAACGTGTCAGTGACAGTCAGCTGAAATACATTCAGTAACAGACCCACAAAATTGACGTTGATGCATTCTCAGGGCCGTGTTGCTGGAGGCCATGGGGAGAATGAAGCCCCTGCCTGGTAACTAGCGCACTGGGTAGACATAGCAAACAAAATCTGCAGCTCCAGGTCAATGCTGCGCCAGTACACATGTCTGTGAGCCAAGAGTTTGGTGTGGGAAACAGCCTAGAGACCCTCTTGCAACATCTGTAAGACCTCTTGATGCAAACTCCTGGGTTGATCACCCTGGGAGATGTGTTGTCCTTTGAGAGGAGGATGATCCCCATCTAAGACTGAGAGATGATGGCGCAAGACAAGATAATTATGAAGTTCATCAGAAGTGTGGCCCAGAGGATGAGAAGACCAACCTTGTTTGTCAAAGTGGATGACTGGCTTGGGGAGGGGGTCAGACGCTGTGACCTCAGCAGTCCGGTACTATAGTCTGATTCATGAATGATGGCAGTTCTCACAGCTTGAGACGTGGACTGGGATTGCATTGTTGTGGGTTCCAAGCAGTGGTTGCACTAAGTGCATACGCATATTCTGCATTTGAAGAAAGCATGTATACAGCAAATTACATCTCTTGCTTGCTTGTGGAGAATTTGTCACTTGTCACCATCATCATCTGTGACAAATCACAACAAATAGAAGAAAAATTCACTAAATAGCTCAATATGATCACGTTTCATGCTTGCATTGGCTATGAATTTCAAAGCAGAGCACTGAGAACATTGCTGAATGTTCATTGGTTGTTGGAGAATGCTTGTCATAGATGCGCAGAACAAGCTTGAACGTGACGCCATTGCTCATGACTCGAACTATAGTGATCGGAAAGCTGTGTACCACTTGATGGGAGATGACATCCTAATGAAAACACATGAGCTCCTCTCTATCAAACTCAGGGTCCAGAGTGATGGGCAGTCTGGACACGGTGTCCACATTGGCATGGCACCCAGTGGGGTGAAAATGGATGCCATTGTGCTATCTGGAGAGAACAAAGCTCATCACTGCAGTCTGTGGGCTGCATTATTGGGGACCCATGCGGAGAGTGAATGACAAAACTTACAGCTTGTGGTCCATAATGCATTGGAATTTGATGCCATACAAGAACACATGAGATTTGGTGGCCATGTACACAATGTTCAGGGTCCTTCTCGACCTGGGAGTAATAGACCTGTGCTGGACTGAGAGTTTTGGATAAAAGCACCAGTGGCTGCTCTAAGCTGTCTGCATTCCAGTGGGCGAGAACTGCCCCCACTCCGTACTGTGAGGTGTCTGTAACTGAAACCATTGGTTTGTTACGATCAAAAGTAGCTAGACACATTGCCAACCAGAGGCAGTCCTTCAGTGTGGAAAAGGTCTGGGGGATGCTGGAGACCATACAAAGGAAACATTCATGCAGAGAAGATGGTAGACTGAGCATGCAGTGGTGGATGCCTTGGTAATGAATTTATGGTAATAGGCAATTTTTCCTGTGAATGCCAACAGTTTGTGCAACAAAAAGGGATGAAGTATGTCCGTCCAGTGGTTGGACCTCCTGCTGTGATATGGTGTGGTTCAGATATTCAAGGGAGGGGTTGGAAAAATTAAGACTTCTGCAGCTTGCAACGTAGACCCATGGCCCAAAGTTATTCAAAAATGGCGCAGAGATTGTGCAGGTGGTCACTCATAGTATGTCTGGTAACAAAATCGTCATACAGGTAGTTCATGGGGACCTTAAAATTGCCACTAAATTGCAGTGTATCAGAGAGTTTCATTATGATAACAAGGGGTGTGGCCCATTCACTAGAGTAAATGGGAACCACGACCCAGAAGACACAAGCTGGTCCAGCTCCAGCTTGATTTGGGAGTGGAGGTCTGTTGGAATCAGCTGAACATGAAAATATCTAGTATGAGCCAACTGCTCCAAGGTTATGTGGGTTTTATGTCTATGCTGCACCCTAGGCCACCTCCACAAATATCCTGAGATTCCTATTGATATGGGACACCAGCAGATACCAACTGTATGGAATCCATGACTGATAGGCCAAATGTCTGAAAGGCGTCAGACCTAAAAAGATTTGCTGAACTAGTGTTGTGAGTGATGATAAAGGTAATAGGGCAAGTTACTGATCTATAGGTAACGTCAGCTGTGAACTGACCAAGCATGGGGATTTGCTGTTTACGATAACCTCATAGGTACCTCTTAACTGGTGACAGCAGAGGAGAGCTAAGGTCTGATTGTGTTTGGCCATTAAGCAGGGATTCTTCCATGCTGGTGTCCAACTGCAGGTGCAACTGTCACAGGACAACTAAAACCTTGATAAAAAGCTTGATGGATGCCCGTTCAAGACACTTCCTGAATGTCTGTATCCATAATGTCTGATATTGGACTCCATGCCATTGAGTGGCAGACTAGCACAACGTGGCCTTTTTTCTGACACTTACAACAGATGGCTCAGTGCTGAGGACACTCTGATCTACCATGCTGGGTGTAACAAGATGCACATAATGGCAACAAGGAGTGGCAGCTGGAATGCTGTTTACATGCTGTATGAAAACTGCCAGATTGGCCAGCTTGCACCATTGCTGTGTTGTCCTCCCCGGACACAAAGATCACACAGCTGTGTTACCCTGCACTGCCACGACATCGTACCACGCTTCCAGTTGCCGACCAATGGCGTGTGAGACCTCATACAACTCATACAACTGAGCAATAGACAATACCTCATCGAGGGAAAGGTTTTCTAATTGTAGGGCCCATTGCTGGACTTCCTTATCCATGGTGGAGTGCATTATAACATCATGAACTGTCATCCACATATGACTCTTTTGACTTGGACATGACAAAATGGCACTTGAGACTATGGTCATGGAGAGTCGTGGCCCAGGCATGATAAGACTGATAGAGCTGTTTCTTCCATTAGTAGAATTCAAACCTAGTCACAACATGCATCATCAATAATAGGAAGATAACAATGAGCATAAAATGTCAGAAGACAAAAAAGAAGATTTCTGTAATGGAGCCAGTTGCTGCAACACCTGATACAAGGCAGGAGAAATCCATGACAGAAATGGTGCATGACATACCTCTGCATATGTCATGCAGAAGGCATCGAAATGTTGCTGTAGATGATGTTCATAAGCATCTCAGTCTTTTACCGTATTGTCAAAAAGAGGGAACAGAGAAGAAACATAGCTGGAGATGAAGGGGGGGGGGGGCACAATGCTGTCACAACCTGTCACATGACCATAAGAAGTTCTGTTTGTTGTTGCACCAATGTTTGAAGTAGAGCTTTCATGTCACAGTAAAAAAAAAAATAAAAAAAAAAAAATGCCTCAACCCAATGCGAAAAGCAACCGCTCAACGAAACACATGAAAAATGACCCTACTAGTTGTCAGAGTTTTCTGACTTCCAGAACACACAAACAGTAACAAACACAACACTTTATTACATCAAGAATACTGGTACATGAACGTGGCTGCCCTCCTATTCTGAGTCAAGTAGGCTGAATCTCAACATATGACTCAGAGTGAGGCTGGCTGAGTCCAACTCTACAATCCTTAGCACAGCTGATAGAATTCACTACAGAAAGTCTGTGCGCATCTGAGAGTGGAGACCTCTACAGGTGCTAGCGTCTTGCCACTTCCATGGCATGCCATATGGCTGCATCCCAGATTGTGGGTATGGAGTCTTACATGGGTCATTGCAAAGAGTAATATGATCTTTAAAAAATGATGAATACAGTATAGTCTCAAGTGTTTGACTGGTGGCTATCCAGATCTTCGTGCTGTACAGCCATAATAAAAATGCAGTTTTGTGGATGCATTGCTAGCAGGCACGTGCGTCTGTACTCATAAGTACCACGAGCAAATCTGCTATGTAAAGAAAATGGAAAATTTCCTCCCATACCATGTGCATCGTTTCACATTTGATCTATTTCAGTTAAACATTATAAAATTTATCTTGAAAATGCGTACTATTACTCACTGATTTTATTTTTTGGCAGTCAGTTTTAAAACATACACTGGAGTTCATAAAATTACTGGCCTGTATTAAAAGATTAGAAAATATGAATTTGAGTGGGTTCTGTTGAATAAAAATATATAGAAGATTTCGCAGGTTCATTTTTCGTGCATATTGGCCAAAATTGATGGCATGGTTTCTTTCTGACATATCACCTACACATGTTGTCCTTATTGTCTAAAGTCTCCTATTTCCCTTCAGATCTTTGTTCGTGCTGACATTTCCAGTAAATGTTTCCTTTCACATTTTTGACAATCCTGATCTGATATGTCAGAAAAATGCATCATAGCTGTTAATGAAAGCCTGTTTCTGAGAAATGAACTTGCAGGATAATCTTCATGGGTGTCTATGAAGTCTTGAATGCATTTCTATGAGTAAAATGTGTTTGTATATGGCCCCCCCCCCCCTCCCACCACCAGTATTTCTTTGGGCATGAGCCCTAGGTACTTGTGATCTCTCACTGTTGGAGCAGCTGGCAATAAATTCCCTATAAACCATCAGTCTTGTTTGTCAGTCTTACTGTTGCCTGTTCCAGGCTTTTGGAAATAATGCACAAGATTACAGTTTGAGTTCATCACACTTGACTTCACTTGGTGAACACTGCTCTTCATGCTGCACCATTGCTTTGTCTTGTCATGATTTTTTTTGTTGACAAGTGAAAATTAATATTAATGGAGGCTGTACATTTTATATATTGACCATTGTGTATTAAGAATAATGTAAGAATACTGTCCAGGCCCAAAGGATGGTTAAAATGATAAGATTAGATTACTATTCCTGTGAAAATCTTCAGAAGGTAATATTAGGATAGAGCCTTATGATTATTGGCATATTGACATTTTCTGAGTGGACAAACATTTAATGACTTTTTAGAGTTATTTCATCCTTTTGTTGAGTAAAGAGACACTTTTATGTGAAAATCTATTCCTATGCATACCAGAACAGAGGCATCTTTAGGATAGGAATGCACTGACTTCTCAATTTTCTTGTTCACACATTTGGCAGTTTTGCATGTTTTGCATTTAATATTAATTTTTTATCTGATTGATAGGAATATGAGCTTCTTTGCAGTTTATGTAGCATTTAAAAAAAAAAAAAAAAAACATTCTTTACCTGCCTCAGTTACTGTTAACTTATCGGCTGACTGATGGTGATGGCCAGATAAAATAACTGATGACTTACAACAAACTGTTGTAGAAAGCAACCCTTCTCAAGTCACTGACGTTAATTTTCCTGTTGATACAAGATGTAGAAGATTTACTGCAGCTGACTAGGAAAAAAACTCTCCAACACTGAAGAAACCTGCAAAGAGTGACTAATTTCTTCCATTTAAAAAGTTCAATTTTTGTTTTTTGTTTTTACTGCAAACATTTTACTTCTGAAACTATCTCACTTGCAGGTATGTCAGGGCTTTTGAAGTGGAAAAAAAATGTTAAAATATGTGGTGCAACATGAAAATGCCTCGAACCATATAAAAGCTTTCATGACAAGAATTACACTTGCATTTACCTCTAGGCAAAACACTTTATGAAGAAAATCAGAGGTTCTTTCAGGCTAAGACAGAATACTGGTATGAGGTATTAAAAAGGTTGTTTTGCACAACAGTTCCTGGGAACACAGAGGTTGGCATTTCAAGAAACAACAGACATTTTCTTTAAAGAAAATAATGGGAATGTCTTGGAACTAATAGAGCTCATTACCCTTTGTTGTGTTGAAAGGGCATTTACGAAGAGTAACTTCTCTTGAAACTTATGTTCACTATCTCTGTAAAGTAATGAATTCATCACTCCATTTCCAATACAGATTCAATACCACATTTCAGATGAACTTAAAATTAGGTGACATGTTACTCAATTATTTTAGCCATTACTCCCAATGTGAGTCACACAGAACAAATGTCAACGGTTCTTTGTTTTGGTCATAGAGAGTGTGGTGAAGAAATGACTATCAAAGAAAATTTATTTAGCTATATTCCAGTTACAGATACTAGTGATGACTTTATCACTGATTTTCTCTTAGACAAATAGATAAGATGGCAGGTGCCTTTGAAAAATATGTAATGGCAAGAATATGGTAATGATTTGAGTATTAAAGGGATAAATATAAGAGTTCGAAAAAAGCATTAATGACCTCAATTCTTGAGCAGTTTTTTTCATTGTGGGGCTCACTCATTAAACCTTGTCATGAATGATTCAGCTGAATCATGTCCTCTTGGTGTCAACATTTTCAGTACAGGTCAAGAAGTTTTCAGTTTCTTTTCTGCATCTAATTATTGATGAGATAGTTTGAAGAAACATGTATCTACTCTGGGTGTAAACTCTTCCAAAGGCACCCTTTGGGGAAGTTGAATAGATGCTCAGTAGTCTCATAGATATTACATTGAATGAGTGTAGGATGCTGTTTATAACTGATGTGATTTGAATGGGGAGACAAAATCAACAGCATGCTCACCCCACTAACGCCTGCACTGAGATGGGGTTTATTGTGCAGTTTCACTCTCTGTGATTCTAGTAAGATCAATAAGTACCCTTAAAGAGTAGTGGGAGGCCCCTTACAAGTTCCTAATTAGACAAAATTTCTGCAGGACTCAATAACCCTAACGTTCTCTGTCTTTTGGTCTCCAACACTTTGCATTGGAAGATTAGATGTGGCACAGTTTCATCACCCTCACCACACAGCTTAGACTTAGAGGCTTCTGTCTATAAACCCATCATGTGTAGGTATTTTTTCAAGTGCCCATGGTCTTTCATTAGTCCTTCCATGAGGTAAATCTGCCTCCAGATCAAACACAAGATTACAGAACATCTTTTAGAACCTGGCTTTGGCATCATTATATTCCCATAGTTTGTTTTTGGATCATAGTTCTACATTCTAATTCTACTTGCCACCTTCTGATCCAGCTTCGTATCCCTATTACCTCAGTGACGGTTAGGACAGTTTCCAGTCCAATAAATGGAGTTGTCATGCCTGTTCAGGCCATCCTATCAATTTGATTATTACCACTGATTCCCAGGTGATCAGGGAACCACAGAAAGTTTACCCTGTTGCTTTCCTCTAGTCTCCCAAGGGCTTTCTTGCAATCTGCAATGATTTTTGATTCTGTTGCAGGGACAGATTTCAGAGCTGCTTGGCTATCTGAATATATGCAAATGCTGCAGTCTTTGTAGTTCCTATGCAAATTTTCAACTGTGCACACCATGATAGCAGATAATTCTGCCTGGAATACAGTTGCCAACTTCCATAGAGATATTGCTATCTCTAGTGTTGATTGTACATCGTAAACCCTGGCCCCAGTGCCTTTGTCCGTTTTCGGTCTGTCAATAAACCAGACTATGTCTCGCGCATGGTGCTGTGGTTCATCCTTCCAATACTTCTACTTCCACTTGCTGCACTGAAAGATTTATAGAAGCAGCTGGAAGTTATTGTATAGTCAGTCAGCATTTTCCCAACCGTTCCTGTATTTAACACATTCCCTGTGTTCATATCAGCTTCTGGGTATCCAAAAGGTATCTGGTTATTTCCAGTTTTCAGCCTGTATGCTGCTGGTGGTGCCTCCATTGTAATCAGGTATAATGGAGGCATTTCCAGCATGGTCTCCACCTCAGCAGTGGGTGTGCTGCTAATTTTACTTGTTATGGCTAAGCAGGCCAGTCTCTGCACCTTGCCAAGTTCCTTAGCAGCCACCTTGTATTCACTTTATTCAACTCTACTGTAGCCTCATACATTATCGTAGGTATTATTACAGTGGAGTGTGTCCAGTATATTCTCTTGGGATTTAGACCCCAGTTTTTTCCACAGGCTCTTCTAGTGCTCATAAGGGCACCTTGATAGATGTATTCCTTATGTAAGAGGTCCATAATAGTTCTGCATCCAGGGTAAACCATCAATACTTTACTACACCCTCTATAGGTAGAATTTCACCAAGAAGCCAAAGATTCCATTACATGTGCTGGATATGATTCCTTGTAAATAGTACAGATTTGTTGAGACCGATCCTTAGATCATGTTTCCTGCACCAGTTTTCTACAATGTTCAATGTACATTGTGCCATTGTTCTTACAGTACTAGCAAATTTGCCATGTGTTACTGTGAATAAGTCATCCTTGTATCCTTGGCAAAAGTAACCTCTAGTATTTAGCTCTTCAATGAGTTCATTCATCACTAGGTTCCACAGTAGTGGGAACAAAACCCCTCCTTGTGTACACCCTCTGCTGGTATTGATATATTCTTTCATTCATAATGTTGGCCAATATCTTTAGCTAGTGTTGAAAGACATTTTACACACAAGAGTTGATAAAGATGTACCTTAGAGCAAGACTTCCTCCAGAACAACTGTGTGGACTGTCAACTTCAGCCTTTGAAAGCGATACCTTAAAGTCAAAGAAATCAGATTCTACTCTGAAAGATTTTGGTAATTTAAAGGCTATAAAAATTTCAGTATAATGTTTTTGTCCAAGGAGAAGTTTTGTCACAATATATGCTGAACAACTGTAGCCACTGTGACTTTATTAATAAGATATATCTCATATCACACAAAACTATGTTTTCCTTTTTAACAATATTAGGGAATGCTGTCTGAGACTCCCAGGTGCAGTGTCGGGAGGTGGGGTGTGACGGGAGGGGAATGACTGGGGAGCGGCAAAGGAAAGGAGGACGGAAGAGGGATGGATGGACTGTTGCATTGGCAGAGGTTAGCACACAATGATGGTCGGGGATGTGAAAAGGAAGGAGATGATAGGAGGGTTCGGGGGCATTAGGTTACCAGAGGTTGAGGCTAAAATAATTTCAGGAGCAGAGAATATGTTGTAAGGATAACTCCCTTCAGCACAGTTCAGGAAAGCTGGTGGTGACAGTTCCGTCCATGCTAGAATGAAACTTCTTTTTTCTTCTCTGACATAAGAATGACTCACACGGCATGCCTGCTTTCTTGACAGCATGATGCCTCACTTCCCAACACATGTGCATTCAGCAGATTTCCTTTCTTCTTCTTATGTAATCACATCAAGAACATTTAGCGGGGGGAGATGGTTATCTTGTCAGGAAGTCTGATAACCTTTGCAAGAAGAAAGGAATGCTGCTGAGTGCATTCGTGTTTTTACTGAGTTGCCATAATGAAGGTATTATTCCTATGTTTGCCAGAATTGCCCATTATGTTGATAAGAAAATGGCTGATGAGATTAAGAAACATGCTAGTTTTGCCCCAGTATGTGAACACATTTGTTTTACATGTAGACAATTGGAGTTTATATCCGAAGATTTATATTATTTGCATTTGGAGACTTCATATACGCTGTGCAACTGCATCATGGGAATGGTTGGATAGTTCCTCGTGGACATTTTCGGACTCAGTGCAGAAGAGTACTATCAGTCATCTAAGTTTTATTAACTGTATCCTCAAGCCACCATATCTAATGATGACACCCATTGACAGATTGTGATTAATTTCATTAACATTTATGCATTGAGCAAACTGTGTCCCACTTTCCTGAGTACCTGGTGGAAGAAATCAGGCAGGTCATCTCCCTCAAGGTTTGTCGAGCACCACCCCCAGGCAGCAACATTTCATCCCCTGTAAGGACGGCCATCTGATGCATGAGAGAAGATCAAGATTTATTTATTCTTCCAGCCAACAAAAGCAGTGTTGTAGTTTGTCTCTCACATGGAGATTATTTGGCTAAACAGGATCTTTTATTGGAGGACTTGGCATGACGAAGACTACACAATACATTATGGAATGAATAAAATGAAAGACTCTTTCACTTCTTAAGGAGAGCTCATTTTCTGATGAGGTGCTTAAAAAACTTCACACTGAAACTGCTGTTCCCCCTCAAGTTATATGGTTTACTTAAGGTTCACAAACATGGGATTCTTCTTCATTCAGTTGGGAGCTATCTGGGTGCTTCTACCTACAGTTTGGACAAATATTTACCTTTTGTTCTGAGCTTCCATCTTGAAAATAGTGAGCATCACATTTCTAATACATTGGAATTAATCTGGTGTTTGAAGTCTTTGTGCTTTGGTCCTTCAGACTTGCATATTAGTTTTGATGATGTGTCACTTTTTACCTATGTGCTCTGGAAGAGTCCCTGTTGTTAACTGGTGAGAAACTCAATGACTAAACAACTAAGTTATGTCATCATATGCTAACATTGACATGTTTTTTATTTATTTATACATATTTTGTGCAAACTGATGGAGTGTATGAGGAACCTTCTTTTATCCTTAGACACCAATCTTTTTAGGGAAGACTTTGAAGATGTGGCACTCAGGACTTTGTTGCTGAAACCCACTTTTTTATTTGGAGATATGTTGATGATAATTTTCTGGTTTAGCCTCATAGGATTGATACTCTGAATCATGTTTTAGATCTTTTTAATTGTCTCCATCCTAGTATCAGATTTGTGAAAGGATGGCAAACTTCCTTTTCATGATGTTTTGGTTCACAGAAATGACAGTGGGACATTGGGGCATAATGTATATACTAAACCTACACTTACTGGTCATTATCTTCATGTGACTAGCTGTCAACCACCACACCAGCGGACTTTGGTGAAGAGAGCCTGTGGTATTTCTGACACACATATTTTGATTCTGGAATTTGTTTGTAAAAAAAAATGGTGATACTGACCAACAAATATGTTGTGCTCTTCAGTTCTGACCACTGGGGAAACCGTTGGAGGAGACTTGTAAATCTGTTCCTTTTTTACCATTTGCTCCGCCACACACCGTCAGGTGGCTGGCGGAGTATGGATGTAGATATAGATGTAGATATCCTCAACCATTTCTAGAATACTAAGAAGATATGACATCAAATGTGTATTTATGCCACCAGCTAAGATTAGAGCCCTTCTTGGCTCTGAAAGGATGACTTGGGACCAAGGAAACTGAGTATACAAATTCCTTGTCATTGTGGGGTGGCTTTTATTGACCAAATTATCCCTACTACTCAGGTGTGTAATGCACCGCAAGTGATCACTCTTACTTCCTGCTACTGGGAATATGATCTAAAGGAATCTATTGACATTTGTTTACCCGATAATTTTGTTAATAGGGATAAGGGTTTTTCTTTAACTAAGACGTGGTATCTGAATTTGTCTGATATTAAACAACAGCAGCTTTGATTTCAGCCAGTGGGTTATTTTAATTAGTGTTCTGCTAGTGATATATTGTTTTGCATATTTCCTCTTCCAGTTTGCTACTGGTTCACTTGCACTTGAGGGCAGCAGTGCTGCTGTTCACAGATGTGCGGTGAGTCAGCTGTGGTGTATAAAGGACTCACTAATTCTGTTCAAAACTCAGTTATGGTAACAATGTGCATCAGCATACTCATCTGAAGATGACGGCCAGTCAGTCAATTGAAAAAAAAAAAATTTGTGAAGATGACTACATTATCTGGCTGCTTACCTGAACAGAGTATCATCAGTCATTACTAAGCCATGGCCCAACCTATCAATAAATTGTAGCACATCTTTCCTGCAAAGATTCTGGTGCATGGGACAAGTCAACGAGAGGGCACGTGTGTGCTGGAAAAGGGGAATTTGACGGTAGACTGTGAGGCAAGGTGAGGTGGAGGGAGCTGAGTGGCTGAAGTGGACTGAAGCAGTGTGGTGCTAGCCCATGGTCTTCTGGCTTCCAATGCTCCAGGGGTCCAATAGAAGATGTCAGGGTAACAAAAGATGTGGAGCATGAGAGTGTGACACTGGCGGTCCAAAGGATCTGGTCTACCTGTAGTAGGATCGGCTGTTGAAGGTGTGACCTGTTGGAATTACATCCACTGACCTTCCTGCCACCACCACCACCACCACCCAGATCAGCTGTCTTCAATACCAACTAACAATATAGTGAGGATGTACTTGGTGTGGAATATTCGAACAGTGGTTCTGTTTCTGTGCTGCATTTAAGTGGTGGTCAATGCAGGTTAATTTGACAGTTAGTTTATGGCTCTGCAGTAATGGTTCCCACCAGACTCATAATGGTCGCTAGTTGCACTGTTGGTAGCTGATATTTAACCAAGCTCTATAGAGTGGTTCTGCTCAGCCTCCCTGTATTATAAATGTTCCCAGATTAATGGTACTTGTATCCACTGTGTGGTATTCTATGTATGATATATCACAATGCCCGTCCCTACCAGGGCATTAACCCGCAGGCCCCAGTCATATTTATGTTGCTGATTGTGATTAAAAATAAAAATATGACAGTTGCAAAAGTTCACTGCAGAACTGAATGTCACACTCGTGAAACCTGTCAGCACCAAAATGACATGGAGGAAGCTCTATAAGCAGGAAACTGCAGGGTGAGCTGCAATTCCAAAACAACTCGTCAGTGATGCAAATACTTGTAACAGGAAATCATGGTGGTGAAGCCATAAACCCTAGACTGTGGAGCAATGGAAGAAAGTCATCTGGTCAGATGAGCCTTATTTCACATTGTTTCCACCTTCTGGCAGAGTTTACACCCCAAGAGTGGGACAAGGGAGGTGTTCGGTGATGATTTGGACCACTGTATAATGGTATTCGATAGGTCCCATGGTTGCTCTGCAAAGCTGCATTACTACCAAGGATTATGTTACCATTTTGGCTGATCAAGTCCAGCCCATGTTTCAGTGTTTGTTCCCCAATGATAATGCTGTGTTCCAAGTCAAAAGGAACCCTGTTCACACAGCTCACATCATCCAGGACCGGTTTTATGAACATGAGGGTGAACTGTCACCTTTCCCCTGGCCACCATAGTCACCAGATCTCAATATTTTTGAGCCTTTGTGCCCTACTTTGGAGAGAAGGGTGCATGATTGCTATCCACCCCCATAATCATTTCATGATTTTGCCATTATTTTGCAGGAAGAATGAAAACCATACAGGACCTGTATTTATACATACTGAACTAACGGAAATCTGTTTTGAATGACAATGGTTTTCCTACACCATATTAGACCTGGTTAAGTGGTGTGTTTTTGGTGTTTCCATATTTTTGTCCATCCTTGGTATGTGATATAAATTAAACGCAATCATTTGAAAATACAATTCAAGAAATAAAATTTTCAGTTGTCCATCCTGAAATAACACAGTGAGTATGAAAAATGATATTATTTGAGCACATGAAACCACACAAAAACACACTGTCAGACTTCGGGTTATCTCTATTGCCACATTCTGCTTTTTGTGAAAGAACTTTTTTTCCCTCTTAAACCAAAATTGTGAATGAATAGTAAACTGAATAGATACAGTTTTATTGTATGGAATTAGTTGATTTGATGCAGCTACAAGAAGAATGAAATGTTGTTATTCATTTGTAAGGGAAATCCTGTTCAAGTCATTTGCAATGTCCATACCAAACATAATTAATGATTAATACTGGGTACATGTGTAAAGTGGTTGAACACGTTGGACATTAACGATCTGAAACAAGCAGGAGCATTTCAGAAATGTAGTTTAAAACTGTGCATTTGGAGTGAAGCTGAGGTTCTTGTTGTTTGATTTCAGTAGGGAACCTATTTTGTTTGTTCATTTGTACATGTGCTTCATATTTAACAACCAACACAGAGTGTGTGTTAAAGTTTAGAAGTGTTATTCTTTACTATGGTACACAAAGAACTCAAATCAGAGGAATAGTCACTAAAACTGTTACAAATAACAATTCATTGCGATGTAATGTATGGGGGAGTTAATTGTACATCATAACATAGTGGCTCATGCAAAGCTGTTTGTTGTGGAGGTGTTCATCATCTGAGTTCTTAAGTTTAATAAAATTAATTTAAAAAATTGCTGTTGATCATATCATTACTAACAGAACTCCTCCTTCCACCCCCCCCCCCCCCTCCTCTACAAGTTTCCAGATTGAATTTTGCATGAGCCTAATGGTATGTGTATTATTATTTTTTTCTATTTTTCAGATATCATTCAGCCTTCATGACGAGTGCAAAGGATGCACAATCCTTCAAAAACATCGAAGTGCTGATCTTCAAAGTTGTTTTTCCCACTTGTTTGGTATGACCATTGGTCAGACCCTGGCACCTGTACAATACAAAGCAGATAACTTGACCATACATGGGTACATTGGGAAAGAGTCCTCAAAGTATAAAAACTTACAGTTTGTGTATGTTAATAAAAGAGTAGTGCTGAACACAAAAATACATCAATTAGTGAATAATATGTTAGCAAAGAGCTCTATTTTAAGAGCCAATGGGCCATGGCGTTACAAGCCCATACCAAAGGAAATGAGTTCCAAAAGTCTACTGTCAATGCCAAACCTTAATCGACGGAATAGATTTGGTGTTTATGTTCTTAATTTGCAATGTCCATATGCGGAATATGACATATGCTTTGATCCTAAGAAAACAGTAATTGAATTCAGGAATTGGAAGCACATACTAAATTGTTTTGAAGAATGTATGAGACAGTTTCTAGAGAAAGAAAATTTGATAGATAGTTCTCTTGTTGAAGGAACAGAAGTTCCTGGAACCTCACCACTGACATTTCTTGAGACCATCGAAAAGGAAACTTTTCAAAACCAATCCACAGAACCAAGCAGTGATGAGGAGCCATTTACACTCCACATCAAACGTGCATTTCATGGGGTACCAGCCAGAAGAGGTGGCATTTTAGAAGTTGATAAAACAACATTTAATTATGAAGAAACATCTCACAGAACTTCAAATAAACCCAAGTGCACTGACAAATATATAACTAATGAAGTTGCAGTAGGAGATACTTCTGCTTATTCATGTACTAAGTTCCTAAAGAAACAAGAAACTTCATTTGCTGAAACTAGCACAACATATAAGCAGTTGAGTTGTGATACATCAGTTTCTTCAACAGATGTTTTCCTTACATCAAATACAATGGATCGAAAGCTCTGTAAAAATAGTGAAGTTTCCACTTCAATGTCTGTGCTATCAGAATCAGATGCTGTGACTCCTTTTTCGTCTAATGTTTCAGATGTGTTTACTTTGCAGCAAAAGTCTTGTGGAAATTTAGGCATGGATAAGCCTCAAAAGGAGTTTTATCCTTTTTGTGGAAAGGAAATTACTGTTTCTGAAGACAGTAGAAGTTTGGTATCCTCAAGTAGTCTTAAAGAACATCAGGATATGAGTTTTGAGACACATAATGACCATCAGGATATGACTTTTGAGATGCATAATGACCAGGCTTATAATCACTGTGTGCAGACAGGAAGCCAGAAATTCAAAACTCGTATGACAGCAGACAAATTTGTTCAATCAGGTAACAATGTATTCAAACAAAAGTTACATGTATCTAGTTTGTTGGCTAACTACAAGTCTTTGCCATCAGAATGTAATGAAACACAGGGGTCTCCTCAAAAGCTGAATCATCAATCAAGTAGGGAGCAAACTTATTTTTCTACAGATTCTTCAGGGAGTGATCAGAAACAATACTTCCTTCCTAATGCCCAGGTGTCTAAGAACAATCATGAAAGGATGAAGGAAAGTGGAAAACATAGTAGCTTTATGAATGCTGAAGAATTTGTTCAATCCTGTGATAAGGAATTATCACAAGAATTACATGAACAAGACCAAATTTATCCATCAGTGCACAACAGAAATCAATATGAACACATAAGTGCTGAGGATCCAGCATGCAATTCCACTGCATTTAACAATGAAGATTGTAAGATCACACAAGATATACAACTTGCACATCTCAAAGAGGTAACATTTGAAGAATGCACACAGAAAAAAACACATCAAATATCTGCAGCAGAATCACTTAGCATTAATGATATATTTTGTGTTACAGAAGGGGACTTTGCAACTAAAGACTTCATTAGATCTCCTTATTTTACAAATGGCAAAGGATTTTCTGATAATGAAATGAAAGTAGCAAGTCAAGACTCTGATGTGAATAATTATTCCACATGTGAGGAAAATCTGATGGCAAATGGTGTGTCTTGCCACAAAGAGTGTGATGCAGGTGGTCATTTTAATGATTTTGTAAAAGTAAATAGGAACAGGAAGAGAGTCAGCCGTGACGGATGTGATGCGCCAAGTGAAAAACAGAGATTACTTGAAATGACAAAAGTAACTGATGTGATAAATTCAAATGTATACTTTGATCAGTCTTATAATGAGAATTTACTAAATGAAGACAGGGAATCTGCTGGTGAAGAAGAAAAGAAATTTTTTTGTCACTACTCACCACAGGAAGGATTGAGTCACTCAGTAGTCAATGAGAAATTGAGAGAAACTGAGATCCCACAAGAAGTTTATAGTAGTCGAATGACAAACAGTGAAGAACAAAGTGAAGACACTAGTAAATCACCATTTTGGCTCCAACTGTTTGATTCTTCTGGAAGAGCCTTTTATGTTCATAGTGATAGTGGGGTGACATCGTATAGTGCACCAGCAATAGAAAATATTAACATGAAATACACGATTGAAGGACGATACAGTTTCCTGCCAAAAGGCTTGTCACCAGGGGTCCAGAAAACAGTACTTCACAACAAGAGTGACTTGAAACCAGGGACTCGGCAGGAGCTCCACAAAATGCTACTGAATGATGTCTCTTCCACAAATGAATCGGCTGAAGCTAAATGGAGAAATGCTGTTGGTTCGGAAAGTGCAGGTGAGATTTTTGTGGATTTAAGTATATTTTTAAGTGCACAGAAAAGTTTAAGAAATCCAGAAAGGACACATTTCATATGTGTCATATGACATGTTATAACCATTTCTGTTAAAAAAAGTAGAAAGTTAGTTTGTAGTTTAAGCAGTTATTGTGAGTGTAAGTGTACTAAATGAGAATTATTATCTGTGTATAGATACAAGAATAAAATTAGTTCAGAAAAGCTATGACATTTACATTGTCTTCCCTTTTATACACTTAAGTGACAAAAGTCATGGGATAGTAATATGTAAATACAGAGGTGGCAGTAATATCGCATACACATACCATGAACCATGGACCTTGCCGTTGGTGGGGAGGCTTGCGTGCCTCAGCGATACAGATAGCCGTACCGTAGGTGCAACCACAACAGAAGGGTATCTGTTGAGAGGCCAGACAAACGTGTGGTTCCTGAAGAGGGGCAGCAGCCTTTTCAGTAGTTCCAAGGGCAACAGTCTGGATGATTGACTGATCTGGCCTTGTAACAATAACCAAAACGGCCTTGCTGTGCTGGTACTGCGAACGGCTGAAAGCAAGGGGAAACTACAGCCGTAATTTTTCCCGAGGGCATGCAGCTTTACTGTATGATTACATGATGATGGCGTCCTCTTGGGTAAAATATTCCGGAGGTAAAATAGTCCCCCATTCGGATCTCCGGGCGGGGACTACTCAAGAGGATGTCGTTATCAGGAGAAAGAAAACTGGCGTTCTACGGATCGGAGCGTGGAATGTCAGATCCCTTAATCGGGTAGGTAGGTTAGAAAATTTAAAAAGGGAAATGGATAGGTTGAAGTTAGATATAGTGGGAATTAGTGAAGTTCGGTGGCAGGAGGAACAAGACTTCTGGTCAGGTGACTACAGGGTTATAAACACAAAATCAAATAGGGGTAATGCAGGAGTAGGTTTAATAATGAATAGGAAAATAGGAATGCGGGTAAGCTACTACAAACAGCATAGTGAACGCATTATTGTGGCCAAGATAGATACGAAGCCCACACCTACTACAGTAGTACAAGTTTATATGCCAACTAGCTCTGCAGATGACGAAGAAATTGAAGAAATGTATGATGAAATAAAAGAAATTATTCAGATTGTGAAGGGAGACGAAAATTTAATAGTCATGGGTGACTGGAATTCGAGTGTAGGAAAAGGGAGAGAAGGAAACATAGTAGGTGAATATGGATTGGGAGACAGAAATGAAAGAGGAAACCGCCTTGTAGAATTTTGCACAGAGCACAACATAATCATAACTAACACTTGGTTTAAGAATCATGAAAGAAGGTTGTATACATGGAAGAACCCTGGAGATACTAAAAGGTATCAGATAGATTATATAATGGTAAGACAGAAATTTAGGAACCAGGTTTTAAATTGTAAGACATTTCCAGGGGCAGATGTGGACTCTGACCACAATCTATTGGTTATGACCTGTAGATTAAAACTGAAGAAACTGCAAAAAGGTGGGAGTTTAAGGAGATGGGACCTGGATAAACTAAAAGAACCAGAGGTTGTACAGAGATTCAGGGAGAGCATAAGGGGGCAATTGACAGGAATGGGGGAAATAAATACAGTAGAAGAAGAATGGGTAGCTTTGAGGGATGAAGTAGTGAAGGCAGCAGAGGATCAAGTAGGTGAAAAGACGAGGGCTAGTAGAAATCCTTGGGTAACAGAAGAAATACTGAATTTAATTGATGAAAGGAGGAAATATAAAAATGCAGTAAGTGAAACAGGCAAAAAGGAATACAAACGTCTCAAAAATGAGATCGACAGGAAGTGCAAAATGGCTAAGCAGGGATGGCTAGAGGACAAATGTAAGGATGTAGAGGCCTATCTCACTAGGGGTAAGATAGATACCGCCTACAGGAAAATTAAAGAGACCTTTGGAGATAAGAGAACGACTTGTATGAATATCAAGAGCTCAGATGGAAACCCAGTTCTAAGCAAAGAAGGGAAAGCAGAAAGGTGGAAGGAGTATATAGAGGGTCTATACAAGGGCGATGTACTTGAAGACAATATTATGGAAATGGAAGAGGATGTAGATGAAGATGAAATGGGAGATATGATACTGCGTGAAGAGTTTGACAGAGCACTGAAAGACCTGAGTCGAAACAAGGCCCCCGGAGTAGACAACATTCCATTGGAACTACTGACGGCCGTGGGAGAGCCAGTCCTGACAAAACTCTACCATCTGGTGAGCAAGATGTATGAAACAGGCGAAATACCCTCAGACTTCAAGAAGAATATAATAATTCCAATCCCAAAGAAAGCAGGTGTTGACAGATGTGAAAATTACCGAATTATCAGCTTAATAAGTCACAGCTGCAAAATACTAACACGAATTCTTTATAGACGAATGGAAAAACTAGTAGAAGCCAACCTCGGGGAACATCAGTTTGGATTCCGTAGAAACACTGGAACACGTGAGGCAATACTGACCTTACGACTTATTTTAGAAGAAAGATTAAGGAAAGGCAAACCTATGTTTCTAGCATTTGTAGACTTAGAGAAAGCTTTTGACAATGTTGATTGGAATACTCTCTTTCAAATTCTAAAGGTGGCAGGGGTAAAATACAGGGAGCGAAAGGCTATTTACAATTTGTACAGAAACCAGATGGCAGTTATAAGAGTCGAGGGACATGAAAGGGAAGCAGTGGTTGTGAAGGGATTAAGACAGGGTTGTAGCCTCTCCCCGATGTTGTTCAATCTGTATATTGAGCAAGCAGTAAAGGAATCAAAAGAAAAATTCGGAGTAGGTATTAAAATTCATGGAGAAGAAATAAAAACTTTGAGGTTCGCCGATGACATTGTAATTTTGTCAGAGACAGCAAAGAACTTGGAGGAGCAGTTGAATGGAATGGACAGTGTCTTGAAAGGAGGATATAAGATGAACATCAACAAAAGCAAAACAAGGATAATGGAATGTAGTCTAATTAAGTCGGGTGATGCTGAGGGAATTAGATTAGGAAATGAGGCACTTAAAGTAGTAAAGGAGTTTTGCTATTTGGGGAGCAAAATAACTGATGATGGTCGAAGTAGAGAGGATATAAAATGTAGGCTGGCAATGGCAAGGAAAGCGTTTCTGAAGAAGAGAAATTTGTTAACATCGAGTATAGATTTAAGTGTCAGGAAGTCATTTCTGAAAGTATTCGTATGGAGTGTAGCCATGTATGGAAGTGAAACATGGACAATAAATAGTTTGGACAAGAAGAGAATAGAAGCTTTCGAAATGTGGTGCTACAGAAGAATGCTGGAGATTAGATGGGTAGATCACATAACTAATGAGGAAGTATTGAATAGGATTGGGGAGAAGAGAAGTTTGTGGCACAACTTGACCAGAAGAAGGGATCGGTTGGTAGGACATGTTCTGAGGCATCAAGGGATCACCAATTTAGTATTGGAGGGCAGCGTGGAGGGTAAAAATCGTAGAGGGAGACCAAGAGATGAATACACTAAGCAGATTCAGAAGGATGTAGGTTGCAGTAGGTACTGGGAGATGAAAGGGCTTGCACAGGATAGGGTGGCACGGAGAGCTGCATCAAACCAGTCTCAGGACTGAAGACCACAACAACAACAACAACAACAACAACAAGGTATGAAATGGCACTGCACTGGTGGAGCTTTCACTTGTTCTCAGTGATTCATGTGAAAAAGTTTCCAACGTGATTAAGGCCACACGCTGCGAATTAACAGACTTTGAACACGGAATGGTAGTTACAGCTAGATGCATGAGACTTTCCATTTTGGGAATCGTTAGAGAACTCAGAAGAGAACCACAGTGTCAAGAGTGTGCTGAGAATACAAAATTTCAGGCATTACCTGTCACCATGCACAACACAGTGTCCAACATCCTTAACCAAGAGCAATGGCTTTAGGATAGAGTTGTTGAAATAACACAGAAATCAATGTGGGATGTACAGTGAACATATCCTTTAGGACAGTGCAGTGAAAGTTGGCGTCAATGGGCTATGGCAGCAGAAGACCAATGCAAATGCCTTTGCTAACTGCTCAATATCACCTGTAGTGCTTCTCCTGGTCTTGGGATGATATTGGCTGGGCCCTAGGTGATTGGAAAACTGTGGCCTTGTCAGATGAGTCCTGATTTCAGTTGGTAAGAGCTGATAATAAGTTTCGAGTGTGATGCAGACCCCACGAAGCCGTGGACCCAAGTTGTCAACGATGCACTATGCAGGCTGGTGGTGACTCCATAATGGTGTGCGCTGTGTTTACATGGAATGGACTGTGTCCTCTGGTTCAACTAAACTGATCGTTGCCTGGAAATGGTTATGTTCAGCTACTTGGAGACTATTTGCAGTAGTTAATGAACTTCATGTTCCCAAACAATGATGGGATATTTATGGATGACAATGCACCATGTAACTGGGCCACAATTGTTCACAATTGGTTTTTGACATGACTATGAAGTCTTTCGCGACAGAGTCCTTGATAGTTCAAATGAATGATCTGGCCACCCAGATTGCCTGACAAGAACCCCATTGAACATTTATGGGACATGATCTAGAGGTCAGTTCATGTACAGTATCCTGCACTGGCAACACTTTCGCAATTATATATGGCTACGGAGGCAGAATGGCTCAATATTTCTGCGAGGGCTTCCATCAACATGTTGAATTGATGCCACATCTAGTTTCTGCACTATGCCAGGCAAAAAAAGTCCTTACAATGAAATGAACACCCTTAGCTGCTTACAGGCGTTGACATACGTCAATGGGGACAGATGAAAATGTGTACCCTGACCGGGACTTGAACCCAGGATCTCCTGCTTACATGGCAGACGTTCTATCCGTCTGAGCCACTGAGCCACCAAGGACACAGAGGATAGCGTGACTGCAGGGATTTATCTCTGGCACGCCTCCTGCGAAATCCACATTCTCAACGTCACATGGATAGAGCGTCTGCCATGTAAGCAGGAGATCCCGGGTTTGAGTCCCGGTCGGGGCACACATTTTCATCTGTCCCCGTTGACGTATGTCAATGCCTATAAGCAGCTAAGGGTGTTCATTTCATTGTAATTTCATTCTAACAAGCTACTTGGTCACCGATGATACCATCTTAGTTAAAAAGGAAGTCCTACTCAATATTAGGAGGTATCCCATGACTTTTGTCACCTCAGTGTATTTCAGAAGAATAATGCATCACAGGAGAAACTTAAGAAACAGCCAATGCTAATCCATTAGGACACCCAGCGGTATGACTGTCATTGAAAATTGATTTTGCCCAATTATATTGCTTCAGTTGTGCATAGAATTTGTGATCACACACTTGTTGTAAAAATACCTCACTGATTCTGAACCTAGTTACATTAAATAACCATGTCTGATAATTGTTGGCATTCAGTTGGTCAGCTGGGTTCAACAAGCAGTAGCTCTATATTGTGAGCTGACTTTCTATGTAAGACGATGACATGCACTTCTCTCTATGTACCTTACTGAAATGGGACCTAAATTTGATACTCATTATGAATTGGTGTAGGGGCCCACATAGCTTGCATTTACTTTTTCAAACTCTAAAATGCCCTCAGATTTTGCTAACTGGGCATGTAACTGCGGACAGCTTATGTGGATAAGGAAGACTTTCAGCAGTAATTGTTAACAAACACTATAAACAGTAAGTGCATTCATCAAGGCTAAGCAGCTGTCTATACATTCATCAAGGCCCTCATGTGAGCTTGGTGGCTGCTGACTGTTACTCTATTCAGACTATGCATGAGTAGCCCAATACGATACTGTTTGCAAAATTATCAACCTGGCCATGTTACATTTACTAATTCTGATAGCAACCACCACTTATAGTAATTTCAAACTGTGCGAAAATTAATTCAAGTCCAAAATGTCCTCAAAATAGTGAAGAGCCAAAAAATGTACAAAAATTTAAACTATGAGGCTAATGTGTCTGATATACCCCAAAAACTGTTCACTGCAACCTGACTGCTACAACTACAACTGTTAGCAAAACATTATCTTTGAAGACTGCCCAGTAAGGCCACAGCACACCCTCTTCGCTGGTAGGAATAGTGAGGGCTGGTGTGGATACCATTGCTAACAACCAACAGAATCATATTTTATGACATATTTATAATTTTTCATACTTCTCATAGTTATGCTATGTATAAATTGGTGCATCATTTTGCTATGCATTTTTCTGACTGGTCATTAATATACAACATGAGCAATAAGAGACCCAACACACTTTACAGAATGACCGTAATTTCTTTCGGGTTTGTGAGAGTCCTTTACAGACATTAACTGTTGTAGTAGATACCTTGTTTATTCAGTGTTTGGTCAATCATTCTTCTAAACTTGAGTCACAGTTTCATTCTATTTACTCTGTGTATCCCTTTTGTGTACACAGCCATTCCCCCTTTCCTCACAATAATGCCTACAGCAATGTTATATTAACTTTTATCCATTAAGTGCATCTGTTCAATTTTTATCACGTTTAGATAATTCCTGTTATGCATAACATGTGTAAAAATACCTGTAGATTTTTTCAGTGTCCTGTATTGCTTTGTACATTTTCCTTATAGACCAGCCTTGTTACGTTTTGATGGGAAAGTCCAGCCATGTGTAGTGTGGCAGTGTGAAGGGTGATTCATCAGTCATACCCATGTGTGACTGACCCAATTTGTCGACCAACTCGTGAATCAGTGAATTCACATTGTCAACAGTTCATCCATGGTATTCCATAACGCTGAAAGAGTGGCACAATCTTCACATTCATGTGAGAAGCTTACTCAGTAATGGGCCTGATATCATCCTCAATTTTGTTGTTGAGGCTATGGTTCAGATTATTCCTGACACCTCCAGTAACCACTACATGATCTGATCTTCTTCACCAAGATATTTCCCCAGCAAGGCTACATCAGCTACATCACAGGTGACATCGCTTAAAATATTAGTTACATGGTATTTCCTACTCAGGGAGTTCTACACTAGTTGAAATATTTCCCTCCCATGTCTGCTCCCTAGCAGGAGGGCTGTCTTGAACTTTTTAACCCTGTGACTATTACTAACCTTAGCTTGCACTTTCTTCCCTGTCTCATCAGAGTGTTCTTGAAGGCCTTGGGTTGTCTGCACACTTTTGTCCTCATTCTCCAGTGCAGTGATGCCACTGGAGAGATCTGCACTAAAGATAATATGCTTGCAGTATCTCTTGAACATCCTGCCTGATTTGGCAGGTTTGACCACAGTCCAGTCAGCTACTCTGTTCCTAACTTTTCTGCTTCCAACTACATCTGTCAACTGTTCTGATTCTGCATGTGCTACTGTCAATTCAGCTTGTGGCTTATAGACCAGCTGCTCTTTCTCTATAATTGTGGTGCAATAGGCTAGCCATATCTGCATCCAAGCTGGATCCATCACAGAACCCAACATGAAAAAAATATTGGGAGTCTTAACACTGTAGACCATTTTTCGAATTTTTTATTATCTGTGGCTTTTTCCACATTTTTTTCTACTGTGGCAGTTTTTTGTTGAAATGGTTATTTAACAGTATTTGCTCAATGAAAAAATGGAATTACATGATTGTTGTAATTTTGTTTAATAAAAGATGACTCACTTATGATACCAGTGCATAATTTGTGGAAAAAACCCTTGTATGTAATCACAGACTTACTGAATCTGCTAACTTTTATGTTACTGAGTATTTTCCATGGAAGATGATGTCTCCTGCATGTGGGATTTAACTGTCAATATTGCAGAGACCGGTTTTAATTTTGTGTTCTTCAGAAGTATTAAGTTAACCAAATTTTTAAAAAAAATATAGTTACATAATTTCAAACAGTGGGAAGTTCAGGATAGATGGAACACACACACACACACACACACACACACACACACACACACACACACACATATTCTCACAAGCACATCCCACACACACATGGCCCCCAGGTACTAAAGCCTGATTGGATTTGCATCAGAGGTGAACAGCAGTCTATCTGGAGCAGGTAGTGGGGGTATGGAAGAAGTGTGGGAAGGGGAGGGTGACAAAGGGTGACAAATAGCAGGATAGTGCTGGGGGAGAGCCATTTGAACCATTTTTTTTCTAGTTTCGTAGTTTATTAGGCAGACAGGATTTAAATGAGATAGCAGCAAACACGAAAGAATACATGGCAAAATGTTTATATTCGTATTATTCTTATGGTGAAGAGAATACTGTATGTGATTCAAATTTCATCAGGTTCCTATTAACAACCATCTCTTCTCACAGATATGAAAAAATTCAGAACGTAGAGTTGGCCATATTGACAAACATCCCAAACAGTCTTGCCAGTCAGATTTTCGTAGTACACTGAAATTGTGCTACATTCGAAGATGAACAATACGGAATTTGTATTTACTTCGTTGGATAATGTATGAAAATGCAGTGGTCGAAACTCGCGGCGGAGAAAAAAAGCTCGTCTTCCACTTTTTTTTTTTAAATTTATTTACTGACGCAGAGGTTTTGGCGCCAGTATTTATCTTTGCGTCTACAAAGCATGCCTGCGTAGTGCTACATATATTCGACGGCTCTATCCATCTGAGCCACCGAGGACACAGAGGATAGCGTGACTGCAGGGATTTATCTCTGGCACGCCTCCTGTGAAACCCACATTCTCAACGTCACATGGATAGAGCGTCTGCCATGTAAGCAGGAGATCCCGGGTTCGAGTCCCGGTCGGGGCACACATTTTCATCTGTCCCCATTGACGCATGTCAACGCCTGTAAACAGCTAAGGGTGTTCATTTCATTGTAATTTCATTCTAACAAGCTGCTTGGTCACCAATGGTCTCTGTTCTTTTGGACATGTCCGAAAAAACAGATACCATCTTAGTTAAAAAAAAGGCTAGACAGAAAACTCACAAATGTTCACACAAGCACAACTTGCACACATATGGCCACTGTGGTCTCTGGGTGCTAAGGCATTTTGCCTTAGCACTCAGGGACCACAGTGGCTCTGTGTGTGTGTGTGTGTGTGTGTGTGTGTGTGTGTGTGTGTGTTATCCAAAAGCTGAGTAGCATTCTTTTTCATTGTACCTGTTAACAACTCAACACCACCTCTATCAGGTGAGCATGAATCTATTCTTTCCATATTATTGTACAGTTATGTAGTTTGTTATTTTTATCATACAAACTGATGAATAGTTCTCAACCATCCTTTATATAAATAGCACTTTAGGAAATTTTTTTATTGTTTACAGTAACTCTGCAGTAAGTACTTAGCTTTGTTGTCATTGGGATTGTGACTGTTATCATTATTTGACACTTAATTACTGTAAATACATGTATGCTGACACTTCTGCAGATGAGCTAAAACTAAACTTTTAACTGTATCTTCTACAGCAGCTTTTAATCACCACAGTATCCAAACTTAGCAGCACTGTCAAATTTTAGCAATATTTACAGTGTCAGTGTTGTGAGTTGTACCACGCTATGCTGCTATTGGTATGGACATAAGAGAAGTGCTTTTTTGTTAAGTTGGTCAGGAAACAAAACCTTCACACAGGACACAAAAATCCACTCCCTCCTGAGGGAAAGGGCAAGTGTATGTGGAAATTATTTTTCTCTGTTGTTTTGTAGGTGTGTAAATCAAGATTGAATTGAAATTGGTCATTAATACTAGCAGCAAATTCCTGGAAATCTTATGGGGTAGTAGGTGCATAAGAGTAGCAAGATTTTTGAAGCCCACTCTGCAGAATGTTTGGTCATCTGCTTTGCACAATATGTTAATACTCCCTTTTGCTGAATGAATGTGTTGTTTGCTTCTGCTACGTTTCTGCAAAAGATGATTTAAGGAGACAAAAATAATTATAAATGTGCAAAAGAAGCTAGCACCCTTGTAAACACAAGGGGAGAGACTTCAAGGTGCAAAAGATGCTGAATAGAGTTCCTTGAAAAATTTATATCTGTAGTTTTGTCTCAGTGGACAACAAGGAATTTTACACATTGGTTTTCCTTTAGTGTATGTGTGTTTGTGGTACCTGCAGTTAAGTTTTGCTTAATTAGAATTACAAATATGTTTCTTTGTTAGAGTCATCATCATCATCATTCTGACATGACTTAGTACTTAGAAGACCGTTTCGATTTAAAATTAAAGTTTTCCTTCCTTGTCTTCATGGAACATTCTGCAGCTCTTTTGATGTTTAGTCTGTAGTTTAGGACATTTTTTAGGATTCTTTTGTTGAGCATTTGTTTGAAATGTTGTAATGCTTCTTCATAATACTGATGTACTTACTCTAATATTAGTTGCAGTCCAAATTCATGCAGTATATTTCGATTTCTTTTTCTGTCTCGTACTGTGTAGGCTATTATCCATTCATTCATTTCTTCATTCATACATTCATTCCACTGTGGCATTACCTATAATTTAAACTCAGACTGTATTGATTCTTACACAAATTATGCAATATACATTATAACCTCGCACACAGTACTACCTCCCATCACTGTTTTTATTTCTAGCATTAGTAATAATAATAATAATAATAATAATAATAATAATTAAAAAAAACTATTCCTATTATTTAAATAGAAACTACACCTACTGTCAAATCTAGCTTTGTCTGCTACTAATACAAAACATCCTTTCTTGTCTGTCAAATTCCACGATTCACTCCATTGCATCCTGATCTGTAGGCCCCTGCTGCCAGTTCCTTCGGCCCTATTGAGAGTGTTGTGGTTACATCTGCCTCTTTCATTATGTTTGCTCCTGGGTTGCAGGGGCAATTTCCCCGTTCTGAGGCAGCATCATTGTTGCTGGTAAGGAGTGCAGCCACACACTGGCTCATGTCTTCCCAGTTCTGGTTCCTTGGGTGGAAGCACAGCCCACAGCTGCATTTCACTCTAGTGTTGTGACAGTGGCTGTGCATGCAAAGTTCACTGTTCTTCTGCCGCAATTGCTAACTTCAGCTATGTTCATTGCGTTGCTCCTCGATCTTCTATTGCAACCTCTCGTAGTCCAGTAGATGGGGCTTGAATGATAAGATGATGTGATACCCAAACTTTCTTTGAAATAGTGTTGTCAGTGTTGCCCAAGATCTGCTATTCTGTCTTGCAATGCAGAATCTCCGTGACATCAAGACTTCTATGCTGATTCAGTTGCTGCCAGTCATTATCAGCAACATTGGCATACAGAAGACATCCGCGGATAGTGCAGCCACACACCAGCTCACGTCTTCCCAGTTCTGGTTCCTTGGGTGGAAGCACGGCCCACAACTGTGTTCCGCTCTAGTGTTGTTGCAATGGCTGTGCATGCAGAGTTGGCTGTTCTTCTGCCGCAACTGCTGACCTCAGCTGTCTTCACTGCTTTGCTCCTCGATCTTCTGTTGCAACCTCTCATAGTCCAGTAGATGGAGCTTGAATGATAAGATGATGTGCTGCCCAAGCTTTCTTTGAAACAGTGTTGTCAGTATTGCCCAAAATGTGCTATTCTGTCTCACAATGCAGTATCTCCTTGACACCAAGATTTCCATGCTGATTCAGTTGCTGCCAAGCAGTATCAGCAACATTGGCATACAGAAGACATCCCCAGATAGAATGTTCTGATGGACCTTCTCCATCATATGTACACTGGGAGGTTTGTCTTCTACCAATTTGATGCCAATAGTCAGTGTAGGTCTCACGACCAGTCAAAAAGTGTGTTAGGCCTCTTGAGGATTCAGATGCCTCATTCCCAGCCTCTGTTTTGTATTTGGCAGAAAACAATAGGTACACCATGCTGTTTGCACGTCATCCCATCATTTATGCAGCAGTTGGAGTATCTTATTATGAATTTGCTACTTGCTTGTGGCATGTATTCCTATTGTTCTTTCTTCAGCCAATACATTGCTGCTTTTTTCCATATCTGGAGGTTGGTTGGACATATTCCAAGTATTACTTGCAATGCCTCATCTGATACATTGCCAAAAGTTCCCATCAACCAAAGAAGTATTCCCCATTGCACCATGTTTACCATCCGTGTTGATGTTCTGAGCAGAAGTCTGTACATACAAGCACTCACACAATATCCCATGATTGCAGCTAAGATAGTGCGATGATACATTCTTATTGTTTGCATTGGCAGTGTATAACCATAACTGGAAAGACTAATAATTTTGTTCATCATGTTCCTGGCTCTCATGCTCATTTCTTCAAATGTGGTTTATAATTTGGTCATTTGCCCAAGGGGATGCCTAAGTATCTGTTCATGGACTTCCTTCCTATCCACATGGTTCATTCCATGTAAACACAGTGCACACCATTGTGGAGTCACCACCAGCCTGCATAGTGCATCGTTGACAACTTGGGTCCATGGCTTTGTGGGATCTGCATCACACTCGAAACTTATTATCAGCTCTTTGATGAAGGACTCTGAGAGGTGAATATTTGTAGTATTCTTTTTCATTGTGCCTGTCTGTGACTCAGTGCCTCCTCTAAGTGGTGAGTAGCAGTCTATTAAACTATCCACATTGTTCAACAATGGGAAGTCCAGGATAGAATAACAACTGAACCCCGCCTGCCTCAATTTATCCATGATCCACTCCTACTGCACCTAAATCATCTCCTGTTAACTTTCCACAATTTTCTTTCCTTGAACATTTCCTCACCATCATTCCACAAATCCCTCAACATGGAAACCAACCTCAAATTCACAAAAATAATCACAATCCACCATCTTACAAAAGAAGCTCGCAGTAACTGTCGACATTGGACATGTTCGTGCCATGTTGCCAACCTACTTTTGGTTAGTATTCACAGAAATTAAAAAAAATGTTGTATTAGGGCAAAAGAGTTTGTTGTTATGTGTCATGATCAACTTTGGTACTACAATCCATGATTGATTATGAAATTATATCACAAGTGCTACATTGCCAGTTACAAACAAATCATGATTGAAACTTTCTGGCAGATTAAAACTGTTTGTCACACCTGGACTATAATCCAGCTCCAAGTCTTTTGCAGGCATTGGTATTACCAGCTGAGCTATTTGAGCAAAGTTCATGATCCACCGTCACAGTTTAGCTTCTGCCACTGCCTCTTTCAACTTCACAAAAGCTCAGATGTGTGCCTTGCTGACAAAAGCTCTGGTGCCTACCTTGGTGTATTAGCACTCCGGAAGGAAATGATACTGTGAACAAATGACTTAGTCACAGCCTAGGGCAATATATTCCAGTGCTATCCTACAGGGCATGGGTGACCACATGCGCCCATCATCCTTGCCACGGGCTGGCACAGGTAATAAAGGCTACCTGCCAGGCTCCCCAATGTACCATGTTTGTGTGTATGAGACATATGCCTATCCCTGCCCTCAGACACTCAACCAAGGCCTACAGTCATGAATGCCATGGCCTGACTGCCAGGCTGCACACATGTGAGATGTTGTACACTCCTGCCCACTCCTGCCCACCTCTGCCCATCATTGCCTGACTGAGGACACTCGAGCTAAAATGGCAGAAATGAAGTTTCAAAATTGTCTGCAACAGCATTAGAGTGAAAATTCATTCTGAAAACAATACCCTAATGTGTGCCTGCGCCACTTCTGTGCAGTATCCTTTCTTCCCTGTGTGCTAGTCCAGCAAGGTATACCAGAGAGCTTCTGTGAAGTTTGAGAAGTAGGAGATAGCTATTGGTATTGTACCTGATGGTTCAGTCAGTAAGAACATTGCACACGAAACTCAAAGTTCCAGGTTTGAGACCTAGTCTAGCAACAGTTTTAAATAGTCAGACATTTTCAAAATAGCACCCTCTCCACTGAAGAGTAAAAGATTTATTCTGGAAGTAAAACAAAATCAGAATTTTTTCATTTCGTACACATAACTGTCATTTGTCTGCAAGTGAGCTGTTGACTCTTTTTAAAATGAAATTCCTTCAAACTTGCATTTTAAGAGGCATTTAGTTTTGAATGAATCTATCTGATAAAAGAAATCTATATGTACTTAACTGCAGTCCTATTCTATCTTGTAAATATGTAAGTTAGAACAATTCATTTAAAAGACATCTTTAAAATTCAGATGGTATCTACCAGAATATTTATTTTTTTTTCACTTTGTGACAGTACAGTGAATGCATTTAACTCAATTTTTTGTATTCTTAATTATTACTGTTTATTTACAAAAATATTTATGTTCCCAATGCAGAGTCTAAAAAACTTGTGAAGAAACTATTACTTGATGCTGAAAGACGGATGAAGCACTCCAGAAAGCCCAATGAATCATTGTATGAAAAGAAACTTGCGAAGTTGTCGGCAAAAGTATCGCAGATAATGTATCCGACAGAATACAAAAAAAATATATTTTGTAATATGCATGTAAGTATTATTTCTCAATAACATGTATACTGATTCATAAATTGTAAAAATATATTCAGTGATGAATGTGTTAAATCTGTGTGGAATGGGAATTACTCAGCAGAACATTTCAGTGAGTGGAACAGTGGTAGTTATGTTAGATACTGTGTACAGATTGTTTATGAGAAACATAAAATGCACTTAATGCACCATTGATTGCACTGCTTGATGATTGTGGCCTTTGTGCCTAGAATTGTGGAGTTGACTGAAGCTGTGTGAAATCCCTTTCAAAGTAAACATCCATGGCATAACACATTGCACATGGTTTTACCATATTGAATTAAGTTATGTTACCCATAAGTTCAACCAGTTCATCATTAGCTTCACTCACAAATTATTTTAAAGGTACAGATGGGAGAAAAACCAATGGAAATGGATGCGGATCCAGTGATGGGTTCAGAGGGGGGTTAATAGTTTCTAACCTACTCCTCTCTCTCCATTTCCACCCCAAATATAATGTGCTGTCACTCCCACTTCTGACGTACCTTTTGCTTACATTAATGCTTAGTACATGATTTAAGCTTAACTTACAAGAATAATAATTTATGTGACATGAAATTGAAGTGTGCACTCAACCATTATCAGTATTTTAATTGTGAACACAGGCTTGCAGAATATGGCTGTGCAAGCATGTAAGTGAGAGAAATGTTATTTTTTTAGTCATTATCACCTATAGTCAGGAAAGTTGAGAGCAAAAAACATGCCAGGCGAACATTCACTCAACATGGTATGGTCTGGAAACAAAATGGGGTACAGTCAACAGTCATGAATGCCATTAATTATCACTATGTAATAAAAGCCCCATATTACTTGTCATCAAAGTTACAGTTTGGATTAAAAAAGGAGGGTCAATTGAAAATGTTATTTCTTCCTTTGTATGTGAAACATTTGCAGGGTTAAATGATTCATTGAGGACTGTAGCCACCTTTGCTGCTTTGACAAAAGGATTATTTTGTATGGATCATGCTATGCTTTTGCATAAGTCAGAACAATGTGGAATTAGGGGGAAAGTTCACCAGTGATTGTTTCCATATCTCATAAATGTGAAGCACAATGCTTTCCTCCTGTGGTAACAAACAGAGAACTCTGTTTTGCTGTAAAGTGAAAGAAGGGTCGATGCCACAGGGTTCTAGCTTGGGCAAATTCCTTCTTTTTATTTAATCAATGGTTAAGCATTCTGTTCTTCCAGTGACAAAAATATCATTGTAAAAGACTTGTAATATAATGTAAATGGTTTAGCTAGTAGGTTAACAGCTCATGGCTTACAAAGCAGTAGTTATTATTTAAGTGCAACTAAACTTAATGTACATAGTTTCTGACCAAGAGCACTTAAAAGGAAAGAAAAGTTCTCACAGCATTGTGCTGTGGTGATATGGTGTAAGAATGGTACACCCTGTGTGAGTGTAGGCTTCTAAGCATGTGGATGCATTGCTATGTCGATTGCCAGACCAACTGATGCATATTTGAGTAAGAAAAATTCTATTAAACTCACCATAAAAATTATGTTCCTGTACATTGTTTGCTCATCTACACATGGGCACACACACACACACACACACACACACTCGGAGAGAGAGAGAGAGAGAGAGAGAGAGAGAGAGAGAGAGAGAGCAGCATGCTTGTATGTGTGTCCAGCACCTCCTCCCAAGCCCCTGGATCAATTTCAACCAAATTTGGTACACGGATGGAAAACTTCATTAGTATCAGCACTGTATTTAGAACCCCCTTGCTCTCATGGGAGTGGACATAACTCAGAAACTTGTTTTTCAGCCACTGTCATGTAGGCTGCCCTGCACAACAGGCACATTGTATGGGAGAAGAATTGGTCTGCCTTACCAACCTGCATTGCAAGGCAGTCTTCACACCAGGGGCAAGAAATGATTTTTCAGCCCCCAAGACATAGGCTGCCCAGAATGACAGGAGTGTTTTGTTGGAATAGTATGAGCCGCCCTTATGAACCTGCTGTGCAGGGCAACTTACTTGTCAGTGACAAGAAATGGTTTTGCACACCCTGATGTGTAGGCTGCCCTATAAAGCAGTTCTATAAGGCAGGCCAATATTACTCCCACATAACATGCCTGTTGCACAGGTTAGCCTACATGGCAGGCACTGAATAAACAATTCTTTGCCCATATCTATGCTCCTGTGGGAAAATCATTTATTGGCCCTGATGTAAAGGCTGCCCTGTACGATAAGTGTGATGTGGGAGTAGTATCGGACTGCTTTATCAACCTGTTTTACAGGGGCTACTCATGTGGCTGGGCAGAGCTGGGGGTATGTTGTGATGGATGGAGGAGGGGGTGGACAGAAAGAGGGGCAGGGGGCATGGTTAGGGAGAGAGGAGACAGGAGCAGATGGGCAGAGAGGGGCCAAGAGGAACAGGGAAGGGGGGGGGGGGGGAAGGAGAGGGACAGAAAGAGATGGTTAGCGAGAGGAGATGGATCTGGAGAGGTGGCAGTAAGAGATGATTAGGAAGAAGTGGGGAGGAATAAGTGGACAGCAAGAGGAGGCAGGAGGAGATGGATAGGAATAGTGCATTAGGAGGAGGTGGAAAGGGAGATAGGGCCAGGAGGAGATAGGCAGAGAGTGAGGATGGGAATAACATGGACAGAGAGAGAAAGGAGGAGGAGATGAACAGAGGGAGGGGGAGGAGGAGAAGATGATGCAGGAGACATGTGAAAGGAAAAGAAGGGTAGTGGGTAGGTGGAACAAGTAGAGGGGAGAGGAGAAAATGGACAGAAAGAGGAGGAAGAAGAATAATGGACAGAGAGAGGGGTGAGGAAGATATGGTCAGAGAGAGGGCGGTGGATGAAATGGACAAATAGAGGGAGGAGGAAGAGAGAGACAGAAAGAGGTGGGAAGATGAGGTAAGCAGAGAGGTGGAAGGGGAGGAGGGGGGGGGGGGGGAAGAGATGGATGCAGAGAAGGAGTAGGAGGCATTGTGTCCAATATATGCATTGAATCCGTATGTGAGTGAAGCCATAAGGAAAAGTCTAGTTTTGAAATATTTTTGGGTCTTGAATTACTCTGTCCTTATGTACTCCTTTAACAAATTTTCCATCAGAATGGAGAACTTCAGTTTTATATGTAGACAGAAGTGCATCCACCATGGGGAAAATGTTTCGTATAGAATTCACATTTTTCAGCAACAACTGCCATTAAAGAGTACATGTACTGCTATGCAAATCTAAAACAACCAAGACATTTAAAAGCATTTTTCAGTGATGTATGCAATATTTTACTACTTGGTTTTTGGAACAAACTTGTTACTTATTATTGTGTCATTAGCCAGAAATCTGTTTTGCAAGACGATTAAAGATGGAACTATGCTTGCCCGAAGCATATCATAAGCTGTATATGATTCTTGGGCAGTGCCAGGTGGGGAGCATCTTAGGGAATCCAGCCAGCAGTTTCATGAGTTCATGTTTAATTGCCAACCTGAAGATGGGTTGTGATGTTATTAATCCGGTTTTAGACTGAAGTCCATGACAGCACCTTAAATTTGTAGTCTTATTGAAAACAATGTAGGTATTCAGTGAATTCAAATCATAATGGACACAACACCAATGCTTTAAGTTACGCTAGTCTACACCTTTAATATGTTTAAATTATATTTGAGCAATTACCAGTTTACTGTGCACTTTAATTTATAATTCCCAAAAAACAAGTTGGAAAATACATAATGTGTCCCAGTTCTGACAGGACTGCTTGTGTGAAACTGAAAACTGCAATGCTATCTCATGGCGAGTTGTGATGTTACAATCCTTGAAATTTCAAGAACAGCAGTGTAGGAAGTCAAAGCTGTAGCATTGCTGCTGCAGGCGTCCTGGCCGTGAATGTAACAGTATGTGTCAGACACTTGTCAGAAAATTGCAGTGGAACAATGACAAGACATGTTCAAGTTTTTTTTGGTCTTTCAGCATTTGTGGGTGAGAATTTGTCGATTTTGACCCAAATACCAAGAGGCAGGTTCCTGGTTTCTTCTCCATGACAACACCTCAGCCCACAGAGTGAAGACTGTGTACAAGTTTTTGGGCAGCAAATGGTTCACAGTCCTGGATCACCAATCATGTTTGCTGAATTTGGTTCCATCCGACTTCTGGTTGTTCGCCAAATTGAAGACGGCCATGGAAGGTCAGTTTTATGATGCAGTTAAGGAAGTCCAAGAAAATTGTACTGCAGTACTAAATGCAAAAGGACTACAGTGACTGCTTCCAAAAGAAGGCTACAGTGATTGCTACTATACACTTTTAAAACGATTTCAGATATGTTTTGATTCAGAGGGAGTCTATTTCAAATAAGTACAGTAGTTTTATGAATGTAATACATGACTTTTATTTTTCATAGCTACAGCCCTAATAGAGCTAGGACAAACTGTGTACTGCATGATTATTTCAGTGGCAACATTGTAAACATTAATTTTATGAAAATAATGATTTATGAACAAATAATGCATTCAGCACAGTCTAAAAGTGAGTCACCAAATTGTGTAATACAATGGTAAAAAGACTGATATTAACAATCTGGCAGACACAGTTTAGACGCATACGGAACAAAGTTTATCAAAATATTCAGCAATGAGATGTTGACTTGCTAGTTGCTAATTGTAGCGTTTACTGGGGCCATAGGATAAGAAAGGGTGCAAGTTGCAGCTACAGTAACGCAACAGATATTTATTAGTATTCTCACAGTTTTAACAAGTCTGTCAATATTTTATTATTATTATTATTATTATTATTATTCCGTTCTTTGATCACAATATAAATTCCTTTGATGATGACCGGTTTCAGTCAGTGATGACCATCTACAGATTTACAAAATAAAAAACTATACACCTAGTGGGCAGTCTATTTCTCAAAACAATACAAAACATTTCATATCACAATATACTCTCACACAAACTGGGAAATGTACAGATAAAATAAGGTAAAGAATACCTGTTCTGCACCATTCCCTAATGTGATAAAGCCGTAATGGCATCGTCAAAACACATAAATACACTCAGCAAAGCATTGTCAAGTAGAACTAAAATGTGTAAAATAGGTCACATTGTCCACACAGTCATTTTGCAACTGGCGTTACTCTACAAAACCTACTGAAGTGCAGTAGCTACCAGAAATCTGTTTGCCTATATGCTTCGAAACAAGGCCCCCGGAGTAGAAGTCGAAACAAGGCCCGTGGAGTAGACAACATTCCATTAGAACTACTGACAGCCTTAGGAGAGCCAGTCCTCACAAAACTCTTACCATCTGGTGAGCAAGATGTATGAGACAGGCGAAATACCCTCAGACTTCAAGAAGAATATAATAATTCCAATCCCAAAGAAAGCAGGTGTTGACAGATGTGAAAATTACTGAACTATCAGTTTAATAAGTCACAGCTGCAAAATACTAACGCGAATTCTTTACAGACAAATGGAAAAGCTGATAGAAGCTGACCTCGGGGAAGATCAGTTTGGATTCCGTAGAAATGTTGGAACACGTGAGGAAATACTGACCCTACAACTTATCTTAGAAGATAGATTAAGGAAAGTCAAACCTACGTTTCTAGCATTTGTAGACTTAGAGAAAGCTTTTGACAATGTTGACTGGAATACTCTCTTTCAAATTCTGAAGGCGGCAGGTGTAAAATACCAGGAGCGAAAGGCTATTTACAATTTGTACAGAAGGCAGATGGCAGTTATAAGAGTCGAGGGGTATGAAAGGGAAGCAGTGGTTGGGAAGGGAGTGAGACGAGGTTGTAGCCTGTCCCCGATGTTATTCAATCTGTATATTGAGCAAGCAATAAAGGAAACAAAAGAAAAGTTCGGAGTAGGTATTAAAATCCATGGAGAAGAAATAAAAACTTTGAGGTTCGCCGATGACATTGTAATTTTGTCAGAGACAGCAAAGGACTTGGAAGAGCAGTTGAATGGAATGGACAGTGTCTTGAAAGGAAGGTATAAGATGAACATCAACAAAAGCAAAACAAGGATAATGGAATGTAGTCGAATTAAATCGGGTGACGCTGAGGGAATTAGATTAGGAAATGAGACACTTAAAGTAGTAAAGGAGTTCTGCTATGTGGGGAGCAAAATAACTGATGATGGTTGAAGTAGAGAGGATATAAAATGTAGACTGGCAATGGCAAGTAAAGCGTTTCTGAAGAAGAGAAATTTGTTAACATCGGGTATAGATTTAAATGTCAGGAAGTCGTTTCTGAAAGTATTTGTATGGAATGTAGCCATGTATGGAAGTGAGACGTGGACAATAAATAGTTTGGACAAGAAGAGAATAGAAGCTTTCGAAATGTGGTGCTACAAAAGAATGCTGAAGATTAGATGGGTATATCACAAAACTAATGAGGAGTTATTGAATAGAATTGGGGAGAAGAGGAGCTTGTGGCACAACTTGACTAGAAGAAGGGATCGGTTGGTAGGACATGTTCTGAGACATCGAGGGATCACCAGTTTAGTACTGGAGGCAGCGTGGAGGGTAAAAATCGTAGAGGGAGACCAAGAGATGAATTCACTAAGCAGATTCAGGAAGATGTAGGCTGCAGTAGGTACTGGGAGATGAAGAAGCTTGCACAGGATAGAGTAGGTGGAGAGGTGCATCAAACCAGTCTCAGGACTGAAGACCACAACAACAACAACATATACTACATAGATGTTGCTATTGTGGGCTTAGATGTATTCTTCATTTATGTAAGAACCATAATCTGATACAAACACATTAGGTAAAATACATGTAAATTTTGATAACTGTTATAGAAACCAATTGTGATAAAATAAAAGACAAATACAGTTAACCATATAAAATGATTAAAAGGAAATATATAAAGATAACAGGTCTGACACTTTTATGGTGAATTTACAGTCAAAAATAAAATGTACGTAATACACTGCCTACAGCAACCTATAAATTACCTATGAAAGATAAAATTTCTATCAGACAAAATAACTGAAGAAAAGACAGAATAATAATCAATGCCCTCTGTTGGCTTGGCCTCCAGGATGTTACGTAGGTGCACAGCGATCATAAGAACTTAACCATTAGAGGGCTTTTCATACATCGTGATTTCCCACAGAAAATATTTATACAACATACCAACAGTCGATAAATAAAATTATATGGTCTGGGCATACAATCCATGAATAGGTAGGATATAATCAGTTACAGGATTAGAGCAACAAATATATGGAAGTAAGGCAAATGCATACTGTTCTTGACATAAATCAGCAAGAAGGCTAGATATAAATAAGCGAGGTATTAAGTGGTTATCGTAGTATGTTATCAAACAAAGCAAAGTAGGTGTTGGGCACAAAATCGCTTTGCCCATTGAGTACCTTCGTGACCTCATGCTTTTTGGCCTTGTAAATCTCCAACTCCTCCATGAAGTTGAGAGCATGACTCTTCTCTGGCCTGTGTAGAATATGCATACAATTCTCAATATTCCCTATAGTGTGGCCAGTTTCTGCTAAATGCATTCCCAACGCAGTTTTCTTACGTGCCTGCAAATGCTCCCTGAATCTTATTTTAAAAGAATGGCCGGTTTGACCAATATAAAATTTGTCACAACTGCTACAAACGATCTTGTAAACCCCAGAACCATCAAATCTATCAGAATTATTACTCAAGTTATGCTTCATATGGAGTTTCAGAGTGTTGTTAACTTGAAAACCACATCTAACCTTAGATTTCCTGAAACACTTTTCTATTTGTTGGAACATTTGTCGGTACAATTTCATTGGAATAGTTTTCAGTTTTTCTTTATTACTTCTTTTTTCTGGGTGATTGTGGGTCTGCCTACTATTTACTATATGTTTGTATATCCTATTATACAGGCGCGTAATATCATTTGCAGAAAGACCGTGGGCTACTGCAATTTGCTTTAATATACTAAGTTCTTGGCATATTTCATTGTTGGTCAATGGTAATCGAAAAAGTCGGTGGATCATAGAGGTGAAAAAGGCCCTTTTATATCATGGCAGATGGCATGAACTGGCACCGATAACAGTATCTGTACATGTAGGCTTTCTGAAAATGAAAAATTGATGCCTGTTATCAAGCTTCTTAATAGTAAGGTCTAAATATTTAATGGAGCTCGCTTCTTCTAGTTCTGCAGTAAAAGCTATTTTTTGGTGCATGTTGCCTATGGCTTGATAAAAATGCGGTAACCTCATTCTCGTCACCCTCTAACAGTAGCAAGATGTCATCGACATAACGTTTATAATATGTGGTCTTGTTTCTTTAAAGACAGTACTGCCATTAGACTATTTTTTATTTGCAGTGTTTCATTTAAACGATCATAATTTCAGCTTAAAATGCCATTATCAAATGTTTTAATGTTATACAGTGCCTAAAACACTTGATAATGGCATTTTAAGCCAAAATCATGATCGTGTAAATGAAACACTGCAAATAAGAAACCGTCTAATGGCGGTACTGACTTTAAACAAATATATTATGACTGTGGCCCCACATTATGGAAAAATTATATAGTCTTGTCTTTTAGTTGTGGAAACTTAGCATACATTCTAAGTCGTTCATAAAAATGTCTGCTAACGTACCAGCCATACTGTTACCCATCCCAAGACCATCTTTTTGTTCATATATTTTGCCATTGAAGGTAAAAAATTATAAGTTAATGAAAATTCTAAAAGTTCTATTAATTTTGTGTATTCTGCAGTACTACTCATTTGTATAAACATAAAGACTTGTTAAATAAAGAAGCTTTCGATTTACATTTGGAATTAAGTAACGAACTGTCTAGCACTCAGTTTCAATTTGTTTGGCAAGAAACTTCTAACACAGTAAGGAAACTCCGTGTGTAACATAACTTGAGTAATAATTCTGATAGATTTGATGGTTCTGGGGTTTACTATATCATTTGTAGCAGTTGTGACAAATTTTATATTGGTCAAATTGGCCGTTATTTTAAAATAAGATTCAGGGAGCATTTGCAGGTACATAAGAAAACTGCACGCATTTAGCAGAATAAAAAACTGGAAAAAAAAATCAACAATTTCTCTTAATATTTACACACAAGCCAAATGAGTAGCTAATTAAAAAAGCTGAACCGTGATAACTGTTCAGTACAGAAATCCAGAAGTAAGCAAATCTTTAATGTTGCTCAAAAAACTAAACTGGACTATTACTTACTCTGGAACATAACAGATCTACAGAAATTAAAATTTACTGAAATTACCTTAAGGGACATATGAATGCAAGCTGAGCTGAAACACTGCAAGGATAACAATAATTAGTACAGACCTATTCCGACTTGACTGAACTCACAAATAACCATCTGAAATGGCTGGGTATAGCATCCACTAGTGAGCATAGAACAGAAGTAATATTTTTACGATTCCTTCCGCTCTTGTGTAGCTTGCTCAGGTTCGAGGTAATGTGTCATTACATGTAGTATTTATATCATCAACTTTGAGTTCTTTCACATGAGAGACAGAATACAATAGCTCATAATGTGCTTGAAACAGGCCATAGTTAGAACAAACACTACTAAGTTGTAATGATTCATTCACCCTGCACATATGTGTTGTGGACTAAGAAATAAGCAGGTGTACATCACACACATTTTAATGAAATCTTGATAATATCACACACACAGAAGGCTGATACAGCAGAATAATTTAAATTGTGCAAATTTCTCTATAGTAAAGCATGTACACAAAAGTGTTGAGTCTCTGCAGTTCATGTAGCACATAAAATATATACAAACAATTTTGTGAACAAATAACAGTACACACTAAGGATGGAAAACCATAAGTACCCAGCACCTGAAGGAAGTGAATGTCTGACACAATCTTGATATACACTGGCTTATTCACAGTACCTAAATGCACAGAGCATTCTTGCCAAGCATACACAATGACAGTGCTCTGTGCAACAGACCATGGTCACTTCCACTTAGGCACAGCCACAGTAAACACACCATCTGTTCATGTCGGGCTTTCCTTCATAGTGAGCAACAAGAAATTGCTTACTTGCAGTACTCATTCCAACTCACCATTGCTGTCCTCTCTTCCATCCTGCACTTGGTCAGATAAACCCCTTTCACTGTCAAAGAGATCACAAGTGGCACTGATTGGGAATATGGCCAAGATAGAACACAGATCACGTGATGCCAACCTAGGCCATAGTGGCAAAAATGACATATACTCTGCCCAGTTGTGGGTGTGGACTGGTTGCTCTCGTTGTGTGCAGTGTTTTATGGAGAGGTTAATGAAGGAAGCAAGTGATCATGTCCACTCTGGTCTCTACATAGAATGCAGATTGGGTGATGCCAATGTGACGAAATGGTGTGTACTCTTCCCCCCCCCCCACCCCCCCACCCCCGCCCCCCCCCCCCCACCCCCCACCCCCGCATCCCCAATTATTCAAGTAGCTGAGGGAACTATGGAATCCTCCTCGAGGACCTACCTATGGTAGATGTGTCTCTATCTTCTTCTCTGGAGATCCTTCAAACAGTTGGTCATTTGTATTAAAAGTCCTTGAATTTCAAAGGATCCATGGAACTGGGCAGTGATTTTTTGTTTCTTTTTTCCTTGCTCTCTCCTTGAAAATTATTGACAAATACCGTATCCCCAATTTGGTAGCTGTTTGGCTGCCGTCCCTCTTTGTAACATTTGGCTTCCCTCACATGAGTCTTTTGGATATCCCTCTTTGTTCTCTTCCACTGTGCAACCACCTGCTGAGCACTCTTCCTTTCAGGCAACAAGTCCTCAGTGGACCAAAAATTGCACAGTGGAGTTTCTATTCAGTAGTCCAGAACCAAGCTTGTGGGTGTTGACTGGTGGCTCTTGTTGCATGTAGTGTTGTATACCCTGGTTAATGAAGGAAGCACTTTGGTTCTTATTACAATATGCTATCAGGGCAGACCAGAAGTTCCTATTAATCCTTCGTGTGAATGGGGGGTTGGGATAATATGGCATGATGGTGATGCGTCATATACCCATTCCAATACAGAATTGCTTGAATTGGTGGGCTGTGAATGTAGTCACATTGTTGGTAACTGTAGGCTGTTGGGGGCCAAAGGTTCCAAAATATCTTGCAATTTTTGAATGATGAATTGCATGGTTGCTCCTCCAGTTGGTCCCCAGTTGGAAACACCAGACAAACGTGGTGAATGCATCTACACACAACAAAATGAACTTGTTGCCTGCCTTAGATCTAGGTAGATTTACGTGACTTAATTCCTTTGGTCCCTATGGGGGCATAGGTCCAGCAAAATCAAAATACATCTGTTGGAAGGGTCTATCCATTGTCTTGGAAGCTAAATATCCACCCCCTACTATCCTGGTTGGGTTTGCTCATTGCACACATGTCACAATTGTGTATTCCCTTCCAAATCTCATGATCAATATCCAGTCGTATAGATTGTTGTCTGATCATTTCTCGCATCTTATACAGCCCCAAGATGCCAACCCACTGGTGACTCATGAAAATATTTGGACAGTAATGGAACCAGTTCAGTAGGCACAACTACCTTCAGATCATATTTACCCCTTATCCTACAGCAAACCACCCCTTCATCCAACAAATAGGGCTTAACAGTCTCCCCTCCTGGGAGCCTTTCTTTAATTCTGTTAAGATGTTCATTGGAGTCCTTAAATTCCTTGATGTCATGGAATAAGAGCAGAATATTCATGAGGATAGAGGCCTTTGTAGCATTCACACCATAATCCTTCTCCCGCTGTTCATCTCTTTGCTCCTTTCCCTCTTCTCCAAACATACAGCTCAGACTATCAGCAATCACAATCTCAGGACTTTGTATATTATTCACTGCAAACGTGAACATTAATAATCAGGTTGGCCCATTTGGCAATGTGACCAGTCATTCCGTGTCTCACCAACACCTAGTTAAGTGTCTGTTTGTCCATTTCTAGGGTGAACTGCCTATGGTCAAGGCAGTATCTAAATTTCTCCATACCAAACAATACAGTCAAAGCATCTAATTAATAGGTGAATATTGTTCCTCTAAATCATTCAGACCACTTAAAACATGAGAAATCTCCTTATTGCCACCTCTCTGTTCTGGCAGCAGAACTGCTCCCACTCCCAAAGCTGATGCATCAATCTATAAGAGAAATTCCTTATGTGTAAGTCAGGCAGGGCTAATACTGGTGCTGACTGCAAGGCTTCTTTAACGCTACAAATGAAGCTTCCTGGGCCAGACCCCACACAAACTCACATCCCTTCTTCCCGAGTTTGTTGAGGGGTGCTGTCATCTCAATGAACCCGCAAATAAATTTTCTAAAAGAATTGGCCATCTGACATGTCTAGCCACTTCCTTTACATTTTCTGGCTTGGGATACTGAATCCCTTTGCTGGAGACCATATGACTTCAAAACTTCATGGTAGAACAAGCAAAAATTTCCTTAATCCCCGCATCAACCATGAAAAACTTTTCTTAGGTGTAGAACATGCTCGTAAGTCAAGTTAACATGCATGACCAGATTGTTGAGATAATGATAGACATACTGAAACTAAATATTGAAAACACTGCATCTGTTAGCTGTGAGAGCACTGCTGTGCCTGTAGCCAAACCAAATGGTACCCAATTGAACTGAAACAAGTTCCAGTATTTCAAAAAAGCTGTTACTAGCTTAGACCCTTCGTCTAACAGAATTTGATTGTATGCCTGATTAAGATCAAAGGTGGTAAATATATTTGTTCCCCTAAACCATCCAAAACATGAAAGCAAGTCTGGCAGGAGTGTAGATCATAATATCACCTTCCTATTTAAGTCCATGTAGTACAAAACTGGATGAGAGCCCCCATTAGTCTTCATTGCTAAGAATATTGGTGCAGCATAAGGTGACTTAGATGGTCATGTCACACCTTGTTGCAACATTTTTTTCTACTTGCTCCCTTAATTCCTTCATTCTGTTTGGGTATAATCTATAATACCCGTATTTAATGGGAATCTGATCCCATAACTCTACACAACATTCAGCCAAATCTGTCATCCCCAAATCTTCCACTAGCACATCCAGAAAGTCCTCACTTACAGCTTTAATCTTCTCCTATAGCAAACTGTTGAAGTGAACTAACTGCTGTGTGACTTCCACTCACTACCCTCTTCAATTCGATGTGTACCATATTCCAAGTTGACCATCCCCTCCTGCCCATGTCGACAAAACTGAAACTGAACTTGAATCCAAAGCTTGAAATAAAAGTGCTGGCCTGCACAACCCTGAATCAGTCCTGCCTTACCAATAAAGTCCAATATCAGAATAAATTCAGTAACTGTATCTTCCACAACCCTCATGGCAATGTTCCAGGAATATCTGCCAATCAAACTCTTAACTTCTGAAACCCCTATCACACCCAGACTCGACCTGTCTTCTGTAAGATATTCAGCAGCATAAATTATCTAGTACCCCCAGCTACATACAGCCTTATGCTTGACAAATCACTTGTAATAGATGGCAGGTATTGAAGTACCAGAATCAACTAAGATGCATTCTGGTTCATTGTTGATAGCTTCAGAAACAAATAGCAAATGCAGAGTTCCACCCTCTCTTATTGCACTAATTAATACCATTTTGGTGCATTCCCTCCTTATATTCCCCTGTTTGCTACTGTTCCAAAAAGTTACTTTTGCTATCCCATTTCCAATCTGCCCTTGGAAATTCCTGTCTCCTACATAAGTTTTCTTAGATATGTTCCTTCCCCTCCTCCCCACCCCCCCCCCCTTCCCCCTGTTTTTTGTGTGAGTGTTGATTTTCACAGACTTCTCCTTCTTTATCTCTATTCCTACAAGAATCCATTAATTCAGTGGCTTGTGTATGTCTCACTAGTCCTTCTAATTGAGAAAACATTCTGGGAATTCAATGAAGTATAGCTCTCTGTCTGGTTTTGAAACTGAACCCACCTAAAATATGGTTCACTGTTTGTTCCTCTGTGAACTCCAATTCTAAGGCTACCACACTTGTTTTAGTCCATTCAACATATTCCATTAAAGTTTCAGCAACCTCTTGCTCATTCCAATGCTGATGACCAATCAATTCTTGCAAGGCCTTGGGCAGAATTAACCTACAAATTCCTCTCTTAGTTGTTTCCATGTGTTATTCTGTTGTGTGGATCACTCTAATTCCTCCTGTAATTTACTCTTTACAGTAGTGGCTATTAATCATAATGCATCCACATTATTTATTTGCATAGCTAACTTTTGATTTTAAAATTCCACCATAAAGTGCAAAAACTGTACTATCTTATCAACTGAATCCAGTGACAACTGAGAATACTCATTTAAACGGTACTGCTGTGGATTCTGTAACTGTGAAGATGTAGTGTCAAAGACCACTTGCTCTACCCCAACATTCTTATCTACGTGGTAACTGTCACACTGGCTTCACTGGAGTTGCTAATATGAAACCATCTTCAATGATATTACTGTAGGTTACTAGTTATTCCACCTGCCCCTCACCCACATCCATCAAGTCATTCCTCCTGTAAAGATAATGACTGAAATGAGTCTGCAATCTATACATTTGATTAGAAATGGATGCCTGCTCAATTTGCACAACCTTTAATGTTGCCTTCAAAACAGCAGCAATATCAGTAGTGGCCAACTTAACTTCTTGGGCTTGGTAGTCTGGTGTACAGGCAAATGAGTAAGTTGATGAAGTTGCTTAATCACTTCTATCTTTTACCTCTGTAATTCATAGACAAGTGCACTCCTCCTCAAAGAAGCTATATTCTTACATTGGTGGGCATTCTGTAACATTTGACACAGTATCAGTGAGCAAGTTAGCATAATTACCCAAAATATCTGTGTACACTGTCAATCAGTCAGCCACACACTGCAACCACATACGTAGTATTTACTGGGGATATGGGATCAGAAAGGGTGGAAACAAATGATTGGGTCACAGCTACATTAACGCATTACACATTCATTGATATTCTCTCAGTTTTAAAAAGTTTACAGCCTCTGCTCTACATAACAATTTCTCTTAAAATTTACACACTAGCCAAACAAGTAGCAAATTGTAAAGCTAAACCGTCATAATTATTCAGCACAGGAATCCAAAGTAAGCAAACCCTCAATATTGCACAGAAAACTAAACTGGACAATTACTTACTCTTTAACCTAATAGATCTATGGAAATTAAAATTTACTTAAGTTACCTTAAGTTAAGATTGTACTCTGACTTAATACACTACAAGGATAATGATAAGTTGTACAGAGCTCTTCAGACTTTACTTGACTTTCAGATAAACATTTGAAATGGCTTGGAATAGCATCTACTAGTGAGCATAGAATAGAAGTAATTTTTGGAACAGCTCCTTCCCTTTTTACGTAGCTAGCTTAGGTTTGAGGTGTTGTACCATTAACTGCAGTATTTATATCATCAACCTTCGAGTTCCTTCCTATGACAGACACAGTACAACACCCCATAGTGTACCTGAAGCAAGCCTGTATTATAAACAAGCACTACAAAGTTTCACTGACGCATATGCCCTGTACATGCATGTAATGGACTAAGAAATAAGCAAGCATATGCTGTACATGTTTTAATGAAATCTTAATAATACCACACACAAAAAGTGGATAAAAAGGAATAGTTTAAATGAGGCAAATGCCTCTATAATAAAGTGTGTTGAATCTCTACAGTTCATGTAGCACATAAAATACATTGACAGAAAAAAATAGCAACAATAAAAATAATTCATGTAGATAATGAAATTTTGGAAATACATTTGTCTAAGTAACATATTTAAGTGATTAACATTGCAAGATCACAGGTTAATGTAAGTGTGATGTAAGCCATTAAATTGGACAGTCAGTACAGGGATAGTTAATACTGTTTGAAGATGATGCTGGAGTTGTAGTTCAATGATGTCCCATATGTGCTCAATTAGAGACAGATCTGGTGATTGAGCAGGCCAGGGCAACATGTCAACACTTTGTAGAGCATGATGGGCTGCAACAGTGGTATTAGGGTGGGTGTCGTCCTGTAGGAAAACACTCCCAAGAATGCTGTCCATGAATGGTTGCACAGTAAGTTGAATCACCAGACTGACATACAAATTTTCAGCCAGGGTGTGTGGGATAACCACGACAGTCCTCCTGCTGTCATACAAAATTGCACCTCAGACCATACTTCAGGGATAGGTCCTTTGGTCTAGCACACAGACAGGTTAGTTGCAGGCCCTCAACTGGCCTCCTCCTAACCAACATACAGCCATCATTGGCACTGAGGCGGAACCCACTTTCATCAGAAAACACAACATACCTCCACCCTGTCCTCCAGTGAGCTCTCGCTTGACATTGCTGAAGAATGAAGGTGGTTTGAGGTCAGTGGGACAGAGCGGGGTAGCAAAATGGTTACCACACTGGACTTGCATTTGGGAAGACAATGGTTCAAACCTGTCTCTGGCCATCTTGATGTGGTTTTCTGTGATTTCCCTAAATTGCTTAAGGCAAATGCCAGGATGGTTCCTTCAAAAGGACATGGCCACTGTCCTTCTCCATCCTTTCCAGATCTGAGCTTGTACTCTGTCTCTAATGACCTCATTGTTGACCGGACATGAAACTCTAATCTCCTCCTTGGGGTCAGTAGAATGCATGCTACAAGGGATCTGGCTCAGAGTAGTTCTTGAAGTAACTGATTGTAACAGTTTGGTGTATCGGTGTGGTGCCAACTGCTTCTTGAATTGCTGCTGCAGATACAGTACAGTATGCCAGTGCCATACACCTATGATGGTCTTCCCTCTCAGCAGTGCCACATGACTATCCAGGAACCAGTCTTCTTGTGACCATACATTCTCATGGCCACTGCTGCTAGCAATCATGTACAATAGCTACATTCCTGTCAAGTCTTTCTGAAATATCACAGAAGGAACATCCAGTTTATCATTGCCCTATTACATGACCTCTTTCAAACTCAGTGAGATGTTGATAATGATATCTTTGTCACCTTAAAGGCATTCTTCACTAACTTCAACACAGCACATCCAGTCTCAAAGGTAACAATACTCACCGTCATTACAGGCTGTATTTAAAGCAAATCTGATTTTCATCCTCTTTGTGGTGCAACTAGCGCCATTTTCGTGTGACTGTTGCAAAATGTGAACAGACATCATCTTTTAGATGTGGAAACACACCTACCAACTCCTCATTGGTGCTGTGATTTTTTTCTGTCAGTGTAGATATGAACAGGTTTTTGAACGAATAACAGTACACTGTAAGGATGGAAAATCATGAAACGATGACACAACCATTGGTACACAGTACTTAAGGAACTGAATATCTGACACAGTCCCAACACACAATTTTTATGCATACAGCTTATTCGCATCACATAAGTGTACAGTGCGTCCATGCCAAGCATACACAATGACAGCCCTCCATGAGACAGACCATGGTTCCTCCCACTTAGGCACAACCATGTAGACATAACATCTGTCTGTGTCAGGCATTCCTTTACAGTCAGTGACAACTTCCCACTTACTTGCAATATTCATTCAATCTCGTTGTTGCTGTCCTCTCTTCCACCCTGTACTCATGCAGATAAACCCTTTTCTCTGTCAGAGAGGTCACAAGCAGCTTCGATAGGGAATATTGAACACCTAGAGTACAGTTCGGGTGTTGCCAGCATAGGCTTCTAGAGCTTAACATGGCACATTCACCAAGAACTTTTTACCCAGTGTTCATGGTAAACAAATTGACCACAGTTGTAAAATACTTTATTGACTGAAGTCTTGCACAACAGAAGTGTATAGCGACTCATATTATGCAAGACATCAGTCAACAAAGTATTTTACAACTATGGCAGATTTGTTTACTATGAACATGTTGCAGAACAGTTGGGGATGTTACACAGATAAAATTTTTTTGCATAGATCTTACTTGTGTGATTTCTGAGTGCTGACTTTCATAAAGATGTTAACTGTGTGGGAGCTGGACACAGGCTGAGGATTTTTGGGTGGGGTGAAGTATATATAGATTTGTGTAATGATATTTTGTGATCTGATATATTACACATTAGTTTATAAAACTGCAGGGTAAACATTTACCAGTTAAGATGGTCTATACGTTCCAATAATGATTTGTTTTATCTTGAAGATACTTGGTTTATAAAAGTATGGAAGTTCACGGTACTATCCACAGTACACCTCCACAATGAATTCCCTACTTACATCTAAACTTTCAGTGTTCAAAATTTTGCTAATTTATGCAAATTCTTAATCAGAGGCTTAAATAACTGAGGGCAGTACTAGGTTTAGAAAAATTAAGCCACCAAAAGTATTATGTCAGATCCTAGAATCAGCAACCATATTGGCTCAAATGGCAAAAGTTATTTTGAGTGGACCAGACTTTATTTACGAAGATCTCTTACATTAATGAGCTTCCAGGAAAATGACTTTGGTTGCTGGAAAGAATGAAATTAGGGCTTCCTAATGCATGATATCAGTCCTCTCAAAACCACTGATTATCTCTCGTACTAATTTTCGTACAACATCCTATTTTGGCAACTTTGGGTTCTCTTAATTAACAAGTTTTTAAGCAAAACTGAATATGTCAGTATAATCAACAGGCTGTAATCTATCACATGGATAATTAAGTTATGTGATATGTTGTATGAGCAGTAGTTTGGCTTTTTTATGTACACAGCACACTATGTGTTTATAAGTAGATTTAGATGAAAGACAGGAAAAAAATTAGTTATTTAAAACAAGTGGAATAATATCAGTGGAGTAAATCCACTTTGCTATGTTTCATGATCATTGTTAACATAAGCTCTACATGTTGTTCCATGATTGTGACATGAAGGAGCAACATTATGACAGAGAGCAAGAATTCTGCCTCAGTTAAATGTATTTTGAGTATGGTAAAAAAAAAAAAACTATATAAAATGACCTTCAGCCATAAGGTGAACTCCAAGTGCAGAAGGTGAAATGAGATGTTTGATAGTGAGTCCAACCTGTCACTAGCTATTATTGGATTCAAAATTCCATCAAGTTGTTCTATTAAAACAGTAGCAGCAGTGTGAGTGGCTTGTTGGACACTTAACAAATTAACTTAGGTAAATACTCCATAAACTGACTACACTGGCAAAAGTTGGAAATAACTGAACACACACTCTTTGTTAGAACTGTTGTATTTATTTGGTGTGGAAAGTTCTGGTAAAATATAAGTAAACTATACAAGTAATAATATTGTAAATCTCTTGTGTCAGTACATTGTAAATATTTGCCAAAAACTGACTGCAGGTGATGTAGGGTGTGTAACAAAATACAATGAGACTATTTTAAAAACATTGTCTGTTTGTGTGTGTGTCTGAACATGCTAATCTCCAAAACTACTAGAAAGATTTTCATGGGGTTTTCATAGGCGACTTGAGCATAGCTTGGGGCAACATATAGGCGTCATCAGACTGTGGAAACAGGAAGATACCTTAATTTAAAGTTTTAAGAGTCTGCTTGTGACGTAGTACACCACAGATAAAGGAGTGAGCAAGCCACATTTGTATTGAAGAATGAACATTACGAAGTCACAAGGTTTCAGTTAGGCTGGTAGATAACCTCTTCATAGACAGTATATCACATTTTCAACTTCTCTATTCACACCCACCTGTGGATCATCTTGATAGCCACCTTGGAGAAGGACAGTGGATATATTTTAACCCTGAAAATATTACAGATCATTTAGGAAACCCAGGATACACAAGTTTGTTGGCTTACTTTCAGCTTTGTGAAACTGATTATTTTGCAAAAACTGTTGTATAATGAAGCTCTGTCGTACTGTACTTACGACAAGCAGTGATATGTCTTCAATTATAGAAGGAGTGGCAGAGCTTTATACAGCCCGCTTTGCATATTTAAAGAACACATTATTGGAAGGGTATACACAGTTCATCTAAACAATGCCAAAAGTTTCTACATGTTCTTGCATTTAATACAATGAGAGGATCTATTTCTTTTGGGAGTCTGCTAATGGTTAATGGGATCGAATATCCCACTTACTGAAATGTTTGCTGATAGTGACACATACAATGATGACAAACACTGAGAGGATGCTCTGGTTAAAGCTTATGTTAACGACCGTCCACATCACTTGTGTCATTTATTTGCCATTTTGATGTTTTTTATGTCTTTTCTGATGCTACAATGTTATGGCAAAAATATCAGGATAAGCTGCCAAGAAGACTTTTATAGGAATATTGGACAAAATATAGAAGGCGAATTGACTGATAGATTGCAAATTAGTGCTCTTAATCAATGCTTTGTGGCTATTCAGAATTTGGGTATGTCAGTAGAAAGAAATACATTTCCTCAGTACAGCTTGCCAGCACTATTAGTAGAAGGCAAATAAATCAACAGAAAGTACACAGTGGAAATAAGTTTTAACATAGCAGAACTTGTGGAAACCTCGCAAAATGGTGCCCAAAATGTAATGGGAGAACAGTGCACAGTATTTAAATTCTGTTTTCGGATGCAGCTTGTGGTAGAGGAAAAACATTCCTCACTAAAATCATGTTGGCCCAATTAAGAGCCCAAGGAAAAATAGCTCTTTCCACGTCTTTATTAGTAATAGCAGCCACTTCATCACCTGGTGTTAAAACTGCTCACACAATACTTAAAATCCCAATAGATTTGGGCTTGTGTGAACACACACTATGTGACACATCCAGGAGCAGTGACAAAACCAGGATTCTAATCATACAGCAGTAGAGGTGATTGATAGAACCCTCAGAGATATTCAAGAAACTGTTCCACCCATGGACGGTGTTGTGATCCCTTTTGTGGTATTTTAGGCAGACATTACCAGTGAGCAATAACGGATGAGATAAGAGATGCGTGAACAGCTCAAGTGTGGAACACATAAAATGGATGCAGTTAACAGTGAATGTGTAGCTGTAAGTAGGAGGAAACATAGATGCACACAAGACCTCATTACATCCTTATATGTGATCAAATGCAAACAACTCATGAAAACTGTTGGAATTGTTAGAGGGCTACACTGACACATATAAATGATCAGGCTGTAAGAATTAACTCAGACATACTTACTCGTGTTGAGACAGAAGATGTAGAGTGTATCTCTCTTAACAGAGTTATGAAGCAAGATGACTCTGCTAATTATCCAGTAGAATTTTTAAACATTTTTAGTGCACCTTCTTTCCCTCATACAAAACTAATTTGAAAAATGGTGTCCTGAGTATTCTGTTGCAAAATTTAAGCCCACCAGAATTGTATAATGGCACAAGGCTTAAAACTACTTCCCTCCAATGCAACATCATGGAAGCAGAAATTTTGCAAGAAGTAGTGTAGGTGAGCGATTTTTATGCACTGAATCCTGCCCGTTCCTAATAGTTTCCCATATTGCTTTAAATGTGGACAATTCCTGGTGACCTTATCTTATGCCATGACCATAAATAAAGCACAAGGGCAGATACTGCATGTTGCAGGCAGACTCTATCATAACAGTGTGACACCCTGTCTCATTTTTTGTTATCCCATTGACAACAGCACCCCAAGTGGACAGCAAGTGACACTTCTAAATACGAAATCAGATGAGTGCAAATACTAATGTTTATACTGATTTGTAATATTGTTCTTACAATAGGTGGGTACAATGTAGTGTCATAAAAATTGACAATAACTAGTAAATGACACCACATTTGTCATTATTTATCTTCCTAAGGATGCTGGGAGGAACAAAATGGTACATTACGTGACAGTTTATTTTAGATTCTCTGGTAACACACAGACATTTACTGAATAATGTTGTTTTCCTTTAATAACAGAAAATTGCTAGTAAGCACTACAAGACCTGACTTTTTGCAGAAAGATGTCGTATATCTGCACACCAATGCTGAATTTTGTTTGCTACACTTTCAGCCAAATCAGTGAATGTGGAACATAAGGAATGTGTATGGAATGTAATATCTACATTATTTAATGCACTAAATAAGTTGCCACAACTGTAGCTTAAGGGAAAACCACACAGGTTTGATTATAAATCATCAAAAGCAATAAGACTGATTCCCAACACAGAATAAATAAATTCCACATTTGTTGCTAAATTTGAGCGACAAACTGCAAGAATATTCAACACGTTCACATCTGAAGCAAAAGTAATTACATGTACAAAAATATTCATGTATTAGAAAGTCAAGTGAAATGTAAGAATGGATAAATCATTAGACTCCTTAAAAAATTAAATGTTAAGGCTAATAACTATAGACAACAACAGAAATATGTCTTTCTAATGCATGAAATATGTGTTTATATTCTCTTGCTTTCAGCAGAATAAGCTGCAAAGATTCACATATTTGAAAATATTCTAGCTCATTGAATCAGTGTGATTCATCTGATTTTTACATGTTTATGATAATTCGTGTCTCTTGGTTATTTATTAATGCATGAAACCAAAAATATAACCACTATTTTTTTTTAATTAAATAGAAAATAGTTAAAAGCAAACATTATCCTTACAGCATATGTTACTGTGTGCTTTCCGACCACTTGGAGTGGTATTCTCTCTCCAGCTCTCAAATGGTAACATCTTTTGCACCAGAGGGTATCATGACTGTATGTATTAGATTGTGGTTGTGGGTGTGGACCTTACTTCAGATGTTGTATAGAAAGAAGCCTTATACATCAAAAATAAATTCTACCCGTATGAAGTCTCAGGCACAGCTATAAATAAATATCTGGGCAACACTGGATTTCTCAGCTAGTTTAGGAGTAAAGGTAACGTGTCACTGAATTCCTTCTCTCTCTCTCTCTCTCACACACACACACACACACACACACACACACAGCAAATGAAGTACACACAACTAAACCACAAATATTTTACTGTATTTGGAGTCAGGAGGGTAGAAAAATTCAAAACATATATATGATGTGACATATCCCAAAATCTGGTGCAGCAGCTTCTTTATTGTTCTTAGTGGCAGAGCAATGGATTCTCCATGCTTGGCTTCAATAGCTGCTTCATAACTTATACCTCCCATCTCATTTTCTTATTTTCTCCATAGCAGCTTTTCTGAATTGCATAGGTGAGAGCTGTCCCCATATATTTTGATCCTGTAACAGCCAGGCCTCAATCTCTGTACAACCATTTCTATCCCTGTTCCCACAACTTTCCATTTTCCACTTTCTGTATCAGTATTTTATGCTCATTATTTCACTTGAATCCCTAAGTACAATTTGGTTCATAGGATTTTTCATCTCGTGTAGTTCTCTTAAGTTTCCTTAACATTGTCCATCTTTTCTACCTTATCACCACATGCAGTATACCACTACTCCTTCCTACACCAGGATGAGATCTCTCTGGTGTTGTATTTCAATTCATTTCTCCTACTGTTATCAGATATCATAGTTTTCTTTCCTTATTTCTGACCACATAAAACAGCCGTGATGATAAACATGACCTGTTGATAATTTTGGCACTATAACTTTCACACATGGGTAACTGATACACCCTGTGCTACTATGGTAACCACAGACAGACAATTATTGTTATTTTTAATGTGAGGTATGCTGAGTTCTCATTAAAACTTGGGATTCAGTATGATCTTTATTATTGAGATACACTTAGTGCAATGCGTTCCTGGATTTTATTAAAAACAGTTTACAAAAACCAATTATAAATTATTTTAGTTCCTGACAAGATGATACTTTTTAACAACAAAAGAACATTGTTTAGCATTGAATAGTAACAACCTTTTAATATGCAGCTAGCTCCCCCAGCAACATCTCTGCTTCAGAGATACCCATGCATAAACTGTTGAATGGAAGGAATAATTTTGTGGGCATATTGACCTCAGCCACCAAGGGAATCTCTCTGACAAGGCAGACAGAAAGGTCTGTGACAAACAGTGAAGTGGCAGTGCTTAGTAGACAGTGGGACTGTACAAACAAGGTAGAGGTAGCCCATGCTAGTAAAGTGTTATACCACATAACCTACTCTGTACTACTGGCAGTATCCTACCAACTCGTCCACCAAACCAGTTTCTGTGGACAACTGCTCAAGGATATCAGTGCAGCAGGAGCAGTGTTGTCCATGTGCTAATCATTTATTTAAAACTGAGTGCAACATTCAACAGTGCACTGTTTCTGTTGCTAACACCGGCCTTGTCACATCTCAACAGTGGCCGCCGGCTCCAAACCTAATATTAGACTTTGAGGACAATACTGTCTCCTTTCAGCAACAGTTGCAAACTATATACAACTCTGTGCTGGCATTTTCTGCATCTTCCACACTGCGTATTTGATTCAAGCAACTATTGCCCACTCCACTGCAACCAGTTGTGTCTTACACAGATCTGCCGGCGTGTTGCATAACATGCCAACCGATGTGACTGTTCACCCACCTTTCTCATTGCAACAGTCAGGCATACATTTAAAACTACCACCATTCGATGCTGCACAGCCAGAATTATGGGTCATGACTGCAGAACATATTTTTGAGACTTTTGGAATTTCCGATGATGCCACCACATTTGTGCACCTACTCTGCCATCTGGTGGCACAATCTGAACTCATCAGTGGCATTATCCTGACCCTGCTAGAAAGGCATAAGTATGGCATAACGAAAGCCACTGTATTAAAGAGACTTTCACACACTCCAGAACAGCAACTTCAGGTGGTCATGTATGAGCAGCAGCATCAGGAGTTCACATCATCTCAGCTTTGGTGCAAACTCTGTGTAACCATTGATGTGTTTCTTATGTGAGAAACGACATTGTGGACCCCTTAGCTTCTCTACCCATCCCATGCCACATGGCAACAACACACTAGATACCACTCGCCCCCTGATTGATGGCTTGCTGATTTCCCAGCCTTTTCGGCAGCACTGCCTGTAAGTGTTGCACACCCTGTGATTACCTAAACATTGTCAGTGGTCCAATATAGATGCATCAACCCATGTAGAAGAAACCAGTAACGTTTGGCTTTTACACACTGCACAGGCACACATCACCACAATGGTGCCCATGCAGTGGCACCTCTTTGTGCCCGACCTCGTGAAACATCAGTAGTTCGTGATAGACGTGATATCATACATCAGCTCCCTGCCATAACTCAGCTTGCTGACATTTGAACCAACAGTACCCTTACACCTCCATTCAGCAAACAACTCGGAAATCGCGGTACATGGCACCACTGACTACACTGTGCTCCTTTTGCCAAGGCTGCAATGCATTCTGTGTCGTGTACATCACTGAGCCAGTCATTGGTGTGGACTTTTACACTTTCACCAGCTCTTTGATCCACTGATGGACACTGTTTCTCTGCTTTGAAGATAGTTGTAATAAGCAAAAGCAATATCTGCACCTACATCTACAGAAATACTCCGCAGATGACACATAAGTGCCTAGCAAAGGGCTCACTGAACTATCTTCACAATAATTCTCTAATACTCCAATATGTAACAGCCTGCTGAAGAAAAGAACACCTACATCTTTCTGTGCAAGTTCTGATTTCCCTTGTCTTATTATGATGATTGTTTCTCCTTATGTGGGAGGAGAAAGTTGGTGACTGAAATTTCATGAGAATATTGTGTCACAATCAAAAACATCTCTGTTTTAATGGTATCCATCCCAAATCCTGTATCACGTCGGTGACACTCTCTTTCCCATTTCTCGATAACAGAAAACATGCTGCTTTTCTTTGAACTTTCTTGGTGTACTCTGTTAATCCTATCTGGTAAGGATCTCACACTGCACAGCAAAAAGAGGATAGACAAGCGTAGTGTAGGCAGTCTCTTTAGTAGATCTATTGCCTCTTCTAAGTGTTCTGCCAATAAAACACAGTATTTGGTTCGTCTTCCCCACAACATTTTCTACGCGTTCTTTCCAATTTAAGTTGTTTGTAATTGAAATTCCTAGGGATTTATTTGAATTTATGGCCATTAGAGGATAAATATAAAATTGTACAGCTGATGGCACAAATATTCATTTCTCAAAATATCTAACAGCCAAATACAGTGACCTACGAAACATTCTATACCTTATCCATACTTTCTGCTCTGAATGCATTTATTTCTTCAAATTCTGCATACTGTACAAGCCTTCCATTCTTCTTAAGTTCAGATTGGTTAATAGCACTTCTCTGGTATGAGGAATTCTTACTATTACAAAGAAAGCACATATTGTCAAAATAAAATAAAAAAAATAATATTGCATAAAGCCTGTTCAACAATGGAAAGGATTTCATTTCTGTGACTACTATCAGTTTGCCAGCTAGTTTCCTTCTTGTCTTCATCCCTGCCTGTATCAGTTACTGCCTGTGAACTTTTACAAGTTGGCTCAGTATTCTGGTATTTACTTTTTGCATTATTTAATATAATCATCTTAACGTTACCCTCAGCACCAATAGCCATTACTTTTCTGTCAAGGTCAATTATTATTCCATTGGGTACCATATATTCAAGCCCCAATTCTTTGCTTCAAATCTGCTACCACTAACATGGACTGTTAGAAGTAGACTCCATCAAAATCAGAGCTAAGTAATATTTTCTCTGCAGTCTTATTTCTTTTGAAACGTGTGACTCCTGTAAGGTGAACATTTTTTACAGAAGAATACTTCCATTTTTTGTGGTCTTCCTCCCAAATTCCGTTGGGTATTACGCTAGCTTGACTCCCAGTATCCACAACCATACATACTCTTTTCTTCATTAGTGTTCCTGTCACACACAAATTATGTACCGGTACTGTGAGGATTCCTCTCTCCAGCTGTTACAACAACTCATTCTTTAACAACTGATTTTTTTTTTGGAATCTTAATAGTGCTGTTATAAATGACTGTTTGACTTTGAAGTACTTGGCTAGTGCAACTGATTTTGTGTTGTTTTCTCTTCCTTAATTTCTACTGTTTTTGATGTGCAATTCTCTCTATTATTTTGGTAACTATAATTCTGCTTGTTCATATAGCAGTTGTTATTCCTTTCATTAAATTTATTTCCAGACCTCTGTCTTCTGTTGTGGTTATAGTTTTCTTCTCTACTGACATCCAGAAAATTTGTCCTCTTGGTGTCAATAATTTTTCTAGAATTGAATAAATCATCTAGGTTATCTAGAAATTGTAATAATTGTTGTGTACTGCTCTGCCTTTTCTCACACAGTCCCTCTGACACTCTATTAGGTAAATGACTGGTGAGTATTTCTTTTAAATGGGGCTTCTTAATCAGTTCATTTAAATGCTTCACTTCATTCAGACAATATTCTCCTAAATGTTGATAACCACACATCCTTTCTCTGTATGACATCAGGCTAAAAACTTCAAAGCCTAAGTTTCTTTGTGCTTCTTTGACCAGTGCTTTGATCTGAATCTTTGTGAAAACTGTTTGATTGAGGTAAAACTCCCTAAGTTCACCGTACCTCACTGGTACCATAAATCAAACACTTTTTTGAATGTGCCAAAGGTTTTGATATTGCGTTCTAAAAAGATCTTTAGAATATAGCGGGATGGACATCACCATTTGATTTGAACATTGGAAAATTGTATATACCTCCCTTCTTTATTTCATATTCAAACTCATGTAAAGTAAGCTTCATTTCCCTCTAAATTGCTGTTCACTACTGGAAAATTAACATTGGAGAGTGGTTCTCCCAGGTTCCTGCATGCAACTGGAGAGATATGTTTAAAAATTTTACATTCCTCATAAGCTGAGGAGTAAAAAACACTGAACCACATGATGCTGGCAAGCTCAAGGGTTTATTCCTTGAGTCACACTCACACTGTCAAGCATTTCGTTGTATGATTGTAACTTATCTTAGACCCAACTCTGAGGCGCGGCAATTTTGGCATCCTCACTGTCCTTGAATTGCATAATATGTGTTGACTTGTTGTTCCTTCTTGTTAATGTTTTTTTTTTTGTATTGATTTAATGCAGGCAGAATTCTGCTCTCCATCCTGTTTCACTTCAGCTACTCCTTTGCCATACCTACCCTGTCTCACTTCCAACTGAAAAATTCCCTGATTCTATTCAAGTTTAGGTTTGGATATCTCATGATTTACAATTTCTGTGTGTTCCTCAACAACCACTCAAAAGCACAAATTCTGTATCTTCCCTTTTAATACCCCCAACACCAGTTTTATTTCTTGTTTTATGTCCTCTTCCGACTGCCTTAATTCCCTTTTTCATTCATTTTTTACCTTGGTCGTCTTCTCCATGATTTATCTAAACATTTCATGTGCATTCCCCTGCATGCTGACTACCATTATACACCAAAATAAGCCAACAGAATTTTAATTTCTGCCTCTATCAGCTTTAGTTCTTTATATTTTCTTTAACTATTACCACTAAAAATATTAAATAGTACCACACTCCAAAAAGTCTCAATATTCAATACTACTGAGAACACAAATAAATAAATTGTTTATCACAGACTAATCTGTTGTTCTCTGCAGCATGTGTGTAGAACAGCTTTGACATCTGGCATGATACCACCAAACTGCATACATTGAATTACAGCAGTCTCCAGTAGCTCGATTATCATGGTGGGATGTCTACATGCTCTTCTCCAAGTGGTTGAAATTGTGTGCACAAACTTTCAGAGCATCGAAGATCACAGTAATGACAAAATATCTTGCCAACTGAGTCATGTTCAAGCACAGGTGATATTTCCAGAAAATTTCTGATTATATCGGCTATCATTTCTAACAAGCCTGGCTGTCACATTGACAATTATATCAGATACCATAGTTTTCTTTTTTTTATTTCTGACTACATAAAATAGGCATGATGACAAGTGATACATGTGTCACACAGACTACTAAAAATTTTGGCCCTGCACAACTTACGTATAGTGGTATCTGATAGCCATGTTTTATGTTTTCAAACTCATGTTGACATTCCTTTTTCCAGCATCTTTAATTTTTTTATTTTTAATAATTGTCTCATATGACCACAGATCATTGTTTATTGTGGAAAAAGTCACCAGTTGAATATGACTAACTCAAGAAAAGCCTAAAAAAGTAACAGTCACAATATTATGAAACGGAAAGTTGCTACTCGCCATATAATGGAGATGCTGAGTCGCAGATAGGCACAAGAAGTAATAGTCACCTTCAGTTAATTTCATTAACTTAAAAATTCAATACTGGTAAGAATTGTTGCAAATTCTGTGTACAAATTAGGGCCAAGGTATCTTGGACAATGAGTGCATTTGTTTTATCAAAATTAGTAAACTGAATTATATATAAAAACAAAGATGAGGTGACTTACCGAACAAAAGCGCTGGCAGGTCGATAGACACACAAACATACACACAAAATTCAAGCTTTCGCAACAAACTGTTGCCTCATCAGGAAAGGGGGAAGGAGAGGGGAAGACGAAAGGAAGTGGGTTTTAAGGGAGAGGGTAAGGAGTCATTCCAATCCCGAGAGCGGAAAGACTTACCTTAGGGGGAAAAAAGGACAGGTATACACTCGCACTCACGCACATATCCATCCACACATACAGACACAAGCAGACATATTTTTGCGGAGGGAATGTAAATAAAACTTAAAGGGGTCGTTGTGGGGGTGTTGTGAGGGTGACATGGTATCAGAAGGTGGAAAGTGTAACATGAGGTGAAATGAAAATGAAAATAAAAATATATGGGGAGAGATAAAGGTGAACCAGAAAGTAACTGGAGATCTGGAATGAAATATGTCTGTCTGTGTCTGTATGTGTGGATGGATATGTGCGTGAGTGCGAGTGTATACCTGTCCTTTTTTCCCCCTAAGGTAAGTCTTTCCGCTCCCGGGATTGGAATGACTCCTTACCCTCTCCCTTAAAACCCACTTCCTTTCGTCTTCCCCTCTCCTTCCCTCTTTCCTGATGAGGCAACAGTTTGTTGCGAAAGCTTGAATTTTGTGTGTATGTTTGTGTTTGTTTGTGTGTCTATCAACCTGCCAGCGCTTTCGTTCGGTAAGTCACCTCATCTTTGTTTTTATATATAATTTTTCCCACGTGGAATGTTTCCCTCTATTATATTAGTAAACTGAATGGCGTAGTGCTGAGTCAAAATAAGCATCTAACTATCCCTCTCTCAAAACTAAGCTTACTCATCCCAAAAAAATTAAACAAAAATCAGGGCTAGCCCTAATTGACACTGCCACTTTCCAACCTACCAACAAAAATAGACTTTTCCTCTATAGGTGTTGCCATCTTTATATCATAAAAAATCCTACAATATGAACCTACACAATTTTGTACCAATCCTCCTCAAACACAATGTCGAGCTTGAGAATTAAAACATGCTATCCTCCTATGTTTTAATATAAATGTATACAGTGTTATAGGCCACCAACTCTTACATTGAATGGGTAATTCAGTATGTAAAGGAAGATAGATTTTCAAGGGGGATTGGAATGCAGTTGTAGGGTAAGGTGTTTCTTCTACAGGACAATATGGGCTTCGTAGTAGGAATGAGAAAGGAGAAAGACTGATTGAGTTCTCCAATAAATTTCAGATGGTAATAGCAAATATTCTGTTCAAGAGTTAAGAGAAGGAGGTATATGTGGAAAAGGCCGGGACATACGGGAAGATTTCTGAGATTACATCATGGTCAGGCAGAGATTCTGAAATCAGATAATGGATTGCAGGGCATACACGAGGGCAGATATAGACTCAGATCACAATATGGTAATGACAAAGAGTAGGCTGAAGTGTAAGAGACTATTCAGGAAGAATCAAAAAGGACAAAGCAGTGGGATATAGAAGTACTAAGGAGGGAAGAGAGACACGTGAAGTTCTCCAAGGCCGTACATACTATAATAATGAATAACTCAGTAGGCAGTTCAGATGAAGAGGAATGGACTAAAAAAGGAAATCATAAAAGTTGGAGAGAAAAACATAGGTACAAGAAAGGTAACTGCAAAGAAACCGTGGGTAACAAGAAATACCGCAGTTGATCGGTGAGAGAAGGAAGTGCAAAAATGAGAAACTGAGAAACAGAGAAACTGAGGAATACAGGAATACCAGTTATTTAGCAGTGAAATAAATGGGAAGTGCAGGGAAGCTAAGGTGAAGTCACTGTATGAAAAATGTGAAAAAATTGAAAAGGAAATGGTTGTCAGAAAGACTGACTCAGCATATAGAAAAGTCAAAACAGCCATGGTGAAATTAAAAACAAGGGAAGTAACATTAAGAGTGCAATGGGAATTCCTCTGTTAAATCCAGAGGACTGATTGGATAGGTGGAAAGAGTACCTTGAATGCCTCTTTGAGGGGGAGGATTTACCTGATCAAGTGATAGAAGAAGAAACAGAAGTTTACAGGGAAGAGATAAGGGATCGTATATTAGAATTGGAATTTAGAAGAGCTTTGGAAGACATCAAATCAGATACTGCATAAGGGATAGATAACACCCAATCTGAATTTCTAAAATCACTGGGAGAAGTGGCAACATTGCAGCAGAATTTTGGAGAAATATCATCCACACAATTCCCAAGTTTGTAAGAGCTGATAAATGCAAGAATGTTGCTGATAAAGAAGAACGGAAAAGAAAATTGAGGGTCTGTTAGGTAATGATAAGTTTGGCTTTAGGAAAGATAAAGGCACCAGAGAAGCAGTTCTGGCATTGCGATGATAGTGGAAGCAAGACTGAAGGAAAAATTGAGACACGCTCATAGGATTTATTGACCTAGAAAAAACATTTCTCTATGAAAATGGTACAAGATGTTTGAAATTCCAAGAAAAATATGGTTAAGCTATAGGGAAAGGCAGGTAACATAATGAGAGTTGAATGAAAAGTAATGCCTCCACCTTCGCTAATTGGGTTTGGATGGGAATATTTTAATAAATCAGATGCAGAAATAATCCTTATAATGTGATCTTCAATTACCGGTATTCATGTTTCCATATAATCACTAGCCCATTGGATACATTTCTGTCAATGATGAACAAGTTTTCTGAAGCTGTCACGGAAGAAGTTGACACTCTTTTTCCGCAACCACAGTCTCACAGTCCTCTCAACATTTTCAGCAGAAGCATAATGATGTCCCCATAGATCATCTTTCATTATCGGCAACAGATGGAAGTCAGATGGTGCTAAATCTGGACTGTATGGAGGATGCCGTGTGGTGGTGAGATTCAGTCTCTGAAGTTCTGCTGTGGTGGCATGTGAAGTGTGTGGTTTGGCATTGTCGTGCTGTAGGAAAACATTTCCCTTTTCCTTTTGGACTCTTGTTAGCCATTGTTTCAGAGTTCACAGAGTTTTGATGTAATGCCTGCTGCATACCAATACTGCCAACTGTTGAATAGTAATGAAGGTGGAGGCATTACTTTTCAGTCAACCCTTGTACATTATGTACAAGAACCAAGAGGGAACAATATGACTGGAAGATGAAGATTGAAGTGCACAGATTAAAAAGAGTGTAAGACATGGATGTAGTCCTTCACCCCTACTGTTCAGTCCATACATCGAAAAAGCAATGACAGAAATAAAAGAAAGGTTAAAGAGTGGGATTACAATTCAAGGTGTAAGGCTATTAATGTTAATATTCACTGATGACATTTCTATCCTCAGTGAAAGTGAAGAAAGTTACAGGATCTCTTGAATGTAATGAACAGGCTAATGAGTGTAGAATATAGACTGAGAGTAAATCGAAGGAAGACAAAGGTAATGAGAAGTTGCAGAAATGAGAACAGTGAGAAAATTAACATCATGATTGATGGTAAAGAAGTAGATGAAGCGAAGGAATTCTGGTACTTAGGCAGCAAAATAAAAATAACCCATGATGGAAGGGGGACAACGTAAAAAGCAGACTAGCTCTAGCCAAAAAGGGTATTCCTTGCCAAGAGAAGTCTATTAGTGTCAAACATAGGTCTTGATTTGAGGAAGAAATTTCTGAGAATGTATGTTTGGAGCATAGCATTGTGTGGCAGTGAGACGTGGACTGTGGTAAAACAGGAACAGAAGAGAATCGAAGAATTTGAGATGAATTTCTACAGAAGAAGTTGAAAGTTAGGTAGACTGATAAGGTATGGAATGAAGAGGTTCTCCACAAAATCTGCAAGGAAAGGAATATATAGAAAACACTGGCAAGAAGAACGGACTGGATGACAGGACATCTGTTAAGACATCAAGGAATAAATTCCAAGGTCCGAGAGGGAGCAGTAAAGGATAAAAACTGCAGAGAAAGACAGAGAGTGGGATACATCCAGCAAATAATCGAAGATGAATGTTGCAAGTGCTACTCTGTGGTGAAATGGTTGGCACAGGAGAGGAATTCGTGGTGGTCCACCTCAAACCAGTCAGAGCACTGATGACTGAGGAAAAGAAAAAAGAGAGGTCACCAAATTCCAGTGCCTGGCCTTTACTTCCAACTCTCAATAAAATTTATATAGACTACTTTTACTGTGAACAAAGGAATGCCTTTTAATTCATTACAATCATTATAATAATAAGACCTTCACTCCTAGTGCCTGGATATCCTTGAATTTATGTGTAGATGACTGGGAGCTTCTGTGGTCTGGGTATCTCTGGTAGATAGCTCTGTTCTCATCATGCCTCATTCAGGCAGTGTACAATACATGCAACATAATAATCACAACTGCAGTTAAGGATAAATGTATCCTTTTATGTAGCAGCTCAGCATTCCGCATGGTGGAAATGTGTGGAAAGAGAAACACTCTCTGAAATCAGGAGAACAAAGTGGTATCATATACTGTCCACCCCTTCTCCACTCATCCCAATTTTCCCCTCACCAATATCTTGTTTGTCTAACCAAGCTATGTGGTGCAGTGGTTTTCACAGTGTTTATGTATTCGGGAGGAGTTGGGTCCAGATCCAAGTATGGTCATCCTGATTCGGGTTTTCTATGGCTTCTCTAAATCGGTTAAGGTGAATGCGAGAATGATTCCTTTGAAATGGACCTGACCAATTTCTTCCTCATGTTTACCCTGTCTGAGCGTGTGCTGTCTCCAATGCCCTCATCATCAGTGGGATGTTAAATCTACCTTCAATCCTTTTTCGTCTCATCTGCTCAACTCCACTCACTAGAAGACTTCACAGCTGTCTCTCTGCAACACGGGGACAATGTAACAGTGTGTGTCTGTGTAGTCTGAAAAAGAATATTCTTGTTTTTGTGACTGTTGATCACTCATCTCCTTAAATACAAGGAGAGGTGTTATATTTACTCATTTCATCTCTTGTATTCCACTCAGAATTTTTCATATTTTTTACTAAGTTAGTAACTTTACTAATTTTTAGCCACATTTGATGTGCTTGTGGGGAAAAATTAATTTAATGTAGTGAAGTTACTTCAGTTTCCTTATATTGCTGTCAGAGTAATGTACTAACTGTGACTTATCTCAATCTGGTTATTTGTTTTCTGTTCACTAATTCTCTAGTCACCTCATGATTTTGTATTTGCAGTTTATCCTTGAGAAAGGGCTTGACAGTTTCAGTGTGCTCAGTGTCATCAGTGAAGTGTTCTCTATGTCTTAAATAGTGTGTATTTTCAGACTATGAGTGCTGTTACTCTTAAACTCTGAATGGCTGTTTAGACAAATGGTCTAGTTATTACTTGATGATGACTTCTTTACATCTGCAGCTGCTCTTGTGCTTGAATGTGCAAACAGTTACTAAATCACAACTTTTTCCTAAATGATGGGAAGTGTTTCTTCTGATAACAGTTCTTTTATGTCTTCTATTACACTATATGATCTAATGGAAAACCACATTTACAAGGAATGTTGGTACGTTCAATCTGATGGTACATAAGTTCAATCTGACATTACTAATGATAGTCCTCTACAAAGCACCATTGTCATGGCACATCCATTTTCTCAATGGCACATCCCACTTCTCTGAGCTGGGACTTCATAGCATGGAGTGACTGCCCAACCAGTAAGTACCACAGCACATAACAAAGACTGCCATTATCATCCTGCCTTTGAGATGTATGATGACCATCTGGACCAGTGTTCATGCACGAACACCAACAACTTCCAAACAGTTTGCTTTACCAATTGATATGATACACCACATCACTCACAAGTTTCATTAATTGATATGTCATTTTTTATTCAGTTCTAAGGTCTAAGCACTCATGCTTTTCTCAATATATTAAGGATCTTAAAAGAGGTGCTTCATAATATATTAAGAGTCCACATGTTACTTGCCTTACTAAATGTTTTATATATGCAGTGTTACTTTATCATTTCTTGAACTCAGTTACATGAGAAAACTGGGTCAGGCTGCATTTTGTCTCATACTTTAACAGAAATGGGAATCTTTTGCCAGGAACAGCTTGACCAAACTCTACCAAACCGAGCCAATATTTCCATGGCTGTGGGATATTTTGATTGAAATGTTATCCTTATTTGAGCTTGTTTCAATACATAAAAAAGTAATTCATAGAGATGAAGAATATTGTGAGTACATGGTGGATATTCAGTGTCTCTATTATTATTGTAATTTTTAAGTTGGCTATCACAACACTGCATACCCAGAGGATGTGCACATGTGGCTTATTGCCAGCTTTTGAAATTTAAGAAAGGTTGAGAGGCATAGGAATATATGCTGAAAGATCACACAAACAATTGCCTGTAGTGAAATGACTCCAGAATGTGTACCAATGAGATCTCAGGACAACAGTGTGCTCAAGAGAATAAGCACAGATCCTTCCATGGGGTACTACACCATGACAAGATTATAAGATTGTTTGACTGGCTCTAGCAAATAGATTGATGACAATAGCTGAGATCTGGACAGAACTACCACTAAAATGTTCCTGTTAGGTGGGTTGTGGAGTTAAAATGGAGTGTGCTGTGTCTGTTTAGTTGATCAATAAATGGTACATAATATTGTTTTTGAGGTTGCCTTCATCAAGAAGTAATTACAATTTGGACCTGCTAATCAGTTCTGAATAACTGTGCTTTTGTTGCTCTTAGTGGACTTCTTTTCCTGTGCTTTGTCTTTAGTGTTAATGGCTGGAAGAAATTGTAATCAGTATCAAATTTGTGTTCTGACCAAGAAAATTTCTTCTTTATATACCAATACATTAAAACTTCAGCATAAAACACCAGATATCTCCCATTAGTTACTTATAATACATTAGTATTACAATAGCGTGTCTTTTCTTGGTTGATTAGACTGTACAATGTGACAATCAGACATCAGAAAATGAATGTGAGAATGACAATTTAAAAACTTATTTTGTTTCACTTCTGTGATGTCTACATCTACATCTACATAAGATACTCTGCAAGCCACTATACAGCACACGGCAGAGGGTGACCTGTACCACTACTTATTACAAGGGTAAGTCAGTTATTATCTGCAGAGTAGTTATAAAATGTTACTGTAATCAAATAGGAAACTTAACAAGAACATCATTTTTAACATAGTCTCCTTGCATATCAACACACTTGGTCCAGTGTTGTACATGCTTGCTGATGCCCTCGTAAAAGAAGGTTCTCCATTGAGCTGAGAGCCTGGAATTGCACTGTTCCGTTCGAGGCAAATTGACGGCCCCTTAGGGCCTGTTCGAGTGGACCAAACAAGTGATAGTCAGAAGGGGCAAGATCAGGACTATATGGAGGATGATCCAGTACTTCAAATTCGAGTTTCTGGAGCATTTCAGCAATGTGGGCAGCAGTATGCAGACAGGCATTGTCATGCAACAACACAACACCTTTTGACAGCAATCCTTGGCATTTGCTTTGAATTGCAGGCTTTAGCCTGGCAGTAAGCATCTCACTGTAATGTACACTGTTTATTGTTGTGCCCCTTTCTCCATAATGTTCCAGTACTGGACCTTGTGCGACCCAAAAATCCGTAAGCATCACCTTTCCTGCGGACAGATGAGTCTTGAACTTTTTCTTGCTAGGCGAATTTGGATGTTTCCATTCCATACTCTGCTGTTTCCTCTCTGGCTCATAATGATGAATCCATGTTTCATCATCAGTAATGATCCTGTCTAAGAAGTGGTCCCTTTCATTACCATAACGATGCAAATATTTTTTGCAAATGTCCAAGCGCATTTGTTTATGCCACTGTGTGAGTTGTTTTGGGACCTATCTTGCACAAACTTTATGAAACCCAAGTCTGTTGTGGATGATTCTCTAGGCAGAACTAGGACTAATTTGCAGACAATGTGACACTTTGTCAATAGTTAATCATCTGTCTAAGAGAATCATTTCACGTGAATGCTTAATGGTTTCTTCATTTGTGGCAGTAAACGCTCATCCGGCTCCTTCATCGTGCGTAACACTTGTGCGACCATTTCAGAATTTTTCAATCTATTCGTAGACACTCTGTTGTGGCAAAACTCTGTTCCTACACTGTACCAAAAGTCTTCAATGAAATTCGGCCCCTGATACGTATACCTTCCAACTATAAAAAATGGATCACTGAACGTTGCTCTTCTTTGGTGCAAATAGACAGTGGAGCAGCCATGATTAACAGCACGGCAGCGATAATGAAACTAACCTAGCAGCTTGAAAATTGCAGTGATATAACAACAAATAAACAAAGCATGCATCATCAATGTAAAATGACAGTACTACCAAAACAAACAAAAATATAACTAAATTGCGGATAATAATTGACTTACCCTCATATTTCCTTTCCTATTCCACTCACAAATAGAGTGAGGGAAAAATGACTGACTGTATGCTCCGTATGAGCCCTAATTTCTTGTGTCTTATCTTCGTGGTCCTTATGTGCAATGTATATTGGCACCAGTAGAATTTTTCAGCATTCAACTTCAAATGCCAGTTCTCTAAATTTTCTCAATAGTGTTTCTCAAAAAGAATGTCACCTTTCCTCCAGGAATTCCCATTCGAGTTGCTGAAGCAACTCTGTAGCACTTATGTGTTGTTCGAACTTACTGGTAACAAATCTAGCATCCCACCTCTGAATTGGGTGAATGTCTTCCTTCAATCCAACCTGGTACAAGTCCCAAACACTCAGCAGTACTCAAGAATAGGTTACACCTACATCCTGTATGCAGTCTCCTTTACAGGTGAACCACTCTTTCCTAAAATTCTCCCAATAATCTGAAGTCAACCATTCACCTTACCTACCACAGTTTTCACATGCTCATTCCCCTTCATATTGCTTTGCAACATTATGCCCAGAGATTTGAATGACTTGACTTTGTCAAGCATGGCACTAGTAATACTGTATCTGAACATTACAGGTTTGATATTTCTACTCATCTGCAGTAACTTACATTTTTCACCATCATTTTTTCATTCATCACACCAACTGGAAATTTTGTCTAAGTTGTCTTGCATCTTCCTACTGTCACTCAACTCTGACACCTTACCATACACTGCAGCATAATCAGCAAACAGCTACAGATTGCTGCCCATCCTGACATCCAAATCATTTATGTATACAGAGAACAGCAGTAGTCTTATGACACTTCCCTGGAGCACTGCTGACAATACCCTTGTCTCTGATGAACACTCACTGTCAAGGACAATGTATTGGGTTCTATTATTTGAAAAGCCTTTGAGCCACCCATATATCTGTGAACTTTTCCATGTGCTAGTACCTTTGTTAACAGCCTGCAATGGGGCACCATGTCAAAATGCTTTCCAGAAATCTAGAAATATGGAATCTGCCTATTGCCCTTCATCCATAGTTCTCAGTACATCATGTGAGAAAGGGGCAAGCTGAGTTTCGCACAAGCATTGCTTTCTACAACAATGCTGATTTGTGCAAATAAGGTTCTCAGTTTCAAGAAAGTTTTCTATGTTCAAACTGAGAATATGGTCAAGGATTTTGCAGTAAACAAAAGTTAGGGATATAGGTCTGTAATTTTGCTGGTCCGTTCTTTTATCTTTCTTACAAATTGGAGTCACCTGTGCTTTTTTCTAGTCACTTGGAACTTTGTGCTGGGTGAGAGATTCGTGATAAATGTAAGCTAGGTATGGGACCAAAGCCATAGAGTATTCTTTGTAAAATCAAACTGGGATTCCATCCAGACCTGGTAATTTATTTGCTTTAAAATCTTCCAGTTGTTTCTGTACACCAGGTATGCTTATTGCTATGTTGTACATACAGGAGTCTGTCTCATGGTCAAATGACAGTATGTTTGTACAATTTTCCTGTGTGAATGATTTGTTGAACACGAAACATAAAACTTTAGCTTTCGTTTTGCTGTCTTCAACTGCTATACCAGACTGGTCAACAAGAGACTGAATGGAAGCCTTAGACCCACTTAGTGATTTTGCACATCACCAGAATTTTCTCAGGATCTCTGCCAGATCTTTTGCTAATGTGTGACAGTGGTAGTTGTTGTATACTTCGTGCATAGATCTTTTCACAGACCCAAGAATCTCTTCTAACTTCCGCTTGTTGTCATTTTTGTGTTCCCTTTTGAACCAAGAGTGCAACAGCCTCTCTACGTCCTCAGCATCCACCAAATTTTGTTATTAAACCATGGTGAGTCTTTTCCATCTTTTATACACTTCCTAGTCACACAACTCTCCAGACCACAATTTACAATCTGCTTAAACTTTGCCCATAATTCCTCTACATCCACCTTACTGGAACTAAGTGATGCCAGTTCACCGTCTAAGTGAGATGTTAATAACTACTTATCTGCTCTGCCTAGCAGGAACACTCTCTTAGTCTTCTTGACTGATTTATTAACTTCCATAATCATAGTTACTATAATGACATCATGGTCGCTAATCTCCATTTCTATATTTACTTTGTCAGTAAGGTCTGGCATATTTGTAGCTACAAGGTCTAAGATATTTCCATTACATGTGAGCTGTTGAGCTGGCTGCTCAAGACAATTTTTAGAAAATGTGTTAAAAAGTATTTCGCATGACTGGCTGTCTGTATGCCCCACAGTGAATCCATAGACATCCCAGTCTATACTCGGCAGCTTAAAGTCATCTCCAATCAGTACTGCATGCTATGGATATTTATGCGCAATTGACCATAGACTTTCTTTGAATGACTCTACAACTGTTACAGTACAATTGGTTGACTGGTAGAAACACCCAACAATTAACTTGGTTTTACCTACACCTGTTATCCGTGACCAGATGACTTCACTGTCACACTCAACTTCGGCCTCACTAAAGACAATCTTTTTGTCAATTGCAATGAACACGCCCCTTCCTATGGCCTCTAATCTGTCTTTCCGATATATGTTACATGACTCGCCAAATAACTTGGAGCTTTCCAGTTTGGGTTTCAACCAGCTCTCAGTCCTAAGAATAATTTGAGTGCAGGAACTTTTGTGGAAGGCAGTAAATTCGGGAACTTTATTAAAAATACTTCAACAGTTTACTGATAAAATTGTGACAGACAAATTGTCTTCATTTTGAATGCTGTTTGACTTTCCTTGCTCCATACTGACTGGCAAGTGTTCATCAGAGTTCCTCAAACTACTGCCTAGCCTAAAAAACCCTCATGGGCATTCCACAAGTACTCTGCTACCCGAGTAGCTGCTACCTTTGTGTAGTGCACCCCTGACCTATCAAGGGTAGTCATACAAATCCCCAAATGATAACACAAGTCTATAAACTGCAGCCAAGACTGTCACAGAGTTTAGGAAGCCTTTGGTTGAGACCTTCCACTTGGCTCCAAATCAAAGGACCCTGATCAACTCTGGGAACGATGCTGCAAAATGTGAGCTCTGCTTGTACCCATGCACAAGACGAGCAGTCTTCACCACCTCCACCAGCAGCATGTACAAACTGAGGATCGCCTCAGAAACCATGCAACAGCCGTTGTTGGTGCCGACGTGAGTGACAACATGCAGATAGCTGCACCCTGCATGCTCGATAGCCACAGGTAAGGCTGCCTCCACATCTCGGACGAGGTCCCCCAGCAGACATACCGAGTGCACATTGGCTTTCTTTCCATCACTATTTTTATTGTAAGTGCCATTCTTCCATGGGCGCAAAACACCTCTAAGCCACAATGTTTAAGAATAAGTGGTCCTTAGCAGGTGGAGACGCTAAACTTGTCATCCTGTCTTGCAGTTATGCTGCACCCATGAACCCCACATTACCTGCACATGATAATAGAACATTTCCTTCACAATATACTGTCTGAAACTTTACTATTAAAAAAAAAAAGAATTATGAAATACGATGGTCATTTTCTCTAAGATGATATGTTACACCCCAGTTGAGACATAGAGTTGCCATGCATTGTTCATTGCTGACATCTCACCAGAGACAACAGAAACTTGCATGTTGCAGAGCCACAGCCAACTATGGTACTAAACAGTGAATCTTGTTCTTGTTTGTGGCAGTTGGATTGACGCCATAAATGTTACAGTAAAAGGTTACAGGAAGCAGTGATTCTTGAGACCCAAACCTTTCCAGCTTCTGGAATTGTGATATGGAAAGCCATTTGATATGATGACAGGACTGATTTATTACTAGTTGAAGGGAGGATGAATGCTTACTAGTATGTGTCAAAACTGGTTAAGCCTGTTTCATAGCCTTCATGACTCAGGTACTAAATGACAAATTACGGATGTGTGACTGGTCTGGCTGGTCCTGGATTTGTCTTCCACAGATCATGCTTGGGATGTGGTGGGAAGACATGTACTTTATACCACCCTCCAACCAGCAATGTTCATGATGAACATCAGTTCTGAATGGGAGAAAAGTTTAATCATTTAATGCCCCAGTGATGAACACCTCCACAAAGTTTGTTAAATATTTAACTGGTGCATCATGGTGTAGCCGCTTCCATTTCTGTCAGTGTATTTTGTACCACTGAGTTTTTAGTCCACTTTTTGTCAGATGGTTGAATTTTATGTTTTAGAAGGAGCACTACAGCAGTTTCAGTATTTTGGAGCCAGTATAGCCACTGTTACTTTCTTCTGAAGCTTCAAGACTTATTAGTAAATGATGATTATCATCCCCTTGTGAGTCTCACCCACCCTTCCCTGTTCTCTCTGCAAAAGAATTAATTTACACCAAAAATTGTCACAGATACAGTGCTACTTCTTGTCCTTTTTAAATGTTCGGTTGAATGTAAGTTCCA